>NW_027325375.1:16872520-19272520 GCF_036924035.1 Leuresthes tenuis | reverse complement strand
CGCCATCTTGGATTTTGTTGAAAACCTTCAAAAAGTTTCACAGGTCACAGATTTTGACCAATTCTCATGAAAATTGGCACACAGTATCTTTGGACGAATCCGCACAAAGGATACGAAGCGGATTTTTCAATTTCGACTTTGTTCACCCAATACAAACAATCAAAGTTGATGGTGACAACGCCAAAAAGGACGTGAGGCCATATCTCAGCAACCGGTTGGTCTTTTGACATCAAACTTATGACACTGACTCATAACTCGATCCTTAACAGGCCTAAGAATTTCAGTGATCTTTGACCTATAGGTGGCGCTATATTTAGCAAAAATGCATTTTTGCTCATAACTTTACACCTGTTTGTCCAAATTTCACAAATCAGGTACCGTTGGAGTCCCTGGATATAGCCGAGGTCAAGGAATCCTATGCCGTCATGCGCCATCTTGGATTGTCCGCCATTTTGAATTATATCAAAAACCTTCAAAACGCATTACAGGTCACCCAGATTGTCTGCTTTCCACGGGACTTGACATATAGAATGTTCAGACCAAGCCTCACAAGAGCTATCATAATGATTTTTTTATTTCGTTATCGTTTGCCCGTAGCAGCCAATCAAATTCAGCGATGATGCGCCAAACAGGACGTGAGGCCATATCTCAGCAACCATTTGCTCTTTTGACATCAAACTTCTAACACAGACTCATGATCAAGTCTGTAAGAGGCCCAAGAAGTCTGATGAACGTCCACCCAGAGGGGGCGCTATAAGTAGCAAACATGCATTTTGCTCATAACTTTGGAGCCGTTGGTTCAAATTGGACAAATGAGGTACCGTTGGAATCCCTGGATGAAGACGAGTTCATTTCAAACACCAAACTTGGTCTATGGACTCATGATGCCTTCCTGAGCAGCCGTATGCTTACCTGCTATTCTGCTAGACCCCGTATCGCTGCTTGCAGCTATATTTAGGGGTCTAGCAGCGAAGCTGCAGAACCCTATTGTTTTAGTAGCTTTTCTTATTATTATTATTATTCTTCTACTTTCCGCCACCATTGAAGTCTATGGCAGCCCCATTAACGCAATGGTAAAAAGTTGTGAAATTTGGCACATCTATTTAGCACATTCCCATTAGCAAATTCAACAAATTTGGAACCCAAATTCAAAACTCTCTAGCGCCACCAACATGTCAAAGTTTGAAGCCCATTCAGCTAAATAACTTTTGACTCGTTGATCCAAATTTAAAAAACAAACCATCGTTGGAATCCTTGGATCATGACGATTCCAACGCACCCTATGACGTCATTTTCCGTCTGACTAGATTTTCCGCCATCTTGGATTTTGTTGAAAACCTTCAAAAGGATTCTTCGTTCACACATTTTGACCGATTCTCATGAAAATTAGCACAGAGTATCTTTGGACGAATCCGCACAAAAGCTAGGAAGCGGATTTTTCATTTTCGACTTTGTTCACCCATTATAACCAATCAAAGTTGGCGGCGACTACGCCAAAAAGGACGTGAGGCCATATCTCAGCAACCGGTTGGTCTATTGTCATCAAACTTATATCACAGACTCATAACTCGATCCCTAACAGGCCCAAGAATTGTGGCCATCTTTGACCTATAGGTGGCGCTATATTTAGCAAAAATGCATTTTTGCTCATATCTTTGGACCCGTTTGTCCAAATTTCACAAATGAGGTACCGTTGTAATCCCTGGATATATCCGAGGTCAACCAATACGATGACGTCATTCGCGCCATCTTGGATTTACCGCCATTTTGAAATATGTCAAAAACCTTCAAAACGCATTACAGGTCACCCAGATTGTCTGATTTCCACGGGACTTGACATATAGAATCTTCAGACTGAGCCTCACATGAGCTTTTCAGTGATATTTTTTAATTCACTACCGTTTGCCCGTAGCAGCCAATCAAACTCAGCGATGACGCACCAAACAGGACGTGAGGCCATATCTCAGCAACCATTTGATCTTTTGACATCAAACTTATAACACAGACTCATGACCAAGTCTTTAAGAGGCCCAAGAAGTCTGGTGAACGTCCACCCAGAGGGGGCGCTATAAGTAGAAAAACTGCATTTTGCTCATAGCTTTGGAGCCGTTGGTTCAAATTGGACAAATGAGGTACCGTTGGAATCCCTGGATGAAGACGAGTTCATTTCAAACACCAAACTTGGTCTATGGACTCATGATGCCTTCCTGAGCAGCCACGGGCTTACCTGCTATTCTGCTAGACCCCGTATCGCTGCTTGCAGCTATATTTAGGGGTCTAGCAGCGAAGCTGCAGAACCCTATTGTTTTAGTAGTTTTTCTTATTATTATTATTATTATTATTCTTCTACTTTCCGCTGCAATTGAAGTCTATGGCAGCCCCATTAACGCAATGGTAAAAAGTTGTGAAATTTGGCACATCTAATTAGGACAGTCCCATTAGCAAATTCAACAAATTTCGTGCCCAAATTCAAAACTCTCTAGCGCCACCAACATGTCAAAGTTTGAAGCCCATTCAGCTAAATAACTTTTGACTCGTTGATTCAAATTTCAAAAACAAGGTATCGTTGGAATCCTTGGATCATGACGATTCCAACGCACCCTATGACGTCATTTTCCGTCTAACTAGATTTTCCGCCATCTTGGATTTTGTTGAAAACCTTAAAAAATTTTCACAGGTCACAAATTTTGACCAATTCTCATGAAAATTGGCACAGATTATCTTTGGACCAATCCGCACAAAAGTTGCTCGTTTTTTACTTCAATTTCGACTTTGTTCACTAACTACAACCAATCAAAGTTAGCGGTGACTACGCCAAAAAGAACGTGAGGCTATATCTCATCAACAATTTAATCTTTTTACATCAAACTCATAACACATATTTATAACTTGATTGTAAAAAGGCCCAAGAATTTTGGAAACCTTTGACCTATAGGTGGCGCTATATTTCGAAAAAATGCATTTTTGCTCATATCTTTGGACACGTTTGTCCAAATGTCATAAATGACGTACCATTGTAATCCGTGGATATAGCCGAGGTCAACGAATCCTATGACGTCATTCGCGCCAACTTGGATTGTCCGCCATTTTGAATTATGTCAAAAACCTTCAAAACGCATTACAGGTCACCCAGATTGTCTGAATTCCATGGGACTTGACACATAGAATCTTCAGACCAAGCCTCACAAGAGCTATCATGTGGATGTTTTTATTTCGTTTCCCTTTGCCCGTAGCAGCCAATCAAACTCAACAATGACGCGCCAAACAGGACGTGAGGCCATATCTCAGCAACCATTTGCTCTTTTGACATCAAACTTCTAACACAGACTCATGATCAAGTCTGTAAGAAGCCCAAGAAGTCTGGGGAACTTCCACCCAGAGGGGGCGCTATAAGTACAAAAACTGCATTTTGCTCATAGCTTTGGAGCCGTTGGTTCAAATTGGACAAATGAGGTACCGTTGGAATCCCTGGATGAAGACGAGTTCATCTCAATCACCAAACTTGGTCTATGGACTCATGATGCCTTTCTGAGCAGCCGCAGGCTTACCTGCTATTCTGCTAGACCCCGTATCGCTGCTTGCAGCTATATTTAGGGGTCTAGCAGCGAAGCTGCAGAACCCTATTGTTTTAGTAGCTTTTCTTATTATTATTATTATTATTCTTCTACTTTCCGCTGCAATTGAAGTCTATGGCAGCCCCATTAACGCAATGGTAAAAAGTTTTGAAATTTGGCACATCTAATTAGGACAATCCCATTAGCAAATTCAACAAATTTCGTGCCCAAATTCAAAACTCTCTAGCGCCACCAACATGTCAAAGTTTGAAGCCCATTCAGCTAAATAACTTTTGACTCGTTGATCTAAATTTCAAAAACAAGGTATCGTTGGAATCCTTGGATCATGGCGATTCCAACGCACCCTATGACGTCATTTTCCGTCGAACTAGATTTTCCGCCATCTTGGATTTTGTTGAAAACCTTAAAAAATTTTCACAGGTCACAAATTTTGACCAATTCTCATGAAAATTGGCACAGATTATCTTTGGACCAATCCGCACAAAAGTTGCTCGTTTTTTACTTCAAATTCGACTTTGTTCACCCAGTACATCCAATCAAATTGGACGGCGACTACGCCAAAAAGCACGTGAGACCATATCTCAGTAACCGGTTAATCTTTTGACATCAAACTCATAACACATATTCATAACTCGATCTTGAAGAGGCCCAAGAATTTTGGACACCTTTGACCTATAGGTGGCGCTATATTTAGCAAAAATGCATTTTTGCTCATAACTTTACACCTGTTTGTCCAAATTTCACAAATCAGGTTCCGTTGGAGTCCCTGGATATAGCCGAGGTTAATCAATCTCATGACGTCATGCGCGCCATCTTGGATTGTCCGCCATTTTGAATTATATCAAAAACCTCCAAAACGCATTACAGGTCACCCAGATTGTCTGCTTTCCACGGGACTTGACATATAGAATGTTCAGACCAAGCCTCACAAGAGCTATCATGTTGATTTTTTTATTTCGTTATCGTTTGCCCGTAGCAGCCAATCAAATTCAGCGATGATGCGCCAAACAGGACGTGAGGCCGTATCTCAGCAACCATTTGCTCTTTTGACATCAAACTTCTAACACAGACTCATGATCAAGTCTGTAAGAGGCCCAAGAAGTCTGATGAACGTCCACCCAGAGGGGGCGCTATAAGTAGCAAACATGCATTTTGCTCATAACTTTGGAGCCGTTGGTTCAAATTGGACAAATGAGGTACCGTTGGAATCCCTGGATGAAGACGAGTTCATTTCAAACACCAAACTTGGTCTATGGACTCACGATGCCTTTCTGAGCAGCCGCAGGCTTACCCGCTGTTCTGCTAGACCCCGCCATCGCTGCTTGCAGCTATATTTAGGGGTCTAGCAGCGAAGCTGCAGAACCCTATTGTTTTAGCTGTTTTTTAGGGGTCTAGCAGCGAAGCTGCAGAACCCTATTGTTTTAGTAGTTTTTCTTATTAGGGGTCTAGCAGCGAAGCTGCAGAACCCTATTGTTTTAGTAGTTTTTCCTATTATTAGGGGTCTAGCAGCGAAGCTGCAGAACCCTATTGTTTTAGTAGTTTTTCTTATTATTATTATTCTTCTACTTTCCGCTGCAATTGAAGTCTATGGCAGCCCCATTAACGCAATGGTAAAAAGTTGTGAAATTTGGCACATCTATTTAGCATATTCCCATTAACAAATTCAACAAATTTCGTGCCCAAATTCTAAACTCTCTAGCGCCACCAACATGTCAAAGTTTGAAGCCCATTCAGCTAAATAACTTTTGACTCGTTGATCCAAATTTCAAAAACAAGGCATCGTTGGAATTCTTGGATCATGACGATTCCAACGCACCCTATGACGTCATTTTCCGTCTAACTAGATTTTCCGCCATCTTGGATTTTGTTGAAAACCTTAAAAAATTTTCACAGGTCACAAATTTTGACCAATTCTCATGAAAATTGGCACAGAGTATCTTTAGGCCAATCCGCACAAAAGTTGCTCGTTTTTTACTTCAAATTTGACTTTGTTCAACCAGTACATCCAATCAAAGTTGATGGCGACTACGCCAAAAAGCACGTGAGGCCATATCTCAGCAACAGTTTAATCTTTTGACATCAAACTCATAACACATATTCATAAGTCGATTTTAAAGAGGCCCAAGAATTTTGGAGACCTTTGACCTATAGGTGGCGCTATATTTAGAAAAAATGCATTTTTGCTCATATCTTTTGACCCGTTTGTCCAAATTTCACAAATGAAGTACCGTTGTAATCCGTGGATATAGCCGAGGTCAACGAATCCTATGACGTCATTCGCACCATCTCGGATTGTCCGCCATTTTGAATTATGTCAAAAACCTCCAAAACGCATTACAGGTCACCCAGATTGTCTGATTTCCACGGGACTTGACACATAGAATCTTCAGACCAAGCCTCACAAGAGCTATTATGTGAAATTTTTAAATTCGCTTCCGTTTGCCCGTAGCAGCCGATCAAACTCAGCAATGACGCGCCAAACAGGACGTGAGGCCATATCTCAGCAACCATTTAATCTTTTGACATCAAACTTATAACACAGACTCATGACCAAGTCTGTAAGAGGCCCAAGAAGTCTGGTGAACGTCCACCCAGAGGGGGCGCTATAAGTAGCAAACATGCATTTTGCTCATAACTTTGGAGCCGTTGGTTCAAATTGGACAAATGAGGTACCGTTGGAATCCCTGGATGAAGACGAGTTCATCTGAAATACCAAACTTGGTCTATGGACTCATGATGCCTTCCTGAGCAGCCGCAGGCTTACCTGCTGTTCTGCTAGACCCCACCATCGCTGCTTGCAGCTATATTTATTATTGATCTACTTTCCGCTGCAATTGAAGTCTATGGCAGCCCCATTAACGCAATGGTAAAAAGTTGTGAAATTTGGCACATCTATTTAGCACATTCCCATTAGCAAATTCAACAAATTTCGTGCCCAAATTCAAAACTCTCTAGCGCCACCAACGGGTCAAAGTTTGAAGCCCATTCAGCTAAATAACTTTTGACTCGTTGATCCAAATTTAAAAAACAAGGCATCGTTGGAATCCTTGGATCATTACGAGTCCAACGCACCCTATGACGTCATTTTCCGTCTGACTAGATTTTCCGCCATCTTGGATTTTGTTGAAAACCTTAAAAAATTTTCACAGGTCACAAATTTTGACCAATTCCCATGAAAATTGGCACAGAGTATCTTTAGGCCAATCCGCACAAAAGTTGCTCGTTTTTTACTTCAAATTTGACTTTGTTCAACCAGTATCTCCAATCAAAATTGATGGCGACTACGCCAAAAAGGACGTGAGGCCATATCTCAGCAACAGTTTAATCTTTTGACATCAAACTCATAACACATATTCATAACTCGATTTTGAAGAGGCCCAAGAATTTTGGAGACCTTTGACCTATAGGTGGCGCTATATTTAGAAAAAATGCATTTTTGCTCATATCTTTGGACCCGTTTGTCCAAATTTCACAAATGAGGTACCGTTGTAATCCGTGGATATAGCCGAGGTCAACGAATCCTATGACGTCATTCGCGCCATCTTGGATTGTCCGCCATTTTGAATTATGTCAAAAACCTTCAAAACGCATTACAGGTCACCCAGATTGTCTGATCTCCACGGGACTTGAGATATAGAATCTTCAGACCATGCCCCACAAGAGCTATCATGTGAAAATTTTATATTCACTTCCATTTGCCCGTAGCAGCTAATCAAATTCAGCAATGACGCGCCAAACAGGACGTGAGGCCATATCTCAGCAACCATTTGATCTTTTGACATCAAACTTCTAACACAGACTCATGACCAAGTCTTTAAGAGGCCCAAGAAGTCTGGGGAACTTCCACCCAGAGGGGGCGCTATAAGTAGAAAAACTGCATTTTGCTCATAGCTTTGGAGCCGTTGGTTCAAATTGGACAAATGAGGTACCGTTGGAATCCCTGGATGAAGACGAGTTCATCTCAAACACCAAACTTGGTGTGTGGACTCATGATGCCTTCCTGAGCAGCCGCAGGCTTACCTGCTGTTCTGCTAGACCCCGCCATCGCTGCTTGCAGCTATATTTAGGGGTCTAGCAGCGAAGCTGCAGAACCCTATTGTTTTAGTAGTTTTTCTTATTATTAGGGGTCTAGCAGCGAAGCTGCAGAACCCTATTGTTTTAGTAGTTTTTCCTATTATTATTATTAGGGGTCTAGCAGCGAAGCTGCAGAACCCTATTGTTTTAGTAGTTTTTCTTATTATTATTATTATTATTATTCTTCTACTTTCCGCTGCAATTGAAGTCTATGGCAGCCCCATTAACGCAATGGTAAAAAGTTGTGAAATTTGGCACATCTAATTAGGACAGTCCCATTAGCAAATTCAACAAATTTCGTGCCCAAATTCAAAACTCTCTAGCGCCACCAACATGTCAAAGTTTGAAGCCCATTCAGCTAAATAACTTTTGACTCGTTGATTCAAATTTCAAAAACAAGGTATCGTTGGAATCCTTGGATCATGACGATTCCAACGCACCCTATGACGTCATTTTCCGTCTAACTAGATTTTCCGCCATCTTGGATTTTGTTGAAAACCTTAAAAAATTTTCACAGGTCACAAATTTTGACCAATTCTCATGAAAATTGGCACAGATTATCTTTGGACCAATCCGCACAAAAGTTGCTCGTTTTTTTCTTCAATTTCGACTTTGTTCACTAACTACAACCAATCAAAGTTAGCGGCGACTACGCCAAAAAGAACGTGAGGCTATATCTCATCAACAATTTAATCTTTTTACATCAAACTCATAACACATATTTATAACTTGATTGTAAAAAGGCCCAAGAATTTTGGAAACCTTTGACCTATAGGTGGTGCTATATTTCGAAAAAATGCATTTTTGCTCATATCTTTGGACACGTTTGTCCAAATGTCATAAATGACGTACCATTGTAATCCGTGGATATAGCCGAGGTCAACGAATCCTATGACGTCATTCGCGCCAACTTGGATTGTCCGCCATTTTGAATTATGTCAAAAACCTTCAAAACGCATTACAGGTCACCCAGATTGTCTGATTTCCACGGGACTTGACACATAAAATGTTCAGACCAAGCCTCACAAGAGCTATCATGTGGATTTTTTCATTTCGTTTCTCTTTGCCCGTAGCAGCCAATCAAACTCAGCGATGACGCGCCAAACAGGACGTGAGGCCATATCTCAGCAACCAATTAATCTTTTGACATCAAACTTCTAACACAGACTTATGACCAAGTCTGTATGAAGCCCAAGAAGTCTGGTGCACTTCCACCCAGAGGGGGCGCTATAAGTACAAATACTGCATTTTGCTCATAGCTTTGGAGCCGTTGGTTCAAATTGGACAAATGAGATACCGTTGGAATCCCTGGATGAAGACGAGTTAATCTCAAACACCAAACTTGGTCTATGGACTCATGATGCCCTCCTGAGCAGCCGCAGGCTTACATGCTGTTCTGCTAGACCCCGTATCGCTGCTTGCAGCTATATTTATTATTCTTCTACTTTCCGCTGCAATTGAAGTCTATGGCAGCCCCATTAACGCAATGGTAAAAAGTTGTGAAATTTTGCACATCTATTTAGCACATTCCTATTAGCAAATTCAACAAATTTCGTGCCCAAATTCAAAACTCTCTAGCGCCACCAACATGTCAAAGTTTGAAGCCCATTCAGCTAAATAACTTTTGACTCGTTGATCCAAATTTCAAAAACAAGGCATCGTTGGAATCCTTGGATCATGACGAGTCCAACGCACCCTATGACGTCATTTTCCGTCTGACTAGATTTTCCGCCATCTTGGATTTTGTTGAAAACCTTAAAAAATTTTCACAGGTCACAAATTTTGACCAATTCTCATGAAAATTGGCACAGAGTATCTTTAGACCAATCCGCACAAAAGTTGCTCGTTTTTTACTTCAAATTTGACTTTGTTCAACCAGTACATCAGATCAAAGTTGATGGCGACTACGCCAAAAAGGACGTGAGGACATATCTCAGCAACAGTTTAATCTTTTGACATCAAACTCATAACACATATTCATAACTCGATTTTGAAGAGGCCCAAGAATTTTGGAGACCTTTGACCTATAGGTGGCGCTATATTTAGAAAAAATGCATTTTTGCTCATATCTTTGGACCCGTTTGTCCAAATTTCACAAATGAGGTACCGTTGTAATCCGTGGATATAGCCGAGGTCAAAGAATCCTATGACGTCATTCGCGCCATCTTGGATTGTCCGCCATTTTGAATTATGTCAAAAACCTTCAAAACGCATTACAGGTCACCCAGATTGTCTGATCTCCACGGGACTTGACATATAGAATCTTCAGACCAAGCCCCACAAGAGCTATCATGTGAAATTTTTATATTCACTTCCATTTGCCCGTAGCAGCTAATCAAATTCAGCAATGACGCGCCAAACAGGACGTGAGGCCATATCTCAGCAACCATTTGATCTTTTGACATCAAACTTCTAACACAGACTCATGACCAAGTCTGTAAGAGGCCCAAGAAGTCTGGGGAACTTCCACCAAGAGGGGGCGCTATAAGTAGAAAAACTGCATTTTGCTCATAGCTTTGGAGCCGTTTGTTCAAATTAGACAAATGAGGTACCGTTGGAATCCCTGGATGAAGACGAGTTCATCTCAAACACCAAACTTGGTGTGTGGACTCATGATGCCTTCCTGAGCAGCCGCAGGCTTACCTGCTGTTCTGCTAGACCCCGCCATCGCTGCTCGCAGCTATATTTAGGGGTCTAGCAGCGAAGCTGCAGAACCCTATTGTTTTAGTAGCTTTTCTTATTATTCTTCTACTTTCCGCTGCAATTGAAGTCTATGGCAGCCCCATTAACGCAATGGTAAAAAGTTGTGAAATTTGGCACATCTATTTAGCACATTCCCATTAGCAAATTCAACAAATTTCGTGCCCAAATTCAAAACTCTCTAGCGCCACCAACATGTCAAAGTTTGAAGCCCATTCAGCTAAATAACTTTTGAGTCGTTCATCCAAATTTAAAAAACAAGGCATCGTTGGAATCCTTGGATCATGACGAGTCCAACGCACCCTATGACGTCATTTTCCGTCTGACTAGATTTTCCGCCATCTTGGATTTTGTTGAAAACCTTAAAAAATTTTCACAGGTCACAAATTTTGACCAATTCTCATGAAAATTAGCACAGAGTATCTTTGGATCAATCCGCACAAAAGTTGCTCGTTTTTTTCTTCAATTTCGACTTTCTTCACTAACTACAACCAATCAAAGTTGGCGGCGACTACGCCAAAAAGGACGTGAGGCCATATCTCAGCAACAGTTTAATCTTTTGACATCAAACTTATAACACATATTCATAACTCGATCTCAAACAGTGCCAAGAATTAAAGTGATCTTTGACCTATAGGGGGCGCTATATTTAGCAAAAATGCATTTTTGCTCATAACTTTGGACCCGTTTTTCCAAATTTCACAAATGAAGTACTGTTGTAATTCGTGGATATATCCGAAGTCAACCAACCCTATGACGTCATTCGCACCATCGTGGATTGTCCGCCATTTTGAATTATGTCAAAAACCTTCAAAATGCATTACAGGTCACCCAGATTGTCTGAATTCCATGGGACTTGACACATAGAATCTTCAGACTAAGCCTCACAAGAGCTATCACCTGGAATGTTTAAATTCGATTCCGTTTGCCCGTAGCAGTCAATCAAACTCAGCGCTGACACGCCAAATAGGACGTGAGGCCATATCTCAGCAACCATTTAATCTTTTGACATCAAACTTATAACACAGAGTCATGACCAAGTCTGTAAGAAGCCCAAGAAGTCTGGTGCACTTCCACCCAGAGGGGGCGCTATAAGTAGAAAAACTGCCTTTTGCTCATAGCTTTGGAGCCGTTGGTTCAAATTGGACAAATGAGGTACCGTTGGAATCCCTGGATGAAGACGAGTTCATTTCAAACACCAAACTTGGTCTATGGACTCATGACGCCTTCCTGAGCAGCCGCAGGCTTACCTGCTGTTCTGCTAGACCCCGCCATCGCTGCTTGCAGCTATATTTAGGGGTCTAGCAGCGAAGCTGCAGAACCCTATTGTTTTAGTAGCTTTTCTTATTATTATTATTAGGGGTCTAGCAGCGAAGCTGCAGAACCCTATTGTTTTAGTAGCTTTTCTTATTATTCTTCTACTTTCCGCTGCAATTGAAGTCTATGGCAGCCCCATTAACGCAATGGTAAAAAGTTGTGAAATTTGGCACATCTAATTAGGACAGTCCCATTAGCAAATTCAACAAATTTCGTGCCCAAATTCAAAACTCTCTAGCGCCACCAACACGTCAAAGTTTGAAGCCCATTCAGCTAAATAACTTTTGACTCGTTGATCCAAATTTCAAAAACAAGGTATCGTTGGAATCCTTGGATCATGACGAGTCCAACGCACCCTATGACGTCATTTTCCGTCTAACTAGATTTTCCGCCATCTTGGATTTTGTTGAAAACCTTCAAAAAGTTTCACAGGTCACAAATTTTGACCAATTCTCATGAAAATTGGCACACAGTATCTTTGGACGAATCTGCACAAAGGATACGAAGCGGATTTTTCAATTTCGACTTTGTTCACCCAATACAACCAATCAAAGTTAACGGCGACAACGCCAAAAAGGACGTGAGGCCATATCTCAGCAACCGGTTGGTCTTTTGACATTAAACTTATGACACTGACTCATAACTCGATCCTTAACAGGCCTAAGAATTTTAGTGATCTTTGACCTATAGGTGGCGCTATATTTAGCAAATATGCATTTTTGCTCATAACTTTACACCTGTTTGTCCAAATATCACAAATGAGGTACCATTGGAGTCCCTGGATATAGCCGAGGTCAATCAATCTCATGACGTCATGCGCGCCATCTTGGATTGTCCGCCATTGTGAATTCCATCAAAATCCTTCAAAACGCATTACAGGTCACCCAGATTGTCTGATTTCTACGGGACTTGACATATAGAATCTTCAGACTGAGCCTCACATGAGCTTTCAAGTGGTATTTTTTAATTCGCTACCGTTTGCCCGTAGCAGCCAATCAAACTCAGCGATGACGCGCCAAACAGGACGTGAGGCCATATCTCAGCAACCATTTAATCTTTTGACATCAAACTTATAACACAGACTCATGACCAAGTCTTTAAGAGGCCCAAGAAGTCTGGTGAACGTCCACCCAGTGGGGGCGCTATAAGTAGAAAAACTGCATTTTGCTCATAGCTTTGGAGCCGTTGTTTCAAATTGGACAAATGAGGTACCGTTGGAATCCCTGGATGAAGACGAGTTCATTTCAAACACCAAACTTGGTCTATGGACTCATGATGCCTTCCTGAGCAGCCGCAGGCTTACCTGCTATTCTGCTAGACCCCGTATCGCTGCTTGCAGCTATATTTATTAGGGGTCTAGCAGCGAAGCTGCAGAACCCTATTGTTTTAGCTGTTTTTCTTATTATTATTCTTCTACTTTCCGCTGCAATTGAAGTCTATGGCAGCCCCATTAACGCAATGGTAAAAAGTTGTGAAATTTGGCCCATATCTTCAGGAACATCCCATTAGCAAATTCAACAAATTTCGTGCCCAAATTCAAAACTCTCTAGCGCCACCAACATGTCAAAGTTTGAAGCCCATTCAGCTAAATAACTTTTGACTCGTTGATCCAAATTTCAAAAACAACATATCGCTGGAATCCTTGGATCATGACGAGTGCAACGCACCCTATGACGTCATTTTCCGTCTAACTAGATTTTCCGCCATCTTGGATTTTGTTGAAAACCTTCAAAAAGTTTCACAGGTCACAAATTTTGACCAATTCTCATGAAAATTGGCACAGAGTATCTTTGGACGAATCCGCACAAAGGATACGAAGCGGATTTTTCAATTTCGACTTTGTTCACCCATTACAACCAATCAAAGTTAACGGCAACAACGCCAAAAAGGACGTGAGGCCATATCTCAGCAACCGGTTGGTCTTTTGACATCAAACTTAAGACACTGACTCATAACTCGATCCTTAATAGGCCCAAGAATTATAGTGATCTTTGACCTATAGGTGGCGCTATATTTAGCAAAAATGCATTTTTGCTCATAACTTTACACCTGTTTGTCCAAATATCACAAATCAGGTACCGTTGGAGTCCCTGGATATAGCCGAGGTCAAACAATCTCATGACGTCATGCGCGCCATCTTGGATTGTCCGCCATTTTGAATTATATCAAAAACCTTCAAAACGCATTACAGGTCACCCAGATTGTCTGATTTCCAAGGGACTTGACATATAGAATGTTCAGACCAAGCCTCACAAGAGCTATCATGTTGATTTTTTTATTTCGTTTCCGTTTGCCCGTAGCAGCCAATCAAATTCAGCGATGATGCGCCAAACAGGACGTGAGGCCATATCTCAGCAACCATATGCTCTTTTGACATCAAACTTCTAACACAGACTCATGATCAAGTCTGTAAGAGGCCCAAGAAGTCTGGTGAACGTCCACCCAGAGGGGGCGCTATAAGTAGCAAACATGCATTTTGCTCATAACTTTGGAGCCGTTGGTTCAAATTGGACAAATGAGGTACCGTTGGAATCCCTGGATGAAGACGAGTTCATCTCAAACACCAAACTTGGTCTATGTACTCATAATGCCTTCCTGAGCAGCCGCAGGCTTACCTGCTATTCTGCTAGACCCCGCCATCGCTGCTTGCAGCTATATTTATTATTGATCTACTTTCCGCTGCAATTGAAGTCTATGGCAGCCCCATTAACGCAATGGTAAAAAGTTGTGAAATTTGGCACATCTATTTAGCACATTCCCATTCGCAAATTCAACAAATTTCGTGCCCAAATTCTAAACTCTCTAGCGCCACCAACATGTCAAAGTTTGAAGCCCATTCAGCTAAATAACTTTTGACTCGTTGGTCCAAATTTAAAAAACAAGGCATCGTTGGAATCCTTGGATCATGACGAGTCCAACGCACCCTATGACGTCATTTTCCGTCTGACTAGATTTTCCGCCATCTTGGATTTTGTTGAAAACCTTAAAAAATTTTCACAGGTCACAAATTTTGACCAATTCTCATGAAAATTAGCACAGAGTATCTTTGGATCAATCCGCACAAAAGTTGCTCGTTTTTTTCTTCAATTTTGACTTTGTTCACTAACTACAACCACTCAAAGTTGGCGGCGACTACGCCAAAAAGGACGTGAGGCCATATCTAGGCAACAGTTTAATCTTTTGACATCAAACTCATAACACATATTCATAACTTGATCTCAAAGAGGCCCAAGAATTTCAGAAACCTTTGACCTATAGGGGGCGCTATATTTAGCAAAAATGCATTTTTGCTCATAACGTTTGACCCGTTTGCCCAAATTTCACAAATGAGGTACCGTTGTAATCCGTGGATATAGCCGAGGTCAACACACCCCATGACGTCATTCGCGCCATCTTTGATTTTCCGCCATCTTGAATTGTATCAAAAACCTCCAAAACGCATTACAGGTCACCCAGATTGTTTGATTTCCACGGGACTTGACACATAGAATGTTCAGACCAAGCCTCACAAGAGCTATCATGTGGAATTTTTTATTTCGTTTACCTTTGCCCATAACAGCCAATCAAACTCAGCGATGACGCGCCAAACAGGACGTGAGGCCATATCTCAGCAACCATTTGATCTTTTGACATCAAACTTCTAACACAGACTCATGACCAAGTCTTTAAGAGGCCCAAGAAGTCTGGTGAACGTCCACCCAGTGGGGGCGCTATAAGTAGAAAATCTGCATTTTGCTCATAGCTTTGGAGCCGTCTGTTCAAATTGGACAAATGAGGTACCGTTGGAATCCCTGGATGAAGACGAGTTCACCTCAAACACAAAACTTGGTCTATGGACTCATGATGCCTTCCTGAGCAGCCGCAGGCTTACCTGCTGTTCTGCTAGACCCCGCCATCGCTGCTTGCAGCTATATTTATTATTCTTCTACTTTCCGCTGCAATTGAAGTCTATGGCAGCCCCATTAACGCAATGGTAAAAAGTTGTGAAATTTGGCACATCTATTTAGCACATTCCCATTAGCAAATTCAACAAATTTCGTGCCCAAATTCTAAACTCTCTAGCGCCACCAACATGTCAAAGTTTGAAGCCCATTCAGCTAAATAACTTTTGAGTCGTTGATCCAAATTTAAAAAGCAAGGCATCGTTGGAATCCTTGGATCATGACGATTCCAACGCACCCTATGACGTCATTTTCCGTCTAACTAGATTTTCCGCCATCTTGGATTTTGTTGAAAACCTTAAAAAATTTTCACAGGTCACAAATTTTGACCAATTCTCATGAAAATTGGCACAGAGTATCTTTAGACCAATCCGCACAAAAGTTGCTCGTTTTTTACTTCAAATTTGACTTTGTTCAACCAGTACATCCAATCAAAGTTGATGGCGACTACGCCAAAAAGGACGTGAGGACATATCTCAGCAACAGTTTAATCTTTTGACATCAAACTCATAACAAATATTCATAACTCGATCTTGAAGAGGCCCAAGAATTTTGGAGACCTTTGACCTATAGGTGGCGCTATATTTAGAAAAAATGCATTTTTGCTCATATCTTTGGACCCGTTTGTCCAAATTTCATAAATGACGTGCCATTGTAATCCGTGGATATAGCCGAGGTCAACGAATCCTATGACGTCATTCGCACCATCTTGGATTGTCCGCCATTTTGAATTATGTCAAAAACCTTCAAAACACATTACAGGTCACCCAGATTGTCTGATTTCCACGGGACTTGACACATAGAATGGTCAGACCAAGCCTCACAAGAGCTATCATGTGAAATTTTTATATTCACTTCCGTTTGCCCGTAGCAGCTAATCAAACTCAGCAATGACGCGCCAAACAGGACGTGAGGCCATATCTCAGCAACCATTTGATCTTTTGACATCAAACTTCTAACACAGACTCATGACAAAGTCTTTAAGAGGCCCAAGAAGTCTGTTGCACTTCCACCCAGTGGAGGCGCTATAAGTAGACAAACTGCATTTTGCTCATAGCTTTGGAGCCGTCTGTTCAAATTGGACAAATGAGGTACCGTTGGAATCCCTGGATGAAGACGAGTTCATTTCAAACACCAAACTTGGTCTATGGACTCATGATGCCTTCCTGAGCAGCCGCAGGCTTACCTGCTATTCTGCTAGACCCCGCCATCGCTGCTTGCAGCTATATTTAGGGGTCTAGCAGCGAAGCTGCAGAACCCTATTGTTTTACTAGCTTTTCTTATTATTATTATTATTCTTCTACTTTCCGCTGCAATTGAAGTCTATGGCAGCCCCATTAACGCAATGGTAAAAAGTTGTGAAATTTGGCACATCTAATTAGGACAGTCCCATTAGCAAATTCAACAAATTTCGTGCCCAAATTCAAAACTCTCTAGCGCCACCAACATGTCAAAGTTTGAAGCCCATTCAGCTAAATAACTTTTGACTCGTTGATCCAAATTTCAAAAACAAGGTATCGTTGGAATCCTTGGATCATGACGATTCCAACGCACCCTATGACGTCATTTTCCGTCGAACTAGATTTTCCGCCATCTTGGATTTTGTTGAAAACCTTAAAAAATTTTCACAGGTCACAAATTTTGACCAATTCTCATGAAAATTGGCACAGATTATCTTTGGACCAATCCGCACAAAAGTTGCTCGTTTTTTACTTCAAATTCGACTTTGTTCACCCAGTACATCCAATCAAAGTTGACGGCGACTACGCCAAAAAGCACGTGAGACCATATCTCAGTAACCGGTTAATCTTTTGACATCAAACTCATAACACATATTCATAACTCGATCATGAAGAGGCCCAAGAATTTTGGAGAACTTTGACATATAGGTGGCGCTATATTTAGCAAAAATGCATTTTTCCTCATAACTTTTGACCCGTTTGTCCAAATTTCACAAATGAGGTACTGTTGTAATCCGTGGATATAGCCGAGGTCAACGAGTCCTATGACGTCATTCGCGCCATCTCGGATTGTCCGCCATTTTGAATTATGTTAAAAACCTCCAAAACACATTACAGGTCACCCAGATTGTCTGATTTCCACAGGACTTGACACATAAAATCTTCAGACCAAGCCTCACAAGAGCTATTATGTGAAATTTTTAAATTCGCTTCCGTTTGCCCGTAGCAGCCAATCGAACTCAGCAATGACGCGCCAAACAGGACGTGAGGCCATATCTCAGCAACCATTTAATCTTTTGACATCAAACTTCTAACACAGACTCATGACCAAGTCTTTGAGAGGCCCAAGAAGTCTGTTGCACTTCCACCCAGTGGAGGCGCTATAAGTAGACAAACTGCATTTTGCTCATAGCTTTGGAGCCGTCTGTTCAAATTGGACAAATGAGGTACCGTTGGAATCCCTGGATGAAGACGAGTTCATTTCAAACACCAAACTTGGTCTATGGACTCATGACGCCTTCCTGAGCAGCCGCAGGCTTACCTGCTATTCTGCTAGACCCCGCCATCGCTGCTTGCAGCTATATTTATTATTCTTCTACTTTCCGCTGCAATTGAAGTCTATGGCAGCCCCATTAACGCAATGGTAAAAAGTTGTGAAATTTGGCACATCTATTTAGCACATTCCCATTAGCAAATTCAACAAATTTCGTGCCCAAATTCTAAACTCTCTAGCGCCACCAACATGTCAAAGTTTGAAGCCCATTCAGCTAAATAACTTTTGACTCGTTGATCCAAATTTCAAAAACAAGGCATCGTTGGAATCCTTGGATCATGACGATTCCAACGCACCCTATGACGTCATTTTCCGTCTAACTAGATTTTCCGCCATCTTGGATTTTGTTGAAAACCTTAAAAAATTTTCACAGGTCACAAATTTTGACCAATTCTCATGAACATTGGCAGAGATTATCTTAGGACCAATCCGCACAAAAGTTGCTCGTTTTTTACTTCAAATTCAACTTTGTTCACCCAGTACATCCAATCAAAGTTGACGGCGACTACGCCAAAAAGCACGTGAGACCATATCTCAGCAACCGGTTAATCTTTTGACATCAAACTCATACCACATATTCATAACTCGATCTTGAAGAGGCCCAAGAATTTTGGAGAACTTTGACCTATAGGTGGCGCTATATTTAGCAAAAATGCATTTTTCCTCATAACTTTTGACCCGTTTGTCCAAATTTCACAAATGAGGTATTGTTGTAATCCGTGGATATAGCCGAGGTCAACGAATCCTATGACGTCATTCGCGCCATCTCGGATTGTCCGCCATTTTTAATTATGTCAAAAACCTCCAAAACGCATTACAGGTCACCCAGATTGTCTGATTTCCACGGGACTTGATACATAGAATCTTCCGACCAAGCCTCACAAGAGCTATTATGTGAAATTTTTAAATTCGCTTTCGTTTGCCCGTAGCAGCCAATCAAACTCAGCAATGACGCGCCAAACAGGACGTGAGGCCATATCTCAGCAACCATTTAATCTTTTGACATCAAACTTATAACACAGACTCATGACCAAGTCTTTAAGAGGCCCAAGAAGTCTGGTGAACGTCCACCCAGTGGGGGCGCTATAAGTAGAAAAACTGCATTTTGCTCATAGCTTTGGAGCCGTTGGTTCAAATTGGACAAATGAGGTACCGTTGGAATCCCTGGATGAAGACGAGTTCATCTCAAACACCAAACTTGGTCTATGAACTCATGATGCCTTCCTGAGCAGCCGCAGGCTTACATGCTGTTCTGCTAGACCCCGCCATCGCTGCTTGCAGCTATATTTTTGTTTTATTTCCCCACTACTCGTTCTGGGCTCTTAAACCGCGTACATTGATGTCCCGTTTTAGAGTCTGCATCTATTAACTCTGCTGTCTTTAATGAATAAGGTCTGTATTGTGCCACCTGCTGACATGGAAGAGGATTTAGTTCCTCAGCCAGCCGCTATTCCAAACAAAGACGCTCAAGATAGCAAATTATTTGCAGCAACTGAATCATAAAAATCTTATTGGACTGATTAAGTGAAATTTGGACAATTTCCCCCGGTGCAACTGACAATCTCTCACGGTATCATAAGCTCGTTTAGAGGTATGTAAATATATTTTGTGGATCTGCTAGAATAAGCTTACATTTAAAAAAAAAAACAAAAAGATCTTGTGTTCATCTGCATCTGCTGTTTATAGTTGGGGAACCTTTTAGCTCCTGTCTCTTTAAGGGTCTGAATTTCTTTGTTTGGGGACTGCCACAGCAGCCAATCAGCAGGCTTTATGCAAATGTCTTACAGTGTGATGTCATCAAGTCCAGGAAACTACAAACGAGGCTTTTCAGGCCGTTCAGAAGCAGCTTGTTAAGTGGGAGAGAATAACTTTAATAACTGGATTTATGTAACACTGTGAATCTTTTACAGGTGCAAAAAGCTTTAAGACAAAGAAGGAAAAAGTGTGAATCCATAATTCTTAATGGCACATTTAATAGATTTGCTGGAAAAAGGCTTAATTTCTTCTTCTCTTCAGGGAAAGAAAGTGAAATTGAGCGCTTGCATGAGACTCACCTCAGCGGGGATGTCAGTCTGGGAGCCGGCGTCGGAGTAGAGTCGTGGGATGGACATCTCAGAGTTGGCGAGTGACGGGTTGCTGCTCCACAGCTCTTGCTGGGAGCCCGAATCCAGCTGGAATCCATCCTTTAAAACCGCCAGTTTCTGAGAAAAAAAGCAACACAGGGATGCTGCAGATTACTCAAGCCCCAACATGACAACCGTTTTTAAACTATGAAGAGTTCTGCTGAACAACCCTGAATGATAATCCCATAAAACGTCATTTTACCTCATCGTAATCACTGAAAATGTGTGGGGATTTTTTGTAACACTAGAGTCTAGAGGCTGAAAGAGAACAATCATGTTTTCTTAGTTTTCTTCAAAATCAAAAGTTAATTCTGCAAACAGAAGTCCTGAACTGCAGGATCTGCAGCTCTGGGATTTAAAACCCAGTCATCCCCCATATCAAAAGGAGACAAAGAACCATCATTGGAGTCCAAGGATTCCTTCTGTAGCTGCTTTATGAACAAACTACTCCTTTTTACACGCTTGTCTTTGACTTGAAGCTGTTCGGGTCGAAGGGCTCGTGTGAAGCAATAAAGCAGTAAAATGTAAAGGCCACTTCCTCTGTGTTCCCTGAGTCGCACCCACAGCTCCACAGAGCGCCGTGTTTCATCATCAAGGCCGTGATGAAAATCACACGCGGCTCGTATTGAAGCCCGCTCAGGAACGCACCTTATCTCTGCTTTTCAGATGGAGCAGAAAACAACAAAGCGCCTCTATCGTAAGTGATGTTGCTGCGTTTCGAGCAACACGTGGCTGCTGGTAGCCAAAGGGGGGGCGCTTGTTTCCATGTCCTTTTTTTGCACGTCTTCTGTCCAGCTGCGCATTGGCACCCTTAAATATTCATGTTTTTGGACTGAAGCAACATTTTCTACCTGTAACTGCCAGTCTTGCTGTTAATCCTAATGTTAATTTCTCTAATTTTGACTGCTAATCTGTTCTGAAAACCCTGCAGATGAACAACAAACACACCTGCAGCCACACAAAGATGCAGGAGATGAACACAGGCGACAGCAGACGCACTGAGCTGTCAGCTGCAGATGGCAAAGGGGGAGGCAGTGAGCAGATTATGTATTATTAAACACACTTTTCTTCCTCTACCTTCTAACCAATATGAGATGAACAAACACGCACCCAGATCTGACCTGATATTCTAAGACTACGTGTTCCTACGGGGGTGCCTGTTGGATCTATAACACTGAGGGATTTCAAAGCAATCGCCATAAACAAACGCCATGTACACCTGAGAGCAGACTCCAACTCCCATCATGCAACTTTAATAGACTCTGCAGCCGTGCTGGAAATATGTATGAGTGAACACTGCGGCGCTGTCGCATGCAGGGAAGGCTGGTGGATGAATACAGGAGGGGTGGCACATATAAACTATAAATCAGACTGTCGTTTGTGCAAAACAGACGTCTGGAGAGCTGTGGAGCTTTGAAGGGAGACGATGAAAGAGACAGAACCAGACTGAAGTATGAATTTAAACATTTCGTCTTCAGCAAAAGCTTCAGGCTTCGAAGCGTTCAGTTAAAACGAAGCCCCGCAGCCTCCAGACCTTTAGAAAATATTCATTTCTGTGCCATCTTTGGTTTAATGTTTGATGGCGTCTGGTGTCTCTGAAGCCCTGAGCAGAGCAGAGCATCGTTCTGCAGCTACTCTGATAAACCAACATTTATCTAAGATGCTTCTTCAGCAACAACAAGAAACGTTTGCTGGCTTCTGCCATGGAAATGTGCAAATTTGATGCTTTATCTCTGATTCTTTGTCTTTAAATTCATCAACAAAAAGAAAACCCGTGCAGTCTTACCCGTGTAAACGAACAACAGATGAAATAAGAGGATTAAACAGTTTGATTGACTCCCGTTTTAAGAAAACAATCTGCAGATTTTCATCACATTGATGTCTAACAAAACTATCTTTTTATTTAGTTCTTAGTTCGCTTCGCAGCCAGACGATGAGATTAAATACAAGGTTGACTTAAATTAGGTTTGTCAATAATTAACAGCTGATTGCAGAAGTTTACAGTCCAAGCAGCTGTGACATCTGTCCCGTTTCAGCTTTTTAAGCTAAATAATCATCATGAATTAAGTACTTTTGGGTCGTTTAGACATTAGAATAATAAACTAATAATATCTGGTCTACTGCTCCGTCTGATCACCTTTAATATTTTATCTGGGTCAACATCATTGAGGCAGCAGTTGGAGCGAAGCAGCACAGCTCTCCTTCTTACAAACTACCTCATAAAGGGATATTTTATGACTGTTTAGTCTGCAGTAGTTTATTCAGCTATTCAGAAAACAATATAACAGATGTACACATTTGTTTTTGCACCATAAATAAATCCAAACATTTGAAATGACTGAACAGGTCCACAGTTACAACAAAAGAAGGAAAATGATCGTTTATCCTTCAAAAATAACTCTTTCTGGGGAGTTTTACACTTGCCAGTGACTTCAGACCTCCTAATATATGCTCCCAGGAACGCTCTCCCGTAGACTCTGCTTATATCTGCTCATTTACCATCAAAATCGACCCAAAGACGAGTCGTTCTTGCTGAGACGTTTTTATCCAAACAGATAAAAAGAACAACCGCGACTCTGTCCTTTCACTACAGCTGAACAACACTTTCTGCTTTGATTAGAAGACAAAACTTTCTGACACGTTTCACGTGGCTCTGCGGGTCAGGTGTCAGCGACTGGATTGTTTCTCTTCCCTTTCTTCCCTCTTTTGTTTTTCAAGGAGCGGATGCTTTGAGATCAGAAATGAAACAGACAGCCTCCAGCAGCTTTTAAACAAAGATCAGCCCCCGACAAGCAGAAACTGGACCAAGTAGCTCACTCGAAGACAACAGAGATGTCTTTGACATTAAGAAGCTTCTTTCATTCTGCAGCGAAGCAGATTCGCCAACTAAAACTCCACAGAGCCTCGTCCGAACCAAACGGTTCGGAGTGATTGTGGAACAGTGACCCGGGATCTTTTGAGGAAACTGGACAAGTGGAGGACAAAAGGAGAAGATTCAGGTCTAAAAAAAACTATCTGCAGCAGATGAACCGTGTCTGAAAGTGATATCCTTAAGAAAGAGGTAAAAATCCAGCAAAGACCTGACACAGGACCTGAGAGATGCAGCTGGACCTTCAGCTGATCCATCTACTGTTGGCCCAAATCTCATCAGAAATGGTCTCCATGGAAGGGTGGCTGTCAAGAAGCCATTCTTAAGGAAGAGAAACAGGGAGAAAAGGCTGATCTATGCCAAATGACACAAGAAGTGGACTGAAAATCAGTGGCAACAGGTCTTATGGAGGGATGAATCCTCCCCAGAGCCCGGACCTCAACATTATTGAACCAGTGTGGGATCATCTTGACAGAGAACGGAACAAAAGGCAGCTGACATCCAAAGAAGAGCTTTGGGATGTCCTTCAAGAAGCCTGGAGAACTATTCCTGAAGATTACTTAAAGAAATGACAGAAAGCTGGTCTAAGAGGGTTCAAACTGTGCTCCATACTTTTTGAATTTACACACACAGCTCAAAGGACACAGTTCTGTTATATTTCTACCATCTGGCTGGCTTATTGGCTTGTATAGCTCATGTTGTGTTTCTACTATAAGATATGAAAGGAGAAGTAGCACATGTTCTTCTTAAAATGGGATTCATTCATTACCTGCATGAGCTCCTGCTTCTCCTTCTCCCCGGAGCTGATGGCGTCTCGGATGGAGCGGACCTCGCTGAGGATGGCCTGCGCCTCCTGCAGCTTGTAGCCGTACGGGCTGTTCGACACCTTCTGGTCGATCCTGGAAGGTGAGCAGGGGAGAAAAACGGGAGGTGGAGGTCAGTTTGGACAACGATTCAAAACATGACAGGCGTCTTCGTCCTCATACAGTTAACTCGGACAGAAAAAAAAAAACTACAAAGGAGGATCGATCAGCTGAAAGCTAAATCAATTATGGTGTCCCTTGAAGGTACAGTTTTAGGTCCCGGCCCTTTAAATCTTCATATACGACACCTGTTTGTTTTTCCGTGACCTCCTTTCAGTCACCGCCCAGATCTGTGAATCTGAAGGAGACACAAGCTTTCGACGGGGAGTCTGACACGGAAAGCTCCCGTTTTTACTCAAACGCCTCAGAGACACACACACACACACACACTAACAAATCCCTCTTGGGACCCCTGTAAGTCTGTAACAAGCAGCGACCTACAATGGAAAAACGGCAGAAATGTCAAATATCACCGCTTCAGACTGAATGGTTTTACGGTGCAATGGCAGTAAGACTAAAAAGTGCGGTTTTAAGGGAAGTCAGTGAAGCATTTTTGGCCTCAAAGGCATCTGGAGGGAAAACCTGGAACTACATAAAACACAGCCGTTGAAATTCATCAATGAATTCCTTCATTTCAAATGTCATATTGAGGATAAATATGCTGCTCTGCTTTTAAAGCTGGGATATCGTCTTCCGCTCTCTGTGCTCTCCGAGCCGGAAATTCTTCAAAAGAAAGTCTGACGCTGCCTCGTCATGGTCAGAGTTTCATTCCTCTTCCACTGTTAGAACCTCCTCAGGCTTTGCAGAGTAAAATTACCTCCAGGATGCCGGTGAAATGTAACAAGGTGGTTCAGAGAGTCCACCTCAAACCTCATTCCGACACACAGCCCGAGAATAAAAAGAAAATCACTGGTAAAAACTTAAAAATATCCCAAGCCACATCCATCTTTAAGAGAAAGCTCAAATTGTAACTTCTATCCCTGAATATTTAAGTTACTGCTAACGTCAAGAAATTTGCTCATGGATGACTGTCCTCATGTTCCGTCTGTTTATTCTATTGCTTTTTCTCCATCGTTTTGCTGTCACATTCTGGCCGGATAGTCTAACCTGATGAAACCAGAACGCTGGGATTATCTGTTGTATTCAAACAATATCTGGCCCAGGCCACTTCACTGCAGAAACTGCAGCCCCGGTGGAGTCCAACAAGCTCGCCTTTGTGCCAATAATGCGGACACAGCTCTTATTTTGGTTATGGAGACCTCCCTAAGTACTCCCACAGAGTCCCTTTTTTTTCTGTGATGCGTTTCTTTTTAAAGCAAAACAAAACACTTGAAGAAGAGTGATGCTGCACACATATCAAACCCTGCAGCCAGGCAGAGGTTCTCCTTCTTTTGTTAGTCGTGCAAAGCTCACACTATAAGCTTTAATCTGCTGTTCATCCAACGGCTTCAGCGTGAGCGCTCACGCTGGACAAGCTGATTCAAAAGACGTTTCTCTCACTAACGAGGTGCCATCAGTGCTCACATCAGGAAAAACACCGAGCCGGCCGACCGACGCCTGCTCAGACTACCTGACAACAGCGCCGAGGCAGCAGCCACGTCACACCCAACACCAGCAAGTCATGCAAGCAACCCAAAAAAACCGGTTCCTCCACATTCTTCAGTGAAGGACGAGGAGAGGGAGGACTGTGTCGAAAACAAGTGAGAGAGAATGAGGAAGTGAGGGAGGGAGGCACTCGTCTGTGACAGGGAACAAGTAATCCTCTCAAAGTCCTTCTCAAACATGGACTGAAAGCTGATTTTCATGATTAGAATCCAAACAGCTGCTTTGCAGGGACAGAACGAGGGGCTCTGCACTCAAACCTGGACGGTCAGCAAAGAGACACTCGATCAGTTCTCCAGTTTGATGAGGTCGACACGTGACGTGTCCCACTGCGCCGTTAATGACAAAATGCAGAAGTAGAGTGTGAAAAACTCCTGTCAATCTTCCCAGGAGTGAAGGAGAAATATTTCATCACTGTCTCAGCTGTGAGAAACTTTAATATTGTGCCTGAAAAAAGGTCTAAAAACCCATCGATGTCTGCTTGCAAACCATTATAAACTGTGACACTTAAATCATAAATTTAGCTTTACTTTCACAGTTTCTGGGAGGGGAAATATCGAATATTTCTCTGCTTTTCTCCACTGTCAATCCGCAAAATATCTGCGTGTTGAATATTAAAAACCGTGCGGGCCAAAACCAGCCGAAAGCAAATAAAAAGTCCAGGAAACGTAACTTTGACTCTCCTGTGCTGCAGTTATTTGGTGAAATCTTATCAGCGCCGGAGTGTGTGGCTGCATTCCAGTCTAAGCCTATTTCTGAATGCCGTCGGGCGGCTGCAACGGGAGAGGAAAGTCACGGAGGAATGCCGTCCGACGGCTCAGCTTCAGCTGCTGTTTAATCCTCCTGACACTCTCACCGTGCTGCAGGGGGTAAGACAAACAGAGCGGACATTCCTGCTCAGTTCAGCGTCCGACAGAAAGGCCTCGGCCCTCTCTCAGAGTTCGCTCGCTTCGGGTTCTGCGGCGCAGAAGTAGGTCAGACAGACGGAGCGTTTCCTGTACTGACAGCTGTGCTGCTGTTTAATGGTCGAATGGAATGTGTGATAAAGCCGAGGCGATAAGCAGCGGCTCACCTGCGTCGGCCTTGAAAAGCCGAGCAGTTTCGACAGCTGGAAGTCCTCGCGTCTTTATCTCCTCTTTAGAAAAAGAATTTGTGAGAAACGGAGGAGACGGAGGCGGGAGGATTCTGCTGTCAGAATGGTTAGAAGCTGAGCAGAAGTTTCTTTTTGGTGGGAGAAAAACTCCATAAGCCTCTGCTCAGTTTTTTACTCATCTGATGCTTTTAGGTTTTTCCCTTCTGGGACAGAGAAACCAACCAATAAGTAAGTTTGTGTGACAGTCAAAAACAAATCAAATAAGTTCAAATAATTGAATATTACTGCAATAATCAATGGAATAATCAATTAGCTAAATAATGAACGACAGACAGCCCCAAACAACTATTAGAAACCACATCTGGACAAACTCTGACAAACTCAGTGTCCCTCCCCGGGTCTTTAAAAAGCTCATTAGCTCATAGAGAGAGAAATAAAAGTCTTAAGTTTAAAGAAATGGCTGAAACACTTACTCTCTCAGAGTCTTGAAGCCTTGTTCTTTGTACTGCAGCTCCTGCTTCATGCAGGCCAGGTCTCGCTTCAGCTTGTTCACCTGCGACAGAAGGACAGGGAAACTGTTACGGATGCAATTTCCTGCCACGCTCCGACTCAGATCGGGAAAATAAACGTGAAAAACCCAGAAAAATCATCCGATACAAAAGGAAACTCCAGTTAGAAACCACAGAGTTATTCTGAGAGCCAAAACCTCTGATCCGGTTCATAACTGATGATTCTCAAAGTCAGGTTCAACCTTTTTTATTTTAGTGAAACCCAAACAAATCTATCCATCCATCCATACATCCATCCATCCATCTTTCTATGAATCCACCCACTTTTCATCCATCTATCTATCTATCTATCTATCTATCTATCTATCTATCTATCTATCAATCATCCATCCATCTTCCTATGAATCCATCCACCCATCTTCCCATCTATTTATCATCCATCCATTAATTTATCCATCCATCCACCCATCTATCATCCATCTTTCTATGAATCCATACATCTATCTATCCATCCATCACCCATCTTTCCATCTATCTATTTATCATCCATTCATTAATCTATCCATCCATCCACCCATCTATCATCCATCTTTCTATCATCCATCCATCCATGCATCTACACCAACTTCTAAGGAGTCATTGCTGTTACTTTCTGAAAGATCAACATCATTGTTACCACATTACTTTGTTAACTGAAGCTTTCTAGTTGAACAGTTATGTTCTGTAATTCAGACAACCTGCAGCTGTGTGGATAAGGTGTAACACGGGTCCTCTCCTGACTCTCGTTGCTGCATTAAACGCTGTGTACCTCTCTCGGTGTGTTAACATTACATTATCGGCATGTTTCTGATAAAGATGTAGGTGCAACTGTTTAATGAGGTTAATATACACAAAATGTTTAAACGAGGTAATTAACGGTACACATGCATTACTATGAGCTACGCTGTGTAAATCTCCAGCTTGGTCCATTAGCATTGATTAGAGAAAGCATTGTTTACTAGAATCTGCTGCTAACATATAGCTCCACTGCTAAACTATTTCCCTCTGGGATCAATAGAGTAACTATCTCTCTCTCTCTCTATATATATATATATATATATATATACATATATATATATATAGAGAGAGAGAGATAACTGAAGTGTTTTTGTTATATATTGAGTCTCCATCCTGAAAATCGAGTGTATAACGTGTGTGTGTGTGTGTTGTCTTCTTCTCATTTGTACATTTAAAGAGCTCCATAAACTCCCAGCTGTTACTAAAGGTATCAAAGATCTTAAACAGTTTTTGATGGTCCTGCTACTTTTCTGATTAACGCCGTCATCGTAATTTGGGCTTCCTCAGATGCGATAACTCGCAACAAACTCAGCATTCTTTACTTTATTTTGGGGAATTATGGCGAAGTCCTGCGGTGACTTTCTGAAACTATGTGATCAACCTTTAAAATCTTGAGTTTTGTGTCATCATCACTGGAATTTTGCCGCATTTGTTGCAGTTTATTTGCGTCTTCACTGACGTTCAAATGTTCTACTCGAGTTGTAGAGATAGAAATTAGTCTTTTTTCCAAAACAGGTTCAAACGTTTGGTTTCTGTCAGACTGAATGGAGGAAAGAGATGTTTGTTTCCAGAAAGTGACTTCTTCTTGGATATTTGACCTGTGGTACGCATGTCTGGTTGAAATGAGTTGGAACTATTGTTCACACGTGATCTGGCTGCATCTTCTCCGGTGTTCTTACCCGACTTTTGGCCGTGGCTATGTCAGCTTTAAGGATGTCTGGGTCGTATTTACTGGAGGACGATGATCTGGAATTCACTGCAGGACAAACAAACAGAAATCAGAGAGCTGTGTTAAAGAGCTGAAATTAAAACTTTTTGAGATAAACTGGTGAGATCTGACAGAAAATCAACCAAAGGAGCCATCCCCTCGAGTCACTGTAGGTCAAAGAAAAGCTGTAAATACTGTGAAAGAAAACTGTATCAAGCCTCTAACATCAGCAGCTTCCCAGCGGTTTCCAAAATCTGAGCATCAAAACTCATCCGACATGAGTGATTGGAGAAGATCGTTGGATTCAGAAGTCTCTGGATTGGATCGGTGCTGACGAGACGATCGAGAACGTGAAAAATTAATACATTTTTCTGCTTTAATTTCAAGCCGCATTCAGTTAAACTTGTTTTAATGTCGCCGTTTATAATATACTTTGCCACTCAGTTCAATTTAATTTCTTATTCTAATTGGAATGAATTGAATTTCTTTCTTTGTTTATTTGTTACTCGTAATCTGGAGGATCACCCCCTCATTTGAATCATGAAGCAGGACGTGGAGAAGGAATGTAAAAACAGAGGGAAATAAATGGGGAGAAATGACAGAGAAGCATAAACATCTGTAAACTACTCAAATAAAGTGCAAGAAATGTAAAATATATGGTTAAAGCAAATTAAAGAAAGTTGATCAGTAAGATGTAAATGAAAAAAAATACAAAGATAAATACAGGAATAACAAATAAAACAAAGAATTTAAATATATTCCAATTAAAATAAGAGATAAAACTGAGTGTCAAAGTGTTTAAACAGCGGCATTAAAACGAGTTTAAACGAATGCGGTTTAAAATCAAAGCAGAAAAGAAGAAGTGGAGGAGGCCTCGCGTCACACCAGAGACTTCTGGACGTCTATCAGGAAACTTTCACACCTGGATAGTTCGAATTGGGCGGGGAAGGCCACATCAACGTCATGCGGTCACATCAACTGCTCGTTTGGGGCGGCGTTAGCCCAAAAGGACGAGGAAGAAGAAAAGCTGACTCATCGATTGGTCGCATTTCATTCCACTTTTACGTCATTGAAGTGAGACGGACGTCATAATTTCGCGCTGGAGGGCGACGGGACCCGTATTTTACTTCAATAAACGTCTTCTTCCGTGCACGCAGGTCACTCGAGGGCCGTAGACGGTTCACATTGGAGTCCGATGGTGGTCGCATCTAAACTATAACTGTATCTCAGCAAAAATATGGACTCTGAGTAGTGCGACTGTAGCCTTGTCGATATGATCCAAACAAACAGCTCCCTCCCCCCACCGCACTCACAGCTCGTCTGCGATGTCGACTTGTCCCTCCACACGTCATTGAGCTGCCGGTACTCGTGCTGCGCCAGCCGCAGCCGCTGCTCCTTCACCTGGTAGATCTCCTTCTGAGCGCTGAGAGCGTCGCTGGCCACGGCCAGGTAGTCCCGCAGCATGGCCTCCTGCTCCCGCTGCCACTGGGCCCGCGGGTCCTCCAGCTGGGTGCTCTCTGGAGGAAAAGCAAGTCAGTGAAGTCAATTATTCATGCAGCACTTTTAAAGAACATGTGTCACAAAGTGCTTCTCAACACAAAATATTAATAAAGGGGGTACATTCGGACAGTTTCGGGATCATAAGAATCTTTTTTTGGAACTTCTGCGCCATCTGGTAAGAACCATAACAAAGGATGAGTTGGGTGAGTCTAATTCAGGTCCAAAACACAGAAACAGATCAAAACTGTACAATGCATTGCAATAATTAGAGGGTGGAACACAAGCTATATTAAGGAGGAATGGGGAAAATTAAGCTTACAACCATGGAAAAGCAGAAGGTTCGTTGTCACAAAGCCCCCAAAGAAGAGACGAATCATGCTAGAGATCCAAAGATAAGATAACCATTTCCATGTTTTTTAAGGATTATCCAGTTCTTACAAAATGCTGGAAGGAAATGAAAATGGCAGAGCTTCTGAATACAGAGATTATGTCGAGTTTCCACACTCAGGTTTACACCGTGTTCCAAATTATTATGCATAACATCACAGGCGGCCCGTCACAGCGTGGAATGATAATATTAACTTTGGTTTTCCAGCACTTTTAAACAGACAGAGTAACATAATATTTCACTCAGTAATTAAAGGTACACATGTATTTACTGCAGTGTGTACATCTCCATTACTATTATCTTGGTCCATTACTGTTGATGAGAAAGTGCTGTTTGCTAGCATCAGCTGCTAACTTACAGCTACGTAGCTCAACTATTTCCCTCAATAGATCTAAATCTATATATATCTAAATCTAAACTATCTAAATCTATATATAGAGCTGGAGGAATAGCTTCATTATGTCTGTGTTTACCTCATTAAGAGACAGGTTTTGATGACAGGGGACGCACAGAAACACGTACGTACGTAACTCTCCACAGTCAGCATGACGGTGTGTCCTGAGCCAACGTACAAACATACAGAAACGAACCCTTCGCCTGGCGAAGGGTTTGTTGGTTGAACCTCTCTGGTTAAAACTGACATAATTCCAAGGGTTTTGACAGAGACGGTCACTTTCTGTTCGGAAACTTTGCGTTTAAGCGCAACAAAGACGCACTGTGCTTGAACCAACAGGTACTTTGAACCAAAGCCTGCATCGTGCATCTCAATAAGAAAGCAGCAGAACTCACTGGTGTTGTGGTCGACATAGTACGGTCCGACGACCGGGTCGTACGCCTCCTCCCAGCCGACCGGCAGCTCATCTCCAAAGCAGTCGGCGAACGACAGAGGCTTCGTCTGCCTGCAGAAAGAGAACCGTGTCAGATACAGGGAAGATGCTCATGGTGAGAGGAAAAGAAACAACTTACATGTGAAGAGTAAGACAAGAAACAAAAAGCTCTGTGTCACAGATGGAGCTATTTTCTGACACAACCCACTTACTGTAGTTATTTAAGTTTCTGTTCTACTGAACACCACAAACATTTGATCCCTCTGAACAACCTCACAGGCAGTGCATGTAACCCTGTCATTAATAATCCACCTATAAACTAACTCAACTATTGTTCTCCTGGTGTTTCTTAAAGAGACACGTTTAAAGTTAAAGCATCTTGTACTCGACTGCTGTCAAAGTCACAAAAAAAGGAGAAAAATTTGATCACTCGACTATTCTGTCACCAATCATTTGGCATTTTGATGTTGCATGAGGAAATCGGTTCATGGATTTGGTTCACAAAAGGCTGTTGAAGGTAACAGTTGCAGCCTCTGTGAAAGGAACAGAGCAGGTGAGCTGGTGAGCTGATGTGACATTAATCTGAAAAAAAAAAGCTCACCGTCTTTCAGTTCTAAGGTTTCACATGTCAGGACTTTAAAATAGAATTATTTGGTCCTCATTACCAGGTGTTAAACTTAGATAAATACATTCAATCAGATGAACAAGACTGAACATATAACACTGTGTCATCATTCATTTACTAAAAAAAGAAATGAGACAAAATGCAGAAGTCGAGCGTGAAAAACTTCTGGATGAAAGAGGAAAGACATCAGCAGTAATCTTAGAGAAGCAACTGTTGCTGCCCGTCAATCTGGGAAGGGTTATAAGGCCATTTCCAAACTATTTACAGTCCATCATTCTACAGAGAGAAAGATTATTCAAGAGTGGAAAACATTCAGGACAGCTGCCAATCTTCCCAGGAGTGGACGTCCCAGCAAGTTCACCCCAAGGTCAAAAACCCAAGAGCTACATCTCAGACTCTACAGGCCTCAGTTAGCATGTTAAATGTTAAAGTTAATGACAGCTCAATTAGAAAAAGACTGAACAAGTATGGCTCGTTGGAAGGGTTGTAGGAGAAAGCCTCTTTTCTCTAAAAAGAACATGGCAGCACAGCTTAGGTTTGGAAAGTTACATCTGAACAAGAGGGCTGTTCTACGGTGGTGGAGGGCTGATGATGTGGGCTTGTTCTGCAGCCACAGGACCTGGACACCTTGCAGTCATTGAGTCCACCATGAACTCCTCTGTATACCAAAGTATTCTGGAGTCAAATGTGAGGCCATCTGTCTGACAGCTAAAGCTTGGCTGAAACTGGGTCATCAACAGGACAATGATCCCAAACACAGCAGCAAATCTGACCTCAACCTGACTGCATCACTTCAAATCAAACTGAATATACTTTATTGTCCCATGCGGACATTTTTCTTGGTCCAAACTGCTGACCAAACACTGCCTCGCGACCAGTTCCGGAGAACAGCAGCAGGATCAGTCACAGTTTGGTGAATCCTCCATAGAAATGTCCATCCATCCATCTACCTTTTACAGAAGCTTGGTCCTGTTCAGGGTTGCAGAATCATACGGAAATACCACAAATTTTCTCCTTAAATGTGAGGTTTTGATGGTTTTCTTAACAGAACTATCAGTCATACGAGTAACAGTTGGGAGCTGGAGTTGCTCTCTGCGTTGGGAGGTGGGGTGAGTATGGGGGGGTGGAGGTGGACGGTCTGTTGTTACTCCAGTCCTCTATTCACCCCCTGAGAGGGGAGAGTAGGACAGAAAGGGTGGAGCAGAGAGGGGGGGGGAACCCTCTATTGGGCCACAATAGGAGGAAACCGACTCGTGGAATTCCACAAGCGGCGTTGACGCATCGCCTGGAGGTTTCCGGGGCAACCCTCAGCCTTACAGCGGCCATACGCCGACTTAAACGCAGCCGCCCAAAACAAACCACCTGGTGTTATGACGACGACAAACCGGCATCATATAATGACCCATAATAAACAGACTTTGATTACACAAAAGGATTGAAACAATGTGTTGAATAAACTGCTCCATCCAGTTCACTTTTTATTGAATCAGCATGCGATAATGAGCCTGCGTGTTGAAAAAAACCCAAAACAAACTAAAGCAGATATTTAGTAAAATAAACAGGATTTATAGAGTAGAGATTCACTTCGTATGCAGCCGCTGAGCTAATGTTCGTTAGTGGAATCTTTCAGAGAATATAAAAAGACGAAGAAGTTTGTAATCACATATGCATTTAAATAAAGCATTCTGTTATTGTAACAACACGCTTTTCGTTACGTTAATCTGGCGGCAATTAAACGCAACGGCTTAATATACGAGCGTCTTTCATATGCATCACTTTTATATGACATACAACCTGCTGTTCAAAGGAACATCACATATTGTGTTGCTGAATGAATGCTTTTAAACCATTACAAAACCATTAAAACTCACTTTTTCTTCAACTATCTAACCAAGTAAACCACGGGGGACTCGTGTTCTGAACTTCCTCCTCTGATAAGTAACAGCAGCTCAGCTGCTTTTTTTCCTCATCATCTGGCCCAAATAAACCATAAACATAAACATTAGTTTTCAATCGCTCCCACCCACTGTTTTTTTTGTTATTACACAGAATGCAGCGTGTTTGTTGGCTTGATGCTACTTTTTATAGATAATTGCCATTCGATCGCTATTAAAATTGTAAGTTTTGTGTGGTGGTGCAGCTTCTCCTCTGAGCGACAGCAGGGACGGTGTGGACAAGGGATCCTGAAAATAAGCCGTCACCGCTGGAACAATGGAAGGATTTCGATCGCCGTTTGGATTCAATTTTAGAAGATATGAATAAGAAAAGTTCCCATTACTCTCCTTGGTAGAAAGCAACTGAATACATCGTTCGGCAAAGCTTTATCCAAACAGGACTGAAATCAAACGGAATGAACCGACACAACCTGCAGAGCAGAAACTGAGACTCATCTCTGCCTTTTTCTAACGTGCTGCCTCTTGTGTTTTGTGTGCAGACGCTAACAACCACAGAGCAACTGAACTGGGTCCTTTTTCAGCTGGTGAATAATGAAAGGGGGCCCTGGGAGACCCCCTCAGCTCCGCTCTAAATTTATCTCTGGAGGAACGGGAGCCTGCTGCCGACTGCCGATCCCAGAGAAAGCCGACTGGCTGGGTACCCACATCCCCATTATTAGTTTCCTCTTTCTTCTCACCCACTAAATCCTGCCCTCTAATCGCTGACCTCAACTCGCCGCGCTCGGTCAGGGACCAACTGACGGCAACTGCCTCCATTTCACTGTCATTCAATAGCCACCTGTAGCGGATCTCAGATACTATCACTGCCTGCTGTGGCTGTGGCAGCCCGACACGACAGAAGCAGATAATGAGCACAACCGCCCCCCCGGAACAGCAAACGTTTCACATTAGTTGCTGTTGCACTGCTTGTGGTTTTAATTCTAACAGCTTTGACCAATTTATTTGATTTTATTCTGGTCATCTTATAGACAGAACATGAATCTTGTGGTTTCTCGGTTAACACAAAATAGAAGTAACGTCCCTCATATAAGTTACTTTAGGTTTAAAGAGATGCTCTTTCTTTATGAAGAATCATATTATATTCTTGCACCTTAACAATTGCTTTTTGGCAAATACAGCTGTTTTTACACGTGCACGACAGTCCTGATTATTTCTAGAAGATTCTTCTGTCATAAAAGTGAAGGCCTTGGTCTACCAGAGCATTCTTTCTTCTTAATCTTCCAGAGTTCGATCCATGTCTCTAATGGTTTTATTCTTGTTTTTCAGCTTCATTGACTTCCACTGGCAAAGCTTGTAGAAGAAGGCCGAGTTTTCACATGTACGATTTCACCCACACCACCAACTAGAACAAAGTAAAGTTTCATTTTCTCTGTTTTTCCTCTTTAAATTGACCACATGTCTGAGGCAACTGCATGGTTGCATCCTACCGGTTATATAACTGCTAACCAGTACCATCCATCCAGTAGCTGCAGAAGGTGATAGGGGCTGAAGTCTATCCCTGCAGCCATGAGGCAATACATGAGGTTCCACCTCCCACAGGTATTCCTAACATAACTACACCTACCATTTAAAAAGCATAGCTTTCAATTAGCATCACATGAAGGGCTGCATGTTTTCTTAAGAGGCTTATCTCCCGCTCCACCAGGAAAATACTCAGTTCTTGAGCTGTTTGGGCATCAAAATAAAGTTAAAGGTTATCAAGAGTAATCATATCAGCCCCCCCAGGTGTGAGATACTCAGGTAAAGAGCCACACTGGGCTGATGCAAACTGGCCAAGTGCAAACAAACAGAAAGGTAAGCCGCATAGCTAAATGGTGACTCAGACGGCAATGCAGAGAAACACTCATTCAAAGCACATAAATTCCTCAAACTGCATTACACAGCAGCTCAAGGTCCGACTGTAAAGTAACCACACAACTGCCTCCCGCTTCACACTCCGTGTAACCCACCATGATTCCAAATAGACGGTGATTTTATCATAAAAACTGTCTCAGCCTTTCTGCAAATTATCCCCTTGTCATACCAGAGTCGGTGTGTTATCTGGCAGCCAACATTCCTTTCACCTGACGATATGCATTCGATGCGTCACTGCAAGGGTGGAAAGGAGATACCGCACTCCGAAGAATTTATAACCACTTCACAGGCACTTTTTTTCCTCCCCCTGGGATTTGACTTTTTTTTTTTTGCTCAACTTTTAGCTTTATATGCTGAGTGAGCTTCGGGCCACTTTTTATGAGGGACTGGTTTTTTCTTTTATGTTTGTGGGCAGAAAGCAAGTCATACAAGAGCAAAAGAATGTCAAAAGAAATATCAACCAGGTGGGTTTAAACATAGGAAATCAGCACTACAATCTGGAAGCTGTGCAGAGCTGCAGGGGCATTTAGATATTCAAATGAGGAGCATCAGATACCTTCGCTCTTCCTCTGAATGCGCTAAAGCTGACGGTGACTAAAGGTGTGCGGTCTTTCTTCATTCCTGAACCTGACATGGGAGGGTTAGAGAATTTAAACCATCCAGCTCTTGAATTTCATTAATGTTTCCGTCTCTTTTTATGTCGATTCCCTCTTCCAGGAAGCAGAAGTTTTCCGACACCGTAACCCAAAATTAAAACACATCCTCTGTCCTTACATTTCTGGCCATGTTCACGTCGATGCGGTTTTTTTCCTCAACACCTGCGCATAACTGGTCGAACATGTTGCCACATCTTACCCATAAGTAGGGCTAAACTTGACTGTGGGAAATATTTCAGCAATCTTAACAGTTTGTTTCTTCCTCTTCGTTCAGAGCGAGTCAAAGTGGCCTCAGCGATGTCACAGGGAACGAGATGTGTTATTGGGAACAGCATGAGAAAACAGCAACAAGGGCGAAACTTCCAAGATGCGCTGCCAGTATTAAAATAATCTAAATTACTGGCATTCATACTTGACTCGTCTTCTAATCCTCGAAACTATGTTCAACAGATGGTGAGATTCAAATGTTCGAGTTGCCCTCATTTCTTGTCAACATAAGAGACACTTCTGCGAAGGAAGGGGAAGTCAAACAACCTCAATGTTGAATAAATTATCAACAAAGACAAGAACAATAAGCCTTAACATCAGGTAATTAAGGAGCTAAGCTGTCCTAATGGATATATTATATATCGAAGATCTCTTCAACCCTGTTAATGATGGTGCCAACAAAGGTGAAGGATCTTTAACCTTCATCCACACACCTGAGATTGAAGCTGCCTGGTCCTCCCGTTCCTTGTGCGCCATCATGGGACATCAACACAGTGTAATTAATATTTATAGCAAAGCCTGAGGCGCACTCTGCTCGCTGGATCACAGTAGGCATCACTTCTGAGATAAACTGAAATTAGTTCCCTTTAGACGGTGTCTGGGCTCAGCCTTAGAGATAAGGGGGCGGAGCTCCACCATCCTGAGGGAGCTTAGAGTAGAGCCGCTGCTCCTCCACATCAAAAGGAGTCAGCTGACGTGGTTCATCTGGTTAGGATGCCTCCTGGTCGCCTCCCTTTAGAGGTTTTTTAAAGGCACGTTCAACTGAGAGGAGGCCCAAGGACAGACCCATAACCCGTTGGAGGGATTAAATATCCCTTAAGGCCTGGGAATGCCTCGGTATCCCTCTGGAGATGCAGGAGAGTGTGGCAAAGGAGAGGGATGTCTGGGTTTCCCTCCTGGGCCTGTTGCCTCAACAACCCGATCTCTGATAAGTGGAAGACAACAAATGGCCGATCGTCCGATATTTAAAATGCCTTCAATGCAACGCAAAGCAAATCAAGCGCTACCTTTTAAACACGTTCCTGCGTGAGCCAATCGCAGCTCTTCCCAGCAGGAGCAGCTAGAAATTTCATGGATGAAATTTCAAGAACAGAGAGCAGAGCGTGGAAGACAAAAAACAAACGCTGGCACAGCAGAGGGAGAAGAGCTCGTCCCTCGATCGGAAATGCTTTGGATTTACGGCGAGTGATGTTAACCAGAAACAGATCAGCGAAAAACAGGCAACTTAACAGGAGACAGCTGCACATGGGTGGTTAAAGAATTTAAAATATGGCTGTCAAGTGTTACAGCAGAGGTTAAAGACACAACCTGCTCCTCCTGTAAGTTCAAATGAACAAACTGACCTTTAAATAACTCTAAAACTTTATCATAGCAAAGACAAGTGTGGGCATTACTGGATCGTTTCCACGCACGTGAACAAAAGCATCACCGACGTCCCAAACTGAAACACATTCCTGGAGGTCTCGACGCCGTTTTGAGAGCCGCCACAAATAAATAAGTCATGGGAGAGTTGGTTAAGCATTAAAAGCAACCGCAGAGCAGCGACGGAGCCGGCCTCTATTCTGATCCCAGTTAACAGTTTGCAGGGCCTCACGATGCACTTCGACCCCGTGCACCTTGGCAGGCGGTGAAAGGGATTTCAGATGAATCGACCCTTTGGTTGGCGAGTCGAGGCTCTGCTCGGTCCTTCGTGTCGTGTGTTTCAGGAATGTGTGTTTGTTTGCTAAAGTTTTCATCCTCCTCTGTGCTCTTAGAGCTCAGAGTGTGAAGGAAACAGAGGGCTTTACCAACAGGAGAAAGTGGGTGTGATAGCTCACTAACCGCCAGAATAACTGAACAACACACTCTTCAAACCTCATTCAAGACATCAAATATCCACCCGTGTTGTTCTGTTTAATAAAACAAGAAGCTGATCCAGTCTTTCCAACAGAATGTGTCTCATCACAGATGGTGACAAATCATCTTTGTCTTCATCTTTGTCTTGAAAAGACTGATCTTTCTCAAGTTCTGGTGCAGGTTTTCAGATGTATGCTAATGATCCGGTTGTAGCAGGTAGAGACGTCACATCGTGTTATTTATAGTCAAAGTTCACGCCTCACACTCAACGTTGAAGAAGCAGTGTGGGTTTGCTCTTCTTCCAGGGCCCGATCTCCATCTAAAAGGCGGTCTTTTAGAATCAGAACCAATGGTTGACCTATGTGTTGGACGAGCTTACTTTTGAATCGTCAAATTCTCGCACCGCGTTTGGTTTGGGGGCCTTGCGTCCCATCTACGATACCGCCGCTCAACAAAATGCTAACCTCTTCTATTCGCCCCAATTTAGCGGTGAAACTGTATTATCAGCCTTATATCCACCCCAAAAAAAGCTTGCTTGTCTTAATTAATAAGTCATGAACGAGTGTAAACTTATTTCAGCTAAATAAAAGTAAGACCGAGGTTTTAGTCTTTGGAAATCTCAAACTTCTTGATATGAGCACTCTTGGTCCGTTTGTTTATCTTGGTGTATATTTTCATAGTGCTTTTAAATTAGTCAGGTCCAGTTTCTCCCAATTAGCATCAAAACAGTGAAGCCATATCTCTTAAAGAGGGTGATTTGTGCCTTCGTAACTCCTCGTCTTGATTAGATCAGTCACCCATTTGACGTCTGCCGTTGGTTTAAAATGCTGCCACCCGTCTATGGACCGGTTTTCCACTGCTTTCACTGGCTTCCTGTTCACCAGAGGATCGATTTTAAAACGTTGCCATAATGGACAGGCTCCAACTTACATGCTTGAGCTCTTAAAGGCACGTGTACCTCTTTATATTAACCGTTGAGGGGGTTCAAAACGTTCCCAAAGACCAAGTCTCCTTTTCTTGGTCTTCCTTTTGAACTGAGCAGATTTGACACAAGCCCCTAGAAGAAAAAACTATAAATAAACATGATGATCCAGGTCACCAAGAGACATGAATCAATTTTGAAGTTGGTCCCACCTCTGGGTAAATTTCTCAGATGAAACAAACAACATAATATCTAAAAATAAATAAATAAAAAAGTGTAAAATACAGTAGATAAAGGGAAATAACTGCAATAAGATCCTGTGTTGGTTTGCAATAAAACATCCCACACAGAAAAGAAAAAAAAAAGAAAACAAGTGGTAAGACTTAAGAATTCCAGAAATAAGCCATTAAAGAGATTTGGTGTCAAAGTCCGAGGGGTCTTAAGTAACTGGTAGAGATGAAAAACGAGTCCCCGAGAAAATCTGCCCTCCTCTCCACCCTGCGCTGTTTTGTACGAGTGGGACTGTGTCATGCTCGGCACTTTAAGCCGATTACGCCGAGGGATTTCTATAACAGAGCAGAAAAAAAAAAGAAGCTATCTCACACCTTCATACATGATTTTTAATTACAGCCGTGTAAAAAAGCAGGATGTACCCATGGAGCTGCACAGCAGACCAAAATAACTCCTGCTGTCAGGCTGTATTTACACCTCAGCGGTGTTTTTGTGACAAATTAAGGCTTTCAGATACTAAATAATTGGCAGAATGTTCCGTGTGGTAGAAATGTACCGTATATGCGAGGAAGTTAGTCACAAAAAAACCCTGTTTGGTTTTGCAACAAATCTGTACAGTATGGACGACCAATCAGATAAGCCACAAAAATGACCAGAAAAATGTCTTTTGAAAAATTCATGATAGAAACGAAAACCATTTAAATGTCCAAAGAAGCAGAAATAAAACAGAAGATCTAAACATCCAAACAGCCACTGAACTCTGCTCCTATTTCTGTGAACTTCAACTTTCAGACAGCCATTGATTTCTATTCATTCGACCGAGATTCAACAGATCAGACCGACTGATAAGCAGTGCAAAAACCAAACACTTGATCTCCATTCTTTTCACTATAAAATCTAACCTTTCATATACAACATATGACTTCCATTCATCTGTTTGTGGCGTTCAAACACCCAGACAGAATTGGACCTTCACTCATTTTACTCTGAGATCCAACATTCATCCAAGATTGACCTCCATTGATTTCACCTGTGAGACTGACACCGACTTCCATTCATTTAAATATTATGTTCTTTGGAAGCCTTTTAACTGCATTCATCAGATGGAACCATTCAGAGAGCCACCGTCTTCTTTATTCCAACATAACGTTCTACTTATTTCCTTTCATCTTATAAGTGTTGTTCAAATTAAAAGGCATCTATTGTATCCATTCATTCTTAAGAGGCTTACACACTGAAAGTCACCAATTGTACAATACAGCCTGACTTTATTCGTCCTGTTCAGAGTTAGGAAGCAGCCAGGCACACTGTTGTTTCAGCTTATTGGTTGATTTTAAGTTTTTGTAGTGTAGATATTTATGTGTCTGTGAAGTTCTCGATCTTTAATCTCAAATACTGACTTCAGGAGCCCGATAAAGGTTTGGAATACATATGAATTTAATTAGTTTTTGGGGAGAACGATTTCCGGACGGCCTCGAAGAGATTCTGTTCCACCATCCGGCGTCTCAGGGGGGGGAAGCGGCTCACAGTCAACACTGTTTACAGTGGGGACGGGGCTTTGCTGACCTCAACTAGGGATGTTGTGAGTCGGTGGGGGGAGTACTTCGAGGAACTCCTCAATCCTACCAACACGTGCTCGGAAGAGGCAGAGTCGGAGAGCTCGGAGACGGGGCCTCCCATTTCTGGGGCTGAGGTTGCCGAGGTGGTCAAAAAGCTCCTCGGTGGCAAGGCCCCGGGGGTGGATGAGGTCCGTCCTGAGTTTCTCAAGGCTCTGGATGTTGTAGGGCTGTCTTGGCTGACACGCCTCTGCAGCATCGCGTGGACATCGGGGACAGTGCCTCTGGACTGGCAGATTGGGGTGGTGGTCCCCCTCTTTAAAAAGGGGGACCGGAGGGTGTGTTCCAACTATAGGGGTATCACACTCCTCAGCCTCCCTGGTAAGGTCTATTCGGGGGTATTGGAGAGGAGGATCCGTCGGATAATCGAGCCTCGGATTCAGGAGATGCAGTGTGGCTTTCGTCCTGGCCGTGGAACAGTGGACCAGCTCTATACCCTCGGCAGGATCCTGGAGGGTGCATGGGAGTTCGCCCAACCAGTCTACATGTGTTTTGTGGACTTGGAGAAAGCGTTCGACCGTGTCCCTCGTGGAGTCCTGTGGGGGGTGCTCCGGGAATATGGAGTGCCGGACCCCTTGATAGGGTCCGTTCGGTCTCTGTATGACCGGTGCCAGAGTTTGGTCCGCATTGCCGGCAGTAAGTCGGATACGTTTCCGGTGAGAGTTGGACTCCGTCAGGGCTGCCCTTTGTCACCGATTCTGTTCCTAACTTTTATGGACAGAATTTCTAGGCGCAGCCAGGGCGTTGAGGGTGTCCGATTTGGCGACCTCAGAATCGGGTCTCTGCTTTTTGCAGATGATGTGGTTCTGTTAGCGTCGTCAGGCCGTGACCTTCAGCTCTCACTGGAGCGATTCGCAGCCGAGTGTGAAGCGGCTGGGATGAGAATCAGCACCTCCAAATCCGAGACTATGGTTCTCAGCCGGAAAAGGGTGGAATGCTCTCTCCGGGTCGGGAATGAGATCCTTCCCCAAGTGGAGGAGTTCAAGTATCTCGGGGTCTTGTTCACGAGTGAGGGACGAATGGAGCGGGAGATTGACGGGCGGATCGGTGCGGCGTCTGCAGTGTTGCGGGCTCTGCACCGACCCGTCGTTGTGAAGAGGGAGCTGAGCCAGAAGGCGAAGCTCTCTACTTACTGGTCAATCTACGTTCCCATCCTCACCTATGGTCACGAGTTGTGGGTAGTGACCGAAAGAACAAGATCGCGAATACAAGCGGCCGAAATGGGTTTCCTCCGCAGGGTGTCTGGGCTCTCCCTTAGAGATAGGGTGAGAAGCTCAGTCATCCGGGAGGGGCTCGGAGTAGAACCGCTGCTCCTCCGCATTGAGAGGAGTCAGATGAGGTGGCTCGGGCATCTGGTTAGGATGCCCCCTGGGCGCCTCCCTGGGGAGGTGTTCCGGGCACGTCCCACTGGGAGGAGACCCCGGGGAAGACCCAGGACACGCTGGAGAGACTATGTCTCTCGGCTGGCCTGGGAACGCCTCGGGGTCCCCCCGGAAGAGCTGGAGGAAGTGGCCGGGGACAGAGACGTCTGGGTTTCTCTGCTCAAGCTGCTGCCCCCGCGACCCGACCCCCGGATAAGCGGCAGATGATGGATGGATAGTTTTTGGGGCATTTATTGCTCTTTCAATAATAAATTTAAAAAAATTTATTTACTAACACCCAATGAAACCTTACAGAAATCCACCCCCACCAACAACAATAAGAAGAAGAAGAAGAAGATTCAAATAAAGCCAATTCGATAACGGAATATATCGGAATCAACAGAGATCCAAATTCACATAAGTGAATCGGATCGGAAGCCCAAAAAAAGCGGATCGTTGCATCTCCACAAAAACATTGGCTTCCATTTGTTTTACTATGAAATTAAGTTATCCACACAGACGCTGAGCAGCATTCATTTTTACAACCAGGTTTAACCTCTCAGACGGCCAGCTGGGATGCTGAAATTCTTATCAAGACGTTTGAAACCAAAAGATATCAACAACCCAAGCTGGCACAGACATGCAAATATCAAAAAGCCAAGAAAAAGAACACAAATCCTGCAGACAAACTCAAAAAGGTGATGTTTTATAGCAAATGAGACGCCACTTTTCTCCAATAACTGCTTATTAAAGCCATTAACTGGCTGCGGGCTTCCGACCTGGTTATAGCTTCTGCTCGTTTTGTCTTCAATAAAAGATAAATAAAGTTTAAAGACAAGCGATTACAGAGAAATAATCATGATATTCTCCTTAAATGATACGAACCAACTTCTTTCTTGTGATATTTGCTGAGCTTGAGTTTGATTCACTGCGCTTTTCTTCCTTTTTTAAATTAAAAAAAAAAAAAAAAAAAAAAACTACTGGTGGAATAACTTCATAAGAAGGTTGTGAGACTGCTGGGAGCCTCTTTCACTTTTTAACATTCAGAACTGAGCAAAAGTCTTGAGCCGACCCTCATTTCTTTATGTTTACTGTCAGGAAAACAGGAAAGAGGTTCAGTCATTTATTAAAATATAGTCAAACATAAAAATTAAATTAAGTATCTATGACAAAAACTGAGTTTTGTACAGTTTCAAGGAGCTTGAAAGTGAATATTTGTTCTGAGCACCTTTATTCTTCAACATAACTCGAACCCTCTTTGACCAGCTTTCTGTCACATCTTTAAGTAGTCTTCAGGAATAGTTCTCCAGGCTCCTTGAAGGAAATCCCAAAGCTCTTCTTTGGATGTCGGCTGCCTTTTGTTCCGTTCTCTGTCAAGATGATCCCACACTGCTTCAGTAATGTTGAGGTCCGGGCTCTGGGGAGGATTCATCCCTCCATAAGACCTGTTGCCACTGATTTTCAGTCCACTTCTTGTGTCATTTGGCATAGCTCAGCCTTTTCTCCCTGTTTCCCTTCCTTAAGAATGGCTTCTTGACAGCCACCCTTCCATGGAGACCATTTCTGATGAGGCTTGGGCCAACAGTAGATGCATCAACTGAAGGTCCAGATGCATCTCTCAGGTCTTTGCTGGATTTTTTTCCTCTTTCTTAAGGACATCACTTTCAGACACGGTTCATCAGCTGTAAATTGTTTTTTTAGGATGACTTTTAATGTGACTAGTTTCCTCAAATGTTTTCAGGACACACTATTTCAGCTAATAGCTCTTTGGGAATCACCTTGTTGGAGCAAAAATACTTTTTTCTGTCTGTAAGACTGTGTTATCATTGGTGTTTTTCATAGATGCAACAAAAGAAATGGGAACAAATTATGAGTCTTTGTGGCAGGCTGCTGTTAACAAAATGTCTAAAGATACAATTTTAAACTAGTTCTTTGCTAAGTTGTCTGTTATTTGTAGACATACTGGTTCACCCTTTGAGTTAGGAGCCTTTTTACTGCTTGAATGATTCACAGGTCAAAGTTAAGTGGCTTAACAAAGAAAAAAAAAAGCACATTCCTCTGAAAATGTTCAGGTACAAGGACTGGATTGAAAAAAATGTGTGAAAAAGCAGCCCAAGAAAAACTTGAAATACCTTCAGAAAGCCTGGAGAACTATTGCTCAAGACCACTTTAAAAGATCACAGTAAAGTCTGGCTGCTTGGAGGGAAAACATAAAGAAATAAAAGATGGATTAAGAATTGTGTACAGGACTGTTACTTTCTAATTACTTAAAATCAATAAATGCTTGTCGAATCTGCAGTTAAATGTCACCTAAACTCGGGACCTGCTGTGCTTTATATGATGCACATATATTCAGAATAGTTTTCCATTGACTATCAATGAACACATGTCAGGGGTCAAAGCATCTGTTTCAGGTGAGCTCACACATTCCTACCTGTCCCGGGGATCGATCCAGCTGGTGCACTGGTTAATGTGGTCAATGTAGTAAACTTTGCCATCAAAGTCTCTGGCTTCCTCCCAACCTTCAGGTAGTGGCAACTCCTTCCTTGGCATGTCAGGCGAGTCTCCATGTAATAAACTCCTCTCTATTCAGAATCATAACGAAGGGAAACCATCGCTTTTCTCTGTCATCATCATCTTCAAAAATGCGCATTTATTCCCAAAATACCCGGCCTGCAACGGTCGGGATTAGGCCATCGTAATAATCCATAATAATCCACAGATTATTCACGAAGCAAACCTCAAAAAAGGGGGCTGTTAATGGGACCTATTTCAGAGGATGAAGTAGCTCCAGCTGGCTGCACCGATTCATCTCCGAGAGTCACAGCATCCGTAATATAAACACAACGGGGTCAAAACTAATCCTTTTTGTAACGTGCCGTGTTTTCCAGCGTGTCTTCCAACTTTTCCCGATCGGGCTGGAAACTTTGAGGCGGCCTGGTGATAACTTTTGAAGTAAACTACAATTATCCACGGTCCAGAGAACACGGACGGCGCTGGTCCTCTCTCTGCGGCTGCTGTTCGGTCTTTACACCAACAGAAGCGGTGGTTTGGCTCCCTAAGTCCACAAACCTGCATGCAAAACCAACCCGAAGACGCGAACGTCTCCGGAGCTCCGGTGTTTCCCGGTAAAATGTGGTCCGAGCGGCTCCAAAAATTCCTCCAAATTCCCCAGACGGAGCTTGCCTCCTCTCCTACCACCAGGCCACCATGTTTAGCAACAGTAACCGATGCTAGCCGCAAGCCCCGGGGGTTACGAACGTTCTGAACCGCCCTCGGAGAAGAAAGTAGCGAGCGAATCCACAGCCGTTAAAATCCCGTCAATCCGCCACAAACTTCTCTGTTGTCTTGTTAAATTCTCCGTTCAAATGCGGCCGGGAGGATAGCTCCGGCTGCGGCGGTAAACTTCCCTCAGTCCCGACCACTTCTGTCAACCGCGATCAAGGCATAGTAGTCACTAACGGTCTCACTTCCGGTTTCAAAATAAAACGAGTATTGACCAATTCAGCCTACAAAATTAGACTTCCGGTCAATAAACAAAATCAGGATGATTTCAGCCTTTTTTCCCCTGGCAGTCTTGATTTGTGGAATCAGATAACTTGTATTCGTTTTTCTATTTCAAGCTATTTTATTGTTTTTAAAGGTAAATTTTTTTAGTTATCTGTCTGTCTTTAACAACTACTTGTGGGTACAAATAAAATAGCCTGACCTAAAAGAGTGTATTTAAAAATGAGCAGAGATTTCATAAAACCAAACAGACAAAAAAAATAAAAAATGAGACACAAAACGCTCCACAAGGAACAAAGATGAACACGAAGAGATAAAAAATTACCTCAAAGTGATTCAAAATTGATGTGAACTTCGAAAAAATAAAAGGAACCATAAGGAGGTAACCGAAAACAGTCAAAAACTGGGTTCTAAAATGTCCACAAATAGATTTAAAAGCATCCAAATGAGACACAAAATGTTCTAAACAGAACAGAGACAACCATAAAGACATCCTAAAAGACCGTAGAGACACAAAGTGAACACAAAGAAAAAGAAACTGTGTAAATAAGGCGTTATGAGATAGTGTGAGGAGGCAAAATTACCACAAAGAGAAACAAAAGCACCAAAATTACACAAAACAATGTGCCACAAATCAAACAAAGACACAAATCAAACAAAATGAAGGTTGAAAATGAGCGAAAAGAGACAAAAATGTTATACATGGAACAGAGACAACTATAAAAGAGATGCAAAATGACCACAAAGTGAAACAAACTGAATGTTAAAGAACAAAAATGCCAATAAAAATAACCAAGATTGGTGAAAACATATTCTAAAGAGATGTAAAATGGCCACATGGAGACACAAAATGACCTAAAATAAATGTGCAATGTGACCCAAACCAAGCAAAGACGCAAAAAACCCTAAAAAAGACCACAAACAGATGTAAAATGATCAAAATGAGTCATAATTTGTTCCAATCATAAACAAACAAACTGACTGTATTATGAACACAACAACTGAATAACTGGCTCAAATTAGGCTCAAAATGACAACAAAGAGATGCAAATTGTATACAAAGATGCACAAAATGAAACCCATGATGTGACATGAAATCAGTAAAGATGAAACACTAACGTCAACTAACATCAGAGAGAGCCATCAAAATAAGACTCAAATGAAGCACAGACAACAACGAAGAGGTGCCAAATTACCACAAAGTGTCATCAGAACAGATCAAAACAGATGCAGGTTGACCACAGGGTCATAGGATACACAGACAGAGACACACAACAACCATAATTGTCTCTGACATTTTGAGCTAGTTGTGTTTTTTCTTCAGTCTGGATATCTTTAGATGTTCATGAGTCTCTGCTGGGGGCAGAAAGTCACAGCTTGACAGAATGTGACCCTTTGACATGTTTTTCAGCTTAAATCATTACATCATTAACCATATATCCTATTTTGTTATCAAGGAAAGTCTTAAACTCTGTTTAAAAATGTAATAAGTCTCGTTTTTCGGTTAAACTTTCAAAGGAATTGCGTGATAAATTTCAAATGACTTAAATAATTCACTATTCATTCATCTTGACTAATTGTTCACTTGATCAATGAACACTTTAGACAAAAAGAAAAGTAAGTACGGAGACAGAAAAGGGATTTTTGTTTCATTTGTTTCATTTTACACAAACCTGCAGGCCAACGTCGCCCCCTGGAGGCCAGCTGATGAACTGCTGCAGGAATTCTCCTATTGCGGACTTCAGGTTAGTTTTTACAGGCTTTACATCACCTAAAACTCATCAGATTGTGGTCAATAAAATAAAAAGGGGGAGGGGGGTCGTTAGTCCAAACAACTCTCTAAAATACATCTACCTGCACACTCAGATGAATCCGGTATGGAAGGAGTTTGGGAAGAGCGTGTTACCATGCGGTGCTTCTTTCATTGTAATGCTTTAAATGATCAATCCCTTCCTGGTATGGATCTGTGTTCACGCCATCACACAGTAATGTCCTGCAACTGTTTTCAGTTTTTCTGCCAGGAAATAAACCACAGCAGATTAATTTAACTAAACTTAAACAACGTTTGAAACAGAACAGCCAAGACTTCACGAAACAGGTTTTTGAAAGACTCTTAGAAATGTTTCCTGTCTATTAACCCTCAGAGAAATGTTCTCTTTTACCCATTAGACCCAACTTCAGAGAAGTCATTGAGATGTCAAGTCTTTTGAAGCCAACGATGTTCAGCATCTGGTCTGAGAGTGTGAACTATGTCAGTTTTTTTCCTACAGCTTGTGGTTGAAACAAGAAATTTCCAATGTTTGTCCTTGAAGGTTCCATTAGAAAAAAACAAGACCAAATCTGAGTTTAAAATTCTGAAATTTCCACACTCACTTTTTTTTTAATTATACGTGACTCTTTTAAAAATTGCTCATGAGATGCTGTAAAAACATAAAACTCTGCATTCTTCAGATCAATGATTCACTGCTTTTTCACACATTTTCTGTCCAGTCCTTGTACTTGAACATTTTCAGAGGAATATGTTTTTTTGTTTGTTAAGCCACTTAACTCTGACCTATGAAGCATTCAAGCAGAAAAAAGGCTCCTAACTGAAGAGATGAACCAGTGTTGTGTCTACACATAACAGACAACTTAGCAAAGAAACAGTTTAAATTGTATCTTTAGGCACTTTGTTACTAGCAGCTTGTCACAAAGACACAGCATTTCTTCCCATTTCTTTAGTTGCATCTTTGAAAAACCCCAATGATAACACAGTTTGACAGACAGAAAATAGTGTTTTTGCTCCAACAAAGTGATTCCCAAAGAGCTTTCAGCTGAAAACTTTGCATATCTCAGCATGGTGTGCAGTGTGTCCTTAAAACATTTGAGGAAACTGGACAAGTGGAGGACAAAGAAGAAGAGTCAGGCCTGAAAAACTATCTACAGCAGATGAACAGTATCTGAAAGTGATGTCCTCTAGAAAGAGGAAAAAATCCAGCAAAGAAGTGGACTGAAAATCAGTGGCAACAGGTCTTATGGAGGGATGAATCCTCCCCAGAGCCCGGACCTCAACATTATTGAAGCAATGTGGGATCATCTTGACAGAGAACGGAACAAAAGGCAGCCGACATCCAAAGAAGAGCTTTGGGATGTCCTTCAAGAAGCTTGGAGAACTATTCCTGAAGAATACTTAAAGAAATTACAGAAAGCTGGTCTAAGAGGGTTCAGGCTGTGCTCCATACTTTTTGAAATTGCACACACAGCTCAAAGGACACAGTTCCGTTATACTTTAACCTTCTGGTCCGCTTATTGACTTGTATAGCTCATATTTTTCTACTATTGTGCACTACTCTAAGTATTATGGTTTGCAGAGCATTAGCATCAACAGGGCAATCCAGTTATGAATAACAGCTAAGTCATTTTAAGTGACCATATGGTGTGTGTTAGAAGTGGCCAGGAGCAGGAAACAGAACAATGACACAGAGTACTTTGTAAATAATTATTTGAATACTTTGATTGATGGACGTGTTGTTGCCTCACCTACATACAGTTTACTGGTAACCACGGCATTTAAACCACGATGAGGAGCATCCCAGTGCTTTTATAGAGCAAGGAGCACAGAAAGGACCAAGAGTAAGACACTACATAGGGGCTGTTGTAGCAAGAATACTCTTTTGGAAAGTTTAAAGACGTAGGAAATCTGAAGATTGCACTGTCATGACTATTTAACTGGTGATCTTACATTCCTGTGAATGTTGTGTGTATAAATGTGCTCGTGTTGTATGAATGGCTGCCAATTAATGTTGGTTTGTCATGCAGTATAAAGCCTGGAGTAGAAGCTCCAAATCTTCTCTTTCTTGGTTCCTCCTTTCAGATCTAATTGTGATTTAAATAAATCTTGACTGCAGGTGGAGCTCTGAGCTCCTCTCATGGAAGGTGCAAACCTCAGTCTCTAAGGAGCTTCAGCACCCATCACCTAAAACTGAGCTTATGTTTCACTTCAGATTCAAACCAATACCTCTTTGTTTTTCAGCTCAAATTCATTAAATGTAATTTTTATTTTTGTCTGATATTAGGAAGCTTGTGATGCCTTCAGGTCCTGGTGGATAATTTAACTTCATCTGATATTTTGGGGTTATAATCACATTATTCTAACTTGAATGGACTTTTTTAGATGTAAAAAAGAAAAAGGTAATAAGAAACGAATAATGAATAAAAAGAGCAGTCGTAGATAGAAAATAGTCGCTTTCGTTATCGTCACCGAAAAGCCGCCTCGACAGGAAAGAAGCGAAGTTTCCGAGCTGCAGGGAACGCAGCGTTTTTTCCCTTCACGCGCTTCCCCGAAACAAAAACAAGCAGAGAGCTCTCGGTTACAAGCAGCGCGTGCAGCAGCGACAACCACGGAGGAGGAGGAGCCACTCTCAGCGCCGTCGGTGTCCAGGAAGCAGGCAGCGAACCCCGGCTTGGACGCGTCTCCGGTCCCCGGCCACATATGGTTCTCCTCCGGCACATCTCCGTCGCCCTGACCGCCGCCGTGGCCGCCCTGGGCTCCGCGCTCTTCATCGCCCTGAACTACTTCTACAGGAGGCGAATATGGTCTCCACAGGCGGAATACTGCACGATCAAAGAGGTGAGAATGCATGTTCCTCTTTTAACCCCCCCCCCCCCCCCTTAATATTTTAAAACATTTATTTTATTTAATATGAAAGAAAACAGTTTAAGAAGCGGGTCCGGAGTCAATTACCACAGCCTGATTATGACTGGGATGAAGATGATTAGTCATGTTTGATGGGTGAAAACAGAGGCTTCAGTGGTGGTGATGAAGGCTGCGATGATGCTGAAGGTGACACTTTTTTGTGACACACACAAAACAAGGTGAGAACGGTGAAAATGAAGCTCACAAAACTTACTGTAGGCGAAGATCAGTGGGTGGTCTTCATCATGAAGACGATAATGAGGATGATGATGGCTGGAAAATAAACCCGATGAAGAGATCTGTGAAGCTGAACAAGAAGAACATGAAGATGTAGAAAATAAACAACAAAGGCATGATAATAGTGATGGAGGGATGATGGTGAGGGTGTCAAAACTGTCCATGTTGGAGGAGAAGGAAACAAAGAAGATGAAGGAAGAGGTGGTGGTGACGATGATGATGAGGATGACCTCAGTGGTGAAGAAAAAAAGAAAAACGTCTTCATATTTTGCTTCTGAGGATCCAAAATAAGTTTTTTTTTTTTTATTAACAGGAGCTTCAGGGCGATCCCAATTCTGGAAAAGTTGAGTAAAATGTTGAGAAAATCAGGATTAAATTCATTCCAAATCTCATCAATTAACATCTTTTATTCACAACAGAACACAGAGAGCACATTAAATGTTGAAAGTGAGACTTCACTGTTTTTATGAAAAGTTATGAGCTCATCTTGAATCTGACGGCAGCAGCACGTCTCAGAAGTGTTGGGCAACAAAAGGCTGGAAAAGTGGTGCCAAAAAAGGAAACAGCTGGGGGAACATACTGCAATTCGGCAGGTTAATTGAAAAAAAAAAACAGGTCAGTAAAATGATTGGGTATTAAAAAAAGAGCACCTTGCAGAGGCAGAGTCTCTCATAAGTAAAGATGAGCAGAGGTTCAGAAATCTGCATAAAACTAGAGACAAATTGTGGAGAAATTTCAGGAAAATGTTCCTCACACTTTGAATATTCAGCATCTAAAGACCATAATAGCATGAAAATATTCAGAGAATCTGGAGACATCTCTGCTTCAGGCAGCTCTGCATTAAAAACAGACCTGATATGGAACTGGAAACTGCACATCTGGAAAGGCTCCATCAATGCTGAAAGGTCTAAACAGATTTTAGAGCAACATGTGCTTCCATCCAGGTGATGTCTTCTTCAGGGAAGGCCTTGCATATTTCAGCAGGACAATGTTAAACCACATGCTGCATCTAGAGCTGGACTGACCTGCCTGCAGTCCAGATGTTTCACCACCTGAAAACATTGAAAAAAAATGGCCCAGGACTGCTGAGCAGCTACAGTCCTACATCAGACAGAATGGGACAACATCCATCTCCCAGAGGTCCAACAGCTGGTCTCCTCAGTTCCCAGATGTTTGCAGCCTGATGTTAAAAGAAGAGGAGACGCCACACAGTGGGAAACAGGAACCTGTCCCATTTTTTATGATACATATTGCTGCAATTAAATTGAAGATGAGCTCACATCTTTCAGGATATTTTTAGATGTTCTGTTTTGAGTAAAATATCAGTTTATAAGATTCTGTGATGAAGGTTTTTCTCTCCTGCTAACTGGATGTTTTTAAACTTATTTCTCCATTCTGAATTAAATCGAACATCAGGGTTTGTAAGATTTCTCTTAGTTTGTGATCTTTGATGGGACTCTACTTTGTGGAGTTGTTGGTCTTCGTATTCTCGTTCAGTCTTTGCTGCGTTCAGTTTCTTGACTTTTATGTCCAGCCCACTTTTTCCAATCGTAGCCTGTGACCTTTGCTTTGGTTTTATTCCTGTCTGGGGTTTACATATGAGTGCGTTCATTTACTCCCTGCGTATTTTGTTTTAAGTGTTTATTCCCTTTTCTGAGACTCATTCCGTTTTGGTTTCTTTACCCTATTTTAGCTTCACGCATCTGTTGGCATTTTATTCCTTGTGTTTCCCGTTTAGTTCTGAGTCATTTTCTCCATCCTGATCTTAGCTCAGTTATCAGTTTGAACAGTCTTTATTGGGCAGGTATGTGAGCACATACAAGGAATCTGGCTTTGCTTAGCTCTCTATACAAGCATAAAAGACCCTTCACCCTACACATAAACTAAGTAAATAAAGAATAAACTAAGTTTTAATATTTACAAGCAACAGTAGAGCAGTGGAGAGGACAGCTGTGAGATGGAGAGCTGCGTAAAGATGATAGGTCGACATGAAAAACAATCAAGATGGTTAATGAAACAACAGTATATATGGCTCTAACAGAAGAGTGGATGATATTTAAATAAATACAGTGCAAATATGTGGATAAATTGTCTTAGTTGTAGGAGAAGAGTTACGGTTATTCCACAGTAATAAACTCAACCTGGAGTTGGGAGTCAAACGCTGCTCCCAGATGCTTGTATGTACTCACAATTAGGACTTCCTCACCGTGTACGACACTAAATTTCGGCTTACAGTTGCTCCAACGTCTCTGGTTAAGCAGAGTCCTGCCTGTGATAAAGCTGCCGCTTTGCCACGCCTCTGCTCAGCTGGAGTGCCTTTGAGCAAGATGTTAAAACTCAACGGAGCAGAAAAACACCTGAAACCTGTCAGGTATGGGTGATGGTGAAAGGATCCAGATGTGGGACACGGAAGAATCGCAGGAGGTTGAAGGTTACCTAAGCTTCATTTATTTTTAAAACTAACAGAAAGCCCAGCCGGGTTGGAATATCATGAAAGTAAACTGTGGAAGAAAAAAGACCGAACAAAAGCTGAGGCAGAACTACTGTGAGGCAAAGCGTGGAGTTGGAACAGCGAGGGTCTGAGACCGACTGGTAAACCAGAGGCTGAAAAACTGTGGTGAAGTGATTAGTGAATGAACAGCAGCTCAGGCAGTTGAGAACGTGAACCAGAAACCTACATAACTGAAAGGAAAACAAGACTAAAGGCATCATAAACAACATCCTAAATCAAGATTTCACAAGAATGAAACGTTATAAAAAACCAAGCAGGAAACAACAAAGCCCAGTAAAACCAAGAGAAAACCAAACCAAAGTCCACAGAAATACCCAAACTCAGGGAAATCTCTACAGCAGCAGTTCATAATCTAAACGTAGAAGTCGTAAACGGAGCTAAGGAGATAAGTGTGCAGCAGCTCGTGTCTTTGCGCAACGTCCACACAGGCAGGAGAAGCAGCAGAAGAAGAGACTTCTGCACCGCCAGGGTTTGAGGTTTGTCCCTCAGTGGGCCGCATGAGCCAGAAATACACGGCGGCGAGCCTCTGAACTTTAAAAGCAGCCGAGATCTGCTGCCGTTAACGAACCGCACCGCACCGGAGAGCCGTGAAACATGTAATTCTTAAATTCTTCATCTTCATTCTGACCTCTTTCTGCAGTAGTTGCTGTATCATTTTATCAAGGAGTCAAATTCTAAAAGATAAAAAAATCCAAATGTATTAAGACTTGATCAGTCATCGGCTGCCTGAGGTGATATCTTTCAGTGAGAGGCTGTGAATTTGCAGTAAATCGGCACACGGCATGAATGAAGACTAAGCTTGTGTGACTTTTAAACAGGGGAAGAACGATGTGGGCAGGTTCTCAGGGGGATTGTGGTGTCCCGGTGTTTGACAGTGAGCTGGCAGGGGTTTGAATGTGGCTGCTAACCTTTTCAGAGTTGGCTGCTTGTCCTCCTACAGACGCAGGAGGCTCAGTGAAAGACGAGTCTGCAGTAAAGCTGCAGTAAGAAGGAGCGGGGGTGTCACTACACTGCTCTCGGTAGTCTTTTGTTAAAGTGTGAGTTTCATCTCTGGAGGTCTGCAGACACTGAATCATACACCTGAAAATTGAGGAGAGCGCGTATCAAGAGTGTGTAACGCATTCAGTTTGATGCATAATGATAATGCATAGTAATCCAGTCAGTAAAACGATTAAGATATATGCACTCTTAAATGGGCAAAGACAACAATGTTTCAGTCTGATACATTATTTATTAATCAGAAATATAAGAGGGGTGAGTGGGGTAAGATGAGCCATTTTGATTAGATTAGATTCAACTTAATTGTCATTGAAAAGTGCAGGACTTTGTACAAAGAAATTAAGTTTGGCATCCAATCCAAAGTGCAAATCCAGTGTATACAAATAAGTAGATAGATAAAAGAACAGTGTTGAGATTGGCGCATTGTGGAGGTTTTGGAGGCTGCTCTGTACACACAGTCTTTGCATCCAGTGAGCTTTTTCTGTAAAAAAAAAACACAGATTTCTGAAACATTTTCCTGTGCTGGTTTGGATGCTGTGCTGCTGGGAGGATTTTTTAAAATTTTACATCTGTTATTATGCGTAACCATGGCAACAGGAAAGTTGTTAACCTGTTGGAGTGGTTAACGCAGCTTTCCAAAGCCCAAGTGATGCCTGGAATAAGACCACAAAATCAAGATGAGCTGAAGAGGAGATGTCTAGGATGCAGAGCAGGGGGGGAATGGAGAAAAAGGAGAAGAAAGTTTAAATAATTTCTTCCCTTGATCATAATAGGAAATGTGAGATAACTGACAGATAAAATGGACGAGTTTGGAGCCCTGATGAGGACACAGCAGGAATATCAGGAAGAGACCAGGCTGCTCTCTGCTCAGTTTTAAGACTATACGGGCAGACAGAGACTGCAGACAGAGAGGTAACAGTAGAGGAGTAGGATTACTCAACAACAGTCACACCAACGCCAATGCCCCCCTGAACTATTGGCTTTGAGTTTCTGTCCATGCTGTCTCCTAAGAGAGTTCACCCGTGTTACCTGGTGACGAAGATTTCTACCACACTCTCCACTCTGCTACTCTTAATCTTTCTACATGTTTGTCAGCTGAATAATATTTCATTTTGTTATGTAACATCACATTTTTAATAATGATACTGCTGACGTATGATTCCCCTTTGGGGATTATAGCACTGAGAGTTATCTGGTCCTCTCGTGACTTATCTTCAGGCTGTTGACTTCCAGTATCAGCAGAGCAGTTGCCAATCAATACTAAAATGAAACGGATATCTCTGTTTATATGTGGACCCATGATGAACGTTTTGCCCCTCGGCTCCCATCTTCTTGCTGTAATTTTGGGTCCCACTGTAAAGAAATTATTTTCTATCTTTGGTTTGTAACTTCACTCTGAGGCTGTTCCAGCAGCAGAATCAATAATGTGATAAATTACATGTGAGCGTGCTGTTCTGATGGCCCACCGGTGAACTTGTTGTGGCATTGCTGCAGGTTATTTCAGCTAAATACAAACATGTCTGTCTTCTTTTTCTCTCTCTGTAGTCTGTTTGTGCAAGTACCCCTGTTTGTGTTCAGCTCATAGCATTTAAACTCTGAAATATGTGTACCCCAGAGGTAAATCTACTCTTCAACTAGCCTGTTTTTCCTGAAAGTGAGTAAAAACCACCGCCCAAAGTTTAATAAATGATGCGTTTAATCAGATTTTTCTTGGGTGTTTCTGCCTGCAGGAGGAGGAGGAGCGTGGGAAGCGTCAGGTTTTGGTTCTCGGTCTGGACGGGGCCGGGAAGAGCAGCATGTTGCAGGGTTTGACCCCCGGGGAGCCGGCGGCAAAAAGAGGGCGATGTCGGCCCACCCGCGGCTTCAACTTCATGAGCCTCAATGCCCCCGCCTGCCAGCTCGACTTTCTGGAGAGTAAGACTCCTTTTATCCATCCTTATCGAACACTGAGGGCTCTGTGTGGATTCCAGCAGATATTTCTGTGTTATCAGCCAGCTTGAGATGGAAAATAGAAAGAGCTTTAACCTCCTGTTCAGCACAGCTGTCCCTTTGTTTCATGAGATGGCTCCACAAAGATAAAAAGGACTAATTAATCAGATAAGAAATACTTTTGCAATATTAACTATTTAAAAGAGAAACATCTTAGCCTTAACCGGCAGTCACTGATTTTACAGATACAGCATTGTTTGATAAAATTAGCTTTTTTTTAATTTTTGGTTGTACTATGGTGTGACTGAGAATATTAGTTCACGTTAACAGCTTAATTATCAAAGATTAGTCGAAGTTAAACCATACATAAACCATCTCTAAAACTTGATTTAGTTATGTAAAGATAAGGGAAAGTATGTTTTATGGCATTACTTTTAAAAAATTGAAGTGTCACCTTTTAGTGAAAAAAAGCATTGATTCTGGTTATTCTTGCTCCAAGGAAATGGAAAACATTTTTCTTATTTCTCAGTGTTGAAGTTAAATGGTTAAAACCACCACAGGACACAGGACACTTTTTTGCCTTCTTGTTGGGACTCTTTAAGATTTATAAATCTGACAAACCAACTTTTTTATTCATAGTCCAACATCTAAAACATGTGAAATGTTGAAAGTGAGACGTTTTACAACAGTTTCACGAAGGTTTGATGTAGGCAACAAGTCTTAAAAGAGTTGGGACACGAGCAGATCTGCCCCTAATTGTTCATCCAAATACAGCTGAACAACAAGGGTTTAATTCATAAGAAAACCAGCTGTAATTTTTACAGAAATACCGATAGTAGCCATGCTAAATCAGGAGCAGAGATTCAGAACTCGAGTTGTTTTTCCCACTTTCCTTTCCTAAAAGCCGACAGCATCCGTCACTGCCAACACAGAGACAATCACAAACTAATTGTACTCAAAGTTAACTGTGAATCTGTTGGAGAACCTCCAAAACTGCATCCATTTCATTTCACTCAAATAAGGACGAGGACATCCCATCACACGGGTCCTAAAAGGAAAGGTGGAGGATGATCCAGTTGGGCTGTGTTATATTCTCAGACAGACTCATAAATCCCACAAATTAGCGCTCTGCTGAAAGCCACGGCGCTGAACTAAAAATAACATAATGACTTGGCTCATCATTCAGTCAGCGGACATGAGCATCAGAATGAGTTCCCGTGAAAGGATTCGGAGGAATGTGTCACACTCAGTGGCTGATTTATTCACAATCTGAGCAACTAATCTGTTTCTCATCTCTGTAAGAGGAACGCTTGTCGCCACCCACTCAGAGTACTTCAGTAGCTGGATGGTAAATGTCAGAGCATTGTGTCGGAGGTGTATTTGTGAAGTCCACTGAGGGAATCCAGCAGCAAACCTGTAAACTCTAAATAAAAGAGGCAGGTCGGATCGGGTGAGGTGGCTTTGGGGTTTGAACAGCTAAGAGGAGGCAGAACTTTGTGGTTGGGCTGTAAGTTCATCTTCCCTGTTCTGTTTGCACAACACGTGGACATCTGCATTTTATGTGGTTCATTTATATCACAAGATAATTGAATAAGAGAGACATCGAATGACAAACTGAAAGGGTGTAGGTTACAGTACAAGTAAATCAACTGCATCTTTAACCTCTGATTTAAATACAGAATCACGGTGAAGAAAGAAAAAGATGAACTATTTCTATCTGTAGGATCTTCACGCTAAACTTTTATCTCAAAAGTGAAAAATGATGTTATTTCTACACAAGTTTCAGTGTGCTGCTTGTTTTAATTTGGTCAGGACAATAGTTCCAAACTTGAACTCCCATAACGGATACACGACATTTCATATTGGTCTTTTAAAAAAATATAATTTCCTCTTTATGTGTATTTATAGTTATAAGTAAAACGATTGAGTTGATGTTTGTCACCTTTACACGGTAATTCATATGTGATAAAATGAGTTAATAACATAAAATGCAGACTAATTTAGGGCATAAGAAGTCTTTGATTTTGCTTTACATTTTGTTTTTTACGTATATTATATACATTTTGCAGTTTAATTTGTTATCAACAACAGCTCCAAAGAATTCAGTTTCAATAACAATGTCAATTTCAATTTTCTTTGGTTATTAAGTGAGCGATTTCCGATTATTAGACACTTTGTTTTTCCAAGGTGAAGAGATAATTTGCTCAAATCAAACCATTGTTTAACAATCGATAGTTCACTTTCCACAGTCTCAAGAAGCTGCTTGAATTTTTCCCCACTACGAAAAAGAAACCTAACATAAATCGATAATATATAATGAAAACGACAACGGTTCAAGTACCGAACCCTGTGGCACACCACACATTACCTTTAATGAACCAGAATCTGTATTCTAACCTAATTTTCCTTTTTTAAAATAAAAAATAAATGAGTATTTCTTACATAGAAACTCACACAACAGTTGACAAAAAAAGTATTTTGTACTGACACCATGTCACTAATTTAAACTGACCGAATAGAACTAGTATTGGTGGGTGTCTATGGCTCAAGGTAGTGAGGTTAACCTCCAAACCTCCTGGTTTTATTCCTTGCTTCTCCAGTCTGGTCTGCATGTTGTCTCTGGACAAGATAATGAACCACACTTTACCCTGTTATATTAAAGTAACAGTTGAGAATTTTGGGTTCAGGAAGCAGACGCTCTCTCTACCTTCAAGATTAGGCTTAAAACTTTCCTTTTTGATAAAGCTTATAGTTCGGGATGGCTCAGGTGACCCTGAAACATCCCATAGTTACGCTGCTATAGGCCGAGACTGCTGGGGGGCCTCTTATGTCACACCTTTCCTCACTTTGCTCTTTTTTCCCTTGGTCATTAAGAGCTTTATATATGAGGTGACCCGATCCAGAGTTGCTACATGGTTAGATAGTGAGTCTGCAACACAAGGACAGACCTACAGAAAGCACATCTGATTCACTTTGGAAAAACTACCTTTCAGATAACAGTGTTATGCTGATGAAGCACCGAGGTTACAAGTGGAAACACGAGCAGCCTTGAACATAACATCGGAATGTGTCAAAGTTCAGTTTAGTTGAACTTTGGATGCTAATATCTGGCATAAAGAGCATCGTGCAGCTGTGAGGCCGTGAAAATAAGTAATAAATGGCAGTACTAAAGATTAAAGAAAACCATGTGCAGCAAGCCAACAACACACAGTCCAGGAATAAAAGTTAACTTTGGCTGTCAGACCTCTTGATGTGATCGGGAGGTTCATAGAGCTGCTGCAGAGACCTTCATCATCAGAGATGAAAACATCCTCACGCCCAGATGACTCAGTGTCTGCTGCGTGTGCACGTGTATCTAATGAGAGGGCCTGCTGAGCGGCATGCTGAGCGGCAAGATGAGCGTCCCGCTGAGCTCCCGCTGACTGCGCAACACAAGCCGAGCGCCACCTTCAGTTTCTGTATTGAATCAGGTGAGCGGGTACCAGGCCACATCAGCTTAAAGTTCATCACGGCCCAGTTTCCTAGCAACCCTGACTAATGAATTCATTAGTCAGGGTTTAAGGCGGCGAGGACCTGGAGTCACACCTGCCGAGCCTCGCTGGTCGCTGCAGGAGGAGATGTAGGAAGGCAACCCCCGGTCGCGATATAAAACTTTCCCTCTGCTGGTTTTGAACAAACGTGTCCTGTAACTGTGTAGATGAGCCGAAGTGCTGCAGAATGCTTTGAAATGCGTCTCCTGGGGGGGGTTTGGATTTTACCTCATGAAGGAATTTTATATTCAATCAATCCACCAGCCCTCACATCTTATCCCCTGATGTTTAAAACATGAAGGAGTTGCTGCAGTTTTTTTTGTAAACATGTCCTCAAATACACTGCGTTCTTCCAGAAAAACAAGAATAATGCCTGTGAGTGCAAGGAACAACAAAGTCGATCAAACGCTTCAATACTGATGTTTTTTTCTCCAGAGAGTAAGAAAAACAACAGATTTAATAAAGAAAGAGGAGCTACGCCGTTATAGTTCCCTCTGAGCTTTGCTTACATAACATGTCTGGAGGCAACAAGATGGAAAAAAAATGAAATGGTCTAATTTGGCCTGGAGGGAAATGTGGATATGAATGACGTCAAAGTGCTGCTTTGGCTTGTTTTGTTCCTCACTGAAAGGCAGATCTAATTTGGTATGACAGACATATGAAATTAATCTGGGGCCAATTTGTTTAAAGGAGCTGATCCAACTCTGCCCGTCAGTCTGTCCCTTTTTTTTTTTATTAATCTCAGAGTGCTGACAGAGAGCAGACTGAGGTGGTCTGTTCACACTTACATAATAAGATCTGATATTTTGGGCTAGCAGACAGTTTGGGGCGCTTCAGCTGAATGAAATCTCACTCCTTTCTTATTAAACCCTCATTTGTGTGAAAACCCCCTGCTGTGGATAATTGGCATCCCCACGTAGAGCCTGTTTCCTGTGCAGAGACTAAAATCCAAAGGTTGTGTCATAATCATCTGATCTGTTTTTTGTGCATGAACAAGGAAAAAAAAAAGCTCCTCGAGAGCTTTTAGGACTCAGTCATTTTTTTCTTTGACAACGTTTGTTGTGATGCATTTCTGTGAAGCAACTTGTGTGTTTTCTGCTTTGAAGTCGGTGGCGGTGAGGATCTGCGGCGCTACTGGTTGGACTACCTGAGGAGGACTCATGTTCTGGTGTATGTGGTGGACTCCTCTGACAGGAGCCGCCTCCCAGTGGCTAAGGATGAGCTGCACCGCCTCCTGAGGGTGGAGCCCCAACTGCCTGTGGTCGTCCTGGGAAACAAACAGGTAAAGCACGCGTCTGTCCGCTTAAAACAGAGCATTGATACTGTTTTAGACGTTTCCCTCAGTTCCATTTTTTGTGTACTGTATGAAAATAAAACCAAAAAATGTTAATGTCAATTAATTATATAACCTGGTTTAGTTTTCTAATTGACTAATAGATCACATGAGAATTAAATGAGCTCAATAAGACACTGATCAATGATCTTAGAGAAGCAATTGTTGATGCCCATCAATCTGGGAAGGGTTAAGAGAGCCATTTACAAACTATTTGGAGTCCCAAGGTCAAAAACCCAAGAGCTACATCTCAGACTCTACGGGCCTCAGTTAGCATGTTAAATGTTAAAGTTAATGACAACACAATTAGAAAAAGAACAAGAACAAGTATGGCTTGTAAAATCTTAGAATGGACAGAGAGTGTAGAGTGTAGAGCCACTCTCAGGTGGTCATTTTCGTGTAAAAGTACAGAACCGAGCTGGCACGTGTCATTCCCCTCATCCATCCAGCGGAGATGATCCATCACACTCCTGAAACTTGTCTACATTTCCTCCTCGGCTCATTTTTCCTCTCACCGTGCAGCACTCGCGGAATTATGCATGACCCTCGAAGGGAAGGAAGGAATATCTGTCACATCTAGAGCCGGAGCTGTGGGAGACTTCTAATATGAGCGATAGAAGAATAATTTAATTCTAAATCAAACTGCAGAAATGATTTGTAATGTTTCACAGCTGCCACAATCCAGTTTGCTCATGTAGAATGTCTTCGTTAAAACATCAAGCGGCTCTACAGGTGTGGCAATAAAACACAATTTCTTCTCTTCTTTAATCTGTAGAATTGATTGGGTAACTGAAACGGATCAAACAGAATATGTACCGACTTCTCATACAGCGTGGTATGAAAGTTAAACTCAAGTACGTTTTATTTTGTCTGTCAGGTTGTACTTGTAAGCTTTTAAGTGACACTTGAAAATACAGCAAGTGTGGTTTTGGCGAGCAGGAGACAAGATCAAGAAGTCAAAGCGTTAAGACTTGGCTTCGTGACACTCAAGTTTTAGCACATTATGCTGATAATGGGCTGCACAGCTCATTCTGTGAGCCAACATCGGCTGTAAAACTAGCAAATTGAAGCTATTGTGCTGAAAATGAGGGATGTGCGCTCACGAGATACTAAAGAAACACCATGGAGCAGCAAATACCTTAAAAATGGCTGCCTGAATAGTATTAAAATTCATTTATTCAGCTAACAACAACAGCGTTTTGCTCAATAAAATAACCGGCATCACGATTAGAGCATGACCCCGTGCTGTGGTCATGATTCAGTGTCTATAAAACAATTATGTCTTCAGAGGAAGAGTTCCTTAAGCTCTATAAATAGAGCTCTCTTCTCTGCCTCTGCATTCGCCATGTTTAAGTACAAAGGATCCAACGGAACCTGTGTGTTGGTTCACAGGAACGAGGCGGACATCTGTTGTCTCTCCTGGTTTGAGTGGTTCGTGTAGGAGGGCAGCATTGCACTCACTGTCTCCTCATAGATGAAATTTAAAAGCTGAAATCGCCATTTAAAAACCTCAACTTGTGGTCATTTGCTATGACAAAGTATAGTAACAATTTTCATGAAACTGACCATACCGCCCACATAGCTTCCACTTATTTTGGAAATTGAATATCAGTGGTCACAAAAAATAATTACAAGGAAGGACTTCATACAACTTTAGCCCTTGAAGAACAGTCATTTTTTTGTCGTTTTAACGTGTTTGTTGCTTTCTGCAGGATAAGCCGAATGCTGTGAGCGTGTCAGAGCTCCATGAAGCGTTGTCTCTGGATGCTGTGCCTGAGGATAGGAAGCTGTTCCTCTTGGCTGCCCAGCTGGGCTCTGAGGGAGCCCTGAGGAAGTCTTGCCAGGGCCTGGACACCGTCAAGGACCTCCTGCTCCAGCTCGTCTGATCTCATGTCCTCCCACAGAGCAGAACTGGGGGATGGCTCAAGGACATCATCCTCCTCGACCTTCTTCTTGTTGAAACTAAGGCTTATTCAAGCAGAGGAGGTCATGATGAAGATTGCAGGAGCTGAGGCAAAAGAGATTGAAAAGGTGCCCAAAGGGAGAGCTAAGGACTTGTGTTGTTTTACTCATAGGAGAAAAGGAGCATGAGGACAGACGGTGGGACAGCAGGACAAGGGATTGACTTAAAGCTCCAGTCGTCATCTCCCGCCATTGACTCATACTTGTCTAAATGTCAACATGTTACAGGTTTATTTAAGCATGTAGTTTACGCTGTTTATAACAAGTACACTGTAACATGACGTGGTTACAGAAGCATACTTAGATTTATGTTTAATGTCCTGTTTTATGAAGCTTTTATGTATGACAAGAACAAAAGAGTCAGCAGATCAGAGCTGACGGAGTTCTGAGACAGCAATGTTTTTTCCGAATTAATTTCCTTGGCTTTAAGAGGATATTTGATTTCTTTTCTGAGGGCTGTATTTGATTTAGTGTGATTTTTTTTGTGGGAATTAAACAGAGTTCTGTGTCATTTTGAACAACTGGATTACTCGTTCTCTCATTGATTTTGTGAGGTTGCGGGATAAAATTTTGACACTTTTCTTTCAAGCTTCATTCAAGAGAGAACAGCTCCTCTTTGGTTATGTTTTGAGTAGCTTTCACTCATAATACTAATATAATACATATAATTTCCGAGGATGAGATTAATAAAATAAACATAAAGACAATACCAGTTTGAACAGAGCTATTTAAAAGACGAAGCCAAACAAGAACAAGAATTGTAACAATAAAGAGAGCTTCACAGAAACACTTGCTAAACACAAGCTAATTTTTTAAAAACTTAAACCAGGCTGATTAAAAGTTCAGGGTCCCCTCACTAGTTAGTTAAAAAGACAACTGTCATTGTGTATTTGAGGTGTAGCTACTTATAAAATTTTATCTACATATTTTAGTGAAAGTCATGGTATGTATTACCAATGCATTTCTTTTAGCAGCTGCACATCAAAAGATATAATGCTTATACAAAGAAATGTCTTTAAAAGGAACCAATGGTGACTTTGTATTGTTCTACCATGTTCATAACATTTTCTTTAAAGACAGGCATCTTAAAGATTAGTAATAACCAGTTTAACTCGGTTTTATTAATTAAAAGCTGTATGTTTTTTTTCTTTTAAAGGTATAATCTGGGCATGGCAAAAATATGGTGCACTAAAACAATTGTTCATAGTTTTCATGTGAACATGTTGTTTAATGTCCGTGTTTTGTTTTCTTGCATTTGTAGTGAACTGAATGTAGTGCAGGACAGTGTTTGGCGGTTCAAATGTCTATAAATATATAGACATTTGGTAGATTATTATCACTAAGCTACACCAAATTGGATAACACAGCAATAAATAAGTAAATAAATACATTTTAACAAAAACTCGTACTAAAAATGCTAGCTTAAACAAGCTAACACTAGCTTAAACAAGATAACGCTAGCTTTTTGCTTTACAGAAACAAATGGAGCTGTAATTCACCAACAGTGGTGTCAGTTTGGAATATGAACATTTTGACTAGATTATAATATATTTAATGGTGAGGTTCATTTGTACATATCCAGATATTTATCTTTCAGCTGCTTGTAAAGTTTTGGACTTTATTAGTCCTTTTAAAATACTGAGACAGAGTTTACTTCCCAGTTTTGAAGTCTTCCCTGACTGTGATTATAATTATCATCCATGACATCCACAGCCAGATTTATGGATAAGTGCAGAAATGTGTCTTTAGCTATACCATAGAAATATGCATGTAGCTTGAGTGAACTTAAACTTGTGAGGTTATTATGTAAAATGTGTACTTTTAGAGGTTGTTAATATTGTGCTAGCTAGACTTGTTACTAGATTATTCTCGATGCTAATCTTAATCTATTTCCTTTTGAGGAAAAAAAAATTTTTTTTTAAACTAACTCAGTGCCAGGAAATTGTATTCTGTTTAAAACAGAATTGGTAACCTGGAAAAAATCGTGAGATTGTCTTAAAAAATGTATGACTACAGCTTGCAGGTCCCTCTCTGCTGTGCTTAAGCTTATCTTCGAAATCGCCTACCTACTGAGAAGTGCAGGCTAGTGACTACAGAAACTGTTAGTGGCACCAATTAATTACTGATTTCTGCTTAAAATATGTCCTGTTTACCGTTTGCAAGTGAGCTACATCATTGATAATATTCAAATAAATTAAATTCAGTTTTATATGAATTATTATTAATAATAATAACATATAATATATAATTTATTTTGGAGATAAATAAAAGTATTTTTCATTTATATAGCACCAGATCACAACAAATATATCAAGGCACTTTAAAGATACAGTCAAATTCAAGCAAATTATAATCCTCCATTTAGTAATTGTAATCCAGTAAAATGAATTAAAATCCAAAACTAAAAAAAAACTTAAAAATCAAGAATACATGATTAATTTATTAACACTCATGTGACTTGATTAAAACAAATATAAGACAAAGACTTCCACTGTTTGTTTACTTTTCCTTTTATCTCCTGTTTACTTGCCAACGTGCCAGTGTTGGGTTTGATGTAAGCACAATAAATGTGCCAAAGACTGCATTAAATCAACCACCACACAAATTTAGACACAAAAATATCACAATGGCAGTTATAAGACATTTTTGTAGTAAGTAAAATAAACCATCATGAAATAGAAACAAATATTTTTTATAAGTAGCTCACAAATTATAGCGTCTAATAATAAAGTTTACACAGTCTATAAGTGACTGACATACATATATATATAAAACTAATTTCTACATGTTTGAAATCTCTCCTGGAAGTGTTTCCTTAAATTAAAGACAATTAAAACCCATAATATAAAAAAAACCCCCACACATTCTTTGTATAAATGCAGTTGTGAGGTATCTGACTTCAAAAATCCTATAGCAGAAAAAATGGATTTAGCTTCACTTGTTTTATGGTGAATCTAAACAGCAATGTTTGCTTATGATCCACATTTTTTATTCCTTCTGATGTTCTGCTGAAATTTTGATTACCTTTAGGCAAGTGTTAAGTTTAATGTGTGCACACCGTTTCCTTGTTTTTAGGTCTCCTGTGGAATATGAATTTATGCATGTTTTTGTATTAAAACTTAAGTTGATGTCCGATTATTTATTATTCAATCTTTGTGTGGTTTTTAAGCGACGGGTTCAGGTAGCTGGTTCCTCTCTGGGTCTACTTCCATCCATCCTATCCTAACTGCCATAGGGCAACCATATACATTCACACCTAGGGTCAATTTAGAATTTGGTTTAGTTCCAGCTTTATAAATTATGCAAACAGCAGCCAACAAATCTATTATGTAATACACCATTAAAATAAACAAAGGCAGTAATTTGCAGGAGGGTATTCATTATAAAGAAAGGAACACCATTAATATTATAAAAATGACCTATTACTACCTTTTTTTTTAAAGAACTTGCCTCATATTTCTCTGATCAATAGGAATTTCATCTTTGGCTATCAACGAGTTAGGATGGTTAGCAATTTTTGTCAGAATCAGTACATGTAATTACAGTTTGGTACCATCATATACCAGTTTTTTGATTGTTAAACGGTTTCTTATTTAATTTTCGACAAAAGAAAAAAACGTGCAGTCATAATTGAAAATTTGACGCAAGGAACATGAGGGAAAACATGTGCAACATAACATAAACATCAACCCAAATACACAAAAAGTGCACACAAAGTTGAAGTCAGCCATTCTATGGATCTATAAGACGTCCCCTAACAAATGAGTTATCTTTTTACCAGAAATGGAAAACTTTCCTCCCATGTTTGCTGACCAGGCAAGTCAATGCAAAACACAAACATGTAAAATCTATAGGCCTCCATAGTCTCCTGGCCTTGTGTTTACAGGCGAAGTTACCCAACTGGTGGAGCAGGAAGGTTTTATTTGACTGGAACGTCAGCGTTTTCACAGCAGAAGCAATGTGACTCAGTATGAGAACTGACAAGAAGTATCTCCCTCCTGATTTAAAGCTGCTATGATGCATCATGCCAAACCAGATGACTAAATAAATTATTCATAATGTGAATCATTGTGAAGGGAACATGAGTTATGCTGACTGTCGTGTTTTATTAAATGACAGTTAAGGGTTTCTTAATGGGTTAAGACTAGTTTTCCAACCTGTAACTGATATTCAGAAACTACAAAAATGCCACAGTAAGAAAATAGAAAAGTATGTGGATTTAAGGGTCTTCATCAGGGTATCTGAAGCATGTTTGTGTAAGACTGGATATCTGCACTGTGGTCAGAGTTCAAAGCACATCCACATGTACAAGGGGCTCCAATGACCTTTGAATTCCCTGTTTAAATGGTTTAAAGAAGTAAAAGAAGTTATCTCATGAGATGAGATTGGTTCATTAATGGTAAACTTTCCCTGACACAATATCAATATAGTTACTATGCAATGAATAATAAAGGCTGGCTCGAAATAAACAATTTAAGCATCAATTCTTGTGGAAATAAGTATTGTGAAGATATTAACCAAATTCCTAAAAACACTAAAGTCAGAACACATCCGAGCTAAAAGAAAAGAAGAGTGAATATTGGCCGGAATCAGAGAAAAGTAATGTTACAACAGATCTGCTGCATGAGTTTATAGGTGACAAATGACTTTAATGTGATCATTTTACTGGATTCATGCTCTGTTAAAACCACTTTAAACATCGTACAAGAGCTCATTTAAAAGTCTTAAACCAAATTTAATGTCGTCCAGTTTTTATGTCAAATGAAAACTATCGAATATTTTACATAGATTTTGTGACATCATCACTTAAAGGCGAGTTCCATTCGAGTTTCGTCTGTACTCCGACAGCTGATGTGAAACTTCGAGCCACCATACCTGACATGCTTTTAGATAGAATCGAGCGATTAAGAAATTCCTTCCCTGCCCCTCCCTGTAATGTTTTCTTGATTTTCAAACTCGCCACCAGAAACTCAGAGCTCTTGTGTGTAGTGAGGCGGCAAATGATTGATGACAGTCAACACAGAAGATGTGGGTCAAACCATTGTTTGCTGCCAACAAAAGGCTACAAACATGTGCTGAAGGTTTGCATCACACCAACGGTGTGAGAGCACCAAAATCTGGGTTAACTTGGACGTGGTGCAAACAATATACAGACTTAAGCCATTTAAAGTGATTAATAGTCAACAATTAGATGTTGTACAGATGTTTATGGTCGGGAAAAATCCATCCCACTGGATTTGTTCATTCGTCGTTTAACGCAAACCAAACCAGTTTTAATAGATTGGCAATTTTTTGATGAATTGCCATCAGATTACGCACAAATTTCTCCATGTGCACTCAAACGATGTCTGAAATATCGTATAAAGGTTCAGGACTCTTGCAATCCCACGATTTTCCACGTTTTGACTGAAAAAGTCTGAACAACTGACTAGTTTGCCACAATTTCTGGCCCATTCAGTGCATTTAAGTAATGGAATACACCGACTTTACACCTTTGCTCTCAGTTGAACGTCATGTTGAGGAAATCTGATTTGATGTTAGGACAGTGGAAGTTAATCTGTCTTCAAACCCAGACACCTCCCTTACAGTCTTTTTCTTGAATGATCAGAAGACAACCGCTACACTGATCAGAATGAACGAATACAGTTAACGAAACCATATTCACTGGAAAGATGCGTTGACCGAGTATTTCACACAAAAAAGTTGACACTTTTTAGGCAGACTACCCAACCCCAGTGGACATGGAGGCACTTTGGCACTGACCTCCCATTTGAAACAGTCGATGGCGCCAATGCTTTTGGTTCCGATTCAGATTTTAGGGCTACCAATATTTGGGTGGATTGCCATGAAGTCAGGCGCAGACATTCAACATCTCCAGAGGATTAAATCAAACAACAGTTCAAAGTTTTTATTTGTCCAGGAGAATACCTCCGTGTCTACTCAGTGAGTCCTGCTCACTTTATCCAAATATTTGATTTGGCTCAGAATTTTTATATTATTAAATATGTGTTGTAATAAATAAATGAATGTTGACCTTTCAGTGCACTGACATGACGTTAAAGGTACAGAACTCAAATCTTAATGTAGTCACGGCAGATTGAAGTCATTCACCACTGAATATTTAAGCTACTTGTTCAATACAGAGACGTAAAACCTTCCTTATATTATGCATTTTTCAAAAAAGTGTCCCCATTGCCGTACTCTTGCTAAAAGTAATGATCAGCTTTGTGTTCCGGCACATAAAGAACTTTCTGTAGCAAACCGAACCCTATAGCCTGCTTCCCACCCAAAGAACAACTTGTATTGGGTGGCATGATGCATTAAAAAGGTTCAGAAAAGGCTGAGTCAAAGATTTTTTTGTCAGCAATGAGAACAAACCTAACAGGCTTTAAATGAGTAAAGGCTACATTTAGTGTACAGGTGTATATTATTTGCGCTATAGATGCTTTTTAATGCTTTAATAAGTATGTACGGATTGTGAAATTGTGGGCTGACACAAACATCTCATTTTTGCTTCCTTTAATATAATCAAAACAATGAAATATGTATGATAAAAAAAATTAGCACTGATATTTGAATGGGCACCAATTCTTTAATACAAATGTATTAATAAAACTTTATTGTAACCCAAAAATAACAGTTTGAAAAGTCCTTTCAGCTTTAAACTAACGCCAATACTCAATTGGCTACACAAAATGTTCTATAAATCTATGGCTTGCTATGAGATTAGGCTGCCCCCTGCTGGAGACTTACTGGGTCTGCAGGTAAATCCTGTCACTTTCAGGGCAGTCGATGCGACTTCAGGTAAACATTGGTCACTGCTGTCGGTTTATGCTTCATTTTTGCATTCAAAGTCACTTTAGCTGTGTCAAAGGGTCCATTTTGAAATGGATTTCAATAAAGTTTGAACTTATCGGCTGATTTTGGTCCATAAAGAAAATAAATTAAAGGTTGAATGATTGGGTCTATGGATATATCTGTGGACATATTCGGGGAAAAAATACTCAAAATTCACAGTCTTCTTATGGAAGACTCAAGCTGCCATAATGTGAAAAAAAAACATAAATGGCCGAATAGATCAGTTTAGATTAGGATGAATGCAGGTAAATTTAGATAATAAAATGCAACAATAATTAAATAGAATGAGAAGTTTGAAAAAAGTTTGACTTTAATTTTAAACTGCGTCTATTTACTCAGTTTTCAATTTATCTATTCTTTTATTTGGAATATATTTAATTCCTTTCTGTCTTTATCAGTTTATACTGCATTTGTTGCTTTATTGCTCCCTTTACATCATTATTGATCTATTCATTCCCACCAAATAATTTATTTCTTCAGTTTGATTTCACCATAAATAACCATATATGAAACCATATTTTTCCAAATGACTTTAGTGAGAAATATATTTGCTTCTTTGTCATCTTCATTTCCCCATTTCTTTACATTCCTGTATGAGTTTCTGCTTCATTATATAAACAAGTAGGCGGTCAGGAAGGAAATTAAATATTCTAATTTAACTAAAAAAAATAACAACATTAACATGAAGCTTCAATGGATGCAGTTTAAAATTAAAGACAAAAAAAATTCTATTAAATCACTTTTGAATAAGTTATTTTGAATTTTTTTTTAGCAGAATTTATCATATTTACTTACAGATTACGGCAGTTTCAGTCCTCCATACATTCGACCCTTTACTTTTTTTGTGCTTTAAAATAAATGAATTTGACTTCTTTTATCCAGCACAAACAGACTTCTGATACCAGAACATTGGACCCACTGAGCTTCAGGCAGCATTATTCTAACTTTAAATAATTTCTCTCCCTTCCCGATCTCTTGCTGATGTTCTCCTCTAAAATCATCGAAGTAACCGTTACTTTAACGAGCATCGAGCTCCCGACACTCCGCTCTTTCTCCTCACTTCTGTCTCCATTTCTTGAACTGAACTTCATTCGGACTCTTCCCAGCTTCTGGAAACGCTTTGTTTTGACACACTTTGTTTTGAAGTCTTTGGATATCTGACAGAAAAATCTTTTTACCCAAACTACCGTACAGTCTTGACTGCATTTTCCTGCACGAGAATTTCCGTTAGCATTTATTTTATTCCATCTTTGATAAAAGGAGTAAAAACAGCCACTTTAACCATGTTTTTCTAACCCTGTAAATCCAGAATTTAGTCAGACTGTTTTGAACTTTTTTTTGTGTGCAACACAATCTGCACACATGATATTTCAAAGAGTTCCATACAGAATAACTGCTTCAAACAGTAACGAGAAATGTCACGTTTCAGAAAACAAACATTCCGCTGAGGGAACACTTGTGCGACGACTGGATCAAGAAATTTGTTATATTTTACACATATTCCACCTTCAATGTTCCTGCTCAAATTCCCATTTAAATATAAAACATAAAAGATACTTTTCACCATCGATTGAAGTCATGTGACCCAGAAAACCCGGGAAAAGGTGATGCCTCATTTCAATTTATTTCTGGCTGAAGGATGCGGTTTTGTGTCCGTTTTCCACTTCTTTACCGTTTTTGTGGGATCGTTTTCGTAACGTGTTTTTTTTTTTACACCTGCTGGACATCAGGTGCTGAAATATGGAGCTCAAACAGTCGTGCTGACGAGTTTCGGGGTGTTTCAGTTAAAAACACTCACGTTAGAGTTGGGAAATGGGGAAACGTCAGAAATAAAAAGAGATGCCTCGTGTCTTAAAATGGACTCGGAGACGCCGCAGTCCGTCGCTGTTGGGGCTTCATCATGGAGTCCTTCCCTCTCGTGGTATCCAGTCCAGACAGAGCTGATGACCCCCCCCCCACCCACTACTGAACCATCGGCTCTGGGGCAGCGAGCGAGCTCATGAAGTTTGTGTAGTGCTCCGCGTGGCAGCGTTTGTATTCGTTGATTTTCCTCTTGATCTGTTTGGGTGTGTCCTGGTAGTAGTTCTTCTCATCTCTGGCCATCGCCTGCAGACAAAAAAAGGAGGGGGGGGTGGGACGACAGAAAAGTTATGAGCCAGCACTGAAAAGGTGACATTTAATGGGTTCTGACAGCCGCTGTCAGACAGCGCGATGGTGAAGATTTGTGACTCGGGTCTCTGTGTTTCTGCAGGAAAGAAAAAGGCAGCCGACATCCAAAGAAGAGCTTTGGGAAGTCCTTCAAGGAGCCTGGAGAACTATTCCAACTTAAAGAAATGACAGAAAGCTCGCCTTGTGGGCCTTTTCTACCAGTACCTACTCTTGGCGTGGAGCCACGGCACCATCGAAGCTGAGAGGGACACAGGTTTTGGAGCGACATATGCTGCCATCCAACATCTTTTTCAGGGACGTCCCTGCTTATTTCAGCAAGATGACGTTAAACCACATTCTGCCCGGGTTTCCAACGGCGGGATTTCATAGTAAAAGAGCGTGTGGACTGGACTGTAGCGCGTTACGAAGCACCAAATACCACAACGGAGGCCCTGGACTGACTCTTCTTGGGACTGAGGTCGTACATCAAGCAAGAAAGGCAAAGAATTTCACCTACAAAGCTTCAACAGTTCGTGTCCTCGGTTCCTAAACTCTTACTGTTGGAGTGCTGTTAAAAGGGAAAGCTGGTGTAGCTTAGTGGTAAACACTCTGTCTTTATTTACGATTTACACAATGTCCCAACTTCACTGGAGCTGGAGTTTTTTTTTAACAATGCGTTTTAATGCAGTTTGAAATTAACCTCCACATGACGTCGGCATCACCCAATCAGGACGACTTTATCCCAGCCTATGACGGGGAGGTTTTGTGGCACATTTAAAGCGCTGCACAATATGTGCTCCGATAAAACTGCGGGAAAAGTTTCACGATTATGCGTCAACACAGACGGGAACTAACATGGAAATTAATTTGGGTGTTCACAGAATTAATTTTTGCCTGCTCAGATCAAGTTGTTCTTTGCCCGAGGATAGTTTCTACTAAAAATACGAGTCGGGAATGTGGCAGGAATCGATTAGAAACCCTCCGGACAGGGACCGGCAGGGACCAGCAGAGACCAAAATGGTGACCGTAACCCCAGCTTCATGCTTTAACGTTAAAAAGTTAACCTTACTGGTTACGATGTGTCCATTATAAAGCCTGAACTATGGTGAAAACCTCGCAGATGTGCAGTTTTAGAACAACCTGAAGCCGTGTTACAGAGATGTTCTGAGAATAAGAAAAGACTTTTCAGACTTCAGAGAAAAGGATGGAAGAGTTCCTGTGAAAGACTATTTCACTGTGTGGAGAAAATGAGTGAAAGAACAACACAACAGCCTCTCTTATTCAATGATAAGACTTAAAGCGCTCCCGGTGATGACTCATTCACAGCAACTGTAAAGAATCCATTTCAATGTAGGCCATTTGCTGATAAAAGCTAAAGATTAAAAACAACCACCTCCCACTGCTCTGAGCAATAAATCCAAAACGCACCCTGATGTGTGACCGTTGATCTGCAGCAAACACTGATCACTGACTGCACCCTGGAGGAAAAAAAAACACTCAGCAGACACACGCCTGCATCACACACGTCCTCGGAACATTTTCCAAACCAACATGGACATTTTGCCACTCCAAAGCTTTTCTACAGCGCCACCCAAATAAGATCTTATTATTCTGGTGACACAACTAACTGTTTTCACTCCAACCTGCAACCCTCAGAGATCTCAGCCAGTCAAACCGGCGTTAACTTCACTCATCTCAACCGTTTCAGTTTTAAGTCCAGCTTTGTTGACTAAAATAAAAAGACTAAAAGGCAACATTTAACGTTTCCTTTCACCTGGAAGAAATTAAACCGCTCTAAACAGGTTATGGACCTCAAGTGTCTATATGCGATTTGCAGCATTTACCGGATGAAATGACGACTAAAATTATATAAATTGAAGATTTGGCTTGATAGAAGCAAACTGTCATCAAATCTAAAATTAAACTTAAATCATTTTATTTGCAAACGGCAGATTAAACACACTTGTAAGGATTCAAATAAATGCGGTAAATGTAGAACGGGCCAGATGACAGACTTAGCTGGTCTTGAGTCTTTATGAAGTATAAAGAAGAGGAAGATGTTCGAATTTTAGAGAATATCTCCGTTTACTATCTTGTTTACTTGTTAGCTTGTGACTGCTCAGATTTACATTCCAAAGCTGGAGGTACTCGACTTTATCGTGTGGATGTAAAGTTATTTAGATCCCGTTTTGGATGTGTGAAATTAGAATGTTTATTGCTGTTATTGACACTTATATTAATAAGAACGCTGGATAAACAATAGCTGATGACTTTTGGAGAAGAGATGAGATTAAATAAGTGCGCACTTTATTTTCACTATATAAAATATAGCCTGATCACATTTCACCACTCCAAGCAGGAAGCGGGTGAAGCTGTGGCTGAGAGTAACCATGGCGATGAGTAAAAAAAAACAAAAAAAAAAACATGGAAACAGCACCGATGTCTCTGCGACGTTTTATCTGCACTTAAAGAAGCAGCTGTGGCTAAAAGCTGCTTATCAGTCGACTTCATTGTTGCTCAGAATCTCCACCAGATGCATGATGGGAAGTGATCTCAGAAAAATCTAGTTATGCTCTTAAAAAAAGTGACCCTGTGAGATCTGGAGACTGAGCAAAAATCTTTAATCTGTGACTTAAAACTCAAGTCAGAGCCATTGTCTTTAGATGTGAGAGGGTGAGTTATGGGATGCATTAGGAACGCCGGCCTCCCGGTTTACCCCTTGGCCAGGCGTAGCACCCCTGTCGAACCTTTAGTTCCTTCTTACCTTGAAATCGTCTTTGTGTTCTCGGATCATGTACTGAACGTACTCGACCAGGTCCGAGGATAACGTCTTGCTGTCCTTCTCTGGGAGGCTGGCCTCCTCTTCCAGCTCTGCAGGAAAACAAACAGACGGCTGTTGCTCCATCCTGCCTGCTTTAAACGATTCACTGGCTTACGGTTTCACTTTGAGAAGATTAAAGTATAAAAAGCCAAAGCTGCCGCTGCTTTATTGGAGGAGTTGCATTAAGCAGCTGCTCTGAAGGCCGACTCCTCGGAGCTTCTGAGCATTAAAACAAAGTCATGCTGCAGATTATAAACTCTGCTTACAGTTACTTTGGTTTAATTAGGCTAAAAACACACTGAAAAACAGAAAAAGATCCCAGAGGCCGTTATATAAAATATAACCAACAAGAACTGAAGACCTGTATTAATTTCTGTGAACTTGGGCATATCTATGTACATAATTAAGTATTACTTTACTTCTATTTCATTAAAATATGCTCATAAATGTTCAAGCTGAAGGCTTCAGAAGCAGCGACTCACTGTTGAGGATGTAGGGCTTGATGACGAGAGTTTTGCCAGCTTTGTTTTCACCGAGGAGCTGCAGGTACAAACAGAAAAACAGTCGATCAATCAACAGATCCTCCACCTGCCTCACCGATGTCACAGGACCCGTGAGGAACCTTTTCAGGAGACCTCGCTCACGAGCCCAGAGGACACAGACATTAATTATTCGGGGTGCATTCGCTGCGGTGGCTTGACAAAACGAAGGCACTCGAACAAAACAACACAAGCTGCAGCTGAGATGAACTTTAATTAGTCACAGGGTGCAGCTGCAACAGCAGCAGGGATTAATTAAAAACTGAAAAGGCGCATGAGAGAACTCAGAGGCTTTAAGGAGAGTGGCTCGTTGATGTTACTCTGAGATTTGGCTCCGGATTCGTCAGAATAATTGTTTTATGGTGTGTTTTCCTTGTCACTTTTCACAAACTTCTGAGAAGTAAACGGCAAAGAGTCGCATTGATTGCCGAAATGTATCCAGACAACTGGAATCCAGGCTAGGAAACATGGATTTGTATGTTGGATTTTTAGTGAAACTCGATCAAAATAAATTAAAGCTGCAGGCAGCGATGGACGACCCTCGCACGTTAGCGGCGCTTCGGCCTAAATTCAGACAGAAGCGTACCCGCCTCATTAAAGGAATTTGCATATTTTGACAAAGTTTTAGCGCCTGCAGTAAACAAATCACTTCCTGTTATAAGTGGGCGTGGCTATTGCTTTGGCAGGACATTTGCATATCGATCTGTTCAGAGCCTAAGAGACCCTTCAGATTAAAGATTAAGCTTATAGGGATTTTTGTGGACATGGCGCGATATGTAAATTCGTCGTGGCCTCACGGACACACCCTTTAGTTTTCTAAAGAAAGTGTTATCAACTTGTTATCCATCTTCTGAGCAGATTTGAAGTAGGTCTGTTGAATATCAGCAGAGTAATAAGACCATTGACGAAAACTGGCTTTTGATCAATTTTGATCACACGTTTAAAGAGCATATGGAGAAACATTCAGGCCACTATGAGTTAATCTCTTGGACGAGTTTGTTAAAGACGAAATGGAAGCGTCAGAAGAAGAGTCAGAAAAAGTCAGAAGGAGAGTGACAATAAAAAGTCAAAGAGTCAGAAGAAGAAGAGTCAGAAAAAGTCAGAAGAAGAGTGACAATAAGAAGTCAAAGAGTCAGAAGAAGAAGAGTCAGAAAAAGTCAGAAGAGTGACAATAAGAAGTCAGAGAGTCAGAAGAAGAGTCAGAAAAAGTCAGAAGAAGAGTGACAATAAGAAGTCAGAGTCAGAAGAAGAAGAGTCAGAAAAAGTCAGAAGAAGAGTGACAATAAGAAGTCAAAGAGTGAGAAGAAGATTAAAAAAAGTCAGAAGAACAGTGACAATAAGAAGTCAAAGAGTCAGAAGAAGAAGAGTCAGAAAAAGTCAGAAGAAGAGTGAGAATAAGAAGTCAAAAAGTCAGAAGGAGAAGAGTCAGAAAAAGTCAGAAGAGTGACAATAAGAAGTCAGAGAGTCAGAAGAAGAGTCAGAAAAAGTCAGAAGAAGAGTGACAATAAGAAGTCAGAGTCAGAAGAAGAAGAGTCAGAAAAAGTCAGAAGAAGAGTGACAATAAGAAGTCAAAGAGTGAGAAGAAGATTCAAAAAAGTCAGAAGAAGAGTGACAATAAGAAGTCAAAGAGTGAGAAGAAGATTAAAAAAAGTCAGAAGAAGAGTGACAATAAAAAGTCAGAGAGTCAGAAGAAGAAGAGTCAGAAAAAGTCAGAAGAAGAGTGACAATAAGAAGTCAAAGAGTCAGAAGAAGAAGAGTCAGAAAAAGTCAGAAGAGTGACAATAAGAAGTCAGAGAGTCAGAAGAAGAGTCAGAAAAAGTCAGAAGAAGAGTGACAATAAGAAGTCAGAGTCAGAAGAAGAAGAGTCAGAAAAAGTCAGAAGAAGAGTGACAATAAGAAGTCAAAGAGTGAGAAGAAGATTAAAAAAAGTCAGAAGAAGAGTGACAATAAGAAGTCAAAGAGTGAGAAGAAGATTAAAAAAAGTCAGAAGAAGAGTGACAATAAGAAGTCAAAGAGTGAGAAGAAGATTCAAAAAAGTCAGAAGAAGAGTGACTATAAGAAGTCAAAGAGTCAGAAGAAGAAGAGTCAGAAAAAGTCAGAAGAAGAGTCAGAAAAAGTCAGAAGAAGAGTGAGAATAAGAAGTCAAAAAGTCAGAAGAAGAGTGAGAATAAGAAGTCAAAGAGTCAAAAGAAGAAGAGTGAGAGGAGTCAGACGAAGAAGAAGAAGAGGGAAATGTATTACTGTTGTTTAGATGGGCGGTTAAACCAGGCTTTATACCATGCCTTTTTAATACTGATCACCAGGTTCACAAGACAAATGTTTTCCCAAAGTAATGAATCGAGGAAGAAAATGGGGAAAACCACTACTACCGCTCGGATTGGGTACATAATGCTAAAAGTAGGAGCATGTTTTGCATAGACTCTTTCATATGTTGATGCTTCTACATTAAATTACCACAACTAAAAATTGCAAAGAATTTCCTTTCCATTTATTTCAGTTTAAATTAAATGAAACCGCCTGAATGTACATGAAACTGTTTAGACCTAGTTCCCTCATTTCAGGTGTGTGTTGTTGCTCAGATGTGAATTAATTTGATTCTGCTCTTACCCCCTGTTTCTTTACCGGCAGACTACGATTCGGGTCAGAAGACAGGCCCATCTCCAGCAGGTTCTTGGCCATGGACTTCTTGTCATCCCAAGCATTTCGAATCTGTGGACTGAGAGTGAAGACATGTTAGAGACGCTCTGGGTATGCCACTTTTTTCCTTCAAAGCCTTCAAAAGAGGTGATGGCAAGCAGCTCAGGAGGAGTGCATCCCTTAAATGGAGGGTACCACTTGTGTCAGAACCATCAAAGTTTATTCTACCATTAAATGTTGACACATATCCATCAGAATCAATGTAATCCATGTAATGCTTTCTTCTTGTTTGAATCGGCCACATGATCAAGGCGGACGTATATGCAATAACTTAATGCGTTGACGTCAAATATGTGAAATTGTCAAATATGTGACCAAAACCAGCCAATATTGTTTAAATTTATGTCTAAATCTACTTCTAAGACTGCATACTTCTGATTCAAAGTTTACATAAGACACGCAACATAAAATAGGGAGGTAATAAGAATTTTATGCTTTTATGTTAAAGAAAAATATGCGATTTCACAACAAAATTAGTGGCTTAAAGACCCAAAACTCCCAATAAGCACCCAATAATAACGGTTAGTCAACTATCCGGTTAGATAGCCAGCTTTAGCAAAGACGCTAACGAGCCGTTCTGTTCCGTGCTTACTGTTCTATCCTCGGGTTGCACTTCTTTAAGAACTTCTTCTTCAGCTTCTTTCGGTCTTGGGTGTAATCGAACTTCTTCCTTTTGCTGGACTTCTTGGCTTTCGGCATGTTTGAGACGTTTTCTGTTGGTAGAAACCGAAGCGGTTTATTAGCAGCGCAGAAGAGGCAGCGTGCGGATGGATACAGGAAGCACGTGCTTGGTTCCAATCCAGTCACATGACCAGAAGCAACGCCTTCCTCCTCCTGGGGATTTTTTTTCATTGTTATTCTTTATTCTTGACATACGAAAACAAATAAATGGACAGAGTAATTAATACGTGCAGTATAATATTATTAACATAGGGTTAAAGGCTAGAAATGAAGAAGAAATCAAGGCCAAATTCTGTTTTGTGGATATGAAACTTACCAAAAGTCATAAGTAAATACATTAAGTGTAACACATCCTGTACAACCAAACAGTACATTGTCGAATTCAAAAGTCCAATTTATCAAGAATATATTGAGTAAAACCTTTCCAAAATTTACTAGAGCAAAAAAAAAGAAGTGCAAAAAAGAAGTGCACAGTTGTTTCTGTATACATTTCAGACAAAGGACAGTTTGTACAAATGTTACCCTTAAACTTAGGAAGACTTATTTTGTAGGAAACTTTACCCTTATTTCCCTCTTAGTAAGAAGGAGTTTGTAAGAAAGAGTTCAAACCATACTCCAGTTTAGATGATCTAAAAAGTTAGACAAGTAGGGTACAGCAGCAGGGTCAGTAGCGGATTCCCTTAGAGATAGTAGTCGTGTTTCAGAATTATATCTGTTTGCATTGGCAAAAAGGGCATCACCCAATAGGGTCATTCTTGGGCTCAGAGAAGGTAAATTCATAGGTTCGTCAACCCATCACTCAAGGGTTTTCAGTTTACATAAAACAGTTGTATGAACTGTTTACAAAAGTAATTGAACATGATAAGATAAGATAAGATAAGATAAGATAAGATAAGATAAGATAAGATAAGATAAGATAAGATAAGATATATTCTTAGCAAATATAGGACAGTGCAATAGAAAAAAAGAGAAGAATAAGAAATAGTGGTCATTTGAAATAAAATAAATATATACATAGTGTACAGAAAAACAAGTTTACAAAAAGACGATGAACAAAAATATGTACAGTAATGTGCAGATGGACAGTTTATGTATAAATATAAAATAATGAAGGTATTTGTAAACTCAGATGAATAGTTTTATTTATAATTTTTATATAAATGTCTGTTGAAACTGTTATATGCACCGGCACTATGATGACTGTTTGCTCATATGTTAAGATTTCTGTATTTCTATAATATAATTTTACATGAAACATAATGTTTTTTGATGGTAAACTGGTGATCTTTGGGTCAAAAGGCAGTTAGTTCCACTTGAAAATCAAATTTTTAACTTGTTATACTTGTTCCATAACTAATAAAATAGTGAACTCTCAGTGAGACTGCATTTAAATAGCTGGACAGAATTTGAAGTGAATCCAATCTGATTAAAATACAGTATGTAGAAGTAATTAAAAAAATGTCATTATCATTCATGACTGATTAAACCAAAATTGAAAAGAAATTCTCTTTTTTTATTGATTTTCTTTTTTATTCATAAACCTGAATGATGTAACGCAACTTTTATTGACTTTAATGTCTTCTTCTACAGGAGGATATGAGGTGAGTTTGGTGGTTGTGAAAATTGCAGCTTCTGTTTTTATCCTCTAGATGTCCTCCTGAGTCAAAAAGTATTTCTCAAACGGCAGAGACTTTAGATTAACTTTCCTAAAACTGCATATCAAACGTCCCTTTCATCATTGTGGCTTTGTTTGCACATTGAGAATTTGCAATAGTAAAGCCTAAATCTTAGGTTAAATTTCCTTTTATCCACCTCAAGTTCCCTCTATTTTGTTCATTTCTGTTTCAGTGAATTATTTATACATTGCTACCTGTCTGCAGTATTCATAAAATGTAAATATATTGGATGTTGACAAATAAATCTCACTTTAATAAAAAATATATATATATCTGGTATATGAGAGGAATTCTCAGAAACAGTCACAATCTGATTAATTTCACTCATTTTTAAAATGGTCGAGTAACTCTGTAATATTAAACCACATATGAAAATATCTTTCAGCTAAAATGTTACATGCTCGGTTCTACAGAGGAAAGCATACATGTCTTGGCAAAAAAACATCTATTCAAACAGAATATCCCTCCTCTTACAAATTGAATAGCTACACATCAAATTTAAACACAAATTAAACAAGTTTGTCCTATAAATGCTCTTACAGTTTGATTTGCTATTGTGATACTGATCAACATTATCTGGCATTGATCTGTGAAAGCACTGATGACTCAGAGAAATGCTGCAGTGTTGTTGGCAAAATTTGCAATATAAAGATATTTTGTTCACCTTGGGAGAGCAGAAACAATCTGTAAGCAACACTGAACACTATTTGTTTAATCTCATCTTGTGTTTTTGGTCTTTTTGCCTTTTTTGGTCCCCCAACTCTTCACTGAAACAGTTTGCTCTTTAGCTGTTAAATGCTTCATCATATTCACCACCTGACCTTGCCAACCGGCAATGTCGAGCAGGAAGTATATGATGGAGATATAGTTTTTTCATTGAAAACAGCTGCTTACTGCAGCTGAAAATGACACTTTTCTTCAGTTTCTATAAGCCAAGTTTAGAAAACTGCACCGACATGAACAAGATTAGTGTAACGTGAAATGTTCTCATTCACGGTTTTTCCACTTTTGACTATAAGACGAGGTTGTTCATTTAGTTTTTTTCAAATAGGAAAGCGGTCAACTTAGGTGTGACTTCATTACCATCTGCCAGCGTTGAGGCAAATCCTCCTCCTCCAGTGAAACGTGCCTGGAACACCTCCACTGGTAGACATGTGATAGGCATCTTTAACAGAGGCCCAAACCACCTCAACTGCCTCATTTCAATGCAGGGGAGCAGTCACTCTTCTCCAAGTTCCTCCCAAATGACTGGCTTTCACAGCCTATCCCTACAGCTTAGCCCAGGCATGCTCTGGGGGATGCTAATTTCGGCTACTTGTATCTGTAATTTCATTCTGTCGTTTAGTATCCACAGATTATGACCATAGTTGACAACTAAAACCAAGACTGGTTGGTTAATGGACACCGATGGGCTCATCTCTCTCTATGGCAGACTGGTACAGTACAGACTTCCCCAATCAGCCTGTTGATTTTGCACTCTGTTCTATCTCCACTTGTAAACAAGACTCTGAGAGATTTAAACTCCTCCACTTGAAGCAGTAACTCACTTTCATACCAGAGTGGGAAATCCAACCTTTGCCCCAGAGTTAAAAGTGTTGAATTTCATCCCAGCTGTTTTAAGCTTAAAATACAGCTGCTGTTAACTGCGCGTATGCTGTTCTATCACGGCTGTCTTGTGTATTAGACGTTTGTTTGGCGCGTCCTCAAAAATTAACGTTATGCGCATGCAAGCTACTCCAGCACCAACCAGAAAGACTCTGTATTTGTGTCCAAATAGCTGAAGAACAAACAGCAAACAACACATTTTCCATTGCTCTTTGATACATTATAGTGTAAAAATGTGTTTGAATGATAATCTGAGTTAAGCTGAAAGTATGGAAAACCATTTAATTATGCACAAAGAATAGATGAAATTCAGATTTAGCATAACATGATGATGGAAAGGAACAGAACTGGACCTTTGAGTCTTGTCGCTGTTGGATGAGCCGAGTTGAGAGGTGGGACACTTCTGATGAAGCTCCCTAGTATCAAGAAGAGGTGGATGGATGTTAGGTTAAGCCCTGTGGACGGCTGAGCGCCCTAATGCCTGCTGAAGGTCTCAGCTCGATGAATGCCAACAGGACCACATTATCTGCAGAAAGCAATGATGCAGAGATCCTAAGTCTCAATGATTTGTTAATTACTGGTTATATGTGCATATTACTTATGAGCTCATCTCATCCCAACTGTCCAGGTGACTTCTTCTCTATTCATTTTGGTAAAGTTATTTAAATTAAATAATTTTCTTTTGTTTTTTTTTTCATCATGGAATTATTTTTTTCCCAGGATAATACATGCTCACCTTCCTCTTAAAGTTTTAAAGGCACGCCCATCTGAGAGAAAGTCCGTAGGTAGACCCAGAATTAGCAATCTGGAACAGGCTCCAGCCCCCTGTGACCGTGAATAGGAATAACTGGGTATGGAAAATGGATGGATAACATATCCTATTTCATGGGAATGTCTTGGAATTAGGAGAAACTGGAATGCTTTGCTAGGGAAAAGGAATACAGTGCTTAGCCTTTTGCCACCACAGCTTGATCTGGGATGAGATGATGATGGATGGAAAGATGGATTTTTCCCTTTCTCTCAGCATGTTATATAGCTTTTTTAATTTCCTATAAAGATAGCAAGCACAACATTGTTCTCTCCCACAGGAGACACAGCTCCTACGCTGCCTGAAAGGCCTATTTTATAGTCCATGCTTTTCTTCATTTCCTTAATGACATCTCCATGAAATATGGTTAATGCTTACCTAGTGTTTAGTTTTGTTCACCAAAGCCTTTAGCTTGGCAGATCCCTGGATACGGTCATTTTTGACCAATCGGAGCAGCATGTTTTGAGAGCCTCTTAAAGAGATGAGAGCTATATCAAAGCACATCACAGGTGATGAAAAAACACGTTTTTTCTTTCTAATAATACATATATCTCTACCAGGAAGCCCCTCCCAAAATGTTTGACCCTGAAATGAATATACTATTGGCTCTTTTGAACCAGAAGACACAATCATTGATGCAAATCAATAACAAACAACTCACTGCCTGGTGTGCAAGCTGTTGCCATCAGTATGCATGACATAACAGTTATTGCATTTCTTAATGCACATTTAATGCACTGTGGTGCTGATTTTATTGATCTGGGCAGGAAAAAACACTTCCTGCAGGATGAGAGATGAACAGCTCCACAGACTGTAATCTATTGATTTCTTGATTTAACAGGGCAGGACACCAACCTTTTTGGCATGTATGAGAATTTGTCATTTCTACATAATAGATAGACTTTGACTTGAATTGTGAATTATCATTGGGAAAGGAAAATTAAGCTGTTAAGATCAGGTATGGTCAGGTATAGTGACCAATTAAGCAAAAAAAGGACACTCATATCCATAACTTGAGAATTTAAATCATTATTTCAATAACTGATTAATGAAGCGCAAAACACTGGCAAAAGTTAGAAACATTTATTAGTAACCGTTTAAGCAAAAATCCTCCAAACTGACCTATATTGTCTTCATATATGCGAAATTTAGATTGACTATTAACAAAAGAATAGCTCAAACGAAAAAACATGCATCTAAAAGTAGTTGTTTAAATGTTTAAGTAATGAAAAAGGTTAGGATTAACTAGAAGGAATCATTTCAAGGAACAGTAAAAGTAATAGTTAGCTAAAAGGCTAAGCCTATAGCTTATGGACAGCCTACGACTGTGGCTGGGATCCAGCCTAGGCTGGAACCTATCCTAGCTGTCAATGGGCAATAGGCAGGGTACACCCTGGACAGGTCACCATCACAGGACCACATACAGACAAGTATGAGTTAACCTACAATGCTTGTTTTTGGGCTGTGGATGGAAGCTGGAGTACCTGGAGAGAACACACGCATACACAGGAGAACATGCAAACTCCACATGGAAAGGCCCCAGTCGGGAGTTGAACCAGGAACCCTCCTGCAATGAGGTGACAGTGCGGCCAGCTGAAATTAATTGTTTAAACCCTTAATTAGCTAACTGTTCAAACACTAATGGAAACCTGATAAACGATTGTTCATGGTTTAATGGTTTTCTAAAGGTTATACAGTAAAATATAGAAGTAAGAAGGGTCTTTAAGTCACTTAGAAGTAAAAAGTGTTTATGATTAACTAAAAGTAATAAGTAAACAGTTTAATTTCACTCAAAATTTGTTGCAGTAAATGAAAATACAAAATTAGCTTCGAAGAAATATTATTTAAAGTAAAGTCTTTTAGTCGAGCTTCCTACAAAAACAAAACGGTAAACTGGGCAGAGTGAGAGGTCTGTCGTGATATGTTTAAAGAACAGCGTGAGCAGCCTGTCAATTTTCCTCCTCTCTGATGGCCTTTCAGGGCGGAGACACACCGGGAGGAGGAGGAGAAAGAGGAGAGGAGGGGCGCGGATCGTCACCGGACAGGACTGTGGGAAAGCGAAGACGGAGAGTTCAATTTTAACTCCAAGACTGGGCGGTGGGCAGAGGTGGTGGACGGTGTTTAGGAAGGATAACTGTGACTGAAGCTGCCGGGGGGGTGACCACCGGGAGCTCCGAGTGCTGCTGCTGCCGTAACCCCGCACAGCATCAACATGGAACTGGAGAACATCGTGGCCAACACCGTGCTGCTTAAAGCTCGGGAAGGTAAGGATGGAGAGGGCAGTTTGACAGCTCCTGTCCCCGGCTGTCGTATCGACACGGCACCGGTCCAACGGCAGTAGGGATGCCCCGGACATGGGTGATCCGGACAGTTACTGCACTTCCTCTTGGCTGGTTGTCAAATCTTCTGATGATGCGAGCAGGATGTTGCCGTAAATACGTGTAAACCCTCTTAAAAGCTCAAATTTTCCTCTGCCGAGTTCGGGGTGTACATGAAACTGTCAATTACTCTGTTATCACACACAAACCACCTCCAGATCGTTATTATCTACTCAAATATTGCATTATTTTTGGCGCACGAAGGATGATGGAAAGATTAGTACTTATTTTTTGTCCAGAATGCTGAAGGCGCAAGTGTGATTGACGCTTTAACATATATTTAAAGTGACTTTGGCGTGGCTCCGATAATGCACATTAAAATAAGTCCGGAAGGGCTTGCAACTGTGAATTGAGACTGCAGCGACACGTCGGGTTTCCCTTGCTGATGTTGCAGCATCGTCCTATAGTTTGCGAAACAGGATGTTGAGGCAGAGCAGCTGTGCTGTGCCGTGCCGGGCTTTGTGCACAATTGATTTTAATGTTCCTCCCGGAGCGCCCTTTCTTTAAAGACAGACAAGTGTAGAATGTGGAAGTTATGCTTGTGCGTAATATGTACAAAGCACTGGCCCAGCTCATGCAGCAGCTCTCCTTCTGCACTTCATACATGAGCACATCAGAGACCTTTTGTTGTTATTGTGAAGAGGAAACAAAGGTTGTGTTGACTCACGGCCAACATAATCCCAATGCCATCTGCAAAGGGACAGGGGAAGATGAGTGTTACGATCCCTCGCTGTGAGCTTATCTGCAGCCTCTCAGAGGGCCAGGACTCAAGCTTCAGTGTTGTGCCCATTCAAAAGTGTTTCTCAGAGGATTGTCTGTGATCTCTGACCTTCAGGGAGCGTTTGAGCCTGACAAAACCTCACCGGATATGGGGACAAGTTTGCCCAGAGTTAGAAAAAAAAAAAGAGGTATGCAGCCATTAAAACTTACTGCTCGGCTCTGATTTAGTCTAAAGCACCATTCTGTTTAATTTGACATGCTTAAGCCTATTAAAGGGGCAATCCCCTGAATTTTACACACGAATGAGAGCATGCTTGTCATCTGAAGTACTGAATACAGCTTTTTTCGGACCTTCCGAATATGCTTCCGAGTATGCTTTATATAGTCCAGAAGTCTTGGATTTGCCCATTTGTGAAGTAGAAATTTACTGAAACATCAAGGTATAGTTATGAAAGGAATCTGGTTTTAAAGTGAACATTGTTTGTTTCAATTGGAAAATTTTCTTATCCAAGTTGGAAGTAGTTGTAACCTTTTAGTCAAAATTGACAAAATTTGCTAAGGGTTGATGTCGTGCAAAAGTCTTGGATTTGCACTTCATGTAATGCAAAAGTCTTGGATTTGCGCTTTATATTGTCCAAAAGTCTTGGATTTGCACTTTATATTGTCCAAAAGTCTTGGATTTGCACTTTATATTGTCCAAAAGTCCTGGATTTGCGCTTCATGTAAAGCAAAAGTCTTGGATTTGCACTTTATAAAGTCTAAAAGTCTTGGATTTGCACTTCATGTATTGCAAAAGTCATTAGATTTGCGCTTTATATTGTCCAAAAGTCTTGGATTTGCACTTTGTATTGCAAAAGTCTTGGATTTGCACTTTATATAGTCCAAAAGTCTTGGATTTGCACTTCATGTATTGCAAAAGTCATTGGATTTGCTCTTAAGTCTTGGATTTACGTTTTTATATAGTCCCAAAGTCTTGAGTTTGCGCTTTGTAAATTCAGCAGATTGCTGCTCAAATAGGCAAATGTGTGATTAGTAAAGAGGTCCCTGAGCTCTTTTATTCCCTGTCTGTTCCTTGTAAGAAAAGTTATCAGCTGTGGATCATCATCCAACGACAGAAAAGTTCACACCTGCTCCTGAAAGAGGTCCTGAATCAGTTTTCCTGTTAGGTTTGAGGAAGCCTTTGCTTGGACATTGTTCCACACAGGTGTTAGGCTATGTTTTCCCTTTAAAAGAATGAAGCTTCCCAGCTTGACAGCTGCAAATTGCAACGAGAGGAAACGGCCTTACAGTGGCAGTGAGGAGAAGTCATGCAGCGTGACGCTCAGCAGTTCGGGAGTTCAGCTATCAGTCCGACCACTTTGTGTCTCTTACTGTGTGCAAATAAGTCAGTTGTTCTGTGGGTTTATGCAACCCAGAGATTATATAACAAAACTCGGGGTGAAAATGGATGATTTCTCTTTTTTCCCCTCTGCAAGTTATGACTTTATTTTAGGTACATCGAAGGGATTGTGGCCAAAATAATGACAGAAAATAAGTAAATAAATACCTTCTGGTAACTCTATTAGTTTGTAATTTTCTCCTAATGCATTTGAAATTTTCACTTATTCCCATAATGGCTGTCGGGTACTGGTTGATCCCAACTGATATGCACTTTTAGATTTTAGCTGGAACTTTTTCTCGTGATGCAGATGTTTGTCTCCAAGGCTGACTGTTTTGGAGTCATAAAACTTGGTTCATGGGTTTACAAGAGCCCAGAGCAAGCAACACTTCTGGTTGATGCTGATTTTTTTTTTGTAGTGATTTGATAACATAACTTTGGTTCTGAACTCTGTTTATCAGTGTTCTGAGTTTGAAAGCATGGACAATACTCAATATTTCTTTTTTTTTTTTTTCGCAAAAGCAGCTTTATGTCAGTGATTTGTTTCTATGAAGCCACATTATCGCCATAAAAAGCACATAGAAGAAGAGAAGGATGGTGGAGGAATCAGTGGTTGTGGTTGTTGTTTTGCTCATGGTTTCTAACACATCTTAGAAATGGTGAATCTAATTGGCTGTGACAAAGGACACACTGTACAGTATTTTTTTTTTCTCTTTTCTTTGAAATGCTCCCACACTTTAGACATTTTCCCTATTTTTCTCAGATTTTGCTCCTTGTTGTCTTCTACAGTTTCCTCCATCAAATCAAGCTGCTACAAACGCAGCATGTGCGTAACTTGTAGAACCTCCTTTAGCAGCAATAAGTTGAAGTAAGGATTTTCTGTTTGACATTATCAGTCTCTCACATGGTTGTGGAGGAATTTTGGCCCACTCTTCTTTCCAGCGTTGCTTCAGCTCATTGAGGTCTGCAGCATTGGTTTATGCACAGCTCTCTTCAGGTCCCACCACAGCTTTTCAGTCAGGTTGAGGTCTGGACCATTGCAACACCTTGATTATTTTCTTTTTCAGACACTCTGTTGTAGATTTGCTGCTGTGTTTGGGATCATTGTCCTGTTGATGACCAAGTTTCAGCCGAGCTTTAGCTGTCAGACAGATGGCCTCACATTTGACTCTAGAATACTTTGGTATACAGAGGAGTTCATGGTGGACTCAATGACTGCAAGGTGTCCAGGTCCTGTGGCTTCAGAACAAGCCCACATCATCAGCCCTCCACCACTGTGCTTGACAGCTGGTATGAGGTGTTTGTACTGATATGCTGTGTTTGGTTTTCTCCAAACGTGCTGCTGTGCATTATGACCAAACATCTCCACTTTGGTCTGGTCTGTCCAAAGGACATTGTTCCAGAAGTCTTGTGGTTTGTTCAGATGTAACTTTACAAACCTAAGCTGTGCTGCCATGTTCTTGTTAGAGAAAAGAGGCTTTCTCCTGCAACCCTTCCAAACAAGCCATACTTGTTCAGTCTTTTTCTAATTGTGCTGTCATGAACATTAACATTTAACATGCTAACTGAGGCCTGTAGAGTCTGAGATGTAGCTCTTGGGTTTTTGACCTTGAGGTGAACTTGCTGGGACGTCCACTCCTGGGAAGATTGGCAGCTGTATTGAATGTTTTCCACTTGTGAACAATCTTTCTCTCTGTAAAATGATGGACTGCAAATAGTTTGAAAATGGCCTTATAAGCCTTCCCAGATTGATGGGCAGAAACAGTTGCTTATCTAAGATCACTGCTGATGTCTTTCCTCCTTGGCATTGTGTCAGTCTACCTATTTCCTATGGAAGCAGTAAAGGTTCATTTAGTTTTTCATACACTGCTTCTGTGTCTTTTGTCTCAGTTTTTGTCCAATAAATAAAGACACAGTGTAATATGTGTTGTTGTAATCTCAGGTTATTTTCACTTTATTTTAAGACTGGTAAGAACCAGATGATTGGTTGTTATGTCCTGACCTGTAACACTTTGTGAATTCACAAGACTCTACTGAATGATAATCAAAACGTACATTTATGTCGAAAACAAACTCCTCGCTGGTTCCTTCTTCTCCACCAGAATCTATAAGTCATTGTACTTGAGCTGAATCATGCTCTTGTTCATTTCAGTTCCTGTTGGAAGCCCAATAAGCACTTATGAAATGCGAATCACAAAAGTTATGGTGTTGAAATATTCTCTCACATGATGTGTGCACAGTGTGGTTAATGCCTCTTTCAGGTCAGGGGAAGAGTGTAAGTTCTACAGTTCTTATTATGTAAATATTATTGGCGTACTTTTATGCTACGTCAAATATCGTGGTTTTGAATTATGAAGACGAGTCTGAAGCCCCAAATAAAACATGGATACATTGTCTATTCAAAGCCAGTAAATACAAATAAGATGCAAAAATTGGCTGCCCCATCCACAGTGCCTTTGTAGTGCGCACGGCATGATTCCATTTCAGTTGATAACCATCTTTTGTCTTCAAAATGACAGGATGTGTGAAAACGAACAACATTTTTTTGCAGCTGAAGACATTCAAAACAGTCTGATAGATTACTGGTAATCTGCTGTTTGTACAATAGTACCGATCTTGTGTTATTTAGAAGAAAAACAGAAACAGGAAGAAAGTCATTACATTCAACGGAAAGGTTTTTTTTACATGCAGATTTTGTGATGTTTCTCTCTTGACCTGTTCACTGCAGAACAGACATGATGTTGTGGTCTGTAAATGTCAGTTTACATTTTAGGTTGCTTTTTTTCTTTCTTTCAGGGCTGCTGATCCTATATATTGTTTTATTGCTTTTAAGACTTAAATAATGGCATTTACCTTTTTGTGTAGCCTTGAAATTCACAGGAAATTGAACATCACGTTCACCTTTAAATCTGTTTTTTTTTGCACTTGAAAGCTTTTACTTCTATAACAGATTTAGCAAAATACATTCAATGGCATAAAAAGCAGAATTTAAACTTCTTATTTAAAACTATATCCACTTTTTTAAGTATTATGAGTGGCTCCTATTAAAAAAAGAAACACAGAGAAACTTTTTTTTCAGAATGCCAACTCTATGTTGCACATTTGTTTCCTTGAAAGCTTTAACCTAACATCCAGTGACATGACAGGAAATGCTGGCAAAAGAAGTGATCAGGAGAAATAGAGTCATTTTTGGATGGCAAAACCAGGCAATCAAAGCATGTCAGGGCCCAAAAAGAGCATGGGTGATTAATCATGGAGATGCTGAGGCTCTCAGTAAATAAAGACAACAGGAGGATAAAGACCAGAGATGCCTCTGAAGTCAAGCTGAAAGTGCAATTTGGGTGGGTTAAGCTGTTATTGGACGGCCATTATTAAAAAAAACACAAATGGAATTACCAAATGGTATTTATAGGTCACAGCTAAACTCTGCGATGTTTGTTTCTGCCAGATTAAAACCAATAAGGTGCCAATTTACAGCTGGAAATGTAAATGTTCACACATCATGTTAGAGTAAACCACAGATGCAAAGAAAACCTCTGCTACGTGTGTGCAGACAGGAAGACACTCAAATGGTGACAACTCAACTCCAAACTCATAGAGAGAAAAGGCTGCCTCGCTCAAGTCCGACATGCTTTCAGGTGACTTGAGATCCTTTCTGATCGTCAAAATGGAAGATTTTCATCTTTAGAGGAGCAAAACACCCGTAAAACACTTTTTGAGGCAACCTTTGTGGACATCCAAAAGGCTAAAAATCTTCCAAACCTTTAGTCTTTTATTTAAAAAGACAACCCAGGTTATATGTGGCTTAGAGGAGATGAGATGAGATAAACTTTATTATCCCCCCAAAGCACAACAGTGTTACAAAAAGCTGCATTCACAACCGGTCACACAAAATAACAAAGCTCTGATACAAAAAAAGCTCAGATTAAAACTATAAAAGACTTTGAGCCTTACTCATGTGGAGTTGAACTAAGGTATACCGGCTGACTATAAAGTACATACTCAATATATTGCACGCTTCTCCCACTAAATAAAGTAATCATTACCACAACAATACACCCTAAAAGCATTAATAAGATGGAGATAAATTAATTAAAACAACATAAAAAGGAAAAAAAAAACACTGTGACTTATCTGAGGACAGTTTGTTTGCGCAGCAGTGTTACAGAAGTTGGAAGGAACAACAATTTAAAACAATTACTTTAATATTTGATGGCCCCATAGTGTCTCTCAGATGGTACTAATTTATATTCAGAATACAAATTATGCAAAGGCTCTTGCAGGTTTTTCTGTGCCTGGCTTAAAACAATGCTCTTGCATAAAGAGAGATTGGTAAGCATCGCTGGCAATCCCTTTCATGGCTGTTCTCATCAGTTTCTCGAGTTTGTATGTGAGTCTTTCTCAGTTAAAAGCTTTCATATAAACTAATGACAACCCTTTATAAAAACTAGTGAAAACCTTTCATAAAAGCTAATGAAAAGTTTTTGTATAAACTAGTGAAAATCTTTCATATAAATGAGTGAAAAACTTATATAAACTAGTGAAAAACTTTCTTATAAACTTGTGAAACCTTTCATATAAACTAGTGAAAAGCTTTCATATAATCATATGAAGCAGCTGCCTTACTTATAATAAATAATATTTAGCTATGACTCGCTGATGTAAAGTGCGCAATGAGCTAACTATACCAACTTCCGGTTTAGGTGAAATGCCTTCCATTTCAGGTGGAATCATCTGAAAATATTTAACCAGTATATGTCGGAGCAATTTCACTAGTGTCTATGAAAGGTTTTTACTAGTTTATATGCTATGCTTTCATGCGTATGCAAGCTAATTCTGAATAATGTACATGGTGGCTCCCCAGATGATACCAAGATTGTCAGCAGATGATTAGATGTTGCTGATGAGGGGGCCGATACTGACTGACCTCCTTAGAGAAACTGTCAGGGCCAAACACAAGAACCTCAGTTTTACTTGAACTGAAATGGCGGAAATTTGAATACATCCATAGCAACGGAGAAGCATTCAGACAGGAGACAGGAGAGGCTGTTGAGGAAAGTATCATCTGCATAGTAGGAGATTCCTTTATATATATTAAGTAGATGGCCCAGGGGTAACATTTATAAAGAAAACAGAAGTGGTCCATTAATTGAGCCCTGTGGACTCCATACATGAGAGGTACAGATGAGTATATATATACTTGTTAATTTGAATTTTGAAGTATCTGTTGGGTAGATATGATGAACAGCCTTTGGGAGCAGTGCCAGTGATGCAGTTAGGTGTTCAATAAATTAGTCTGCCATTCATTCCTTCCTTCTTTATATTACTTATTATGACCTTTGACCCACATGTGGTCAGAATGGCCCAGGCTGTTTTATTACATAATCACCTGTTTCAGCTATTTGAGCCGATTGCGGCGATATTGAAAAATTCTTCCACAAATTGCTGAAAATTAACTATTGATTGTCAACAGGATCTCTCTGTGTTTTAAAAATACTTGCAAGTTATACGTAAATTTACACCCCGTACGTGTAAATTAACACTTCATTCCTCTGCTTAACCAGCAACAGCAGATAAATATGATTTATCTCGCCAGGAGATATGTTGGTTTGAAAAGCAGAAAATAGTCTGCCCAACAAACTTTATTCACGTTACTATCTCAAGTTTCCATCTGCAAAGTTTGGTCTAAGTCATTGAGTGATAGCGAGTCATGTTTCTAAATAAAGTTCAGTAACTTTGATAGATCTGATTACTCGTTAACAAACGAAGGAGTTACAGTGCTGTGCAAGTCTTTTTATGTTTACAGGAAAACAGGAAAAAGATGCACTGATTTATTGAGACGTGCAAACATAAATGGAAATACGGCACGTAATTTCCCTCATAAAAACTGGCTGAAAGATATGTTCACACTTCATTAAAACTGTACTAGTTCATGTTCATTTCTCACCGTTTGATGACTTCCTCTGAGTCTTCCACAGTGTTATGGAGTGCTATGAAGTACTGAAACATGGGCCTAGTGCCTGTCTGAACAGATACATCTCTGCATCGATTCTTTTATTACGAACCGTCAACATACTCAAAATTAAACTGTCTTTAGTGCACAGTCCACTTTATCTAATCATTCTTGTTCATCTTGAGAGCATATTTGACATCAGAGGGCCAGTGATAAACCTTTCTGTGTAATGATTAACGTCACATAAACATGAGGTAACTTCAACAACAGGTGCAGCAAGAAATGCAAATTCAAAACATCTAACAACAACGCCTAAAGGACACTAAGAAAACAGAGCAGCAGACAGTCATATTTAGTGTCAGAACAGGACACAGTTGAAGACAGAGTCAGTGAACACTTAGGTGCATCAAGGCCATAACAAAAATTGAATTTACAGTTGCATTCCTCTGGCTTTCTGCTATACAAAGTCCTTTATTACATCCTTCATATCAACTGGCAGAGGTCACGCTTCTTTCACTTCTATAATACTCTTTTTAAGATCCACTTTTGTTTTATTATGCCACTTTTTTTTGTCAGTTTCTATCATGGTGTCCACTCTGGGAGTGTTGTTGCGCAGTTCTACACGTGTCTATCAATGTCCAAATGCAGTTGAATTAGTTCCTTCCATAGTATATAATCTCTGACTGGACCAGAGGCAGCATATGTTCACTGTTGACAAGATTATTTTTTTATGAAGCAAGAAAAAGCTGCGCTCATTTCATATTTATCAGTTAAAAACTGATGTAAACCCACTCATTTTAATACTTTAAAGCACAACACTGAAAGCATAAAAGGCAAAAATGGAGTTTGTACAGTTCTAAGGAGCTTGAAAGTGAATATTTGTTCTGAGCACCTTTATTCTTCAACACAGCCTGAACCCTCTTAGACAAGCTTTCTGTCATTTCTTTAAGAATGGCTTCTTGACAGCCACCCTTCAATGGAGACTATGTCTGATGAGGCTTGGGCCAACAGTAGATGGATCAGCTGAAGGTCCAGATGCATCTCTCAGATCTTTGCTTGAAAGTTTCTCCTCTTTCTTAAGGACATCACTTTCAGATCCTGTTCATCTGTTGTAGATAGTTTTTTTTAGGCCTGACACTTCTTCTTTTGTCCTCCACTTGTCCAGTTTCCTCAAATGTTTTAAGGACCCACTGCACACCATGCTGAGATATGCCAAGTTTTCAGCTAATAGCTCTTTGGGGAATCACCTTGTTAGAGCAAAAATACTATTTTGTGTCTGTCAAACTGTGTTATCGCTGGTATTTTTCATAGATGCAACTAAAGAAATGGGAACAAAGTAACAAAGTGCCTAAAGATACAATTTAAAACTGGTTCTTTGCTAAGTTGTCTGTTATGTGTAGACACAACACTGGTTCATACCTTCAGGAGCCTTTTTTATGCCTTTGATTAAGAAAATACTTTGAAACTAAATTTTCTTGGAGGAAGTGGATGAATTTTGAGTTAATGTAAGAGTTACAAATCATCAGAAGCTCACAAACAGTTGTGTGGATCTAAGATTTGCTAATTTACAAGTTTGTGTTGTGTCGCATTTTGAATCTTCTTTGAACTTCTTTTTCATCCATGTATTGACTTGCAAACCTTCCAGAAGCCCTGAGCTCTTACACAGTGACATTTATCAAAGATTAACTTTGTTTTTGTTTCTTATTAGACCGCAACAATGACCCATCAGCACCTAAAATTCAGCGCAGCTTGACTTCATATTCGGACTCTCAGCAGTTTTCACACTGCTGGGCTGTGGTGTAAAATCAACGTTTAACTCCTGTTTTTATTTTAAATTCGTGTTAAGATAAGAAAAGAAGTATTTTAAATTCTCTTCAAAACTCGATGCCACTCCTGCTCAGATTGATCCAAATCATTAACCACAGAGCAGAGTTATACATAAGTTATGTTTGTCGGTGTAGAATCTTCCAGGTTAAGGGGATCCTAAGAGCTAGAATAGGAGCAACTGGACTTCTATTCATTGGTTCTTGAAGATGTTTCACCTCAGAACTCAAGAAGCCTTTCGGATGAGAGGCGAAACATCTTGAAGAACAAAGAAACAAACGGCCAATTGTCCTTTTTCTAGCTCTTAGGATCAGCAGAAATGATGTAAAGACCCTCTTTTGTAAATTTATAAGCAGCTGTAATGTTTTTTTTGTCTCAAGTTGAAGTGGCAACGCTCCTCTCCAGGCAGTCATAAGGAAAATAAATCATGTGAATATGTAAAGTCTAAACGTGTGATTCAGACCACGACTCTAGCTTAAAAGTTTGCCATTGGGTCGTTTGTTGAGATCACCCATCCCAAGCTGTTACCACTGATTTAACTCTGACAAAAAGGGCCTGATGATCGTTATAGCTTGAAGTGTGGGCTGAGCACTTCCTCCCTGACTAAACCGCTAACTGGACTGTAATCATGTATGTTTGTCATTTGGTGGAGAATCTGCGTTTCGTGCCTTCCTGTGTTCTCCTGCTGTTTGTCTTGATTTACGTTGTCACTGATGTGCCCAGCAGATATCAGGCATCAATCAGCTTATCTGTAATTCTGATATCATCATCATCTGTTTCCCGGACACACGCATCACATCTTGTTTGCAGTGTATGTTTGACAATAATCGATTTTATTTTCCTCCCACGGGCAGCTGCCTCGGAGTATTTGAATAGCAAATCCTGCAGCGCAGCGTTGAGTTTCTCCTGGTCAGAGGTGTCGGGGATGCTGAAAGCATCACAAGAACTTGTTGTTTACAGTGAAGACTTCAGCCTCACAGCTCCGTCTGTGACTTAGTTTGGTAGCCATTTATTGCAAAAGGCAATTGGTCCTCTTGAAGTTTCATAGCTGAAAGGCAGCGAGAAAGAGGACGTTTCTTCTTAATTTTTAACAAATTTACCCAAATATACCATTTAATTTGCTGCTGAAAATTCTGGGCAAGACTACTTTCTCACATTCACCCATTCACCCACACTCATACAGCATGTCTTAGTCTATGCATAACGTGCTTCCTACTCATGGATGGATGCATCTGTAGGTAACGTTCAGTGTCTTGCCCAAGGATGCTTTGACATGTGGCCCAGGGAAGCCGGAGTCAAACCACCGGCCTTCTGATTGGTGGGCGGGCTGAGCTACAGCCGCCCCTAATGTACCTGCCATGACTTTGTCCCAAACATTATCCCACATAGCAAAATTATTCTGGCACAGTTCTGGCCCACATGATGCACTTACATCTGGCCCAGATACCGCAAAGCATGATGGTCCTTTACTGGCCCAGATCCAGTTCGCCAGCTGCGGGCCAGCTGCGTGCACACTGTTTTGACCTGAGTGCCACCATTGCCAGATCAGGCCCACATCTGGCATGCCACACATAACTTTGAGACTGTTAATCTGACAAAATGAATAAAAAAAAGAACGTTTTTTTTTGTTAATCAATAAGCAGAATGGTGCAGCAGGACGTGGTTGGGTTCACTTAGTCTCGACTTCACTTCCTGCCATGTGATCATCGCTCATGAGCACATTGTGATGTAAAAAGTGAGCTGATTTAACGTGCAGCCCTGCAAAACACGACGAGCAGTTTGTCTGCTGTAAGTTTCAGCTTTATCATCAGATACGCTGAGTGTGTTTCACCTGTAACCTGAACAAAACACCCGGAGCTGAATCCTGTCAGTGAAAGCTGCAGGTATCCAAATACACGTTGGTACAAATGGTTCACTTTGAGTCTCTTTTTACAGAGCTGTTGAAGAAGAAGAAGAAGACGAAGGAGCTTTAAAACCAGACTAATGACCTTAACATTTAAAACTAAATTCATAGGAAGAAAATCAGCCTGCAGAGACTTGAAAGTGTCTGGAGTCTCATGTCTCTTGTCCCGCTTCTTGCTTTGTGGTGAATGAAAACGTGCACCTGAAACTTTGCCACCGTTGCAGTGTCTGAAGCTCGAACGCAGAAAGGACAGGAACTTCCTCTGGTTTCTCATGTGGCTTTGTTCTCTGGCTCTTTGAGTTCTCATGGTCTTACAAAGGGTACACTTTGCCTGGAGGATGCCACTGAAATACCTCACCTTTCTGTTTAAAACTTGTTTTCTCCTAACTTGTCTTGCAGCGGCTTCGACGTTCACCTGGTTCCCCTTAAAAGTGTAGACTTGGATGAACCAGTTTTGTGCCAGTTTAAAGCGGGCCAGCGGGTTGGTTCTCGCTGCAGTTATGTGTCACACAAAGTGGGTCACATGCATAACCTTGCGTCTGTCCTCTTTTTAGTCATAACCAGTGGTTTGAGCTGGGTTTTGTGAGGAGGGCTATAGGTGTATACAGATAGAAATAGAGAGCATTTCCTCTGTAGAAAGTAGTTTAACTGCATGGATAAGATTCTCAATCAAAATCCTGTTCAGTTTTATTTATATAAAAAATGTCATCTCAAGGCACTTCAAAGGTACAGTCCAATTAAAAGCAATCAAATGAATTGAAATACAAATTAGTCCACTTCATCCAGAGCCAGTGTGCACGAGGCGACAGTGGGAAGAAAAAACTCACTTTTAAGAGGATGAAACTGCCCTCTGCCTATAGCAGCATAATTATGGGATGTTTCAGGGTCAACAGAGCCACCCCTAACTATAAGCTTTATCAAAAAGGACAGTTTTGAGGCTAATCTTAAAGTTAGAGAGGGTGTCCGCTTCCTGAACCCAAACTGGCAGCTGGTTCCACAGAGAGGGGCCTGATAACTGAAGGCTCTGCCTCCCATTCTACTTTAGGAGACTAATTAATGTCTTCAGTGAAGTTTATTTTCTCCTATTCTTACTTTTGTTTCACATTCTGGATATTTTCTGTTTGCTGTACACGTTTGAACGGAAAGCAAAGATTCAACTTTCATGGGACATGAGAAGGATTTTGACTTTTCTGGCTCATTGTTAAATCTATTCGAGGAGCTGGATCAACACTTTAGACCTTTCTGAAATCCCCAAGATGTTTTCTTTCTGCACTAAATGAAAGAATATACATTTTAAGGCCAGTGGAGACACGCACATCATTTATATTTCTGTGTGTGGAGTAGTTTTTGGAGCGGCATACTGGGCATACTAGTAGAAAAAGCTGTGAAACATTTATACTTTTGTGTCTTTGTTATCAAATTTTGGACCAGGACTCGAAAACGCTGCTGTCTGATTGTGTTTCACAGCTAATAGCTCACAACTGCAGCGCTCTGGGACGATGCCGGTGAGAACATGGATGATGATGTTGCTGCAGAATTCACTGTGTGTCTGTTAAAAACCAAACAAAACTGACAAATAAACCAAAGAACAGAAAAAAAACCCCAGAAAGGTTTGGTGCAGCAGGTGTTGCAGGACTCCTCCTTGGTTCTTTGGCTAACTAACTTTATTCTTCAACACAGCCTGAACACTCTTAGACAAGCTTTCTGTCATTTCTTTAAGTAGTCACTAACTTTCTTTTAGATAATTAAGAATAATGTGGTTTTGAAATTGATGAACTGTTCTCATCACGTCTTCTCTTGGCGTTACTAATAATCCTGTACAAATGGAAAATCTGTGAGGAAGAGAAGATGTGAAGGAAGACTCGGTGCAGTAACCTCGGCTCAAAAATTAAGCCTGATCAGTCCAGACTGATGCTTTTTTCACTCCTACCAGGCGGTAAATTAGAGGGATAACTGTGTAGTTAACCAGCTTTGTTTCTGGTGCAAAGCTTTCGTGGATATTCCTCCATCTCCTTGACGCTCTTGGCTCTTGATTAAAGCTTAAGATACATCAGCGTTTTTCCTTCTCTTCATTGAGTGCGCGTTTGATGAAACTCAGCGGGCGAGCAGCTTTGTCCCCTCTTACCTGTTCGCCTGATGCTGATTTGATTTAAACTATCAGGAGGCCACTTCATGTGTGTTGTTCTCCAACAGACCGTCATCACACCCGCTGGGTCGTGGAGTGGCGGCGTGTCATCCTGCCTGGTTTAAACCGACATTTTCCTTCTTTTGCAGGAGGCGGCGGGAACAGAAAAGGAAAAAGCAAGAAATGGAAGCAGATGCTGCGGTTCCCACACGTCAGCCTGTGTGAGGAGCTGCGACAGACCACAGGTAAGACATCCTCCTCACAGGCTTTTATCTCAGGAGGATCTTTATGTGCTGGTTGTGTCAAAGGCCTTTGAGACTGATGATCTTAACATCCCTTCAGTGTTTCAGGTGTTTTGTTTAACAAGACTTCATTAGTGTGTGATACTTTGTCATATTTCTGGATTTTGAAGTTGGAGAAACAAAAGAAAATAGTTGCTCAAAGTTCTTGAGCCAGCACTTGTTTCTTTATATAATTGCCAGGAAAACAAGAAACAGTTGCAGTGATTTATTAAAACACGGTCAAACATAAATAGAAAATACAGTAGATAAGACATCCCTTTCAGATACTGTTCATCTGCTGTAGATATTTTTTTAGGCCTGACTCTTCTTCTTTTGTCCTCCACTTGTCCAGTTTCATGAAATGTTTTAAGGACACACTGCACACCATGCTGAGATATGCCAAGTTTTCAGCTGTCAAACTGTTATTTTTGGGAGTTTTCATAGATGCAGCAAAAATAAATGGGTACAAATGTTCTTGTGACAGGCTTCTAGTAACAAAGTGCCTACAGATACAATTTAAAAGTGGTTCTTTGCTAAGTTGTCTGTTATATGTAGACACAACACTGGTTCATCCCTTGAGTTAGGAGCCTTTTTTCTGCTTGAATGATTTTCAGGTCAGAGTTAAGTGGCTTAACAAAAAGAAAAAAAAGCACATTCCTCGTTCAGGTATAAGGACTGGACTGAAAATGAGTGAAAAAGAAGAAAATGTCCAAAGAAAAACTTTGAAAGACATTCAGAAAGCCTGGAGAACTATTGCTCAAGACCACTTTAAAGATTACAGTGAAGTCTGGCTGCTTGGAAGGAAAATGTGAAGAAATGAGGGCTGGATCAGTCTTTTTTTTGGCTGAATTTGGTATGAAATGATTTAACATCAATAATGTTTCTTGAGTCAGAATCCTGAAAAGACCTCCTGACATTAAGAGTGTAAAAAACTCTAAATGACATACAAAATGGTATATTTTGTGCTTGTTTTTTCTTTTTGTTTTTCCTTAAAAAACAGATTTCGTTGACCTGTGGCAGATAATTCTTAGAGATTAAATCGATTTCCGGTTTTGAATCTCTCCAAAGTGTCCAAGTGTTGCTCAGTTCAATCTCACTGACTGAACCTGACAGTTTAAAGCTTGAGTTAAGCTGTTCTGGAGGTTCTGCATGTGAGAACGTGTGTGAACAGAGCGATCGCTGTTGCTTCAAACTATTCTGTGTTTGTCTCTTTATATTTCACTCATTTGATGATATAATAGAGACACTCAAGTATAAGTATTGTTGATAATAATTGGAACCGGATAACCGAACTGGACTTTATCTTTGAAGTGCCACGAGATGACATTTATGTTGATTTGGTGCTTTATGAATGAAACTGAATTGAATTGAGTAGATGTGAAATAGGGTTTTCAAGCCTTTAGAGTCTCTAAATCACATATAATTGCATGACAGTAGCTCAAGAAATAAGACATTTCAAAATGTGATTTGTTTAAAATTTTCTACCTGAATTAAATATATTTTTCAAAGGAAATATGCTCCGTACAAATTTATTGTTATCTTCCACTTTAGGAAGGTGGGAAACCGTTTTGAATTTGAATTACTCCTATAATCCTATAATCCTATAATTGGTTTCAGGGTAACTGTTATCTGAGGCCTTAGAAAAGCACAGAGCATTTTGGTTTACTGAAAACAAATCTGAAGCTTTTCAAAAGAACGCTGAATGTATCCCCAAAGTTAAGTAGTAATCCTGCAAATCTGAAGTATTTTCCAGTGATATGTGCTCCGAAGTGCACATTTTAGCACAACGGTCTCATTAACTCGTGTCTGAAAACAGCTCCAGTGATGATCTTAACAAAGTTTAAGCTTCTCAAAGGGAACAAACTGCACATTGCAGTACACAGTGCTGCGCTTTCATAAATTATCATGGACATGAACCTTTAAGAAAGCAACTCTGAGCAAAAAAGTCACATATTAATTATGACGTTTTCTCCTTCAAGAATTGTAACTTTAACCACATGCACCATAGATTAAAGAAAGTAACGTTGCAACTTCAGGGGTTTTTGCACTGGTTCCTGTGACACATTGCGTGACGTAACTGTTGGATGTAAATGTCTCGGAGGGAAACTTTTCCAGGTGGATACGTCCGAATAGATATATTTGATGAAACACCGAATGTTTTCGATTAACGGCTGAAATGAATTTGGAAATGGTGAAAGATTCGTCACATTTTGGACTGGAGGACGTCGGTTTTTCTTTTACGTAGGACAAGCTGTCCTGTCTGAGGCCTGTGAAGCAGGATGAGTGTCTTTTCGAGTTCACTTCAGGTTCAACTCTGAATTTTTAGTGTCAGTAAGCTGCTTTGCTTCTTTCCGGTGTCACCATGGAGAGCTATGCTGGAAAAGATTGAAAATGTTTCCAAATACGCATCATCGGTATCACAAAGATATTTAGACTTGAAACAGAACAACCACAGGTGTATTATTAATGATAATAACTTAATTTATATATCCCTTTTAATAAATAGGGTTCATAAAGTGTTTTGACAGAACAGGGAGAGGAAACTGTGTGCCAAGCAGTTACAAGTGCAAAATAAGACAAACAAACAACAAGTTAAAGATGTTCATAACAGTCCAAACGGATTAGTGGATAAATAAAGGAAAAGGTCACATGAATGCCAGTCAATAAAAATGGGTTTTAAGAAGTGATTCATGAGAAGTCACTGACTCTGTGAGCCTTAGTTCCTCGGCAGGTCGTTCCAAAGTCGGTGAGTCACCTCTAGATTTGAGCCTCGATTTTAAAGCTGCCAGGGAGGCCTTGACTGAGCATCTTGGGCTTAGTGTAAGATTAACGAGGCTGTATTCCTCTGAGAGAAAGTTCTGCTTTTGTCAACCGGCATGCACAGGTGCAGAATGCAGCCCCCTGTGTACCTGATGTCAGAACCACCTATTGAGGCACGTCGCTGTTCGACAACAAAGCCCAACCCGCAGCTGAGAGGGTGTGGAGATAACAAGTGACCAACCAGTTCCCTTTGAATAAAAACAAGCAAAACAAAGACGTCACTGCATGGAGAGAGTGAAAGAAGTTTGACTTTCGTTCTGATAATTCAGCAGAAGCGAATGCTTATAAAACCTAAAACAGAGACGGATTCCTCTGAACTTTGTTCTTGTTGACCTTTAAAGATTTGGAATTGATATCAGAGCCAAGATTTATGAGAAATTAATTCATATCATGAAGGTGGTTTATTGTCAATTCTGTTTTTTACCGATTAATCATGTGATCATTGTATATGCGGTACAGGCAATAATGAGCAGGTTTCATTTTCGAGGTGAGATCTCCAGTCTGAGGGGGAATAAGACCTTTATTTGTGAAGTTACAGCCTGTTCAAAGCTAAGCGCACATAATGTTCATCTTTACATTAACGTTAATGATTCTCGTTCATTAAAATCCCGACTGAACTCCAAAGGAGAACAAGGCTTCTCTGAAATAAAACGTTAACTAAGGTACCTGAGGGAATCCAGGTAAAGGGACAATAAGAACTGAAATACTGGAAACAAAAACACGAAAAATACAAACTCAAAAGAGGCATTGAGATGAAAACAAACTGGGATATAAAGACATAACCCTAAGCTGAGGGATACAAGCTCCAACAACATAAACCAGAATCTAACTCAGGAATAAGAGCTGAAACAGAAAAAGGCCCCGAGCTCGACACTTCAAGGTAACATCACAAACGCAAACAACATCTGCATTCAAAAGACAAAAAACAAAATAATCCAAACTGTACAATATTGAAGGAGAACACGTGAATTTAATTTTAAAATGACCTCTTTAAGTAGCAGCAGCTGACTCTTCTCCTGTGGAGGGGAAACCCTGACAGGAACTCCGAGCTGAGAGTGAATTACAGCTCAGGATAGCTGTGCGTCTGCATTGCTGCTCATTTAAAGCTCAGTTTCCCTCACCTGAGGGTTGTTCTACCAGCTGGAGAAGGCAGTTTTGTCTTTTGCATTGCAGATGCAGGTACAGTGGCCAAATCACTGAGCAGAAATATGTACTGTATTTATCCCAAACAGCGGCAGACCTCATGTTGTTTCATAAAAGAAGGAGCGCCCTTCTTGTTTCACCCTCTGTGCTGATGATTAAATTACTTTCCCATGATGGATAAGCTATTTAAAACCCCAAATCAGGACAGTATGGAAATGTTTGACTCGTTTAATTGAAGAAAGTATGAACCCAAGACATTTCATGCTTTATTTAATTTGTTAACATACATCCGTTTCTACATTTCAGGCCTGCAACAGTGTCGAAAAATGAGTTGGGATGGTTGATATTTTGGGCAAATAATGCAGTACAATGAAGAATGAATAATGATGTTATTTCGAACAGATGAGTCTTTGGGGAGCAGAGATGGGCAGAGGATATCCAGTTTGTCCACAAACGTGTGAAAAAAATCCTTGAAGTGTTTAAAAATAATGTTCCTTGGAAGGGATTTGCATATTTCTCCCTCTGTAGTGCAGATTTTCATGAAAGCCTTTGAGCAATCTTGAGGAATTTCAGTGTGTGAAGGACAGGGGAGCAAGCCTAAGCTGGACATGGGTGCATCAAGAGCCGTCATTCATCAATAGCTGATAGAACCACATGGACAAGGGATTACTGTGGGAAACCTTTGTCAACAATACAGAGTTCCATTCACAAATGCCACTTTAAACTTTACCGTGCAGAAAAGACGCCTTATGTTCACCTCATCCAGAGGCTGCATCCACTTCTCTGGGCTCGGAGGCATCTGGGATGGACCATCAAATGGTGGAAATGTCTATCAGTCCAATCAGTACAGTACTAGAAGAAATGGACGCCGTGAGCTCTGAACCAGAGAGCAAAAGGAGCATCCAGACCGTTGTCAGCAACCAGTCCAAAAGCCAGGCTCTGTGGTGGTATGGTGATGTATCAGAGATCTTCTGTGATGGCAGCATATTAACATATGAAGTCGATGAGACAAAACGTGAAATATACAGAGAGATTCGTACCTCAAAATAAATGTTAAGAGGCACTGCATTTTAGTGTCTAATCAGCATTTTTCATACTCTCCTGCGGCTTTTTGTACAACAGCTGCTTTAAAACCACCAGTTGATAACCCTCCGACAGTAAAAAGGAACTGAGAGGTTGATACTAATCTTTCCACGCCAACAGTTTGGTTATACTTTGTGAAATCATAAAACTGATTCAGAGTGCATGTTGGTATTTTTTCAGCCACAGACAAAGAACATAAATACAAAGACGTGGGAACTTCATTGGAAAGAATGGATAGAATGTGGTTTTTACATTTCTTCTGCCGAGCTTCTCTACTTATCAAGCCGAGCAAATCACTGATCCCGCTCAGAAAAGGGTTGCGTGGCAATGCCGAATGCAAGAACTCTTCTTGCTCAAGTCGTAACCCAAAGGAAACTGTGGCCACACAGAAGGAGGAAGCAGGCTGGCGTTTCTGCTCTTTCAACCAGCCGTAAAGTTACTTTCGTTTTTACAGGCGACCGTTTGCAGGCCGAGTTTACGATCTCAGACAGAAGACAAGTTGCTGTATCTGAATCATGACGCTGCCGCAGATGGTTCCTTAGTCGTAGGGAACTGACCTATAGGAAGCCACGTTACCTAAGATCATGTGCCACTGAAGAACGCAGGACTTCCCCCTCTCAGAGCATTATACTACGAATCCACAAGATGGTTTAATATAGTCAAAAAGGTTTAGCCGACTCTAAAAAGGAAGAAAAACAAGTGGATTTCTGCATTTTTAAATCAAGTTCACACAATCTAAATTATTTATTTACGACTCCTCGTTCAGCAATTTCACAGAATAAGTTGACAAGACTACAAATGCTCAGTTTTTAAAAAATTCAAAATCAGGTGCAAATTGTGATTGAATTCAAAGGAAATCTACTAAATAAAAAGCTTGGCCAGTGGCACGGAGGCTCCAGGCAGGTCTGTTAAATTATTGGAGGAAGAGGATGCAATGAGCTGATGAAACAGTATGTGGAAATCATGAGGGGACAGTGGTATTTCTGTGTTGCCATAATTCTGTGTTTTTTATGCTCAAGGGGTTATTTAGGGTCAGCACCTAGAGGCAGGATGTAAGACGGGAGAAATCCAACAACTAAAAAGCTTTAAGTACAGGAGAAAGCATGCTGCTGACAGACAAAAGGCAAAAACATTCTCTCAAACAATGAGTTATGGTCTTAGAATGATCGTACTTAGAACTTTTATTTATTTAAATAGCTTAGAATTAGAATAAATATGCCAAAACAGCAACACATAATCAGTTAAAACATATAGAATAATCTTGACTATTGTATGGTTTGTAAAAAGATTAAATTACTGAACTTGTACACATAAAACCGGGTTACTTTGCTTTATTGGTCTTTTTGGATAACTTTATTCGTATGTTTTTTATGAAAACTCTTCACTCTGAAGTGTAATTCAGTCCAGAAGACTGAGGCCAATAAATGCAAACACACAAAAAATGAAACAGACTAGGAACAAGATAGCTTGAAAGAAGATAACATTTTAAATGTGTTCCGGTGGCGTTTAGTATTTCAGCCGCCACAACATAAACATGATATTTTGCGGAAACAGTAGTTTAATCAGCAATAGAAACTAAATAACTGTGGACAGGAAGTCAATAAGATTGCCTGAGACTGGAGAAAGAATAAAAAATGTTCAGAAACAGTAAATAATTGAAGCTTTACAGTGTTTGTTAGTGGGAAACTGGTGAAGGCGATATTATAAAGCTATATAAGTGGCTTAGGGAGCTGCCTTAAGCTCAAAGTCATACTGTGATGAAGGCGGCTCTCTTAATCTGCGATATCACCACGATAACTGAGTCTGAACTCATAACCTGGCCCAGAGCAATTTATCTTCAGAGTTTCAGATGAAATCGACTGAAAAAACCAACAGACTGATTCTTGTCTTGATGATGTCAGAGATGCCAAAATCAGACTGAAACAGCAAGTAGCCGATCTAAGGAAACCAACCGACTGCGTGTAAACTTCTCTTTAAAGCAATCTCATGTCCTGAGCGTGCACGAGGTGACGTGGAAAGATAAATACTCCCTTTTAATCGAAAGAAACCTCCAGCAGAACTAAACCAGTAGGGGTGGCCATCTGCCTCAACCGGCTTGGGGTTGAGAGTACAGGAAATAGGGGACAACAAGCACCGTAACACCAGGCCAGAGATACCTTTTAAGGAAAGTTTTAAGCCTAATCTTAAAATTAGAGAGGGTGTCTGCTTCCTGAACCCAAACTGGCAGCTGGTTCCACAAAGAGGGGCCTGATAACTGAAGGCTCTGCCTCCCATTCTACGTTTAGAAACTCTGGGAACCACAAGTAAAACTGCAGTCTGAGAGCAAAGTGCTCTGTTGGGAAAATATCTTACAATGAGCTCTTTTAGATATGATGGAGCTTAGTCATTAAGAGCTTGAGATGTGCGGAGAAGAATTTTAAATTCTATTCTGAATTTGACAGGAAGCCAATGAAGAGAAGCTAAAATTTGAGAAACATGATCTCTCCTGCTAGTCTTTTGGGTTATTAACAGTAATTTGTGTGGAAAATGGCTGTTTCACGTGAACGTGCTCAGAACCCGGAGAAGAGAGTGCGACTTTTCAAAGAAAGACCACATGGCTGTTATTTCTGTGGAGATTTAGGTTTTGTTCAAACAAAGAGCACCTGGCTGTGTTGAACAGCCCTCTGGTGTGATCTGAGGTGAGGTGTTGAGGATTGCATTGGGTTAGGGTAAAGGTCCCTGAGACTGACTTGAATTTAATTATTTTTTTTTTAGAAAATAAGTCACAGGCATCAAGAGCAGTTGTCACTTATGGGATGTGGTCCTCAGTTTTCTGGAGGTTTTTGGTGCGAAGACAAAGAGCTGATTGAGTTTGCTCTGAGAAGGCAGTTGTTCTCGGCTCCCGGGGCTTTTTTTAAAAAAAGTTATTAGCATCTTTAGGTTCATTTATTTTTCAAGTTCACATTTATTTTAACAGCTCTGGTGATAACCTTGTGAACTGCGCACAGAAACTCGCTTGTTGCTCAGTGTTTATTTTTGTCAGTTATTTCCTTCCCACTGTTTTCCTCTGTGTGTTAAAATAGATTTATTGCCCTCATATTTTGGCCACAATTTACATTTTGATGATAACAACATATCAGATGGAACTTATGTGAAATAACAAAAAAATGCTGGAAGAATCAGTTCATCCTGCAGCTCTTTGTTTTTACCTCTGGCTGCTAATTTACTGCTTTGTTTCCTTTTTTGGGGGGCAGCTTCTTTACAGGAAAAGCTGAAAAGATTCCTTTCTCAGCAGCAAACGGGCAGAGTTACAGGGACGAGCTGCTGGACGATTTATTAATTATTTATATGTACATAGGTAGATATCCTGGTCAACTTGGGCATCAAGTTAACCAGAGTGACCTCTAGCTTTTTAAAAAGCAGCTAAAATGCTGTCGAAATGGGATACAGCGCAGAACAAGCAAGCTAATCGTTTTTTATTCAAAAAGACATGATAGGTTGACCTCAGTCTTGCATTCAGGTTTTAATTTGAACTCTCTGGCGAGTAAATTCCAGTCTGATGTTGGTCTTTTCTGCAGTACGTCCCATCCGCCGTGGTGTGTGTCGATTGTAGCTAAGGCTAAGCTAAATTTTTACATGTCGCATAAGTGTGTTGTTATCGTGCGACGTTGTACCGTAAAGCAAAATGGTGCTCCAGTGCATAGCGCTATGCTCGTTTTAAGGTTAACACACTTCTCCGGTGTTTCTTCAGCAAAAACACCTGGGTAAACCGATAAAATTTAGGTTCTCCTACAGGCCAGATGTTTGCAACTCTGAGCAGCTCCTTTAAGATAAATTTTCAGTCGCCGTAGAGACACACCGCCTGTCACTAGAGTCCATTTTGGGACAAGGATGTAAACTTCTTGTAACCTAATGAGCACCGAAACAAAGTTATGTCCCCATTTTCACAAATAGTCTTATCAGGACAAGAAGCCTGGGGAACAGAAGTTTACTTTGTTGGATCAATTTGTTCATTCTATGAGTGTGACGACACTTAGAGACTTTGACGCAGAGCTTCCTTCCCTCCTGAAAGCTGACATGCAAATACTGTATGCTCATATTTAAATGAGTTCTCAGAGAGACGTTCTTTAGAATGACGGATGTCCAAAATGCAAATGTGCAAATTATAGAGGGAAGAAGTAATAATTCACATGTGAAAATCTTGTGTGAAAAAACTTTTCACACGTGAAAAGTTTGACTGCTGACAGTTCTCCTGAATGTAACAAGAAAGAGGAGATGAGTGGGAGGTAGGCCTGCTTAAAGACACTCAGGAAACTGTCGACTTCCTTGTTGGTTAGAAACAGGTTGTTCTCCTTTCTTCCTTTCATCTCCTAACAAGTATTACATTACATATTAATGTGTAACAGGCTTCAATTAACACACAACATTTCACACAACGGCGTCCTGTTCCTGTGAAGTTGCAGGTTTTCTTCCTTTGTGAGGACACAGTCACCTGAGTTCCAACATGGAGGCAGGATCTAACAATTAAACTGGTTGGAAACATTTATCACATGCAGATCGAATGAAGCGATAAAGTGGTTTAGTCAGGTCAGCTTGAGATACGTAACAATAAAAAGATTTTCCCTAAGCCTGAGCTTTGTGGCCGCAACTTAATGAAGATATGAGAAATTAAATAAAAACTTCATTACTGTGCGGTTTCTTGGTCGAAGGGTGAAGTTGATGCCTGTGCAGTGTGACAGCACAGCACTTCTGCTGTGTTTTCTGTGCACATCCTGCTCACTGAGCCTCAGACACGTGCAGGAAACACACAGCACATGTGATTGTCTTCTGCACAGAGGCCAAATGAGAGCATCACGATCACTGCGAGGTGCTGACTCCTCCTCCTTTTTGATCCTCATGACAAAGCATTAGAGAGAAATTTGTCACAAGATGTTTGTCAAATTAACGGTGACAGATTTAGCTCCTTAGATGGAGCAGTGGGACTCGCACTTTGTTGCTCAGGCTCAGTGAATGAGTTGCTTCAAGAACTCCTCTCTCAATAGAGGAAATTTCTCAAAGTTCTGTCTTCCTTTTGAGCTGCTGAGTAAGTGCACATTCAGACGGTGGTGAACTTTCGACGTCAGTAACTTCTTAAAAAAAAAACAGTTTAAGTGCTTCAGATGGGAACTGTGGAGCTTATGCAGAATATTTAGGTTGGCTTGAGACACATTTTACGTATACAAGCAGAACAAATTTGAATCCTAACTGTATTATCTGGATGCGTTAGTCCCACTTTGACAAATTCACTTTGGTAAGCTTTCAGTCCAACAAACATGTTTACATGTATTTTAAAAGTCCTGTTTTAGTCAGGCTAATAGTAACTCAAATTCTTTTCTTATATCATGTAAACGTACTGCGAAGGCCTCTGAACGCTGATGTTTAACTGACTATGAAAACGTGACTATTTGCACCGATCACACCCCCTGAATCTTGTTGGTGAATTGAAATCTTCCTTTGCCTCCATCACAAGGCTCCTAAGTTTGTCTGTATGTTGCCTTGATGTCTGTGATTACTAAATTATGAGAAAAACAGCTACCGCAGGGCTGGAGCATGAAGAAAATGTTGCATTGTGCACTTTAATTGGCTATATTTTGTATGTGACAAACAACAAGTGTTGTTATCAACTGAAATGCACCATTAAGCATTCCAAACCCTGTAAAAAGTTAGTGACATATCCCAAGGCTTTGACGCCAACATTTATCATTAATTTGAACAAATATGTGTTTGTAAAAGCTTGAGATCACAAATTTGTTGAGATTTAATGCAGCAGTCTTATGATTTTTGCATTCAGTGGTTTTCTTCTTGCCCTTAATATAGAGTTTGTCTCCAGTTTTGAGTAAACATCAGAGGTTCTAGTTTGGTTTCTAAGATTGGCAAGGGAAACATCTTTGAGCCTATTAAGCTAAAAATTTGCCTAGCCTTCATTTAACTACTGGTCCAGTTGTCATTTAATCATATGAACATATAATTGCCTGAAATTGCAACATAAAAAATACTTACAGTTGGCCAAACTGTAAAACCCTGGACACTGTGGACAGAAGACACCGTGAAAAACTCTTTATCACAAGGCAACGATGAGATTTGAAAAACCTTGATTTTACTTTCTACCACTACTAAAAATGGAGTCATGAATTGCATCCTCATAGCAATAACTCAGTGATTCTGGTGGATTAGCCTGTTTCAGTCTATTTCAAAGCTGCCGAAGTGAAACACAAGATGGAAAGGGCTGAAAATTGGTGACGAGTTGGTGAAGAGTTTATTGCCATACTAGCATCTTGGCCTGGTTAGCAGCATGCTAACACATGGATTCAGTAGTTTGAATGATTAGTTGGTACTTATTGGATACTTTACAAACTACTAGAATAGGTGGAATTTGGCTCCAGTGATAACCAATGGCTGTGAAACTTCTTTCAGATACACACAGACTCAACTTACAACTTTTACCAGATGTAAGGTTAGGCAAAGGTATAAATATCCCCAATAGCAGCTCCATAAGACCATTTCTCATAATGTAAACCAATTGCGTGGCTAATTAGGACTTGAGTACACATGCTTGAAAATTGCTCATCCTCATGATTTTCATGGATGGATTTTCATTGCATAGCTGCTGTGGAGAAGACAGCCGGCATGACGATCCAGACATCATATTTTAGTCTTTTGTGAAAGATCTTGTCCTTGTGGCACAATCACAGAAAAGCCTCCTGCGCTCACTTTAGCAGTTTGTAGCCAACTGTGATGCGACCAGACTGTGAAGCCTCACCTCTTCATCTCATGCCACGGGTCTCTTAGATAAGGACGGCATCTTGTCTTCAGGTGAAAGAGTTAAAGTATCAGTCATTAGTGTTGCGAAAAGGGTCAGTGGGATGAATTGTAGGTTGGGTATTGTATACCATACTGTAGTGGTGAAGAAGGAGGGCCGAGATAAGGGTAGGGACTTGAGGGTCCCTTATGTGAGACCTTTGTAAATTAAAATACTTATCAACTGTTCGCTCTTTCCTGCATTGCTAAAGATATTCCATTTCATCTTTGTAAATGAAATTAGTTTCCACAATAAACCTCAAATTTGAAGCTCATCTCCAGGTAAGAAGTAGCGTTATATGACATAGAATGGTTATATGACAGCATCACAAACTGCTTACAGAACGGAGTCCACTACTTTATATCTGCTTGATTCTCTCTGACTGGACAGAGATGCCTGGGCTTTGATGTGATTTCAAACACCTGGCGTTACTCTCACTGTAGAGGCCTTCAGAGTCAAACTGTGGCCTGACAGAGACCTCTTTGTTAATGTACAGCATGTCCAGTACAGTACTGGAGATTCTTTTCATGTACGTTACACCTCCAGTGATCTATTGAAAAAGTCCACTGATCCACAACCAGATTCCCAGAATGGGGACTGTCATGTTTTGTGCATAAGGAGCTGGTCTGGGACCGACCAAGTAACTTTATGAACTGTCATGACACTCATTTTTTTGTCTTTTTGAGAGGAAAACAATTATTTTTGGAATTTCAATGGGCGTTGTAGTCTGTTAATTAGAAATGTTAATTGGAGTCACGTTCTTGTTGCCCTTTCAGATATTCAGCTCTTCAGGCTTTTTGTTTCACGTCCTTTGCTCTCTACAGACTTCGTCATTGTTCTTCAGATTGACCTGCTCCATTCACTTTGCGGCAGGACGGAAGAAAAACTTCGGAGAGAAAAGAGATAATTTGTGCAGACGAGAGGGGAACAAAGAGGGTGTAGCAGCACGAGATAACTAGAGCAGAAAATATCAAAAAATTGGCATCAGTAGCCACCAGTCACTGGGTCATTGACAGGAAGTGACTTAGCTGACCAATAAGACTCGTAAGTGAATAAATCAAAGGAACGATCAACCCAGGTTATGTTCATTCACCACCACAGAAGGGAAGGGTTGGACAAAAATTATGCTACAGGTTGATTTTTTTCCTCAGGGAAAAAATTTTTATGAATGAAAGTTGCTGGCAAACTGAAAAATAGTAAAGGTATCTCACAAAGGAGATTAGAAGATTATTAAAAATCCATCATTTGAACTATTGGTTTAACTTGTCAGTTGAATATATTATATCCAGGCGTTGATAAGGGGATGAAAAATACCATGTGACTAAGGTGAATAAACCCCAATTATAAAGGTTTTATTAGCTTTCATTTATGGATTTACTGCTGAACATATTACTCAGTTCTATGCAAGAGAATCGTAACATTTTCTACCAACAAGTTCTTGTGTTTGGTACGGTTTGTTAGCCTGTTTGGTGGCATGTTTACTGAAATGACCATGGACTGCACGAAGACCTTGTCAGACAAGGAGGAAATGGACCCAGAAATGGGGTCTCAGATTGCTCTCATTGTTAAACTACAACCATTTCTTATCCGGCGCCATTTATAAAAACAAAACCAATGCTGCATTTTGCACTTATTAAAGTTATCTCATGTTTGAACTGTTTGAACTTTAGTTTTTTTTTTTGCTGACAGGAAAAAAAAAAAGTAAACAGTGTCTCTAAACCAGATATAAAAAAAAACAAAAAACATTTTTGTGGGATGCCAGTTTGTTGAAAATCCCCCACTTTCCTTGCACTTTGACTTCCTGTAGAGAAAGAGCTGCAGCACAGGAAAACATAATCCATTTATAAACCATTATCAGTTACTGAGCTGCAGATCTGAGATAATCGACTTATTCATGAACTAATACAGAAAGTTTAACAAGCTGTGAATATGTGTGCTTGTGTAAAATAGCACAAAAAGAGAGAACAATGCAGTAAATGTCCAACACCGATTGTAAAAAGTCTGTCATAAACTGTAATAAATCATATATATTGGTGCAAACTGAGAATAAGAGAGTTTTCTAATAGTTATGATATTAATGAAGGGTCTGATGAACTATTTGCATTTTTTTAATACAAATGTCAACAATTTATTCGTAAAAGATCCTTTAAGAATCAGGAACAATTAGTTTTTCAGATTATGTGGTCAACAATAATGAATTAATCAGTCTGTTTATGCTTAAAATGCTTCAGAGAGGCACAGAAATACGTTCAAATGGAATACAAATTTGGGTGATTTAAAGAAGACTGTAAATGTGTATATAAGGGGCATTAAACGTGTATTCTGAATAGAAAACATCCACATAATAAACACAGTCGCTCAACTGAATCTCCAGAGTTGTCTCACAATTGATTCCCTCTGTTGTGACTTTTGATACAAATGACACACTCAAAGGGGTAAATAGTGCACACATGTGCTGTTTCAGTGGGCGGTTATGATTACGAACCATCAAATTTGCTCTGTATTGAATTAGAAAAAAAGATCCAGAGTCGAACAATGCGGCTGCTGATGTGACTGTAGCCTCAGTCTGCCCCAGATAACCCGCTGAGTCTGGAAGTAAATCGAAGTGGCTCGAGGATAGACATTAAAAACGTATCCTGTGACACACAGAAAGCAGTGATTTAAGGGACTCTGTTGGCGCTGGTGTCTATGAATGCAGCTGCAGAAAATGAACACAGAAAGAAGTCTTTGTGTGTTCTCTTTCTTGAAATGATTGCGATTGTCCCTTTGTGGATGATGTGTTTTGATTTGTGTTTTCGTTTTAGTTATGAAACAAATTTTCCTGTTATCTCGGTGTTAAGTTCCTATGATTTTTTTGATGGCGTCTTAGTCAGTGATTGCTTTCAGAGATTTGCAGATGTCCACTTGACAGTGAATTTTGATCAGCAGTTCTGCCTGTTCATGTTCAGTTGGTTTAGGTGGAAGTGGAAGATTCAGCCTGCCAAATTTGTTGGTCATCAAAGGTAAAGATTTTCTGACTCGAGTCACACCGTGCTGCATGCTTCACGAAAGGTTTGCCAGATCAGTTTCTTCCTCTCGCCAGAATTGCGATTGACATTTGTTTGCCAGTTAAAAGCGTCTCAAGTTGCTTTGAATCCCTCTGAGTCACAAATGCAAATCCTTGTTTTCCTTGGAGTGGTGTTTTCTCTTGAAGCACAGCTGAACTCAAAACAACCCTAGATATGCATCTAAATCCTTCCCTTGCGAGTATGTTCTAGGTTTTTGTCTAGATTACATATGACTGTTGTTTCAAAGCCATTGAAACTTGTCGATTGTCAAATATAAAGATGGTGAAATGCAATAATGATACCAAAATGAAGGGGGAAGATGCTAAGTGTGTCATGTGAGGTCCCATGGCGGCCTGAGTCTGCAGCAGCACAACTGAAGGGATATTTCAGGGTCACCTGAGCCACCCGAACTATAAGCTTTATCAATAAGGAAAGTTTTAAGCCGAATCTTAAAGGTAGAGAGGGCGTCTGTGTGTGTCATCGGTGTTCTTGAAGCACCGACAACCCTTTCCGCACATGAAAGGTGGTGCAGACTAAAGATGGATCAGTGTTGGCGCAATATGCCTTTAAATTTTTATGTTTGCTCCGTAAAGTTTGCTGGCGTTGTGATGCGTACCATCAAAGGACAGCGATGCATAGATTGTCATAGAATGGCTGATAGGTAGCTAGCTAACATCTGCCAGCTATTTAACAGCCTGTTATGGTTGTAACTGATGGTTGGAGCTGTTGCTATGACCTTTGCCCACTTGTTAGAACTGTTCCAGTGTGGTATTTCCAAACCAAGGAAGGACTCTTTTTGACTAAGGAGGACTTGACTAGGATTGTTCCATCCTCTTGAGAAAGCATCCTTCACTTTGAGAAGCAGCTATGATCTCTCTTGGTATTATCATCAGAACTGTAGTTGGAGCACTTCTGATAATAACTTCTGAGATTTTTGCAATAATACATTCGTTGTGATGTAACTTAAGTAAGTTAAGTGATGTTAAGGTTCCGGAGCTAATCCTTTGACTGAGTTAGCATGGATGCAACTTAGAGCAACTTGGGGTTATCCAGGCCGAAGGGCTAGAGGGAATATACTTCAAGTAAAATGTTGAGATAAACTGAATTGTTATTAAAGATTGTTTAAAAGCAAGCTGATGATCAAAACAATATAAGACTCTTGGTTTGGCATCTCATTATTATGCGATAATACCATATGACATACTGAGATGAAATTGACAGTGTCTGTTAAACACGCTCCTATCTTCATGTCTTGCAGTTCTTTGAATCTTTTCTGTACTGATATCAGAGCGTTAACATCTTTGCATTTCTGGCATAATGAAAATCATTGTTCCCAGTGCACTGTGGGGGATTGGGTTGTAGTGGTGTGGGCGGTAACAACAGAGGGTATTGTTTTGTCTGTCTTGGTTCCTTGGTTTGGCCAACTGTAATCAGAGGTCTTGACCTGGACTCAGTTTGGGCTCCGAAACAGATGAGCTCACACTTCTCCCTACAAACCAAATGTCTAAATAGTGTCTTGAGATCTGATATTTAACTGTTAGCAGACTGAGATCCGCCAAACCAACAACAGTAAAGTTATCAGCTCTGTGGTCCTACAACGTCAACTCTTTGTATAAATCTGTCATAATATTTACATTCATCTGCAGTTTCCCTCAGAAACCATTTTATTAAAGGGACAGAAAGTGTTATTGGCAAGAAAGATGTGAAAGTAAAGAATCAGCAGAATAATGGGGGGCGGGAGCTTAAATAATCAGAAATACAAACCCCATAAAGGTTGAGGAACTTCACTTTGTTTAGAAAACAGAAACAAATGTAGAATCTGATGCAGCAACACACTCAGTAAAAGTTGCTCTAGAGTCATGTTTCCCACTGTGTTCCTTCAGCTTCCTTTTAATGACACTTTTTAATGGTTTGGGAACTGAGGAGACTGATTGTTGCAGTTTTTCAGAGGAAAAACTGATTCTCCTCTTCATGATGCTCCGTACATTTTCTATAGGAGACAGATGTGGACTGCAGGCAGGCCAGTCAAGCACACACACTGTGTGTGAGTATGCAACCACGCTGTTGGAAGTCGCGCAGAATGAGGTCTGGCATCGTCCTGCTGAAAATAACTACGGACCTCCCGGAAAAAGACGTCACTTTGATGGTAGCATATGTCTCTCCAAAACTCCAACATCCATCTTGGGCTTCAATGGTCTTTCACACATATGAAGTCATCCATGCTGTGGACACCGATGCACCCCCATACCATCACAGATGCTGGCTTTGAATATTTCTCTGATAACAGCCTGGATGCTCTTTCTCATCTTTGTAGAAGCAGACGTCAGTTTTTCACAAAAGCAGCTGAAATGTGGACTCATCTGACCACAGAACAAGCTTCCACTGTCTTTCTGTCCATCTGAGATGGGCTCGTGTTCAGAGAAGTCGACCGTGCTTGATATATGGCTTCCTGCTTGTGTAATACAGGTTCAGGTTACATTTCTGGATGCAGCCGTGGACTGTGTTAAGTAAAAAATGGTTTTCCAAGCTCCTCCTGAGCCCATGTGGCTGTATTGGTCATGGTTGTGCGATAGTTTCTCCTGCAGTGCTGCCTGAGGGCTCCAAGGTCACATTGGTTCTGTCCTTGGCCTTTACAATCTGAGATTTTCCCAGACTCCCTGAATCTTTTCACAATATTCTGCCTTGTAGAGTCAAAGTTCTTTACAATCTTACTCTGAGAAATATTTCCTTGTTGGAAAGACTAAATCTTCTGTCAATGCTCCTTTTATACCCAATCCTGACACCCTCACCTGTCACCTGTTAATATGCTGATTGGAGATTCTTCCAGAAAGATATTACTTTTTTTTGCCTCTTTGGCAGTAGTTTTTAGTGTATTGGTACATCAAATGTTGAATTTATAGTCCCCGAATCTGTTGTGCAATTTCGTTCTATAGAATTTTCCTGAACATTTTGTATTTTTCCACGAAAAAGTAACACTTTTCCTCTGACATTAGCGTGCTCCTTGAAGTTAGAATCAGCTCGAAATGTTTTAACATCCTCTTTCTTTGCATCTGTGTTCGTGTAGAGCGGGATTACAGCAGCCTGTGCGAGCGGCAGCCCATCGGACGGTTTCTGTTCAGGGAGTTCTGTGAGACTCGACCCGAGCTGAGACGCTGCGTCAAGTTCCTGGACGCTGTGGTAAGAAGCGGGGTTTGCTTTGTTACTGGAAGTGTGTGTGTTGCAGAGTGGTGACCTAAAACTACCTCTCACATGTACGCTAGAGTGTGTTTCTTTGTCAGGGTGTTTTTTTGGCCCCCAGTGTGAGTCTTAGTGAGGGTTCACTCACTGACATTATGTCAGTGGAGGTTTGATTCTCTTCCCTGAAATGCTCCTTTGTTCCTGTTAAAGTGAAGGGTGTGTGTGTCAGAGATGTGTGTTTTCTCCTGGTATTTTCATCTCATCTTCTGTTGTGGTGATAAGAAGGAAGTCAGGTGTTGAAAAATAGAACAAAACGATTTTATGGAGGGGAGAAAAGTATCAGATGAGTCAGCGGGCCCCGGACCCCCGAACTGAATAATAATACTGTAGTTGTTTTGTTCTGTGATTGATTACACGAGTATGTTGATGTTTTTTTTCTTCTTTTTTCCTGTTTATCTTGTTGTTGTTGCTTTTTTTGGTAATTTTATAGTTATTTTGCTTCTTGCTTTTGATTCTCTTTGATTGTTTTGGTGGTTTGTGAGTTTCTTTTTCTTCTCTTAGTATTTTTATTTTCGTGATCGCTGGTTGTTTTTTGTCTTGCTGTTGCCTTTTTTTCTATTAATTTCAGTTTTTTATTTGACTTTTATTTCTGTTAATCTATTTCTTGTTTTTTTTACAACTTCCTGATTTTTGTTTCTTTTCTTTTTTGGCCTTTACTGTTTTTATGGCACTTTTTTTATTTTTATTTCCCATGTCTTTGGGGTTACCTTTTTGTTTTACAGTTGTGTCTTTTAATTGTTGTCTTAAATGTGACTGTTTTTATTTGTTCTTTGTATTCTGATATATTTTTTGCTTTTTGCTTTTTTTGTGTTTGTCGGCATGTAAGGGTTAGTTTTTTTATATATAAATATATATTTGGTTGTTTTGTGTCCTTTTATGAAAGGACCTCTTAATATTTGTGATAATTTCCTGTGTGTTTGCTTAAGTTAATTTTTTATGAAATGTTGCACTAATTTATTAACTTCTTAATAACAACAGCCACAGTAACATTTACGTCTTTGTACAGAGATTCTTTCCATGGTTAGGTTTTGAAGGGGGAGGTTCCTATCGTCTTTGAAATAGTGACCAATGCATAAAGAAATGGACAGAAAAAGCAAATTACATACAGATAATCTAAAAATGAGCTCCTGCAACTCTTGTTTGCATCATTGAAGTCCAGTTTTCACAGTGTTAGTTCTGTTTGTTGTTTACTGTTGTCTTCTGTGGTAAATATCGGCCTTTTTTTTAGCTACTTAAAGCTTCACTATGCTGAGAAAACATCAACAGAAATTGCTTCCTGAAATTGTAAGAAATGACTTTATGACAGTGCTGAGAGGGACACAAAACAAACCCTGTTCTCCTACAATGTGCTATCTCAGCAGATAAAAACAGAACTGTGGGAAAGTATGCTTTTTTTAAAATTTGGTGATATGACACTTGAACAGTTGCCTTTTAAAAGTCCTTGAACAGGATGCTGCTGAAAGTGAAATCTGGTTCTCATGTTTGGCCTTTGATGCAGGAAGTTCAATTATCCTGAAATGCCTGAATAAAACACTTGAAGTTTGGAGACAGGAGGAGGAAGTGGGATTTAATATCTGTTTAATGAAACACAGGAACTCTTGACTTCTGGAAACAAACTGCGTCAGTGAGTCACCCTTTCCTACCTCTCATGTTGCATCCCTGAAACAAACACTCACACATATTGGTCATAATACAGTTTTCAGAACCCGTCAGCCATCGATGCCTAATGTCTAACCCTAACTTTTACCCTAAACCTGGTTCCTAAACGAGTCGTATCCCTCAAAAAGCCGGCTGAAGCTGTGAGGACCATCCTGGTTGTTGTCAGAAAGCTGAAATGTTCTCACTACACTCTGACCTCATCTGTCACGGTGAACGGCTGACTGCTCGCTCTGCTCAGTTTAGGAATGTTTAATTCCCACCAGTGTGTTTTTTTTCTTTTTCTTTGGGTGCATGGATGATAAATGATAAACCACGTGGTCTCCTTTTCCCCCTGTTATAGACAGAGAAAGGCTATGATGCTTAAGAAGGCAGAATTAGCTAAAACTATAATTTCTCTCACATGGCTGGCAGGGGCCGACCGCAAAAAAACTGGGATAAAAGTTTCAAATTTCACCTGATTTATTCTATCAGTTAACATTTTCCTGAGGCGTTTATGGTCTTCTTTAGTTTATCTTTATGAACTATTTGCAAAGAGGCTGTCCTTGAAAAAAAAGAACAACTCCAGGAATTGTTTGTTCATGCAAACAATAGCAGCCCGCCGTATAGATGCATTTAAATAACGTGAATCTCTTATCTGTCGTTAGAGCAGCAGCATGGAAAGTATCAAAGTGGGGTAGATGAAACCAAAATGGTCACGGTGGTGTTGTACAAAAACCATAAGAGCTTGTAGCTCAGGAGGAAGAGCAGTCACCCACCAATCGGAAGGTCGGTGGTTCGACTCTGGCTTCCCCAGAATACATGTCGAAGCGTCCTTGGGCAAGACACTGAACCCCACGTTGCTCCCCCAGTATGAATGTGTGTGAATGCTTAGAAAGCACGTAGTTATATCCTAAGACGTGCTGTATGAATGTGTGTGAGTGGGGTGAATGCGGCATGTAGTGAAGCGCTTTGAGTGGTCAGCTAGACTAGAAAAGCGCTATACAAGTACAAGTCCATTTACCATTTGTATAAGGGCAACTGGACTTCTTCTTGGATCTTGAAACAAGTTGCCCTTATTCAAGCCTTTTATGATTACCGTAACCTGGATGACAGACAATCTTCATCAACGTGTTCAGATGTTTTATAATCCAAACAAAGTAGTTTTGATTTCTACCCCTAACCGGCCGAACCCAACTGGGAATTTGCAACAGATTTTTGGTTATAACTGGGTGTCAAAATTCCCATTGGTGAAGGTTCTATGTGTTACTGCATCATCCGCCCCTCCTACCCCCTTTAGAAGACTTTGCGGTTTGTTAATATTAACCCCAAATACTAGAATAATCACAGCAATGAGCTGACTGGTGTGCGAGTGTTTGTAAGTGATATAGAGAAGTGCTTTGTGAATGTGGCCTGTTGTGTGAAGTGCTTTAAGTGGTCAACAAACCTAGAAAAGACTGAAATATTACAGCAGTCTGTTTAGTGTGGTTGTGAAGCTTCAGCTTCAAACACATACTGAGATTAATATATTAAAAAAAAACTGTACAAAAAATTTTATATTTGACCTTTAGGATCACGGCAGCTTTCCCATCAGACGGTATCATAATCATGGACAGAAAACACTCAAAAAGATTAAGCCTCATCCAGACAGGATTTATGTCCCAGGCTGGGGTGGGGGTTGGGTTTTAGCACTACCTGTCCTGACCAGGGATTTCATGGAGGACTTTGCATCAGAGGTCAGAGCTGGTAATGACATCACTTTGTGCTAAAAATCAGAAAAACAGTGTACCCAAACAAGCACTGTTAATAGAAGACAATCAGGACTAGAGGTGCTAATAAACATAATGTTTCTGTGCAGTAATCATGGTTAATTTGTCATTAATTTGAATGAAAGAAAACAGAAATAATTGAATTTTAGATGGTTATGATAGTGCCATTTTGCCCACTACATTCTTACTGCCATCCAGGTTTCAAAGAATCTTGACGTGATCTTTGACTCCGTCTTTGAATTTAAAACAGATTAATTTAGTAACCAAGACGAGCTTTTCTCAACTAAGGGTCCAGTCAGAAAGAATTACCTCCTATCATCTCTTCCTTGACCTCGTGGAAGCTCATATTTATCCCCATGAATCACAGTTGATGTGACTAGATGAAAATAATCGAGCGTTGCTATAAAAGTTGGAATTGTGGGATGGAATTATCTTCTTTCTCTCATAAAGGATGGTCTGGTCCTAAGCTAACGGAGATAAATAAGGGAGCACCGGAGCTCCTTACCTTAGCATGTGGAGAACTCAAAGAGATCTTTTTTTGGCTTCCACTCAGATACTTCCTGGTCATTTCACTCAATTAGGAAGATTCCTTAGCTAAATAGACTTTTCGACCGGGCCCGATGACTCCTTGATAAGCCGAAGGCCTCCATCTCTTTGCATGATGTTGTTCATTATTTTATCATCTCTTGTTTATATTATTGTTGTTCTTTAAGTTGGTGTTGACCAGTCGCCACACCTTCTAACAGGAGAGAAGCGGTGTGATCACATCGCACTTGTATTGGCTTCTCACTGGCTTCCAGTTTATTATAGGATCCAGTTAAAAAATGTATTGCTTGTTTTTAAGAGTCTCAAAGGCATGACGCCACCGAATATATCTGAGCTTGTACAGCCTTGTACTCCTTTCAAACCACAGAGGTCTACGAATCATTTGCTCTTGGACGCCCTTGGATCAGTTTCGGTTGCGGTTCCTAATTTTTCGAGCAGCCTACGTTTTCACATCGGAGCGGCTCAGACCCTCGATGATTTTAAAACTTTGCTTAGAATCCATTTCTTCTCTCTTTGAACATTGCTTTTTTTTTTTTCACTTTACTCATTTATTGAATGTTTTACTATTTAATTTTTCACTGATATTTCTTGCGGATTTGAGACTGTTAATGATATTTGTTCAGCTTTCTACAGCAGTATAAAATATAGGCCAATGTGATATTGTGATATAAACAATCTTTAAGTTGATTGGATACACCTTTGACTTCGAGAGCCTTTCCAGTAGAAAATGCCTTTGTCCTGTAATCAAAGCCTATTGTAATGTTAATTCCATATACTAGTACAGGATCCAGTACTGAAAGGAATAAAGGCTGTTAGAAAGCCTCCTCTCCAACTATTGAATTAATAATCAGGAGTGTGATCGTAATATACACATAGATGTACGGACAACTATCACAGAGAAAAGCTTCAAAATATGGCCATTCTCAGGCAAACAAGTAGGTTTATGGTAATCTGTAAAACTCCATGTCTACCACAACATCCTTTACTTGAGTCTAAATTCCCATAAAATGATGAGCTTCACTATAATAAATGTTTTACCCTCATCTCTAAGCTGTAATGATGAAAATATTAACAGGAAAATACATTTTTGATTGTTTGCAGTCTGATCTTTAGAGGTGGGGAGGATAGCAAAGACTACATCCGTCCCTTTCTTGGTCGGCTCCAGTCTGACTCCAAACAGCTCTTACAGCTTTCAGACGTCCAGAGGATACAACTCGCACACGAAGCAATTATGCCCTCTTTTACCCCACAACCGCTTCCCGTCTCATCTCTGAGAGCACGGCGAGAAGACGAGATGGAGAAGCAAAATGAGATTTGAACCATCTCCGCTGTCACTTAGCATTAGTTTACAGGCTCTTGCTGTGAGAGGGGAGAGGCAGCACTTTGGATTTTTCCAGTCAGGCTCAGCTTACTGCTGATCATTCACAGCGAGGAAGAGATACAAACAGAACATGTGCTGCGCGGTGCAGAGCAGGCCTCTCAAAACTCCTGAAATTGGTAAAAGAGATCTGCAGCGGACACACACAGAGCTGGTAGTTCAGCTGATATTCAATATAAGTAATTCAATATAATTGCTTATTGACTCTGAGTGCAGTCATCAATGGCTTCATCAATTCTAGTTCTGCAACATGCCAAATGATAGATGAACGACTATGAGCTGATTAAAAACTTTATAAACCACGTATCAGCGGTCAATCAGTCAGTTCACTGCTGGTGTCATACTCCAGAGAGGCAAAAGAGCAGATATGCATACCTCTGCTAACTGAGATTCATCAGTGAATATCCGCCATAAAATGCCAGTAAAGTCATTTGAATGGTGCAATTCTGTATCAGAATGAGATAAATCCATCCTCCGATGAACAACAACACATGACATATCACACTGTGTCTTTATTTATTGAACAAAAACTGAGACAAAACACAGAAGTAGTGTGTGAAAACTAAGTGAACCGTGACTGCTTCCATAGGAATTTAGAGAGTTAGCAGCAGCCAGGTGCTGCTGATCAATGTAATGACTAATTTAACATCAGTAAGTGTGAGCAACTCTAAATATTTTGTTAGTTTGGCGCATTCAGGTGTGTGTTAACACAATGCCAAGGAGGAAGGACATCAGCAATGATCATAGAGAAGCAGTTGTTGCTGCCCATCAATCTGGGAAGGGTAATAAGGCCATTTACAAACTATTTGGAGTCTGTTATTCTACAGAGAGAGAGGGTCACAAGTGGAACACATTCAAGACAGCTGTCAATCTTCCCAGGAGTGGACGTCACAGCAAGTTCACCCCAAGGTCAAAAACTCAAGAGCTACATCTCAGACTCTACAGGCCTCAGTTAGCATGTTAAAGGTTAAAGTTCATGACAGCACAATTAGAAAAAGACTGAACAAGTATGGCTTGTTTGGAAGGGTTGCCATGCTCTCTAAAAAGAACTCTAAAAAGAACATGGCAGCATAGCTTAGGTTTGTAAAGTTACATCTGAACAAACCACAAGACTTCTGGAACAATGTCCTTTGGACAGACCAGACCAAAGTGGAGATGTTTGGTCACAGCAGCACACAGCATATCAGCACACCTCATACTGATATGTAAAACCTTATTTACAACTTTATGTGGTACGGTCCGTCTTTAGTTGTACAGTCAAATTTTTAGATGCACAACTTTCACTCTTTACATAAAAACTCCTGCATTAGTCTTTGTAACTTTGTAAATGATGTGAAAAGAAAGATTCTTCTTATTTTACTTCACCACAACTTTTTTTCCGGGAACTGAGAAAACACCTTGTGACTCTAAGCTGTCGCTCTGTTTGATTCGTGATGACTCTAAACCTGCTATTTAACACATCGACCACCAAATGTTGCTTTCATTAGCATTTCCAGTTCATTGTTGGTCCCAGCAGAGAAATGACATGGTCTTTCTTGTCACCGCTGTGGTTTTCTTTGTTTTTTTTAGATAAATCCATCCATGCTGCCTCTCCCCTCTCACAGCAAGAGCCTAGTTTACTACAACCGAGACATCTACTCCATCTGCTTCCTGTTTACTTCAGCACGTGCCTAACCAATTTATGAACAGACTAAGTGGTCGAGTGCTGATATTAAAGTTTTGTGCTCTGCATTGTGCTTTTAAAAGAAACATTCCTTCATGTGCTTTATGGGAGATGTCTTAAATATCCTGTCTACATTTGGAGGCCACCACCGCCGCCTCAGTGCCTGATGATTTGTGTGTTTCTGTGCAGGCCGAGTATGAGGTGACTCCGGATGAGAAGAGGAGAGAGTGCGGTCAGGAACTTATCAACGAATACTTCAACCCAAAGGTAGCTGCGGCTCTCATGTCGCCATATCTTACATCACACGGTGGGGCGGGGCCACAGTGATCGGAGAGAAATTCTAGCTTCAAAGCTTCCAGCTTCCCAGCTTCAAAACACCTAAATATCGCTCAGCGTTTTATTTCTCAAGCATTTTAAAGAGCCATGAATGGAAATCAGGTGTGTTGAAGCAGGGAAACATCTAAAACATGCTGGGCTGTGGCCTCTCGAGGGCCAGAGTTGAGGAACGCCGGTGAAGAGATTACATAGATATACTTGTGTGTTGTGGCCACAAGATTATGTAATTATGTATTGTTTATTTAACAAGAAAGCCACACAAGACATTTACTGCTCTGGATGCATAAAGCTTGTTTCTCTCTGAAGAAATGCAGACCTGAAAGTGGAAACTTAATTAAATAGAAATATAGAAACACGAAGGAAAGCAAACAAAAATGCATACGAAACAGTGAACTTGAAACTTACATGGGTTTTTATAAGTCCCCGGAGGATTAAAAATACTTTTCTTTAGTTTGTGTGTTTCTTTCTTTTTTTGTTTTTTTTGTTTCCGATTTGAACAATTACAAATTCAAAGTGGAGCAAATGATGCGTTATTTAAATACGATGAGAGGCACCAGAATGTAGTAAAAGGTTTGCAGAGCTCAAACTCAGAACAGTACAGGAAGGTGACGTTATTTTTTCACCAAAACATGGCTGCAGAAACAACTCTAACAGCTCTCTGCTCAGCTTTAAGACTATATACGAGCAGACAAAGACTGCAGACAGAGTGGTAGCAGTAAAGGAGGAGGATTACAGAGCCTGTTAACAACAGATGGTGTAATCCTGGACATGTCGCTGAGAAGGAGCATCTCTGCACCCCAGATGTTGAATTGTTGGCTGTGTGTTTCTCTCCGTGTTGTCTACTGAGAGACTTCCCCTGTGTTACCTGCTGACAAAGATTTCAACCACACCGTCCTTTCTGCTACACTTCAGTTATTTGTCTGTAACAACAGATCTTTGATAATAATTGATACTGCAGCGATATGATTTCCCTTTGGGATTAATAAAGTATTATTTTTTAAATGTAAAATATCTGCAGGCCGGTGAGACTGAGGTTCCTCCGACTCTTTGATTCTCTTGCTGATTCACTATGTGTGTTTATGACTGTGTTTTTCTGCTCTACTTGTGACTATCTGTGTTTCAACATGTCAGAACTTGTCGAAGTCTGCAGTTGACGATAATACGAGAATCACCAACGTGTGTCCCACCCAGTTCATCTGGCTTTCACTGGTTTCACTGCCAGACTCGAGTGTTTTTTCTTTTGTTTGATTCTGATACAGTCGGAGTGCCATGTGTCAGAGCTGGAGGAGGCCATGATGGCTCAATGCACTGACAGGCTGCAGCATGAGGCCTGCAAAGAGCTCTTCAAGGACTGCACCAAGTAAGTGGTTCTTCAATGTTTCTTCCTGCAACATAATTTGCTGCTACACTGGGTGTTTTTTTTTTTCCACATTTCAGTACTTCTGTCACTGTCTGTGGGTTTTTTGTTGTTTGGGTTAATATTTAGTTTTGTTTAAGTTGGATTAATCTTGATTTTATGTTGACTGTTTGTGTAATTCGCATCTTTTGGGTTAAATTCAGTTTTATTTATAAACTGCCATTTGTAATCTCAAGCCACTTCAGATATACAGTCCAATTCAATCCAATTAGTGTCCAATTCATTATAATACAATCATAATCAAATTCCAAATTACTTCAATTCGCACAGATTCGATTTAAAAAAAAAAAAAAAGACAGATTGCACCAAAACTTCTCTTCCATTCAATCTTCCGTCCTGAGCGTGCACGAGACAACTGGAAGAAAAAAGTCCCTTTTAACAGGAAGAAATTTCCATCAGAATCATAACCAGGATGGATGGCCATCTGCCTCGACCGGCTGAGGTTTGAGAGGAAAGGAAAGAGGGGACAACAAGCACACCCGACCAGGGATACCTGCTGAGAAAGAGAAACACAAGTTATTGACAACAATAATGGCATAAGTACATGGAGAATAAAGAGAGCAGAGGGAGGAGAGGTGCATCATGGGAGGTCCCCCAGCAGTCTTGGCCTATAGCAGCATAACTATGGGATATTTCAGGGTCATCTGAGCCATCCCTAACTATAAGCTTTATCAGAAAGTAAAGTTTTAAGCCTAATCTTAAAGGTAGAGATGGTGTCTGCTTCCTGAACCCAAACTGGCAGCTGGTTCCACAGAGAGGGGCCTGATAACTGAAGGCTCTGCCTCTCATTCTACTTTTAGAAACTTTGGGAACCACAAGTAAACCTGCAATATGAAAGTGAAGTGCTCTGTTGGGAAATATCTAACAATGAGCTCTTTTAGATATGATGGAGTTTGGTCAATAAGAGTTCTATATGTCAGGAGAATTATTTTAAATTATATTCTGACTTTAACAGGGAGTCAATGAAGATAAGCTAAAACTGGAAAAAAAATATGATCTGTCCTGATAGATCTCATCAGAACGTTTTTCGTTTTCCAGGCTCCTTGAAGGACATCCCAAAGCTCTTCTTTGGATGTCGGCTGCCTTTTGTTCCGTTCTCTGTCAAGATGATCCCACACTGCTTCAATAATGTTGAGGTCCGGGCTCTGGGGAGGATTCATCCCTCCATAAGACCTGTTGCCACTGATTTCCAGTCCACTTCTTGTGTCATTTGGCATACCTCAGCCTTTTCTCCCTGTTTCCCTTCCTTACAAATGGCTTCTTGACAGCCACCCTTCCATGGAGATCATTTCTGATGAAGCTTGGGCCTGAATTTAAGAGATGCATCTCATGCAGGAAGAAATTAGATTTTGTCCTTGCACAACATTCTGTACATGAAGATTTTTTCCTTTCTTAAGGACGTCACTTTCAGATACTGTTCATCTGCTGTAGATAGTTTTTTAGGCCTGACACTTCTTCTTTTGTCCTTCACTTGTTCAGTTTCCTCAAATGTTTTAAGGACAAACTGCACACCATGCTGAGATATGCCAAGTTTTCAGCTAATAGTTATTTCAGGTTTTCTTCATAGAAATGGGAACAAATTATGTGTGTTTGTGACAGGCTGCTAGTAACAAAGTTGTCTGTTATATGTAGACAACACTGGTTCAACTTCATCTCTTGAGTTAGGAGCCTTTTTTTCTGCTTGAATGATTCTTAGGTAAGAGTTAAGTGGCTTCGCAAACAAAAAAGCACATTCCTCTCAATGTTCAAAGGACATACAAAGGAGCCAATGTCCAAAACAAAACTTTGAAAGACCTTAAGAAAGCCTGGTGCACTATTGCTCAAGACCACTTTAAAAGATTACAGGAAAGTCTGGATGCTTGGAAGGAAAATGCGAAGAAATGAGGGCTGGATCAGGATTGTTGTGCAGTTTTGTATTTAACTCCCTTCCACCTGTGAGATCTCAAAGCAACAAGCAGAGAGAGGACTGATCTTGGCTCAAACCCATACATATTTTCATTCAGACGTCAGTAGTCGTGCACCTCGTTGAGCTCCTTTTGTTGCCACTTCAGATTTACAACTGTGGTTGTGTTTTGTTCTCAACATGTGCTTGTGTCACAGTTGTGTGGGATTGAGGACTCATGAACAGGAAGCTGGTAGGTGGACAATAAAATGGTAATTTAATGACAAACACAAACTCTCATGCAAGGACAAGCAAGGCAGGAAGACAAACTAATAAAACAACCTCAAGAATCTGACAAGGAGCAACAGGATGACTAACATGAGGTAAAGCAAGCAAAACTGAACACAATGTGCAAAAAATAGATAAAATATCCAATCCAAAGATTAAAATCCAAAGTAAAGAACAGGATAAGAACTGCAGTCCGTGTCATGTGGATCCACAAAAATTGCTTTTAAATTTTTCTACATGTGAGGACTCGTAGCTGTTTGATCAGCATTTATCATCCATCGTCTTACCCTTGTAGCTCTTTGTGATCAGCCTCTATGACGGTTTGTTGTCTCTGAAGCGTCCTTAAACACAAGATAAACTGAGACTTTTTTTTATGCGTTTTGAATCTGAGCTGGAGTCACTTTGCTCTGTCAAACTGTCTCCTCTGAGGGTAATATTTTGCCGTCATATTTATATTAAACTCACTGTTCAACAACAACTAATGAGACTTTTTAAATTTCAAAATTCACCGCAGTTTACATACAGCTCCAAGTTGTTACTATTTTTCAGCTGGGAATATAAAGTCAAAGCCTTAAGGGTTTAAAAAGACACATATCACATGATAACAGCCTTATTTACTTTGTCCATCTAGCTGGGATATGTATATGATGTTAAATTTCATGAAAAAGATAAGACTCATATATATTCCATTGATAGATTTAATTATATTTGTTGTTGGGATTACAAGACAGTTCTCTCCATCACTTAAAGCCCAATATTTAAGTTAATGTCAAACAAATAAAGATTACATAATAGATGACATGTCGTCCCTCCAGTCGAGCTCTTTAAAAACACAAAGACAATCTTGGCTCTTTCCACTAAGAAATATGAAATAAAACATGTTTAAGAGTGCAAACCTTTGACTGTTTTTGTGATGTTTGAAAAAAAAAAGGTTAGTTATGTGTCTTGAAAACAATTTGTCACATCAGGCTTTAATGGGAGGAAAACACCAAACATCCTAAACATTCCGACCTCTAACAGGTGAAGTGGAAATCATCTTTACAGTTGCGCCTGGCAGATTAGGGATATGTTCAGCAGGAAGTGAACATTTTCTGACCCTCAATATCGAGTGTGAGGGTCAGTGGTGAAAAAATAAAGCACATCCTCTTTAGTCCATCCTTACTGCTTCCACAGGAATTAAGAGGGGTAAAAATAAAGCTAGCAGGGGTCCTCATGAGTCCATTTGATGATGGACTCATGAGGACCCCAAACAGAGCTGGTAATGAACACCAGCACCACAGATCTGGTCCTCCTGGGATCGGCACTCCCATCCCACCCGCCCTCTTTGCTTTATTTTTTCACCACCGTACATGACCAAATCACAACATACTGGTGTTATTTTATGTGACTTGGCATGTTAGGATCAACAGCTTGCGTGGAGAGAAATCTAACAAAATCCCATTAGGAGTAGGATCAGATAGTTTCCCGCTGGGCAGGTATGATAGTAGATCATTCATCAGCACACGAGAAGAAGAGGAAATAGGGATTTGGTTAAAGAGATGTAGGCTTCGACAAAATGGAGATGCATTTCCTCTAATCAAATTGTTGCTGATCACATGTCTCTGACGAGGAAGACCGTCATTCCACAAACATCACTCACACTTTAGCATCCTCTCACGGGTCAGCTCAGGTTGGGTGTGCAGGCGAGAAGCAGCACAGAGGCAGACAGGTGTATTTACTTCTTATTTACCACGCAGCTACAGTATCAACACGTCAAAAGCCCTGACCTGTGGCAGTTTGTCCTCATCTGCGCGGTCAGAGGAGAAATTTAATAGTTTTCTTATTCATGACCTTAAGGTTTACTTGGGATCACATTCCTCTTTGTAATTCACACCAATCAATCGACTATCTGGATAAAAGTCGCTGCCCTTCTACAGAATGAGATCGGTTCACATGAATCCTATTTGCAATATTTACAATTTGATTTGATTTGAGTTTCCAGAGTCATAACTTCTTTGGTTTTAATGACTGATAACGTTGTTGCAAAAGGCTTGTTTCACCAGTGAACTGTTTTCTGGGTCCTATCTTCTCAAGAATCTTTGCAGTCTGACCATCATGACAAGCTACAAGGCCCACCAATTAAATGTCTGATATTATTATGAACATTTTGCCTACAGAGAGAGCATTATGTTTCGCCCGTTCATGACCTTCACGATGATGGCATGTCATGCTGATTATGACTGATAGCATTGACTTATTTCCAAATGCCAGGCATGAATGTTTGGCTGATTTATTTATTTTTTAATAAGGAATTGATAAATGGCTCATGAGTATACAGAAGAGCTTAGAAAGAGGATAAGAGTTTGCTACAGGTCTGGATGGTGATGAAAAGCTGCTCTGGCATCATTGATCTGCTCAGATTTGGTTGTTAGTTGACCTTTGGGTCACAATGTTCTCTGCAAACATGATGGTTTTGAAGGCACAGCAGTATTTATACCCATACATACCACAAATTGTCACAACTTTGGTATGTTCAGGTCCCACAGAGGTCAACTGGGAAATCTGCTCATGGTGTGGTGAAGGAGGAGCAGTCAGGGGACAAAAATGAACTTTTATTCAGAAAAGCACTGGAGAGGAAAGTGAGCCAACAGGCAGAAACAGGATTTGACTTGGATCATTGAGAGTAACAAAGATGAAGAAATGGAAATGAACAAAGAAAACAGGGTAGTAACAAAATGGGACAACAGGTGTGAGGTAATGCAAACTAGACAAGAGCGGGAAGCAAAACTAACTGGAATGGACACCTGAAGCAAGCACCACAAACTTAAACCGACAGCAACGCTAACCAAGTTGCAGTAGGAACACCGATTCCAAATTAAGACCGGATCCCAGATGCCATTTCCTCCAGCGAGGCCTCAGAGGAGATCCTCCCCTGATGATAGAGGTTATAGCGTAGCGTATGCTGCTCTTCAGTGGTTGCTGGTCACGGTGTTTTTCGCTCAGTTTTGATCTGTTTGTTCAGTGTTTTTTTGTATCTGTTATTATCAAGTCAAAAGTTTTATTTAGTGTCTCAGTCAAACAACAACCTTGATTAAGATGGTTTTAAATGACACAAAATCCTCTTTGTATTAATTAGGTCAGAAACCAGAAATAATTCCTCCTTAAAGCAGCATTTTCCTGAGTTAAGATCCTTACTCAGAGGATTAATTAAATGAAATTTATGTGATCTGTTTGAATGACTTTTTTTGTCCTCAGTATGGCTCATTTAAAGACAAAAAAAATTACCGTCAGATGTTTTTTGTGTATTTTCTAGATTGATCCACGACTACCTGAGTGTGGCGCCCTTCACAGACTACCTCGACAGCATGTACTACAACAGGTTCCTCCAGTGGAAATGGCTGGAGAGGTACAGTTTCATGTTAATCGTTCACAGTCTCTTTAAGCACAAACACTACTTTAATCTGCCACAGTGCGAGCAGCAACATGCTCACAGAGTTGCCTCACAACTTCCTCTCAAGTGTGTCCTCATCTCCTCAGGGTTACAATGCAATCTTCAGAACAATAACACCAGCACACATTTCATAACAGCAGCTTGAAATTGCTCAAGTGGACGGTTTTTACTTTTCTGTTAAATTTCAGCAGTGAAGGGACTTCCTATTGGCACAGCCTTGAGGTAACAAAACAAATGAGAGTTTTGGTGATTGTCACGAGTAAAGGGATGCAGCAGATGGAAAAAACACAAAACGCAAAGTGTTCACCAGCAGGAAGAATTGGGCAACAAATACAACACCTCTGAAATAAGTCGCTCAGTCTGATTTAGGAGCACTTTCTCCACCTCTAAAAGAATCAGATCCCAACACTTTTTCTAACAGCAGATATTCTTTTAATATTTATTAATTATTCTCTTGATGTCAGATACCACAGTTCAGACGAATGTTAAACATTTAAGATGAACTCACAAAAACATCAGATAATCGGATCATTTTCAGAAGATCAGACAGAAGAAATCTGAATGTTTTGTTATGCACAGTGACACAGACAACAGCACATGCTGGAACAAGCCTGTTAAAGTTTCCCACTGACTCAGGAAGCCCCAAAACTCTCACTTTATTACGTTATGTTGGTGAGGTGTGAACAAGGCACAGAGGATAGATTCTCTCCTGTTAAAGGTAACAAAATTAAAGCAGCTAAACTGAAAATGACTGAAAGCACATGAAAGAATAAGAAGTAACGCCATTGAGGTGGACAATCATCAAGTCAGTCATATAATACATAAATGGTTGTTATGAGTTTTATCTGGTTTGTTTTCAGGCAGAGATTTTTTCTGTGATCATCAGATGGTTCCCAGACTCCACTTTAAAAACCTCTGTGATGCTGTAAACAAACTCCTGCAGAGTGTTTAGGTTTCACAGTTCAGCTGCTGCCCACCGAGGATTAGCCGAAACAACCCACTCGATGAGCCGAGCAGTCCCCGGAGTCCCACGTCCAGGGACTGGAGAACACAACCGAAAGCCTGAAAACACAATGATGGAGTGACAGAAAGAAAAGAGAGATTTCACAGCAGAATGAAGGCATGTCGTTCCAGCCTCACCTGCAGCTTATTTAGAAGTGATAAACCAGGCTTCCCAGGACCTGTGAAGCAGTGACAATCCCTGAATTTCAGCTGGTGGATTTTGAAGATGTGATGATGTCACAAACCGTGGTGGCCACTGAATTCCTGGAGGGCGGATTATTCATCCTTCAACTTTAGAACAACACCCTCCTAATTGGAGCTTAAACATTCTCTCACAACTGTAATGATTAAGAAACAAACTGCCACAATCACAGCAAACTTTCTCACTGTCTGTTGATAATAACTCAACATGTCAAACACATCATGTGAAATGATCTCAAACCAGAGCAGAGGAATCTGCAAATGTGGCTCCTAACTGGTTTATAAGATAAGATATAAGTTTAAGGGATCACTTTTTCATAAGCCTAACTGCTACGACGCACAGTGACTTTTTCAGCTGCTGGCAAACATTTATCTGAAGAAATCTAGACGAATCCTTGTTGTTGTGATGCGACTAAAGACTTTGAAATTGAGTGTAAATTGGGTCATTCCTGTCTTTAGTTTGAGCAGAACATTGTAAACATGCCAATAATCCCCTCAAAGAAGAGCTATTTTGTCCTCTGGTCTGCTGGTCTGAAGCCAGCTGCTATGCAAAGAAGGACCATATTGTTGTTAAAACGCAACATGTATTGAGCTGGTGGTCTGGAAGCAGCTGAGTTTTGGTTTATTAGATATAGTAAATTAAAAAGACAGAAGAGACAAAGCAAAGCCTAGTAGCTATATTTAACTGTTAAACTTAAAGACAAATGAACTCTTTTTTAAAAAAGTTTCAAGCGATGCCAGAAGAGAGTCATGTGTAAGAAGCTGGCACGCCAGGAATATTCTTCTTACAGGCAGGAAGAATGAAACATTAGGCTGATAGAGTGGATGGAAGCTGTGTAGGTCAGCTCTGGGATTTAAAGCAATGCCAATACCCTACTAGCTTTCTGTCCAGCTTCATTGTTTTGCTGGTTTAATTTGTCATCAGTTTCACTGAGTGTCTCCAGCAGGATCAAACATGTCTCTACAGTCATGGTGAAATCTTACACGATCATTAAAAGCTTAACCACAAAAAGCTGCAGGTGGAGCTTTCCACGAGTTTTAATTCACTCATGATCACCAGTGTAAGGAGGCTGGTTGCTGTAACCAGTAATCTTCCTGGTGTCCGCTGAGGTCGGCTTCAACAACAGAACAAATAAAAGCCTCGCTTGGCAAAGAATACGATAAAAGCACCGAGGACGTCACATGTTGAAAACAAGCAGGAGAATCACAATCACAGGGCTTATCAAGCGGTAAATGACTCATTGTGTTTAATGAGTGCACGCCCAGGGGTCCATTTAATTCACCTGCTTGAATGACCAAATGGGCCCAGAGGGCGGGTGGGATGGGAGTGCCGATCCCAGGAGGACCAGATCTGTGGTGCTGGTGTTCATTACCAGCTCTGTTGGGGTCCTCATGAGTCCATCATCAGGGCAGTGGTCTCATGAAGTTGTTAGTGTTGCGTTTCGACAGCTGGTCACAGTATTTTATTGTCTGTTTATGTTGTACTTATTGTTTTATGTTGTTTATGTACCTATTGTTGTACTTGTTTGTGTGGCTCTCTGAATCACACACGTCGACCCTATTAATCAGCATGTTGTACTTTTTTGTAGTTTGCTGTCTTTACATGGGAGCTTAGACATAGCCCTAGCACGTGGGTGGACTTGTTGTCTTACAGATATCTAAACTTGACTTTTTTTTAAAAGGCAAATTTCCCCCAAACAGTGCGTCATTACAGTCAAACTGGCCTGAAGGATTTTTCTGTGTGATTTTTTCTTCGTCAATACGCAGGATGTTTTGAATACATTGAATGTGCCACAGTGCGTCATAAGTTCCTCTTTCTGTCCAACAGGCAGCCGGTGACGAAAAACACATTCAGACAGTACAGAGTTTTAGGAAAAGGTGGTTTTGGAGAGGTAAGTACTTTTAGTGTTTACTTGTGAACTTATGCGGTTGAATGAATTCTCAAAAACCTTTAGGCCGGCCATGGTTGTGGTTGTGAGTACAGCTCCCAGGTCTGGACAAAGACACTGTAGAAAGAAAATGTATCAAACAGTAAAGGGTTCTTTAAATGGAGGTGGTTTCACGCGCTTTAAAGAAGACCTCAAACTTCTTAACTTTGCAAAGAGGTGCAGTGTTTCTAACTCAATCTTCTCTTTGGCTTACGAAAAGAGGAACTTCATCGATGACGTCTAAATCCCATTAACCGCCGCTGAATGGTTTCTCTGTGTGACATATTTGTGTAATAAGCAGAGTCTTTTGATACCACACTGGTCTCATGTTGATAACTGATTAAATATAAGAGCATTGGGTCATGAGATAATGAGGAGCATGAAAAGAAGTTCGGGTCAGGGGTACTTTTGTGGGATTACGCTTGGTTAGCTTCTGTGTTGCAGAGCAGGTCCAAACATTGTGCAAAAATGAAAGGTTATGGTGAAGGAAATGAAACTTCATACTTTTAAAGTGTTGGGAAGAAAAATTGAGCAATTCCTATGAAAAGCAGGAACATAAGTGAATAGAAGAGTTTATAAAAATGTGCTAAAGGATGAGTTTGCCTGAAAACAAGTCCCTTACGATGCTAAATTGTCCAATAAACATGCAGTTTTACAGAACCATCTGAAGTAGTTTTCATTTTACTCATTCAGTCTATTTCACTGTAAATGAATGTTCATTACTATGAAATACAAACAAAAAGCAAAGTAAGATATTTAGTAATATTGCAACACAAACGTGACCCCGTGTGTGTGTGCGTTTGATTCTCATACATATGAAGTCACAAGATGGATTTGACTCTTCTTTGTTTTTGTTCTTCAGGTGTGTGCATGTCAGGTACGGGCCACGGGGAAAATGTACGCCTGCAAAAAACTGGAGAAGAAGAGGATAAAGAAGAGGAAAGGAGAGTCCATGGCACTTAACGAGAAACAGATCCTCGAGAAAGTTAACAGCAGATTTGTTGTAAGCATCAGACTACTGCATATATAGATATATGCTGCCCCACTAGGGCAGAGTGCTGTAATAACAGAAGCAGTGAAGTTTTATATATTAGCTATATATATATATATATATATATATTAACTGTAATAGCCACACAATAGTTAAAATATGCAAATACTGCACTTGCCTTTTTTAAATGATTTTCTGCTGTTGAGATGTTTTTCTTCTGCAACATGACCTCATTCAGCTGGTGTCTTACTTTATCTAATACAGAATAACAAAATAACTAAAATACTGAAGCAATATTGCTTTATCATGTGCAGACAACAGGAAGATCCTTAACTACATTTAGTTTTAGCGAAGGTTAGTCGCGATCACTGCAGGCAGCTGGGTTTCTCATGGTAAAACGTGTCAGCTTAACTGTGTTGTTAGCCGGTTACAACTTTATCTGTGCGATAACCGATGTTGTGTCATTGGCCCTTTTCCCACTACTTTAGATTTGTCCTTAACGTGTAGTTAGTCTTTTTTGTTTAGGGAAGGTATATTTCTTTTAGGTCTTTTTTAATGACTGTAGTTTCCCAATATTTGACTTTTAATGACTTCACGGTCCTTGCTTCTTAGCTCTTTGTTGTGGTTTAATGGCACACGAGTGGAAAATTTGCACCACAGAGGTTTTTCTAAGTTGGGGTAGCTAGCATGCGCTACTGACATTTATGTGGATTACACTGCAAAATGAAATACAGTGGCCCAAATTTACAAGCAGACCTAAATAACATCGAGGAGGAGGCAGCAAATAGGTCTGAGCTCAGTGGTGCAAATATCACTTCTACATTGACCGACCAACCCGCCCAATTTGATGAATTTGGAAAGACTGCACAGCTGTAGTTCCATGTTATTGTTTATGTGAGACTTGCCCTGTACAACTAAGTGTGAGAAGTGTAAAAGGCAAAGAGAAAACACATTTTTAGGAATATTTTCCCATGGTATTTACCAGTAGAAAGGCTCTTTCTCTTCATAAGTTGTATTTGTATTGTTAAACCTCTATATCATCAGGTTTATACTATAAAAATGTCATTAAAAAAAAAAAAACCTTGTATGATCTGCTTTAGCTTCAGCTTCACGTTCTAGTTCAAGTTTGAGGAGCGCAGCTGCAAAATCTGCTGCTGCATATTACATAATACCATTACGTAATATGGGTTAAGCAGGTGAAGTTGTGATGATGTACAGTACAGTTTTTAAAATAGATTTATTTTCTCTAAAACAGTTGTGGTTCTGGTCACGTGCTTTTTGTGGGAACTACATTCAGCCGCAGATTCTTATGCAACTGATGCTCAAGTGAATATATGTGGCGCACGTACAATGTTTATTTTGGTCCTTTTATGGATTATGTGCAGTGTATCATCTCGTTTATCGATTAATGTGACCTTTTTAATATTTAGTAGCTTTTATTTCTTCTAAAAGCACATTTTTAGAGTGAAACACTTCGATGTCTGTATCAGTCAGAGGTGATGTAATCCACTCTTGTAGCTGCAGTGATTAAATGACCACACAGCTCGCCTTCATCAGACGGCCTTTATTGATCGTGTTTGATGTGGGCGGCAGTTGGTTGGCTGTGGCGTGCCTCGGAAGTAAACATGGCTTGAGACTTATTTTAACAAAACCTGAAGCTTTTTAGGTATTTTATCAGCTGCTATTATCACTCAGAGGTGGGAGGAAGTCAAGCGGCACCTGATGACACTTGCAGAACATGAATCATTAATCACAGTCCTTATTTGTCCAGGTGAGTTTAGCATACGCCTACGAGACGAAGGACGCTCTGTGTCTCGTGCTGACCCTCATGAACGGCGGAGACCTCAAGTTTCACATCTATCACATGGGCGAGGCGGGTTTTGACGAGAGGAGAGCCGTCTTCTACTCTGCAGAGATCTGCTGCGGCCTGGAGGACCTGCACCGAGAACGAATGGCCTACAGGTGAGCGCCTTTAATTCACATACATCTTTGTATCTTTGGCTTTTCGTCTCTGCTTCACCCTTCTTCTCCTTTTCTGTCAAACAGGGACCTAAAGCCAGAAAACATCCTGCTGGACGACCATGGTGAGTCTCAGTACTGAAACACTTCTTTTGACTGTTAACAGTTACATAATATATAATACATAATACATAATAAAGATGTTTTCAAGATAAAGATATTTCCAGAATCAGAGTCTTGTTTCCACTGACGACCATAATACTCTGATGTACAGCGAGGAGATGTCCTTAATTATCATTAGTCTCTGATAAAAGATGCTATCAAAGTGATTTATTGTTTCTACATTCATGACCGTGCTGCAAACGGGAATTCTCTATATTTATGACAGCACAGTTTCAATGTTGCCAATTTGCTAAAAAGTGGACAAAAAACCCTTACCCAAAATACTTTTGTCCACTAAAAGTAAATATGAGAAAATAGAAAACAAAGATTAAGTTTTTCTATAGAAACTTCAACTTTTGCAGTGATCGGATTTGTTATTTCTTATTAAAGTTTTCAAATCACATCACTGTGTGTTCAAAGAAGATCTGAAGTTGAGCTTCTTTCCTGAAGTTTCTAAGTCATTGATTATCTGTTGTTATATCCTTTTAAAGACAAATGAATAGCTTTTCTAAGATACTATTTGTTAATTAAGAAAATTATACACTTGATCATATTTCGCATCACTTTACTTTTAACTTTGCCACTTTTCTAGAGCTGCTGTATTTATATGTTTATCGGCAGAATTACAGACTGAGCACAGAATTCAACGAAGTAAGAAAGTTAACTTTGTGCTTCTGAACACCAGAGGGCACTCTGACTCCAGCGCATCTGCAGCCTACGGCTGGTTTAAAGGAAACTGCTGAATGTCTGTCCAGGAGTTTGTTCGTGTCCAGTAATTAAACCTGGAATTGAAATCCCAGAAAGATGCGATAATCACATTTCTTTATAAGATGCTGTAAAAACAAGAGGCGAGGATGAAGGGCCCGCTTGTAGAGGGCAACAAAAAAAGGACAAAATACTCCAAAGAAGAAGCACAAAGATTTAGATTTTCCTCTGGTAATGTATATGAGTTTAACGCGCATTTATCATTCAGCAGCCTTGGGGCCTCAAAAAGAATCCTCTGCTTTTAACTGAAAGTAAAGGATTTCCTGATTATCTTTTTTTCTTTTATTTGAATATCTCCAAGGGAAGTGGAAGTAGATTTATTTCCAAAAGCCTGTGAATTAGCATCCTTTAATCCTCATCTGGCTTCAGTTTTTAGCACTTTTCATACAGGTCATTGAAATTAAAAATGTTTCGGCCAAACTTATTGGGCCAAACTGCTCTCTCTGAAACAGAAACACCTGCCTCTCTAGTATAAAAAGAGGTGACAAAACCAATTCAGCAGCCCTTACATTTGTATGTACACTTTGTTGTGATTGAGAACATGTGGGTCACTTTAATCACCTGTCTCCACCATCATAGATATTCATGTTCAGCACACACAGCATCCTCTAGATTGACCTCCTTTTGTTGTGGACTCTGGTTTGTGCTCGCTTTTGAACTCAGTGTCTTCGTGGCCCAAATCATTCTGCCTTTAAGCTACAATATTCAGCCACAGAGACACAAAGCAAACAGAATGTGAACAGAATGTTTTACATTCCTAAACGGTCTAATTCACACAGCTCGGTTGATGCGTCTGCATATGTTTGTGTGTTCAGGCCACATCAGGATATCAGACCTCGGTCTGGCCGTCCATGTGCCGGAGGGACAGACCATCAAGGGACGGGTGGGAACTGTAGGATACATGGGTAAGAAACTTCTCATCATAGATAGAGCCTTTTCAGATGCGCAGGTTTCCAGTTCCATAGGCACTAATGCACCCCCCCATGCCATCAGAGATGCAGGCGTTGAACTGATAGCTGATAACAAGCTGGACGGTCCCTCTCCTCTTTAGTCTGGAGGACGCAGCGTCCATGATTTCTAAATAGAATTTCAGGTTTTGATCAAACCTCAAATAATTTTTTCCACTTGGTCTCCGGCCATTTTAGAAGATGGCAGTGTTTCTGGATCCTCTTCACATGTTTCTTCTTATCTGCGTGATAGAGCTTTAACCTGGATCTGTGGATGTCAAGTTGTGCTGTGTTCACAGACAATGATTTCTGGAAGTGTTCCTGAGCCCATGCAGTGATTTCCAGGACAGAATCGGGTCTGTTTTAATGCAGAGCTGCCTGAAGCAGAGATATCTCCAGATTCTCGGAATAGTTTGATGATATTATATTCTGTAGATGATGAATATTCAAAGTCTGAGGAACATTTTTCTATTTCTTTCTAGTTTTCGAGTTTTTTGCAAAATGCTGAACCTCATTTTACACATTTTTACCTCAGAGATTCTGCCTCTCTAAGAATAGAATAGAATGTCCTTAATTATCCCACAAGTGAGAAAAATGCATGTTACAGAGCTTTGTGATGAAGGAATATACACAAAATATAGCTGCAAGCAGCGATGGCGGGGTCTAGCAGAACAGCAGGTAAGCCTGCGGCTGCTCAGGAAGGCATCATGAGTCCATAGACCAAGTTTGGCATTTGAAATGAACTCGTCTTCATCCAGGGATTCCAACGGTACCTCATTTGTCCAATTTGAACCAACGGCTCCAAAGCTATGAGCAAAATGCAGTTTTTGTACTTATAGCGCCCCCACTGGGTGGACGTTCACCAGACTTCTTGGGCTTCTTACAGACTTGATCATGAGTCTGTGTTAGAAGTTTGATGTCAAAAGAGCAAATGGTTGCTGAGATATGGCCTCACGTCCTGTTTGGCGCGTCATCGCTGAGTTTGATTGGCTGCTACGGGCAAACGGTAGCGAATTAAAAATACCACTTGAAAGCTAATGTGAGGCTCAGTCTGAAAATTCTATATATCAAGTCCCGTGGAAATCAGACAATCTGGGTGACCTGTAATGCGTTTTGAAGGTTTTTGATATAATTCAAAATGGCGGACAATTAAAGATGGCGCACATGACGTCATAGGATGGATTGACCTCGGATATATCCAGGGATTACAGCGGTACCTCATATGTGAAATTTGGACAAACGGGTCCAAAGATATGCTCAAAAATGCATTTTTGCTAAATATAGCGCCACCTATAGGTCAAAGATAGCCACAATTCTTGGGCCAGTTAGGGATTGAGTTATGAGTCTGTGATATAAGTTTGATGTCAATAGACCAACTGGTTGCTGAGATATGGCCTCACGTCCTTTTTGGCGTAGTCGCCGCCAAATTTGATTGGTTATTGTGGGTGAACAAAGTCGAAATTGAAAAATCCGCTTCCTAACTTTTGTGCGGATTCGTCCAAAGATACTGTGTGCCAATTTTCATGAGAATCGGTTAAAATGTGTGAACGAAGAATCCTTTTGAAGGTTTTCAACAAAATCCAAGATGGCGGAAAATCTAGTCAGACGGAAAATGACGTCATAGGGTGCGTTGGAATCGTCATGATCCAAGGATTCCAACGATGCCTTGTTTTTTAAATTTGGATCAACGAGTCAAAAGTTATTTAGCTGAATGGGCTTCAAACTTTGACATGTTGGTGGCGCTAGAGAGTTTTGAGTTTGGTCACCAAATTTGTTGAATTTGCTAATGGGATTGTCCTAAAGATATGGGCCAAATTTCACAACTTTTTACCATTGCGTTAATGGGGCTGCCATAGACTTCAATGGTGGCGGAAAGTAGAAGAATAATAAGAAAAGCTACTAAAACAATAGGGTTCTGCAGCTTCGCTGCTAGACCCCTAAATAGATAAAAACAAATGCAAGAAGGCATATACAAGATGTAAAATAGTATATACAACATATGAACATGCTAAGATGCAGGTAAGGTGCTCTTTTTATACCCAACATGTTACTGTTATAGTTGCAGCATGTTCCTCCAGCTGTTTCCCTTCGGTTCCACTTACTTTTCCAGCCTTTTGTTGCTCCTGTTCCAACTTTTTTGAGACGTGTTGCTGCCGTTAGATTCAAGATGAGCTCATATTTTTCATAAAAGAATAATAAAATGTCTAATTTTCAACATTTGCCAAGTTTTCTATGTTTTATTGTGAAAAACGTGGTTTATGACATTTGCAAATCTTTGTATTCTGCTTTTATTCACATTTGACATAAAGTCCCAGTTTGTAAATAATTTTTAATCACTTTCCTTTATTCTTTATCACCTCAGATATTTCCTGATCCTTAGAGGCTTTCCTAGTACAAATCAAATTGAAACAACTACAGCATTAAAATGCTGCTTGAAGATGAAAGCTTGAGTAATAATAAGAGTTTAAGTTTGATTGTGATGTTGACCGAGTGAATATAGTGAAAATATTTAAGCATCAGTGTTTGAGTCATCTTAGAACTCACCCTGTCACCTCCGTCCTGTTCTCCAGCTCCGGAGGTGGTGAAAAACGAACGCTACACCTTCAGCCCCGACTGGTGGGCACTGGGCTGCCTGCTGTACGAGATGATCGAGGGCCAGTCGCCGTTCCAGCAGAGGAAGAAGAAGATCAAGAGGGAGGAGGTGGAGCGGCTGGTGAGGGAGGTGGAGGAGGAATATTCCAGCAAGTTCTCCGAGGACGCCAAGTCCCTCTGTAAAATGGTGGGTGGACACTGGATGAGGTGCCAAATCCACAAGTCTGATCATTACTTCAATATAGCGCCCATCTGCTGATATTCTTCCTTATGTTAAAGTTGATGCTTCTTTATCATCCATCTCCGTCTATCTGGCTACATCAGGTCCTTCAAATCTCACAATTATCTCATTATTCGAGGATGATGTCATCCAGTAGCTGCTTTTATCATCCAACAGTGGGGTTATTTGTAATTTAAAAATGATTATCATTAACTTTTATAGGTGTTTGCAATTCATTGACATAGCGTTTAGTAAAACTAAACCTAACCCGACCCTGCCGTTTGCATGTCGTTGCAGCTTTTAGGTTTATTTTTCACTTTCTTGTGTACATCTTGTTTTAACCGTTCAGCTGCTGGCCAAAGATCCCGCAGAGAGGTTAGGCTGCCAGGGGGGCGGAGCCTCTGAGGTCAAAGGCCATCCCATCTTCCGTTCCATCAATTTCAAACGGCTGGAGGCCGGCATGCTGGAGGCACCCTTCATCCCCGATGTAAGTCCACCGCTGATTTGTGCTGCAGAAGCTGTCTCACTCTGAACAAATGAACTAGACTTTATTAAACAGCTGCCGCATCATACAGCAGCAGGATCCAAACTGAGAGGGTGTGTGCAGCTGTTACCTTATAAATTATGCAGATTAAATAAATTAATGTGTCAATTCGGATTTAACGTAGTTTTATAAAACCAAAATAATTTCACTGCACAGCAAACAGAGGTTACTTTTAATTCAAGTCCAAACCAAGTCTACAAAGAGTTTCCTCTGGAGAAAAGCAGTTTACTCTTCTGATGCAAGAAATGTTGTTACAGAAATATTTCAGTTCACTGCATAAAAGATACTGTATAACACAGGTTATATGTGTCTCTTCCAATCTTTCTTGAAAGAACATTGTTTTTAAACACTTCAATGATTTTCTCACACATTTGTGGACAAAATGGAGATCTCTGCCCATCTCTGCTCCTCAAAGACTTTCGTGGAGGCTGTTTTTGGACCAAATCATGATCACAATCACCTGTTTTTTTAAATAATAATTAAAAAAATGCTTTTAAACCTTTCTTTCTTTAAACCCCAACTTTTTTTCTTGGATGTGTTGCAAGTCTGAAATGCAGCAGTGGATGTATGTTGATGAATTAAAACATTTATCTTGGGCTAGAAATCAAAGTAAATAAACAATTTTTTTTCTTTTATTTTGTAATTTTCATTAATGCCTCTATTTTTTCTGTTTTTTTAAGGAAAGTCCCTGACTGCACTGGTGTAACTAATATCACTGAGACCAAATGTAAAATGTGTGTTAACATAACTAATGACTTCTTTGGCACTTCTCCTTAAAATAGAGAGCTGCTAATCTACTGTTCTCTCCTTTACAGGAAGTGGAGTTAATTGATTTAATTAATGAGAATGTCACTGAGGCTCAGACATGATTAATATGCAAACTTAACCAGCACCGTGCCGAACAGGAAGGATTCTCCCACAGCGAGCACTGTAGTCATACTCCAGCAGGCTTCAAGCTCCGCAGCGACAGAAGGAGTTTCTGTTTGGGATTTTCCCTCATATGCACTTACATCTGACTCACACAGGCTTCAGAAAACTTCTGATGTTTGCACAGTTCTGGTCAGACTCGTGACTGAAGTGCTCATCCTCACGCTATTTACAGTCTTACTTCTTCTGTTGGGGTTTTATCAGAAAGTCTTGTCAGTGTAAATGTGCTGAAGCAGTGGGTGGTGTGTTTGTGCTGCAGCCTCAGGCCATCTACTGCAAAGACGTGCTGGACATCGAGCAGTTCTCCACAGTGAAAGGTGTGGAGCTGGAGCCGAAAGACGAGTCTTTCTACAGCAAAGTGTCCACAGGCAGCGTCTCCATTCCATGGCAGAACGAGGTGAGAGCCGTGCTGTCCTCGAACAATGCACAACTGCAGGGGGAGAGTTTGGAAAGATATTGTGGGAAAACATCATCCTGAACTTTAAACGACATAATCAAAGTAAATCAAGAGCTGCTCAAGAACCAGATGGAGTAAATGCTCTCTCAGTAGACAGCGTGGACAGAAACTCACAGCCAACAGAGACGCTCCTTCTCAGTGACATGTCCAGGATTACACCATCTGTTGTTAACAAGCTCTGTAATCCTCTTCCTTTACTGTTACCACTCTGTCTGCAGTTTCTGTCTGCCCATATAGTTTTAAAGCTGAGCAGAAAGCTGTTAGAGTTATTCCTGCAGCCACTTCTCGGTGAAAAAAATAATACCTTCTTCCAAGCTCTAAGCAAACCAAAATTATTATTATAGGCCTGATATTTTGGCATGTGTTCTGCTGTCTGCAGTCTTGGCTGGATTAAACAAATTACTATGTGCTTCTGAGATAAATTACAAAGACAAGCAGCGTCTTTACAGTAGAAATTAGGACTTTAGCTGTGGTTACACAAATCAGCAATGTGGCACTTTCCTGCAGGGTTGTGTTCATATATGGCTGTTTTATTTGTTCTTTGGAAATGGTGATATTTTATTTCTCAGTACAGACAGTAGCATTTTATTCCATAGTCACTGCTTTGTTGTCATGTCTCTCCACTCATGGAAAAACTCAAGAATGTTGTGTTGTGTCATGTAAGATGTATTCCAGCTGTGAATCTGAACAGATTTGACCAGCTGTGGTGGAGATTAAAAGTGGGATGTTGACAAAAAGTGACAAAAAGGAGTCATTTTCAGGATTAAAATACTTCCATGTACTTTCTTTAATCCCTAAAATTGAAAGTCAGGGATCCAAGAGCAAAAATATATAAAAATTTGTTCATTGTATACATATTTCTTTGAAAACTGAGACCAAACCTGTTCTGAAACAAAAAAATCCCTATTTAGTCCTTTACTAGACAATTTTGGTGTAAATGAGATTTAAAATGTAATTCAATATTTGCAGAAGCTTTCAGGTTTTGTCTTTCCTCCTGCAGATGATTGAGACGGAGTGTTTTGATGAGCTGAACGTTTTCTACCAGGACGGTGCGGTTCCTCCTGACCTGGACTGGAGAGGGCAGCCGTCCCCTCCACCCAAACAGGGGCTCCTGCAGCGGCTCTTCGGCAGACAGGTCAGCTTTAATCGAATGATCATATCTGTCAGCTTTAAAATTTATCGAACTCCAGAGCACTTAGCATTATGTGACTTTAATCTAATAGTTCCCAATGTTTTTGGCTAGCAGCTTCTTGCATATCATGTTTCAGAAATATTGGTCTTAGATCCTCTGGAGACATCATCCTGCCACCAGACATCTGTTTCACAGCTCTAAAGCTCAGATATGATAATAAAGAAGGGTGTGCATTTGATTTATTGTTACAATAATATGAGAGCAGCAATGTCTTTGATATTAGAGGGCTTCATTAGCCACATTTCCACTGCAGAGCATTTCAAAGAAATTTAAAGCACAAAAATTCTACTAATGCACTCTTGCTGTGGTTTTAGCCCATTTAAAAGAAGACTTAATGCACATTTCTCATTTGTAAGACACTTTGGATAAAACTGCTGGAAACATTTACATTTAGTACAAACAAACTCACATTAACAGATATGATATCCTAGATATTCCCAGAGATGAAGTAACTCCTATAGAAGAGCTATTTTTGTCTTGTTGATGCCCACCACAGTTGTTATTTTCCTCCTCGAGGTTTGTTACCTGTTAGGACAACCACTTCTTCTACTGAATTATAACCACTAGCAATGTAGCATCTACAGCTCCCGACATTATGTTTGGGACAAACTCAGATGTGTTTTAGTCTGTCGTTCCCATAGTTGCTATGCAGACTAGTTCATTACCTTCATTGCTCAATGAAAACGTTTGATTCCTATTTGTTTTTTTCACTTTTTTTTCAAAAGATTGCTTCAGATTTGCTTTAGTAATGAGTGAAAAATTCGATTCATCACGACCGCTCTGCAAATGAAGATGCTCGTTTCCCTGATGATAATTAAGAAGTTAGGAGTTTTTGTTCCATTAATTAATTATTCAAGCAGTTATAACTCAGTTTCTAATCTGCCTCAACCCTGCTGCTATAAATACGCAAATTTTCCAGGACAAAAATCTGCCACTTGCGAAGCCAATAGATTCAGACTCTCCTTGAAAATGTTCAGCTGCTGAGGCCGAGCCACAGCTTCCAACAGCTGATGAAGCCTCTATAAAAGTATTTAGTTGGCCCAGAATCAGAATCACTTCCGTCTAAAATGCTTCAGCTGTCATCTGTCCATCCACAGAACAGCACAGGCAGCAGGAACTGCGAGCATATGACGGGTTAGTAACTCATGTGCTGAGTGATTTGGGCTTGGAAGGTGTCACTCTGTGAAAAGTTAAACCAGCTGTGTGCAACATAACGCACTAGAATCCAGGAGGGTAGAACAAACGCATCCAAAGATGATGTTATTTTCCCAGTGGGAGCTGATCTCCCAGAAACATCTTGCTTATAATTCACTCTTTTCCTCCTTTGCTTAGTGCTCGTATAATGGCTTGATTGTGACATGTGAGGACTGTGATGTGGCTTGTGTCTGCAGCCTGACAGGAGAGAGTTGGAAAAAACTCTTGGCCTGTTTTTGCACATTGAGAGACAAAGACTCCAAAATTTTTGTTTTATTGTAAAGATGTTTTATAATGCTCAAATGTCAAATTTAACATGCAAACTCTGTTGTTCGTGTACAACTACAGTTTTTTTTACTCACTTAAACTTCTTCTCAAATTCTTAATTTTAAACTGTTTCTACACGAGTTCAAAGTATTCTGGAGAAATGGGGGCAAAAAGCATTTTCTGGCTCTGTTGTGGTTAAAAAGGGAAAAAAAGTCCAGACTCTGAGGCGAGCTACGAGATGATTTCTTCTCTGTTGACTGTGTGCTCTGTGCTCCCCCCTGCAGGACTGCTGTGGTAACTGCAGCGACAGCGACGAGGAGCCCACCAGGCTGTGACATGCTCACGCACACAAGATATCTTTTGTTTACAACTTTTGCACATTTGTATTTTTAAGGTAGTACTATCTCTAAATGTCAGAATGTATATTTTCAGCATAGCCATAATGTTTAATGTTATTTAAAAGTGTGAAATATCTGCTGTCGATGCGTTTCAGAACGTAGATGGGCAGAAAATCCCCCCCCCCCCCCCCCCCCCCCTCCTCTTTTTTAAAACTGCTTTTGTTTTAGTTGATTGCTTTTTTTGTCCAGGGAAAGCTTTACTTTCGTCCACTTACACACTGAACTGAGAGCTGCTGCTGAGCAGCTCCACTGGAACAAGCGCCTGCTGTTAAAGTGCCTTGCTTGAGGGCACCATGGCAGTGGTTACTAAGGGAGGACTGAACATTCCTTGATCTCTTTCATTTTTACCACTTTGTCCGGGGAAACCAGTGACTCTCAGCCCATGAACTGTGACCACTTCCCCTCATCTGCCCTCCACTCTGCTTTGACCTCCCTGCTTTTTCTACTCTGTTTGTTTCGACATTATGGTTTTGAATTTTTCACGTCAGAACTATAAAGTCTGCTTCTGCAGATTTTTTAAAAATCACTCTTATTTTTTATAATTCTGATGGATCTCTCGAGACAATCGACTCCTTGGTGTCAGTGCTGCTTCAGTTGCACTTGTCGAAACGATGCCGGTTTTGAGACGTGTCAGAAACGACTCGTAACTCAATCGTTTTCATCACCTCTGATCGTACAGACGCATCTACCAACATGCAGTGTTGTGCCTTTTCCTCCCCTTGTAGTGCCTCGTGGCTTCAGTAGGAATGTTATTGGTCCACAATCGACAGCAGTGCTTAAACTGAGAAAAAATAAACAAACAAAAAAGACTCATCAATATCTCAATTTCTTTTTGACTCAGGATGACCGAAAAACTCGAATTTATTATCGAAAACAGACAAAGTAAAAGAGTTGATCAGATTTGATAACAGAAAATGTGAAGTTGGAGGATGGTTCTTGGAGGAACTAATCAGTTTAAACCCAAGTAGAGACTCTTACTTCTTCAGTGTTGGAAACTTTATTCCTCATGCTGTTTATCAAACTTTATGGGCGACTAAAAGAGCCAAAGTGGGACGTAAATTATCTCAGATTGACGTTAACGTAGAGTAGCTGCACAGCTAAAGATGGTGGCAAACTGTGTTTCGTAATGTAATGAAAGGCAAAAGTTACGCTGTTACAAAAATACATGTAAATTACTTACCAATATACCCATTAGATTTAACAGGTCAACCAGATAAGTCTTCATCTTAAATTTAACGCTCTTAATGATTTTTTTTTTCTTTACTGGAAACAAAAATCTGTGCAGCTGGGTTTAATCTAATGTGATGAATATGTGACGTTTGAAATGTGCAAAATATATAAATGGAGACACAGGAAATGCAGCTAGAGCTGTGTATGCTGGTCAAAATCCTTTTTTAAAAACGGGGTCTGTGCCTTCTTTAGTGATGTACAAGAGTCCCACAAATGTCAGATTTCCATATGTCACAGAACATTCCCGATTCCCACTTAAACCAGTTGATCTGATCTGATCTGATCGGAAAGCTACTAAACAAGACCAGAAAATCCTCTCAGGGTTTCTGTAAATAATTCAACTTTTACTTTCTTCATGAGCACGAGGGCTAATCATTTGACCCTGCAGTCGCACACTTGATGAAGAGAGTCCAAAGATCGGTCCGCCTGATCGGGTCACATGATTAATGTCACTCTGAAACCGAAACGACGACAAGAGTAACTGAAGCTTTCAGGTGAAATCCTGAGACTGAAGCTGGTCTGTTAGCCGCTGCAGTGAAATGCCTCCGCTGGAACAGCTGTTTCCTCAAACATGGCCTCTGATTCTAAGCTATTAAAATGAAATACCTCTGAATGTACAAATGGCTCCTGTGTTTTCTTCTTGTCCATTTAAGCCTGCTGGCGAGACCTGGAAGTCACGATAAACTGAAGCGAGGTGTCAAACACAAGCTAAGAAGGCTGTCTGTGCTTACACAGTAAGACGATATGAAAGGAGTAGACACAGCTGCCAGCTACATGATGATCCAAATCTGTGGGAATATGCTGAAGAAATTATGTTTTGGTTTAAATCTTCACTGAAATTGGACTGTCAGGACCCTTGTCAAAATATTTTAAAAAGTGAAACTGTAAAACACTTCACATTAGATTGAATCAAGAGAATCTCAGCTTTCCAACACCATGTCCCATGTGCACCTACACACAGCATGACCTGCCAACAGGCCATCAGTTACTTAAATATAACCGTCGGCATCATTCTATCATGTTTGGAGAGTTTTGTCGCCCATTTTATAAAGGTTAAAACATGTTGTCGCACTTTCACTCGTGATATCTTTTGCTCAGTTTGCAATACAAAAGTGTTCCCCAGCGACACATTTCAGATTGAGGTTGGATGATGAGATTCGGTCTTTTGTGTGAAACTAGCGTACACATTCAGGCGAGACACTGTATGTGGAAAAGATATGACGCCAACTCACTCCTCTCCGTTATTACTGACTGACAAGAAGCAGCTTTGACAGCCTCAGAGGTAATAATTTAATGAGACACCGGATTTATGGACCGATTATGTTCATCCACTCGTACTAACTGTGATTAATGTGTATTATTAACAGTTAGTACACTGGGAAAGTTTGTAACAACATTATGTTTTACTTTTATTTTTTTCTCTCCCTTTTCAGTCACAAACTTTGATGATAAATTAATATTCTTTATTGTTTCTCATACGATACATTTTACATAGTTTTCATCTAATAATGTGGTAACATTGCAATAGATGAAGTATCCAAAGGAGTTTTGTAGAATATTTATTGAACATTTGTAGTTTCAGAGCTGCAGACCCACATAGTATAAGTGTGGTTTCCTGATTTTTCTGATCGCCTTACTTTAAACCCCAATGACCTTTTCCACGAGGTCAAGGAAAAGATCTGAGGAAAAGACGGTAGGAAAGGATTTTTTTGGGCTATTTGCATCACATCTCACCTTAAAGAAAAGCCGTCCATTCACAACCTGATTGGTTGGTGTTTCAGACCGGTACAATGTTGACACAACCTCTAAATGTGCAACCTTTATGTGCTTAATCAAATTACAGGGAGACAGTCTTTTAATTTTAAACACAGGAGAGATGTAAACAAAAATTTGGAAACACATGAAGGAGTCGAAATCATAGCAGAAGGTTCTGTGTTGGTTCACATGGAACGGGGAAACAGTGGTTCTGATTCCTGCACCAACCTGTAATCTCCTACATTTAATGGTAGATAAACCTGAAATAAATAATCCACTGCTGCTGTTTTTATAAGAGCAATAAGACTTGTTCCCGATTCTTGAAGATGTTTTCCCTCTAACCTGAAAGGCTTCCTCTGGGTAGTTGGTGGGGAGTATTGGCTAATGATTTGTAAAGGGGCCGTTCACATTTGGAAGGTCATTACGGTCATGTGTGTCACTGAACCACCTGTGTGGATCATTTAAGTCATGACTGAGTCGTGTCATATATGCAGTCCTGTGCAGTGAGGTGTGTGTAGACTTTTACATAAGAGAGTCTAAAATGGCACATCACAGCCAGCTCTTCATGTCCAGACTGGAGAAAGGACACTTTGGGGACAGAGATGTTCACATTCTGGACAGAAAAGAGTTTGAGAGAGGAGTCAAAGAAGCCATCTATGTTAAACTGTAAAAAACATCTTTGAACAGAGGAGGTGGTCTCAAATATCACCTTTCCAGCACTTATAATGCAGCAATGTCTCTTCTCCCCAGGAGGTTTCACAACCATTCAGACCTTGGACCCTGTGGCCAAAAATATGGTCTTTCAAAGAGGTAAACAACTCACATAATAGTCAGGTGGCTCAGTGACACTCTACGGTCTATGAGCCGATATGGTTTAGAACTGAAGAAACCTTTCAGATGAGAGGTGAAACGTCTTCAAGAAAGCAGAAGCAGAGGTCCAGCTGCCCTTATTCCAGCTGTTGGGGTCACCATAGCCTGAATGTGAGAATCTACACTGACACATATTTGAATCGTTTGGGAGTGGATGGATCAGAGTCTCACCAAGGTTCGGACGACACCGTTCACACCTGTACAAATGATCCGGGGTGACGGCGCAATCGTATCAGAACTAGTTGAGCTAATTCCGAATCCACAAATTTAGAGCTCATTTGAGCTGGACCATAAAATGTGAACACACTTTAAGAAGAAACACGTGAAGGACAGCAGAAGACTTGTTGAGCGGTTCCACTGCAGCTTTCTTTGACAAAGTAAATGGGTAATGATGGCCTCAGTCATGTATCACATTTGTTATGCAGTGACTGCTCAGTCGCTGTTAAATTGAACCTTATAAATCAGATCATGATCCTCCTCAGTCTTGTGTGGCTTTAGTAAATTAAAACAATTTATCTTCACAGCGATGATGGTAACAAATGTTTGAGCCTCGTAAAGTGAAAAGGCGTCCACGCGTGTTGATTCCCCTCCCATCCTTTATTTCCTCCTGTGTTACCACGGCAACTCAAATTCAGGAAGGATTCCAGTAAAATGAATACTGTGCATGTAGACACACACCCACCCACGCAGACACACAGAAGTGCATGTTCAAAGCTGCTGTTCAGTGGCATTTACTTTGTTACTCTATATTTTTCTGCTGACCTGTCACGATCAGAAGACGAATCATCACCAAAGAACAAGTGATAATAGAGCTGATTGCAGGCTGTTTCATCCACAATTAGAGATGAACACCCTCATAGAGTGGATGGAAATGTAGAGAGGCCTCTCAGCAATCAGGTCATGAGCTGCGTTAAGAGTGCTTAAACTCAACCAGCTGGGAGGAGCGCCTCATATTTCACTGTAATTAAAATACACCGGTCAATCAGAGCTGTGAGGAGACTTCAGATGCACAATTCAGGAAGTTTAAGCCAAATTTACAGCCACATAACAAAGTTTTTTCTCAGTTTATGGTAAACAATGTGCAAGAAAATCTAATTCAGACTCGCATTTGAACTTTTCATGTGTTTCTTTGGTAACATTACTGAACATTGTCCCTTTTCAGTGTAGCAGCTTGCTCTGTACTGGAGTCCTGAAATGTTCTAGAAATGTTCTGAAGGGGTGACTTCATGCAAAAACTCTGATTTGAGCTCTCAAATAAATGATCAGGGTCGGCAATGAGCTTAATTAGCTTGTTGGGTAAAAGTCAGAAATGAAAATAGGATTAACTCAGGACATAAATGTTCCTAAAAAGACCTCAAAATCCACAATGGACGACTTAAAGAAGCACTAGTTGAAGATATGTTAAGATTCTCACAGTGTGGCAAACGTTTTGTGGGAAGAATGCCAAAGAAATCTCCCAAAAAAGCAAGAAAAGACTAATCTGCTAAACAATAAGTTTATAATCTGTGGTAAAGTTCTGCACTTTAGACCATTTAAAGACTCTATGTACAGTTGAACTTGTACAAAAAAAGGATGTAATCAAAACCGTCATGTTTAAAACATCTTCAACTTTATAACTTTTAGCAATCTGGACCAAACTGAGTGAGACGGGGGCCTTTTAGTGGCCTCCAGAACGTTCCAGTGGACGTCCAGCACAAAGACGTCCACTGTGTGAACGCTGTGTCACTTCTGGATCCGACGTCATGTACTCACACTTTCCCCCACTCACACATTTGTGAGCATTGTGTTCTTTAGATGACAAGTTAAACACGTTTTCTCCCATCACCTTTAACCCCTTCGTCTCCCGTCTGTGACTTCGTCCCGTTCGCTGCATCAGAACCCGCACCGGTCCCCGTCGTATTGCTCATTCATCATGCTCGTCTGAGTCACTCGCACTCGCAAATGAATCAGTCAGATCAGATCCTGACTAATCAAATCGTCGATGCTTTTGGCTGTCAGTGAATAGTCTGATTTTTTTTTTAAATAGAGAAATATGTCACGACGTATTTGTCATCAGAAATATTTCAACAAATGTGATATTGTTGTGAAATTTGTGCAGATTCATATTCAGACGGTGTTGCCGATCGCTTTTTCTTCAAGCATGATCACCCTAACAGGATTTTTAAGTCAAATATGCAGCTGATATTTGCTGAATCTGCAGCTGCTTGCCAGTACTGTCGGTTTCATGGCAAAGTAAATGTTGTTGTCCTTTTTGCTGATTGCAATCAACATTTCTTGTAGAGATGGAGGCCTTTGCTAGCTCTTTTCCTCCTTTTTCCAGTAAAAGTTCAAGTTTTTCCAAATAGATCCCTGAATGTTGGAAATAAATATGTCCATAAGTGGCTGATGGGAAGAGACTGAGGTAAGTATTGAGTTTAGGAGGCAAACCAGTGTTGTAAGGACATGGATGCCCACCTTTCTGCACCATTATTTGCTCAACAGGAAGCTATAGTTGGTCTCCACTCTTCTGGGAGGCTGTTGAAGTTAATGTGATCATCCATCCAAATTCCAATGCTGATTTAGATAAAAAATAACTATAAAACTAATGAGTTTTCCCATCAGCGTCAGCTGTGCTGTTTAATTAGTTCTGATCACTAAGTGTTTACAACGAGGAGTCATTTCTTTTTTCTTGATTTTGTCTCTTCGTGTCTAATCCCTTCATTATTACACTGTGATACATGCAACTCTTCGTTGTCTGGGATCATCAGAATGATTTATTATCGTGTTACATGTCATATGAGCTGCCGTCGAAATGCTGCATTTTTTTCTGCTGTACTCATAGTAAATCGCACCGTCTCTGCTGGCGTCCATAATAATGTACATATACAAGCTGTCGGGTTGTCAGGTTTATCCTCAGAGGTCTATGAATATCTGTAATTCTCAACATGCTGATGTTAAAAATGGTCTGGAAGAAAATAACCAAGTCTTGTCATGATTGCAGTCAAACTGTTTGCAATTTGATTCCTGCAATCCCACATATGACCCACTCCTCATTCTGACACTCAGCAGCTCAGCGTGGGCGAACTCCATCAGTTGAAACCACGTCAGCTGTGAAACCACTTCAGAGGAGTTTCCACTCAGAGCATCAATCCACCTGCTGGGAACCTCAAATGGCTCCGGCCATTTTTAGAACCTCCATCAGTCTAAAAACAAACTGTTACTACGTCGTGTCTCATCTCATCTGGAGGGGAAACAACCTCACGACAAGAACCAAAAGCAAGAATCATCAACAAATCACAGCAGTGATCAAAGAGTGTAATGATAAGAACTGATATTAGTATGTACATCACTGTAGTACTACTGTGCTCTAGTGATGGTAAGACTAATGACTTAATAAAGCAGATATGCATCATGACAGTTGAGCCCATTTGAAGCTTTAAATAATTCTAAAAGAAGGCAGAATGTATCTACAAAGCACTGAATGAAGCAAGGATGGATGAATGTCAGAGGAGGGAAGTTATTAGCGGGATGGTCAACATTCTCCAAAACTCTTAGGCTTAGTTCACATAAACGCATATATTTATCCCTCCTCCTTTCCCAGAAAGGAATCGTGTTCACACCGTAATGTTTTTACATAAAATCTGCTAAAAAAATGCACAAACGCAGTGTCCATTAACTTTTTGGGATTCTTTTGTTTTCTGACTTGTGTATTTGTAATACTTAAATTTCTTTGTCTTACTAAGGCTTGAAATATTCTGTCGTGTCCCCTGAACATGAAGAGACATGCATATTCTTATATATTCAGCTGTATTTGTATTTATACACACATCCGGTGTAGTTTAAACAGAACTACATGCGTCTCTGATTTAATTCTGACTTTATCAAGCCTCGTGTCTTGTTTAGTTTTTCTAACATAACTTTGTTGTGGATCTTGTCATGAAAGTGTAATTTTAAACTGAGAGCAGCACGTTCTTCTTAAGACTGCAAGAATCCCTCGACTGTCATTTCCCAAGCTTTGATATGCCCACTTATCGCTGTGAGCAGAGAAGAATCAAGCTTTTGTTTGAGGGTTCAGAAAAGAACTTGAAGGAGACTCTGACCCTGAAGTATCTTTGTTCTCCAGCATTCAGGCCACGTAATTCCTCAGTCCCTCAGTCGTCGGGTTTCCCTGCTGAGGGAAGGAAACAGGAAAGACTCGAGAACAAGCAATTAGCACTTTGGCGTCTCATCAGCAGCTAATTAGTCCTTATCTCTGAAATACCAACTTTAAATAGAAGGATTTTTGAAGGTGAGGGTCTTTTGAACTTTGAATACATTATATCTACAAAAAGACTCTTTATTGGTTGAATTTGAAACACACGGATCTCTACTGTAGCTGAAGTTTGACAGCAGACGGTCGTTGTGTGACATCATCAGCAAAGTTGTTGCACTGATGGCGACATCTGAACATTTCTACCACACCTTCTTCTCTGCTACAACTTTCTACATGTTTGTCATCTATCTGTAACAAAAGCCTATCTTTTAATTAATACTGCAGCGATATTAATATCCCTCCAGGGATTAATAATCTTTAATAAACGCTCACATCTGTGAGTGGGACTTCTTTAACAAAACATCTTTATCTGACATCCTGGGAACAAGAACAGGTTGGCTGCTACTGGGGTCATGTTTTGGTTAATATCACCTTACATCCAACAGACTGTCCTTTATTATGTTGCCATGTTGTTATGAGTTGATTAATTAACTCCAGGCTTGACTGAACACATTCACAGGGTACTTCCTGGAACCTGATGAGCAACTTAAAATATTCACGAGCAGCAACAGAGTGTTGGAGAAGGCTGCAGACGGGCTTTTAGTTTCCAGGTATTAAACTTCCCCCTGGACACGTGTCACAGGCCTCTCTTTGCGCAGTCTCTGACGTCACAGTCGTGTGACCATCCTGAGCTCATCGCCGTATTGTTTCATTCCCGGCATGTTGGAGGAGGATTTTTGGCTGGAGAGACGGGTCATCGACCCGCACGCCGTCACTGCTCAAACGTCTCGAGTCTGTTGCCAAACTCACACACTCACACACACAAACTTCCTCCTGGTTGAGTTTCAATGTTAAGTGTCAAACAAAGCATCAGCAGGTCTTGTGACTGTGCTAAGTTTAAACACAGGCATAAAGCTTTCATTTAAGTCGCAACATCTTCTTTAACTTAGTGGAAGACTAAAAAAATGACGGCATCTGTACAGAAGTCCCCTCTCCCAGGAAACGGCGATAATGTGAGGCTAAAAGTGTTTTATACTCAGACGGAGGAACAGACTGATCTTTATGATGGAGGAACTGATGAAGACAACAGGCTCAGTGTTTACCTCAACAGGCTTCAGAAACTACCATCTGGAGGAAAGTCACCGATCAGACTGTGTGTTTTTATGTGTGTGTCTGTCTCGGGATGCTGAATATGGCTGCTGCAGGAGTGGGTACACTAATATAGAGTGTATGTCTGCCTGTGTATGATTATTTTGTGTATCCTGATTTTTTTCTCATTAACTCCAGAGATCCCAAAGGGCAAAGCATTCAAAAGAGAACATGATCTTATGCTTTTTTTTTTCACCTGTGTGAGCCTTTATCTGCAGTGGATCTTGGGGCACTATAAGTCTGAAAGCCCCCAGAACTTTATCTGCAAATGTTTCCGAAAGAGATGCACACCCACTGACTACACAGATACACAAAATGACTCCCAACAGATGCAGAATTGCAACAAAAATATGCAAAACATCAACAAAGAGGAAAAAAAAATACAACATTTCAACAAGATGCAAAATGACCACAACGAAAAATAACAACCCTTAGGACAAGTAAGAAAATGCAGCCCGGCGTCCACGACGCCACTATTATAAATAAGAACATTCATTCGTGCTGTGTGGCTACTTTTAAATACACTGGCCTTATTCTAGATTAGAAAAAATTCCAGTTGTGGCGTTTACAAGACATGCATTTAGAATATTCTATTCATATTCACATACGCTTCTTACAGAGCACTGTTTAACTGAGTGAGACATCTCAGTTCAGACATCTGCTCCAAAAACCAAAAGCTGCTCTCATCTCAACATCTAGACAGTCCTGTACAAAACTTTCGATCCAGCCCTCATTTCTTCATCATTTTCCCTTCAAGCAGGCAGACTTTCTGGCAATCTTTAAAGTGGTCTTGAACAACAGTTCTCCGGGCTTTCTTTCTTTGGACATCCGCTGTTTTTTCAGCCCAGTCCTTGTATCTGAACGTTTTCAGAGTTTTCAGTTTTTTGTTTGTTAAGCCACTTCACAGTGACCTATGAATCATTCAAGCAGAAAAAAGCACCTATAAATATCTATTTATACAATATTTATAAATATCACACAAAATAACATCTGTGTACGCCACTATATATATTTATTGCTTAAGTTTCAGCAGGATTTAAACTCTGTCAAGCCACCCCACAATAAGGCTGGTCTGTTTAGAAACCTGAAAGTTAAATAAGTCCACAAAGGATGTAGACACTGTGTGCAACTGCAGTTTCCTCAAACACAAAACGGCAGCGTATATTTCTGGATTGCTAAACGATGCGATGGATGGATGCAAAGCAACGCGCGTGAGAGCCACAAATGAGGCAACGTGGTGACACAAAAACAGGATAAACCACACAAATCAACTCAGAGGAAATGTAACGCGACACAAATGATTACAGGGAAAAATGACAGACAGATGCTCAGCAGCGGCAAAGAGAGAGTAACTCCAAAAAGATGCAAAGTGGCTAAAAGAAGCCTCAGACTTTTCTCCTTCACAGCAGAGACGGAAGTCCAGGAATTGGTAGTATTATAAGTACTAATAATTTTGCTTTTTAAGAGTCATTTCTTGAATCTTATGGACAGCAATTAATCACATTTTAAACCTTTTAGTTAAATACTTCTTGAATACGCATTGAGCACTTTTTTTAAAATCTAAAATGTCTCATCATTCATAAGTAACTTCGAAATAGCAACACATTCTAATGACAATGATTAATTACTCACAACAATGAGACCCATAAAAGTATCGAGTCCATCTATAACGAGTGGACTATGGGGCCAACAGAAACTACACCTGACTGCGCACAGAACCTGCTTCAGTGTGATTTGAATTCAGTCTAATGAAGACGTTTGGAAGTCAAATCAGCTGCAGGTCGGCTGAGCTCATGTGCTTTAGTCTGACCAACGACTCAGAGTCAACAATAACGTCTGGATTCATTGAGGCTTCGCATGGATGTAAAGCTTACGTTCTTTAAAGGGACTGACATTTAAACAAGATAGTTGTGTGTTGAGGGATCTCATCCTCTAATGAGGACATAAATATTTAACATGCGAGAGGTGCAGGTGTAATGAACTGTCATTTGATAACCAGTTTGTAACTTTAGGATGAAAAGCTGCTCTTGACTGCAGATCTGGCTGGAGATGGTTACAGCTCTGTGGCATCATGCGTTATGTAAGCTGCTTTGACAGGATACTCAACATTGTACTTGTGTAGATATTTCAAATGTCAGCATTTGGTTCAAAGCACTGCTCATCAGCCAGTAAGAGGCACCTGTTTTACCGATGGCTGGGGCAGATATTTATCAGCTGTGTCCAGGTTGTGTTTTATATACTTTGCCCTGAAACCAACAGCATTTATTTATGTTGAATTTGGTCGGGCACAAAAAGATGTGTTGGGCCATATAAGCACTGAAAAGCTACTGAGTTGGCAATAGTTTAACAGGCTAAAAAAACAATTTGAAAGATTATTACAAGTATTATTATAGGTCATAATAAAGGTTTTTAACACATCTGTATATAAATTTGACTAATTGGGTACAGAAAATGGTCATAAATTTGAACTAAAGTCTTCTAAAATGTGTGATCTGGGGCAGTTTGTAACCGAGTGTGAAGCAGCTCTGAGCAGCACCTTTATATCTGAAGCTATGCTCCCATCAGAAATCAGTGAGCAATGAGTTGCTGTTGTCAGTTTACCTATTCTATATCTATATCTATATCTATATCTATATCTATATCTATATCTATATCTATATCTATATCTATATCTATATCTATATCATCTATATCTATATCATCTATATCTATATCTATATCTATATCTATATCTATATCTATATCATATCCTTTAGACTATGTTCAGACAGCAGGCCTTAGAGTGGAGTTGCTGCTTTTGTGCATCAAAAGAAGCCATTTGAGTTGGTCTAAACATCTGGTCAGGAGGTCTTACAGGCATCTTATAGGGGTATTGTTTCAGACATGTATCACCTGGAGGAGGCCTTGGACTTCCCAAAGAGATTACATCTCTTGGCTGGATTGGAAACCGCTTTGGGTCCCCTAGGAAGAGCTGGAGGAGGTGGCTTTGGAGTGGAAGGTCGAAACATCTCTGTTGTTGCCCTGGTGACCCGGTCTTGATAAGTGGCAGAAAGTAGATGGATGGCAGGTGACAGACTTTAAAGAAAATGTAGACATTATCTCACTCCACAATTGTCCAGAGCCGTGTTCTATGAAGCAGGTTTAACACAGGTTGTTACAGGTTGTTGCAGTTTTTCACATAATTTCATCGTACGTAGGCTGTTATGGTTCTCAGTAGGTTGCAGTTTGAGATTTGTGCAAGTAGATGTTGCTAAATCCCTTTAAAGTGAGTAAGAACTCAATGATCTTTAAGGAGAGCCTCTTTTGTGAGAGCCTTTTGTGGACATTGTTAGGCCTATTTTAGGGGAATTGGAGCTACCCTGAAATGTCCTGAAGCCCCTTCTTAATTTTTTGTTAGATATACTGATGTCACAATTGGTTTTAATGATCATGGTGTTAGCGATCGAATGAGAAATGTTTGGCTACACAGTTACACATTGCAAGTCCTGGCAGCCAAATCAATTCTGTTCCGTAACGTTCCACCTTTCACTCCTGAGCGTGACACTGCGAGTCTGCAATTTAATTGAATTCACAAAGATTTCCACATCCAGAAGTCCACATTCCTGCTGGTAGTAGTAATTAACTCAAGCTAATTAGGCACAGTGCTTTCTATGAAAAGGGAACAAGTGTAGAAGCTATTTTCTTCACATTGTGAAGACTCTATTCCTTTTTGTTTTTACTCTTTTTGAAATGAACATTTGAGTTTGTTTTGCTTTAATAATTGAACTATTTGAGAAAGTTTCCTATTCATCTTGTCAAATTAAAAATGAACTTTCTTCAGAAATGCAACAGGCTGCATGATGGTGTAGTATTTAGTAATCTTGGCCGTTGCCTTTCTGGAAAGAGTTTACATGTTTCCGTCCTCTAGAAACAACAAAGGGGAAAAAAGGTAGCTTCCCCCACACTCCACACAGGTTTTATGTGTTTGAAAGTACATTATAGATGACAAGGGGAACATTTAGGGACTATATTCAGGGACAGCCGTCCCTGGTGAGAGCCAACTTTTCCTCCTGCCTTTGTTTCTCTTCCCTTACAGAGTTGTTCGACCACCTTGAAGCACAACGTCCCACCATAAACAGCACGGACTGAAATGTTGTTGTTCAGCAGTCCCAAATTAAAAAGGCCTGACAGCCAAATGCATCATTTCTTGCAGACTCTGCCCAGGTGGCACACATGGATGCATGACAGCAGTAAAATACTGTACATGCAGCTCGTGTGCGTTTGAATCAGCTGACGTGTCCCTCAGCCAAGTCGTGCGTCCTTGGAAAACCCCCTGCCGGCGGGTTGATTTGTATTCTTACCGTCCAGCAGACAGACAGAGAAGGGGCTGAGTGTCACGAAGCGCTCCGGTGATGAGAGGAGAGTGGAGGGACTGAATAAAGGAGAGGACCGCGAGGCGGAGGGAGGAGCCGGGCTGTCAAGGTGAACCGATAAACCTCGTTTTATCACCTCTGACGTCCAAAACACGACGCGCAGCTCCGAGCGGCGGAGCTCTCATCTCAGTGGATGCGCACTTGGACGCGGAGCAGTGACGGGAAAGCGCTTCTACCGTTTTTGGGGGATTTTTGTTGAACATTTTTTGGGCTTAAACTTGACTGCCACAAAGAGAGTTGAGTGCGTCATCTAGTCGGAGACGGCAGAGGAATTAAAGGTGAGTTTTACAACGAAAACATGATGCTCACACACCGACCTGTGGAGAGTTAATGATGTTTGGGGACGTTATCACCTTCGCGCGGACACACGTCTGAGACTCCTAACATGAATATTTGGTGTTAATGGCTCCTCTGAGAAACACACGTCTTTCTCAGCGGTGTCAGGATAACAAAGCTGAAGGAAACCTTTGAAGAAGAGATTATTGACAGCAGCAGTGAGTCTGAGCTGTGGCGTAATGTGGAAATGGATCAGTGTGTTTTGGATGACACGGACTCGATTCAAAACACTGAAGCTGACCACGGATCCCTGCAAAAATCAACAACAACACACACACAAACACACAAGGCTCCCGAACAAGTTCATCTACAAAACGTACAACTGTATTTATGAAGAGATGGATGAGATTTATTTTATTTTTTTTAAAGGTAAGACTAAAAGTTCTCAACACGTTCGCATCAGGTCTGGAGTTTTTTGAAAATGGGAAAGTTGATAAGTGACATTTAGAGGCTTTTCGAGCCAATTAAAACAGAGAGGAGAACACCAAGATCATGAATAATCATATTAACACAATAACACTTCAGTAATTGATGGAGTAACATGGTTTTGAGGGTGGGAACGACAGCTAGTTGTATTTTTCTTCTTTCTTGCTGTGCAAAGAACCAGATAAAATCATATTTGGTTCATTTCTGGGTGAAGACTTTCTGCATGTGGAGTGGAAGCCAAATTTGTGTAGTCTCCACGGGGCGCAGATCTCTGTGCATCTGCATCCTTTCACTTTGTGTTGGTAACATACGCCGATCAGCTACAACATTAAAACCACTGACCGGAGGATCATCTTGATCCAGTGCAACGTTCTGCTGGGAAAACTTGCTTCCTGGGACTCACATGGATTTCGCTTTGGCACCTACCTAAACATTTCTGCAGACCAATCGTCCCCCCACAGCCATACAGTGTGGCAACACCACTCCCCTAACGAGCACAGAGGGACAGCATTGAGCCTTGCAAAAACATCTTAGGATTGGTTAAAAAGCATGTCAAAGAGCCTGAGCGTCTAAAATCTCCAGATACCAATCTGATGCAATCTGATAGCATCCGTTGGAAGCAAGCCCAGTACACGAAGACCATCTCAACAACCCACAGGGCCTAAAGAATGTTTTGCAAAGGTCCTGGTATAAGACACTCCAGGACACTCTCAGATGTTCTTTTACCACGCCTTGACTGGTCAGAGCTCTTTTTGTCTCGATGATGAGCTGAGCACACCTAATATTAGGCAGGTGGTCATGTTTTTTTTTTCACATTGATGTTATGTGACTAGATAGTTAGTCACAGTTTTTTTTAACTGCATTTAGACAATGTTAAAAAAAGGTGAATGAAAACAGTAAAAATCTTGAAAAGCCTCCCACTAATGCTAAAGAAGAAATATACAGGAATATATATATAGATATGTACCTACACACACACACATTTGCTTAAGTTGGTTTTTGGTCTGTTTTGAAGAAGACTTGATGCACAATTCTAATCTGACCTGCAAAATGTAAAATTCTGTGCTCACCAGCTGTTACTGGTCTGAGCTGACAAATAATAAACTGTAACCCATAACCCAGATATTCTCAGAGATTAAAATAATACCTGAAGAAGAGCTCTCTCAATTATCCCCTTTTGGTTGTCCACCACATTTTTTTTTCCTCTTTAAGGTTTGTTTCCTCTTAGGACAACTACTTCTTGTATTGAATTACAACCACTAGCAACGTAGCTTATACCGCCACCCTCTGGTGACACCACAGCCTTGTTGTTTCACTTCATACCAGCCAATAGAAGCGATTCTGATTCACAGTTCTTTGTCTAATAGAAACTCAGCCTCTGTAAGGCAGTTTGTTAAACAAGGATCACCACAAAGTTGTGTCATACAGTTCAGGGAATTAAGACGTCCTCTATGCTCCATGAACCACACTATGCACTCTTAATTTGCTTTGTTTGTGCAACAAGTCCAAGTGAAAAGTTTCAGAGCACAACCATGGCATCAATGTGTGTTGTTTGAAAAGGCCATTAAAGTCCATATGAAAATAAATTAGCGTCTCCCTTTACCATCCAACCTACAGGAAAAGCCTGCGGGTCAGTTAGTCTTTGGCCAGGGATATATTTGCTTTTAATTACGGATTCACATGTTTATGAGGGCTGGGTTGTGTCTGTGTGTGGTTGGAGCATCGATTGCGCATGTCTTCAGAAATGATTGCTATGTGTTAGCAAGTTGTAATATGTAGCTGACAACTAGGGAATTTTGGAAACATTTCAGTTCTGAGAGAAAAGTGGGAGAAACATAGTGTGAACACTGCTGATGACAGGCTTTTTTGCCCGCCCTGGCTCATGTTGGGTGCCCCCTGGTGGAATCCTGCAGCACCAGGAATAGTACACAGGCAATTATGTGAACAATTATGCCCATGACAGATTAAGTTGCTTACTCTAATGTGTGATTTAAAAGCAAGTTATCCCTGTGCCTTTACAGCACTAGGTGGCGCATTAGCCGCACCAAAAGTAAACGCAGATAGGGAGACGTTAGTTTACAGTGATAACTTATAAGAGGTATGACAGATCACATAAGGAGGATGGGGGATAGAAAGGGGGATAGATACCAAACTCCCAAACATTGGACTCATGTTTGAGACCAGCCTTATCATTGCTGTTTTTCACTTACTTCTTTAAATTTTTTCCTTATTTGAACTTGCTTAACCTTACTTTTACATTACTGTTTTGTCCGGGCTTAAAAGTACTTGGTTATGGTTAAGTATTAAAAGTACTGAGTTTAGGAAAACATAATGGTTAGGCCTTGAAGTGCATTTCATTGTGGAAAGTTTTGTTTAAATTCTTCATGTTGCACAGCAGCATGTCCCGCGACTTTTATGTTATGAGCAAGGAAGTCCCTGCAAGATAAAAATGATGCTTTAGGAGTATCACTAGTCTGGAGGGAGATGGAGCTTTTTTTATTTTGGGTCCATTAAACACTGTTGAAGGCTGCACAGTGGTGTGGTGGTTAGCACCGTCGCCTCACAGCAAGAGGGTTCCAGGTTTGATGTCCAGCTGGGGCCTTTCTGTGTGGAGTTTGCATTTTCTCACTGTGTATGCGTGGGTTCTCCCCGGGTATTCTGGTTTCCTCCCACTGTCTGAAAAAATGCGTGCTAGGTTAATTGGTGACTCTAAATTGTCCCTAGGAGTGATTGTGAGCGTGCATGGTTGTGTGTCTCTGTGTGGCCCTGTGATGGACTGGCGACCTGTCGAGCGTGTGCCCCGCCTCTCGCCCAACGACAGCCGGGATAGGCTCCAGCTACCCCCGTAGCCCAGGGTTAGGTCAGGCGCGTATAGAAATTGGATGAATGGATAATCCCTGTCGAAATATTTATTCCTGAAATATTTTTTAGAAAAAACAACCTCAGCCATTAGCCTGTAGCCTGATCCTGTCTCTAAAGTTAAAGTTCAGAGTGGATTTCTTCCTTGCAGTATTTATTCACATTTTGTCTGGGGAAGGACAACAGTTCAACACAGGAATCACTATGAATTAGTTCAAAGTCTTGCTGTAAAGTCCACACGTGTTTTTTTGGATTCATGACCAAATATATTGTCACAATTCTTCCACATTTCTTATTGGACAGCACTAAAATCTTATAGTCTATATCCAGCCTTAGATGAGGCTTATGACCAACTTTAATCTGAAGTTTGATGTTAGCAAATGATCCTAAAAGTAATTTTTAAGGACTTTTAGATTGTTATTTTGACGCGAAGGTGAGCTTGTTTCTTGACAAAACTGATTTTGGATATGTTGAGGTATTGGATTTTGGGATGCACAAACATTTAAGTCAAAGCTTTTTACAGTTAAAGAAGAACTGATTCTCCATATACGCTGGATGTTTGTCATGAGGCTAATTTATGCTTTCATACTGTAGATTAGTCTGCCATCATGGAGGATTTTCCGATCCCCTAAATGCATCTTGAAGGAGAGCGGGAAAACATGGTGTATCTTTTACTGAAGTCTTATATCACGTTCCATGACATAATCCCATGCCTTCAAACGTAACTCACAGTTGAACAATCATCAAGACGGATGCTATGAAACCAAGAATTTGTATGTTGGTGGTTAGATTCAGCTCCTTCATCCTCACAGGGAGGAGCTGATGCCAGTAAGGGCAGCTAGAAGACATGTTTGCATAATGAGAAGCACCCACTGTGTCAAATAAGACAAGTAAACCTGGCTGTTTCTGAGTACACCTTAATTTCTGCTAGCAGCATTTATATAAGAGGAAACTGTAACAAGGTAGAATCAGTTTAAGCAGATTTGAGGTTTATGAAGCACAGGTGTGTAAGTTCGAAATGTGATTCTTAAAGCTACTTAAGAATTGGTTTTTTTTATGCATCTTTCACAAATGAGACACAAGCAGACCTTCAGAAGTTATCTTAAAGCTCAGCTCAGGTAGATTTTGAAGACATTTTGATAAAAAGAAACGATGAAACATTATTTCCAGGAGAAGACGGGGCTGATTTTTATGAGCACTGAACCAGTTTTGACTAAAAAAGCCACACCTGAGATAAATGACAACAAGGTTGTAGGTGACAACGAGGCTCATTTATCAATGTTTATTTTCCTTTTTCTTTAAAAAGAATGTTCTGAATGCTCATCTGGATGCCCAAATGTTTACTCATTTGTACATGTTAAAGACATAAATATGTCCTCCCAAAATGACATTATCTCTTGAGGTCTTAATAGGTTGTTGTGTCAAGCTTTGGTTGAAACATAGAAAGACAGTACAACAGCACTCTACTCAACCCTGTCTTAACAGCCCAGTTCATAGCAGCAGATTTTATGGTGTGTATTAAGCCACTCTATCCCTTTCTTCTGTGGAGTGTGTCTCTTTTGAGATTTGTCCCACAGCTTTGAACTACCATGCAAGCATGAATTTGTACACAGATTACACTAAAAAACTCTTGAAGGACGACTGAATAGCCCATAAAGGACTAAACTTTGATTTCTCTCAGTTGGCCACAGACTGCTGGTACTGAACCCATTTTTTTCAGCGCAATCTTGTCAAGAGTCATGTGTTGAACCGGCCCACATTGTTAAAGCATCTCACCACAGGTGGGAATGCTGGTGTCGGTTCTAAGATTTTAGTAGCAAACATTTAGAACTGTAGCTTATATTAGCAACGTTTTAACCGATGTTTACAAGTTTGTTTTTGGATTGTCTGTTCAAATGTTGTGCTGTTATCTGTAATTTAGAAGCAAGCAGGTTTTTCAGTCTTGAGAAGAGCACACATTGAATTTCATTTTCTTCATTTTTGTGTCAGTAAAGTACAATTTTGCTTCTTAACCTCTTCAACCCCGGTACCAGGGGTGGGAGGGGAACATCCGGTTTGAGCCGGCTCTGATAAAGTCTCACAAATGTTAGCTTTATTTTGATACCAAGTTTGTTTACACAGTGTTTATAACTGCAGAGAAATACTCAATTAATTTCCCTAGAAACACTCTTGATGCCGAACAAGTTAATCTTGAAGTAGTTCTGACATTTTCTTGGTTGAAAATCTTTGAAACTAGCGTGTCTTGGACAAACACCAAATGACAGCTTCTTATAGATTTGATAAACTGGGAGTGAGAGCTTAACTGTAAAAGAGGCACTTTTACAGACGATCTCAGAAACTTTACTTTTCTGTAACCAGAAAAAGGAACCACAATCAGAACCACTTCAACTTTTTTTTATTTAAGTATTTTTTGGGCTTTTATGCCTTTAATGGACAGGACAGTTGAAGAGAGACAGGAAACATGGAGCAGAGAGAGGGGGAATGACATGCAGCAAAGGGCCGTCCAGTGACTCAAAACTGGGGCCACCTGCAGCGAGGACTGTAACCTCTGTACATGGGGCGCCTGCACAACCCACTACGCCACCGACCACCAATACCACTTCAGCTTTAAAACTCACACAAAGATGCCGGAAGCGCCTCACCTGTTTCAGTCCAGTGCAGGTCACTCTGATTACTTGCTAACACCAGATTGAGGTCCACAAGGTGTCAACTAAACAATCTGAAATCTTTTAATGATTGGTTTTGGTACGTAAAGGATGACTGCCCCGTGTAAAGGTGTTAGGCATGTAGCACTGGAGGGGGTAATAAGCCATGCATTTCAGGGTTAATTGAATCTCGTCACAAAAGATGGAAAAAAAACCTGCTTTGGTTGGAGAGTGCACCCTTCAATGCTGTAATTCAAAAATACCTTTTTCTACAAGAGTTTTAAGTCAGGCCTTTAAGATGCAACAGATAAAAAAAAGGGGGGTGGTGTAAACAGTGTGAGTATGTGGTGTAGCTGTGTTGTTGTACACGTGGGTGCGGAGGTTACGCTCTGAATGTAGATCGCTGCACGCGTGGGGGGACAAAAGCTCTGCTCCATAGTGGCGCTGGCAGATTGAAATATCAGCGGCTGCTCGACCTCATGAAGGCACTGCTGATGAGTCAGTCCCGCTGAACAATTTTAAAATACAACACACTCTGCTGTGTGACTTCCAGAGGTGATGCAGGGGAGGAGGAAGACAGGCTCCAATCCTGCTATGAGTTTATCTATAACAAGTGTCCGGCTCAGAGAAGAAAAACACTTCAGCAAGGAAGGATATCTTTTCTCAAAATGGATGAGAGTGCCATGGTTCCAGGTAGAATAATCACAACTGTGGGGAGCCTTTCGTGGAAAGAGGGAGATAACACTTTTCATCACACCTCAGCTTGCTATAAAAGGTGGACAGCAAATCATTTTTAGATTAGTAATTAGTAAGTTTGTGAAGATATCTAAACTTTTAAAAGACGATGGATCCATTAGTGACTTGTCTTCTTTTTTTGTCATTTTTTTAAATTAAATGGAGCTGTTGTTGTGTCTCTGCTTGATGGTTTGACAATCTGCATTGGATTAAACTGATCTGAAGTGTTTTGGAGGTTCACGCAGTGCCCCGCCTGACATGATGCAGAAAAAAACCTTCTAAAAAGCTGTCTTTAGTCAGGACAACAATCTGACTTCTGTTACTCCCTCCTCTGATCTTCTGATAACACGATGAGGTATTTTCAGGCCTGCTGACCTTTTATATAATTTTTAGGGGGTGTTTCCTTTCTATTTGTGTTAAAACTGTAGCAGAGAAGTTAACAAAACTCCTTTTTATAGGGACAAAGAAGGAAAAAGGTCTTTTACAATGCAAACAGATGAACATGTCGATACTACTGTGTCTTTATGAGAGTCCAAGCGGATACAGAATGAAAGCATGCAATTTTATCACTCTCCCAGGTGTGTATAAGTCATAGAACAGGTAGTTGAACCTCATTACAAGCCTATTGGACAGCCAAAACAAGAGTAGGGCTGAGCATAATAAGTGTCCACATAACACACTTGTAGTGAAATCAAAGAGAAAGAAACTAATTCTACATGAATTACAACAATATAAAGACAAAAAATATCCAAATGTTACATTTTCAGCTGTACACTACACATTACACTGGTGGAAGGTCAACAGAATAAAAAAATCCAACATCTCTCAGATTAGCGGAACGTGGAACATCTGATATGTAAAACAAAGAAAACAAGACAAATCAAATTCTTCATACATCCCCGAGGGCTTCACTGTCTTCACAAGTTTATGTTGAGCAATGAGATGATAATGCCTTTGGTGATGTACATTATGTCCCATGTTTTGTGTACGTATTGCAGTCTTATGTTCAGACATACAAGCTTTTAAAGTTCTTTTTGTTTGTCCCACAAACCAAAAGCCAAAAGATTCAGCTGGGCAGTCGTACTCCCAGGTTTTCTGGTGTCAGGATCGGAGGTGAGGTAGGACCCAGATGCAGCTCTTTCGATTCACAAACAAGGTTTATTCCAAAATAGGGAGCAAAAGGCAAGAACAAAAAGCGCGGCCGAGCCGGATTAAAAAATGCTTAATGTTAACAAAAACCAAGGCTATGAAAGAAATAAGATAAGACTATGATTAACTATAATAACAAGACTATGAATAAACAGGACTATGACAAAACAAGACTACGGCTATGAATACTATGAGGCATGAAACCAGCCTTATCTGTGTGCAAAGCATGGAGGGATAGTGAGGATTCTGCAGTGACTGAAAGTAAACCAGGAAGCTAAATACTGTGGAGGGAGTGATCAGTGAATGAGGTGTAGCTGTGAACAATGAGACAGGTGACGTGAGTGAACTGAACGTGACAGGGGAAAAACATGACTAGAACAAAACATGATTAAACATAAACTGTGACATGACATAGACTGTGACATCTGGTTCTGTGTATTTTTGTAAAAAAAGGTGTGGAGTCACTAATCACTGCTATTGAACCAGATCTTTATCCTCTCAGAGCAAACAACAGTGCTTCACATTTAAGAATAGCTTAAATAGTTCTAGCATGATCTGTCCTGAAAGTTGCAAAGTTCCCGCCGAAAAAAGCAGGAATGAAAGAAAAGGAAATAAATATATTTATATTTTTTGGGTTCCATCCAGCATAACTTTTAGTAGGAAGCTGAGCAGGAAAGATTCAACAGCCAGAAATCAAAGAAAACTATTTTGGACAGAGACTGCAGCTGATTGCATTTAAAAGAATGTTGTATCTCATCCTGTGAAGTAAAAGCTTTCCCAACATGAGGGGAACCATCTAAGAAATAGCTGCCCTATGATTGGTTGAACATTTGTTGCTGTATAAATAAAACTGAACTGAATAGACATTATATATAGGCGCATGTTGTCTAATGATACAACGGCTTCTGTCAAATCGTGATACTTTCTCATGTAAGTTTAATACTCATCATGCATTGGTAAAAATAGCATATTCATTCATGAATAATGTTAAATCACAAATCAAAGGCTTCAAATACCCCATGTGACTGGTACTGACCAGACCTGCTCACAGCAATCGCTGGTCAGTCCCAAAAATCCTGAACGGAGCAAAGTTAAATGCAGCATAAGCTAAAATTTGTGTTTGATGCTTGTTATCAAATGTTTGCTAGCACAACTATGCTAAAGATTGTTTAAAGTTGCTTGTATTCACTCATATTAGACTGTTAGAGCCTGTTCGTGGCCTCAGCATGAATTGTGTCATGCTGCGTGATGTCAGAAATCAGAAAATACACACAGACATGAAAATAAGGAATGAAAATGGTGTGATGAGTGAGAAGAAGTGGTTATGAGAACAGTAAGAGTAAAAAATAAATAAATAAGCCAAATAGGTCAAAATATAAAAATAGATCATTAAACAAATAGATAAAACAAGAGAATAAGACTTGGTAGAACTAAGATAGGCTAAAAGAGGGTTAAGATATAGTTAATAGAAAAAGATTATATGTCACATTAAATCATTAAAAATAACTGAATGTGAGTAAAATATTGTTAACTGTATAAATGAATGAGATTCAATTAAAAGCTTTAATGAAAACATATGTTTTAAGTTTCTTTTTCAAAGTATGAACACTCTCAGCTGCCCTCAGGCTCCCAGGAAGGCTGCTCCATAGACGAGGACCATAGTAGCTAAATTATGCTTCTCTGTGTGTTTTAGTGCTGACTTCAGGAATAAATAAAAGACCAGCGTCTGAGGACCTGAGGCCTCAAGGAGGTTCATAAACCAAAGGCAAATCTGATAAATATTTTGGACTAAGACCATTGAGAGCCATAAAATCCAATAACATCAATCCAAAAAACACACAGTAAGCCAATGCAGAGATCTTAATTCTGGTGTAATATGTGCTCCGTCTTTGGTCCTCATCAGCAAACGAGCAGCTGAGTTTTGCAGGAGCTGTAATGGCTCAGTGTTCTCAATTGGCTTGCGAGAGGAACAGTCGCGACTGTTCAAGTGAAAGAACAATGTTGTTCAAGTGAAAGAACACTTACTCAGTTATATTTCTAATATGGGCTGTAATATCAAATATAACTCTGAGATTCTGACCACTGCTATCTATTTAAATCCTCAATTGTTAACCTTTGCACCACCAGTCAGACACATGCACAGTCCGCTTTAAAAATATCTGCCAGCACAAATGTTCACACAGAAGTCAGATCTGGACAGATGGACATCTGTGGTCTAATTAACTGCTGCCCGTTTGAGGTCGTTGACACGAAGCCCTGCAGGAACGTCTGTTCTGTGAATTCAATATCTGAAGGAACAATACAGCGAGTGAAAAAGCAAACATTTTACAAACTCAAGGTAAAATCTCTCAGAAATCCCACTCAGGCTAAACAAACCGAGATACAAATCCAACTGCTCTTTGAATAAAATGTGTCATTTGTTTGTTTCTGACTGCGTCAGATCAGTTCACGCTGTGTTGAAATACACACTTCTGCTCATTGGGCTGAATCTAATATACCGTTTCAGGGGGATATTATGCAAAGGTCATGTAAAAGTCTGGATTATGAAGCCTTAATTGGTTGGAAAGAGGTGAAAATCAACATTAACAGAGCATCTTCACTGATCCACTGGTGATTCACTGATGCTGTGCTTCTTAAACATAATACTTTACAGTGAGTCTAATGTTCATATTAAATTCAGACTCTTTCACACAGAGATCATTGCAGATGATCGCTAAGAAGCCCAATTAGTCTATCCACCCCTGTGTGGTTTCTTATATATGCCAGTGTTCTTAAAAGAGAAGGGCGACATGGAACATCAGTGTTTAAAATGGTGTCAAAGCCCTGCTGCTGAGATGGGAAGCTGATTGTTCCAAACTTCTCTGGTTTTGTATACTGACCCACTCATGGTTGCGATGCTGAAACTTCACGACTTCGAAGCTGAGGCAGTTGAGAACGTGTCAAAGTAGACACGGGTGGTGTTACTCATCACACTTCTGATTCTGCAACACCAGCATGACAAGAAAACACGCACCAACTTTGTCTCTGTTGGGTTAAGTATAAACAAGAAAAGGCAAACAAATGAGATGTAATAAGGCTGTCATTCTTGGCTCGTCATGTTGCAATCTCTGTGTGAAGGAGCCAAGAGTGCACTTTTTTTCTTTTCTTTTTTTGGCTGTTGGTGCAACATGAATATACATGATGGAAATTAATATATACATGTTGTGAGGCGATAATATTTGTCGCTTTCTTGAAATTTTGGCTTTTATTTCATCAGACCTGGGAAATTATTGGCTTTTATATGGAGGGTAAAAGGTTAGCGTAGAAGGATGGGTCAACAAACGCTGGATTTCACAGGTCTGAAGAAGTATTTAGAAGCTTTACTGCAGCAAAAGTAGTAAAACAACTCTTTACAAATACTAATAGTAATTATTTTACTGTTGTAATTGATGGTGGTGGAGCTCAGCGTGTCTTACTGCAACCCTTTGATTTTTGTCATTAATTCGCTAATTATTTTCCCAGTTGGTTCATGCAGAATCTCAGACGATGCTTAATTCAAACGAGGACAAAAGGACAATAATCAAGGACACAAGACTGACCAAAAATTCATTGATTCAGTGAAATAAAACCAAACATTTCAGCCCAACTTCGGTTAGAGTCAATCATTAACAAGTTGCACAATATTTCACGGCTCCGTTCATGTTGAAATCTTACTTTAAAACTCACTAAAGCTGCTGGGTACATTGAGGATGACCAAGAATACCATATTTTTCTCAAAAACAACAGTATCCATTTTATAGTATGGTGCTCTAATAATGCTTGGAAATAATTGTTCAGATTCTGTTATTACAATATTAATCTGTTTCCCCAAATTCACCATTTAAGAGCTTATTTTTGAAAATGTTACTCTTAGGAGCACAAGCTTGGCCTCGTTGATAACCAGTGTCATGACACCATTCGATTGTTAGGGTTAATTAATTCAGATGACAAGAAAACACCCTGGATCCGTTGAACCTTACTTATCTGAAAGTGTATCACCGCGACTTCAAATCAGAAGACAGTTAGTTTATTTTTCCAATCCTGCTGATTTGATGCTCAGATTAAAAAAAGCTGTTTCCCAAGTGACATTTTCTGAGGAGTCATTGATAACGATCGTAACAGAGCTTTTTATGGGTGGTTCAACGTAAAAGAAAGAGGAGTATTTTATCAACTTAAACAAAAAGGAAGAAATAATGAGGAGCGTGTCCTGCTCTTAAATGTGTTCCCAGTAAGCCCGTCTCCTTCACTGAATCATCCCTGTGAATATTTTCTCTGTAAGCTGCTCTGTGGAAGTGTGAAACTGATACTCGCCCCCCGAGGTCGGCATTGTGGTCCTGCCTGCACAGCTGAGATTCATAACCGCCTTTGCGCTGTTTTTACTTCTCACTGTGTTGAAAATGTTGTCTGAATTTGTCCTGATGAAGGTCTCGTCTGCTCCTCATGTGTCTTTGTAGAACAGCTTGAGGCCAAGGAGTCCTGTCGGGATCTGAGGGGGAGGAATTCGGCGTCCCGACAGTGTGGACGGACCCCCGACCTGTGTGTCCTGCGGCCCTGACGGGACCAGCTGTTTGACTTCACGTGGCAGAGACATCACTTCTGTAGTTTTTGGCGCTTCTGATGTCACTTGGATATCACATCAGTTCATGCATCGTGTTTTGATTCTTTTGGTTTATTTTCAATCTCTTTTCTTGAAGTTAAGATTCTGCCTAAAACAATCGTGATGATGCTGTTAGTTTACTCTGTGTCACGAATTAGGAAAACCTTTCCAGTCGCCACAGAAATCTTGTTATTGAGGAGTCTGCTGGAGCCTTTCGCTGCAGCTGGAACACTGAAGAGTGTTTAGAGTTCTCCTTTAGTCCTTTGGGATTGTTGTGTCTCTGTCACTGAGTCACTCCTGAATGACTTAAACACAGAAATAATGATAGTATTCAAGTTTCCTGATCAAATAACTGGATTATTTACCATACCAAGAGTTGATACATATTTAACTTAAATGTTTGAGTATAGTGGATTTTTAAAAAAAACATTGAGATTTCGACTTTTTTTAAACAGAATTTGGTAATGCACCAGCTGTGAAGTGAATCAGAATGCTGCTGTTTAAAAGACTGGCAGACCCTGAATGAACACAACCCAGTCTCTGACAGCATCAAGTCTAATGTTCAGACATGTGACTGCTTCTGGATTTCTTTTTTCCACTTACAGTCCACGAAAGTGGAGAAAAACTGTAAAGGCAATATTTTACATCTCAATTTTTGCAAAAGAAAATCACCTGAATCCTACACGGTTTGACCAACAGAAGTCAACCCAATATTGAAGTCACGTTGCTGACGTTGACACCCGGCCTGGATTACAGCTCCCTCATCAGTATTAACTGACAGTATTTTCAGTCACCAAATACAAAACTGTGCCGCAGTTTGTAAGAAGAATAACTAACCATCCAGAAGACAATTCCTCCCCTCCTGGCCATCTGAAGGGGCCTTTTCCTGCCTCAGGAGAGAACTCACCACCTCTGTCATCGCCATGGTGATGTCACAGGGCACCTATACCTTCCTGGCCTGTTTTGCCGGCTTCTGGTTGGTGTGGGCCGTCATCGTCATGCTCTGCTGTTTCTGCAGCTTCCTGCAGCGCAGGCTGAAGCATCGCCGTGAGGAGCGGCTCAGAGAGCAGTGTCTGCGGACCGTGGAGATGGAGCCGCTTAGCTGCCACCCCGGCAGATACCCACCTGCACCTCCACCACCGCCTCCACAGCTGCCAAGGGAGCCGCCACAGTTCTGCCCTCCTCAGACTCTGTCACCGCCTGTTCCTCTACCGGTTCCTCACCCCATGCCACAAGCAACCTGGATCAGCATGCCAGGTAATGTGATTTTGATACTTCTTCTTCTTCTTCTTCCATCAGAGGTTACAACAAGATCAGGTGAGAACACACAGATCGGCTAAAACATGTTTTTCAATGTCATTTGGGTTAGGAGCGCTCTAACTTTCTACCTGCTCTCCATCTTGTCTTTCCTGTAATCCCCGTTAATGTCAATAGTGTTGATTTTCTTTCTTTATTTGTGATGGGCTACATGATGTGCATTGATTGCACTCTTAGTAAATCTACATGCAACCAGTTTCTGCTGCTCATAGCCTGTAAAACAGGCTTATAAAGGTTTATAAACTGCATTAGTGGTGCCATTTTGACTTGTCTCTCTGAGTGTCAGTTTAGCATAAAAAGGAAAGAGAGAGACAGAGGAGACAAACTATGTAAGATGGGCAAAATGCTAATGTGGAACAAGCCTAAAGAAGTACGTACACTTAGGCAACAAGTCTGCTACATGCCCTGCAACGACTAACTGCCTTTTTGCTCATACTAACCAGACCTGGTAACTCTGCTCTGTTCCGAAACAACTACGGTAAGCCAAGAGGGAAAAACAGCCAGTCACCACCTGCTCTGACTGACGCTGAACTTTGTCACCCAGAACTCTGTTTAAGGCTATATAACTGCTGCATTTGAATCACTCACACCCTGATAACAGCAAGAATCACTCTAAGAGGCTGTGGCTCTTTCCTTGTATAATTACGTTTCTTACGAGATTTTCTGGTCGTTTTAGAGATTTGGCACACCTCACCCATCAAAAGCAATCAAACATGAGTGACAAAAAAAAAAAATTAAAAAAATTAAATATCCTAGACCTGCTTACCAGCACATATCCAGCTTCAGCTGTGCCCAAAACAATCAGTTTCCTCTCTGTGGTTTTATTTAACACACGGTTTCCACCACTACATCCATTAGTCTGACCTGCAAACTCAGGACAGGTGATGATTTCCATATTGATGAGCCACGTTTCATTCCTGGAACTCAGCTAATTAACTCAGTGATCTTTAACTTGGCTCCTTTAGCTCAAAAGATAATAAAGTCTATATACGATTGAGCAGTTTGAATGCAGACAGAGAAGCAGAGGAGGAGGATTGCATTATGCACTGTCAGATTTTTTAGTTTTTAGCCACGGCTCCCAGCTTCCACCCCCTGCCTGCCGGGCAGCGCACCCCCGCGGGCGTCACACTGACAGCTGCCGCTGAGGCGTGGGTGACGGCTGTGGAGGCCGAGCATGACGGAATGAACGACAACGCGGCCAGTCTACGACAAAAAATAAATAGAAAGAAAAGGAGAAAGAGACAATCGGAGGCAGAAAGTAGAGTCAGCGTTCAGCTTTACACATCTTTCCCTCACTGGAGCAGTTTCTCATCACTATGCTTTTTTCCTCCTGCTTCTTCGTGAAGCATTCCCCTCAAGGAAAATATCTTGTTGTTGGGTCCCAAAAGTTTTACTGTTTTCTCGATAAATGACGACAACAAAACAGCCAGTCCTCCAAACTGCATCCCGAACAAGGTTTTCTTTCTTGTCAGGGTTCTGATTGCACAGCATTTGTGTTTGTGTACCCAAATAAAATGTTTTGGGATAGAGAGAGCAATTTATCTACAGAGGAAAATAATATCCAGACTGTTAAAGAAAGTAAATGGAGGAGCAAAACAAAGATATGCAAAAGACAGACAGTAAAGGCTAAAACAAAAGGTTGCTGGAGTCTTGTTCAGAAAGGAGACTGATGAAGAGGTTTAGTAACCAGGCAGCAGCAGAGCTAAAAGGGAAGCAGGTACTAAACAGCTGAGAACAGTTCAGTTGTGTGTGAGCCTGGAAACAAGGACATAGGGACACTGAAACCTTTGAGATGTGGATGTTTTAGAATGAGGTAGAAATCTACAGCTTCTAATTTAATTGAATAATATCTTTATTAATTCCCAAAGGGAAATGCTATTGTCGCAGAGTAAAACTGAGGGAAAATAAATGGGAAATAAACAACAAACTGCTGGAAAGGTTGGAATTCTAGCAGAAGGCAAAGCATGGTTGTTCTGCCCTCACTGATCAAGTTGAGCGCAGCGAAGCAGACAGCATAAAGTCCTTCACAAGTGATACGCGTGTTGCCTTTGTTGAGACGTAGCCGTCACACGCAGTAAAACTGCAAGAAAATGATAAAACACGTTGTCTCAACACTTACATGACAGACATAGCATAAAACAAATAATGCATTAAGAAAAAGAAGAAAGAAATGCTCACAGGCAGCGCTGTAACATCTGTTTCCGTTAGCCATTACTTCACATGCAATTCCTGTTTCTTCACTTTAGCCTGCAGTTGCATGTTCCTATGCCAGTGTCTCAGTGAAACACATAATTCTGCATTCTCGATGTTCCCACTGTTGATGCTCCAAGACTGTCCATTTGATTTGGCAGTGATTTTGCATTTTTTGTGATGATTGGGAGAAGTTCTGATGTGATCTGTTGGTTGATTAGATTGGATGGTTGTTTGTCTCTTTTGGTCTCTAAATAGCCCTGTGATGGCGACCCATCCAGGATGTACCCTGCCATTCGTCCAATGGCAGCTGGGATAGGCTCCAGCCTTCCCCCAGCTTCAGCTGTACTAAGTCTTTAAACTGCCTTGAGATTACATTGGTTGTCACTTGGCTACTTTTAAACATCACTCAATTGAAATCTAATAACATTCTCATAGTTTCTGTCCATCTTCCTCATGACTACATTCTCAGCATCTCTTCTTTAACTTGGAATCTTATTCTGGGCATTATTTAAGGTTTGGAAAGCTCAGTCAGCTGCTTCCACGTGTGAACCACCTTTCTGGTGGCATGGTTACTCATAACCAATACATAAAACTGCCAGATGTAAGTCCTTTAGCAGCAGAGCATCCAAACTATGTTTCAAAAATCAGTTTTCACAGACAAAGCTCAGTGGAAAATCTCTCATGAGTTACTGCTACAGCCCGCCACTAGGGCCATTCGGGAATGATCTTATTTTATTTGAATCGTTTTTTTAAACTTTTTTTTTCAGGAAAGCTGCAACAGATGATGATTTACAGAATCTGTTTGGTGAAGCAAATGCATCATATTACATAAAGTCACACATGTTGTCCTCATAGAGGTTATGCTAGAGCCTCAATCTAACCCTTCCTTTTCCGCGTGGAAACATCAGTTCCATTTGTTTCCTCTGTCGATGTCTCCGTGCGGTTGATGTTTATTTAAAGCCATCCTGGCAGCTGCTAGTATTGTTTACAGCAAAGAGATTTACAGGAGAGCGAGTGCAGAGCGGAGAAACAATGAGAGTCAGATCTTGTAGGTATTCGTCAAGCATGATGGGGGAGTGATGGATTGTGGCCAGGTACACATGCACACAAAGACGTTTGCATCCATAAATACATCGAGCTCCATGGCAACAGTTCAGCAAACAGCTGCTAGTTTCCAACACTGATGTCTGTTATTGTGACTGTACACGAGTTCTGTGAGAAATGATGCATGTGGCTTGATGTTGTTGCAATAAATCCTCAAATACATGGATCGTTTTTCAAATATACCTCAGGTTGACACAGGTATTTGTCATTCATTAAGGGTGCCAATGCAAAAGCATGTGTGCACTTACTACTATTCAACAAAAAATTGTTTGGACTTAAGTATCCTACAGCTTAGAGAGCACAAATACAGAAAATTATATAAAAAATGCGTCTCAATCAGTAATAGTAAGCTATGACTTTCACTTTTACGTTTTATTTATAAAGCGCCAAATCACAAGAAATGTCATCTCAAGGCACTTCAAAGATACAGTACATTTCAAGCCAATTTTAATCCCATTCTAATTCAATCATAATCCAATCCAATCCTATTCATACAAAGCCAATAAAAAAGGTTGCCCAGTGAAGGAAACCAACAGATTGCCATATGATGTCCACGATAGTTGTAAATAACTTCCAAACTATAAAATTGCTCATAGAGAACTACTAGATTTTACCTTGAAATGAAAAGCCAGCCTTCTTTACAGCCCTATCCAGCTGCGACCCAGTAATGCATTTTTGTCAGCTTTATTTAAAAAACTAAAGATTTTGTGTGAGATATTTAGAAGGAACATCCTACTGTCTGACTGCTGATATGATCTACGTCTACTGCCTGACCAATAGGAATGTTGCATGTAGCAAAATGCAACTCAAACTCTTTTTGGCAAAATTGGCATCCCAATTTGGTCTCTTTTCTCAAACAATGACCAGGATTTTTACCCGAGGAGGTCATTCTTCTTATTATTATTCTTTCATCATTGGACAGCACAGGTGAATGCAGACTGCTAAAGTTCAGCAGGTTACCTCAGAATATATCAAACATGACATAGACAAATTCCTTAAATGCCCGTCCCACAGCTTGGAAGTGAAAATGTCCAACCTTACAACAGAAATGAACAAGTTTACAGCCTGACACAAAGAAACGCACAGTTTTGGTATGCATCAATACTTCATTCCCTGATAGAAACCGTGTATATTCTACTTATTTGAATTAAATTCAGCACATATTTGTGTCAGGAAATGTCTGTGGGGTGGCTACAGAACAGTGATGGTTTACTTTATGAAACTTCGGTTGCAAAATGTTTTTAGTTTTCAGGTTGAGGAAATATAACCCTACTGAGAAACTACTGACCACCTCTACTGCTCAAAAAAGAAACTGAAGTGCAGCACAGTCAGTCGATTTAACAGTACAACCGTATTGGCTTTTTGCTTGGAAAATCTTTTCTAAACAAAGATGAGTTACTGTAAGTCTTTGGAAGCAGGGAGCAGAAGAGCTTCTGCAGCATGTCGAGAGATATCGATCAGAATCTGTGCGGATTCATAGGCCTGGAACTGGCTTCAGTTGTTCAAAAAGTTGCTGTAAGACAGTTACTTGCAGTCCAGAGGGGTTTAAAAAGCCTTTATGCCCAGAAAACACTGAAATAGAGACCAGTCTTAAATTATGCCCACAGGCTTTCTGTCAGGTCAGAGTGTTCTGCAGGATAGATGCTTTTCACAAACCTTGTTTTGTTCTTTGCTTCTCTGCAGCACAAATAGCAAACTCAGCTGCTTCTTGCTTTAATAACTTCAAGAAGAAAATGTCAAACTAATTTGTGTTAGCTGACTCACATGCTGCTAAAATACCTCAAGAGATTAGCACTTTGTTTTCACAACGGTGACAGGAAGCTGCATCTGCTACATCTGCTTCACTTAACTCATGCTTTAGCACCTGTAGCACATGAATTCCCCCCCAACTTAAAGTCCGCTGACTGTAGTTCATGACTCTTACGTCCAAGTTTGAGGATCACTCTGAACTTTTGACTGCCGTGTGTTATAACCGCTGGTAAACAGAGACGCAGGAGCCCCTCGGAGAGCTGAAGCTCTCCAGTTTAATTGGCAGCAGATATGAATGAGCCACTGAGCAGAGAACAGGTGAGGAGCAGAAAGTACCTCTCTATGCATTGTAATTCAGCAAAAATGTTGTTAGTAGACAAAAAGACATTTTGTTTCATGATGTCTTTACAGCTTTGTTCATAGCAGCTGGTTTTTGGAGGTGCAGAGAGCCACAGACTCCACTCCACCCCTCTGATCTGCTGAGTTTACCTTATTTAATATCATAAATCTGGACACAAATTACACTCAGTAACCATCAAAACATGGTGAAATGTGAAAGAAAATGTAGTAAATACCCTGAGAGCTCACACAGCAAACTGAAAAACACTTTATTTCCCTCGTCTGGAACCGATTGTTTTTTAGGCACTTTTTTGATGCATGTCATGTGTTGAACTCGTCCAGGTTTGTTGAAACACAGCACTGTAGTTAAGGACACTGAAGTAAAATAACAGCCATCCAGCGGTTAACAGATCAGTCAAAAAATGCATATGAGCTTCAGCGTTGGTCCATCTTTGTGTTTTAAGTTTTTAGATACTAATGTTAGGAGCTGTCGCTTAAGTGGAGAAGCGCTTCACGAAGGTTTCCAAGTTTTTTTGTAACGAAGTGTTGGGCTGTTGCTGCATTCAGCCATAATTGCTAACTCGGAATTTCCAGCTGGGAAGAAAATCAAAGAAAATGTCAGCAAAAAGCTGGATTTCCTGTTCAGGTTATACAACATCTGACAAAGCAGAGCACTATTAGCTGTTTTCTAACAGTACACATTTTACTGTTAGTTGGAAACCTTACAATACTTTTATTATGTTTCATAGAGGAATCTTGAAATATGATTTCAGTGACCTCTGAATAGAACCGTGTCATTTCTTGGAGAAAAATGAATCCTTATTCGAATGGATCCCTCTAAGACACGTATGTTTAGCATTTTTAAATAAATTCAGAAGAATCCCCCCAATCGAGTCATAACTGATTTATTCAATTAATTTAGCATTTAGCATTCCTTCAGTACACACAGAGATTTTCAAACTTATTTTAACACTCCGGGGATCCTGGGACCCAATGGGGTCCTTTTAGCCACTCTTTAATTTTTAATAGTCAGTACTTCTGCTTGTGTTACTGCCAATGGAAGGAGATTTTCTAAAAGTTAATGGTTTGAATCAAGGTTAAAAACTAAAACCTCACTTCTCAGCACACCTTCACAGTTTAAAAGTTACACACACAGCATGTTGTACAAGAACAAACAAAAAACACTTGAATCATACAGTATGTTCCCATTATTCGGATCTAACAGCAAATGGAAAAGGTGATAATCAAAATCGCAGCATTCGGCTGATCTGAATGGTTTTAGTGCCCTGGTTTAGTGGCACACATCTAAAGATCTAAGGATCTAAAGTCTGTCCGTGACAGTGAATTAGACTCGATTCATCACATCCACACACGATGAGCAAGATACTGTAAGGATTCTTGACCATATACCTTCTAGATTAAAATCTAATAGCAGATCAAAGTAAAAACAGTTTGCTGCTTAAAAATACAGTTTTCCTGATAATGTCAAGCCTCAGCCAACCAGCATCTGAAATCACAGCCTCTGTCACTCAGTCACTACAGCCTGCCGTACATAATAGAAATTTAGTATTACTCAGTCGGGAGCAGAGAATAGAGATCTCAGAAACTCATGATTCATCATTAGTTTGCGTCGTCGCTGACACATCCAGTGTTTTGTAACTTATTCTCACGTCTATAACATGTATTTGATTATCGGTTTGTTGGCATTTTATCACATTGTGGGAATATTTGAATGCACTGCAAAGCAAATTGGGAGTAACTTTAGACTTAAATAACACAGTGTGCCACTAAACCAGAGCGCTAACACCATTCAGATCAGCTGAAGGCTGCGATTTTAATTTACTTATCACCTTTTCCATAATGGGAGTATACTGTATGATTGTTTGTTCTCGTACAACATGCTGCGGAAAACGTCTTCAGAGAGAGGCAGAACGAGCCTGAAAACAGAGTGAATGATATAAGAGAGCAGATGTTTTCTGATGGTTCTTGTTCCTGCAGCAAAGCACCGTGTCACATGTAACCCAGCAGGCAGGTGATAATTACAGTTTTTTGGGTTATGACCTGAAAACTAAGTGTGTGCTCACAGCCACACAGTTTTTTTAAGGCTGTGTTCATTGTATAATGTTGATGATAGGCACCAAACCCCAGCTTGTCATCAGCTTTCTCTCCTAACGTGTTGTATTTAAGGGTATGAACAAACAACCTGTGTGGCTGTTCTGATTAGAGGATTTTTTTCTTTGATTTACTCTCTGATTTCTGTTCCCAGTTGGTATTTTGTGTTAGCATGTAGCATGGATCTGTGTTTAGATCCTGTCATTACTCCGAGATGTCCAAGCCTTTTCTGCTGTTTGGTCATCAGCTCCACTTTCACACCTATCTCCACTCAGTCAGTCACAACTTCTCTCATCAATCCCTGTATGCAAGCCCTTAGGTTTTGTTCACTCTTTGTCAGATCCTTGTCAGATCAATCTCTTGTTTTTCACATCCACGTTGCTCCTTTTGTTTTTGGTTCATGGCTTTCTGGCTCAGCCGTGATTTTGGTTGGCTTTGTAAGAAATATTTTAGTTATCAGCCGTTGCCTCTGGACTGCGTTGGTAGGTTGGCAGGTTGGTAAGGGCTTAAAGTTGAAAGACTGCTAGTTAAGTTTGGACTATTAAAAATAGTAGTAGTAACCTTAAGCTGCTACTCATGAACAAAATCCTGAGATACTTAAACTCCTCCTCTTGAGGCAAAGATCCACCCCCCACCCTGCCAACTTGGAGGGACTATTTGACACCAGGTTAAATGGGTGGAGAGGTTTGAGTAACTCCATGATACTGAGAGCTGTGTGGTCAGAGGCATTAGCACCTGGTAGTGTGTCCCAAGAGTCTCAGGGAAGGGGTTAGGCTAAACGTGATTCAAGGACCTCTATGTTGTGATGAGAGACGGGGGATGACACCTCACTTACTAAAGGGAAACCAGGTTTACCAGAAGCTCGTCAATGAGCGCCAGGCTAGACTGAAATCAGCTGAAGGAAGCCACCAGACACCACATCGACACAGGCTGTCCGACTGCAGGGATAGAAATCAAGGTCGGGTGCAGTATGAACCGAGTGACTGGCAAAAACAGAAGCCTGGGCGTGACCATTCCCCATCTTCAGAAACTGACAGACTGCCTCTCTCAGACGTGTCCTCACTGCTGAATTGGCTGTGGTTGACTTGTTGAATTCTGAAGACATTTCAAACCTTAGTATTGTCCCATTTAGTGTCTCTCAGAAGGTGGGATGTTGAAACTTAAAATCACCCTAGGAGTTTAAATAAGAGCAACTTAACTTCTGCTTGGTTCTTGAAGATGTTTCACCTCTCACCCAAAAGGTTTCTTCAGCTCTAGTTGAACCTGAACCTGAACCTGAACACAAACTGCCAGGTGGATCCACAAGAGGGGGTCCTGATAACTGAAGGCTCTGCCTCCCATTCTTCTTTTAGAAACTCTGGGAACCACAAGTTTAAACATCTTCAAGAATCAAGACGAAGAAGTCAAGTTGCCTTTAATCAAACTCTTATCATAACTTGGATGACTCGCATTTATATATTTATTTATTAAACACCCTTTTTTTTTCTTCCAGTACTATCTCACTTTGGGGGAAACTGTTCACTAATTACTGACCAAGAAATCCAACTTATTTGGATAAGTGGTTGATAATTAAAAACTCTTAAGTAGCCAGTTGTCATCAAATGTAGCTCTGAAACCAAACGTTATGTCGACATATGAGGCAACATAGTGTGTCTTAGTGAGTTAATGTTCTGAAACATAATTAGCTGGTCTTTGCATATCCTCTGTGAGCTTTTCCACTTTGTTTGTCTTTAACTTCTATTCTTCTTTTTACTTTCAGACACAGACGTATTCGGGAAGCCGCCTTGTTATGAGGATGCAGTCCTGATGGAGGATCCTCCTCCCCCCTACAGCGAGGTCTTGGCCGACTCACGAGGAGCAACCTACCTGAAGCCCGCCCCGCTCCAAAATGCCGCCCGGCAGCCTTTGAGGGAAAGTCGTGATCCGGCTCCGGTGTTCACATCAGAGACGAGCAAGCCTCCCACGGCGACTGTGTTCCCTGATCGGGGTTACTCCTCCCTGATTCGCCTGCCTTCGTCTCAGCGTTGGGACTCTTTGGGTCATCTTCTATCTAACATGGATCTGAACCATAATAACCTCACCCCACCAGTGGCCCGCTCGCTTCAGGCTGCTGCCGCCATGGCGACCATGCCCCGCAGAGAAACCAGGACTCATCATGATGGACTTGGGCTGCGAGGTGGAATACAAGGGCTTCAAGGGGGGCTACAGGGGTTTCAGGGAGGGTTGCAAGGACTTCAGGGGGTCCACAGACTAAGAGGTTTGGAGCCTGGCTGCGGCATGCCAACAGCCTTCCCTCTGCTGGGTCGGAGCACTGCTGTTTAGGTGTGGATGCTAATGGGAGAACTGGAAAATTGGACAGTTAAAGAACTTGAAGATCTCCAATGAGTCTTTTTTTTTTAAAGTGACCTCATGTATTGCTCAGTGTTTGCCACATAAATGCTGCTAGAAGTAGAGATTTTATTCCCCAGAATGCCAAAGGAGGATTAAAGTGTTGCAAAAGCTTCAGGAGGTCAATTCTCCCTGCAGCTCTGTGGGCCTGAGCCGCGTCTTACTCTGCCAGGATTAAGTAAAGGAGGCTATCCCACTCTGTTTCAAACTGGTGCGGTTGAGTCACAAAGATACTCTGTCATGATGTTGAAGCTAATTGAGTCAAAGACCTTTTAAAGAGCATAGGAGGAGAGAGAAGAAGCGGTAACGAGGTGAGGAGCGCAACAAACAGCACAACTGAGTCTCCTCTTACATCCAGACTCCCTTCATCTTTGTTTCCATCTCCACCTCCCCTCTCATTCATCCCTCATCTCGTCTCCTCTCTCTGCGCCTGAGCAACCTATTGTACCAGCCTGGCGTTGCCATGGCTCCGGGGAGCTATCTGTTGCCTACGACGACCTCTCCTTCTTTATCTGCTCTGATTTTTTTTTTAAAGACGTTGCTCACCGCTTGTGTCCTCTCAAGGACTGTGAGCATTAACGCTTATAAAAGAGCACACGGTGACACTCGCTGGGACACGACCATCTTGTTTGTGACACTGAGCTGAAGGCCAATTAGGACCAGAACTGTTCTGAAAGCTGGGGTACAACACAATGACCACAAAACCAAGTGAACATGAAGTTTGTAATTTTCAGTGTCATCTCTATGGTTGATAGGAACCCTTTCTGTGGTCACAGGATGACGTCAGCTGGTTCTCTTTTTGGAAAAAGACATTTTTCATGTACAAATGTATTCTTTCAATCTTTATGAAAAAATGTTTTTTCTCTTATATATTCATCTACAAGGCCTCTTCCTGTGATTTATAGAGTTAAAAAAAGAGGCAAAACTGGGAAAATAAAACTAATCTTTGCTATTATTTCTGCTTTCTTGTTGTGTTTGAGATTATTTTTGTAATGGGGAGCTGAGGAGATCGCCTGTAGTGTTAAAACCATCACATGGGAGGAGTAAGAATTTAGTATCTCCACCAGTGGGTTCACACTGTTTTGATTAACAGGGGTTGGTTGAGATGTGCCAACAAACTCCAGTAGAGATCAACAAGGCTGTCCTGGTTTAAAATTCCTGTTTTTCGGTTTTCTCAGAAAACACCACATTTTGAATTTTGAGTCTACAGCAGCAGAGAGGATGTGTTTGCGTTTTGTCCGAGAGAAAAAAAAAAGCTAATTTTTTTGGACCTTTGTCAGGGAGGACTGGATGTCTTTACACTGTGATGAGTCGTGCATGTTAACACAATTTTCAGTTTTCACACAATCATTTGAACAAAAAGTACGTTCTTTCAATTCTCAGGACACAATAAACAAGAATGAAAATCTTTTGCTCCTCATCAGTTGTTAAAATTTCAGTAAAAACAACCTGAGATGAATAACGACACATGACATATCACACTGTCATTATTTATTGAACAAAAACTGAGACAAAACACAGAAGCAGTGTGTAAAAAACTTAGTGAACCCCATGATCCAACAGTTTGAAGAACCCCCTTTAGCAGCAATAAGTTGAAGTTATGGTTTTCTGTTTGACGTTATCAGTCTCTCACATGGTTGTGGAGGAATTTTGGCCCATTCTTCTTTCCAACGTTGCTTCAGCTCATTGATGTTTACAGCACTGGTTTATGCACAGCTCTCTTAAGGTCACACCACAGCATTTCAAACAAGTTGAAGTCTGGACTTTGCGACGTGTTGCAGCCATCCAATTCAAGTTGAGCTAATCATTTTCATGATTTAGTAAATTGTCTTACTCTCAACCTTTGATCACTATGTTGTTGTTTTTCTTACACAGCATCCCAACTTTATTGGAATCGGGGTTGTACATTTGTTTTATAGACAGCTGGTAAGATCAAAAACCTGGAAAAACAAAGAACCACAGGCAATCATTATACAAATATTTAGGGAGACATTTTTAATGAGGTCTGCATTTTCATCTTTTCATTTCCATGCCAAGAGAGACCCTTAGCCTTTATTTTATTTGACCTTAATTTCTTCCATTTGTACAAACGAACATCCTATAAAGACAGTCTGTTTGGATTTTGGAGGCATCTTCATCTGAACTGTCTTTGCTTTGGACTTCAACATTAACCTGTGATCTAACTGTGATCCTTTTACAATCAGTGTGATACAGCACTGCTGCTTTTATCTCTGATCAAACAAGAGAGATTTTCCTGTGAAAACACTTTGGCTTATGTGTTAACCTGTAACATTTGAGGATAAATTATTCATTACATTATCTTTGTATATTTGTTTTTTTTTATCTCTCAGCTACAAATTGATTCTCCTCCTTGTTTTTTAAATTTTTTTTTACCTCCTGTCTTCCTTTCTTAATCATGTGGTTCTGTTGTGACCTTTTCTCCTCCTGACATGACATCCAGTACCAAGAAAAAGCTCTTAACAATGTTGTCAGACACAAAACTGAGTAAAACCATTATCACTGACATGTATCAAAGTCGTTTATCTGACTTACTCTGATCTCTTAATGAGTCACTTGTTTCAAGGATTTCAATAAAACATTTGGAAAGATATCAAGCTGTGGTCCTTTCAGCTCTCGGATTCTTTAAATGTTTCATATTAAATTCAGGGTCCAACACAAACTGCTACATTACAAAGAAAATATCAGCTTGTAATTACTGGTTTAAAAGAGGCACAATTTCCAAAACAACATTGTCATTAATTAGTATTCACAGTGACTGTTGTGACTCACAATAGTCAAGTCAAGTCAAGTCAAATGTATTTGTATAGCACATTTCATGTACAAAACAATTCAAAGAGCTTTACATAAAATAAAAGCATTGCAGTGGGGAGTGGAAGAAGCATTAAAAATACATTAAAGAACATAAAATGAAACAAATAAAATAATTAAAATGAATTAAAATTATTAAAAACAAGCAACAGTCGAGATAAATTAAAAGATATCGTGCAAATTTCATGCATAGACACATGAGAAAAGAAATGTTTTTAAAAATGTCTCCATTTGCTGAAAGTTTAGTACCCACTGGCAGTTTGTTTCACTTGTTTGCAGCATAACAACTAAATGCTGCTTCTCCAAGTTTAGTCTGGACTCAGGACTGGACCAGCTGACCTGAGTCCTTAAATCTACGAACTCTTCTAGGTTTATATTCTCTGAACATATCATAGGTGTATTTTGGGTCTAAACCATTCTGGGATTTATAAACCATCAGTAGGTTTTTAAAATCTATTCTGTGACTGACTGGAAGCCAGTGTAAATATTTTAAAACTGGTGTGATGTGTTCAGATCTCTTAGTCCTGGTCCTGGTCCGTTCTGGATGAACTGCAGATGTTTAATGCTCTTTTTGGGAAGTCCAGTTCAAAGACACATTCCAGTAATCAAGTCTACTGGAGATTAATACATGGATGAGTTTCTCCTGGTCTTTTTGGGAGAGAAAACCTTTATTTCTGTTGATATTTCTGAGTTGGTAAAAAGCTGCCTTGGTGACAGCTTTAATGTGGCTGCTGAAAGTCCGATCTGAGTCTATCAACACTCCAAGGTTACGAACGTGGTCAGTGATTGTAAGGGCCCAAGTCTCAAGATATTTACCAATGCTGAGGATCTTTGCTACCAAACAGAATGGTCTCAGTTTTGTCTTAATTTAATTGTAGAAACTTTTCTCTCATCCAGGTGTTTATTTCCTCCAGACACTGTCACAATACGTCTGCTGGGCTGCAGTCTTCTGGTGACAGAGACACATAAAGTTGTGTATCCTCTGCATAACTGTGATAATTGATGTTAAAGTTCTGTAATATCTGACCCAAAGACAGCATATACAAGTTAAACAGAAGAGGTCCAAGAATTGACCCCTGGGGGACTCCACAAGTCATGGCCACTCACTCAGATTTATAGCTGCCAATTGTAACAAAATAACTCCGGTCTTCTAAGTAGGACGTGAACCAGTTAAGGACCGCTCCAGTAAGTCCAACCCAGTTTTCCAGCCTGTGCAACAGTATTCTGTAATCTACAGTACCAAACACAGCACTGAGATCCAACACAACCAGGACTGAAACATAACCAGAATCAATATTCAACCTAATGTTGTTTAACACTTTGACCAGAGCTGTGATTTCAGTGCTGTGATGACGTCAGAAGCCTGATTGAAAGTTATCAAGATTTCCATTTTCATTCAGAAAGTCATTGAGCTAAATACAACTTTCTCAATAATCTTGAATATAAAAGAGAGGTTAGAGACAGGTCTGTAGTTGTTCGTCATTGAGGCGTCTAGAGTTCTCTTCTTTAGAAGTGGCTTAATGGCAGCTGTCTTTAGTGACTTGGGAAAAATGCTTGATGCCAGCGAGCTGTTAACTATTTGTAGGAGATCACTTTCTACTGAGGTAAAAACAGTTCTTAAAAAGTCGGATGGTATTATGTCCAGAGTGCAAGTTGTTGATTTCAGATGCCGAACTGTTTCCTCTAGGATTTTTAAATCGACAATATTAAATTGTGACATAACGTCAGAGTTCTTTCTAGGTTTTAGACACAGATTAGCTTTCTTGTTTGTCTGTGTGGCATGAATGTTTTGTCTAATTGTTTTGATTTTTTGGCTAAAAAGTTGGCAAATTTGTTGCATTTCTCAGTGGAGAGGAGGTATGGTTTTGACTGTTTAGGCTGATTTGTGAGTTTTTCAACCATAGCCACAATAGGAAGCTCACAGTTAATGCTTAGTGAACAATTAAACTATTGACTCAAAACTGATGCTAATTTGACTTTGTGTAGCAGGTAAATATAAAGCAATGGCATGCACCCACAAAAGATAATTAATTTCTGCCAACAAGCTGCTACACATTTAATGGATGTATGGTGGTAAGTGTTGGCAACTGGACCCAAAAGGTTTAAAGGTTGTTTTTTTGTGTAAATGTCTATCCAAATGCAACCTTTGGTTTTACATTCATTGCTCCCTGTATTGTTAAGTGGACACTTACAGGTTCACAGAGAGAAGTAAACGGAAATCACTGTTGGGTTGAGCTAAGATATATTTCTTTTGTACTGTACATGATTTACATTCCCTCCAAGCAGCCAGACTTTGTTGTAATCTTTTAAAGTGGTCTTGAGCAATAGTTCTTCAGGCTTTCTGAAGGTCTTCCAAAGTTTTTCTTTGGCTGCTTTTTCACTCATTTTCAGTCCAGTCCTTGTACCTTACCATTTTCGGAGGAATCTGTTTTTTTTTTTAATTAACTTACTTAACTCTGACCTATGAATCATTCAATCATTCAAGCAGAAAAAAAGGCTCCTAACACAGGAATGAACCAGTGTTGTGTTTACACATAACAGACAACTTAGCAAAGAAGCATTTTTAAATTGTATCACTTTGTTACAACACATTGTTACTATCAGCCTGTCACAAAGACATATCATTTGTTCCCATTTCTTTAGTTGCATCTATGAAAAATGCCAAAGATAACACAGTTTGACAGATAGAAAATAGCCCTTTTGCAGCAACGAGCTGATTCCTAAAGAGCTATTAGCTGAAAACGTGGCATATCTCAGAATGGTGTACAGTGTGTCCTTAAATAATTTGAGGAAATTAGAGAAGTGGGGGACAAAAAAAATAGTAAATGAATTAAGCCCACCTTATTGACCATCACTAAATAATAAATATAACTATGGCATCTTGCTCTGTTACAAATGTAATTAGAGGTTGTTTTGGCCTCTGTGAAGAAGTGTTCCATGGGGATGTATATTTGTTGAGGTCAGTCTCACCATCCCTACCCGCAGACTGCTCTCAAATGTGGTTCCATGATGGTGAACCGAGCTACAAAATGCAATCAGAGCAGGTGTTCTCTATCTTGAAGAATCTGTTAAAAAGACTCGTCTCTTCTGAGAACTCCACCTCCCCTCACACCTCTAACACACCTAATGTCCTCTTAGTTGCACTTCTGCACTTTGAATGGCTGTACTCTGTAATTTAAAACAGATTGAAACTGATTTCACACTTTATTTATAGGCTGGTGTGCTTTGTTGCACTAAAGTTTGAACACTAAAGTTTCCTCCCTTGTAAGTGTCTGCTACAGTAAAGTGAGTAGATGCAGGTAAATGAGTCAGAAATATGGCAGTTACAGAGCTCTGAATTCAGCTGAAGTAATCTACTCCACGGAGCGTTGGGAACTTAATCTCTGACCTCCTATTCAGCCAAACCTTTCCACCGTACAGACAAATCCATGTTGCTTTGCCCTTTAAACTGATCCTCAGTTATGATGGTAAAATTCTAAACTAAAAAGCTGTATTTACAGCTTCAGTTTGAACCTGAACCAGAGCAATTTGTTTAAATGTCACATGCTCTCAATACCTCTCATTCCCAGCTGCCCTGGAAATTATGCTTTCATATGATTGTAATAATTTCCATATTTGGCTTCCATTAAAGCAGAGAGCCTCAGTAATAATGTCAGAGCCAGTTATTATCATAAAATGGAAGGTGGTTGGGGCTGGCAGGGAGTCCAGAATATAGTCTGTTACCTCACAGATTTCCATTAGTCTTCGGTTTTGTGTTTATGTGCTATAATATTGTAGTTATTAAGTGGAGAAATCAGAGACATTGTTCTTCAAGCATAGAAGTAATTCAGCACAGTCATTTGGAACCCCTTTAGCCAAAGCTGTAATTTTCATGTAATATTCCATCAAGTGTTAAAAATGCACAGAAAGTGGGTTTGAATTTACTTTAAACAGACTCTACAGGCTTCAGTTAGCGTGTTAAATGTTAAAGTTCATGACAGCACAATGAGAAAAAGACTGAACAAGTATGGCTTGTTTGGAAGGGTTACAGGAGAAAGCCTCTCTAAAAAGAACATGGCAGCACAGCTTAGGTTTGGAAAGTTACATCTGAACAAACCACAAGACTTCTGGAACAATGTCCTTTGCACAGACCAGACCAAAGTGGAGATGTTTGGTCATAATGCACAGCAGCACGTTTGGAGAAAACCAAACACAGCATATCAACACAAACACCTCATACCAACTGTCAATCACGGGGGTGGAGGGCTGATGATGTGGGCTTGTTCTGCAGCCACAGGACCTGGACAACTTGCAGTCATTGGTCTAAAAAAATGTACAAACAAAAAGGAGAGGACTAGTTCTACTATGGTACTATTTCCTTGATATTTCAATGACAATGTCTGATCTCAGTCTTGATTAAGAGGAGCAGGGTCTGAAGGGTAAAAATGGAAATAGTTTTAGGTTATGTGTATCTCTTCCTTTTTGAATTTGCACTCCCACCTGGAGCTGTTCAGTCATGCTCATTTGTTTGACCATAAAAGATGCCAAACAGTCATGTCATCTAATCCAAGCTCAGTATTTCATGCCTGTTTACCTCCTCAAACTCCATGCTTTCTATTTAGCTTTGCTCCTCTGGCAGTAAACATACTCATTCAACATAAATGTTGTCGTGCAGCTCCAGTTAGGCTGTAATTTGTTGCGTTTCAGCCACAGTGGAGAGGTTTTCTACTCACAGGGTCTGACATGTCTTGTTTCCTCTCCGTTTTGGTCAGATAATTTGCAGTTACTGGGACTGGAGCCCCCTTACTGACCAGAGAGTGAACCCTCCCCATTGTGTTCTGTAAATGATGATTGCATCAGTGCCTTCAGCCCGATGATTCACAACGTTTTCACACCTTCACAGAAATCTCTGAGGAAACTGAGAGATCGATTTCGCAACTAAATATATCAGCTTTAAGATGTGCATTTCACCGCAGAGACAAACACCTTGATGACCATGCCGATGATTCACCCTGTGAGATTACATAAAGAGAGAGGAAAGAGAAAAAGGCCATTCAGTGCCGTCTCCACAACTACAAATGTGCTTTCGAGTAATAAAAGCTTGGCACACAATTCACCTGTTTCAGTAACCACAGCAAGATGTCCCCATTTTCTTCTGTATATCTATATCTAACATTCATTCTCTCGTGCTCACTGCTCATGTGATCAGTCGTGTGGGTACAATGTTTGCGATGTCAGAACTTCTTTGGAAATCCCCATCAACTCTGTCTTTATGAGACCAGGTAACTCGTTACTTGTCACAGACGGATGCTTGGTCAGGGGTCGGCTTTAGATGCAGAAGGAAAGTTTTAAAGCGACACTTTATTAAAAAAAACATTAGATATCAAAACGTATTTTAATGAATAAACATTAAGTTTTTCTAACCTTAACCAGGTACTTTTACCAAACAAAGTAGTAGATTGAAGGATGTTAAAAAAAGGGGGGATGATGATAAAGATGACAATGGTGATCATAAACATAGATTCTTACACAAGTTCTATGCTTAGGAGTTGGATGTTCATCGTCCTTCCTCCTTACAACCTTCTCACTTTAAAAATACTTGCTTTGGGGACTGTAATTAAGTTGAATTAGTAGCTTTGCAAGGTAACATTCAAATGGGAGTTTTGCAAAACTATAAATGATTGAAATTAATGTAAAAAAAGTTGTGACACGGTTTAAAAATGTTAACCAAATGCCATAATTACTAATTTAATAAAAATATTATTCACAAAAGAACATAGAAAGCATATTAAATATTGAAAGTGAGACATTTTACTGCTTTTACAAAAAATAGGAGCTCATCTTGAATCTCAAAAATGTTGGGACCAGAGCAACAAAAGGCTGGAAAAGTAAGTGGTGCTAAATGGAAACAGCTGGAGGAACATGCTGCAACTAGTGAGGTTAATTAGCAACAGGTCAGTAACATGATTGGGTATAAAAAAGAGTGCCTTAGAGAGAGAGAGAGTCTTCTGAAAATTCTGGAGAAATTGTTCCTTAAACTTTCCTCAAACTTTGAATATTCATCATCTATAGAACATAATATCAAAAGATTCAGAGAGTCTGGAGACATCTCTGCTTCAGGCAGCTCTGCATTAAAAACAGACCCGATTCTGCCCTGGAAATCACTGCATGGGCTCAGGAGTACTTCCAGAAATCACTTTCTTTGAACACAGCTCACCGTCACATCCACAGATGCAGGTTAAAGCTCTATCATACACAGAAGATGCCACATGTGAACAGGATCCAGAAACACTGCCGTCTTCTCTGGACACCAAAGCTCATTTAAAATGGACTGTGGTCAGATGGATCAAAACCTGAAATTCTGTTTGGTAATCATGGACGCTGCATCCTCCAGTCTAAAGAGGAGAGAAACCATCCTGCTTGTTATCAGCTCTCAGTTCAAAGCCTGCATATCTGATGGTATGAGGGGCAGTGGGGGCATTAGTGTCTATGGAACTGGAACCCTGCACATCTGGAAAGATTCCATCAATGCTGAAAGGTATAAAAAGGTTTTAAAGCAACAAATGCTCCCATCCAGGTGATGTCTTCTTCAGGGAAGGCCTTGCATATTTCAGCAGGACAATGTTAAACCACATACTGCATCTATTCCAACAGCATGACTTCGTAGTAGAAGAGTCCGGGGCTGGACAGTCCTGCCTGGAGGTCCAACAGCTGGTCTCCCCAAGTTCCAAGTTGTTTGCAGTCTGTTGTTAAAAGAAGAGGGGATGCTACACAGTGGGAATCGTGGACCTGTTCACACTTTTTTGCAACATATTGCTGGCATCAAATTCAAGATGAGACAATATATCGAATTTTGAAAAGGTCTCACTTTTAATAACATTTGATCCTTTCTTTGTTTTATTGTAAATAGAATATTAGTTTGAGAGATCTGTAGGTTGTTGCATTCTGTTTTTATCTACATTGTACACAGTGTCCCGACTTTTTGGGATTTGGATTATAGTTCATCTGACGCATGGAGCCATGTACATGTTTTTTCAGGACATTTAACCCAAATTGTGAGGCTTTCTTGGCAGAAATGAGGCAGTTTGTCAGCCAGTGTGACTCCTGCCGACACTTGTCCACCCAAACACAGAGGCAGTGAAACAACAACAACAAAAACACACCACTGAGATTTTCTCCTCCATCAAACCTGATTCAGCTCTCTTCATCCAATCTAGGATGGCATCTGTGAGGGTATGCGTTGCCTGGAAACCTGCTCACCCTCTACATGTAGTAAAGAGAACATCAGCCCACCCCGCCAACACTCTCCATCACCACAGCAACGGCTGAGAATTGGTGGCCTCCTTTCTCCCCGCCGCTGCCCTCTTGTTGGAAAGTCTGCTGTCAAACAGGTCCTCCTGCTGGCCCCGCCTACTGTTACATCACTGCCGGGAAGACGCTTTAGGGTTAAACTGGATTATAAATTTTTTGCACAGCAGGGAGCAGAAGATGTTTAAATATGTAAAATGATGACACTTTGCAGAATGGTTATTGTACAGAGAATCTTCAACGACCTGATTAGCAAGTCTTTTAAGCTCAAACGGTGAATTGATGGACAACATTTCTTCTTCTTGATTTGAATAACACTGAGATTTACAGTAAGAGGACACTTCCTTTGTATAACTTTACAAAGTTAAGACTCCTCAAGCTCTTGCTGTAATTGATTCCACAAGATTTACAACATTAGTTCTATGGATAATTCAGCTCACATCTCTGCTGCCAAACACCAGTTGTATTTCAGTTTCTTGGGAGGTCACACATTTTACACCATGTTCATGGAAGAAGCTTGAATTTTTTTTCTCTTTGAGCATTATTGTGATTGAAGAAGATGAGCTGTGGCTTCACCACTGTCAGTGTCAAGTAGGCCGTTTTATTCAGAACATGACTGCTGGTTTTAAGAGACGACATACATGATAAAAAGTGAGTCATTGTCTGTGTCTCAAAAGATTAATTTGGGTGTCTGAAGTGACAACTCTAAAACTCCCAACATAACCCTCACACAATTCTGAGAGGTGGGAGGTTAACTAAACTTGGTTTATTCAAAGCTATAACAGAAGGCACAGCCAACTGTGCAAAAACTAAACCAGACAGGAACTATGACCATGAACGAGAAGCACAAACTAGGGATGAAACGACAACAAGGATCTGACAAGGACTGAGAGCTTAAATACTGTGGTGAAGTGATTACAGAATAGATAGCAGCTGGGACAATTGACACAGGTGAGTGAGTGGAGCAAATCACCAGAACACGATGACAGAGAAAGTCACTGAATGAGAAACAGAAACCCACATGACTGAAAGAAAATTAGGACCCAGGACCCAGGACTTAACTATAATAAAAACCCTGTGACTAAATAACAGAAAAGAAGAAAACACAGAAAAACCAAGACAAAATCAAACCAAAAAAATCCACAAACCCTAACAAATTCACTGTTCTCTCCCCTCATGTCAAATTGAGTCTTAGTCTCTCCCATCGGAGACGTGAGTGAAGGTGACGGACATTGTTGCTTTAAAGCGTCACACGACTGTAATTTATCATTTCTGTGTGATGAAATTTAAAAAGGAATCTGAGACAGTGTACTGTATGCACTTAATTTAAACTCTATATTTTCTTTCTTTTGGCTGATTTTAAAATATTTTGCAGGATCAGTCTCTCCTCTGCAGTTAAAGTAATATAATGTTTTATTACATATCATATAATATATTGATTTAGAATGGATGGATTTTATTGATCTAAATGTGTTTTAGAAGAGACTGGTCTCACTTCACAGCCATCAGTAAACCTTCGCCTCAGAAGTCATCAATCTGAGGTTATTAAAACTCAGTCATGCAGCTGCTGTGACAGGCCTCATTTCAGTCATCTCATGAATCAACAGTGGTTCTCACAGCGGGGAGAAACACCTGTGAGGGCTCCATCTCCTGCAGGTTAATTACTGTGAACAGCTTCAGTCCGCCTTCGTTTATTCAGTGCTAGAGATTTTCCACTCAGCAGCTAGAAGAATTTCATTCTCTGTGTTTCATATTTCCAAGAAACAGCGTGAGGAGGAAACTCTTCTAGGCGCTATTACTGAGTTTTCAGTTGAAGAGTAATGTCTTTTTGCCGTGGTCATGAGTTTAATCTCTGAATTGAGGGTAGTTTTTTTTTTTCGCTGGGTAAAATAAGTCACCTAAGATCTGTTGTGGTAGATGATTGTTACAGTAACGGAGAACCAAGACCAGAATACACTTAATTTACTGAAACTGGGAAAAAAGATAAGAAGAAACACTAGAATCCAGTGGTACAAAGGAACAGCAGGAGCATAGAACAGGAAGTATGACAAACAGGCAAAGGAGGAAGAAAAACAGGTGGTGATGACTAACATGAGACAGGTGTGTGTCAATTAGTTCAATAAGGACCGCTCAGGTAAAAGATGAACAAATTTATTAGGTGTACAGTGATAAAAGGTTGAAGAACAAATTATTGGAATTAAGTTTGATCAGTAGTTTTCTAAAGTTTTTGGTGGTTAGACTCTGGCGCAACATCAAAGTGGACGTGATGTGAAGTATGTGTCATAATCCACGGTGAGACTGGACCCGAATGCTGGACTATTGCAGGTGAGCAGGCTTGGACAGGTGGTAAAAAAAGGATTTATTTGGAAACTAAGGTGCCGGCAACAAAGAAATACAAATCAATCCAAATGGAAACAAACGCAGGATGACTGACTGACAAACTGACAGGAAAATCATGAAATGAAGACTCAAAACAGGAAATAAAAAGGTACGTGCAACGTGGAAGGAAATAACGTGAATGATCTGAAGACGAGCAACTGAAACCCGAGGGTGAAAATGCAGAGGGAGAAAATGACAAATTAGCGTCAGGAAAAGCAAGATGCAAAGGAAACCAGGTGTGACAGAGAGAGGAAGTTAAAGAATAAACAGAGGAGAAACTCTTCAAAATAAAACAGTAAGTCAGGTAACTAAAGAGCAAGAAGTAGTTGTTTGGTTGTCTTAGTTTTTCTATGTTTTGTTTCTGTTAATTTGTTTGGTCATTGGTCGTTATTTGGATTTATTCTGTCTGTATAGTTGAGTCTTGAGTTGTCTTTTTGTTCATAGATTACTCCTTGGTTGATCTCTGTTCTTGTTCTTTGTTGCCATTTTGTTTAACCTTTTTGTTAAATGAGTAATTGGATTATTATCAGGATTTCTTCAGTTTGTGTTGGTCTAGTTGTTGGTTTATAGTTACTCTCATATGTTATCTTTGTTAGTTTTACTTGGGTAAGTTCCACAGACTGACAGAGATTATCAACACAAAGCAGTTACTGGCAGGCAGGAAAACTATATCTATATAAAACATATGAGATGAAAAATTGTTTTAAAAGAAGAAGAATTAACTATAACGGTACGTAGAAGTTATATACAAACATGTAACCTGTACAAAACAAAAAGTATTGAACACAACATAAACGCATTACTCAGGAAAAGCAAGACGGAGTCATTGACATGAAATATATTGTCAAGGTTTTTCACACCACATTTCATACTTTTGACAAAAGAGACAATTTTCAAGTAAATCTGAGCAAGATGTGACCTCCTGGAGCTGAGGGAAAGCAGTTGCTGAGGTGTTTTTTGTTTTTTTTTTGTCTCTGGGAGATAAAGTATCCGAAAGTTTCACATTCTTGAAGCGGCTGCTGTGAAGTCAGAGGAGCCGAAGTCAGTCGAAGCTTTTAAAAGAAACCGTGGAAACAAGATTCTGCTTGTCCTCTCTCTGAGGAAGAGCTCACCGGGGACACATTCATCACAACCAGTCCATCAGACTGAATTTGTCTTCATGAAATAAAAAAACATGGAATGGAATTAGTTCCTCTAACATCAATTTAGTCTTCCAGGATGAAAGCAAAGAAAAAAAAAAAGACAGCACAGATCTTCAATCCACCAAAAAGAGGAACGAACGGCTGTGAGAAGCACAGCAGCAGAGCACAGGTTTGGGTTTTCATCATTAGTCTGTCTATGACGTGCAGCACATCGACGCTTCAGCATGACACGGAAGAGTTTGCGGGTTTGGGAAAAGAGCACATGGGAAGCTACAAAAGAAATTAGATTGTTTATTGGGAATATTCTAGATAGTCAGGACTTATTTTAGAGAGCATCAAAAGAGACATACAGGTTTCAGAGGTGCTGCAGAAGATGCTCTTGTTTTAGAGCTGAGAAGATACACGCAGGTATGTTTCAGGGAAATAATCTTCATTGACAGTGACAATGAAGACAGTGAGATTTATGAAATAAGTCATTTATAGAGTTGGGGAGTGACAGCACTTTCAGGGGTTGTCAGTCTTAAGATTTGTCTTATTTCAGAGTGTGATGGAGTGACATGTGACATTTGATCATGTGACAGAAAGTGTGCCTCCTGTCCAGGACCAGTTTACTTAAGGAGGTCAAAGGAGAGGATGGAGATAGACATCAGTCTCTGCAGCAAGGGAATCATGTTGCAGTCCAATCCTGAGACTTTCACAGCTTTTTTCCCTTCATTTTGACTTCCTTTGCCCTACCACCGTACTTAATTTTTAATGCAGTAAAAGTGCATTGTAATAAATCATGGTTTCGGGCATTGGAATACATGACATAATCATGTACCATGATGCAAAGGTATGAGTCTCCTGGTCTGACATCAGAGAAGCAGGGTCAGAGACATGCAGAAACATTACAAACACCTCAAGCTTCTAGTTTCAACACCTCATTGACAGAAGGAAAGCTCAAATTTCAGTCGAAAACATCACTGGAAAGTATCCCGATGAAGAAAAAAAACTATCTGGAATTCTTCTTGAGAGAATTCCACCATAAGAAAAAATTTCCAAATATAAGCAGAGCAAAAGATGAGGATCACTTCAAGCAGAGATAAATAAAGGATGGAGGACAAAAAAGACCATTATTCTGTTAGAGAACGTGCTGTTGAGGCAGTTCAGCAGTTTAGATGAAGGGCAGTGGCGCCATCTAGTGGTAGAAATATAATATGCAGTAGCTGTGTCAACGTGGAGAAACCAGGAGCGACTTTGATGCAGTTGTGTACGATGTTTTAGCTTGAACCAGTCTGCATTTTTTTGGTGGACAGAATTAATTCTTACCTTTTGAAATGTGATGAAGTTTAGAAGTTGGCTGTAATCCCTCTGAACCAACCAGCAGCAGTCACACTGTGTTGGAACTTGAAAAAACACTGTTTGTCAAAGACTTTTATCCTATCAGCACAGCAGCTGTATGCAGTTATCAACTTCAAAGGTGAAGTCATAGTTCCATTTTTTCCCAACAGGAACTAGATATCACGACAAAGAGGAATATATATATATTTGAGTATATTAACATGAATTTTGTGTCGAAAGATTAGTCTAAATGTTTCCAAAGACAGGAAAGTCAAATAGATGGATTGATAATTTAAGACTAATTACTGTTAAAATAATAAGATCATTTTGCCATTTTGTTCTTTTCCCTACAGTTGTGGGATGTAACACCGGCGTCATGAAAAAAAATCTCCGTCTGTATCCTGGATGAAGAGTGGAAATCCAAGTTTTAAACTCTGGTATCACAGCCACTGGGGCTCTCCAAGGCAGTTTCAGGCCAGAAAATGTGCATAACAAAGGTTGGTGTACCTATAAATGGACCCAGAAACACACAGTTTTAAGATCCAGACCCTTCTATTTTTGAGCCAAAACATAAAACACTTTTTTTTCTAAATTTATGAAAAGCTCACGCACCACCCAAAGACTGACCCACTGCAAAATCCGGACTCGGGGGTTTTCTCCTTTCTCGTTTGTTGCATTTCAGGGCGTCTTGGTCACTCAGAGACCAACCAATCATGTTTTTACATGATCAAATCAGAATTCATAATGTTCTTTTTCAAATGAAGGCTCCCTGAGAGGTAATGTTGCCTTCTGATAAGGGCTGCTTGGCATTTTAGATGGTTGCTATCTCCACCTTGACCACTAGACGTCAGTAGCTGCCAGACACCGTTACTTTACCCAAACTTTACCCAGCGAAAAGTTTTTTTTCAATTCATGAAAAGTATAGATGCGATTGGACATTCAGTCAAGCTTTTGGGTTAATAACAAATAACAGATCAACAGTTAAAGTAATTTTGACTCAGATAGCTGATAGAAGAGAATAACCTGATTTGTTAGGATAATTTTAAGTTGAAAACAGATAATTTATGTGTTCAGGCTCTAATGGCTCGTAGCCTTGTTTGCTGGCTCAATACCCAACTTCATGTTCACATGTCCTTATATCTGTGGGCAAGACACTAAAAAACCCTATATAGCCCCAGGATGTGTGTCTCACTTGTTCTGTTAGTTGCTTTGGATAAAAGCGTCTTATAAATTAATATAATGTAATGATGTAGGCCAAAGAAGATCGATTTCAGCCTTTCATTTTAATCCTGATAGTTTAAGGCTTAAAAGAGTTACAAAAGAAGTAAGATCTTCCAGTTTTGTGTAAATAAGTGACTTAAATTCTGTTCAAAATTTGATATCAGCACAAACTCTCAACACCTTGTAGATCACAGGATTTCATGTTTACCTAAACATGAAAACCTCCTACGTCGCAGAAGCCTCGAGTGATAAGACAAGGTGGCAAAATTAATCTGAGGTGTTCATAACTGAGCCTCAGTGTTTGGATTTTAATGCAATATCAAATTTGTTTGGTGAGAACGAGTCTGTTTTCTGCCCCATTGTGCACCAAACGGGTGCCAGAACCTTTGAAGAGCTTCTTCTTTTAGGTGAACACACACAGCTTCAAATGCTCTACACACATGCACACACACAGCTGTTCTTATTGCCTTTTTATTTTCTACAGGGATGTACAGCAAAAAGACTAACACTGTTGTCGCTAATATCCAAAAAGGTCCTGAAAATCAATTCTAGCACACTTGTTGACAGGTATTAAAAACACACACTTCCCGCCTCAGCCCACTCCGCCTCTCACTCATGTTTCCAGAGCAACAGGACTAACCCATCAATTGAAAAAAAAAAGAAACAAAAAGAAACAAAAACAAAGTACAATGTGGTACCTTTTGCATTGGCACAGAACAGCAGCAGCAGATGTGGGTCAGAGAGCGTTTCCTAATTATTTTTTGTTTCAAGCTGCTCAGAGTTCCAGATGTCAGGATGGCGTTTTAGATTTTTTTTAGAGAAAAATTACCTTTTTTTTTTTTCCTTTGACTTTATTCTCTTTTACAGGAGCCTTAAAGGGACATTCCCTGGGCTGATGAGACCTTTCACTTGAGGGCTCAGCTTGTTTTTCTCATCTTTTTTCAAACCTATCATTAATCCCCCGATGTAGATAACTGAGGGTCACTGATGGCTTTCATCACTTCTCTCTCTTTTGAGATTAGAACTACAAAAATCCACAGTCCTCACCTCAACTGATGCAGAGGAAACAAAACAAAAAGGAAAGACTCTTACTTTGTTGATTTATGTAACTCTAAGTAGGAGCATCTATTCAAGCAGAAGATGGAAAACCAGATTAGGAAAAAAGTAATTGATTTAATCCCAAATGCAACCTATCTGCATTTTTGTTACTCCACATTTGGCCTTGAATAACTGCATTGTGGCTAAACTACGGTAACTAAATAAGTAATATTTGCACCAGACAACTCCAACATCCCAATTTTCTTTGGGCCATGCTTGTCCTCGCACACATGCCATAACCAAATATGACCAAATCTGGCCTACAGCACTTGTCAGTGGCATAACTGATCCATATGTGCCCAAAGTAGCCCAGATATACGTCCTGAATGTGTCAGCTTGACATAATCATTGTCCACATCTACATTTTTTATTTATCTTTTTCTCCCTTCAATGATGCTGTTTACTCACGGTAAGTGAGGCTGCCTAATCTCAGACACATATCTCTCATAACTCTTTTTTTTTTTTTCAAATTTACCTTTGGGCTCTTACACACTTGCCATAATCCATGACTAAGACAGTTTATGACAACTGGTACAACAAAACACATGGTTTAACCCAACTCAGGTCTGGATTGCGACTTTTGGGCCACGCGACACTTGCAAATGCAAAAAGTAGCTCAGATTAGGCCCAAATGTGTCTGCTATCTGAGATGTGTATTTTACCGTTGTAGTTGTGTGTGTAGCTGCAGCTTATTTTCTAAAGTTCTATGAGCTGTTGTTTAATTCAAAGATTTAAACATTTTGCATGTAAGTCAAGAATCTGCGGCTGGCACTCGATTGTTCTCTAGCAACATTTTTCCACCTGACTGAAGAAAACACTGCATTCGGTTTGAACTTAACACAGTCCCTGATTAACTTTGGCCGGTCAAACTCCAACAGACACTTTTTCATCCACTTTCAATGATGAAATTATCTCTCTGCAATGTGTGTGTACATCTCACATTGTGCAACATTTGTTCTCCAAACAATGATAACTTGGAAAAATCATTGATGATCATAAGGGAAAAAGCAATAATTTCCAATAAAAATAGTAGGTTTAACCAGTTTTAGAATACTTTAAAGGTCCCTTTAGTTTATATAATGGGTTAAACATCCCTTCCTTAGCTCATAATGCAGGTTTTCTTATTAAAAATTAGTCCCAAAGTCAAATTTTGGACATTTTCTCACTTGACAAATCTAATTGCAAGCTGCAGAAGACTTCATCCGGCTGTTTTAAAGCATCAGTGGAACTTCCTCTGATGGATTGGTTTGGTAAATTAACTGCTGCTTTCAGTACCCCAAACTCTGATTCTAAGAAAGCAGGTTATGGGATGTGCAGCGGTGTAGAAAATTCTCCTTAAAGCAGGAAACTTGGCCAGAAAACCTTTTTTCAGCTCTTCCTTCTTTTTGAATTAATACAAATTTACAGTTTGATGTCACAGATCCTGAACATCTGGTTCTCTGCAGATGAAAACAAAGGTAAAAATAAGGAGATATTACTGCAAGCAGCGTGGGCCCAAGTTTGCATCCAGCTGTTTGATCCCACCGTCCTTCTGTCATCCAGGACCGGCCTCTGTCTGAGCAGGACGGTGGTACCAAACCGCCTGGAAAGAACAGAAAAAGAACCCTTAAAAACCAAAGAAGCTGAGGCATCCGGCCTCACAAAGAACTGTGCTCACTGCTGTCAGAAAACCTCTCACTCTTTGGAGAAATTTCTATAATCATATAAATTTACTGTGTTTTCATGCCGTTTATCTTGAAAGCCAAACATTTCTAAAAAACTGGAAAAATATCTACAGTATATTCATCTAGTTTAGATGCAAAAACACCCCCTTCTTTTTTTTTTTTTTGCTTGTGTAAATATAGAAGTGGGACTAAACGGATGAATTTAACAGAACCAAAGGGGGGTGGGGGCTGCTCGTGGCGCTGCAGTTCACACACGAGGAGCCAGAAGAAGAAATAAAAAGTGCAAAGAAAGAAAGCCATCAGATTGACAAGCCATTTAATCTTGAAAGCGGTCTTGAAATCATACAAAAGGAGTGAAAAAGGTCAAAAAGGAGCCACAGATTTGTTTGAAGGAATTTCAGTTCAGATACACCAGAATAAATAAAATATTCCAACTTTGTTTTTTTTTTCCCATGAATGTGAGGCTAAACACAAGATTTACTGACTTGTGGAGGTGAATATTTTCATGTAGGGATGCAGAAGGAAGGAGGTCAGAAAAGAACAGAGAGAAGATATACATGGCTGTTGTTATTGATCCACTGTATTAGTTTTATAAGGTGTTATTAAAGCACTACAGACTAAAGGTGTGGGCTGCCAGCCGCACACTGGGCTTCATTGTCTCTAATATGCAGCTGTGTGCTACGTGTAATAAAATCATGTACACAAACGAAACCTCTCGCTCCCAACTATTACATCTGCATAGCAAAAGAAAAGAAAAGAAATAAATAAAATGAACACAGAAAAAAAACAAATCAGAACTGAGCCTTCCAAACCACCTCCATCATAACTCAAACAGTGGCTACTGTTGTCTCTTCCTCTAAAAGATAATACAGAAGTAGTTTTGATGCAAGACTTATTGTTATTATTAGTACTTTTTTTTTTGTTTGTTTGGGTTTTGTTTTTTAGAAAAAAATTCTGTTTCTTCATGAAGCGCACTTCCTACTTCCTCTTGGTCCGGTGGGGATGTCAGGGCGGCTGGTTAGTCGTCGTCTTCGTCGACCACAGGGTCCGTGTCCCAGCAGGTGATGTCAATCTCTGAACACACAAGCAAACAAACACACACACACGGTCAGTAATAAAACCTTTAAAGGAACAAAGCAGGGTGATATATGGTAGGAAGAGGGTGGGATGGGCTCGACTGGGCCTCTCAGTACTTTTCTGAAGGTTGACAGCTTCACACTGAGAGAGCTGTGTGTGTGCTGAGAAACGACCAGTTTGCTTATGATTGCTTATATAAGTTCGATTCTACGGAAAATGAAGAAAGATCTCTAACATACAGACTTTTAAATCTATTCAGACCTGTTCAACGTTGAAAAACAAAGTTTGGTCCAATGAGCACTGCAGGAGCACTAATAATGAACAAATCAGCAGCTTGAGCGGGACTAATGCCAATATGCGCTAATGCCATACAAAGTTTTTACTCATTCTGGGTTTCACAAATCGAGATGGATACCAAAACTGATGTCAGTGTCTCAGCTTTGCAATGACCAGTGTGGCGAGTATAATCACGATGCTCAACAGTGCGGTGAGCTGTTATTGTGTCTTTTGTCCTTGAGGAAAGGAAGGGGGTCCAGTCAAAGGCAAGATCTAGGAAGAACAGCACTTCTTTCCAATAGCAACCACTGCATGGCGAGGAAACAACAGGAAGCCCAGGTGGTGGCGTACTTCCCAAAGAAATGAGTTAGAGTGGAAGAAATGTGACACTGAAAACGGATTCAGTCTCTAAAATCGAGTTTTGTCTGAAATCAGAAACAAAATCAACTTTTTGGGGGGTTTTGTTTTAGTTTGTTGGCAAAAAGCAGTTTTTGAGGACAAAGTGTCACCACCGGACTGCATCATGGCCTTCTCGCTATAAGGTTAATCCCTGGTTTCTAAACACAAAATGCTGATTAAGTATGAAAAAAAGTCATAAATCGTAAAGATGATTTATGACCTGATTACATGTGCGTTTACATGGAAGTCCTTGTTTCCAGAGATGTTGGGACTGAAACTGCAATAGTGAGTTATATGGAAAGATTTACAAAGATGGCACATCAGAAGTTTAAACTGAAACTTCGTCATTTGAAAAATGTTTTGAAGCGTTTTCACCTAACGTGATGAGTAATAAGAAAAATGGGTTTTACAAGAAATGACAACATGTTGCATAGATGGAATCTATTTTACCTGGCGGCTTGTTATAAAAGACCGGTGCTGGTTTAGCTGAGGACTCCTCTGATTGGCCGAATTCTTCCTCCTGTGACTGGCTGAAATAACCCTCACTGGCCTAAAAGCACCAACAGAAGGAAAAAAAAAAACAATTTAAAGAACAAAAACACTGGAAACATGTTGAATATCAGCAGCAGCTTCAGGACATCCAACCTGAGTCCCTTCTTTCAGCAGCGTCTCCCCATTGGTCATCAGCTGCTGTCCATCATCCACCTCTGGCCCCTCCCCAGAGGCGTGCTGCAGTGCATGCTGGTAACTGAGGGTCATCTGGTCAGAGCTTGTCACGTCCACCAGACTGGAAGGGTCGTCCTCAGCGCTGGTGCCCAGGCAGAATGTCCCGTCCATCATGTCGTCAAAGCTGAGGAGGGGCTGAGGTCGGCCGCTGCCGGCGGCGGTGCTGGGTGGGACATCACCATGAAGCACATTGGTGTCTCCCATCAGATCCACTAGATTGGAGGACTGGGTGGGGTTGGCAGCAGGGGCAGAGCTGCTGTCCCACAGGTCAACCAGGCTATCTGTTCCAGAGTCCCACGCAGAGAAGCCAGAGGAGTCGCGAGCCTGTGGGGCGACGCTCTGCACGGGCTTGATGGCTGTTGACTCCTGGACAGGCGGTTTCTGCTCCTGCTTTGGCACTGAATCTGAAGGAAACATGCAAAAGAGCATTTTACAAGTCATCAAACGTTTCACTGCAGCACCGATTTCATGACTAACAGCTAAAAAAAAAAACATCTACACGTCTCAGTAAAGCAGTAAAGCAGTGGGCAACATTTATGTCAGTCAGTGTGGAAACGCAACATAAAAACCAGAACTACCTTTCATTGGTGTAGAATCATGAAAATAAGAATTGAGGTCCTTACCTCACAACTCTTGTAAACAAATACAACTTCAAATCAGAAAAAGTTGGTACAATATGGGGAATACAAATAAAAACAGCAGTTATTCTTACATTTGCTTTGACTTTTAGTTCATGGAGACAGTAGGAACCCAAGATTTCATGTTTGAGCACCTTCATTCATTTTGTCATTATGCATCCATCTTTAAATTTCAGACCTGCAACACGTTCCTGAAAACATTTTACTGCTAGAAATTAGGTAGACCTCTCTGGGCTCAGAGGCTTCTGGGATGGAGCATCACACAGTGAAAATCAGACCAATCAGTACTCCAGACCTTTGTTGGAAGAAATGGACGCTCTGTGCTCCGGACCAGAGAGCAAAAAGAGCATCCAGACTGTTGTCAGCAACCAACCCAAAAGTATCAGAGAGCTTAACTAAACTAATTTCTTCTTCTGTCATGACAGCATTCATGCAGAAAAGTTCACTGAGATTTTACAGCGACAGTATTCACTATTTCACAACGTCTTTTAAGTGTTGGGAGAAGGAAGGGAAACATTACAAAGAGATGAAATATTTCCTGCCCTGACTTTTTATGGAATGTGTTGCAGGTCTAAAAAAATTATGTTTATTAACAAATTTAATTGAGCTGATGAGACAAAGAAGGGTTCATGCTGTTTGCAATTAAATAAAATGCTCAATAAATGTAAGAATCACTGTGTAATTTGTATAAGCATTTTTCCCAGTCCCAGTTTTTCTTTTATACAGACTGACGTTAACAAAATTTCAGACCAAATAATAAAGTGACAACAAAATGGCAGAATGGAGGGATTTTCACTCTCACCCCACTTGTCTCTATCGTCTTCCTCCTCCCTGCTGAAGTCCTCTTTAAAGGGCGTGGTGACTATTTTGGGAATGGGTGACACGGCGGCCATGTTGCGCTCTGTGCTCATGTCATCATCATCATCGTCCCCTGGAGGCCAAAAACAAGAAAAGGAACATCAAACGGTGATGAAGATGCCTCATTCTGTAAATCGCCCAGTTAAATTATACTCATGGACCAAATGTGTTGAACTAACACAAAACTGCTAAAATCTGCTGCTTTATGCATACTTTAACCAACAACTACAAAAGTGTCCTCGTGGATCAAAATGACTGAATTTTACACTGGAGCTATGCTTGTTTTTATGTATGTATATGTATTCAAATGATCCTGAGATGTGCTTCTAATGATGCAAATGTTTAGAGTCACTTCTCATGTTACTTCAACACATTGAAAATGCACAACTATCACAAGACAAACACACAAAATGACAGTTAGTTTATGTTGATCCAGACCTCTGAACCTTCATCCACATCTCAGGCACAGTAAAGAAATGCAAAGGTCTGCTGTTGTACCCATGAATGTCCACATTGATGAAGTAATTGTCAAAATCCCTAAGAAAAGATCACCAATCTGCTCTGCAATTGATGCTCCCCACAGAATTATTCCCAAAACTTTGGTGATTTGCTGACCTTTTCTTCCACTGAAATATCCTGATGTGTACCAGAGGGCTTGGTCAACGTTTTGGTGCAAACATTCATGGTGAGCAATGGATGAAGTTTTCAGGAGGTGAAAAATCCCTGAGTTCTAAAACGGCTGACAGATTTTTACATCTTGAAGGTGGATTTATTGCCATGAAATCAGATTTTAGAGGATGAATCAAACTCTGACTGCTTCACTCACTGAACATTACTTTGCTCTGTGAAGTGCAGCCTCACAGACCAACTATAAGCTGGAGAATTCTGTGTTTTTTTTGCTTTACACAAAATTTACATCCATAAGATGTCAGATTATTTGACCATGAAGTCATACATTTTTGCCATGACTGGTGGGCCACACATAGACTGTGGTTCCTCTTTTTCATATTAGTTTTCAATATTGCAGAATTATTGATTGGAATTATCTTATTAGTTTGGTGCTGCAGTAAAAAGGGATCAGATTCAGATTGAGCATTCGGTAGGGACACATTGTTGCATATCACACAATCTGCCACTAAACAGAAAAAAATGATAGGAGCCAAATCAGAAGCTAATCAAGCCAGCTTTTGGCATGTTGATTAGCACACTTGTTGTTCATTTCTGATTAACTTTCTGATTAAGCTTCTTCAGAATATATCGTCCTGGGTTTCCTTTGTTCAGTGTTGGATCATTGTCATTCCTACTGGCTATCTGCCCGTTTTCTGCCCTCTGACTGTATGGGTTTATTGTTCTACTGACTGTTTGTCCCGCTTCTACAGTGTCGTTTGTACTGACGTTTATGTTTGCCCTTCAACCTCTGCCTCCTGGAGCTTCCAAGGCAGAAACATGCCAATAATATGTATGTATAAGTGTGGACTACTGGCTTTGATGGAGGTCTGCGCTCAGTCGATTTTTCCATAAATAAAAAGTGAGAATCCAACACACACACTGCTTCTGATGCCAGTGCTTTTTTACATTCTTGTTTAAGGAGGAAGATCCTTAAACAAAAAGGGCTACTGAAAATATATCCAGTGTGTCATGGCAAATATTTATGACTTACGTCACCTAATCTGTTGAAGTGAGCATCTTATCAGACAAAAAGATTGTGTAATCTCAACCAGCATTCATCTTTTTCATCCTGACTTGCTTCATCTCATTTGGTTGAACTGGGATGTTTCATTAACAGATTGCTTGTTACACAGAAGAAGGATCCCAAACTTGTAAGAATCCAGCTGCCTTGAGCGTTCAGAACACACCGGACAAAAGTAGTCAAGAACTATAGGTTCAAATATCGAGTGTGAAAGTGACTAAATTGCTGCATTCCTGAAAAGCTGATGCAAATCAAGGTGGGTTAATAGAACAGTTGAGACAATAACGACCATCCAGAATGTCACAAAACTCATCACATTCACTGATGTGCCATCAGTGCACAACCACAGACTGAGTGAGTCAGCTAAAGCACATACACCACAAATGAAGAGAATCACTTATACAATAAGAATAAGACTTTTCTTTCATATCTCAGGATTTCATGCTCATTACAGTCAGGCGTCCTTCTCAGAGTTGAACACGAGAAGCCACAGATGAAGAACATTCATATTGTAAAATGACAGATTCAGCAGGTTTGTGAACGGGTGGCTTCTCCAATTCGCCTAGCTGTCAAAATAGTCTGATGATCAAATAATTTCATTTAGAGTACATGTTTAAGGAAGGATTAAATTCAAGTGAAACTGTCTCTGTTTTTTGACACCCAGAATATTATCTGCCATTACAGCACCTGTAAACATGCAATAACTGAAGACTGAAGATCATAGAAGTGGTTTGCTTGATTTTACCTGCTAACTACACCATTGTTGGCCATTTCCAAAAGTGTTGAATATTTTTGAACAATTGATTTATGATGCATGATCTTTAATAGTATCTCACCAAGCCAGAACATTAATACATCTGTGCTTTTCAGCTTGATGTTTTCTTAAATTTAGAAATTTATTTGTTCTTGCAGTTGTGCAAAAAACATATTGATCTTTTATATTTTTTAAAGCCCAATATATAAAGTACTGCTTCTTGATTGTAGACTTTGGTTTTGAGGTATTCTCAAATGAAGCTGGGTCAAACTACGGTTATGAAAAAGTAGTACGAGACAGAATAAAAAATCCTCGGGTTCTTACCAGGTTTTAAACTGAAGTCAACCTGAGATGAACAGCAACACGTGACACATTATACTGTGTCATTATTTATTGAACGAAAAACGAGACAAACTGTATAAGCGGTGTGAAAAAATAAGTGAACCTTTATTGCTTCCACAGGAATTAAGAGGTTAAGTCGCAGCCAGGTGCTGCTGATCAATGCATTGATTAATTGATCATCAGTAAGTGTGAGCACCTCTATTAAAGCAGAAGTTTTGTCAGTTTGCTGGTCTGGAACATTCAGATGTGTGTTAACACAATGCCAAGGAGGATAGGCATCAGCAGTGATCTTAGAGAAGGAACTGTTGCTGCCCATCAATCTGGGAAGGGTTATAAGGCCATTTCCAAACTATTTGGAGTCCATCATTTTACAGAGCGAAAGATTGTTCACAAGTGGAAAACATTCAAGACAGCTGACAATCTTCCCAGGAGTGGACGTCCCAGCAAGTTCACCCCAAGGTCAAAAACCCAAGAGCTACATCTCAGACTCTACAGGCCTCAGTTAGTGTGTTAAATGTTAAAGTTCATGACAGCACAATGAGAAAAAGACTGAACAAGTATGGCTTGTTTGGAAGGGTTACAGGAGAAAGTCTCTTCTCTCTAAAAAGAACATGGCAGCACAGCTTTGGTTTGTAAAGTTACATCTGAACAAACCACAAGACTTCTGGAACAATGTCCTTTGGACAGACCAGACCAAAGTGGAGATGTTTGGTCATAATGCACAGCAGCACGTTTGGAGAAAACCAAACACAGCATATCTGAACAAACACCTCATACCAACTGTCAAGCACGGTGGTGGAGGGCTGATGATGTGGGCTTGTTCTGCAGCCACAGGACCTGGACAACTTGCAGTCACTGAGTCCACCATGAACTCCTCTGTATACCAAAGTATTCTAGAGTCAAATGTGAGGCCAAATGTTCAGACCGCTAAAGCTTGGCTGAAACAGGGTCATCAACAGGACAAGGATCCCAAACACGGCAACAGATCTACAACAGAACGTCTGAAAAAGAAAAGAATCAAGGTGTTGCAATGGTCCAGTCAAAGTCCAGACCTCAACCTGACTGAAATGTTGTGGTGGGACCTTAAGAGAGCTGTGCATAAACCTAAAAACCTCAACGAACTGAAGTAACGTCAGAAAGAAGAGTAGGCCAAAATTCCTCCACAACCATGTGAGAGACTGATAACGTCATAGCGAAAACGATTACTTCAACTTATTGCTGCTAAAGGATCTACAAGCTGTTCACTCATGGGGTTCACTTAATGTTTCACACACTGCTTCTGTGTTTTGTGTCAGTTTTTGCTAAATATCATTAAGTCCTAATACTTTAGTACTAAATGGGTGCAGTTCTTTTAAACCTAACTGTATGAGTCTTTCTGGAAACTGGTCAACAGTAATATTGCATTTGCAGTTAATCTGCTGAAACATATAAAACCACCACTATGGTCTTCAAACTGACAGCTACAAGACCAACTTTCAACAAAGTGTGATGACGACCGAAAGACCCTTACACGTACACAAACACTCACATGTTGGTTGGTCGTTCAGGATTAAAGTGGCAGCAGGAGTGTGTTTTCGAGTGTGTGTGTGCAGATTGGTCACGTTGTCCAGGATCACAGGTGTAAGATTAAAAATCAAAAGAGGAAGAAGGTGATGATAAAAAAAATTCAAATTAGTTACTCTTTAATCACTTCACTGCAAACTGAAAACAATAAAACAGAAACATTTACAGAAATAACTTCACATCAGCAGCTGACTGGACGACATCTAAAGCATGACGACGGACTCAGCATCAACTGTAACGAGCAAATCCACAGACAGCTTCATGGTTTACGGCCGTGAGGGGTGTTTCACTGTTTAGGTTTGAGAAATTCAAGTGAGTTAGCCTGCTGGCGGGAACGTTGAGACACTTTTCACTAAGACTTTATCATTTCACAAATAAAAGTTTTTAATACTAAAAGTGGGCTAAAGATTACTCATGCATGACTGTACAGCGGCTACTAGCATCAATGCTAACAATACATACAAAGACAATGTAGAGATTTATTATGGCCCTGCTTGCATTTGACCGGTTGGATGTCGGATAAATTTAAAGCTACCAATAAATGTACAACACTGCAGAACCCCTGAAGTTCCAGAAGCTAATACAGTTGACATTACAACATATGTCTAGCATCAGTTTGATGAAGACTAACACAGGTCATGTAAGAAAGTCAATGTTGAGGTAAAACTTTCATCCAGAAGACTGCGATTTGGGTTTTGTGTTTGACCGTTATTTTTTGGTCCTTAGAACACCCTTTGATGTTCCTCAGACTCTCCTGTAAATTTATTAATGTGGTATTAATTTACCATTGTGGGGTTTTCTACAGAGTTCTTTGCTGACTTGAAAAGCCAGACTTTGGGTATCCACAAGTTTTAAGACTTTCCTCTGAAAGTCCTGTGCAAAAATGTTGAGCCAAACCCTTTATTTCTTTATTTTTTGCTTTCAAGGAGACACCTTTTTCTTGTAATCTTCTAAAACGTTTTTAAAGAAATAGTTCTCCGGGCTTTCTGAAGGTCCTTCTTCTTGTACCTGATCATTTTTCAGAGGAATGTTTTTACTTTTTACTTTTACTTTATGTTTTATTAAGCCACTTAAGTTGAGTTGAACTACGGTTACAGCTTGACTGTGCGTTCAAACTAGATCAATATCTTTGTCTTAGTATACATGCACGGGAGGAAAATCAGTTGTTGGATTATTGGAGCAGAGCAACAGTCTGGAAATCAGCCACAAGCTGACATGTCGCATTAATGGATCTTAATTTCTGATGTGTTAACTCATCTGACAAAAGAAACGGAAAAATATGTGAGAGAGAGCCGCTTTAATAAGAATTCAATGGCAATTTCCATAATCTTTCTAGAAAAATATCAATAACTCCTAAAGGATTTGTATCTGAGGCAGAAGCTCCAAGAAGGTTCCTGGTTTAAATCTCAGATGAGGACTTTCTGGTGAAGTGACCATGTTAAATCCCTTAAAAAAGGAGATATTTGTAAAACTATATTTTCTACATATGCATTTATGCAGCATCCCGTCCTGATTTCCAGATCATGGATCAGTCCCTGTCCAGGTCCAGAATCTGTCTGTGACACAAAGTTTGAATAGGCTCATCATGATTTGGAGAAATAATCCGAAAACTCCTCAATGACAGAAGCACCAAGACAGGAAGGTGGTGAGTGGGAATGTAATAAAAACCAGGATACTAGTACACATGTAAACAAGCTCTGAGTCTCCAGAGACTCATTAATTATTCTCTGTTAATCTCGTCTCGTCTTTGCTTTCAGCGTCTACATGTGTGGAGGGGGTTGATGTCTGATGAGAGATGTTTCACCAAGCTGCTGGTCTGTTTTCCCTCTTTACTTCTTCTGCTGTTTTCCGCTCACGTGCTGTACCTACCGGCTGCAGCGGCGGGCTGCGTCCGTGCGTGAGGCGGGGTGCGGAGGGGCGACACGCCCCGAGATGGGGGAGTCGTACTGGGGTTGCTGGGACTGTGTTGCTGCCTCAAGAATGGGCTGTCCAAACGGCCTGGCGATCAGGACGACACACGGCAGCCACACACAACCGATCACGAGCACACACACAAACGACATGGACACGAAGCGAACGGACCAGGACAGAAAGGAGTGACGAGACAAAAAGAAAGCAGACAGGGAGGAAGAGAGTAGGTCAGGAGAGAAGAGGTTTGCTCTCAGAGGGAACGGTGAGGATTGTGGGAGAGGCGGTGCACCCAGTGGAAACCCACGAAGAAGAAAGAGACACAAATGATGAAATCGGTGAGCAGAAGAGTGAGTGATTGAAGGAAGATGTGAGGATGGTGAACAGATATAAGTGCAGAGGTGGAAGAGGTGGAAGACCAGGAAGGAGGAGAGAAAGACAGAAAAAAAAGTGGTTAGTGTGGTTTTAACACACCGACTGCAGACAGCATGCAGTTAGGCTGACATCACAATCTGATGACATCTTTCCCTCAAAAGAAGTTCAAAACAACCAAAAACTAAAGTCAGATATTACACATTCTGTTGAACTCTGGATATAGTGCTCTTTTTAAAGATTGAATTTATTGGGTCTTGTCTTGAGACATGTTTGTGTAGGTTTCCTTCGTACTTTCCAGGCTTTTCATTAAAAAATTTTCATGAGGGCTTTAACAACATTCAAAGAGTCGGACCTGTTTTAGGACGTCTTAAAAGTAAAATCCAGTAAGTGGACAGGCAGCCACAAAAACATGCTTTATAAAGAGAATTTCACCTTGAATTTCACGGTTGATAATGGCAAAAATAAAGAAAATCCAACAAAATAATGGAAGTAAAGCAAAATGATAGAACTCTTATAGAATCCGAGTTTTCCTGACAAATACTTAATATTGAAATGGCACACTTCTTTGGAATATTTATCAAAAATGAATATGATAAAGATGGAAGACGATTTTAGCCCTGAAGCAACTTTAATCTTACTGTCGACAACCTCGACCAGAACAAAAAGTCCTCCAATCAAAACGTCTAAATAGGTTGTTTGTTCACAGCCTTAGATACGACCCACAGGGGCATCACAACACCATTATCAGTTTAATTGATGCCATTTCACCTGCAGCTACTCCCGTGACCACTAGAGGTCGCATATTCTCTTACTGGGTCATTTTATGGAGGGGGATAAGAGGATAAAGTCAAGTAAGGCGAGATACTGAAATATGATCCCAGGAGGTGCAGTTACAATAACAGATCTATGAGTCTGAATGTTTACGGTTCTGCAGTGCAAAGATATAACTGTTCCACAGCAGGAACTGAAGACCTTTTAAAAAGGTAGATCATCCCGGTAGATGATCTTCTAATGAGGTCAGCGAATTCTGTCATCAGTGACCATGACCACAAACAACGCATTGGAAAGGAAACTCATTGCATGCAGGACTGGATTCAGCCTCGGCTGTCTGTAAAATCTGATCAAACAGCTGACAAACACTGCAACGCTGCAGACACACAACATACAACAAAAGTGTTTCGAGCAAGTTAAAATCCCAATAAGATGAGCTGCAACAGGTATTACAGTGTGACCTCCTTTATGTTGGGATTCCAGCTGGAATAAGGGAGCATCTCTAAAAAGTTCAGCTTGTACAGAAAGAGAAGCCGTGCGAGGTGTTGTCCAGACTTCCTCAGGTGCTTCGTCTCTTCATTAAAACACTCACCGTGATACAGTTCACGGCAGCACCGATGAATTTACAGCTGCAGCCGTCAGTCAGAAAACAACAGAGGCAGCTTGTTTTTATGCTTATTAATTTGGGAATTAAATGGAAAAATTTAAACTTTAAAACCTAAAGAACAAAAAGCCAAAACTGAAAAACATGGAAACTACTTGCTGATTAATGTGTACCACAGGATGTAGATATGTTGCCTGTGTAGCAACATTTCCTGTCTGGCTTTCAAACCTGTTGTAAGTGATTTCTATCGAAAAACATTTTCTGCTCCCACTTGGGCCGAGTGTTTTCCTGTTAAACGTGTCAGTAAATGCTGGAAGCGGTTATTGGGTGAGTTTGAAAGTGTTTACCGGTCCTGTGGATGGAGACGGGTGAGGTGTCGACACTGATGGTCATGGCTCTCTCCTTCTGCTTGAAAAACTCTCGAGGGTTTTCTGACCGCTGAGCGATGATGGCCTTGGCTTCCTGGGAACACAAAAACACATTGAATAAGATAAAGACCAGACAGATTGGCAATTTTATGACTAATAGATTAAACAATAACTCAAATTTAGCTTCAGCCGACAGAATGATCTGATATCTTCTCCGTGGAATACATTTTAACCAGAACCATATTTATTGTAGATCTGAGGGAAAATCTGACCATGCAGTTTAAAAAGCTTTTATTTTTACTGACAAACATTCATAAGGGGTTAAACAACAGCCAGCAAACACCAAAGCCAGCAACACTGCTCAAACAGTCCGTGGTTGCTGTTGTCTGATGCAGCCTCATACCATCACAGACGCTGGCTTTTGCACCTTTCTCTGGTAACAGCCTGGATGGTGCTTTTACTTACGGTCAGGGCACATTGATAGACCACAATGCCAGGGTTCAAAGGGCTCAGATAGTGAAAGAGCGGTTCAGGAAGACCACATTTTCACACATGAACTGAACACCTTTGAGAATCTCTAAGACAGTGGTCCAACTCTCCCACCATCGATAGAAGATCTTAATAAAAGTCAGTCTGGATGGAAGTGAATGTTGTTGCCAGTGAATACAGGCCAGGCAGTGTATAATAAAGCTGGTCAGAGAAAACACTTAAAATAATTTCTTTGTAGGTGTGTCTGTTAATTTATGATTCAAATGATTCAAAGTTTTTTTTACTGCATTTTAGAACACCTCATTATGTTTCTGGAGAGTAGGTTTGTCCTTTTTATTGGAAACATTCCTGATCCAAATTATTACATTTCACATTTTATCTTAAAGCTCCAGCACTGGTTTCCCGCTGTGTTCTCATCATCATTCATCTCACTGACCTCCACCTCAGACTCCTTCTTGTTCAGGTTGAGGTCCTCGATGCTCAGCTCTGCTGCCTGAGGGAAAAAAGAACACAAAACAAAGGATGAAAAGCAGTCGTGAAGGAGGGCGAAGAGACAATCATTCAGAAAGAAACACATCCAGCTGAGCGTCTTCATCAATGACTGCACACTGCCACCAGCGAGGGGCAGCAGAGACTGTTTTTATATCTCAATTTCCACAAGCTGACAGCAAAAAAGAAGAAACTACTGCAGATACATGAAAATAAAATATTTTTACAAATTTGTTTCTGAATCCTAGTGTTGCCAGGTTCAATTAAACTGCTAACTTCCTTTTTACAGCTTCTTATCATCATTGCTTCTTTTATTCATGAACATTTTACAGTTTGACTCATATTTAATTTGCTGACTTAAAGATAAAATGTCATCCAATCTGTATTACATTTCCTACAAGGCTTATTCAAATCGCTCTGTCTCCTGAAAATGGTAGCTGCATTTGGACTTCAGGGATATGAGTCCAAGAATTTCCTCTGAAAGAAACAGAGTCTAAACAAAGTACTCTTGGGATATATTCCCTACTGAAATAGTCCTAGTTTGGAGGTAGTAGACCAGCACAATCATGCCAGCGCCCGGCGCCAGTGTGCTCAGTAGGGGTTACATTTAAATAGATGAAAACAGCGGTGCATACACTGAATGTCCTACTCAGATCCAGTGGTGTTTTCACCCACTTAGACCATGTGGATGAAACAAACACAACATGGCTGTCAAAGCCAAGCAAGAAGTTAGTCTCAAATGGATGAAAAAAGTCAGTGAATCAGCTCAATATGTTTCATTCCAGGCTGGACATTAACCAGCAGGTGATTTCTGGATTTTTTGTCCCTTTGTGGCACATTTCTCTTGTAGATAATTAATGATACTATAAACCCAGATTGCTCTGACAGATGACCCCGTCTTAAGGTGATTAGCCAACATTTTCCCCTTCATTTCAGAAATATGTTTTCCCATCCCTTTTCGTCATCCATTTGATAGGAAAAGGAGCAGAGATAGTACTTTCAGAGCAGGGCAGGATTTATTATTGGTTGTTTTCTTTCTTTCTTTGGATCTCAGTCTTCTCATGTTTAGCCTCCATAACAATTTGTAATCTAAATGTAAAATTTTTGAATCACTATAAACTGTTCAAACTTAAACGTTCATGTCCAATTCAATAGCTGATAGAGAAAAAATGCTACTTTTCCAGTGGTGCCCCAGTAGTTACACTCTAAAGGAGCCACAACCCAGTGGGAAGGTGCCATATTGCTAATTTGTGCGACAGCAGTTCAGATCGCAGCTGAGGGTCAGCTGAATTTTTCTGATCTACTCAGAACTTTAGATCATAACAGAAACCCAAACAACAGCCGTCTAATCCAGTTCCTATTATAAAAAGTCACTGTTGCTAAAAGTACTGGGTGTTTTTGGTCCAAATGCAGCTGAGAAGAATGGTTAGAAATACTTTCTGCATTTCTCCCAGTTACACTTACTTCCTTTGGTAACAAAAGTTTCCAGCAACATTTCCTTTTATTTCATAACTGCTGTTTGTTCCTGGACTTGTCACAAAGAGAGACTTTCAGCTGTGATACGACACAGCAGGATGCTCTGATGCTTTTGACTCTGCTTATAAAAATAAACCATACACGCCGACGCTCTCATGGACTCAGTTTACTCTCACTGTGAGACTTTACATTTCTGAAGCACACGCAGCCTTTAATCACACTCTTCCCAACCAAACCAACCTGTCAGACAAATAGTTTTTGTTCTTTTGTGACTGACAGAGAGGCATGCTATCAGGAGGGAAAGTGAAGCCGTGATTAAGTAAATACATCAAGCAGAGGTAATAAACTGTGCTACATATGCTGCCATGAAAATATATATGAAGTCATAAAATCCATCAGGATACATGTAACAAACTCAGGCTTGTTTGGACACTGATTTTACATTATGAATATATAAAACCTACCATGGAGGTCTGATTCCGCAACCTCTCTCTGGCCTCCTCTTCCTCCTGCATCTTCTTCCTGTTCAGACACACAGGTAAAATCCAATTTATACTCATGAGCCCTAAGCACACACACAGCTGGATTTATAACTCAGCATTGATGACAGCATGCTAAGTAACAACTTTAAATATCTATTTTTGATTTGGTCCTCCTTTAGCACCAATAACTGCTTCAATATAGTGAATAATGGAGTCTTGCAGGTTTTAGACAGTGGTTAATCCATTCCTTAAACACATCAGAAGTGTTCCACATCACTAATGTGCTTTTTCTTCCAGATTTGAAATGTTTTAGCTGAAAGAATTGGTGCATTATTGTCCTTAAAAATGGCACCACCACTGGGAAGCAGTTGGTCAACCCAAAATGGACTAATATTCCTTAGAAATAAGGCTGCCATGAGGTGCTGTTACAGAACCAGGAGAATCCCATGAAATGGTGGCCCAAACCATCACAGAACCTCTTCTTGTCATAGTCTTGGGGGTTTTGTTAGGTCTTTGTTTCTTTGTTTGTGGTTTTTCTGCGTTTTGTTTGATTCTGTTTTACTGTTGGTTTGAATTAGGATTTATTATCTGTTTCTATTAGTCTTTTCTTGATTCACCTTTTTGTTTATGGTCCATATTTTATGGTTTGCCTTAGTTTTTCTACTTGCTTTTGTTTTAGTTTAGTCTTGCCTATTAGTTATATACTTGTGTCATGGTCTTAGTTTAGTTTGTATTGATCATGTTTTAATCAAATTCTGTAATTGGTTTTCTCCGTCTGGTTTGTTCAGTAATTTAGTCTTTTGGTTTCCCAGTTCAGTTTCTGCATTTGGGTCCTCCATAACCTCTTCTCCAGCAGTTTTAGCACCACAGCAAAAGAAGAAGTTGTCTGTAAGGGTGACTGTTTGGATGCTGCAGATGCATCCTTAAACTATCTCTTAATTAATTCTGCAGGGTTCTCTCTAAACAAAGGCAGTCTGCTCTCCTTTTTATTTGGATTTTGTGAAGCCTTCTAGAGAATGTTGATATCACCTAGTCCCTGAGGTATGAAGACAGGACGCATAGTTCCTGAAACTGATTTTTCAGTGTGTTGGCGTGACATTTACTGTTTGTGCTCGCTGCCCACCTGTGCTCCTCGATCTGCCTCTCCCTCTCGTGGTACCTCTTCTCTCGGTTTTCCTGCTCCTTCCTCTCCAGCTCCATTCGCTCCTCCTCAAAACGCTGCCGCTCCTCTGCAGCCTTCCTCCTCTCCTCCTCCTTCCTCAGCTCCTCTTCACGCTAGACACCAAACATAAGATACAAAAATAAGCTCTGTCCACAAATGATGTGTCTTTGTGACAGGCTGCCAGTAACAAAGTGCCTAAAGATACAATTTTAAACTTTGGTTCTTTGCTAAGTTGTCTGTTATGTGTAAACACAACACTGGTTCATCTCTTGACTTAGGTGTGTTTTTATGCTTTAATGACTCATAGGTCAGTGTTTAGTGTTAAAAAAGCACATTACTCTGAAAATGGTCAGGTACAAGGACTGGAAATGAGTAAAAAAAAAAGCAGCCAAAGTTCAGAGAAAAACTTTGAAAGACATTGAGAAAGCCTGGAGAACTATTGCTCAAGACCACTTTAAAGGATTACAGTAAAGTCTGGCTGCTTGGAAGGAAAATATGAAGAAATGAGGGCTGGCTCAGGATTTTTGAACAGCAATTAATTTTCCTATCACACCGTCTGATATTCCTCACTGTCATACACTTTCATCTGTTAAGATCGTATGTAAGATTTTTCAGAATGCTGTAAGTAAGAGATCACAAACCCACGTCAGCTTTAATCACAGAATGTGATTAAAGCTGGTTTCCTACTAATGACGAATCATCATCAATATTTCTGTTTTTTGAAGTTATAATGACCAATTATAACAAAATATCCTAAAGATTAACTCCTTTCTTATCACTTTCATTCCTCCTCCTCTTAGTTTTTCTCTTTTTCTCTCACCTCCCTCCTCCACACATACCTTGGCCTGCTCCCAGAACTCCTCTCTATTGATTTTCTTCATCTCCACCTCTGCATTGGTCTTCTCGTACACGGTGCCCTGCACCAGGAGAGACGGAGAGAGATCTTTGTATGAAAGAACAAATGAACTTTACAGGTGAGAGGTCTAAAAACTTACAGTGAACTCTCTGTTTCTGATGTTGAGTTAGCTCTTTGGGTGCTCTCTGTTCTGCAGCCTTTAGTGCTGCTCACATATCCTCTGAATTACTGTAAGATGTTCAACTACATGCTTCATGGAAGCCTGAATGTGTGGAAGTCTTTCTTCATACCACATCTGCATTCTCTTCATCTCGGGTTCTCAGACGGCACAGAACCGGGCTCGCCACTGCCACCGTCCCGTTGGTGAGCCGCTGCCCGATGGCCATTGGGTCGATGTCATCCAGACTGCTGGCATTGATGATGACCTCCACCCCCTAAAGAGGTAGATATAATTGTTCAAATTAGGAACATGTCTCAGAGTAATGCAAAAAAACTGCTCCATGCATGTATTACTTCAGGATTGGACTACTGTAATTCTTTAAGAATCCAAATCTTTAAGCTGATCCAAAATGCTGCAGCCAGAGTTCTGATGAGAACTAGCAGGAGAGATCATGTTTCTCCAATTTTTAGCTTATTTTCAGTGGCTCCCTGTTAAACTCAGAATAGAATTTAAAATTCTTCTTCTCACACATAAAGTTCTTGATGACCAAGCTCCATCATATCTTAAAGATCTCATACGTGGATATTTTCCCAACAGAGCACTTTGATCTCAGACTGAAGGTGTACTTGTTGTTCCCAGAGTTTCTAAAAGTAGAATGAGAGGCAGAGCCTTCAGTTATCAGGCCCCTCTCTGTGGAACCAGCTGCCAGTTTGGGTTCAGGAAGCAGACATCCTCTCTACCTTTAAGATCAGGCTTAAATTTTTCCTTTTTGATTGTAAAGCTTATAGTTAGGGGTAGCTCAGGTGACCCTGAAACATCCCATAGTTATGCTGCTAAAGGCCAAGGCTGCTGGGGGACCTTCGATGATGCACCTCTCTCTGCTCTCTTTACTCTCCATGTACATATGACATTATTGTTGTCATTAACTTGTGTTCCTCTGCCTCAGCAGGTATCCCTGGTCTGGTGTTATGGTGCTTGTTGCCCCCTCTTTCCTGTCCTCCCAACCCCACTACCCTTCCTGGTTCTGGTTCTGATGGAGGTTTCTTCCTGTTAAACAGTCGCCTCATGCCCACTCAGGACAGGAGACTGGATCAAAGAGTATGATCATCTATATGAATTGGACTAATTTGAAATTTAATGGTTATAACGGATTCATAGGTTGCTTGAATTGGACTGTATCTTTCAAGTACCTTCAGATGACATTTGTAGTGATTTTGTTCTTTATAAAACTGAATCGAATAGAACTGAATCATCTCTCAACTTTACTTTCTGTGACACTAAATTAGATCCAAACCATTTTTTCCCTGCGAGATTTAAAAGTCTGAGAGCACAATGAAATTCTATTATAGTCTAATTTTGAAGCATTCAAAAAGAGGAGAACAAGTTCTGACATGTGAAAGAAGTAAAAATGTTTCAGATTTAGTCAAAACTATGGAAGGTCACTGGTAATTATGTCAGCTCCTCAGATTCTTTGAGCTGTTCCCTCGAAAGCAACTTGTGCAGTCTGAGTTTCCTCTCCGGTTGGCTCCATCCTTCTGTTTTTCAGTAGCAGAGTGCCTCTTTTCTTTCATGAATCAAGCTGTCGTGGTCATCTCGTCATCCACAAAGCTCCCAAAGCACTGGTTGAAGGGCCACACTACACCCACCCTGAACTGAGTACTTTGTTTTGTTCTCTTTGACAACAAAGACACGTATTTTCTTTCCTTGTCCAGAAAAAAACAAGGAGAAAATGACAGCCATGGGTTCCTCTAAAGTCACATGACTTCAACCCCACTGAGCATTTATGAAAGAAACCAAATATCCCTGACATGACGAGAAGCTCTTTGGAATAACATCACTCAGCGGGTCTGAACTGTCATCAAAGCAAAAGAAAACATATGTATTCAATGTGACACTAATGCAAAAAAAAGGCATCTTCACCAAAATCACCAGCGTTTTAGAATCGAGCTGTTGGCATTATTTTCTGTGAAAACTTTAGATGCTGCAGAGATTCATCTCAGTCAGTGTGATGTCCTCTGAAGTGATGGAAACACAATCCAGAGTCTGTGTGTGTGTCCCTAAAAGGGCTATTTAAAACCTTGCTGGTGTGATGAAGTTGATGCTGTGTGGGAGAGAAAACTGCCACTTAGAATAATGACTCCAACACACACACACACACACACACACACTCTCACGTACACTCTTCAGCTGCTATAACAAATATAAATAAAACATCACTTCCACTTTAATCTCGGTCTTTTTATCTACTCTGAGCCCAAAAATACATTCAGCCAGGTGTGCTGGTGTGAAAACACACACACACACACTCAGTTCAGAGAGATTACTTTTAAAAGCGATGATATTCGTCACACACACACTTGTTCCTCCTCTTTGATCTTCCTACAGATTTTAATGTGACGAAGCTTCTTTTTGATGAAAAATAAACACGACAGTTAACAAAACTAAAATCCTTTCAACGCACATTTTCTGCCATGATCAGTTCTCAGGAGGTAGATCTGAAGTTAAACACCACCCTGTCACCTTCATAGCGTCACTCGTGGAGAAACATTTGCACTCTTAATAAAAAGATTTGTGCTGAATAAACAGGTCCTGATGCTGAACCACAGCGTTTGAGCTGCATCTCTCTGAAAGCAGCAGGTTGTAATTAAACTTGGGACACGACGACCTCCTGATTTGGGAGATTTCTACATGAGGAAAGCTGTAGGGTTCAGGCTTTCTTCCAGTATCTTTATGATCAGATCAGATACTGTTGAAGGAGAAACAAAGTGAGACTTTAAAGTCACTCTATAGTTATGAAGTGTTACAAACTAATAGCTAAGTTTGAAATAAATCTGGTGTGACTGATTATGTAAAGGACAACATAATGTGAAATAAAGTTATCAAAATACTACAGAATGAATTCCTGGAGAGTAGTGGGAGAGACACCAGGCCTAAAAAACTACTCAGACAGCAGGATGAGCTCAAAGCATGTTGAAGGCTTTCCATAATAACTTACCCAAATATGCATGTGCCAAAACTTTCTTGATAGTTATGATGTCATCTGGCCTAGGGCGCATGTCTCAGAACTTTTTAGAAATTAGCTTTTTGAAAAAAGAAGTTAGCTTGAGCACGCAGGGAGCAGCAATGGCTGATAGCCCGCAATACGAAAACTCAACTGGCGATCACACCCCTGGTTTCCAGGAAAATTGGGAGTTTCTGTGTGGAAAAATGGGTACAGCCTATTCCCAACCTTGTGTGCATAAAAAAGAAGTTCAGTCTGTTTCCTGGCGCAGGCCCAGGTTTATTTATTTTTGTGGAATAAACTCAACATGATGGGACCCCGATGATCTTTAGTGTAAATACCGACTGCCTTTTTGACACCAATTATTTATCTAAAGAGGCTTTTTTTTTTTTATAAAATATTGCTAAAAAAATCCTGAGTCCTTTTCTGGCCCAAAATTCGCCTGTTGCCCCACAACACGGTAGAATGTCATAGATGTAACTGTTTCTAAATTCTACAAAATAAAATACCGTTGCATTGTTTTTCTTTTTCTACTGCTCTCTAACCAATATTTAGGATTAGGCATTAAAAGTACAGGGGTTATGTTAGTATGTACAAGATTAGACTTACATGTTACAAAATATCTTGTTATGGCTTACATGTTCTAATATTCATGAGTGATTTCAGTCGTGCGAACGCTGCCCTGTATAAAACCACAGCTTTGGGATATGTAACCATCTCACTGCTATGCAGACATATGTACATTTTATCTTATGAAACTGGACTGGCCTATGGTAAAGATATATAACTCTGTCACCATGTCCTACATAATATCGTGTTCTGTTACATCAAAAGAGAAGTTGACGTCATGCCGCGCTGAATTATGGGTAACTGGATTTATTATGCCCGATATTCAAAGGACACCACTGCCACCCAAGCTGTCTTTTGTATTCAGGGACCTTCAGGATCATGTTTTTATTCACATACACTTAGACCAGCCTCTATTCTTGTCTCATTTCTGTTCATTTCTGCTCAGCATGAAAAAATGATAATCACATCTGTGCACTGCAAGTAAAAAGAATAAAAATATATTGTCTTCACCCATTTAGAAAATATAGCTAATATTTATTAATGGCATAGAGACTAAAAACACCTATTGACTAACATATCATAAATTAGACACAAAACTGGATGTATTTGAATGTGCTATTATGGGTTTACTTGAATAAATAAGCCAAAAAAAAGGGCCAGATTTAGCGGTAAATCAGATTTCCACCCACCACATTGACATTTAGCATAAATCTCACACATTCATTGAAAAACTGTTTGTGAGCTGCCTTTTATCTGTAACGTTGAACTCACTTTATGGCTCACATTTTCTAACCAGGGGACAACTGCATCGGTAGCAGAAACTGGACAAGCTTCCTTTCCTGAAATGCTACTTTGCATTCTCTATAAATAAGCCTCAGTTGGATCTTCAATAGAATGATCAATAAGAGATTGACACTATTTTAGCTCTTTTCTTCATACTACAGCACAAGAAAATAAATGTACAGTAACACTTCGACAGCATGTTGCATCACATTAAATAGGGAAAAAGTCCACATTCGGAGGGTGGAGGGATTGGAGGATGGCACAACACATTTAACTGACAAGTGAGTCAGGATTGAATGTCCTCTTGACCACTGTTGCCTTTCAGTATCTTTACATTGAAATGTCGATTTGCATTCATTAAAGTTTCCTCTTGCTGTTTTGTTGTTGGTGTACACAGAACAAGCTACTTGGTTAAAGTTCAAGATTAAAAACTAGATGGTTATGGGTAGGAAAACATCATGACTTGCATGAAAAACAACGCGGTTATAACGGCTCGTATCAAAATATACATTTCCTGGATTACTGGCTGACGAGTCCTGCCCCCCCACAACAATGTGCACACGAAGCAGACGTCTTCACCATGAAAGCCAGCCAAAAAAGAGAAGAAGCAAATCTAATCTTCAACAGCTCAAACACAAGCTTTCTGTTAAGTATTTCATGTTTTGTAAGAAAAAGGTATCATCAGAACATACCAGCACATCTGAGTGTCGTGTTCTTTTTCACCTCGGAAGCGTCAGTCCTTATACTTGTCACTTTTACCATGAAAGTGGGGGTAAAAGTGACAAGCATTCGAACAAATAAAACACGTTCACTGTCGCAAAAGCCCTGTGCTCAGGAAGACGATGAGCACCTGTGACTTATAGCACCTCTTCTGATCAGTCACATCTTAAATGACTCGTTTCTGTCATTAGTGTGATTGTGATTGTGTGGCAGGTTGGAGAATGTTTCAGCGAGATGGTTAAGTTTGTGTTGAGATCATATATTCATCTATTTGTGAGTGCTTTTTTTAGCTCTTGGACAAAGCTGGCATAGTGAATTTCAGTGTAAACTGGGCATAAAGTTGTATCGAAGAATCTTACGATACGATATCATAACGTGTAGAACACCTTTTACTTAAGAGAGAAACTAATTTCTTCCATTGGTGCTCACAGTCTGCTTGGACCTCGGCTGTTGCAACATGTCATTTTTAGGTTTTTATGTAGGATGTTCATGAATGTTGGCGATTCTGACCTGGAAGAAGTCTGCGATGGTGGCAACATGGCTGGCACAGGCACACTTCCTGGCATCCGGCACATCTTCCCCGACCTGCCACAGAGAAAAAAAGTGAAGTTATACAACAGAAACGAGATGAAAAAGGACAGAGTGGAAAAACATGAAGGCATAAAAAGAGAATAAGAGAGAGGGCGGAAAAAAAAGTGTAGCGGGACAACCCAGATTATCACTAATTATTTTCCTTCCAAATTACCACATTTAGGAGCAGTTTCCTCCCAGCTTTGCTCTCATTAGATACTTTTATTCAGTTGTGGCAGTGTTCAGTTATTGAAGCAGTTGTATTATAACAGGCTGGATGTACTTCAGTAATCATAGCTCATTCAAACCAGCACAATACCAACACAGTAAGCACCAATTACAGAGGAAAACGGCCCCTTCTCATCTGCATTCATAACTATCTCTCAGTAACTACATGTCATCTGTTTTTCTATGAGTGTCAAATGTAGAGAGAAATGCAGCTGGAATGTTTCGGCAGTGTATTTTAGGAAGTGTTATTCTCTTGTTTTGGACATGTTTTGGCCCACTTTGGCCAATTTTGGCCCAGTTTGCCACAGTCTGGTGCTCTTTTGGCTGTTAACGTTGCTATGTTACATTCAGATAGACTCTGATGGCTCTGCTCCCAGCCTCATTTAACCACCAAATGTCTTCCTGTCAGTCTCTCTGAAACAGGAACAGATCCGTGCACAGATCCCCCCCCTCTTTTTCCAGTCACCTCTGGTCCTGGGAAAAATTAAGCTCAAAATCCAGGCAGCAATTAAACATAAGCTCTCTTTCTTTCTACATCCCTCTGCACTTGGTCATTATGCCTTCCCTCAGGAAGCCCCTGCTGTTGTTCGTTTCAGAAAGTAAAACATTCATCTTGAGGCTCTCAGAAGGAGTCAGGCTGTGTTCAAATGTTCTTAACACACAAATCGTTGCAGACTCTTGCTGTGAACAAATGAGCTCAACATCACAAATTATTCATTTCTTCCTGCTATATTTCAGTTTTACATGAATTAAATAGTGCATAATTTGCCCTTCTCAGTTACAGTCATGAAACAGAAAGTACACTCACTCAGCTCTAAGATTTTATTTACCATGACATCATGCAAAAACTCTTGTGGCCCTTATCAGGTGTCAGATTCAGTTGAATATAACCATGTGATGACATATTACATATGTGTAATTATTTATTGAATAAAAACTGAGACAAAACACAGTGTGTGAAAAACTAAGTGAACCACATCACCCAACAGCTTGTAGATCCCCCTTTAGCAGCAATAAGTTGAAGTTATGGTTTTCTGTTTGACGTTATCAGTCAGTTGTGGAGGAATTTTGGCCCATTCTTCTTTCCAGCGTTGCTTCAGCTCATTGGGGTTTGCAGCATTGGTTTATGCACAGCTCTCTTCAGGTCCCACCACAGCAGTTCAGTCAGATTGAGATCTGGACTTTGACTGGACCATTGCAACACCTTGTTTCTTTTCTTTTTCTGACATTCTGTTGTAGATTTGCTGCTGTTTTTAGGATCATTGTCCTGTTGATGACCAAGTTTTAGCCAAGCTTTAGCTGTCAGACAGATGGCCTCACATTTGACTCTAGAATACTTTGGTATACAGAGGAGTTCATGGTGGACTCAGTGACTGCAAGGTGTCCAGGTCCTGTGGCTGCAGAACAAGCCCACATCATCAGCCCTCCACCACCGTGCTTGACAGCTGGTATGAGGTGTTTGTGCTGATATGCTGTGTTTGGTTTTCTCCAAACGTGCTGCTGTGCATTATGACCAAACATCTCCACTTTGGTCTGGTCTGTCCAAAGGACATTGTTCCAGAAGTCTTGTGCTTTGTTCAGATGTAACTTTACAAACCTAAGCTGTGCTGCCATGTTCTTTTTAGAGAGAAGAGGCTTTCTCCTGCAACCCTTCCAAACAAGCCATACTTGTTCAGTCTTTTTCTCATTGTGCTGTCATGAACATTAACATTTCACATGCTAACTGAGGCCTGTAGAGTCTGAGATGTAGCTCTTGGGTTTTTGACCTTGGGGTGAACTTGCTGGGACGTCCACTCCTGGGAAGGTTGACAGCTGTATTGAATGTTTTCCACTTGTGAATAATCTTTCTCTCTGTATAATGCTGAAAAAAGTTTGAAGATGGCCTTATAACCCTTCCTAGACTGATGAGCAGCAACAACTGCTTCTCTAAGATATCTGCTGATGTCTTTCCTCCTTGGCATTATGTTAACACACACCTGAATGCTTCAGAACAGCAAACTGACGAAACTTGTGCTTCTGATGGTTCACTTAGTTTTTCATATACCGCTTCAGTGTTTTGTCTCAGTTTTGTTCAATAAATAATGACACTTTGTTCATTTGAGGCCGAATTCATGTAATTTTAAAAATCTGGTAAGCACCGGACGTTTTTTTTTATAAATCATGTCCTTGAGGTAGAATCTTAAAAATTTAAGAACTGTGTACTGTACTTTCTTTTTCACATGACTGTTATTATATATTTATATATTTAATATTATATATATTATATTTTTTCCTCCCTCTGTGGCCCAATTACAGGGAGGTAACAAGTCTTTAGTTTTCACAGCATCCAGCTGAGAACTCCTCATGGTGCTGTCTGATTATGAAAAATCAGCGCCTGTTGAGAAAGCTGTTGACACAACATGCGATTTGTTCTCCTTCACGTGGACTCTGATGAACAGAAAACATTTTCTCTTCCATTTTTAACTCCTGGAAAAAATAAACATCCTTCCCGACAAAGTCACGAGCAAAGCTGCTATCTATGTGCCTAAGAGACAGTCGCTTAATCACTGTCTCATTTCTAAGTTTGCATTAATATCAAATAAAAGAGAATAATAAGCTTCTTCAAATTTCAAACAACCTGTAAGTTACGGCAAGGTTCTCCACTTTTTCTGGGTGTTCCAGATTAAATTTCCTTCTTGGCTATCTGAAACTGTGATTTCTCTGTTCCGCTGGAAGGAATCATAAAAGATGGATCCACTCACTGGGTCTGCCAGAAAATACTTTACCACGATGACCACTAGGTGCAGACTCAAAAATCTCTGGCTCCAAAACAGCACCCAAAAGGTCATCACTAAGGGACTTGGGACAAGGGACAAGGAGCTCAAGGGTAAATTTAGCCCTGGGTCTTTCGCTTTTCCACCGTCCATTTGGGAAATTAAGTCAGTTAAAGTGTAAAAGGTCTTGGTCTTGGCCAAGTTTGTTTCAGTTGTATTCGGTCAGAATCTGTTCATGTTACACATTTCTATAGGTTGTAGGTTCTTTAATTTGTGCCTCAGGAAATAACCGCCAATAAACAACCCCACAAACGACTGAAAACACAACATCCAAATTCAAACAATAACTAACTATTCCGGCGGTACGACTTTCATGTTGCTGATTTCATGAACTATGGTGGATATCGAACGTGAAATGTCTGAAACAGAATGATGGACATAAAACGCTGGGCCAATAGGAATGTTTAATAAATTTCCAGGTCATGTTCCTGGAACTTCAATTAGCTTCTGCTTCATGGAAAGGGGAGAAATTAGAGGAAAGGCCCTTAAAAGACCAGAGTTCCTAGAAAATGTTTGAAAAGCATTAGTTTCCCATTAAAAAAATTAGCAAGTCTATCACTTCCTCCAATTAGCGTGCTGATGGCTTTCTTTAAAAATAAGTCCATTAATAAGCTGACAAAGCTGCTGCTGAGGCTGCAGCTGTAAAAATGAACCTAGTTTCAGGTCATTAACATCAACAAGTCTCCGTCAGATGAACTGTGAAATTCCCCTTCTAATGAAGTGAAGGACATTTTCGTGTGTTTGGTGCCTAATTTATGTCCTCTGCTCCCCTCTACACCTGACCCAGCGACTCACCCAGTTGATGAGGATGTATCGTGGCAGAGCGGCGGCGGGTTCCTTCAGGCTGCAGAAGCCGTACATCACCGAGCCGTTGTCAAAGGTCAGCGTGATCTCTGCCAGACCGCCTCCTGCAGCAAAGAGCAAGAGACGTCATCACTGCAGCAGTACAGCGGCAGCCACGTCTGGCTTCCCAGGTTTCAGTTGGAGTGCCCTCCAAGCTGTGCCACCCAGCCACCTCCACCTTCATTTTCCCATTCTATCCCATACGTTCAATTTCAAATACATGAAACCCATCAGTCCGCTTTCATGACAATAGTTACACCTTTAATTCACTTAATACTGACCGTTTGAAATGGACAACACAAGAAAATTTGAAAAAGGTTAAACAGTCTGAACACTTGATTCACAAAACAAACTGATAAACAACCACTGCAGCAGGAAGTCCTAAATGATTCAGACTCAGACAGTTATGACAGTTATTCTGTTTTAAGAAAAGGAAAAGGCCCTTTAAAGGACTGATAGCGATGTCAGTTTATGTGAAATGGGAACAATTTAATGTACAAAGTTGATTTAAATAATAAGCTAAACTTAAACGGGAGACATTTTGAAGAAATCATGCACAAGTTTAAAGAAATTCAGAGGGAGAGATGATAAAGTTTGAATAATATTTGGCATCAAAGTTTCTTCTTAAGCTTCTACTTTTATTTCTGTAATTTCATAACAACTTTGGAAAAAGTCGAGGTCAGGAAATTCACTCAAACTGGAGTCTAAATGATAATCAACAGTGGCTGAAAATGAATATTCCCCTACAGATGGTTTGTTTGTTGGATATTTCTGTCTGGTTGATCATGGTGCAATCAAAGAGACAAACTTCAGCCAGATGGGAAGCGGTGGTGGCTGCATTCATGCTCAAGTCAGTTTCTGATATGGCCCAAGATAAACAGGTGCCAGTAGGTCAGGAGTGGGAAATGAGAAGACAACTACTCATGTGTCTAACCAGCATCTGGCTGCATCAGCTACTGGCTCAGCTGGAAACCAAGAGAATGGGACTGAAATGTCAGCCAATGGTCGAACCTCTGCAGTCAAACCACCCGCCTCTAATTTTAGAGTTTTGTTCTGATCCTGACTATATGTTTCAGCTGCATATGCATTGCTAATGATTTGAGGTTTGGGTGAGTGTGTCCTCCTCTTCTGATTGTCTCTGTACTGAACTCATTTCTTTCTGTTTCCTTCCAAGCAGCCAGACTTTCTTATAATCTTTTAAAGTGGTCTTGAGCAATAGTTCTCTGAATGTCTTTCTGAGCTTTCTGAATGTCTTTCAAAGGTTTTCTTTGGACATTCGCTCCATTTTCAGTTTTTGTACCTGGATATTTTCAGAGGCATGTGCTTTTTCAGTGTTGTCTCTACACATAACAGACAACATAGCAAATAACCAGTTTTAAATTGTACTTTTAGGCACTCTAGCAGCATGTCACAAGGACACATCATTTGTTTCCATTTCTTTAGTTGCATCTATAAAAAAATAGCTGAAAACTTATCTCAGCATGGTGTGCAGTGTGTCCTTAAAACATTTGAGGAAACTGGACAAGTGGAGGACAAAAGATGAAGTGTCAGGCCTAAAAAAACGATCTACAGCAGATGAAAAGTATCTGAAAGAGATGTCCTTAAGAAAGAGGAAAAAATCCATCAAAGACTTGACACAGGACCTGAGAGATTCTACTGGAGAACTATTCCTGAAAACTACTTAAAGAAATGACAGAAAGCTTGTCTAAGAGGGTTCAGACTGTGTCGAAAAATAAAGCTGCTCAGAACAAATGTTGACTTTCAACCTGCTTCGAAATGTACAAGCTCTGGTTTTGTCTCATATACTGTATTTACTTTTATGTTTGCAAATTGTTCAATCAGCTGCTGTACCTATTTAATGGATCAGGACATTTGCACAGTACTGTATATTTTCTAATTGATTTCCATAACACTTCTTTTTTCTTTGTACTTTCAGCAGAGTCAGACGGCAGCACAGTGCATAAATATGAAGTGGTTTTCTGGGCTGTTAGCTTCATGCCTCAGATTATGATCCTGTCCACACCCACTTTTGTACACAACCCAAAACACGACTGTGGTCCATTGGCTCTCATCTGAGGTGGTGGGTAGATACATTTGAGGTTTACGTGCTGAAATATTCAAGTCTCTGAGGAAAAGTTGCACGCTTGATGGAAACCATGACCACTGCTGGCAAGATGGTGCTTACTTGATTTATATTAAAGCCCAGTTATGATTACTACTTATGTTTTTGCCTCTGAACTCGACAAAACCTTCACAAAAAAAAAATCCTCCCCTGATAAATGGATTCATTAGTTTTCAGCTGGGATTCTCGAGTGTTTTTCTGTGCATATCTCCTGCTGCTGGAACGCTTTAATAGGTTTTTATGGTTGTTGTAGGGCTTGTCGGGCAGAAGTAGCTCTTCATTCTGCACCTCGGCAGCAGCAGTGACAGAGAACCATTTTCTTTGTTTGTTTTTAAAACCAGGACTTCTGCGTTGATGACTAAACTAGAGCCACAGAGTGAAGGGCCATCCACACCAACAATGGTAACTTAAAAAAAACATGGTTGTAAATGTTCCAGTTCAAGTGGATGATGGAGTCACACACCACAACAATGATGACAACCACAATAACAAACAATATCACACAGAAAACTTTGAGATCAATTTGATAAACAGTAAAAAGGAAAATTAACAATCAAAATACAGTTGGCATCATATTCTCTTCCTAGCTGTCCTAAAGCGTTGTGCTTCACACTGTTTTTATTATCATTCAGATAATCTATAGTAAAAACAAATCAAATACAAGCCATGTACTTTGTTTTCTTACCACCGCTTTTATAGAATCTACTTTATGGTGTGGGGAACACTCTTGGCTTAATGCTACCGCTAATTAAACTTTCAATTAATATTAAGAAAGGCCAAAAATGTCCAATTATTTTTCACACACTTCCAAGTGGAATTTGGTGGTAATAAGGGCCTTTGAAGTTTATTCTTTGTGATAATGTATTATCATTTCAAGGATATCACCAAACTGATGGTGACTCAGACTGAAGTGTGAACAAAATTTGTCATCAAAAGCGGAGACAAAGTGTTAGATTCTCTCAACTCCTCTTGTCAAAATCAATTTTTGAGCCTCGGTACAGCTCATCAGCACCCCCATACCATCACAGATGCTGGTTTTTGCACCTTTCTCTGATAACAGTCTGATTTTTGTAGAAACAGATGTCAGTTTTGTTTCTACAAAACATGGACTCATCTGACCACAGAACAAGCTTCCACTGTCTTTCTGTCCATCTGAGATGAGCTCATGTTTCTGCAGTTGATATATGGCTTCCTCCTTGTGTAATATAGGTTCAGGTTACATTTCTGGATGCAGCTGTGTACTGTGTTGAATGAAAATGGTTTTCCAAGCTCCTCCTGAGCCCATGTGGCTTTATTGATCATGGTGGCCTGATGGTTTCTCCTGCAGTTCTGCCAAGGTCATCCAACAGTGGTTCCTGTCCTTGGCCTTTACACTCTGAGATTTCAGTCTCCCTGAATCTTTTCACAATATTCTGCTATGGAGATGTTGAAAGACCAAAGTTCTTGGTAATCTTACACTAATAAATATTTCCTTTTGGAAAGACTAAACCTTTGGTGGATGCTCATTTTATACCCAATCCTGACACCCTCACCTGTCACTAGGTAATCTGCTGATTGGAGAATCTTCCAGAACAATGTTACTTATCTATTCTACAAGTTTTTCTGTCTTTCTCTATTACAGTTTTTCAGTGTGTTGCTGCATCAAATTATTATTTTAAATAAAGACTCAGAGCAGTTAATAAATTACAGAATTAAGTTTTTGAAAGCTGTTTTCATTGCAGTCAGTGCAATAAATGCAGAAACTATGCCCTTATATTTACAATCATGATTAACTTGGCTGCAACAATCAGGAAGTGTGTTATCTTCCCTGTGGTGTTTAAGCATTTACTCCATATGTACATTTGCTAATTCATGTGTAGAAATTCACACATAGCATACCATGATACAATGGCAACATTACAGTCTGGAGGAAGACACAGCATCTGTCTGTGTGTGTGTTAATCAACTATACTGGAGAATCATTAATCTATAATGATCGTTTGGTGCATCATTAACAGCAGTGATGACGAGTCCGCCTCTGACGGCTCTGTAACAATCAGCAGAAGAAGAACATGATCGCTTTTATCCCCGAAGCAGCAGCAGAACCTGCAGCACTCATCAGATTCACAATCACTCTGATGACGCCGAAAACATCCGCAGGCAGCGCATTTTTATTACAAAATGAAAATTATAACGGTAATATATTCCACCTGTGGGAGTCACAGCAGATATGACATTACGAAATTATCTGAATGTTTTTTTACCTGAAGGGAAATAAAAGTGAGGGAAACACCTACCTCCAGATGATGCCAGTGTCAAGTCATTACTGTCATCCTCATATGTGTACAAGGCCCTGTGGAAAACACAAAGAGGAGTTTGTTAATTACGCAAAGATTCGTCCTAAGTAACAATACAGCTTGAAAGAATCATGTGAGGTAATCAGCTGGAGGGAGTCCAGTCAACACAAGAGGGACGAACCTCATCAGGATGCCTGCTGCATCCCGTCAAGATGTGTGTGGGTGTGTATGTGTGTGTACTGGAGTTAAGCAGATTATTCGGTTTGATCAATTAATCAAACCGAATAATCCGCTTGGATTAGAAAAGCACCAACACTTTCAGTGCACTAATCCTGAGAACGCACAAACAAACACATAAAGAACGGAAATGTACTGACATGTTTGACCCCTCAGCGTCAACCTGACAACCACAGCCTTAGAAGAAGACACAAAATGTCCTCACATTTAGGTGTAAAAGAGTGAACTGTGCAAAACAAAACAGCACACACTCTCACAAACACAGCAGCAGCAAGTGAAACACACACCTCCTCATGTATGCATCACACCTCTGAACTGAGGTCAAATGCTGGAGACAGAGATTACAGTTTAGCCTACATGTCCAGATTGAAACTGTTGCAACTTCCCAAGTGGAATATCCGTAAATCTGCAGATCAAAATTAACTTGCTCCAACAACGCAACAAGGCTGGAGCTTTGTCGCTTTCAGAGATGTCACAGTTTTTACCATGAAGCACTGTCCCATTGGGCTGCACAGTGTATGGATTTTATATGGACTTTGCCTTGACAGTATTATCCAAATATCCCAAACTGCCACTCATTTTTTCCTTTATATATTACAGGGAAAACAGGAATCATATGCACTGATTTATTGAAACATGCTCAAACATAATTATAAATACAGTATACAAGACAAAAACAGAGTTTGTACAATTATAAGGAAATTGATTGTCAGTATTTTATATGAGCACCTTTATTCTTCAACACAGTCTGAACCCTCTTAGACAAGCTTTCTGTCATTTATTTAAGTAGTATTCAGGAATAGTTCTCCAGGCTTCTTTAGGGACATCCCAAAGCTCTTCTTTGGATGTCGGCTGCCTTTAGTTCTGTTCTCTGTCAAGATGATCCCACACTGCTTCAGTAATGTTGAGGTCTGGGCTCTGGGGAGGATTCATCCCTCCATAAGACCTGTTGCCACTGATTTTCAGTCCACTTCTTATGTCATTTGGCATACCTCAGCCCTTTCTCCCTGTTTTCCTTCCTTTAAGAATGGCTTCTTGACAGCCACCCTTCCATGGAGACCATTTCTGATGAGGCTTGGGTCAACAGTAGATGGATCAGCTGAAGGTCCAGATGCATCTCTCAGGTTCTATGTCAGGTCTTTGCTGGATTTTTCCTCTTTCTTAAGGACATCACTTTCAGATACTGTTCATCTGCTGTAGATACAATATTCTTGAAGTTATAAATAGCTGATCTTATTAACTTCATGGACAATTAAAACCAAACACATTTGACTTTGCTACAGACTCGCTGAATTAATTTTCTTCACTGTCTTTATTGCCTTTGCTATTACAGACCACATCCTGTGATTTTGGAAAGTTTAAATTACCAGCTCTATGTGAGAATTACCAGAAATCACAAGGAATAATTCACTTAATACATTAATTTGAAATGTGAAGCTGAAGAAGATTCAAACAAGGCAGAACTGATATTTGTTTTTCAACCTGACTTGTCCAAGCATTTCTTGATAATCTGCACCTGGAGCAGGAAATCAAAATCAAAAGGTATTTGTTGTGTTTACTGTAACTTCCCATCTAAAATCCAGCAGAAGGGGGCAGCTACTGAAAGAGATTTATCTACATATTGAATGTAGGCTGGGATTGAGGTTAGAGAAATCACCTTTTAATCTATCAAGGTTCAAAATGTAGGGTCAAACCTGAAAAGCAGTGCATTATAGATTATTAAAGATCAACATCATTGAAAAAAAACTGACTATAAACTAAAACTATACATCATATTTTTTAAAGTAAAGATGTTTAACAGTTACTGACACCTAGGGGTGAAAGTGGAGATAGCAACATTCTCGAATGCCATCCACCTACTGTCTAAAAACAAACTGCATCTATATCAGCAGACTAAAACAAGCACCTTTAATGTCACTAAGACCTTTGTTTTTCACCAAATTATCTAAAAAGCTGTAACTATTTTTTTCTCATGTACATCAGTCTCGATTTGTTTTTCTGTTTTCGCTGCGCTGTCAGCTTGCCTGTCACTTTTCACGATTGCACTTATGTGTATGACAGGTGCTATATCAGTAAAGTTTGATTTGTAGATGGATTTATGCCTCTCTATGGTATTACACTGTGTGTTGTGTTTGTGTTGGTTTGTGTGTGTGCATGGTGGGGATTACCAGCCAGGCTCAGCCCACATGACCACACACTTTTTCTGCTTTAGTTTAGCTACTGTCTGACTTCATGCTGACCTCAGCTCGCTGACCTCCATCCTGTCTGTTCTTACAGAGGCATTCTACATCTTTTTCTCTCTATGATCACCCTGTGTACTCATAACATCAGCAAAAACCCCTCCCCTCCATTCATCTTTGAACTTCACCCTCACTTCTTTGTTTCCTTTGAGGTTAATCAAGTGGGTTTTTAAAATTCTTTTGTAAAATCACCCAGTAAGTTCTCCAGAAAATGTGTTTGCTGTTACAATGGTCATCTAAATCATTTACAATTGGTCAGCATACTGAGCGACATAAAGCCTGAGACAAGGCACATAGCCAGAGGAAGACAACCGATCATTAATCAGGACTTCATGGTTCTCCAGGCTTCGGGGAGACAGATGAAGATGAGATATTCATCCGTCCATCCATTTTTTTCTGGTCAGGTCAAAGAGGCCTGGGCTATCCTGAGGCTTTCCCAGGGCAGAGGGATTATATAGTCCTTCCACTGTCCATTGACCATGTCCATTTTCAGGCTGATCCCAGACACCCAGTGAAGGAAACTAATTTTCAGCTGCTTGTATCTGTAATCTTTTGGTCACTACCCAAATCTTATAACCAGAGGTGAAGGTTGGAATCTATAAGAACCCAAAAAAATAAAAAGCTTCTGCATACGACTCAGTTCCCTTTTCACCATAATGGACCAGAATAGTGCCCTCATTACTTCTGACGAAACCCCAATCTGTCTGTCCTTCTTTCCATGCAATCACAATCATCACTCATGACCCGAGATACCCAGAGGGAGCATTTCAACTCTTCCGGTCAACAAAGACCTCAGATTTGGAAGGGTTGACTCTCATTCGAGCCCCTTCATATTGCAGCGTCAACTGCTCCTGTGTGTGCAGAAAATCATGGCTTAAAGAGACCACATCATCTGCAAAAAGTTGCAACCCTGAGGTTCCCAAACCAGACATCTTCCCCTCCCAGACTACACCTTGAGATCCTATAAAACAAAGAGTAGAGTGTTGATATTGTTCAGATGGACTGTTTTGCTGGGTTTTAGAGAGATTTGGTTGAAGTTGGCATTCTTTCATTCATGTGGATATCTCAGAGACAAGGTAAGATTGGTGGTGAAACTGTGGGATCATCTGATGGGAATGACAGGTAGAGCAAGCGAGCAGAATAAATGGATGGATGTGGGTGTTTTTCTTTGTCATGAGATTTGCCTGACATGTTCATTTTAGAGTACAGCAAATAAAACGTGTAGGTTTATTGTGTGAGAAGCTGCAGAGACGCCTTGCAAGATAAAACTGAGGATCAAGGGTATCGTTTTAAGCCTGAAACCTGATTGAAAACCACCCCTTCAAAACCTTTAAAGATCTCATGCTGATGAGAATTTAAAATCTATAATCGCTAATCTCAGGAGACTTGAGAGTTTGTTTTTCATCAGTTTTTCTATTTGGAAAATAATGTTCTTTCAGTTTGTAAAGACGTATATAAGACTTCTTTTATATCAAAATATGGCGTATAACAACTCTATGCTGCCTCCATTTTATCTTGTACTTTTTCATTTAAGTGTGAGTTGATAGAAATGATGACTGTGCTAAATCAACATCACATAGATGCTTTAATCACTGTTCAGGGCCAAATGATGAGATGCCATGAGAGTAGTTATTTGCAAATTGCACATTTCCTCTGAGCATCAAAGCTTCTTTTAGTTTGCTTGGGTTGTTACATCTTAAAACTTTTCATGTTTTCATTCACCTCGGACAGCACAGCAAGCAGCTATTTTCAGTAAAATTAGCCCACCATGCTGCAGACATGAGGAAACTAAAGTAGGCTGCTAAAAAGGCAAATATTTCTCTTTTGTATTATCATAAACTCCACCTCCTTGAGATTACAGCTGATCACACAATAAAGTAACATATATTATTTAACTTATAGGCTCCAGCCCCCCGCGACCCGACCAACGGATTAAGCGGGTATAGGAGGTTGTGTACTACAGTATAAAGAAAAAACTAAACTCCCACAGGCAGAAACAGTGAGGTTGAAGATAGGAAATGAAAAGATGATGGATAATAAAGACAGTAGGCATGGGAACAAAGAGGATAAGAAATAAAAGAAGGGAGTGTTTAAGATCGAGGCAGAGATCGAGAATGAGTGAGTCTGACTCTATAAATAATTCTCTTAAAAGCAGACAGCTGTTTATTATTCATATAAAGTACTCGTGACCTAGAAACAGCTCTCTGTGTGTTTGTGAGCACAGCTGAGGGAGGAGGAAGATGAGAGGAAAGAAGAGAAAAAAGAGAGGGTGGGGTGGTGATGAGATAGGATGAGGGGGACAAGAAAAGAGAAGAAAAGTGGAGAAAATGTCAAGGAGGAAGTGAAAGAAGAGAAAAGAGAGGAAGAGCAGACAGACAGCAGGAGGATGAAAGATGAGATGAATGACTAAAGACTGAAGAGGTCTCAGTTAATCAACTAATCAAATTCAATCCAGAACATCTTCATCAGTGAGGTGTCTCAGTCTCCGTGAGTACAATCAGGACAAATCTGAGTGTCGCACATTTCATTTCTTCTTCAAATGATAATGTGAAGGACAGACTGCCCTTTCCTTATTTTATAACAACGAACAAGTAGATAAAAGCCAAGTTTTCATAATGTGGCCAGCCAGGGCAGAGAATTCAACAATGTCTGCAGAGTGTTTACGTGTCCAAACACAAGCAAGATGTGCATTTTATACTCCTTCAAGTAAAAAGGTTCTCCAGAGTGTATTCTGACGTGACCTTGTTTGCCTGTCACTTTGATTTGATGAGATGATGTCATGGTTATGGTTTAGTTGGTTTCAAGCAAAGGAAAACTTGAAAACATCTTGGTAAAAGTCACAACTACTTTTCCTCATCATCAAACATGATTATACTCAGGTTAACCCATAATCAGAAAGAGCACAGAAGGGAAACTGGTTTAAAACGAGCACCAGGTCTTTGCTGGTTTATATCTAAGAACAGCTTCTGACAAGAGTTAGAGGAAGGACGACAGTGACCAACCAGAGCAGCTGCAGCTTTCTGACCACGATATTTAAAAAAACAGGGGCCACTATAGTATTGAGTCGGCTTATTTCAAGAGAACGATAAAAAAAAAACTGCTTCAGCGTCAGCTTGATGTCGAAGTGGCAGAAGAAGAACATGAGCTTACTCTGTGAAAACATTAAGCCTCATTCACAAGCACAGTTTGAAACTTTGAAAAGAAGCCTTTTGGATTTTATCATCACCGGCCAGAATTTAAAGATCTCATTCAAAATAAAGTCAAGTAAAGTTCATTTTTAAAGCTTTCCTGGACTGTGATCCTCCGCAGAAAAATCTAAATATACAAAAGAGAGTTTCAAACACCACACAACCACTGGTGGAACAAACTTAAACAAAAGCGTTTCATAGATGCACCAAACCATTCATAGACATTTGCCCTGTGGTGCAGTAGAGGGTTCCTTACTATCAGCTTGACTTGTTAAATTAGTGAGCAAAGCTGTGATTTGAGTTAATCTATAACAACAAATTAACCTGAGAAGATTTTTGGGGATTTTACACGTCTATTGGTGGTATTGTTCTGAGCAAAGATAAGGCCAGCTGTATAACTATGCAACCACGACAAATCTGCAGACTCTCCTGCTCGCTTCCCATCCAAGTGAAGCAGCAGAGGCACCACATATAAGCAAGTCAACGATTTTTTTTCTCATTTTCAAAGCCGATTTGAACTGTAAAGAAAAAGTGTCTCAAACACACACAGGCTTTAAATATAAACACAGGTAAAAATGTATGCAAATCACAAAGAACAGCCTTCGCTGGATGATGACCTAAACGAGCACCTATGCAACACACTGTGCAGTGTATAGACTTACTAAATGAATATGTGTGTGCGTATGTTTGCATGTGCCCACGCTGCCTTTGATGTGCAGAAGAATCACTGTAGTGATGTGAACTGGAGGCGGTGTTACAGCTTTTCTTTGATCTGCTCTTCACTGTGGGCTGGTGGCTGTTTGGTAAACTCGCCGAACATTATTCTGGTCACTCAACATTTGAGATGCATTGCTCCGTTCAAGTTAAAGATAAACAGTAACATTTCACATGTCTTTCTATGTTCTGTTATTTAAAAAAATCTTTGCTCATGAGGTTTGCAAACCATTTCTTTCTGTTTTTAGTTGCGTTTTGCACAGCGTCCCAACTTTTTTTGGAATTGGGGTAATAATTAAACAAGGCTGTTACAGACTGAGCTTGAGGATATTTCATGTGTCATGTCCATGGTTTTTTGTGTATTAGTTTTCAGTCCTCAGTGTTTAGATTCTTGTTTCTTGTCATTACCCCCAGTTGTCCTCAGTCGCCTTGGTCTTTTCCCCTGGCCTCTTTCACATCTGTCTCTACTTGATCAGTCACAGCTGCAGTCACTTTCTCATCAGTTCTTCACAGTATATATGCTGCTTTGCTTATCTCAGCTGTGTCAGGTCCACACCGTTACTCTCATCTTTGATCATCTCTGTGGGTCTGTCCCTCGCTTTTCAGCATTCTCCTGGTCTGGTCTTTTGTTTTCCTAATTTAGTTCATGGTTTCCCAGTTCTGCTGCTCTTTTAGTTTCTTTCAAATAAAGACCTCAGTTCAATCATCGATCCGCCTCCATACGGCTGTTTCCTGCATTTGGATCCTGCATAACCTTCCACCACCAGCAACCGTAACAGTTTCAGGTGGAAGTTGAGAGGCGCAGTCTCGGCTTAAAGAAGACGTACAAGCATAAAGAAAAGCCCAGAGCAAATTCATGATTTAGATTTCCTCTCACACATGCAGTGCTTACCGTTTATCTAAATGAACACCCTGCAGCTTCTCTGAAACAAATCTCAACTAAAGCCGCTAATATTTACAGATCACTTTCAGCAAAACTGCTGAAGTCACATTAACCGACACCGAAATGTTGGTTCTTAATTTGGCAAATGAGCTGTTCTTATACTTTAAAAAACACAATAAAAGGAATGCAGATCATCTCGCTGACAGGAACAGGATAGCGCAGGAAGAAACGATCTGTAACGACCAGGGGAAGTTTAAAAGATCCACAAACTGTGTTATTTCGTCCGGCAGTCGGGAAAACTGATGTTCAACAAAGAGGTTGCCAAGACAAATCAACCCCACCCCCCCAAAACACTCCACTGCAGGGAGTGTCACCATGGCAACAGGGCAGCATCCCCCATTGTTATCTCTGAAACAGCAGTAAGAGTGACCTGAGGGAGGACGCAAAGAGGGGGTGTAGGAGAGCCGGAAGATGAAACAGACACACACACCTGTGTAACAGTGACTTAGGAGGACACCTGAACTATAACCCTGACATTAAACAGCGTCTTCACCTTTAAGACCTACTGATTTCCAATGAGGAGACTTTCTTTTTGTCCTCATGTGACAGAATTAGGTCTCCACATCATGAGTAATCCCTAGACCACACACACGCACAAGGTGAACAATGTGTGTTGTTCTGATGGGATTGATTGGTTCACTTCATCTGCAGACTGTCCTTCACACAGAACGACGACTCCTGTTATGTAATCTTTCACAACGCACACACAGATTGTTGTTAAATAAACGACAGATTTTACAGAATCTCATCAAACAAGAAGTGTGGAGGCACAGATCGTGGTTCACTTCTGCACCACTGGGTTGGATTGCACTTTATTTTGAATAATTAAAGAGAAGTGATCTGATGCACAAGTAACTGCAGATGGCGCTGTTGACACTGAGTAGCAGAAAGACAAGTCACGGCTCTCTGAGACTGAGTAAAATTCATAAATGAATTATTGTATTAAAGCAACAATTCAGATACATTTTTTCACTTTGATTCTGCAAAAGCAGCAAAAGTTATAAATAAATAAAAAGTTTACAACATCTTAACACCTTTAAAACCTTTTTTATGCTGCACTGCACTGATAAACAGTTGTATGGCACAAAATTAAAACTTTAAACAGTACTGTGTTAAAGTCACCTCTTGTTTCTTTATTTACTGCCAGGAAAATGAGAAATGCATGCAGGGATTTAGTGAAATATGCGAAGATAAATGCAAATACAATCTATAAGACAAAAACAGAATGTCCTTCAAGAAGCCAGGAGCGCTATATATGAAGACTGTACTGAATTTATTAGTCATACATATCGACAATGATGATCCGGTGATGGTAACTGAACTGATGCAATTGGCAAATCATGTGTCAGCTACTGTCTGAGTCAGCCAAGAGAACAAATGCTGTTCATGGGAAAAAGATCTCATTGTTGGATATTTTTCCAACAGAGCACTTTGATCTCATGCTGCAGGTTTACTTGTGGTTCCCAAGGTTTCTAAAAGTAGAATGAGAGGAAGAGCCTTCAGTTATCATGCCCCTCTCTGTGGAACCAGCTGTCAGTTTGGGTTCAGGAAGCAGACACCGTCTCTACCTTTAAGATCAGGCTTAAAACTTTCTTTTTGATTAAAGCTTATAGTTAGGGGTGGCTCAACTGACCCTGAAATATTCCATAGTTATGCTGCTATAGGCTAAGATTGCTAGGGGGGCTCCCATGATGCATCTCTCCTCACTCTGCTCTCTTTACTCTCCATGTACATATGACATTATTGTTGTCATTAACTTGTGTTTCTCTTTCTTAGCAGGTATCCCTGGTGTTATGGTGCTTGTTGTCCCCTCTTTCCTGTCCTCTCAACCCCCAGCTCGTTGAGGCAGATGGCCAACCTTCCTGGTTCTGGTTCTACTAGAGGTTTCCTCCTGTTAAAAGTTTTTTTCTTCCCACAGTCGCTTTGTGCATGCTCAGGACAGGGGATTGGATCAAAGAGGAGTTTTAATGTGATCTGTTACATCTGTTTGTTGTGATTTGGCGCTTTATAAACAAAACTGGACTGAATTTAAAATGAATTGGTAACAGGTTGTGTATTTTGTGTGGATATTATCCATCAATCCTTATTTTCATTCATATAATTAATACTTGAAACTAAACGTTGCTTTAGGTTCAAAATGATTGATTTTTGGTTTAAAATTAAAGTCCATTCTAGATCAATGTTTTGAGAAATCTGAAATTGAAAGTATGTCTTTCAGTCAACATTGTATTATGGTTATATTTGATGATTGAAATGCCAGCATTTAATCACTACTGTCTCAATATGCTGTATGTGCAGAACAAACCAACATGTCAGAATCACATTAACATAGTTGGCTTTGAATTTTCATCTCAATTCAGCTGCTGTAAATTCTGAATAACAACATGCAAAAAAGATTAGCCAAAAAAAAAAAAAGTGGAGGCGTGTGCATCGTCTCATGATGACAAAGCTTCAGAAAAGGATGGAACCAGTGATTTTTATTACATAAGACACTGTAAAAGTCCCAGTAAATTCTGATCATTACATCAGTTTTGCATTTCTTACACTGGAGTGACTTGAAAATTGTTTTTTTTTCATTTGTATGAGAGAGCACCACCACTGGGTGCAGAGCAAAGCGACAAAGCAGCCAAAGACAGTTCAAAAGTTCAAATCCCCAAAAGGCTCCAGACTGGTGGCTCGAAACAGAGAGCATCCATCGCTAGCAGGGTCATCACAGGGCTGATGTTATGAAAGCTGCCAGAAAGCTCTCTGCCGCTCCGAGCTGCTGTCAGTTCTCCTCCCAACTCCCGAAGACAAAGCACCAGAGAGAAGCTGACTGCAGACGAGTCATTTAGTGAAGTCGAGTCAGCACCCAGAGAAGACAGGATGTGCAGTATGTGACACATCAGGAGGTTACAGCAGCCATCTAATTTTTCAGGAAAATAATGAAAAAAGATGTCCGATCTGCACCTCCACATTGCAATTAGATAAAAATTCTGCACATAAATCTTTGTCTATGTCACACCATTTACTGTATGTCTATAAGAGCATGTTGCCTTTTATCTCTCATTTGTATGATTTCAGAAGTGAAACACACCTTGTTCCCTGAAAAAAAAAAAACATTTATCCGCATTCCTCCTCATTTTTTACAGGAGGGAAAAGGAAACTAAGCAGGAGCTTTGTAGGGGAGGATAAAGTATTCGTACAGCAGCCGTTATTCCTGTGGTCAAATACTATAGCGTGATTTGTCGAACCAGAAACCTACACATTGCCTTAATGTGTAAAAAACGAGGCAGACAAAGAGGATGGAGAATTACGGGAGATGTTTCTGGTGTAGCTGTAATCTACCCACTGACCTGATGAGTAAAAGAAGCAGGGAGAACAGGATAAATGATGTGTAGATATGCTAAACCATCACAAGACTGCGATGCTCTTCAAGACGCCTCCAAATACAAGCGAAGAAAGTGCACATTAAACTGCAGACTGCTAATGGAGGACAGAGTGTGCAGTGTGTGACTCCACTTGTCATAAACCCAGAGGTGTAGGTGGAGCAGCTCACCGCTCTCCGAAGGTAAATGCAGCTTTGAAGCTTTCCCATTTCAGAGAAGTATTGCCCACACACTGACACAAAAACACACAAGAAGCTCTTAAGATACAAAGAGAATTGGTTTATTCTGTGAACAAAAGGTCACGCAGTATGAAAAGAGGGATGTTAGGATATAAAAAGGATGTCAGAAAAAGAGCAGTGGCCAATCAGGACAAGATGAAAGCGATTTTTCTACAAAAATGGGCCATTTTTTTTATATCTCTGTGGAGTGTGTAGTTCCTAAAGCATTGCTAGTTTACAATGAGAAAGTTTGATCTAAATCATACTGTGGTGAATTAACAACATAGCTAAGCAAGACATGTCTTTGATTTTCTGGGTATTATGAGCTCCATTTGACGTACGAAGAAATAACAACATCAGCTTTAATAGTGTAAGAAACCTGAGTATCGAATCTTTGGAAAGGACAGATTACATGTAGAACAGGTACAGAAGTGTAAACTAGTGTAAGCCAGTGTAGGTTAGAGGTGTTCTCTGAAAAAGAGGAGTCTTCAAGATATTCTTGAAGGTTGAGAGGGACACCCTGCTGACAGTTCCAGAGATGAACACAGTGGATGATACCTTTTCAGATGATTTAACAGATTAGTCGTGTTTCCCGCTCTGGTTATCATTGTATTGCACATTGTATTGATCCGTTCTTCATAATTTTTACTGAATCCAAACCACTTTTGACTTTGGGAAGAAAACACGAATTCAGTTTCAGTTTCATCAAATATAGTAATTTGTTTTCGTGTGGACGAATCACTACAACAACCAGCAAAATGCCATTCATTGAGGTAGCATTACGAAATAATGCATCTTCATCTGAACCTGATGATAGTTTAACCCAAACCAAATTATGTTATTTCCTAAACCCAACCAAGCAGTGACAAAAGTGTGTTGCTAAAGTTTTATCTTGTTGCTGAATGCATGTAACTCAGAAGTTGTCGTCACACAGCTAAAAGCTCTCCACATAATCACACCATCCACTCCTCCACATTCTTCCTGAAGAGGAATCTGTGGCTTGTTAAAGGAAACACTTGTGAATTATGATGGTTCCAATGTGGAAACATTCATATGAGTCATAGATCCGTACATTCCTGACGCTTGTAGGGGTGGTAGTTTACGAGAAGTCCCTAAGTAGGTTATTTTTAACGGTATGGACAAAAGACCAACTTGGTCATTTTGAAATACTTCCACTGACACATGTTGATACCTAACTTAAGCTTTAGCACTCAATCAGTGCAGAATATGTTCTAAAAACAAAAGAGTAGCTTGAACATGAGTCTGCGTCACTTTAGACCTGCATTAAAACATAATGAGAAAAAGATGGATTCCTCATTAATGGATTCCCTTGAGTATAACATCCCTGTGGTGCAGGGGGGTGAGAATGATTGCTGTTATTTGCAGGTTGAGATGAGAAAGGGAATCAGACTCAAAGCAGCTTCAGTTAAAATTGGTTTGCATCTAAAATAACAAAATACCAGAACAAATTAATCCATTTTTATCAGTTCAGGGCTTTAAAATATCATCTTTTTAAATTATATTCTTGGCTGTGGTTGATTTGATATATCCTGGAGATTGCAGATTCACAGACTGAAGTAAAATACAGAAATGTGAAAAAAATAGAACAGAAGATGCCTGGGGTTTCATATCAGTCACGAGAAATACACCATAAACCCACCAAATTATTTCTCAAATTGAGAATGATTGTCAAAGATCATATGAAAAACATCTGAGTCTGATCAGACTTCCTCCACAGAAAAGCATCAGAGACTAACGCTACAGTAAATGAACTATAATTCTATCCAAATACACTGCAAACAAAACATCCCTTTCCATTATTTTCTTTGCTGTCCACACAGACACAAACTGGGTCTGGAGGAGGTTATCCAGCAGTCACATCTCACACAGAATCTATGTTGACACGCACATGCCTTTAACCAGCAGTGAGAGGAGGCAGCCTGGTGATTCAGAGGAGAGATTTTAGCAAATCTACATCCCACTGTGAAAACAGATGTGGCCTAAATACTAAAACAGGCTTCCTAAACAGAAATACTGCATATTGTCCAGGAGGAATTTTTATCCTTTCCAGTCATAACAGAATATTTCTGTGATAGAAACAGATCTTAGTGTATCTGTGCGAGACTGAAACACTTTGTTTTCCGCATGACGAAACAGGATCCCTCAGCAGAGGCACGAAACACACGAGCACGAGGGAATGTTTCTTCTGCGTGATCTCGTTTTGCTCCCAGAGCTGAAGCCCCCATCCACACATCAGCACAAATCCTGCGTGCTTGTGGTTAATAATGGATTCACCAGATGGAAAATTATCTTGCCAAAACCAGAAGCTGCTGAGGCGGTGAAATCACACAGGGAACATTTTCCACTCATCCTCGAGAATTTGGTGAGCGAACCAGCAGTCTCACCGCTCAGTGTCTGGCAGCAGCCTTTTTGTGGTGCTGAGACCGGAGAAAAGGCTGCCTTGCATTTAGCTTAAGAATCCTGCCGAGATCAGCAGTTATTTTCTGTTATTTGACTGAACTGAGAGAGCCTGAAACAAAACTGTGAGAAGATACAGACAATACGTGTGCTGATCTGTCATTACGACTAAAAATCATGATTTCCGATAATATCGATCTGGACTCAACTAGAGCCTAAACTGAAACAACAACAACAAAAAAAAGAATGTTTCTTATGAAGGAAACTGGTGAATAATTGTTTTTCCCATTTAGTCAAAAAAGTGTGCAGTCCTTTATAAACACAAACGAAACCAGCATAAATAAAACAGAAGTGAAAATGACAGCTAAAAAAGGGAAATTATCTTTCGCCTCTAACACTATTTGTTTCATTTCTGCATTGGGCGCCATGCAGACTTGAACTAAAAGAAGAGAGATCCCTGAGCTCAATCGGAACATGAAGGATGCATCACAAGACAAGCAGGAAGCAGGATTTCCTGAATCTTTAAAAACCTCACCTCTGCCTCGTAGGTCAACAATGGGAAGAAATGATGAACAAAACCTCATTCACAGTCTTTGTGACAACTCCAATCGAGTCTTGACTGGCCTCAGACGGTCGGCAGATTTTTAAATCTCATTTATTCAGTGTTTAAAGCTTTCAGTTGCCAACTAAGACAAAATATGACATGTATAACATGAGTGCATACTACAGGGGGTCTTTTGAGACGAAGAAAAAAAAGAATACCTCAGAATTAAGAAAACTACTTACAACTTATCAACCAAGGACTGAAACTCAGACAGAACTGTACTCTGTTTGTCCTGCAAGTCAAACTGCCTCAGTGGATTGAAGCAGAGTGTTGCAGAAGGACAGGAGAGTCAAAAACAGCCCCAGCAGTGGTCCAAAGTCTGTCACAGTGACTTAGTCAGAAGGATGGGTCTTTTTTCCTTCTTCTGGGCCCTTAAGACACACTACACACAAACACAACATCACCCTCACTTCCTTGGTTCCTAATCAGCTCTCTGGGGACGAAGACGAAGGTTTATCGAGTATGTGCTTCTGTGTGTGTGTGTGTTGTCTTCCTCCTGGGGCTAAGAAGGACTGGTTGACTCAGCAGGACAGACAGCTTACACAACTACAAAACTCTGAATTCCCCTGAATGTGTGGCAGAGATACTGCATTGTTCCCAGGGTTTCATTAAGCATTCAGTGTTCATTCCGCCTCAGTTTACTCATTCTTTCCTCTGCACTGAAAATGCTAAAAAGCCTAAAGAGGAGTGAATTTAACCCCAAAAAGTTGATGTGTCCTGACAGATGAGCTTGAAAACTGTTTTAGATTCAACTCAAGGGTGAATAGAAAGTACGTATTTTAAAGGATCTCAATATGTAGATCGGGATAAGAGTAGAGAACGGAAAGCTGGTGCCTAAACTCAACCAAGATGCCACAAAAGTGTTTTAGTTGAACTCTCATTGAACTTCCTGAACACAATCTGGACGTTTTGCAGGAATAAACAGCGCCTTTTCTTTTGGGGATCAAGAGGTGGTGGTCATCTCGCCCCTACACTCAAGCATAGGTCCTGAGTGCTGGCTCCGGCTGCTATTAAATAATACATTTTATAAATAGTCTAAACCGTTTTATGAATAGTCTACAAATTTCCCAGCCTATTTGTCATCTCTTGGCTCGGCCTGTAGTACATATGATATCAGCTGAAGATACTGACATTTTAATCTGTCTGACAGCTTCCATCCCGTCCAGCCAATGGAAGAAAGCATTTGGTTTCTGAGAGGAAATCAATAAGTTAATGATTTTAATGATGATGTTTTACTGTTCAAGCCATAAAATGTTTGTCCTTTCAGAGGACAGATGTACTCGTAGGATGAATGTTTATGGTCCAATATTCTCGAATCTTCTGTGAATAGAGATGAAATAGTGGACTGTTTTTTTTAATTTGGACATGACAGGGCACAGACAGGTCACCCCTGCCTCTGTATGGAGGCTAAAGCAGGCCTCACAGCCCTGCTTTGTGTGCTGAATAGCTCATAATAGACTTCCTGTGGCTGTGGAGATGCTGTCTGCTCTGCACCAATCAGATCTCAGCACTGACCCACACGGCATCCAGCACAATGTTGGTCCGTCGCCATGAAAGTGGCAGGCGTGTATAAACAGGAGGGGAAACAGAATATTTGGACCCGATGGTCTGCAGAGATACAGAAAATAAACCTATAAACTTTTCCTGCCTGATCTGACTGGTCTGCTGGTGACTGTTTTTGCACAGTATGTGCTACAAATCCAAGGGAGAACAACAATGTTAATTTATTGATTTAGATATTTTCAAACTACATTTCAGAGGAAAGTTTGACTTTACCTATTTACGGTTCGTAACCAACCTTCCAGAGGACTGGAATAGATGGTTTCTATATGTTTGGTTCCTGCTGTTCCTGCTGCTTCTTGTATTGAAAGCTTGAAATACTGAGAGCCAGTACAGAGACACAGAGACCCTGTTGATGGACGAAGGAGACCTGTGTTGAACCTCATTCCTGACATTCCCACATACTTTCCCTGGCTGGGAAATGTCTTTCAGACCACATCCCTGCACTGTGGAAACTCACTGCAATTGTTTTCAACATGTGACAGATGTACAAATCTGCATGGCAGGACAAAGATAGGTGTCTCTGAAGCTCTTCATTTCAACATTTCACTCCTGTATGTGCGTTCGTATGCAGGCTCATGTGGCATAGCCTCAAACAGAGATGTCTTTGTAGTCGAGGATGAGCTTAAAACAAAAACAGAGAATTTAAACCAACAAATGCAAACAATCAGACCCTGATAGGTGTGGGCTGTTAACCCTATAATCCACCCGATATCTCCATATTAGTCTCACAGTCTCTTTATTTCATGGGACACCTCCCTCATTTCATCTGGTGTCCTGCCTGAATGTGAGGATGCACAGCGACGTGCCACGGTGACACATCACAATGCTGCACACATTCATGTCCACACACACAGTGCAGGGCTACACTCTGAGGCTGGATGTGAAGTAGGTCAGATGACACGCACACACTGAAGCAGGACGAGCAAATTACAACACATCCGAGTAAACGTAGTAAACATGGCGTAGATGCTGAACTGGAGCGAGAGACTGGAAAAAAATCCCTCATGCAGGACGTTTGATCCCCTGGAGTTCAACAGATAAACCACTGAGAGCCACAATCATTTCATGACACACAAATGCTCCACTGAGCACATGATCTGCATTTGAAAAGTTAGTTTTCTTTTTTTTAATTTCTATTCTTAATTGCTATCAAACAGCTTAAAAATAGCTGCATAACTTCTGCATGGATTGTCATACATTTCTCTGCAGACAGTCTTTGTTCCCAGAGGCAGACGCTGGACATCGTCTGGATGCTAAAATATCTTATTTCCCTTCATCAACCTTCCCATTTTGTTTGTATTTGCTTCATTTTTGACACAGCTTACTGGGAACAACCAACATCTTTTGCCACACGTTAAATTACCCTCTTGAAGGAGTTTTTTTTAATCCTTTCCACAGTTTGCGCTGACAGCTCTCCTGTTGAGGCCATGTTTCCTGTCAATCAACCAGCTGCAACAGTTTGTTAAGCTCTGCAAACACTCTCTTTTAACTGTAGACTCATTTGCAAATTTAGACTTGTGCAGGTATTTGTTTTAGAAATACAAACTAAAATCTGATGTCATCATTTTCATTCCTCTCCTTTATCTAAAAAAGTGCCATTTATCACAGCAGCCATACAGAATCTTTTTTTTAGGTTGTGTTTTACAAAGATTGTTCGGCTGTTTTTGTCAAAATTGTATTTTTCTAGAATATTAAACAGCTTAATGAAGATCCCCCAAGAGTGGTGATTCCACAGTTTTGCTTTGGAGTTGGAGTTAAAACAAATGTCAGCATCAGCACTTACTGTATGTCTGTCCAAAAGTTAGCAGCTACAATATTTACGTGGCCAGGCTGCATGAGCTGATTCTTGTCAGTTTTTTGCAGCACAGATCAGATGGTTTACTGTGTCACAGTGACTTAATTTTATATAAAAATGACGCTGAATTCCCCTGCAGACACACAACTCTAAGTTCAGTCAGGTCAGTCTCTTCTGACAGGTTTTCTTTCCTTACAGAGACATTTCTGCACTCGTGATCTGTGAATGCTCTGACCTAACCTCTCTGCATTAATGAGGATTTGACTTCCTGTCATCTCCCTCCTCCTGTGAAACCACCCGCTGGAATGATGTCATGCTCCAGCCAGCCATCGCCACACACACAAACAGATATAGTGGGAGTTTTCAGAGAGAACACACACTTTCGCACACTACATTCAGTGTGATCTCATCCACAACCAGAAAGGTTCACTTTCTGAGGATAATTTCTTTAGATTCTTTTTGATCTGGTTCCTAATACCCTAAACGTTGATGGTCTTGGCAGTAACTGAAGGTTATCATTATAATGGGTGTGTGTGCATTCCTGATTGAGTGGTTGATTTTTGTGACCTGTCCCATTTGTAAGAACGAAATGTCCTCAATCCTGTGGGAAATCTCGGTGCACAAGGAGTGATAAATGGAAATTTAAGTGCTGGTTACTAAACTTTATCTAGAAAGTGTTAGGGACTGTGTGCTCAGCCCACATGATAACAAATTTATTGTGAGTAAAAAGAGGACATGGAAGCCTGAGAGGCCTATTGTTTTGTTTCATTTCCAATAAACTTAGCAACCCACCTTAGGGCTAAAACCAATAGTGAGTCCATGGTGTTGAAATTCAGTGCACATTGCAACAGTCAGTACTGAAAGTCAAAGCTGAGGCAGGAAGTTGGTATGTAAACTAACATATGCTAACTACACACAGCGTTACAGCATAATTCTCTGACTTTGTTAATTCTTTGAATAGTGTTATTCAAACTAACCAGAAAAAAAAGAAACTAACAAAAATGACTGAAAAATGTGCTGACTGAAAAAGATTGTCCTTCTATTATAGTAAATGGTGTTGAAAAATAAAAACATGACGGAACATAAGCTTTTTTAAGTGGGTGTGGATGAGGGCTTTGAGTCAAGTCTAAATTATTTTGGTGCAAAAACACCGAGCTACAAAATTAAACCACTGATGAGCAAAGTAAGTACAACCTGCCACCAGCCTTAACAATTTAAGAATTGGAATCTTAATCAAAGAGACAGATAAGCCCTTTCATGCATGGTCATTTTCATGAGGGTTCTGTCGAGTATTATAGTATGTCATCTGCATAAAGTGATAACAAGTGTTCCTCTTAATTTGTGACTGTTCCTTTTATCATAATATCATCCTTAATGAGCAGAACCAACAAGTTAATACCGACAGCGAACAACAAAGCTGATAGAGAGCATTCTTGTCTGCATTCAGAACAGGACACAGTTTGTGAGACTGAAGGGTTGTATGTCTTGTATATAACTGCACAATGACTGTACAATACAGTGACTAATGACTAATATATTTTATTGATTCTTATGTTTCAAAATAGTTTCCCATTTTGGGATTTTTATATTTAATTAAATAAATTAAATCTACATTCTACTGTATAACTCCCTGATCTATAACTATGAAACTGATAGCAGCTTGCTAGCATCAATATAATATCTGTATCCAGCTCATGAAAGTGTTTTCATTTTTAGTTTTTTTTAAATGATCCAATACTTTTTCAGCATCTAGGGAAAAAATTAGGGATTCTGGACAGCTCCACCAAAGTTGAAAGCCTTTGACCAAAACACCTTTGTGTTAATATATTATTATAATATTATTGTCATGTTAAAGATATAAGCATTAGTCTCCATTAACGACTGCTGTGGCAGGTGGAATGACTGACTTTGTGGTGGCTGTCTGACACACTGCAGATCAGATTCTTCTTGAACCTCCAGAGCACATAGAGCAGCAGATCAATCAGTGTTTTGGTAAATATAAACTAACCTGCAGCTGGGCCGACTGTGCTGTTCATGTAGAAGTGGCTCAGTGTGCCTGGAGGACGAATACAGCTGCATGAGTGCTGTGACGAGTGTGTGTGTGGGAGGTAGCTACATATGGAGAACAGAAGAGTTGGAATGTAAATGGAGGCCATTTCACCTGGTTGACGTGGTTGATTTTAATTTGTTTCTTTCATTTTTGATGCTCTCATTCTGTCTTTGTAAAGATGCACTTAAACCTAATGGAGCATTGTAGTTTTTCTCTCCATCATCATTTCTCTAAAACACGAAGACACAAGATTCAAGTCTAACAGGTTCCAGTGAACCTTAAATTGCTTTGAAATTCAACATTTAAATGCAACACAGACCCAAGTTCAGTTCTGACACATCAGCTGGAACTGTGGGGAAACTTTAGCTCTTTGGGTAGACTGAATAAACTGGGGGATATGTTTGGATTTTTCCATATTCTCTACTTTTTTATTGTCAACAAACTACACGACAACAGTAAAACACTGTCTCGGTGAGCCAATCAGTGGCTACCTGTCTGTCGCTGATCGCCGCTTCCTACTGAAGATGAAAATCCTTTGAAAAATGCTTCACAAATAAAGCGGATAATAACTGTTGTTTTTGGAAAGCATCACTCAAACACAAGGAAATAGGGGATTTGTAGGGAATCGTTTCAGCAACAAAGATTTTTCAGTCTGGTTCTTAAGAAGATATTAAGATCAAGGCTCCAAACAGCAGCAGGCCTAACAGACTAATGGGATATGAACATGACCTGTTAACAGTGCATTATGACAGTAACGTGTGAAAATTATTGGTGGGTGAGTAAAGATTTAAAAAAAACATGACCTTACCAAGTCACAAACTCAAAAACAAAAAACTGACTGACTTAACACTAACTCTGGATTCTTGCTCTGATCCATCCCTTGCACATTACTTTTGGCAACACAAACCCATCATGGAACCTGCAAAATGCTGAACTCAAGGTTTTGACGTGCCTGTTAACAATACAGATAAGTCACGTCATGGTGGCTGCATCCATCTTTTCTTAAGAGTCAGTGTTCCTTGCCATCCTTACCAATTTTATGCTTCTGATGCTTGGAAAACTGGTGACAATGAGTGTATCAGTGAGTTACCAACAACTAATCTTTTTTGACTAAATATCTGATCTCGCAGGACAACATTTACTTGTAGGGTCTATGTATGTCATTATTCAACTTAGTCTCCATTGAGTAAATCCACTCAAAACACGTCAGGGTGGCTGAACACATGAAATCTCATCTTGAACCGAACGATTTGGAATGCGTGCTTGTACTACAGCCCACAAGACACTGATAGCTATCAAAAAAGAAGCTCAACCTACGTCTCCTGTCTGTTAGACAGCAGAAGGACACTCACAGTGTGGTGGTAGCCTGTTATCTCTCTGGGTAGTTGTCCTAAAGTGACGCAGATGGTGAAGAGCTGTAATTATCGGCTGGAGAACGAAGATCTCTCTGCCCACCACAGAGGCTGTCACAATGAGACAAGTACTGCCACATGCCTCATGCACTCTCCAATTACTGAACTCAGCCGGGGGCTCTGCTACTGTGCCCCCAGATATGCGCTTGTGTTACTTTACCTACAATTTGGATGTGTGGTCATTGCAGGTGCACAACTATGGCAGCTCGCTGTATGACATGTGTCATAACCACACAGCTCAGGAGAATGCTGAGAAGTTCTGACGTGCCTTCATGGTGGCAGATACTAGGTTCTTCTGTTGCCACATCACAAGCAGTGGTTCATGACTTTAAATGGTTTCCAGGAAATTCTGAATCATGACTTCCACTGTTAAATCACAGGAGGATTAAAATGTTCCATCTCTGGTTAGTATTGTGGAAATGGTCATGTTGAAATCAGCAGAAGGGTGGATTTCATTTTAATTTCTGCAAAGTTAGGGATGTCTGGATCCAATCTGATGGATCAGGGTTGATCCAGACATATTGGATGGATCATATTAAGCCAAATCTGCTTCCATTTTTTTGGTTTATTCATCATCACCAGCCTTCTAATATGTTCAGGGCCACGCAGAAGCCAGATGTACACAGTTTCAGAGGCTGAAAGACACTGCACACTGCTGGACACATTCAGTGATTCTGGGTGTCAGACGAGAGACAGGCTGGGAACTTTCAGCTTAATAAAGAGCGGATTTAATCATCCATTTCTAGCACCGCTGTGTGATTCTTACTTACAAATTACATTTGTAAATGCACTATTGTTTCTATGAGTGATTAGTGTTAAAACCTTGCCCCAGAAGCTGCCTCAGCTAACATACAAACCATCCAGTAAAGGTGGTGGCACACTAAGTTTTGAATATCCAGGTCAAATATTCTCTTATAGTGAAAAGATCAGTAAGTAAGTCAATAAAAGATGACTTGAGTTTTAAGAAAGATTACTATTAGATTAATGGTAAAGGCGAGGCAGCGGGAATGCTTAGCATAGAACTTAGTCATGACCTAGTCAGGAACCAATCCTCACTACTTTCAGGATGGGGCTGTGCAGCTAATTTAAATGCACTGTGACAGACTAATTAAAGAGAGAGGCCATAAAGAAGAATTATCTGACTACTTCAAACAGAAGCTGGCATTCAGGGTTGTGACAGATGACTATAAACACAGAAACGTACTAAACAACGGAAGTTGTGTGCAAGTGGAAGTATCTGAGTGATGATGTATTAATTTTTCTATCACTTTAAATAAAATTAGAAACACACCACCTGTCGACCTGTCGAGTAAGCAAGCATTTGTTAGGAGCTGCGGCTCTGGCCTGCTAGTTAGCGCTGGTTACCCAACTAGCAACTACCGCTGCGTTCGTGGTTAAACCGACCAGCATTTGCTAGCAGATCTTGTATAAGTTTCAAATTTCAAAGCTATAAGAGGTTCTTTGTGGTAAAAACTTACAAAAATGTGACATTTTGAGGTCCACGGAACATATATAAAGTAAATCATTACCATTAAAATACCCATGTTGAATAGGATTAAATGGAATACTCATATAGAGATATTAGAGATACTGATTTTGCTGTGAGTCTCCTACCTAAAATGGTTTTCTGTTACTAGGTGATGGATTATGTTTTTCGATTGAACTGAAGAGGTAAAATGTTCACCAGGGGATTGACGTGGCACATGACAAAAAACATGCATGTTGATTCTGCTGTGAAATTTTGGGGTTGCCTGTGCAGCCTGCGGCTGCTGTGGTTGTGATGGTTCCACTGATAAGCAGGTCACCAGCACGGTCAAAAACAGACGGAGCAGAACCATCCTCAGGATAACCCAGGCCACAAATAGATGCATCACTCTGCTGCTGACTCGATCCTGACAGCCAGCTGGTGATGAAGTACCTGTTTCAATATTTAGCCTGACATGAAAGTCATAGCTCAGATGCAGCCAGCGGGATGTAAAAATAGAGTTTCACTGCAGACATTTTAAGTTACATAAGGCTAAAAATAATTCATTTCACACTGCAATTTTCTCTCTACAATACAGATACAGAGGCAAAATGGTCGGAGCTTTATGAGAAACTAACTGCTGATAGCAAGTTAAAAGCCTCTGACAGAATATTTGTTTACAGGCAGATTTAGAAACATCTGCAGTTTTTGTTGGATATGTTTTATTCTGCATCAAATTGTTTTGTGAAACAGGTTTTTACTCATCTTCTCTGCTTATTCTTTTTTCCCCTTGAAATGAAAACACTCATAAATCCGAAAAAGCTGAGACCAAATGAAAAAAAGAAAAAATAAGAACAAGGCGATTCATACATTAACAGTGACTTTTACTTTGTTCCAGCCATACAAACCCAAAGTATTTCATGCTTTATCTCATCAGTTTTATTTCATCGTATGGCATACATGCTTATTTTGCGTTCCAAGTCTTCGGCACATTCCAAAAAAAGTTGGGACGGAAGCTATTTGGGGCTTGTAATGAGGTAGTGATAATAATAATAATAGTAATTCTGTTATTCCAACCACGTGATGCCAACAGGTGATTGCTGCATCCATTAAAGGCTGAGTCTTTGAGGAGCAAAGAGGGACAAAGGATCTCCAGTTTGTCAACAAATGTGGGAGAAAATCACTGAAGTGTTTAAAACAATATTCCACAAAGAAAGACTGGAAGTGATTAGCAAGTCTAAACTGGACACCTTTAAGACCACATCTTTTCCAGGGACGTCTATGCATGTTTCAACAAGACAATGTAAAACCATATTCTGCACACATTACAAAGGCATGGCTGAGGGAGAAGAGGGTACAGGTACTGGACTGGCCTGCAGTACTGACCTGTCCTCAGAAGAGAATGTTGGAGAACTTTGAAGACGTGTTTGAAGAAGAATGGGACAAAATAATACCTGAAACTCTTCATCACTTGGCCTCCTCAATGTTAGAACATCTTTTAAGTGTTAGGAGAAGGAAGGGAAATATTACAAAGTAATGAAATATTTACTGTCTTGACTTTTTATGGAATGTGTTGCAGGTCTAAAAAAGTTTAAAAAAATTAAATGAAGCTGATGAGACAAAACATGAATCAAACCGTATACAATGAAATAAAAGTGAATGTAAATGTAGGAATCACTGCATTTTATTAATGAGCGTTCAATACCATCCCAACTTTTTTCTGAGTTTATGTAAAACTGATATTCTTAAAATATGGTTTGAAGCACAAATTAGTCTTAATAAGTAAAACTAAACATTCAGTGAGGTGTTTTTCTTTGTTGCTTCTCAGTTGTCTTATCCCACCAGTACATTTGCCGCAACACATATTAAACAGAATCTACGCATTTTTATTTTCTAACAAATCAGAAAAAAAACATTGGTCAGAGAGTTGAGCAAAGTATCTAAATTCTTTCTGACAGCCATTTAACCCTGATATTCAGAGGAATAAATCGCCTGGTGTTTCACAAAGTGCTCGCAACTACTCACATTTCACATTCATTAACCAATCTTAGTTAATGATTACAGCTTCTAAACTGAATTAGCTTCAACTGATAACATGGCATTATAAAATGACATTTACTAAGGGGAAGAAGCTGCTGTCATACAGGATGTGTCTAATAAAGTTAGAAAATCAGATTTATCATTTATATCCAACAACGACAAAGCTGCCCCTTCTTTCATCCAAACTCTGCTTTATAGAGTCGAACAACAGAAATGCAACAACATGCAGCCTGAACTTTGTATCTCTACGTGAACCTTTTCTCTCTCTGCCGCCCTCAGCTGCAGTCCATTTTGTGTGACGTAGTCTGAGTGAAATGTGTTTTGGTGTGGTTTTGTTAGCTGAAAGCTGCTTCTGGATGCCATTTCCTCTGCTCAGCAGCACGGCCGACAGGATCGGACGCAGTGACAGGCAGACCCCTGCGGCTAACACTTTGAGCTTGGAGTTAAAAGCTTTTGTACAGGTGGAGAGCTTTCATATCCCCATGCTGCACTCTGCCCCTTCCTCCTCTTCGCCACTCGTGAACTGCCCTCTCTCATCTTCTTCTCACGGTTTTATGGCTTGACCTTCTCCATTTCTTTCATCTTTGAGCTTTTTCCTGCCTCTCCTCACTAAAATCCCCACATCTCCCTCTCTAAAAGGAATTGCTCATAATTGCAACTGCATAAAACTTACATTGTGTTGAAGAAAATAACACCACCCATAAGGTTTCTTTGGATTTTAAAAAGCAAACGAAGCAGATCTGACTCACTTCTCAGACCAATGCATAAATTCTGGGATGGGGCTGAAAACTGTAGTTCATGCTTAGTGAAGCCTGGTGCATGGTGGAGCTCTTTACTGATCATCACTGTCACTCTTCCATGTGCACCCTATAATCTGAGAACAGAATCTCCCTTAGAACAGAGCAGGTTCACGAGCCAGCTGGGATTTAAGTTTAAGCATTAAAGCCAGGCAGTGGTAGCAGAGAATACATGGACCCTTAATCTCCTCTGAATTAGTCCAGTCTTGGCTCCCCAAATCAACTGTGATCCTGAGGAAGCAGCTCGGCTCAGAACTTAACATACAACCATGGAAAAACTCCACCTTAATTTCTACAAATGAACCAAATTCCACCAACTCGAGGAGAGAGACACTTTGAATCTATTTCTGTTCTTTTTCTGTTCTATTTCTGTTCATCAAATTGTTTTGTGAAACAGGCTTTTACTCATCTTCTCTGCTTATTCTTTTTTCCCCTTGAAATGAAAACACTCATAAATCCGAAAAAGCTGAGACCAAATGAAAAAGAGAAAAAATAAGAACAAGGCGATTCATACATTAACAGTGACTTTTACTTTGTTCCAGCCATACAAACCCAAAGTATTTCATGCTTTATCTCATCAGTTTTATTTCATTGTATGGCATACATGCTTATTTTGCATTCCAAGTCTTCGGCACATTCCAAAAAAGTTGGGACGGAAGCTATTTGGGGCTTGTAATGAGGTAGTGATAATAATAATAATAGTAATTCTGTTATTCCAACCACGTGATGCCAACAGGTGATTGCTGCATCCATTAAAGGCTGAGTCTTTGAGGAGCAAAGAGGGACAAAGGATCTCCAGTTTGTCAACAAATGTGGGAGAAAATCACTGAAGTGTTTAAAACAATATTCCAAACAATATAGCAAGTCTAAACTGGACACTTTTAAGACCACATCTTTTCCAGGGACGTCTATGCATGTTTCAACAAGACAATGTAAAACCATATTCTGCACACATTACAAAGGCATGGCTGAGGGAGAAGAGGGTACGGGTACTGGACTGGCCTGCAGTACTGACCCGTCCTCAGAAGAGAATGTTGGAGAACTCTGAAACAACCACCACTGTACTGTTGCACACCTTAAGATATGTTTGAAGAAGAATGGGACAAAATAATACCTGAAACTCTTCATCACTTGGCCTCCTCAATGTCAGAACATCTTTTAAGTGTTAGGAGAAGGAAGGGAAACATTACAAAGTAATGAAATATTTACTGTCTTGACTTTTTATGGAATGTGTTGCAGGTCTAAAAAAGTTTAAAAAAATTAAATGAAGCTGATGAGACAAAACATGAATCAAACCGTATACAATGAAATAAAAGTGAATGTAAATGTAGGAATCACTGCATTTTATTAATGAGCGTTCAATACCATCCCAACTTTTTTCTGAGTTTATGTAAAACTGATATTCTTAAAATATGGTTTGAAGCACAAATTAGTCTTAATAAGTAAAACTAAACATTCAGTGAGGTGTTTTTCTTTGTTGCTTCTCAGTTGTCTTATCCCACCAGTACATTTGCCGCAACACATATTAAACAGAATCTACGCATTTTTATTTTCTAACAAATCAGAAAAAAAACATTGGTCAGAGAGTTGAGCAAAGTATCTAAATTCTTTCTGACAGCCATTTAACCCTGATATTCAGAGGAATAAATCGCCTGGTGTTTCACAAAGTGCTCGCAACTACTCACATTTCACATTCATTAACCAATCTTAGTTAATGATTACAGCTTCTAAACTGAATTAGCTTCAACTGATAACATGGCATTATAAAATGACATTTACTAAGGGGAAGAAGCTGCTGTCATACAGGATGTGTCTAATAAAGTTAGAAAATCAGATTTATCATTTATATCCAACAACGACAAAGCTGCCCCTTCTTTCATCCAAACTCTGCTTTATAGAGTCGAACAACAGAAATGCAACAACATGCAGCCTGAACTTTGTATCTCTACGTGAACCTTTTCTCTCTCTGCCGCCCTCAGCTGCAGTCCATTTTGTGTGACGTAGTCTGAGTGAAATGTGTTTTGGTGTGGTTTTGTTAGCTGAAAGCTGCTTCTGGATGCCATTTCCTCTGCTCAGCAGCACGGCCGACAGGATCGGACGCAGTGACAGGCAGACCCCTGCGGCTAACACTTTGAGCTTGGAGTTAAAAGCTTTTGTACAGGTGGAGAGCTTTCATATCCCCATGCTGCACTCTGCCCCTTCCTCCTCTTCGCCACTCGTGAACTGCCCTCTCTCATCTTCTTCTCACGGTTTTATGGCTTGACCTTCTCCATTTCTTTCATCTTTGAGCTTTTTCCTGCCTCTCCTCACTAAAATCCCCACATCTCCCTCTCTAAAAGGAATTGCTCATAATTGCAACTGCATAAAACTTACATTGTGTTGAAGAAAATAACACCACCCATAAGGTTTCTTTGGATTTTAAAAAGCAAACGAAGCAGATCTGACTCACTTCTCAGACCAATGCATAAATTCTGGGATGGGGCTGAAAACTGTAGTTCATGCTTAGTGAAGCCTGGTGCATGGTGGAGCTCTTTACTGATCATCACTGTCACTCTTCCATGTGCACCCTATAATCTGAGAACAGAATCTCCCTTAGAACAGAGCAGGTTCACGAGCCAGCTGGGATTTAAGTTTAAGCATTAAAGCCAGGCAGTGGTAGCAGAGAATACATGGACCCTTAATCTCCTCTGAATTAGTCCAGTCTTGGCTCCCCAAATCAACTGTGATCCTGAGGAAGCAGCTCGGCTCAGAACTTAACATACAACCATGGAAAAACTCCACCTTAATTTCTACAAATGAACCAAATTCCACCAACTCGAGGAGAGAGACACTTTGAATCTATTTCTGTTCTGTACCTAATCATGAATATACACTAGATGTCTCAGATAACCACATTTCCAGTTCCCAGATCCACCCGGATGACCATGACAACCACCACGTTGTTCCCCTGCTTGCATGCAGCTTTCAACCTGATTAATTTGCTGGAAAAACCATCCAAATTCCACAGAGCTCTAACTAATCGTATCGTTCAATATGCCTAACATCTCCGGTTTAGTCTCCTGGCTCCTTAATCCTTAAAAAGACGTAGTATTTTAGAAGTATTGAAGAAGGATTCTCTTTTAGCCTTTATCCCAATCAGCCCGTATCAATATATTGCTTGAGTTTCCATGCATGTTAAAATGCCGCTGTGTAACATTCAGGGCTGAAACACACCATCATATTCATATCTACGTTTTTCTTTGTGTAGAATTGTGTGAAAATATCTTTAAAATGAGCCAATTATACCTAAATTATACCTATACCTGTCATTATAAGCCATCTGAAAAGTGAAATATAATGAGATTAAAATAATTATCTCCATGCTTCATAACTGATAAACAGCAGATTTCCATACCATGCAGTCATCTTATTATCTTGTTAATGCATTTCAGGAACACATTTGTAATGGTGTACTTTTGTCAGGCCAACCGCAGGGGATACTAAGGAACCGCTAAAATCTCCATGTTCTCTTTTTTTCTTAAAGATTCAATGAGCATGTACTGAATGTTAGATAAATTATAAATAAAAACAACAGTATTAAGACTTAACATCACACATCAAGCAGCAAATCTTGTTTCTGTCTGTAAACTTATCCCTGCGGGCAATGATTGCCACTGCCAGACAGGCTCCCTGTGGTCAAACCACTCTTCAAAGGCCTTCCCTGACCACAATTTAATTTACCTCATCCCAACACATTGCAAACTTTCAGCCGAGCAAGACTATTTTTCCCACCATTGTGTCATTGGGGACCGACAGACATGAGCTAAGTTACACTGTGAGCTGATTAAAGAAAATAATGGTCAAAATAGGGTGAGATAGTCCGATGCAACACATTTCACACAGAGACAGACGCCATCTTTAATTATTATTACAACAAATCTCATGAAAAGAAAAATCAACAACTTCCTGTGTGTCACACTGAGCTCCAAACCCGCTGTCTCATTCTCCTTAAAATCCAAGCAAACCAAAGTCAGAGATCTCCAAGTAAACAATTATATGTGTTAGACAGTGGATGCTTAAAAGATTTCAAAAGGCTAAGCTTGACTGTTGAACCGATTTTCATCAATTTTCTGCTTTGGACTTTTGGGGCAGGTCTGAAACAACAAATTCACAATGCAGTGGGATTGAGTATAAAAGACCAGAAAAAGTGACACCACCTTTAACACTCAAAGTTCAAGGCTAATGTGACAAAACCTGCAAGATGCATTATTCTCCGACGAGCAACTAGTTAACTGTTCTTTCTTTGTCTCAAAAGTGTATCTTCCCTCAATGATCATTTTTCAATTGGTACTTTTACAAACTTTTACAACAACTGGGATTAACCAGTAGTGAACTGCAGCTAACTTCAGCTAACTTCATTTAACTTCTACTTAAATACAGTTTGAAAGAAGTAATTTCTGCTATAGTTTTGACTAAATAATAGAAAACATGTGGCGCTCAAGGGACAGTGACTAGTTAAAGATGCTGAGATTCATGTTCGTAAAGACAGGGTTTGAGAGTTTGTGTACAGAGCAGAAGTGCTGATGAAAAAAGAAAAATAGATTTATGACGCTAGGGAGAGGAAGCGCAGGTGGTCAGCGTGACAGAGGAAGATGCAGAGGACATCAGGAGATGGAAAACTCATGATCTGCTGTGGGGACACACCTTATGGGGGCAGCTGCAAGAACAAATAATCCAACTTTAAATCATTTAACGTGTCGCTCGGTTTAAACAAACAGGTTTCGGATGTTATTTCTCAGCTGTTTTTTTTTTTTAAAGCCTTGTCTGGATCTTCGTCTGTTGTTGAAATCAGCAGCAAGGGTGACATTTCTCACCACATGTCCACGTTAGCTCCCTGACCCCTGGCGGCCGGAGCAAAGTGTCATTGATTGGCTCTGTCAATTCAGGCCTGCCTTTTAACTCTTTTAACATTGTTTATTGCTAGATTTGGACACGCCGAACGCTCCACTCAGAAGAGACAAACAGCCGAGGACATCTGTGTCCTTGCTTTTCTAGGAAACGGAAGTCATCATTTGATCAAGAGGATGGATGCTGAACCTTTAAATCAGAACATGAGATATCTGCTGTTTATATAAACAGGATAAAGACAAAAAATATGTCTATTAATAAAAACAGATTTTCTGTTGAACAGGTTTCTTTTTACCTATCCGACACTGGACTGTGTTCCTCTTTTATTACTCTCTTCTTAAAGCTGCTGACATACATTATCTAGCTTTTTATACGTGATTCTTTTTAATCTCGCTGTCTGTGTGAATGAATCTTCATCGTCTCAACACAATTGTTCCTGTCAAACAGCTGCAGCCATGAAAGTGATCACACTGAATCACGATTTGGCCATCTTAGAGGAGCTTTATGTGGAACCCTGAAGGGCTTTTTGTTCTCGGTGGGCATAGTGGGTTTAACATTAAACAATGTATGAAAAGGAAATTGAATTTGAAATGTTTTAGCTTCAACCGTAAATTTGGTTGTTTCTTCTATTGAATCATTCATGAACTGCTCCTTTTTCACAAGTCCACGCCTTCTGTGCTCCAATACTCAGCCTCTTATGTTTCCGTCTGATCTATTTGATAAACCACAGCTGTCGGTGTTCCCAGCAGGGCTGCAGACTGGACCTTTAAGTGCCGACTCCTCGCCGAGATAAGAGACTCTCCCTGCTGCCACTAAAGCCACAGAACCTGAAAACGTCTGGAAGTGTGTCTTCTGGTCGATTCTGGTGAACAGAACTACGGTTTAATAATGCTGCGCTGCAGGAGGGGACAGGCTCCTAAGAATACTGCAGGATGGACTCAAAGTGCAGATGAGTGAATATCACAGAGAACTGGAAAAAAAAGGATTTGTGAATCCTCTAAAGCCTCAGTGATGAGATAAAGCAAAGAAATGATGGACATGGAGAAAATGGAGTAAATTACGAGGTCAAAGACTCATAGCTGACTCACTCACATATCAGAAGGACGCTGTTGTTGCTGTAATATTGATTGTACAGAAACAATTACATTATATGATATATCAAAATGATTCATTCATTTTTAATAATGTGGCCAAATAGCAAAACTCACATATTACTTTTTCCTGCAAGTAAACCATGTGAACCATCCTCTTTGTTAGAGGTGACATATTCTGTCCTTTTTAACAATTTGACACAATTTTCTGAGGTCTTGTTCAAATGCATGAGACGACTTTGGTTTAAGCACAGCGGCCCTTGTCTGACCCCTGTTTTTGACACCTCTGTCAATCTGTTTTTGGGGTAGAGACTTTGCAAGGGCTCAACCCCATCGTTTAGGTGTGGTCGCCGCATTTAACAGTGCAGCAGTAGGTTAGCCACAGATGCTCGTAAACAACGCTTTCCCATCAACAGTAATGGAGCTGACTGAATTACAGAATGTAAGCGTTCAACTAGAAAGCTTCAGTTAACAAAATAATGTGGTAACAATGATGTTAATTTTTCAGAAAGTAACAGCAATGACTCCTCAGAAGTTGGTGTAGGTTATCTTCATTACCTAAGCTGTTAGCGTTAGCTACTGCTAAAGGAAAGAATAAATCAATTAATAAACCATGAGGAATTATTTCCCAGATATGTGGCTCAGTTTCTTCAGTCCAGCGTTGAAGTGGACCAAGTTGTTAAAACAGTGAGATGAAATTTAATGAGGAAAATTTAAACAAAGAGGAACTAAAAAAATACAAGGGTTTTACACTTGTGGTGACTTAAGACGGACTTAATATATGCTACCCTGAACAGAAAGTAATATTTCACCATTAAAGCATCAAATGTTCAGGTTTTTGACCTCGAAAATGTGTGATTACTGTGGAGGCTGTAGTTTGTAGTTCAAACTTCCAGGTCTGTAGTTATGTGACTGAATTAGATTTTAAGTTGGATATATTAAAGGCTGTGGGAAGGTTCTGTAAGTGTGAAATACAGATGTAACATGCTGATCAATGAGGCCCGCAGACGTTTTAATTAAAACTTCCGAAGAAAAACAAAAGAAGGTAGCCACTTCAAAGTAGGCTACTAGGGGCTTACTGAAGTACTTCAGTTGCTTTTTGTTCATTTTCTGTGTTGTTGCTGTTGTAGTGTTTGGATTTTATTTATCATTTCCTTATAAATGATCTACTGTATGTTTATCATTTTAGAGGAACCCAGGAAGAACAGTTCCCAGTAGCTCATAAGGTTATTTTATTAAAAGATATAAATAACTTGAGATCTCGAAACAGTGTGTGCTTCAGAAGGCACATGGCAACACGTTTGAATGACAGCTTAATTAGTGCCAACAACCTGTAGTTAGAACCTGAAAATTAGATCGAAGCAGCAGAACAACATGAGGTGTAACTCTTTCAGCTCGAGGTCAAAAACCTCTTGTTAGCTTCCAATTACGATATAAACATAGTTTCCTTCAAGTTTTATTACTCTGTGTTGTCATTTTTAAGCCATAAGCTCAGAGCAAACTCTTACGTGATGGAAATATTTAAAGGAAACACAGGACTTCACATCATGCAACAGCAGCTCGAGCAGAACCTTAGTGAGACCTTCAGAAATCCATCTGACGGAACATTCCCAAACAACTCCACACCCTTAGCTCTCACTGGAATCAGGCAAACTTCAAAGAGTCTCTGATGTAATCTTCAGAGATAAAGTTCAGCCCAGCCTCGCCCAAACACACTCACAAACACAGGAAGGTCGACCCCACTTCTGCAATCACTCTTTTCGACAAATTAATAAAAGTTTCTTACCTGACAGGATCAAACAGCATCGCAGGCAGAGAGCAGACATGGAACAGAAGAGAGGAAGAGGAGGATTAGTCCATGAAACCAAACCAAAACATGAATTCTGACAGTGAACACTGACGGTGAACGAGACGCTTCCTTACAAGGTCTGATCTGAATAAACGAAAAAAAAAAGTGTGTTGGTTTTCCAATCTCGCCTTTTCCATTTCCTCTGAAGATGATGTCTCAACTTCCACAACAAATACATTCAAGTTGTACATAGAGCAGCGAGTAATCATATCAAATTAAGATTTGGGGAAACAGATCTTTTTCTCTTGCCATTATATCCCACTTCCAGATGATATTGGGTACCTTGGAATCCTGACTCTTACATAATTATGCTTGACATGGCCAGATGAACCTCCCATGGGGTCCTGAGACAATTTTTTTGGGAGGGTCCTGCTGACCTCCAGTACATGTCATTTCAACCTGACCTCATTTCGTTCACAGCACAAAATGCTGTTGTTTCACAGTACAGATGTTTTTATCACTCAGTTCCCTGAAAAGATGCAGCTAAAGTTTCAATTCGACCAATGACCATGTTTTGCTTGTGTTGACACGGTTAAACACTTCAAATCTAAATGATCGCAGCTTCCATTTTTCATCTTTATTCATGACTCCAGTCATGTCACATGAATGCTGCCCTACCAGGGACCGTATACCGTGACACTACTACATAACATAAATACGAACAAATGAACTTATGGCACCGAAACTGTGCAGGTCATTTTTCAATGATTACTTCCTCAGGTCCCTAACATCAAGCCAGCACTCTGGAGACAGAATTCTTGTTTAAGATGTTCAAGTTTTTTATCATTAAATGTTCATTCACATAACCCATTAGATGTAACTTACAACCAGATACACAGAAAAGCCTCTAATTTAATGAGAACTGGAATCTTATCACCTATAAAAGAGATGCTCAAACCTCTACAGTAATGCAGCAGAGATTGTCTGTTTCAGAGCATCGAAAGCGGTGATGTCATTATTGCCGTCCAATCTTTTCCATTTGTGTCAGTGTGTTTAATTAAACTTGATTTAACAAAACACTGTTTCTGACAGAAAACGACCTCATTGCCAGGATTTATGTCAGATTTGCGGCAGAGTTGCTTAGACTAAACACCCAGCCAGAAACTAAACTAAACTAAACAGTGCATTTACACGACAGTGAGGAAAACATCATCTCGAATAAACTGCAGCTTCAGAACATAGAGAAAGGCTGGCTGCTACTCTCCGAGAAACACAGCCCTCACAGTGATTCTCATCTCACTCTAGCTTTCCTACATGAGCAGCAGAGAATAATTACTATGCACATCAGAAATAAAGCTGCAGCGGTGAACTCCGAAAGGAAATCTGGATATAAGCTGAAATGACTCCCAGAGTAACTGTGGGTGGATCATTTAGAAACAGAGCGGCCTGCTGAGTGGGAGGAACCTCTCAAAGATTACAATATCTGTCCTAAATCTGCCTTTGATCTGCTTATTCATCCACCATAAGAGACTTACTGGAGCCCCTTTCATTACAAAACCCCGAGTTATTACTCTGACACATTAAACATGCCGACCCCCATCATAATGTTACATCAGTTAAGTGAAGTAACAGTAACGATGAATGCTTCAAAAGCAATACCCGAAAGCCTCAAATAGTTCCTATAAGGAGTAAGATTCTTACTGTTATTCAGGCAGTTTCAAGGGCTAGGAATCTAGTGTTTGTAACACACTCACATAAAGAAAGGTCAAATAAACCATGACTACTTCTGTTTTTTCCATATTTGGAGAGTCAGGAAAAGCTGTTGTGGCTCAGGGAACATCAGTATTCATACACTGATATTAGAAGCCAACTTGTTCCACACCAGCCAAGCTGTTGAGGGTAAATGATCCGTACATTACCATCTCTTCATGAGTTTCTCCTTCACATGTTCGCACACATCCTGATAGCGCTTGTTTTTTCATACATGCAGTACATTTTCTGCATCATTCACACTCTCATTCAGGACACTTTGACAGTGCGAGGGGTTTCAAACTGCTGACCGTCCCCTTGGTAGATGACTGCTCTACCACCTCAGCTATGACCTAAAACCAAAACCAATGATTCATTACAGCTCAATCGTTAAGCTTAAAACTTTTCTTTTTGATAAAGTTAGGGAAAAACCTCTAAAGGGAAGTGATCCTCTGGATGGTTGCGTTCCTCCCCCTATCTCTAAGGCTGAGCCCAGCCTCCATCTGAAGGAAACTAATTTCAGCCGCTTGTGTCCACGACCTCATTCTTTGTGTCATTACCAAGATCTGTGACAATAGGTGAGGGTTGGAACAAAGATGGACCGGTAAACTGAAAGCTTCGCCTTTCAGCTCAGCTCCCTCTTCACCATAATGGACCGGATCGGCGCCCTCATTACTGCTGACGAATCACAGATCCATTTGATCCACATTTACATCTATTCACACCTCTGTGTTGCCGTAAAATTCCAATATATATATGCAGTCAGAGCCTCCTGTACTCACAAAACAAGTCAAATCATTGTTGCACAGTTGCATTGCTCAATAAAAAAACATGCACTGCAAGGGAAGAGAACACAACTAGTCCCAATGCAAAATAATCAAATCAACAGTTTTGGCTACATGAAGGCATTTCTCATTTTCATCCTCAGCTGCAAGCAGATGTAAGGTAATAATTCATCCCTGCTGAGGGAAGGAAAACCCTGGTTATTCCCTCCGGCACAACAGAGTACAGTAGATTAGAGCATCGAGAGCTGGTGGCCAAAAGAAGGAGAATGTGTGTCGAGATGTTTTTAGCAGGAGCACAAAGAATGAGTCAGACAGACATCGGCCTGCTGGGACATTACGTCTGCAGACAGATACTGGGAAGGAGGGATAGGAGGAGGGGCTGAAGGAAGGAGTTTTCCTTTACTGTCAGCTCTTTCACCGGTGGTGCAAAGCATTACCATCTAATGAAAAAATAAGTATTTTTGTCTTATTGCAGATTAGAGGCTGTCATCAGACAGCGTGGCTTTGCTCGGTGCCAAGACACCACATGGGGTCCAACATGCTGTTTTCCCTGCAGACAGATGGCAGCTCTCTGTTCCTTGCAGAGGAACCAGGGGGCAGATCCTGTTTGTTTTCTGTCTTCATGTCTGTAATTGTTGACAGTGAAGAAGAAGAAGGGAAGCCGCTGGCAAGAGGCCAGCATGACGACATCCTGCATCGCCTGCTGCTGCATCAGAGCATTAACGCAGGCGGCAACATGCCATTGCTTATGATTCTGTTCCTCTTAGCAGCAGTGGTGTCAACCAGGACTGCAGAAACAAACAGCACCAGAGAACGAAGGAAACTGGTCGTCCAGATGTCTTTGAAGAAATTCACTGCTGGTTCTTAAAGGAAAGCATTACAACGCTTTCCTTCTGAAGTTACATGAGTAGGCTACAGCCTTCCATTGCAGAGGGCTCATAATTAAATATTCATGATATGTGGAACTGCAGCAGATGACCCCCACTGTCCTATTTATTTTCATTACTGCAGGTCAAAAGCTGACATTGCTCTTCCATTTTAAGAGAAAGTAAACCCCCTTAATGACGTCCAACCAGTATTTTTCAATAGTTCTGGAGAGCAGTGGGTGTTGGCCCACAGACTGACCATAACTATGTAGCATCAACAATGATTGTGACATGCATTATTATAGTGCTTGTAGTCAGAATGAATTATGAGAAGGTTTGAAGATAGAGATCATTGAGCTTTAAATTACATTTAAAGCACATTTGTGCTGCTAAATGAAAGAGTCACTGTGAGGGAACCTGTTTTATGGAAGTGTTCTGAGGGGCTAAATGCATGTTTTGTAAGGACTACCATTGTAAAAAGGAGCCTTTAGCACTAACTTTGAAAGCGCTGCGTAAAAGTATCTTCAACTTTAACTGAGCCACATGAAACCTTAAAAGTTGTTCATATTTAACTTGATCAAATCTTTTTCCTGAGCCTAACCAAATAGTTTTAGTGTCCATCCCTGACCAGGATCTGATGATGCCTTAATACACATCGGTAGTTCTGCTGCCAAGGCCAAACCAAACAGAAAGAAAACAGAAAATAAGAAGGTAATAGCAATTAAGAATCCAGGGGTTTTCCTCACCCCCCTTCTTAGTTTACTTTTGATTTCACTAACTAGCTGGGTTTGCATTTAGAAGATTTTAATCAGAAAAAGAAAAAGGAATTAGAATCATATAACTGACTGGTCTCTTCCCCTCTTCCCAGATATAATAAAAATATCCCAGACATTCCCAAATATTAAAATAATTTTTGAAGAAGAGTTTTCCTCTTTTTTTCTCTCGTGGATGTCCACCACACCTGTTGTTGTTTCTTCTTGAGATTTGTTTCTGTTTAGGTAAACTACTGACGTACAACTATAAACATATCCTATACCGCCTTCTTCTGGAAATATTATGCAGCCCAGTTCATTCGCTTCAAAACAGAAACCTAGCTACTGTTTGGTTTGGTTTGGTTTAGCCTTACTAAATTCTATTCTGTTCTGGTGATTTTGAGTAGGCATGACTTTGGGCTTTGCCTGGTTCCCTCCTATGTTTTCATCCCTTCTGAAAGAAATAGTTTGGTCACACCTGGCGGCTAGAAAACCCTTTATATTTGGATCTAATGGTCGATGTTTCCCTCCACGTACAACCAACTTATGTACATTTTTGTTTTCTTAATGATTTAAGGGACAAAGTCTTTAGTTTCATCATGCAGCCTGGTGTCTTGTAATGAAAAATTAGTCAACGTTTTAAATTTTGCATAAAAAGTTATTCATTTGGTAACAGAATTTTCCTGGTTTGGTTCAGACACAAAATACTCCTTTGCTAGGGTTATGAAAGGGCTGCTGTTTGTTTTGAAGAATTCAGCATATTGGACCCTGATGTGTAAATAACTAATTTCAGTGAATTTACTAATAGAAAAACATTCTTCCCGTTGGCCCTACTTTTTGACTGTACCCTCCATTTTGTATGGTGGTGTCCATTTTCTTTTAGGATTCAAGGAGAACTGGTCATCAAGCCCTTCAGTTTAAGCATTAGTGGCCATTTGGATGGTAAGATGACCACTACTCCTTGATCTCACATAGGAAAAAGGACATCTTACCCTTTCAAATTGGAGGGCTGGGCCCGAGGAGAGGAATTGGGACTGAGCTTAAGTGTCCTTTTGTGAAGTTTTTTTCATACCAAAGTCCTCATAAAACAACAGTATCTGATGCTGTCAGGGTGTCAGGGTCTGAATAACTGGTCGGATCCCTAGTTTGTTGCAACTTAGAATTTAATGAAAGTCTCTGTTTGCAGTGGTACTCATGGTAAATGCAATAGCTGGAGAAGAAGTAAAAACCCGTACTTTCAGTATAATTAACTGTGGAACTTGAATGAGAGAGCTGGATTTAAATGATTGTACTGTAGTTGTGCCAGAAAAAAAAAGCTATGGTAGCAAGAAGTCATAGATTGACTGACTCTTTAATCATTGTGTCTTAAACACTTAGTGCCAGATAAAGTAACAGAATAATTTGGTAATCACTGGATGTGATTGATCAATCTCTATCTATTAAGACATTGCATGTTCAACAAAAGAATACACTTTCGTATCACTTAATGTCACATGATTTATCGTTAAGGGTAAATAAAGGATGGAAAACCACTTGAGTCAAATTTACATCACGTGAAAGAAGAGTTAAATTAGACTGAATGCCACTATAGTTATGTTTAAAAGTTCTGGGCTGCGGTCACACAGTGGGAGGCACGTTTATAATACCATGTGGCTTAAGTGACCGAGTAATTACATTACTCAGTGGGACTTATAACAATGGAGCTATCCAAGTAAGAACAACACAGCTATAAAATCAGCTCCTGAAGCTAAACAAGGTGGTTGAGCAGAATATTCCTCTTACTTTATAATACTAGAGTTTAACAGATGAATAGATTCAATGTTGAAATATGAGGATTTTAAAGTGCAGAGTTTTTCCATAATGCTCCCCTGACTCCAATAAGTAAGTAACCAATGAATAAAACATATGTAACTGCTATTTTAAGACATCTGGAGCACATCTAGCAACACCATATTTCAGTGACAAGCATCAGGAGTTTCAGACATGCTACCAGTCAGAAGAGCTCCCCTGAGCACGTCTAAGGTCTGTTATGAGTATCTGAATTAGTAGTTTTTGAAATTGCTCATAATTTATGAGCTATACTCACACATGACACGGTATTGTATTTATGATATTCTCATTTTTCAAGGTGGAAAATCATTCAAAATGCTGCAGCTTGAACAACTCACACATAAGTTCTGAATATGTGAACCAATGGAAAGAACACATAATATGATTTGTTACAGGCTCGGGATTTTAATTCAGGAGCCGATTAGAATATGCATAAATGCATTTTTCTTATACTTTGCAATGCAGCAGCACCCTTTGTTACCTTTTGAAATAATCCATTTAGCTCCTGTCACTTTTAAAGTTCCAAACACCCAAAAGCGGTCTGTAGACACGGATCATACTAATGTCTTATGTGGCGACGTCATTATCTAAAGGAGGAAAAGGATGAGCTGATGTGATGCTGGAAAAACATGAATTTGTGAATTCTTCCAAATGTGAACCAAAAAAAGACACCTAAAACCTGGCTTGTAACATGAAGGAAACTTTTTTTTGGCTTTGTAAAATAAAAAAAAATAGTTCCCCTGTTTCAGAAAAAAAATCCATACCAAGGAGATTTACCAGCAAGCCAGCAAACCAAATAATGGCTCTAAAGGTGGTTGTTTTCTTAGCATCCGGAGTATTCAATTAGTTGCAATATGCAGCTTTGCCACAAGGTGTCACTAAACTCTACACACAGTGCCTATAATAGCTGAGAGTGTTTGTTAACTGACAGGACAAAGAGCCTGATATAATGGTAAATGCATTGCATTTATATGGCTCATTTCAAACCACCAACCTTCTGATCGGTCCTGAGTCACAGCTGCCCACTCTTAAATTATGTAAACTTCTATCGGTTTAAAATCAGACTTTTGTCCACATGCTCACAATAATCACAACAATCCAGCTACAAAACACTAAAATAACTCAGCAAATCATCACCAGCAGCTGGAAGGTGGATTTTTCCCTAAAGTGAGACTTTACGGAGCTATTAATATCTGCCTGTGAACATAGCTGGCATTTTTGCTCAATAGAAGTGATTTGTAAAGGAAATTAAAAAGAACCAACTCTGCATATTTCTGGTGTTTGGGTCTGTCTGGCAGCTCAAAATAGTTTCAATCCTTCTCTCTCATGTGCTCTTTTGTTTTTTTCTTCGTTATATCTTGATTCCCAGATGTGTTCCCAGCTGTACAGATGTGAATGCGCTGACCCGTTACGGTCAGGTTTTTAATAACATAATTTCACTGGCAACCTCTTTGCCAAGAGTGGAAATCACATTTCTCTTGTCTGTTTATGTATCTATTTCATCTTAGCGTTATTTACGACTCCTATTATCCAAGAATGACAACGATAGTAAAAGTGTTTGGAAACACAACATATAGCACAAATAGAACTTTAAAACCTAACTTTAAAACAGTTAAAAGACACTGTGCGTAGGATGTAGTGGCTTCTAGCAACACAAATTACAGCCAACTCAGTACCCTCCACCTACTCCCAAAATTCCAGGCTTTCACAGTTCCACCCAAACCCGAGGATATGAGACTTCATTCAGGTTCAGGTCCACATTTCTTCTTTAATATGTTAGGACTTATGTGACTGCAGTAATCTGTGAAACGGCTTGTTCGAGTCTGTATTTTCAGCCCAAACAACAGTGATAAAAGTAAAAAGATCTTGCATTTGGTTTGTCTCTTCTGGGCTACTGTAGTTACACAGCAGAGGTGAGAAGGATAACCAGCGGCATCTTTAGAGAAACGTTTACTCCCATTCTTATGCGATTCTACACTAATGAAATCAATATTATACCAAATTTGGCTATTATACCAAAGGCTTTTAATATTCCACACTGGAACTTCAAAGCGGTTTGTCATTATGCACCTTAGTAAGTCAGGTTAGAGAATGTATTTTAATTTATTTACAGAATTTAAAGACACATTTCAAATTCATTGGGATGTCGTGAGCAATACTTAAATTCAGCCTTTCAAGTCCAAAAACGGGTGATTTGTTCATTTTTACTGAGCACATAATAAAAAGCTACGGTGTAATGACTTAAAAGATGTATTTCTTCACATGAATGGCAACAATATACTCTAGAGACGTTTATCTGTTAACAGTTTGAATCCTAATGAAAACAAATCAGTTTCAGTAACAAAAATCATTTGTCACTAAAGAACTACTAAAACATGTACCTAATCTGTAAACTAAACAATATGGTTGCACTGTGATGAAACATGTCAACATTGGTGTTATTATTACATTATTACAACACGTTCATGTTACAAAACACCATCTGCTGTTGCAACTTTACGCTGAAATAGAAATGTTGTTTCGATTTTACCTCATGAACGCCTTTGTTGGCTGAGCAAAGAGACGAACGGCATCGGGCTCGTGGCTAAAACCTGAAAACCACCATGCTACGGAAGTAGATGGCCCATTGTTCTGTTGTATCCCTGATCAAAAACTAGTGACATCTATCATAATGCTGTGATCGGACGAGCCCATGTCATGAGATCAATCAATCCCCATATTTTTACCTTCTCAGGATCATGTTCCAAGGGACATATCCATGCCCACATCCTGCACCCCTTTCAGTCCTTTGCCCACGTTTTTAGCATTCATAACACACTGCACACAACGGGTGGAGTTAGCCTCAGAGCTGGGTTAAGATTTTTTTCCCTCTATTGTTTCTGATTTATTGACAGTTTAATACACAATGATAAATGTGAAGAATAAGAATACAGTAACATACAGGATAACGTGTGCTGTGTGTGAGGGCCAGTGGGTGTGATTTGTCACTGATCACAATGTGTGTGAGCATAGAGCGAGTCATGCATGAGGAGTTTTCTGACTGAGTCAGTGTAACACATTTATACATGTATAAAGGGCATGAAATCAGAGTAAGAGGGGAAAGCTATCCATCCATGTCCAACATGAGTTTTCAGCTCTAATGCAAACCATCGTCATGTTTTACATAAAGACTACATGAGCTGTTTCAGTGTGTTGATATTTCATGTAGCTGAGCAGAGCTGCATTATCAGGCACAGAAGGAACCGGCAGAAAGAAAAACAGCTCTAATAAAACCACAAGGCTGTGCTCCCCTGCGTCTTATCACTCTGCTCCAGGCCACAGAGGTTTACCAGGTCTGAAAATGTGCCCGATGCTCAGTGCTGCTGCACAAACATGTGTTCATCATCTTCTCACTGTGGCTGTGCAGCGCAGCAGAGTTCAGAGTACAGAAATAGGCCAGAAGCAGCCCCGCAGCCCGAGACAGACCGAGTGAACCTTCTCATCTCCGTCATGTTCAATCACAGTTAAACTCTTCGGACATTATTTTACTGTTCATAGTCAAAAGGCCTAAACTACAATGAATGAGCACAATGGAGTTTAGTTTCATTCCATCAGAAATACACTAACCTGCTGCCTCAAATACTATAAGGAGAGCACGATTAATTTAGGATTCATTCAAATAGTTAAACAAATGCCCCATTTTTTCCTCTTTTTAAACTACAGGCCTGTATGAGCCAGCAGGTGTGAAATTAAGAAGTTTCACTGCAACCACAGCAGCCCTAAAAGCAGTAAATGATTATACTGAGTATCAGCACCAGAGGCTACATTGTGCTTCCTTATTAACTGATTTAAAACTTTTTGAATCAACAGCTGCGTTTTCACTCACTCGAAGCAAATTAGAAGCAGTCAGAAGTTTCTGTTGCCTCATTTGAAACAGATAAGCATGGCTGTGTAGTGTCACCAAAGGGGGAGCTATAGGCCATTGTTAGTGGCTGAAATTCAGTAGAAGAAGTAGTTGTCCTGATAGGACACTAACCTCAAGGAGATAAAACAAACAACTACTGTGGTGGACAATCAGAAGAGGAAAATGGAGAGAGTTCCTCTGCAGGAATTACTTTAATCGCTGGGAAAATCTGGCATATTATCACGTCAGGTGAGTTTTTTGTTTGCTGGCTCAGACTGGCAAGTCAACTCGCAAGTCATGTCATTTCAATCTTTGCCAGGTCAGACGTGATTCATTTCGTAGTTTCCATTACCCCCAGTGAGCATCAAAATTTCTTAGATATCGGCAAAAAAACGCCTCAAATGTTTTTATTCTCTTCTTTCTTTTTCACATCTTGAATGCAAACCAAAATTGACAACGAAAAACTGTTAAACTGTTTCAAGAAATATGAACTTTCAGTATGTGGAGCGATAAGAGACCAGTGTGTCAGTTCATGCTGCACTGATACCTTATTCTTCTACAATAGTTTTGTTAAACTCAAGCACCTGAATGATTATGAATAGAAAAAAACTCAAAGGCCCAATATGGCCTCTTTAAGACTAAAAACGACGATTTTTACGCCTTGATAGCTCCATCAAATTAATCAAATTTTATAACCCGCAGCGTCATTTGTGCGGTCAGCCATTTTTAACATTCACACTTTAGCTGTGATTTAGCTGTGATTTGAAACAGTGCAACAGTGGTGTTCTGGGGTGGAAACACATGAGTCACATTGGTTCCAAACAAGTTCCCTTGCATGAGGGTTTATTCGTCAGCATGTCGACTTGTTTTGGCTCCACATGTACTTCTATGTGATGACATTCAGAAAGTTGGTTTGAAACTTGTCTTTTTACAATGTTTTCAGCTGCCATTATACTTGTCCACTTCCCTCACTCCTTACTTTTTACCATTACTCTCTCCTCTGATTGGTTAGGGTTTGGTGTTAAAAGTTCACGGTTTGGTTGGATTTACATGTTACAAAATGCATGCCTCGTCAGTTGCAAAATCTTTAGGGTTATGTCCTAAATGTTTAAATACTCATGCATTGCTATTCCTGTCAGGTCACACTGAATGCTGTCAGACAGAAAACAACCTTTGGATACATAACCATTTTTTACAACCCCGAATTGTAAAACTACTACAGACAAATGTACACATTACACATTTTCTGAAAGATTGGGCCGGATTGAAGGCCTCAGCCAGGTTGAGTCAAGAAAAGATCTATGTAGATCCAGAAACTGAGTCCTTAAGGTGTTCTGGGGTGGAAACACATGAGTCAAACGTAACAAAAACCCAGCGTGGATAAAAAATGATCTGTCTTCAGAGAACAAACCTGCCTGTCAGAGCTGTAAAACTACCATTTGCTGTTCAGTCCACCATGTTGGACTCTGCTCACGAAGACCCTTACAGTTTGTGTCACAGTAAAGTGAAACATTTAACCTCTGATCTGTGCGTCTGTGTTCCTCTCTGTCCTCTCAGATCAGATCAATGACGTGATGAATCCCTGAGGGCAAACAGGAACCATTATGGCATCAAATAAATGGACGGACATAAAAGCACAATACAGAGCTGCAAGAAGAATCAGCCAGTGTTGGTGAGCAAGGCTCCGGTGAGCAGGGAGTCAGCACCACTGGGCCAGACCTGCTGACGTTGTCTCTTGTAAAACATTAGGATTACTTTTTAATGACAACATATAAAAGTAACGAGCTGCTAGATGAGTGCGAATAACAGACATCTTCAAATCAGATGTTTTAGCACAGAGCTCCTGTCTGCAAATCCGCTGATCCGTGATTCCACCCTGATAATTAGATTAATGAAGCGATGCACCTGCAAGATGCTCACAACAAACACTGCCTGCTCTCCTCTAAGTACAGTTACTTATATTTTCATCAAACTTTACCAAACAAATTTTGCTGAAACATGTCTGAAATTGTGGTCTAAAACTGCCAAAAACGCCCTAAAATAAAAAAGTTCCTGCATCCACATCTAATTCATCACGAGTCCAACATCTGGTCAACCAAAACCAAGCTCCTTTTCCCTAAACATTAAGTTGGGGTTGTTGACTTTAGTATTTACAGCATTTTTACATGAAAATATAACATATCCTTCATCTGTTATTTTTTTCCAGCATTTTTAACATTCGGCTGTTGTGGCTTCACTGTGAACAGTTACACAATGTTAGTGCTGTCGCTGCTGCTTTCAATATGTTTCCCTGTCTCACCAACATACACTCTCACAGCAGACTGTCACAACCTGGCTCGCCACCTTTGCTTCTCAGTGGGAGTCTGACAGAAATAGACTGCAGTGAGGCAGCATCCTGCAGTCAGATTCTCTCTTTACCTGTGATTCCTCTGTCACGCGGCACCTGTTCGGAGGGCTTTATTGGAAGCTCTGCGAGCGAGATCAGTCCAACATGTATGTCACCAAACAGATTTTTGGAGCTGCAGGACTCCACGCCACAGGTGGATAATTAATGATGTTACGACTCCGACACCAACTCACAATCTTAGACATCGGATCCATTGCGTCACTCCAAGAGCAAAAGCTCCAAAATAACTTATCATATACCACCCCAGCCTCCCGTCGTTCCACTGCACAGCTCCACCTACAAATGAAGCTCATTCTGAGGGTGGTAATCCCTATATTTTGATACTTATCAACACTTTTTTGTTTGTAAGTAGCTTCAGTATTTTTTTTTTTTCAATTGAAATTGGAGGAAATAGAAGTTGAAGCTTCACAGCTCCGGTGTGTCTCGATGCCGTACTTGATTTGTTGTGATGCTGCCTTTGTGTGAGCTGATTCACGTCCGGCTTTGTCCGCGTGTCCACTTTCTCCTTCAGTCTTTGTTCTGCTGGACCTCTACGTCTGATAGGACTGATCAGAAGGACTGATACAGTCAGACAGACTCACAAAGACCCCCCCTCCTCCTCTGTTCAGTTCTATCTCATCAATTTTCAATTACAGGTGCCAACCTGCGGGGTTATTTTAAAACCTGCACAGGTTATGTTTAGCCATTGTACTGAAGCATCTGTCACAGAAGCTGCTGCTGGTCCTTTGCCCTGCTCTTAGTTTCCCCCTCTTGCTCTCATCTTGATCTCTGCAATGCCGAGAGAGGAGGAATTCTTATTTCTATTGCAGATGAAAAGCAACCAACTCAACAGAGCTGCACTAACCCACCTGTTCACGTGATATTTAAGCAGGTGTGGGGATGTGGAGAGGTGCTGGGACAGCCAGGTCTCTGGGTAGATGTCTTACTTTACATAAAGAGCAGGAGGAGTTCATTGGGAAAACAGCGAGTTTTTGATGTTTCTGTAGATTCTATGTAATTACCAAGCAAACCGCACCATGATGGAAATATTCAGATGCATCTGAAAACAGATTTTCTCAGAACAAATTCCATCCAAAATCAGCAGGTTAAACACTTTTACTGGTTATCTCTGAGGAATTGTAAGGTTGCTAAAATTCAGTTAAACCAAATTAGACAAATGAAAGCAAACAACTGAATTTATCTCTTGAAATGAAAGAATTTTAGATCAGAAGGTGTCAGTTTCTTTTTTTAAAGTTGTCTGGTGAATCTGAGGAATTTTTTTCAATTGCCTTTCAAGTGTGATGGTAAAATGTTTAGAAGTTAATCACTCACTAACAAACTTTATGGACAGCTGAAATGAGTGATTCGAGACAATTCTGACAATGTAAACCTGATTAAAGTACCGCCACCTACGGGTGCAGTGGAAAAGCTTTTTGTCTCTGATTCCTGGCTGGTGTTCATTTCTAGAGCTTCCTTTTGTCTTTTGCTCAACTGCCCTCAAACTGAACACAGAATTTGGCATCAGTGAATCTTATACCCACATGCATTCAGTTTATAATGGCAGGACGACTTTTAATTGATTGCGAGCTAAAACAAATTGTGGCTTTTACCTTTTCCGGATCTTTTCCTTATTTTTTTCCCCTAAATATCTCAGTAGGCTCGCTGCCAATTTGCCACACAACATCTTCACAAATACACAAAGAAGTAAACACTGATGCAAGACTGTGGTGCTGACCCAGGTTCCAATCCTCTGGTCTCAGTCTTTACACTTACTGAAAGGATTCTATCTCAAAGGTGTCAGTGGGAGTCTAGTTCCTCCACCAAAGACTGGGAAATGCATTCCTCTCTGGGGGCTGGGGGTATTTATGGACTACAGTATATACTGCATCATTTATCACCAACACTTCACCTGAATTAAAGAGCCAGATACAAAATGATGTAGACAGAAAAAAAACACTCCCCCAACTTACAAAATATTGCTCAAATTTCAAACTTCTGTGATAAACTGTTCTTACAGAAAAGTTTATTTTTCAAATTAAAGTTGTTGTTCTATTTTCTATAAAAAATTCTTTAACCTTTTAGAAGTCTCTTCTCTGTTCTGAGCTGCTCAGCATCTCTTGGTGTCAAATGTAAGAATCAATACTTTGAGTCTATTTTTGTCCCGTCTTTGCCGAATGCAGCACAAGAAAATAAATAAATAAATAAAAAATCTAACCACCACCAAACCACCAAGAATGTCCTCGTTTTCATCTGTAAGAGCTGAATTTCTTTAAATGAAAATTGGAGTATTGAAAAATGAACAATGTCCTGCTTGTGGACAAAAACTTGGCAGTGATAATAAAATAATGAACAGATAACAGTCCAGCTCAGATTCACCATCCTGCAGCATGTGTGTGTGTGTGTGTGTGTGTACGTGTGTGTTTGTGGTTGCAGGAAGTCAGGCACAAACTGTACCAGACTGCAGAGTAAGCTTCATGCTTTACATAATAGCATTTTCCTGCTTTGCCTAAGTAAAAAAAAACAAAAACATAATCCCTCTCTGTGGGGAGGGAGTTTGTGTGCCAACGAAGTGATAAGATGAAACTCAGTTAAAGGACAGAGACGAAGAGAGGCAAAGCAGCTCCATTCGAGTCTGACACGATTCAGATATGTCTTTTATTTCTTTAAATTCCCTCCAAGTTTTACAGTTTTACATTGCTCATTATTGTGATGTTAGTTATCAGGTTGACGACATCCAGGCCCTGGAGTCGAGGGTTTAAATATATGATCCTGGCTTGTGGAGAGGAAAGGTCATGCCAAAGTCTAAGGATAACTCCCACTGACATGATATAAAGTATATTACAAAAGTCTTAATCCATCTTTTATTTCATTCTGTTTCCTTCCAAGCCGCCAGACTTTCTTGTAATTTTTAAAGTGGTCTTGAGCAATAGTTCCCCAGGCTTTCTGGAGGTTTTCTGCTACTAGCAGCCTGTCACAAAGACACATCATTTGTTCCCATTTCTTTAGTTGCAGCTATTAAAAGTACCAAAGACATTTTTGGTGATTCCCAAAGAGCTATTAGCTGAAAACCTGGCATATCTCAGCATGGTGTGCAGTGTGTCCTTAAATATTTGAGGAAACTGGACGAGTGGAGGACAAAAGAAGAAGAGTCAGGCCTGAAAAACTATATACAGCAGTTGATCCATCTGCTGTTGGCCCAAGCCTCATCAGAAATGGGCTCCATGGAAGGGTGGCTGTCAAGAAGCCATTCTTAAGGGAAACAGAGAGAAAAAGGCTGAGCTATGCCAAATGACACAAGAAGTGGACTGAAAATCAGTGGCAACAGGGCTTATGGATGAATCCTCCCCAGAGCCCAGACTTCAACATTATTGAAGCAGTGTGGGATCATCTTGACAGAGAACGGAACAAAAAGGCAGCCAACATCCAAAGAAGAGCTTTGGGATGTACTTGAAGAAGCCTGGAGAACTATTCCTGAAGACTACTTAAAGAAATGACAGAAAGCTTGTCTAAGAGGGTTCAGGCTGTGTTGGAGAATAAAGGTGCTCAGAACAAATAATTGACTTTCAAGCTCACCAGAATTTTACAACTCTGTTTTTTCCTAAAATACTGTATTTACAGTTATGTTTGAGCATGTTTTGAGAAATCACTGCAACTATTACTGATCTGAGGAGAGGCTTTTGAACAGAACTGTATGTAAAACACCTGGTTTGAAAATCAGTATTAGACACTACAGTGCCAGAAGTCAGAAGGTTAATCAAAACACTGTTGGGAATATTGAGTTTAAACTGGACCGTTTCCTCGAGATTTGCCTGAGAGTAGCTCATCTTTGTCTTGAAACAATCACCAGAAGCACATTAGTAAGCTGAAACAGGTTTTGCAGGTTATAAATCACTCTTCCCGTTCACCCTGTGTTTCAAAATGGCCTCATAAAGTAATTTCAATGCTCACTTTGTGAAGACTGAAATCTTGTAAGATACTCCCTCATTCCACTCGAACCTTCATGCGTAAACAGTGCAATACAGTTAACAGCATGGAACACAAATGATTATTCCATTTATACAATGTGATGTACAGTATATTACACTGGAAAATGGCTTAAGTAAGGCCATAGGTCTTCAAATGTCACCACACTGTCCATCATTCTACACCCACAGTGAAATGATCCATCCAAGTTCAGCGCAGCGTTCCACTTAAACAGTAAATTACCATGATCATTTCTGGTATTCCACCAATGTCACTGAGTCCCAACAGGAAGAATGCCCGACTATGTGTTCGGCCTCAGAGCCACAAAATCTGCCCTAAACAGCATGAGAGATGGCTCCACAGCTCCTGAGTCACAGCACTCACAGTCTGCTGGAAGTTGTGAAAACCAGACTTTTGGACATTTGGTGTCACTCGTCATCGCTGCTGTAGAAGAGGAGGAAGTGACACGCTGACCACAGAGAGTGGAGGAAAAACAGATTCTGAAGGCAGGGAGGGGGGTGGCAACTGTGGAAGCCTCACAACCGAACTGTGAAGAGTCACATTCCATTTGAATTTCATAATGCCACAACCTTTTCCTCCAATAAAGTAAAACGACTACCTGATGTGGGTGATACACATGAAGGCAGGCTGTGGTTGATCTGAGGGGTAGTTCCAGTGTTTCTGTATGTTTTCACAAAAAATGAAATTATTGGTGGAGAATTTCTATTGGTGGAATTCGAAATGAATGACATCTATTGGTCAAGTTGGAGATGGCAACCACCTCCCGTTTAACAGAGCCCATCTGTGTCTGTAGGTTTAAAAAATAATCAACATCCCCGCCTTCCACAGTCCCTGATAGTCAGATAATCTTCCCATATAGATATTCAATTATTAAAATGTAATATTAGGATTATCCATGCTGAGATCTTGTTTAGATCTTCATGATCACTACTTGCCAAAAATAATTCAACGTCCAAAAAGCATTGAAGCTACTGGGTAAGTTCTTTTGTTTTTCATACACTATGTTTTTACATACATTACAGAACAAATATGATCCTCCTACAATTTTTTGCGTGTTGATACTCAAACTTCTCACAAAACAGCATCTAAAGCCGCAGATTCCTCCTCTTTCTTCCTCTTCATCACCTTCTGAACAGCACAAGAGCTTTTTTTGGCGATAGGTATCTCAAATTATGCAAGGTTGCAGCGCAATACTGTTGTTTTCTCACAACACAATATATACTGTATATATATGTACATATATATATATATATATATATATATATATATATAAATGGTTCAATCTGAGGTGATAAGAACACTATTCCTTCAGAGAAGCACGAAGATACAAACGGAAGAATAGCATTTTAATAAGAAGAGCCATGTAAAGATGCAGCACTGTAATGATGTTCTCAGCAGGCTTGGCAGAACATGTATGTTGTTGCGTGTCGGTCAACAACAGAGTGAAGCCATGACTTCCTTTTTCTTCCTCACTGAAGAGGTGGAAGTTTATGACCTACAGCATTCTGTACCACATCTATAATGACCAAATGACCAAAAATCTCCCTCCTTCACATGCCGGATGGTGGCAAATCAAATGACAAAAAAGATTGTGTCAGCGGAAGGAACAAATGTCTTCACTGTCTAGCCTTTCTAAACATGATGCAAGCTTTGTTTCTTTAGCCTTAAAACAGTGTGATCATCTTGTTCAAACTCAAATCTTTCTGCTCGTACAAAGTGTTTGTCTGTGATGTTCGTGGTAATGTTATTGGGCATAAGGAGGGAGCAGCAGCAGGGTTAGCTGATCCCCGCCAGCACCCAGATGGTCTGAGAAGGATGTGTGAAAGAGAGGCATTATCTGACCTCGCTTGGTGGTTTAGAGAGCTTCTTCAGCTTTGAAAATGATGCAAAACTAACAACTAACTGAACTAACAATTCAGTTAAAGAAGGAAGAAAAGGAAATGTCTATACCGACTACAATATTCAAAGCAAACGAACACAAGAGAAGGAACTAGATCCTTCTCCACTGGCTTGGCCAGGTCTTCTGTAACAGAGCTACCACTGGGATCCATTCAGGCTCATGTAGCCGTGAGGCATCGAGCATCAGGGGCTGATTTATTGGATGCAAACAGCAGAGACAGAAAATCCCCAACTGTGTCCTGTGTGCTGCAAACAGGAAGACAGAAACATGAACACCCTGCTGCCTTCTTTCCTCTATTCGCTGCATTAAACACCAGCTGAGCTGCTGCAGCAGAAACACTGGGGAGAAACTTGGGATCAATACAGTCCTACAGAAACGGCCAAAACATTGTCACACTTGTTTGAAGCAAATCATGTTTTCCTGTTCAAGAAATTACAAGCGAGCACCAGGTCCAGAGTTGAACCCTAAATGTTGAATTATCACAACTGGAAAAACTCAAACACGCCAAGAAGCACAGATATCTGTTTAGATTTTAATTCATTCATCTGCAGTTTCCTCTACAAGAATTTGATAAATCAAACACAAACTCAACAGCCATCCAGAATACAGAATACATCCAAATGACATGTTTCAAGTAAAAGGCAACTGTTTAAAGTCATACTTCTTGTTGGTTAATGACAAAACAAAGCACATGTGAGACTGCAGCACAACTTCCGTGAAGAAGACAAGCATTTGTTTAACAATCCCCTGTTTTATGTTGACCAGATTTACTTTATGTTATGTCTCAGAGCCGATGAGAATGAAGCAAACACTGACACGGAAAAGAAACAGGGGCGTAAACTAGGGGGCCTGCAAGACCCCTTAATGCTAAAAGTAATTTTCCAACATATTCTGCTGAAGTTGGCTGTACACAATCTAAATAGCTGTTTTAAAGTCTGATTCAGCACCAGAGGAGTTCAATTAAAAGACCTGAGTTCAACCCGGAAGAAACTAGCTCAGAAGACAAAAGGAGTCCCTTCAGGGTGGTGCTATTATGCAGCCCGAAGGCAAACAAACCCTCATTCAGATTCTTTTGTTCCTCCTGCAGTCAGGCTGCTTAATGCAGACAGTCTTTAGGTTTTTGTTTCGCCTCTTTTTTCACCCTTATCCTCATACATGGTGGTCTGCCAGATGCTGATCTGCTGTAACTGATGTATTCCTGCTTAAATGTGTTGCTCCTCCAGGTTTATAATCATATTTTATCTCGCATATGTCTGTTTTCGTGGTATGGCCGTCGAATTGAATTACCTATTAGAGATAAATGTGTTTTTTCTGAGTTGAATTTTTCATATCAATACAAAATATAGTTTATTTATATAATCAAACAAATGAAATAGCAAATAACTGTTCATTCTTGTCTACTACCCCACAAACATTTCATTGAGATGAGCAACAGGAGTTTATGATCTCCATTAAACTACAATACAAAAAAAAAGTCAGCTCTGATGAAAAATATTGTAAACCTGATGGTTTGAATCAATGCGTCAATTTTTCAGATAAATTCACCAGGAAAAAAAAAAAGGAGGCGAATGAACAATGAATCACTAAACTTAAACTGGTTGCATATTAGGGACACATTGAACAACACTAGCATCTATCTAAAGTCATTTTTCTGTCCGTTGGAAGAATAACAGCCCAAATATTAATTTTATTTTAAGCTTATCATTTTCCCTCTTTTGTGACCAGCTTGCTGCAGGTGCTGAGCTGGTGTTTGAGCCAATTCCACAGCTGGAGAGGTGCTACAAAGCCATGTCATTACGTCATTTTAAACACCTTATCCAACGGCAGTTTGATATGGTTTGAACTTAGGCTGAGCGATAAAATTATGTCAAAATTAAAACGTTTGATTTTCATTTCATAATGCACCACTAAGCTGGTTGCTAACCCCCAAAAGGAATAAGGAAAAAGTAGAAATACCGAAGAGGGTGAGTGTAGCCAAACAGTGTCTTGTGATACAGACTTTAATTTGAAATTTGTGATTCCAGTTACAGATTTTGGTTTTGCATTCATCGTTTATATTTAATTACAAGCGAAGAAAACTTGTTTTGTTTCTAAGTGTGTTTGCACAGTGAGTTTTTACATAGTATCACTTAACTTTGGTTAATAAGCGCTCTGTTCTAAAGTTTAACTATATTTGTTTTATATGTTTATTGGTGTACTTTTACAATTGACAGCATCAACAAGCTCTATATCGTGACAAAGATCAATCAACACTGAAAATATCGTGACAATATTTTTTTACCATATTGCCCAGCCCTAGTTTAAAGCTTCCGCTGCGGTATTCTCAGTTTCTGTAGATGAACGCAGCACAGATCAGAGAGCTCGACTAGTTTTCCTGTAATTTTTGAATAATTTTCAATTTTAAATTGTAACCTGGCTCTGAAAACGAAGCAATGAAACTACTCAGCTGATCACCGTTATTTACGCAGAATGATAGCTAATAATTTGTGTGTCCCACCGGCTGTTGCAGGGGCAGCATTAAGTGTGTTTTCAGACACACGGTAAGCTGGCAACGAAGCTGATGAGAACAGCGAAGTGACTGAAACCAAAGCCAGACCTGCACACTTTAAAATGAAAAGTTAAAAAGGATGCTTAAAACCTGGGAAAAGCTGAAAGAGCTGCGATTAGTCCAGCTTTAGTATAAAAATGTTGATCACTGCTGTCTCAGATGGGATTTAAAGGATGTCTTTTCACAGCGAAGTCAAACAAACCAAGTCCCTGCTTCACTGTTTTTTCACTAAAAGAAAGCAGTTGAGCCTGCAGAAGTGTACGTTTCTGTTTTCATATGAAATCCTCAACAAATGTGGCTGAGGTGTCGGATGGCGAAGACCTGAACGGTTCAACAAACACTTGATTTGTACAGTCGGTTGGGAACGTGGGGATGGAAGGCAGAGACAGAGTGAAGTGCTGCAGCGCTTGTTTCCAGGCAGATGAAGAAAACCTGTGAGCAAACTACCCACAATGCCCCCGTGGACTCACATTAGCCGCCACCCTCCCTCCTCCGAAACACACACATTTTACACACACACCAATAAGGCAGATTGCCTAACTCAGCACACTGCAGGCCAAGCTGCTATTGCTCATGTTTGCCTCGCTGCTCTCTGTTCTTCCAGCATTTTCTGTTTCTGTGGAAGCATGTTTACACTGAAAGATCCACAACACCATCGGGAGCATCCACCTTTATACACTGAGGCTACAACAGTGTTGTTGTACACTCATGTCAGAGGATCTTCGGGCGATCAAACATGTCCAGTGTTCAGGTTTTGGCACCATTAACTGTCATCAGTATGACTCCCCTCCTCCAAAAATGACCCCACTGGTAATTTTCTTTAAATGCAGGCAACCTATAACAACCTATGACCTCTAGTGGTTATGAGAGCTTCTGAATGTGAAAAGTCAAAATGGCGCCTATTGACGGAACAGTGGCAGGATACAAAGGATGTATTTTTAGATCTAATCATGATTCTCATCATCATTCAACCTTTCTCAGTGATGCAACTGCCTAAATAAACCCAACCAGGAAAGGTAAAGTCATATTTGGGTGCTGTCCCCCTCCTGCTCCTAAAATGACTTCCCAGCTTGTTAAACTACATCTGTAGTTTGGAGGACTCACCTGGGTCGTATTTACAGGTATAAATAACCCATTTTGTTGGGGCACTTGTTTGAGTCCTTTAACGTTTACCTAAAATGAACAGAAATGCACAAATAGCTCCTCTAGTAACTTTGGATTATTAACAAATTAATTTCTCTGTGATCTTGATCTTGTTGTTTCCTCAGTGGCCATCCTGTGACTTCTGTTTGAGAATCATCAACACAATCTAGTGACAAATCTCTCTCACAAAAGGAATTACTTTGTTTTCTGTACACGAATACATCTCACAATTTAAAAGCAGAGACTGGGACATTATTACACTTTGGACAAAAAGACAAACATTTGTGTTCCACAATTTCCGGAGAGACTGGGCTAGAATTACAGATAATTTGTGGACAATTACAAACAGAAGCTTTTGATCAAAATTTTGGGAGCAAATTCAAAACGCGCAAGTTGACAGACAGTGTGGAAACCCATTCACAGAAAGAACAAGCTCAAATCCAGCAAAGAGAGAACATCTCAAAATACAATGAGAACACGACCAAACGCGGATCTGGCTTCTTCTAAACACAACCACACGGTTCCTTCCTGAAGAAAGTTAGAAAAGAGTATAAAGCAGTTTTTATGACTCACCCTAACCAGTGAGGGCAAAGGACACTCAGAACTCAAAATCCTCTGCCTATAAAAGGACTTTTCTGTTGTTCAAGTAAACACGTCCTGAAACATTCAGATGTGTTTACAGGAGGAAGAGGACAGAATAAAAACCTGAAACTCTTCATCAAAGTGGTTAAAGCTTCACTGTCCAAACATTTTTTGGAATGTGTTGCAGGCCTGAATTATAGAAATGTATGTCCATAAACAAATGTGCAAAAGAAGTGGATTAGACAAATCATGAAATATCTTGAAGAGTTCATACTCTCTGCAATTAAAAGGAAAAAAAAAATTGAAGTAAACACTGACCGCTGCAGTGTAAAAGATCAAAGCTCCAGCTCATGCTGAACACCTGTTGGGTTTTTGTTGTTTTACTGGCAGGACTTTCTGTTCCTTTCAGAAATAATTATCAGTCAGATACCACATTACTTTGTGGTATCGTATCGGCTGCTTTTGGCTTCAACATCAACCCTTTTTCTCTGGCAGCAGAGGAAAGTTATCCCAACTATCAGACACACAGAATTTTCTCCACTAGGCTGAAAACTACACTGAAACAAAACTGGGCTGCTCAGAGCAAATGAGCAAAAACAATACAGAGCAGTGGAGAGGAAATCAAAGTGAAGGTGGGTTTTGTCATGCGGGAAACAAACTGGGAGGTATGACATTGTACCTGAAGCCTGAAGGTCATTTTAATCATTAAAAAACAGGTTCAAAGTCAGTGCTGAAGGAACAAATAATACAGAGGCAGCATTTTCTTTGGTTCTAAAGTGAATTTCATGCCTCATAAGAACTCCAAACAAATACATTATATCTGAAATATTCAGTTGTGAAACCACAAGTCCAGTTCTGACTGGATTTATACAGCAGGAAAACACACTATGGCTTCATCATATGTGCTCTGATTGTGGTGTATTATATGCTAAATAAATACAATTTTCAGTGGAAATGTAAAGCCAAAAAGCTCTTCAGAAGTGTAAACTTGCACAGTATTGAAGTTTTTAGCTTTTCAAATATTGAGGCTCCACCTCCAGAGAGGTTCAGTCCACCTCGATTGGTCGACTTCAATGGCCTGAAAAGGCCCCGTCCATTTCATTTCATTAAATTTTTTTCATCGGATGCTAAACTGAGATTAAGTCAAAAAATTTTTATCATCTTTTGTGTGCCCAAAAAAAAGCGATCACTAACTGTCATAGGTGCAAGATGGATGAGTTAAAGCATGTGAAATTTTATGTAATGCGAATTCTATTGACAAGAAACTCCTCAAACTGATACTGTTGAATATCAGAAATGTGTTGCCTTTAATGTCATTCCATCATAGTAGAAGAATACGGCACAAATTGAGAAAGATCTTGTTTGACATCCGTTAGTTTAGTTTCATAGAAGTAAATGGAAAAAGTTCATCAGAATGATCCCAGTTAGCTCAAATAATGGCTCAAATACTGGCTATGAGGCAGTTATGCATCAATTCTGGAAGAGCTTCTAGCATCTTTCAGTCAACTGTGTTGTCAGCAAGCAGCTCATTTTTGCAAAACTTTTAACATACACCAAACTTATGTAAAGAACAAGTCGTGACAAAAGGCCATCTGCTGTATCTGCTCATGTCATAAGCATCAAGGTAAAGAAAATCTAAGCTGCAGCTCACAGCTACGACGTAGGACCTATGCCTGCATAAGAGGACGAGCTATGAAGAAGCCAAAGGTGACAAACGTTTACTATCGTCCCATAAGAGCTTTTAAACTCACAGAACCACTGACCCAAAATGATTGATTCAAATGAACAGTAAATGCTAAATGCACGACAAACAAAGCAAAAGATCCATCCAGGAGTCACGCAGATGTCCAGGTTTGTATTTTCTGGTTGCAGTAAACACCAGAGAAAATGATGACACAGTTCTTCTACTGATTATGGTCTGAAAACAGTGTAAAACATACTCGATATTTTCTAATATAGTTTTTGACTTGTCAGCTCTCAGGAGTGACAGGCAGCGGCAGCCCGGTGAACAAAGCTGCTCTCTGTCCTCTGACCTCTGGGGCTCGAGTCGAAGCTTTCACCCCTGCTGGGACTGGGCCCGTACATCCAAATCCTGCACTGCAGACACAGTCTGGCCATCCAAATCCCAGTTTAATACCAGGACATGACATACTGATGGAGAGAAACGGGGGAGGGAGGTGGCAGTAACGCTCCCTTCATTTCTACCAGTGCTGCTGTGACGATCACCCATCTGTGTGGGAACATTTAGTTAAACAGACATACTTACAGCTGAATACAGTTTAGACTGTTTTCTGCTAGTTTTACTTTCTTATGACAAAAGGAAAATATTATTTGCTTTGATTATTGCTGTTTATAGTTTGTACAATTTCCAAAACATCACGTTCTGAGCAGCAAACAGCACAACCGCAGTGTTTGTGGGAAACAAAGTGAGGGACCACACCGACCGGTTTTGTTTTTTTAGTAGTCTGAATACTTGATGTTCTTAGAGTGGACTTTTCACCACTGTTGTGTTTCCTTTCTTGAGATATTGTTGTACATAAGTGTCAACCGAACCTAGTCAAAAAGGTTTGTGCATGAATTGCCACTCACCTGCTGCTGCTTATCTTGTATAATACTGATTCAAAGACCAATCAGTGTTGGAGCATCTGATTAAACTGTAAGGTTGTTTAAAAATGATCCATAAAACAGATCTAAATCCATGAAGGTAGAAATTATTCACATCCAGTAACCTTAGTGGAACAAAAGGCGTTCCCCATGGGTCGATCCTGGGACCACTTTTTCCCTTCATAAATATATATTTTTAGTAAATATTTGTATTTGTATATATCACACATGCTGATGATGTACTGCTCTGCACCCACATATAACTTACTGCATTCAGTTTATTTATATATTGGCAGCTCACAGAAAAAGTAATCTTAGTGTACTTTAAAGAGAAATTAAGCAGGTTCGGTACTGGTCCAAAAAGACAGTCCCAATATAACCCAATGAACCAGTCTCTCCATCAGCTACAACAAGCTTTTAATACTCTGCAGTGTAATTTGGGCGAAGCTTGTTGTGATTTTCACCCAAATGAAACTCATCATGTAAAAACAAAGTCAATGAGCCTTACAGCCATTAAAACTTTCAAACGCTTTGAGATTGCTCCAGTCTCTTAATACAATTCCTTACTTATGATTTATATCTTTTGTGTTAGATTATAATAGACTTTAATTTCGACTTTAATTTCGAAGGTCACAAAGAGGCCCGTCCCTGTCTCTCTTACATCTGAGCTGGATTGTGTGCATCTTTGCAAGGCTTACATGGATCAAATACAGCCTCCCAGGGAGGTTCATCATACACCTTAAGATGTTTAATCATCACACACACTTGACACTTGAATGTTTGAATCTCCAAAGCTATAAATCTATTCTCGGCCTTTCTCCATTCCATCTCCTGACCTACATCCAAACAAAAAAAGAAAAGAAAAAGGTATGGACAAAAACTGAGGGAGAAGATTCATTAAACAATTTTAGGATTTTAGATTTAACCATCTGCAATCCTTTTCCTATGCATTGATTGGATGTTTGGTGTTGAAAATGCGTTCACCCGAGACAGCTCACCTGCAGCTGAGGCCACAGCAAGGGAAAGAAGAGGCTTTAAAGGCTCAAAACAATGAACCGACCATCAAACACTGTCACAGCTGCACATGCATCCACACATGGAAGCCTCAAGGTGTGTGTGCTGTATTTGTGCACTGACAGAAAACCAACACCCAGAGGCCGCATTTCATCCATCCTGCTGTGAGTGTTTTCTCCACCTGAGGCCTCAGAGATTCCTCCAGCCCCCAGTGAAAGAAAATTCCTCGGCAGACACAAAAGAACAAGCTGCACGAACTGAAGATGCCTTCAGCATGATACCGAATCTTAAAACTTTAACGTAACAATTCGGACCTGCAGCGACCTGCTTCAGCTCAGAGGGTCACATGAAGACATGCAGGGGATCAGCAGAGTCAGCAACAAATCAGGAACACAGTTCTTCTCCAGCAGACAGCAGAAGCCAAACCAAACAAGCGCCTGCTGTTCATGCTCAGAATTCTGAACCCAACAAAAGCCTGTCTGCTGTAACTAACATTTCATTTGGATGATACCAGTGTTTAGTCTGAAACAACTTCAATCATTTACACCAACACGTTTGCGTTGTATCATTTATGTTCATTTTAGGCTTGGATTATCTTCAATACCGTTTGCTGGGTAGCAACTTAAAAAATAAATTACCTCCGATTTCCTTTCCCCTATTACCTCTTGTTGTTTTTCACAGAGGATATGGAAAGTTTGTAGGAGTTCTTTATTTCCACCGGAAATGTGTTTAAGAAGCGTTTAGTACTCTGCTCCTCTAAAAATATGTGGCCGGTCGATATTTGATTCAAGCTAATTCGACTAGCACAGATCAGAAGACTCGGACAGGAAGTTAAACCTGGAAACGCCAAAAAGAATCCAGTCAGTTTCCAAAAATAATCGCATATTGCATCAACATAAAACTTTGATGAATGTTCAGTGACAGAGATCGGTTCAAATTCAATTCACTCTGTCTCGCCTCTTGGGCTCCTCCTTTGTTCTCTTACCACTTCCTGCTTTCCCATGTCAAACTTCTTACTTTAATTATGGCGTCACTGCTTTGGTCCAGTGGTGTTCCTGCTTCCTTTCTTGCCGATCGAAACGGTTTCTTTTCCGTTCTTTTAAAATATCACTTCTGCTGTCGTCCTCTTTCTAGACCACATGTTGCGTATCCCACTTCCTTCCCAACTTGCCCAAGACAGAAGCCCACCACCAGCATCTAGACTTAGGGTTCTTTCACGTCATCATCATGTCACATCAGCACAGCACCGGAGTCTAACCGCCAAACTTTATTATTTGTACACCAATAAATTTGTGTCAACCTCTTATTTGATCTGGCCTTCTTGAAATACCAATAGATTGGTGGAAATGTGGCTGAGTTTAGGCACCCAGAGTCAACACGCCAATCAAGGATGCGTATTTGGGCCATAAGAAACCTGATCAGATGGGCAATTTGGCCCAAAGAAGTCTTTGCTTTCTGTTGGAGGAATCATCCAGCACTCATCAGCTGCCACTGAGATACTTCTGAGTAATTTCAGTCAGAGACAAATATTCACAAGTAGAAAAGATCTTTATTGTGTGACTTACTCCGTTGCTCTCATGAGCAGCCACTAGAGAGTAATGTCATACTGGAAACAAACTATGGGTTGTAAACAGCTTGAAAGAGTGAAAAACCTACAGGAACGTCGTTGCTGCTTGTGGAGGATACTCACATCAAACAAACAATTCCAATAAACCTGTCGCTGATTAGGTATTACTCTCCCCACAAAAAAAATGGCTTTTATCAGAGTGATACTGTGTATTGATTCTAGGGGGTCAGTGCACTTACTGGACAGACTGAGTGCAGAGGAAAGTGCTGACTCTTAATGTACAGTGTTCAGATTTTGAAGCTGCACTCAGCTACACGTGTGCCAACATGCCCGACCAGGCTTACGGGATTGGATGAGACCGGTTATGAGACCGGGTGTAGCCAAAAAGCTGCCCCCGTCTCAAATCAATCAAAATTCAATGTAGATTTAGAGGGATTTAGAGAGAAATGCACGTTACTGTGACAAACTCCCAGAGAGGAAGCAAACGTATCAAACCCAGTGATGACACTGTCCTTTGCTTCAGAAGTAGTATGAATACAATAATACAACCGAATTAAAGAGTGACTATTGATTGAAAATATTAGTATTGATCACACAGATCTCTTTCACTATGAGGCAACATTACATACTTCACTGATGGGATAATTAATGCTGACATGAGCAGCTTTATTTTCTGTTGGCTGATGTACACTTCCACTTTAATCTACTGCTCGAACAGACATGGTTACAATCTGCATTCCTGTAAGAAGACGTCAGTACATAACTCGAGGTTTATTGAAAGTAGCACTAAAACCATTCAAAATAATCCAACTAAAATTGTCTATACCTACAAAGCAAAAGATGCTAAAAGCAGTTCAGCGTGACTTTTATCCTTAATCTGTTCCCATCATAAAACACCCAAACGCGGAGGTGTTTCATGAAAAATAATCATCCACCGTCGTGTTTGAGAGAGGACGAGAGATGCAGGGTTTATGTTCAGTGAAAAATAATCAGAATTAATCAATATGTGAAGATAATTTCAGGATTCTGATTTATATTTCTGAGCCATCGTGCACATAAAAGCTGTCTCAGCGCTACCTGCTGGTGATACTCAACTCTGTCAAACATTCAAGTCTGGCTGCAGAGTTTAAAAAGACTGACAGCACTGACAATAAAGCACAATGTTCATAAGTTAACAATTACAGTCAAATATTTACAGTTTGTGCCCGACTCTGACCTCATTCTGGTGTTAAAAGAACACAGTGTAGTGACAAGTTCACCTCTAAAGGCGTGCACAGTGACCTTTGCAGATGTATTCATGAGAGTGTTCGAATGAAATCTGTGTAATTTTCTAAAGTTGGAAGACCATTTGCCGACGGCCGCAGTGTCATTTACAGCTTCAAAAGAGCATGTTGTGTATTTTTCATTTGACATAACTGAGGAGGAGAATTTCTTCTCAAAAATGTATTTATCTGTAATGCCAAGGAAGAAAACTTCAGAACATATTGGTTGCAAAAGTTATTGATTCACTAGAGGACAACCTGTAACTTTTAACCACAGTAACTTTTATTTATTACACAATACTGTTAAAAAGTGCTCTACACTGACAAATAAAATCAGGGAAGACTTTTTAAAGTTTTTTTTAAAAAGAGGATTGAGCGGCTGAGATTTCACCACTCACATTTTCACCTGCATTGTCTCTGCTTCTGTGGTCACTATTGGGAAGAGTGTAGTTTAATAAAACATTCCTTATAAGCTAGGAGGTTTGTGAAGGAGGCATGCACAAAATATGTGCCGTTCCTCGTGTTTTAATTTTCCAGAGATGCTGCATTTTGCACAAACAGAGCAGTGGAGAGCAGCAAAGGTGGCAGCTGGCTGTTAGATAAGTTCAGTGTTAGAAAAGGTCTCTTTATTTTGTTATTTAACCAGTTTGCAGACCTAGGGCTCCCCCTTTCCGTCAGGGATCAAAGGATGAAGGTCACCTTGCCATTCATACCCCTCTTCAACATCAGTGGTTTGACTGCTGGTGCTACAGACAAGTTGGTTTCATAAAGAACCACCAAAGAAATGGTTCAAGCCAAGTAACTTTATGAATAACGTTAGAAAGGTCATTCATAAATACAGCTAAAAACAGCAGTTATGACCACTGCTCTGAGGAACACTGGGCACCGTGAAGACAAACTGCCCTCAAACCATCTGATCACTTTGGTGAAATACACCCTCAAAGGCTCTGAAAGGATAGATTACCACTAATTCTAGACCCCTAAAAGAAAAAAGGGTACCTTACCTCTGCAAAACAAAAGGTAGGATCATGAGATCTGACCAAGGGGAGGAAACGGGATTTGGGACAAAAATCATATCACTTATGTAAGCAGCTGTCCTGAGCTTAGAAAGACCAGCAGGGTAAATAACATTTCTCTCATCAGTTCTTGACTGGAAGGCACTCAAACGCTGTGCTCTGCCAACAAGAAAGGAAGGCATAACACACTGCAATGTCTTCGTTACAGGAGGAGGACTTTGAGGATGAGTTGGTTTAAAAAGCAGAGAAGAAGATGAGCTCATGGATGGTTACAATAAAACATATTTGTTTCCCTTCAGGGTTCCCACGCACCAGGTGTGTCATTCTGCACATCAGGCTGAATCATACTGAGATACCAACCGGCTGCCATGTCTTCCCACAAAACTACAGCTGCCTGTCCACCTCAAATGACCTATAAAACTGTGAATTGGAAATACTATTAAATGAAGTACAGTCTCTCTGAAATAGAAGACCCATCCTCCTCAAAAATGAGTACAAAACATTCGTTGGTTCTAGCTTCTCCTCCTTCTCATCCAAACTGCCTCTGCTCCTTTGTCCCTCACAATGACTGTTCAACTCATTAAAAAGCTTTTCTCAGAGACAAAACTTCACATGAAATATTGCGCACCTCTGCAGAGCCTGTAAGCCGTCCTCCATTCCATAAATCACTTGACATGTTGCATAAATCCCTAAGCCTCGGTCATCATCCACGATGATGAGAGGAGACAGAGAGGCCTCAGCACAAGTAAGCGTTTCAGTGGTGGGGGATGGCAGCGTGAATACGAGCTTATTTCAGTGGATTATGGCACATTTTTCCACCTGGAGTTCATTTATAGACACGTTTAGTTAGAGGGAGGCTTTTTCTGCTAAAACATGATATTCGGAGGGGAAAAACAGCGAGACAGAAATGCAGCAAAGTGGATTTAATTACAGGGAAAATTAAGCCAGAGGACAGGAAGGAACAGATGGCTGATAAGCGATGCAGAGAGAGGTAAAGAAATGGAGCTCAATGAGGTTCAGGACAGCTTTCTGTGTCGTAGAAAGAGGAAGCTGTGACACCCAGACTTCAGTATACCACACAGAGGCTGATCTGGGTCTGACACACTAATGCGGTAGAGACTGTCAGTATCTGTGCTCCTGCAGGTGCCATGTTAGTATTCACAGCTACATAAGACCCATATGACCAGCGTCAGCATCCATGTCATGGGATACATTGCAGTGTTATCTGACTTCCCGTTATCCTAACCCCTGATCTTATCTGAGGCACAATTTGAGTGGTCAAAAATTAAAACAAACAAGTCTACAGATGTTTGTTGAAGTCTACAAAACAGCAAGGAAACAGCTTTTTCAGCAAATCACTCCCAAAAAAAAATGTCAAAAGTTAGCAAATTTGATCTAAGGAAGCAAATTTTGAACAATATACATTGCAGACTGTCAGCCAATCAATAATCAGCTTAGACACCGAAGCTTTTGAATATGCTAATATCACAGGTAATAACCATGGAGAGTGTTTGCTGCGATTCAAGGGACAAAGATTAAAAAATACTAAATACTGAACAACTGAACCAACAAAATCCAAAGAAATACGTTAAAAAACTGCAGTCATTCATAACAAGTTCTTCCTTCATGTCTCTTCAAAGCAAACTGGAGTCATATCACACAGCAGTCAGATCTGATAAGTGGCGTGTAAACTTCTGGGTCTACATATACTGTTGCACCAATTTTCAGACCACAATTCCTATTCCAACCTCCAAATTGGAAGTTGTCATCCATTAAGATCAGTTTCCTATGTCCAAAAAATCAGGATATAGGGCAACCACCAAGTCTCAGTATGTGACGAGTTGGAAGTGAGCATGTGTTGGACCAACATTCTCGTTCTCATCATTGAATTCAACACAAGACGGGTTGTACAGAAATTGTCAACTTTGGAGATGTTTCGCAGATGTCTTGATTTGTCTGAGGGAAAACATTTAGCGTGACACAGTGAAGGAGAACCAGCGCAAATCCCAAAAGATCCATATTTCCAGGGAGTGTATTGAGCGTTGCAAGTGGTATATTTTGGCCAAAACAGGTCACTTAAAGGGCACTGCAGTCGATGTTAAATCAGGTAGTTTTTACTTTGCATAGGTAAAGTCTCTCAACTCTCTGATTACATCTCATAAACAATACCAACCATCACCTGTAAAAACTGATTGTGGGCCACATTTCTTCTCTAAAAGCATAAACAGCCGATCTTTCAAAATGTGATCGGCCATTTGATTAAAATGTTCACAACATCAGTAAACTTCCATCGTATTATTGTGTATAAACTCTTTCAATCGCTTTCTTGGTGAAATTAGGAAATGGAGCTTTTTCTAAATGAAGGAAAGATCTGCTTGGACACAGAAACGAAAGGATTGGACAGAAGGCCAGTGGTGATCTGGACTTTAGGCTCGAATGTGCTTTGAAAAACAGCCGTCTAATTTCAAGAATAAAAACTAATTCTATTCCAACCTCAGATTTGGTGTTTAACTTCCTTAAATGACGGACTCTGAGAAAAAGAAACTCAGACTTCTTAGGATGGAGAGTTTTATCCCACTCTGCCAAGACCGAGACAAGACAGAACTGATGTTTCAAATCCAAGCTGATGTTTCCAGTCTGATAACCGCGAAATTAAGTCGACTACACAGTTACGGGGAGAAAGATTAGGACGGCACTAAAAGCAAAGAACGATCATGATGAACTTTACATCCTCATCTGCTGTTATCACTGCAGCTAAACAGGGATCAGCTGCAGAGATGGCTCTCTGTGGTAATCGTTACCACGGCTCAGTCAGCAGGCTGTTCCAGGAACAGCACTGATCCCGTTGTGATTCAATAGTTGGACAAATTGTGTATGTGTGTGTGAGAGAGAGAGAGAGAGAGAGAGAGAGAGAGAGAGAGAGAGAGCTGGTGGGCATTGGGTTTTCGATAAAAAAGAGCCGCTGGATAAACTGTGTCCATGTAAGGCCACTTTTCTCCTGATTAAACACACAGGAGCAATTTGTGGTGAAAGCCTCTGACAGAAGCTGAGGGAGAAGCAGAGAGGAGAGAGTTCAGATTCTGAGGCTGCTCATTTATCAGAAAGACCGTTTTCCACAAGGAAAATTCCAGCTTTTTAACACCGTGTCTGAGAGCACTGAAACACAGGGTACAGAGACTCTGGTGGGATTCAATGCAGCAACAAAATATTGCCTCAGACATAAAAGATATTTTCACTCAAATAAATCTCAAACATTCGTCAGCCCAAAAGACTAACAGCTATTTAATTTAACAGGGAAACAGCAGCTGTTTGAGTCCAAAATTCAACCTGCACCAACTGAAAGGTTGGGGGGGAACTCTGACCACAAGTGTAGCATGAGAGTCAGGGGCTGGTTTTCTTGGAATCAGAAACTCTGAAGCTAAAACTGAAACTGAAATCAACCAGTAAATGAGTCAGGCAAAGGGGATTTTTCAGAAAGATAGCAATCCTGATGTCCAGTTTATTGAAACTACACTGGTTCGAAGAAAATGAAAACAAAACCAAACACACACAGGAATACAGGCAGCTCTTTGCAGAAAGTCTTACACAGGACACAAAAGTGCAAATCACTGTGACACTGCAAAATGCATGGAAGACCCTCCTATGTGGTAGATGAATGCTAACATTTGCTAACATTGCAGAATTAAACAGCTTGACCACGCTACTGTATGTTGGGTCGTACAACAGGAAGCTCTGTTTGGTCATACCTTTGACAAATTCCACCAGATTCAGTGTTTTGGGAGCAAAACTAGCAAAGTTAGCACCTCCCTACTCATAAAAACTGTTCATTCACCCTGATAGGAGCATATTGTTAACTAACGAGCCGACACGCCATCAGATTCGACAAGCACCATCAATCTGCACCCAAACCCCCCCTCGAATGTAAACATTTAGGAGGCTTTTCCAGCTGTGGAGCATCTCCCTCCTGCAGCCAGTCATGGTTTCTACTCAGGCTGTTGCAGGACAATACAAGCTGCTCCTCCACATGTGTTTGGTTAAGTCTCATCCACACATGTGGAAGGGGTAATGGCTGCAGGGGCGGTTTGACCCTCAGTGTGATCCACAGCTGGGACCGCTCCCCCTCTTCAACACGCTGATTTAGGAGTTTTCAACACTCAGATGGACACTTAGCAGCCAGCAGCTGGGGGAGATCTACACTGGAGGTCAGGCCAGTTCACAGACATGTTTAGTTTTAGAGATTATAGGAAAGCAGCTTCCCTAAAAACTGTTAAGAGTCTTCAGGTTATCAGATTAAGATGAGAACATTTAAGTGTGGTGACACTGCAATGTAAATAACTAAAAGCTCACTTTACAGTTTTAAGATTTCTTGAATAAATCAGTAAATCGACCAGCTTACATTACAGAAACCTAAGCAGTATTTTATTTTTTTTTATTTATTAGCGAACAAATCTGTGGGCCAGGTGAGCTGTTTGTGTCCATCTTTTTACACCTGCGGCCGATTTGTGTATTAAATGAATAATACAGTGTGATTTAGCGCAGTCATTTCAGACTGAACCATTATTTATTGACACAAAAAAAGTCATGCTTTAAATTTTGGGCTTGGCATGAGTGGGACAGCTGCAGGAGGAAGAGCTGCAAAGCTTGTTGTGGAAAAGAGAGATTTCTTACAGTAATTTATCTGCAATGACATAGAGAGTAGTTATCGGAGCATATTAATATTCATGATGAATCAGTGATGAGTTTTCAATGCAACCCAGTTGCCATTTTCTGTTTCTGGAAACCAAATATTTGTAAGGCAAGGCAGGTTTATTTGTATAGCACATTTCATGTACAAGACCATGTACACGTGTTTTATATGAAACATCAAAAGCATTACAGCAGGGTGCAGAAGAAGCATGAAAAGGTACATTGCAACAAACTTAAAAAGAAGAAAAGAAATTAAAATTAAAAAACAGAAAAAGCTGAAATAGAATAAAACAGCTAAAATGCAAGAAATAAAAGTTACAGTGTGAGGAATTAACAATGGTTTTGATAAAAGCCAGCAGACTGTTCAATGATTACATTGTATAGTTTGGTTTTTAATAATTTTTTAAAGGCATAGTTTTCCCATTTCTTTCTTTACTTCTGGGACACAAGCATGACTGATTCTGTGGTCACATGGAACCTCAGTGTTATATACCAACAAATGGGAGCTTCTTACAGGGCAGGCTGTGGTGGTGATGAGATGATTCTGATGACAAACCTGTGTTAGACTCCAAGTGGATCAGCTTTAAACCTGCGGACCTGGATGAAGTCGTAGTTTAACTACGAGCCGACCACAGTGAAGGTTGAAAAGGAAGAACTGATCATCGACACTTTTCCTGGATTGGGAGCTCATGACAATTCCCCCGGTTTAGTAAATCTGTATCTAGATCTTCTACTCAGCATATTTGATACAAAAATTCTATTTTCTTTTGGACTGCTCTCATCCTATTTTGAGGTAAGGAACATTAATTAGGCTGCAATCAAAACAGTTTCCACCTTCTTTACGATCAAGCAGCTTTCGAATGTTTGGTTCTCTGAAGGGTTTCTGACTGGATGAAGAGATTTAAACCGAACTTAATTTCTAAAGCCTAAAAAGAATTTGACTGCTTTGCTTTCATGAAAGGCAGAGTTTTCCTCTGCTGGATTACAAAGATGGCCCAAAATGTCCTCTAAAACAGAGGAGATAGTGTGAGGTTTACAAGTTTAGATCATGTTGAAGAAGAAGCTCCCGGTTGAAGAAATGATTTCTCCCTTGTACACAGTTAATATCACAGCAGGCATTACTGTAAGCCCCCACCCATCACTGTCTCACAGTTTCAACGACTGAACTGGACGCGCCAAGAGATACAGACAGGCAGATTTTTCTAGACAGACAATAAATTCAACCCTACTGTACTGCAGCCTCTGGCCAGAACTACAGACGTTTTGTCTTGCAGTGAAAAGAGATCTGAGAGTCTGCGTCCCGCAGGACCAAGAGCTCAACATTGCAAAGATACAGTCCTCCGGCCAGACCAGTAAATCCCAGTTAAAGCTTCACGGCCAAGGGCGCAAGGTTTTAGGAAAGAGATCTGGCTGCTAAACCCTTCAAACCAAATCCTCACCAAAGATGAGGGGGTTGGTGGACTTCATGTCTGGAAGCCATTAGAAAATGAGAAAAAAGAAAATCACGCTACAGACTCCATTTTCGTTTTACTTTTTTCTCTTTAAAAGAGGTTGGCCACCATGACATACACCACAGGAGACATTTTACAGTTACAGAAACACTTGTGTTGAGCCAAAACAGCCAGTTTATAAGCAAAAGAAACAACAGAGGTCACAAATGCTTTGTGAAATGAAGCCAAAAGTCTGATTCTCAAGTGAAAAAGAGGAAATGACATTACACTGTTTCCCTGGATTAAGCAGAGTAAAAGTTGTTTACTTTGCTCTGTTATTTACTTATTTTAGCCTCAACTGCTGCAGCTCAGATTCTGAGAGACACAGAGGAGGAAATCGTTATCTGGAGAAATTATTAGTTTGTTTAAAAACTGTATGCTTCTCAGAATTCTCTTGTAATCCCCCTTTTTTTTCTAAATACGGCAGAAACGGAAACTTTCAATTACTTTAATTCCAGTAACTTGTTTTTGGTTGTTTGAGCTGTAAAACATGCCGCTTTAGGGGATTAAAGGGATTGTTTGGAGTTTAATTGTCGAGGGTAAAGTACATTAAAACAGAGAAAAAAACATCCCTTATATCAGTTACTGTAAAACTAGATCATCTGTAGACAACATTCAACCACTTCTCTTCCATACTCACTGATCCAATTTGACCTCAGGTCAGCAGAATTCCAGTATATCACCCCCCCCCCCCCCCCCCCCCCCCCCATTGACTTCTTCAGCTACAGTTTCAGTTTTATTTATCCCTTTCCCAAATCCTCCTCATCTCCCTCTAAATCTCCCTCCTCCCCTCCCCATCCTCACTCACTGCATCTGTCAGCCATTTTTACTCCTTTTCCTTTGATTATTCATGTATTTGGCTGCTGAACACACCGGCACACTGTTAAAACAATGACTACGTCAATGTAAAGGTCTGAAAAAAAACATTCACTCCAGCAACATATAATACGGAGCTTTTTTACAGCACATAGCCCTGCTGTTTATCAGGGTGAACATTATTTATCTGTCAGCTTTGAACACCTTGTTAGCCTCTGAAAACAGGGCAGCTGTTATCAGCGGGTCCACGTGTTTAATGCAGGTCCCCAGTGATAAATCTTCATTTACAACGCTGTCTTTGAGCGTATATCTGCCTCACTGAAGCTAACACAACCAGAAGGTGTGTTAAAAAGGCCAAATTGAGGCTCTGTTTGTCTGTCTGCATCAGCAACGCAGGAAAATGTCTCGAGGGTTTTGGCGGTGAAGGAATGCCACCTCCAAAAGATCACCTTTCATCCAACTTAATTCAAAACGAAAAAGGTTTTACAATTTATTTGTAAGAGGGATGCATAATAAGGAAAAACTTTGCAATTTGTCTTGTTTTTGTGCATAAAATTGCAGATCCAGCATTATCAAAAGGATTAATAAGTCTTAGTACCTTCAAATTTTCTATTGAATTCCATGTCTTGCCCTACATATCCTATACACCACTATCTAGTCCAAAAGACAAACACAAAAAGAAGTAATTAGCTCAGTTGAAAGGTTGCTGACCCAGCTTTCCCAATATTAACATATATTTATGTGTTCTTTGACACCGTACTGAGCCCCATAAAGAGTTCCTGACTTGTAATTCGCTTTGAATACATTTTCTTTGTTTTAATGGAGAGGGAGAAATTGGAATTGGTCCTAAATCTGCTGGAGCAAATGGAACTCCACTTGCTGATTTATGAGAACTTGAGGCTTATAAATCTGATAATAAAAGTATCCTTCTTGGTTTGAGCTTCTTCTCTGATGTCTACATGAGGAGTTTTTGCAAACGAAGCAGAGCAACATGAAATTAAACTATTTAACTCGGCCACTATTTTATTTTAGTTTGGCTGCTAAAATGTCATTTTGTCTCTTCAAAATTTAGACTTATTGTTGGCTCACAAGATAAAAGGTATTCTAATTAAATCTTACATCAATGCCATTAACTGCACTTCACATTTACTTTTATTCATTGAGATCAGGAACATATAGTCTCATCTCCTGCAGATGTCCACCAGATGGAGTTTTTTATGGATATATATGGACTTTTTGGTAAATTTGAGTCCTTCGTTTATTCTCATTTAGTCCTACAGCGAGAGAAAACTGCATTTTTTACACAAATATGAGCTCTATTGTCGAGTCAAGACACACACACACCACCACAGCTCCAATCCACACACAAACACACTTCACAGTGATGTCATCATACTCACTAAAAAAAAAAAAACAACAATCAGCACACAGAGATAACAGTGATGTTGTTTCCCTCCCTGTTTCTGAGTCCCAGGCAGTGTTGGTGTGATTCAAAGGTCCACAGAGGACAAACACTGGCCTCCGTCCGTCCAACCATCCCATTTCTTGTTTACACAGAGAAAGGAGGAATGAGCCAAGGAGAATACAAAGAGAACGCCTTTTCTGTTGTTGCTGGCAGGATTGAGAGGGAGAGTGTCAACAAGAAGTTTCCAAAAATATAGATTTGTCTTTCTGACAGCTGTGTGAACAGACAAGAATAACACAGGAATAGAAGGAGACATCAAAAACCTAAATTTATAGCTCTTTATCTGCGACTGAAACACCCTGCGCTCACAGCGTAGTTTGAGTTATTTGGCCTGAAGAAATCCAGCTGTGACCTTCAGCCTTTGATTGATTTGTCACAGTCTGACACATCAAACATCAGATACCAAAGAGATGATCACCCCTGAATACAGTCACAGCCAAAGTCCACATTTTGCGGTGATTCACTGGTTTAAAAAGATCATAGGACACATGAGGGGGCTCATCACTGGAGAACTGAACCTCATTGACTTCCAATCTGAATCCAGTCAGCGCTCAGATGGGCAGCTCCAGCTCCATCCAGTTCTGATGGCTTTTTCTTCAAAATAACGGAAGACAACAGAAGAGGCTTCAAGTTCCATTAAGTTCAAAACTCCCAAGAAACCCGACTAAAGGAAACTCTCCAGTTGATACTGAGAGTTAGACTGAAGATTGGTGGCAGCACAAATGAGCATTCAGAATGCAAAATGCGTCTTCAACAGGAGCATAAGCACATAATGAATTTAAAGGATGCGTTTTTATGAATTCGTTACTGCTTTCATCTCATTATGACAGAATTATTTGCGTTAATGGGGATAATCTCAGTGAAGCCAGGCGACACAGCTGCAAACATCTGCCACTTAATGTTTAAAGCCCTTTGGGCAAATAACCTGAAAAGTATCAACGATTCAAGCAGAGACATCGTGCCTCAGTCTTTTCCTGCTTGTTTCCTTTTTCATTCACAGACAGCCTTGAGTCTGTCGTACCGACTCATACTTCATCCCACTGAAGGCTGAGAGTGTCACGCCATTCAGAATTAAAACAGCGACCCGAAAACTCTTGCAGTCACAGTTTTCTTTCACCTCACAAAGCCGGTATGCCTGACACTAAGTATCTCCATTACTTTGCTTTAAAAAAGAAAAGAAAAGCTTTGGAAAAACGTGAAGCAGGCTTTGAAATGATCAAAACATCTGCTGATGAGTCAGAATGTGTGCCGACATAAAGCTTGTAGTTGAAACGGAGTTCTGATTATTTTCTAACTGCCATCTGTAAGTGTTTGCTGTATGTGTTAAAGTCTGTGTGAGATCATGTGGTTGTGTCATACTACATTTAGCAGATGTCACAATAAAACTGAACAGTATGTTTGTCTAAATCAGACACAAGCTGAGCATTTTTTTTTTAAATCAATAAAAGTAGAATTCCCAGCTCAGAGCATTGGCTCCCTTCTGGTATTTGATGGTCAGAAAGTTCTGCTTTTGGAGTGGATAATGTTACTGTGAAAACACCTGAGGGATACATATCTTGGAGACAAATTAAAGTTGATGTTGGACTTGAAGTAAAAGACAACAAATCTCATTTAGAAAGAAAGAAACCCAGTGGAAGTGGTGTATATTAATTGTTACAGTGCACTGCTCGGTGAGCTCAACGTAAATGTACAGATAGTTGCACTGGATACAAGTGGATAGAATTGGAACTAACAGCAAAATAGATAAATAAATATGTAAATAAATTAAATAAATATAGCTTGGTGCCAGACACCACAGCAGACCTTTGGAGGTCCAGAGGAGACCATTCCTTGACAGGTCAGGGCTGTTCTAGCAGGGAAAAGGAGACCTACTCAATATTAGGTAGGTGGTCATAATGTTATGGTTGATCATAATGTAAACTGGATCCAGAACTGCAAAAACAATACAGATGAGCATTTACAGGAAAAACAGCTTCTGGAAATCACATCTCAGCAAAACTGAAGTTAGCTTTAGTAACCAATTTTACCGTATCTTGTGTTGAGATAACAGTGTGTGACAATTACTGACATCTAGTGGCCAAGTAGGAAATAGCAACCATCTCAAATGCTACTGACCCACTATCGAGCAACAAATTGCATCTATATCAGCAGTTTAATTTTATGTAGTAGAGAAAATAAGTCATTTTGGTGTCACTCTGAAGACCTTTACTGTTCATCAAAGGATTTCTTTCTTGGAAAAAAACACACCAATGTTAAATTCTTGTTTTTAATGTCTTCGCCGCTTCATGTTTTGCTTCTCTAATGAGGTTGTGTCCCGCTCTTTGGCCTGTTGTTGCATCACGCTATAAGTAAGCTCAACCATTTCTCCAAAGTGTACCCACAAACTTTTAACAAAACAGCATCCTCAAACACTGATCCCTCTGTTTTATTCTTCTCTGAACAGTACTCTTCTTCTATGTGTCTTTTATGGCAGTAATATGGCCATTCTATTGTGAAGGATCCCCAATCAAATATAAATGACTCACTCTAAGGTAGTAAAAAGAAATTAGTTCAACAAAAATAAATTGCAAGCTGCAACTTTAACGCTCACAAAGAACCTTCAAACAGTCCTGTAATAGCATAAATGTGAATGTGATTAATGTACATTCAACAATGTTGGACAGAGGAGTTAAATACATACAATACTCTGACTATCCGTTCAGAGTTTTCAGGTGTATTAGCTTGTATCAGCAGAATTAAAAAGAATCTTTGCTGCATTACTTCTGGCTGCTACAGAAACAGTCCAACTCTGCAACTTTGGTTGGAATTTGAATGTGTGAAAGGGGAGCTAAAAATAAGAGCTGCCTCACTACTCTTTTCTGGCCAATTTAATCTTCTTCATTCCCTCCTGCTGCAAAGCTGCAGGGAAAGAGCGCAACGAAGAAAACCTTCACAAAAGATGCAAAACCTTCCTCTTGAACTCCAAACTTACAAAAGCAGCAAAACGACAGCTCGACTCTCAGAAGTGGACTCACGGTTGCTCATTTAACCGAGAGGAGGCTTTCAGCTCAACAGGCTGGCTCACACACGATTCCACTGACTCTTGGTCTCAAACTAATCCGATTTCTTTTTTCTCTTCAGTTGCACAATCGAGATGAAGTCATGAATTGCTCAAGAATCAGTTGGTCACCATTGAGGTTTCCATTATGACCTTCATATCCCGCATAACTAGAAGAATCCAAGGCCTTTAACAGCCAGAAATGCGTAAAATGACCTTATTCCAGTTTTTCAATGGAATATCTTTAGTGACCAGAAACAAGAGGATTCTCTAATAAATCTCATCAGTTCTCACAGCCCCTTTTAAAATGTCTTCATCAGCCTTGTTTTTCTTAGTTTTGGAGTTTTTATTTTTTTACCAGCATCAATTCTTTTGCTTGTACCAAATTATGTTTTGAAGCTCTTCCACTCGAAACAGCTCTGTTGTCAATGACAAGAAAGGCGCTGGCGTATGAACAAATGGCTTAAATTTAGATTTCAAAGCGACACTAAGACTATGCTTTGTATTGAGTGGCTTCTTATTAGATATATTATACAAAATCCCAGATATTTCTAGACCTAGCAGTGACTCCTGAAGAAGAGCTTTTTCCACTTTCTTCTTGTGTTTTTCTCCACCTTAAAGTTTGTTACTCTTCTACTGAATTACAGCCGCTAACAGCATAGTCGAACTGATTTGTTTTAGATTCGCTTCAAACCAGGACATGTGTCTGATTCACATTTCTTCTTTGTGGCTTTTCAATTTCGGATTTGCTTTGCTAATAAAAGGAACCCTGACCAGTGACTGAATATGTCCCCATTAAAGGCTTAACTGGCAACAACATCACTGAGTCACATAAATATGGCGAATAACTTTTGAACTCGAAAGTCAAAATATCCAATATCCCTGAAGTTTAGCATTCAAATTCAGAAAGTAAGACCTGTCAACCCTACCTTTCACCCAACGGCAGCTGAGATCGGCTCCAGGTCCCCTTTGCCATCCACAATTACAAACAATGGATTGTGACGTTACTGCATTTTGGACCAGTGGACAGACATTTTCCAGTGAGACTGAGCTCTCATCCGTCACCTTCATAAAACATCTAAGTCTTCTAACTGCAGAACAAAATCCACAACAGAACCCTGGATGTTTTTTAAATGGTTTCATTTACTTAGCACCTTTCAAACTTCAGTAAATCCCCCTTAAACTACGGTCTCTCGTGCTACTTTTAAACTGTAGAATGTGATCTTTTTTCATGACTCTTATTATCATCTTTTATGTGTCCTTGTTCTGTTTCCTGCATTGAATCATCATAAACACATCAATGATGTTTTTAATTTGAAAAAACTCCTGTTTGTGTGACAGAAAGCCTCTGATCACCATATTGTGTTGTTAATATAACATGGGCAGCATTATTATTTCACACTTGCCAGCAGAGATGACAGGGTGTTTGTACTGCAGATCTTGCACAAAAAAATGAATAAATAAGCAAAACCTAAATCTTAAATATAAACCCAAGAGTCAGTGAGGAGCGCAGCGCAGCAGGGAGGAACCAAGAGGGAATTATAACACTGACAGAGCAAAGTACAGTTCAATTCATCTCTGCGTTACCTCCTCAGAGGCACAGCCCTGTGAAAACATCAAAATGCATCCACAACTGACATCAAGTTTTATCTGAGTGCAGACATTTCCTGCTTACCTCGAGATATGAAGCGTTCTGAATGTCTGCACAGAGCTTTGTAATGAAGAGTAACAACAGAAAACATCCTTTACTTGTTGCCTCTAAGGGCCACAGAAGACACGACGGGTTGAAAACAGCCTCCAGAATCAGTTTGTTCTGCAGTCCCAATCAGCCACAGGCTTGTTTGCTTTCAGCCTCCACATGGCAACTGAATATCTAATGAATAAATAACTACCTTAAATAATTACATTCGGCGGAAGAATGCAAAGGAGAGAATTCATGATGTTTTTCTTCTCATCTAATCTTTTATCTCCACAGAGGTGGTTGGGATTATTTCGATTTCCTTCTTTAAAACAAGAAGGTAAAATAAAGGATGACAACGAATATATCAGCTTTGGCAAATTCATCAGTTTGTTCTTTTTTGTCTTTTAATGCGTTTCCAAAACCTTCAGCCACATCACATGTTCTTTATCAGCAAGTATGTGGTTACAGCTCCAGGGAATTAAGTAGTGAAGAAAGATTTGATGCCTGTCAAAGCTTTATTTTACCTTCCTTCTCTGGTGCCTCACTGAAAGGGTCAGCCCACCTAAATTTCAGGAAACAAACACCAGACCCTCTTACTTATATTTACACATGCAGATATGCATGCACATGCAGATTGTTCAGTTTGCCCACAGCTTATCTGGATCCAAACCAACTTCTGTTCAACCAAATATACAGAAATGCAACCAAAACCAATGAAGGATTTTTATTTTTATTTCTATTCAGTATATGTGCTGTTATATGTGCTGCAAGTTTCTGCTCCGATAAAAGTCGGGTTTGCTGTCAACAGCTCATCTGCTCTTGATTTGCTGGTTTTATCGTCTGGGCAGCGACATAACCGCTTCACTCCTCATCATGACACTGACCTCGGCCTGACACGGCTGCTGTCCGACCAGCAATCTCAGACATTTACTGAAGGTTATGACCTCATTATCCTGCTGGAGCGAGTCACCAGCCAGAGGCGATGGAGGGAGGACAGCGACAAACACACGAATGGAAGGCAGAGTTGTTGATGGAGGGAACAGACACTTACTCTGTACATTCTTGACTCCTATTGCCGCTCTATTAGGCTGCTTCTATATTAATTCATCAGAAGGAACAACGCAATAATATAAAGAAGCACTCACGGGTGACATTTGGCGAACAAAGAAATAATTGATGTACAATTTCTGAGTCTTACTTCCTCCAGGAAGCTTAAAGCTTAAAGTAATCATCGCTGTGAGCATCAGCAGCTTCTTTTGCTTTGTTGACATATTTCCTAAGTGCACTGACAGGCTGGCCTCTTTCCCTGTGTGCGAGTTATAAAACTTAGTTTGTTTCTTGTGATGAGATTAAAATGAAGTCTGAACTAATAAAACTAAAGCTTAAAATACAGTTGATGTTAACTACGCCTGTTTATCGTGCCTGCATCACGTATCCTGTGTTCGTTTGGTGCGTTGGCTGTCCTCAGAAATTAACATTACACGTATGCGAGCTGCAATATGTAGGTGACTGGTAAGGGTAGTGTAAGCTTTCCGATATTTTCTATTTGCAATTTTTCGCACTGTGCTTGCTTCAGGGGCCTTAACCAAACCTTAAGTATCTACGATACTGCGACTGGCCCCTTTGCCTGTCGAGATCTTCAGATCAACAAAACGCTAACCTCATTTATTCACCTGATGTTTAGGCTACCGTTTGTATCCTGTAAATCAGGTGCGCTCCCTTGTAGAATCCTCCGGTAAAATGCTTACTACACAGACAAGCAGTTACGTTGAGAACGGAAATTATAGCTAACGTGAACACAAGATAAAACAGCAACTGTATTAACAGCCCAACTGTGGATGAACTTAAACACGTACAACAAAGAAAATGAGAGTTTAAAGCAGAATATGGCAACCTGAGGAAGAATGTCCCTCTCTGTTGTGCTTCAGCTCTGCCTCCACAGCCCAATGCTGCACAGGAGGCTGTCACATTTGAGACTCTTCCTGGCTCTGATAGGTTGCTTTTACTCAGTAACAGAGGATTCATGCAAAAAAGCATGAGGAGGAGTCACATGTATCTGATTGTTTTTCACTGACCGTCTCATTTCCTATTCCTGGAGAAGAGCGGCGGTTTCGGTATTTTTTCTTTCAGGCAGACTAGCAGTCTGCAGATGCGATTCCACCCAGCTGGGAATTGCCAAAAAACTTTTTTATGTCAAAAACACTTGGAAGAGGTGTTAAACGTGGCGTACTAAGCACAGGTATATCCAACCAGCCAAAGTTCAGTTAATCATTGATGACATCCCGACACACAGGGCTGTAGGCAGAACTCTCACAGCACAAAGTTGCAATATTAGTGGTTCAAAAGTCACACTTTCCATTAGCCTCTGTGCTGTCAGACTTTCCATCACGATTAGAAGGTCATCGTTTCATTTTGCTGATGTTTTCTTCCTCCACAGTCCCAGCTGGAAAATTTAAAGCCACCAACTAATCATTGCAATGAACAAACCTATAATAATCACATAACAGCAGCAGAGGGATGCACACATATAATCACAGTTTGTTTCGCTTTTTTTTCTGAAATAAAAAATAAATACATTTATGCAAATGAGGAGCATCCATTCATGATCTTAAATGGAGATGGGTAGAACCATCAAGAGTCAAGATGCAGTGGCATCCAAACACCTCCGGACACGCACCATGACTGTGCAAAGTGAGCACGAATGCGTGTCTGACTTTGGATTAGCAGACAATAAATCCAGTTGGGAGAGTATGTACGTTATACCTGCAGATTCGCTGCACATTCTATACCTCTTCCTCAGCTCCTGTTTCATAACACTGTACATCATTGCTCCATTGTGAAGCAATTTCCATCCAGACCAGGATTACATAAAAGAGGATAGTGCAATAAAACTATTGATTTTCTCTATTTTGGACACCTTCAAATGTCAGCACGGTCACGAGTATTTAGAGGTTCCCCCTCGATGGTTTTTAGGTGAAAGATTCACAATTTAAAGCAATCTAAAGGCTGCTGTAACTGCGCCTTGATGATCAGGGAAAATAAATCCATTTTGTGTGTTTCTCATCTTCTTTTTTTCTACAAATCTAAACACAACATACTCATTCTTGCCAATGTGATCGTTTTGGCTGATCACTGCTCGCTGCTTTCAATGTCGGGGGACATGATTTATTTAAGCTGATTCCAGCACAGCACTACCTCACAGCATCAGCTACATTCCTAAATATAAATGTGAACCACCAGAGGAGGGGGAGGAATTATAAGTCAGATAAGAAGAGGAGGGAGAAGAAGAAGAAGAAGAAAAATGGGATGGAAGAAGAGAGGCGACCCGGCCAACTGTCAAACAACTGCTTCATTGATTAATTGATACCTACAGGAAGTGCAAGCAATGAGGTTGTTATGACTGTTTCTTTAGCTGAAATGCTGCTACAAAGCAAATATTTCCATTATTTTTCTCATTACAAAATTAAAACCTCTTAAAAATCACAAATATTCAACCTGACACTTTGACAATAACATGCAGCAGGTTTTGGTGAAATGTTTCAACAAATTTCCAAGAAATAAATCTGCCCGTAAACCAGGATATTCCTGCCTGTGAGGGAAGTGGCCATAAATGTGCAGTGAAGGATGATGTCAGACAGCAGGCGTGATGACAGCGAACGCCTGGTTTACTGCACATCGTACTACTGACCCTGTTCTAAATAAATCTGAGAGGGAACGAGCGGTGCAGAAAGACCTCAGCACGCCACCACAGAGAAAAAAAAGCTTGCTGCTTTAAGGGCGGGTTTACACATTCAAGTGTGGACGATGTGGAGACGAGGAGGAAGAGGAGGAGGACTGCCAGGAACTGCCACGTTCAGGAGGTCAGAGGTCAAACCTGGACTTCTTCCACAAACTGACTGAGAATCAGTCATCAGAAATAAAATTTAAAAAAAACCTTTCTATGTGTGTTTTCACTCAGAGGATCCATCTATAAAGTGGTTTGTAAGTAATCAACATTTGGGCAGGACAGCAACGACTGCGCACAGATAAACGACCAGAAAATTTATCACAAATTTGACCAGATTCATCGTTTCGGGAGTGTATTAATGACCATTTTCATGTACAGGGGGTTGTTTTTGCAGGTGAAACCTGCTGCTTTCATGTTTCCCAGATCCTGACAGGCTCCTCTTGAAATTCCCCAATAACGAAACCAGCTTTGATGAGTAAGCATTTAACCATTTCTTTGCCTAGACCCATCGTCAAATCTGCTGTTTCTACAGGAGTTCGGTTTATACGGGGGCTGTTGAGCACATTCAAATTCTGAAGTTCTCATTCTGGTAAAATTGTCCTGAAACACCTCTGCATGTCACATCCAAAATAAACTGAGAGCTGTTCCTGAACCAGTAAAGTCTTTACTTTTGAAAGTTGACACTAAACCTTTTCCCAAAGAGCCAATCATCCCTCTAAGTGTTACTGGTGAGTTAGTAACATTTGGAGATAATGCAGAAAGAAAATATCGTGTTTGTCTGAATTTTTCTGATATTTCCTCCTCTGACTGGTCACCGTCATGACAACGGCACGTCTCTACTCCCTGAAGAGTGGACTTAGTTTTTCTGTTTATTTGTCCACATTTTTACCTCAGAGACTCTAAAAAACTGATGGACGGATGGACGACAGGAAGTTGCCCCCAACTGGCATCTGCTGTCAGTCCATGAGACGCCAGGCACTGACTCTGTTGCATTTTGAAACTATTTCATCAGTTCAGTGCCTTTAAAGTGCAGATTTTGTCTGTCATTACTCTACAAGAGCATCAACGCTCCTTTTTATGGATCCTCTGGAGGTCTCAGTGTTTAGCCGTGTCTAAAATCTCCCACAGGTGCTGAGCTGGCTGGATGAGGAACGTGAAAACCACTGCTTCCAAAGATGCACCCCGCTGGCTGTTTTTACCTCGCTCAGCTCCTCTGTGACTGGCCAACCTTGAATCCAGAACCGAGTGCGACCTTAAAGCTTCCTCAGGCATAAATAAACAAAATATGTTCGAACACGAGCTGACGAGGATCAAAGAAAGTATGACTGCAGGTAAAAAAGGTTATTTTCCTGACTGCAATGACCAATGTAATATAACACAAGAATCTGCTGCTCATCTCTTCTTACCACCATTTCCCTCTTTTTGTCAATCTGCCAGAGGTGACTTGTCAGATAATGGCCTCCTCCAACAGCTGGAGGGGTCAAAGGGTCACATGACAGTTGCAGAGGTCTGCATTCCTGAACATCTGCGGATTGTTTGATATCGGATAACCTGGATTCACTCGCTGTCCTTTGAACATCGTCCCCTTCACAGCGCATTCATGAATCAAAGGTCGACATTCCTCTCTTTTCGCCTCAAGGACAGGTTGAATAAATAATGGCAGGCTTTAAAGTAAATACCATCTTAAAACTTCTCTTTTGTCCACCCTGCTCACATCTGAGCACAGCAGCACTGGCTTACAGTGTCAGGACTTTCCTTCAGGCACTTCATGTGAATAAAAGCTCAGTTTTTAAAAGCTGTTTTCATGTTTCACAGCTTATGTAACTGGATGATATCAGGCTGATCGTCCTCCTGCACATGACCATCTGTTAATACTCATCGCTCTTAAAGCTGGTTCTTTTTAACTCATTTTTACATGAATTTGTTTCTTCTCGTGTAGAAATGTTCATTTGTTTCAACGAGCTCCTCTTTTTTCTGTCTGAGGTGAACTAGCAAATAAAAACACCCACAACGAGCGCTGTTTTTATCATCTGATTATTCAATCTAACTTCCTACTCTATTTCATACCAAAATAAGGAGCTGTAAGTGGTAAAAATCTATTTCTCTTTGACACTGTGTCATTTATTTTGACAAAAACTGAGACAAAACACAGAAGCAGTGTTTGAAAAACTAATCATGATGATTAATGATCAATGCACTGATCATTGACTGATCGTGAGCACTTCCATAAAAGCTTTGTCAGTTTTGTCAGTTTGCTGGTCTGGAGCACTCAGGTGTCTGTTAACACAATGCCAAGGAGGAAAGACATCAGCACAGTGGAGATAGAAAACTTTTCTCACTTAATTTCAAGTAGAATTGGTCATGAAATGATCATTCAAGTCTGAAACGATTCCTCACGTAACTTGAATAACTCGCCTACAAAAAAAATGTTCCTTTTAATTCCCACCAAGATGTTCTACTCAGTGGTCGCCCTGTTTCACACGGACACTTATTACTGTCACACAATGAGCGCACGTGCTGCGTTTGTAGCAGCTTGATTTGATGGAGGAAACCAGAGGAAACAACAAGGGGCAAAATCTGAGAAAAAGAGGAAAAATTCTCTGAAGTTTGGAAGCATTTCAAAGAAAAGAAAAGAGAAAATACTGTTCTGTGTGTCTGACATAAAAGTGAATTATAACTAACCCACTAGCAGAAGCACGCTATCATATTTTCCTTAATGTGCCTCTGCCTATCAGAGCAGCTTCAGTCCGTAAGCTGTTAATGTGAACTCATATTCTCAGTCTCATCAAAGGACAACCAAAATTTTTTAAAAAAGCTCATTTTATCTGACCATGCTGTATCTGAAAAATCAGAGACTGCTGGTTAAGGTGTTGTGTTAACTGCTGTTATTTCACTCTGTCTCATTCACTGTGTTGTCTGATAACAAACAATTAAAAAAAGGAAATAAGAGGCTTTATTAGGATTTCGGCTGCATTAAATGACAGTTTATGAAAGCAGAGAGCGTGTGAGAGAAGCAAACAGATGTTAACACAGCTGGACATTAGCTACAAAGCTAATACCTACTGATACCTTATTGATGTCAGGATGAGAAATGTTTTTAAATAAATATGTTTTTTTGGTAATATGGCTAAAAGCTGATTCATAACGTGAGCTTGTTCACGCTTCATTCTCAGCCACTAACAGTCGATGCTGTGTCGAGCTCAGCTCTGTGGGTGAGTCAGGCAGAGACAAACAACTGTAAGCGTGTCGCGAATTCACAAATAAACATCCGACACCTTTGCAAAACATGGGATGGAAATACATTTTCAAAAAGTTTAAACATGGGCAAAGAAGTTAATCCCAAAAAGGAGTTTCTTATTTTATCCAGTTTCATCTCAGCATTGATTAGTCTGCTGATTATTCACTCGATTAGTCGTGCGGCGTCCAATTCGTACCTATCCCAATCTGTCAAAGTCCAAATTGTCCAAAGTCCAAGCCCCTAAAATTGTTGTAAAAAATTGAGGTACAAAATAGTAACCATTTTATTTGATTTAAACTTCTGTAAGTGCATGTTTTTAACTTAACTTTCACTAAGTTAGTAAACTAAAGTCAAACTCAGTTTGTCAGTTCCACTGACTATGAATGGGAGATGCAAAACAGCTGGTCCATGGTTTGATTCTTACCCAAAAATTCAACAAACCGGACACAAAGAGTTTTTATGGACTGCATTTTTATGGACTGCGGCAGTTCATTTGGCTTGCTTCTCTTTACTTTTCAGAAGTTAGTACAAAAAAACAAAAAAAAACCTCGACTTCTTTCTGAATCTATTTGCACAATCGGTTTCATAACAGCTTCTCCTCGTTTTAAACCTTTTTTTCTGTGTTTTTGCACCAGTCGAACAGCCCGCTGCCTCTGAATCAAGTACTTCATACTCTGGAACCTCGCTGATGATGTCACACTCATTCCCTTTTTTATTAAAACCCTTATAACCTAATTTTTAATCAATCCGTTCCACTTTCATTTCAGTGCTAATTTTGTTCCACTTTATTCATTCAGTTCAGCTTTATGTTCAATCTTCTCTCTTAAAGAGGAGTGTGTGTGTGTCATTTACTGCTATTCTGTCCTGGCTGGTGTCATTTTAAGGCAACATCAAGCTGCAAGTAGCATCTGAGACGTACAATAAAAGCAGATGTAGCTACGTAGCTCTACAGAGGGAGTTTTTTTTTTACCCTGTTGACAAAGCTGTGATTGTTAAAAGCCGTTGCTGAACACAAAAACCAACCAGTTAGATCCTGAACAAGTAGGGAGACAGAGAGTTTCAATCTGGGACCAAACCACTGCTGAACGACTGTATTTAGCTTTAAAAAGAAGACAGTAGGGCAGAGGGCATTGGAAGGAGTTGAGGGGGTGTCCCGTGTTGTTTGGGGTCAGCAGCGTTTGGAAGTCTCTGCCTTTGTTCAGATCCTATCAAGTGTGAAAAACGGGGGCAGGCCTGAGGCCCCGCGCATCATCTCTGCTCCCGCTAAACAAGCAAACATCCGAGCAGAAGGAAACCTCTGAACGTCTGCAGCCCTGCATCACGCAAACAGAACAGACATACAGACAGAAACAGGGGCTGACGCCAAATCCAATTCACACTTTTACAGTGTGGTGAGGCCCGGAGGGACGGCGAGTGGAACAAGCATCACTTCCTGTCGAGATCGACAACAGAACCAGGGTTTAATGATGATGCTTTGGCTTCTCTCTGGGGGGTGCAGTGCTCAGTGTCAGACTGTTATGACACAAACAGATCCTAGAATAGTGATGGAAATTAATCCTGCATTTTTGTTTTTCTATTGCTGATAAAACCCTGGGCACTTCAAATTGTCGATGGATCCTGTCCTGACTGAACCGTGTGTCTACTGCAACTCTCAGTCGTGTTTACTTGCTCATTGAACCAGATTTAGACTCAGTTATATCACAGATTTTGTCATTTTCATCTGCATTTTTAATCCCTGTCTGCAGACGTTTGGCTTGCAGAAAACGTTCTTCTACCACATCAGCTTCGGTTCGCCCAGTTCTGTTTCAATCAGTTAAAACAACCTCCAGCACCCTCCAACATATCTGTTCACTCTCCAGATATCTTACATCACTTCTAATCTCCACATTTGGCTCAAGTGCACCAAATCCTCCAAATCTGGAGGGTTAATCATTCAGACAACTAACTGCATTTCATTATCAGCTAATCCTCTGATACCTTTCTTAATTAACTTGAAAAGTATTACGTCAAATCCTCACATTACAAAGTCAGAACTGTAATTACTATTTACAATTTTTGCTTGTAAAATCTATCGATTGGTCTCCACAGACCTGATTTCCGCTGGCTTTTTAATGCTACTGGAAAATAACCTTACAAAAGATCATAGCCAATATGGTTACGGTTTAATGAAGTAATTCTGACGCTGCGACGCTGCGGACTGTGCAAGAAAACATTAAAGACGTTCAGCTGCTTCTATAGTACGGCTGAATTCACTGCACAGACGTTATCTTTAAGTTACTTTACTGTTGATTTTGTCCGATGAGGCTGCGGTTATAAAATCAAGATTTTTTTAGAGCAGAGCGATAGTCTGGTGATGCCTTAAGTGACCCCGAGCTGACACGTGGTCTTAATTCAGCCCCAGTTTCTGACAAAAGAAACAGAAAAATATGTGAAAGCAGTTTTATTGGGAATTCAGCTGGATTAATATACACTGCCAATTCTCTGGTTTAACAAAAAACAAGCAAAAAGATGGAGCTTTGGAGCATGTACAGAGCACTTGGGACTAATTGAGTGTTTACATGCAGAAGAGATTTGATCCCTGGGTGCGTTCGTACAGTTTTGAGACCTTCGAATTTGGTTGGAGTAGCATGTCTACATGTATTTTGAAAGTTTAGTTTGAGACCGACACAAAAATTTGTTTCCTTTGTCGTGTCATACTAACGTACTTCAAGTCACTGCATTTCATGAAATAGTCACAAAACTACTGTTGCGTCACATTCAACAGGCTGGACACACAAACCACACGTTTTTACTGATATACGTCACTTTAAAGGTCATGCTGGGACACACACACACAGACAGATATCCTGTTTATCAGAACAGGCACACAGATTTCTGTTTCATGAGCCTAGTCTCACTTTTTGTCTTTAGCCACCTGGTATTTTTTAGATGGGATGAGACTCACTGGACAAAGAATAAACGAGGGGCCAAAAAAAAGTGGTTTTGTAACATGGTATGGTTTGTAAGAGAGTCTATTCTGAGGCAAACCTTGGTGTTCTCCTGACCTTTAGCAAGTCATTTTAATGGCTAAATGTACCCAGTGACCGAATGAAGACGGAAAGGTTTAAACAAAGATACTTGAAAGAGTAAAAGTAGAAAGCAGTTCGTACAAGAGACGAACTTGGGTCACTTAAATGACAATTGTGTGGAAATCCAACACCAAACGCTCATTTATTAACAGTTTAATAAAAACTGTGTGGAATAGTTTTCCTGTAAGCAGTTATTTTGTATCTATGTACACGAACATATCCTAGACTGTCTTGACTATCAATTAAACTGGATCTCAAAGTGTATCTGGGTGTGTTATCTGTACCTAAAAAGTAGCAATCAGCTGAAACTAAAATCTGGGTTGTGGGTCAAGTAGAAGCACCTGAAGCTAATATTGTTTAGATTATCGAAATCAGACAAAATGTTTAATCAAATAGCTTCTAGGGTACCATAACCCACCAAGAGAGGATGAAAAGCAGAAACACCTGCAAACTTTTATCTGATTTAATCCCTTGGTGAATTCAAGGTTAGTTTTAAGGGGAGTGTTGTTTTTTTCTTTGGAATTAAAAAAATAAAACACAGTGAGACACAATGTGGAACCAAAACCAAAACTCTTCAAACTGAAAGAAGAACTGCTTTGTGTATTAAAGGCAATCTGACCTCATTCAGCCTAATGACCAACAACAGATGGCACCAGGTCACATTTCATGGTAAAGACGGTGTTTGGCTCCAGACAACTCAGAACAGGCTCCATAATCTGAGCTCAGTCCCTCCAAAAGCTCCACTGATTGTGGAAATTGACATAAGTAATCAAGAACGACAGGTTACAGTTTAACTTACAGTCAAATATGACCTCTGGTAGGGGCTTCACTGCAGCTCTTCCAGTGAAAAAAGAGGCCTTCCTCTTTCTACTTTCTGTCTAACACAAACAGGAGAGGGGGAGGAAAGAGGACATGCCTGCAGCAACACAAAGCACCGTGTTTTTCTTTTGGAATCACCTGAAATATCCCTGTTCTGGGTTGCTGGCGGGGAAGTCCAGCATTCAGGACTTCCTAATCGGCTAAAAACAGCACCCACCTCAGTTTTGTCACTCATCGACATGACAAAAAAAAAAAACCTTAAACGTGTATGTTGTGTTTCTGCACCAAAACTTGAACGATTCTTGTAAAAAATCCATTGAGAACAGCTGATTTTCCACATTCAGTGACTTGGCGCAACTTTGTTTTAAATGAACAAATACATCTTTACAAAATGAACAACGGATGCAGATATTAAACTAAACTATCTTTCCAGACTAATTGGCATTCTTCTAAATAAGTGGCGCACCATTTTCTTTCCAGCTTTCCTGCAGTCTGCTTTAAAGGACGCAGCTGTGACTTAAACCAAGGAGCCAGCCTCCTCTGACTGATTACCTTCTAGTGTTCCAGTTTGTTCACTTTTTAAAGCTGGACATGAAGAATTATTTCAACAGATGATGATGGAAGCCCACATCCCTCTAACCCCCCTCCCCACCCACCGGCCTCGCCCCTCTCCTCTCCGGATGCTGGGGCTCATCGTTATCTCTGGACCAGGCCCGTCTACCTCAGCTGAAGCCTCTCTCTCACACACTCACACTCACACACACACACTTATCGTTGCATCACACAGCACAAAAGCCTGAAATTGCTTCCAGCTGGCTGTGAGTAAACCTGGTCCCGACAGCGCGGAGACGGGAGGAACTGAGGGGAACAAAGCGGTCCGCTTCCACCCTGAGCTGCTCTGCAGGGCTCTGCGGTGCGGGTCAGTTCAGACCCAAAAAACCTGTCCGATAAACCCCCAACAAACTCCCACTTTCACGGCTTTTACGCTTCCTATAGATCGCAGCTGATATGAGGCGTTTAGTCAGGAAAATGCAAAGCTGCGCTCTGAAGTGCTGACAGTTCAAGGCCAGGCCTCTCTTTCTGTACTTTACACCAGTCCGGCGTTCATAATGATGATGATGATGATGATGCGCCCCAGTCCTGCCTTGCGCATCCTGAGCGCGCACCAACCCGCACAAGAAATAACCCCCAAGAGGAGCAAGCGAAACAAGGAGGACCGGGGAGATGGAGGAGTGGCCGGCCGGCCAAGGGACTCACCAGTCGGTGTCCGAGGTCTCGTCAATGACGTCCTGGTAGGCGGTCAGCAGGGCCAGTCTGTTCTTGGCGAGATTCACAGCCATGTTTCTGTCCCTGCGAGCATCCAGACCGCTGCTGATGGAGAGAAACACGGAATGAGACCACAGAGGACGAAGAGGAGGAGGAGGAGGAGGAGGCTCCGACTGGTGGAGACAAAGAGGCGAGGAAGGAGTCCGAGAGGTCCTAGCGCCAGCTGTGCAGGCCGATGGGTCCTAAAGCTGAGGAGTGAACTTGTGCTGCTGTCTCAAAATAAACAGAATATAGCTATTGTACATTTCTATAACAATCCCAAAGATGGACCCTGGATATATTATGCCACAGTTACATCAGAGTTTACCCTAATGATTATGTTCAACCTGTTTTTCAAAAAAACACTTAGTTAAATGTCAATTATGAACAGAATGCAAGGATTTACCAGTCTCATCAGCTGATTGTCTGTTTACAACAGAACTGAAAGTGAGACGTTTTACAATTTCATGAAAGGATATGAGCTCATTTTTAATTTGATGGCAGCAACACGTCTCAGAAATGTTGGGACAGGGGCAACTAAAGGGCTGACAAAGTCAGAAAAAAACTAAAAATAAACAGCTGGAGGAACATGTTGCAACTAATCAGGTAATAGTAACATGATTGGGTATAAAAAAGAGCACCTTAGAGAGGCAGAGTAACTCAGAAGTAAAGATGTGCGTGCAAAGATTCTGTAATCTGCAAAAATGTGTCTACAAATTGAGAATCACTTTCAGAATAATGTTCCTCTACAAAACATTGCAAAGACTTTTAATATTTTTGATAGGTGCTGGATGGACCATGCTGTCCAGATGTTTCACCACCTGAAATCATATAAAATACAACAAAGAAGACTCAGGACTGCTGAGCAGCTGGACTCCTGCGTCAGACAAAAATGGGACAACATTTATCTCCCAAAGGTTCAACAGCTGGTCTCCTCATTTCCAAGATGTTTACAGATTGTTGTTAAAAGAAGAGGGGATGATGGACCGGTCCTAACTTTTTTGACATCACCCACCACTCTGTGGGACCTTTTTGTGCCTGTTGCATATTATTGTGGAAATCTGGAAACAGAAATCCATACATGCTAAATCTTTCTTGTCTTTCTATCCTAAAGGGACGATATGACTCCTTGGAGACGAGGTTAAAAAAAAGTCTTAAAATGAGGTTAATCAATTAGTTCATCAATCTTTATTTAGATTTAGATTTTTTTCAATCAAAATGCAACACGGACCACATAACTGAACAGAGAAAATGAACACAAGCGAGAAATTAAAACAAAATATGAGAAAAGAAAAATAATGAACACACACATAAAGGCAAGAAACAGTAAATTATAGCGAAATACTACTAAAAACAGCAATAAAACAATACATAAAAAGCAAAAAGGAAATAAAAATATAAATCGCCAAAAAAAGAGCATATTAAGAGAGAGATCTGAGGTTATAATGACTTCATTTTAAGCTCTGATAAGGAGCAGATGTATTTTTAAGATGTCCTGAAAATTGAAACCTTTAGTTTAAAGAGGGCGTTACTTTCTTTCTCACATGTATGTACTTTTAATTACATTTTCTGTTTTCAGCGACACATTTCCAAAACAGTTTTCTGTCCTGGTTCATAATCACAAATGTTGGAGAGATTTAGTATTTGATCCATAATAAAAGGGATTATCAGATGTTCTTATTATGCAACAGCAGAGGAGGGGCCCTGTTCATCAGAGACAGGCCGTATTTAAACCTCTATCCTCTGGTCAGTGAAATCTTGGTAACTATTCATAACTGTGATTCACTTACATATTAAAAGCTCAAAACATTTCCGTTGTGCATCATTGGAACCAAAGATTCTTTTTTTGTTGATGAATACATGGAAACGGTGGAGAGGTGGATACAGCAGGATAAGAAAAGGAGATTCATTCAAACTGGATTTTGAGTAAATGGAGTTTCAACAGCTTCACCTTGTTGATAATTGCTGTTTGCGGCAATTAAAGACCCCCCCCCCCAGACACACACCCCACCACCCCCATCCTCTATTATCCTCTGGCTCAGTTTTGAGCTCTGAGAGCCAGGGGAAGGTATGTGGGCCCAGTGCCAACCGCCGGGCCTGGGAGACAAACACTGAGGCTGCCCGTGGCAGGCGGGTTACCACGGCAACCATCCACCACTGCCAGGCGGGGGAAAACCTCCTAAATGTCAACTTTTCCGGGAAACGAGGAGAAAAGAACTTCATTTTCAGTCCATTCCTTAAAAGGTGCACAAAAACCCTCACAAAGGAATTCCTGGACCATTGGGTCATCAGAGGTCTCCTTTATTTCATAGATTTAGTCTAATTTGACATCAATTTCCATTGGGTTAAATTCGGATCTGTGTTTTTCAGAGATTTGTGACAAAACTGTGCAAAAAGTGTGACATGAAAATGACATAAATGCCCTCCGTTACCCACAGTCTGTGCTTTGTTCAAAATGTCCACTTGCTCTCCGTGGAGTCGCCACATCAGTCAGCCATTTTGTTGTGCTCTTCAAACTTCTAGCCGTAACTTTTTTACCTCCGTGTAGTGAAATAGAAACTCATCATGTGGTACACCAAACTGCACAGATAACTGATAACTGATAACTGTCTGTATTGTTTAAAGTGTTTTTGTATTTTCTGCTGGGTTTTTTTGTTTCTTTTTGTTGGAGTAAAAGATTTATCTTTCAATTTCTTCTCCTTCTTTGGTTTAATAAATGGACTCTCCTCCTCAACAGAAGGGTATTTGATTGATTTATTGATCAGGTGTGGTTCTGGGATGCCTCTGAAGGGGGAGGCAGACAGGTGGACAGATGGGGGACAAAACAAAAGGTCTATATCCCATCTGCAGCCTTTGTGTGAGGGTGATTGTCTCTCCTTTTGTCTGTCTTCTTTTTTTCTCTAAGTCCCTCCATTTCCGTTTGTTCTGATCAGTTCAAATGGAAGCTCCACATGTATAATAGTCTCTTTAATCCTGTGTCCTCATAGATGTTCTCAGTTAACCTGGTTTAACAGCAGCTCACTTTCTAATTCCTCTTTAGTCATTTTGTCCAGCTCTCCTCAGGCTGTCTGCCTGTGTGGAGATAACTGGAAAAATCCATCCGGCGATGTGTGAAACCCTGTAAAATGAAGCATGTTTCTCTCACTGCGAGTAGAAAATATGCTCTGAATGTTTCCATCCAAGAACAGATGTGGGCGTCACAGTGGATGTGAAAACAGATTAGAGAAATAAAAAACTCTGTGGGGGTGAAACAAAGTGGGGATTAGTTGTGAACACTGAGGATGGTGAGCTGTAAATCTATCTGAAGGCCTCTATGGGCTGTAAACTGTTGTAACCCCAGATTAATAAGGGATGTTTGTAGAGAAGCGGGTTGCAAAGTAGTTTGAAGAAAATATTCGAGTTTTAATGGTGACAGACATTTAAAACACAATCAATTTGACGGAGATAGTTTGTCCAATAAATGTTAATTTACAATAAGTGACTAAGTTGAAGTGGGTAATGAGAAAAGAAACAAACTCAGTTTAAAGACACGACGCGTTGATTTTCATTTAAAAGAAGCGTTGCAAAAAAATAATAAGAAACTAAATAAACGTATCTTTACTTGGTAGCATTTTTACCGTATTTTGTATTTGAAATAAACCAATTTGTAGGTGCTGGATGTGGCTGTTGATGTCAGTCTTAAAGCCTGGGTTTAGGTTGTCATTTTTTGGCATCAATTTCCACAATTTGAGTGAGTGCCCTCTGGAAATCAGATATACCAGATACCCTCCTCTTCCTACTTGGAGATCCAGTCCATGAACACCACAAACAAGATTGGGGAGAAGGGGCAGCCCTGGAAGAGACCATCACACACACTGTTAACGCGCTCAACTTTGTACCAAGAAGGCGGACACAGCTCTTGTTTTGGTTATGCAGGGACTGAATAGCCAGTAAAAGCAGCTCTGGTTCCTCATACTCCCACAGAAACCCCCAAAGAATCCCTCAGGAGACATAGTTGTAAAATTTATCCAAATCAATAAACCACATGTGGACTGGATGGTCAGAATCTCCTTGACGGTGAAGATCTGTTCCACTGTTCCATGACCCTAAAATGCAGTTCAAAGTAACCTTCCTGGACCTCCAGGTGGTGTCTTTGAGGTTTTGCTAAGTGGGGATTCCGTCGTTCTCTTGAGGGAGTTCAATGCACATGTGAGCAATGATGGAATAACCTGGAGAGGCATGATTGGGAAGAACTCCCTCTGTGATCCGAACCCAAGGCGTGTTTTGTTATTACACAGCTGTTAGAATCATGGATTGGCCATAACCAATCCCATGTTCAAGCACAGTGTGGTTCATAAGTGTACTTTGTACAAAGTACTTTGTACAAAGTACACTTATGATTATATAATCGTATCATCAGACCTTCGGTCTTATGGACACACGGGTGAAGAGGGACAGATTGATCCTAATCGAGAAGTGAAGGTAAACTGGCGACGTCAGGTGGAGGCCCCTGTCTGGGAGACCGTCAACTCGCACCTTTGGGTACATTTTTCACACATACCAGGGGAGGTACATGGAATCTGAATGGACCATGTTCAGAGACTCCATTGTGGATGCAGCTTCCAAGAGCCGTGGTCACGGGGTCAAAGGTCCGTGATGTGGTGGCAGCCGGAGGACCTGCTGGTGGACACCAGCGGTGCAGACAGCCATCAAGCTGAAGAAGGAGGCCTTTCAGGTTTGGTTATTCCAGGGGCCACATGAAGCAGCTGACAGGTTAAGCTGTGAGGAGGAAGAAAGGTTAATCGAAAGGTCAATGTTACTGTAGTTGCTGTGATTATTAAAATATCACTAATCCAGAATCCTCCACAGAGTCACTGTAAACACCTGGATTTAGATCACGGTGATTTTAGATGTTTCGGTTGCATTTTACTATTTGATGCAGCTTTTAACAACTTGAAAAGTCGGAGGGGCTCTTTTTTAAAACTGATCACCTGCAAATGAAACCATGACTGCAGAAGAGTCTAATAAAAAAAAGGTCCAACATTTGAAAATATACTTTGTGTTGAAGACCTGAAGATGCTGTTTGCTTTCACACACACACAAAAAAAAACTAGAATTTAGAAAACTGGTCTCACTGTGATGTTGCCTCCGTGTGTCGGAGTTTGGGTTGACAGAGGTCAAACCTGCAGTTCTTAAGTTACAAAAAACTATCTACAAGCCAAACACGACCTTTAACACAGCGTTGGTAACAATGCTCCTGCTGCAGACTGAGGAATGTGTTCATTTCCTCCTCGGTGTGAATGTTTACTCTCTGGATGTTTTTGGAACGGACTCGGTTAAAAAGTCCTGGAGGGAAGGAATGTGGGGCCGTGTGTTTTACTTTTGTTGTGGGGGCGTAAATCTGTTTACTTCACCTTACATGGAGAAAGACACGTCCCTGTAGCCTATAGAATTACGTTTTGGGTGACGATTTGATTTGAAATGTGAAAAACTTTAAAGGACTCCATACTCTGAAGGAATAATAAAGGAGAAATAGAAGACAAACTATATTTTCATCGACAGCGCAATAACACAACGCTGATAAGAGGAGATAAAGCTGACGGAGAAAAACAGCTCAGTGTTGCTGCCATGATGGTGAAAAAGGTTGAGAGCAGAAGTCACAATCTCTGTTTCCATCTAGTGTTCAGTTCAGGGAATCACAGGAAGCCAATCATCCATCTTTCAAGCTTTCATTACCTTGATTGAAAAAAGAATCTTTATTTTTCAAAGTTATTGTATTATATTTATGTAAGAATGTGGTGTACTTCATATCAGCCAGCAGTCCAAAATAACAATATGATGCAGTTTTCCTGGAAAGCTCCTGTGATGCAGCCATGCTTGAAAATACAATATTCAGACTTTTCTCAAGTTTGAAAAATTCCAACTTTCCTCAAAGGATTAAACACGTTGTCTTTAAAGCGCCGACGTCAAAATGTCGAACGCGTCAAATATAAACCACCATAAAATATGAATGAAAATAGAAAATAAAGGTAAAATTACATTTTTTGTTTACATTCAATAAAAATCGCAAATTTCAACTTACGTAAAAGAAAGAAAAATAACAAATGACTCAGAAAATATTCAAGTGAAAACTTTTGTCGTGACAATGACTCTTTTCTTTCAAAATTCTTCAGTTAAGTAACATTCAAACTTTTGTTTGATCGATTTTCCTTTGCAGCTTCGCACTTTAACTCCAGATTGTGATTTTTTTTTTACTGGTAATTTCTTCTTGTATCTATTCTGAAAGTTACAGCTCGAATTCTCTCTGCGCTTTTGTGACTTTAGTCATGCACAGCTTAAAAGACTGACTATTTTCAACACATCACCTTTCATTTCAATATATTTGTCACCATGAATGGCAACAAAACTAAAATGTTTTAGGACTTCTTTATCCAATCTTTTAGAATTAAAAAAATAACTTTCTGTTCGGTTCTAACATTTCCAAAACCTTTAGTGTAAAACTCTTGCTCCATTTTCAATGAGTCTATATAAATTAACCCAAAAAGAAATATATATTCTAACAGAACAGCCTTTTTCCTTTCTTCTCTTTGTATTTTTTGAGTTTATTTGGATATTTTTGCAATAACCTGGAAAAAAAAACACCTGGTATGTCAACTATTTTTTTTCTACATTAATTTATGTTAAAAGTCCAAACTCTTATCACCCTAAATCGTTTTTCACTTCCATTATAAAATGAAACTGTCCCGACTGCTGCCTTTTCAGAATGAAACATCACTCACATATTAACAGATTACTTTTATTATAAATATACAGTGTTAAAAGGGAATGGTGCCTGACACCAAGAACCGCTTACCAAGAAAGAAAAGATCAAATAAGAAAAAAAGAAAAGGAGCTTGTACTGTAGATCGGTAAAGATCATTTAACATGACTTTTGTTAAAACTTCCCGCCCAAATCAAGCACCTCGGAGAAACATCCATCCTCATCGGTACGACTCTGTGGCCAACAGTTCAGCACAGTTTGCGAAGAAAGAGGAAAAAAAAAAAAAAAAAAAGAGGATGTGCTTGTATTTTACAGTGGATCTGTGGTTGATTTCAAGAGGGAGAAAAAAGAAAAAAGAAAGGAGATTACAGGAAGGTGCGACAAAGACTTTCATCAGTGTAACATCCACAGTTTATAAAGGTGCCACATGACGCATCTTGGCATCACTGTCATATGATGAAAACATTTAGATGGATAAAAATGTTATCTGTACCTGGCGTTTCTCCAAAACTTCATTACCCACAAACCCCTTTGCACCCCCCCCCCACCAATCTCAGCTTTCCTCTCCAAGAGCTGCTGCTTCACAAAACAGATGTTAATTTATTTTGACGTCTGGATTCTCAAAGTAAGACGCTGTTCAGACGACAATATTAGGCTTTTTAACTGTGAGCATGTTTTATTTGTTTGGTTGGTTGGACAGACTTCACAACGGAGACCTGATGAATTTAAAACTCCCTAACAGCTCAAATCGTAAACACATTTTTGCACAGATTTTAGATTTACTCATGTTTGACATGTTTCCAGAATGCTCCATCGAACATGGCTTTTCTTTTCTGGTGAGTAAATGAGCATATAAGTAACTGTATTTACTCACAAAAGCAGTATTTACCTGTTGTAATAGGCAAGAAAGTGTAAATTAGGAGGGCTTTTTGGTGGAGGTACAGACATAACTGGAAGAAGTCATGTCCTAAGTTCCTTTCTATGACTGTTTTTTAAGAACACAAACATCACTTTTGTTCTCAGGTTTTTGCTTTCACAAGTTCGGTTAGGTGCAGGAATTAAAAGTAGGTGGTGAGGTTTTGGAAAAGACATTAAAACACACCCTCTAGGTACCATTCTACTTTTCTGTGGTACCCAGAATGACTTTAAAAAGGGACACAAAAAGGGGAAAAAAGTACTAGCAGAACGATTTTTATGTTGCGTTTGCCACTTCATCATGACACCAGTTTTCGTAAATGCTCTACAACAAAAATCATTTCTTACTTTTGTTCTTTTTTAGGAAAATACTAACCGGATCATCTTTGGATGATCTGGTCGGGAAGAAGGAAACTCGAAGACAAACTAGAGATTATTTTGCAATTGAACAGATTCTGATCTTTTTGTTCACGCACATCCGACAGATTTCTCAATGGATGCATTCATTCATCCACAGAAAACGTATTAAATTGACACATTTAAAATTCTCTGATACATCAATGTTTCTTATTCAGTTTTTATTTAATCAACATCTTGGGGAAATTTAAGAACTTTTTAAAAGACATTTTATAAACGCCTTTTTTTTAATTTTTTTAAATCAAGATAATCCTGCAAACTAATAAGTAGCTGAAATATTTCTCCAGCCATTAAGATTTCGGTTTATTTTCATGATAAATTGAAGCAGTTACTCTTTGTGCACTTTGGATTTCCCCAGAATTAAAAAAAAAAAAAAAACCTGCAGAACAGTCAAAGATTTTCTGAACACTTACAGTTCACTTACAGAACACAACAGTTCGGAGATGCGAAAATGTGACATGTAGCACCTTTATTTTGATCATTTCTTATCATGAACATCCAACCGGCCACTCAGTGTCCCTGTTGTCGAGTCCTGTAGGTCCAGTTTGCTCCGACATCCCAACCCCCCCCCCACGAAACCAAGAGCGGAGCGTAAAATTCAACAAAACATCGCAACAACAGGAGCTGTTGTTCAAGTCAATGGCATGAAGGCTGATGATCTAATTTAACTTTCATTTGCTTACAAATATCAACTCCAATTTTAAGTATCAGGCACTTATAAGTACTTTACATAAATGAGCAGTGCCGTTCAAGACCGATGCTGGAGTAGTGTGCAAAACACTGGATATAACAAATCTGTTTAACATGCATAACAAAATGTAAACATTTTAACATTTATCAAAGGAAGGAAAGGAAAAAAAAAAGTATACCTAATGAAACTTTTAAAACCTAAGCTTAAATAGTAAAACAAAGGAAAAAAAAAAAAGAACTGTCATACATGCTGCTGAACTCTAAACTAGACCCTCCGCCCTGAAGGACCCTCAGTGGCATGTTGTCAGTATCATCAAAAAACTTGCTGAAAAGGAAACAACTAATGCAAATGATCACATGATTAAAGATAACACAAAACCTGGTCCAGTGGAGGTGCGGTTTAACTGTGAGACTCCCAGTTTAAGTGTTGAGGCCTGGGTGCACTTCGGGGAAACTAGTTTGCACGCCTGTTTGCTGAGGTCGGCTGAATACAGTCAGGATGAATCAACAGGGGGTAAAGTGACAGAAGTAATGCGAGTTGGAGCAAATGTCCCACTGTGAAGTTTTACACTGTTTCACAATTTAATTTAGCCTCCCTGTAAGGATTCGCAGAGTGCTGTAAACTAAATGCAAGTCACTAACTGCTCATAAGCATTTCGCACAGCCCTTCTTAAGAAAAAAACTGCAATATCCTACAAGGGTGACTGGACACTCTTTAAACATCACTGGTGAACTATTAAACATCAGAAAAATATATCAAAGGACTAGGAAAAGTGGTACTGGGCTTTTTTGTTGAAGCTAAATCTTGGATGTATGAAGGTTAAAAAAAAAAGATTATAGGACTGGTATCTTGCTACCATTTTGTGGGCTGTAGCATACTTTTACAGCAGAGCATACGCTAAATTTAAGCAGAAAAGCTGTTTTATAAATGTTTCAAATATCCTACACCAGTGAGAAGCTCTTAAGTTTTGATTTCTAGCACAAATAAATATATCTGTACCCTTTATATATATTTTTGAAAGGAGAAAAATACAAAGCAAATTGCTGTTTTACATTCCATTTCATCAAAGCTGGGAATGCTAGCATGTTTGGCTAACAAACTTAATGTTTTTACAGAGGTAAGCTGTCCTGTCTTTAACCTCCAACGCTATGAACAACTATTTAGCCAAATGCATTATGTTAAAATCTTAATTCATTTTCATTAATTATCAACACAAATCAAGGATCTGGAATTCATTACACTCTAACCAAAGCTGTTAACGTCACCATGTTTGGCTAACAAGCTAAACATCGTTCCTTAAGTCATAAACTAATCCCCTTTTAACCTTCATGGCAGGGAACGACTAAGAACCTAAACGTTATCAATAATTTTCATCTATTGATAAAATACAAAGCAATTATGTCTGGAACATATTACAGTTCAACAAAGCAGCTAGCATGTTGGGCTAACATACTTAAAACTGTTCTGACAGCAGTCAGTTAAATCTGGTGTTACTTTAAAAGCTGGGGCTACACTGTTAAAAATGAGAAATGTCTGGAATATATTAAAGTTTAAACAAAGCTGTCTAGCTAACAAATTCATCATTGTTCCCACAGCGATAATCCCACCTGTTATTACTTCCTAGTGGTGGAACAAATCATTAGCAAATTTTAATTTTTTTTGTTAGACAGGAAAAAGTGTTTTTCAAGTGTAAAATGTACAAAAAACAACAAACAAACAAAAAAAAAAAACAAAACAGTGTTTTATAAAATCCAAAAGTAAATGGGAACTGTATCGTAAAAGATTACAACCTAACCATAGCAATAAAGATTAGCAAACTGTTCCAGTTGTCAGCTAACCTGCTTTTGATCCGTTTGTCTTTATTTATTTAAATAACTAATTAACTCGATGTTGCATGCAGCTTTAAAAAAAATAAAATAAAATAAAACACAAAAAGTAAAATAAAAATAAAAAAATCATGATGAAAGCTAATCCTTGATACTACAATAAAAAGAGTGATGTCTGACATTAGCAGAAGGTTAGCAGGGCGTTGTTTTTCACCACTCAACTACTTCTGTCACTTGTGTATAAATGAGTATGACGCTTCAAAATGTGCGTCATCTCCCCGTATTGATTAGAACAACAACAAGACAAAATGGCTACGACAGTTTTTGTCCACAGCTGTGCAAACGTGATCCTTTGAAGCACACCAAGGCCTTTACTGCATGAATGTGGCGCACTCAGAAAACACCTTACCAGCAATAAATAAAGGTTTACTGACATTACAAAGCAGAGCAAGACAGTTACATACAGCAGTTACCCTGTTATGAGACATATTACTGCACAGATGAAAACATGACTGTAGAAATTTACCATCCTTTCCCCACAAGCGTTTCCCCTTAAATGTCAAGGATTTGTTAATTAAGTAAAATCTTTAATTCGGATATACTATCAATTACTGAGACATTATGGAGGAGTCTGGTTGAGTACTTTGGTGTGTCTGCCCAGCTACTGAGTATACATATCTCTACTCATGCAGTCATTAACAAATAATTCTGCCTCATATTAAACCTTAATAGTCACATGAATCAGAAAAAAATCTGTAGCAAGTCAATGTATTCTTTTAAATATTTTCTCAGAGGAAAATAAATCTGCATGAATTCATCATTTTCCACCTCTTTTAAGATTTACTAGCTTGTGATGTGTGAAGAATTAGCGACTTTACAAAACAATAACAATATGGCAATAAGCTATATGCTAACTATGAAATAAACGACACCCGTTAAGTCTTAGTGTCGTGGCTGAATCCAAAGTTTGCGTAAGATGATAACCAAGAAAAACACAGGCAGACGGAAGATTTAAAAAAAAAAAAAAAAGGCAACTTTAAATATGGAAAAGCCTAAGAGTACAGTAGGTGTGCAAATCTGAACCGACACCTGCAACATAAAAACAGGAGAGGGTGCGATTTAAAGGGATACCTTGATGTTTTCAGCATTTTTCAGATACACAGTTATGTGCTTCATGTCTCAAGTTGGCACCTCAAATGAAAAGATGAAGAAACAAGGCAACGGGCCAACAAGTGACACATTCTTTGGCGAAGTGAAGCAAATTATGCGAGTTTAGTTTCCACGTATTTTCACCAAAATGTCTGAAGCAGATAACTCCAACATTTTTACGTGAATGCAGCAAAACATTTGGAATAAAATCAGATCTCAGGCAGGTGATCCATTTTCATACTAAAGCTTCATATCGATTAGGCAAACCTCATTTAATTCTCTCGAAGCGTATAATGAAGAACGCACGCAGAGTAGCCCTCTTATTCACAGGGAGAATAAGCTACGTGGACATTACACCCAGACGGAGCTGATCGGGACAGCCGGGTTTCCATTGCCATTTTTGATTTACATATAAAAAGATGAGAAGAATAAAAGGTAAATGGAAACAGTCAAAATCGAGAAAAAAAAACATTCGTTTGTGCGTTCGTTTCACGTGTTTTTGCCCGTTTCTAAGACTTGATGCACATGTGGAATGTAAACTTATTTTCAATCTTGTCTGACCTAAAAGATTAAAAATAAGGTGATTCAACAGCGTCTTCCCAGATATTATGTCCCAAATATTCCCAGAGATGACAGTAATTCCCAAAGAGAAACTCTTTTTCTTTTTTCCTTGCTCTTTTAGATGTCCACTGCAGTTTGTTTTTCCTCTTTGAGGCTTGTTTCTGGTTAGGACAACTACTTCTTCTACTTAATTACAGCCATGAGCAATACAGCCTATACTGTCAGTCTGTGGAAACAAATCTGATTCAGATTTGTTTTACAAGTGAATGGAAACCCGGCTTATGTATGAGGGCAAAAAACTCAAGAACATAACGTCAAGGAACACAGACGGCGGCTTAAAGGAGAAATCTGTTGATATTCTGTATTTCGTCCCGCAAATGCAGAAAACCGACATCCATCTCCAAATAAATTCACTTCACCTACTATTTGTGTGGAAATCTGAGTGACACATTGTTGGTTTAACACCAGCCTTCTCCCACAGATGTCTGTGAAGCATCAGCGGAATACATTCAACTAAAACGGAGCTATGATAAAGTCCAACCCCCTGAAGCAGATGAAGCAGGTGGGAAAAAAACCTGAGGTAGTTTGACTATTGAGGCTACATGTATGATCTCTAAACTGAACAGTGTTGGTGGTTAAAACGATGACAAGTGGCTGGTGTGGTCGTTATAACGCAGACTAACACGAGGAGGAGGGACGAGTATCGAGTAGCAACGCTTGTTCTGGTGTTGAATGGATAGTGAGCTGAGAGCTGGCATATCTGATCTGATCCGTCTTTGATCAGAGGGGGAGCAAGGGGACGCCTTCGTGGTTTAACATCAAGGTATCTCTTTACGTGGATGTTTTAGAAGCCAGCGATGAGGCAGCTCGCAGGCCATTTAAGGCACGTGTGTGTAAGAAAAGTTTATATAATCTTAGCTAACAAGCAGGACTAAAGAATAGCTTCACTTAACAAGCTATAACGTGAAGATTGCGGAGCTTTTCACTCAGAGCCCCAGATTACATTAAAACACTTTATCTGAAAATAACCATCTCTCTACAGAAGTAGAGTTCAATTTAAAAATGAAACTACCAAACTACAGTACACTCTAGATGCTTTTTAATGAAGTCTTGATGCATAGCATCATCCATAGATGTTATATTGTTATTCTAAAATCATATGGACCTTATTCAATATTTCAACAGAACATTGAATAGTGGAGTTAATAGTGTTATGGAGGGTTATGGCAGTGTTGATTAGAGTCAGTCTCACTCTTGTTTCTTTGTTTTTACCTTAAAGAGAACCAAGAGAAACTGCTCTGATTGTCATGTGTCTCTGCGCTGTTGTTCCTCTGCGAAATTCAACCCATCGAGAACCACAAAAAAACGGAAATGACAGGAGATAAAAGCATGAGCTCAAATGTTTTCAAAGATGAAGAGAGGAAACGTCGCTGCTCCCGTGTGTTCGGGCATCAGCGACGTCGGAGACCAACGCGGAACGTCACGACGGACACAACCGTCCACGTTCCAAAGGCGACGAGTTCCCGACCGATGCTACGGGCATCGTATCAGAAAATGTGATCACAAACAGAGCAATTAATGCTAAACACAGTGTGTGTCAGTGTTAGAGGGCCCGGCTCCCATCAGCTCTGCAGGACCAGGACCAGGACCAGAGCAGGGGCCGGGATCTCTCTCCTCCTGCTCCAGCTTCTGAAGTTTGTTGATTCTCTCAGTTTGCTCCTTTTCAACCTCCTCCTCCTTCTTCACCTCCATCTTTACTGCCATGGTTCCTTCTCCCTTCTCCACCTCAGTCCTCTGGGTTTCTGCCTCAGATCCCGAAGGAGGAAATTTCCCAAACTTCATCCCGTTCAGATCTTCCTCCAGTTTCACCTTGAAGGGGGGCAGCCCGAGCAGGAAGGCCCTGATCCTGCTGGGGGAGCTCAGGTCTGCCGGCTCCTCCTGGCTCTTCATCTCCACCTCCTGTACCGCTCCTCCTCCAGAACTGGACCGGCCCCCCAGACTGAAGTCCTGGGCCTGTTCCTGGAGGCTGGTTCTGGATCTCTTTGACAGCGGTTGGTCTGTGTTTCCGTTTATTGTTTGCCGGCTCGGTTCTGGTCCTTCACTGCTGGGTCTCTTAGGTGTGAAGCGTTTGCTGAGGTTGAGGGGTAGCGCCTGCTCGGGGGGAGGGGTGATGGGGGAGCAGGGGGGCTTGGTGCTCAGGTCCTGGGACAGAGCCTCAGAGAGTCGGCGGGTGAAGGTCTGCAGCTGAGACGAGTCCAAATGACGAGTCCTCATCAGCTGGCACACCTGAACGCTGCAGTCCAGGTTCAGAGGCAGGACCCGGAGAGGGGGGAGAGGGGGCCGGTTCCTGACATCCCTACTGCCTCCTCTCTGGCCTCCTTCATCCACGTTACAACCCGAGCAACGGGTGTGTTGCTGGTGGAGCGGATGAGGCTGAGGCAGCAGCTGGTCTCCGCTGGGAAGAGGAGTATCTGGGCTGCCACTTTTGGGTTGGAGGGTGTAGATGGTCGGGCGGTGCTGGCTTGGGTCTTGAGGGGTCAGGGCCGGACTTTCTGGGCCCCTCTGGAGGCTGATGCAGTTCCTGAAGACATCCAGAGGACACACACCTTTGATGGGGCTGAAGCCACTCAGAGAGCCTCCTACGAAGTGACGAGGCAAAGTGGAGAGGAGCATGCCCGGGGCGGGGGCCACCGACTCTCCTCTGTCCGGCTTCAGGTCCTGTTGTTTGGGCTGAAAGGGGAGGAAGGGGGTGGACATGGGGGACAGTTCAGGGGTGAGGGGCATGTTGATGGGAAGGATGGCCGGCTGGATGGGCTGTAGGGAGGAAGGAAAGAAAACGGAGGTTACGGATTGTGAACTGGAATCATATGTAGTGAACAGAAGTATCTGTTTTTTTATGTTGGAACTATTCCAGCTTTCACAGAAACTAGATGTTTCAGCTGGTTGGATGGAACTTTCTTTGTGTAGGTCTGTGCTTAAAACTGTGGGTGTAATTTGCCTGCAGTCCAGTAGTTTTACCCTGTGTGTGCTGCTGGAAGCCGGCCTTCCTCTGCCTTTAGCTGGAAGCAGAGGAGTCTGCGGCTCCGACGCCTTGGCTCGATTCTGCTGCTGAGCCAACAACTTGGCCTGAGCGATCAGCGTGGCCTTGTTGCGAGTGCCCGGTGGCCGGCCTCTGCCTCTCTTCACCACCACGGTGCCGTTTGGGCTCACAGCCTGTTCAGAGGGGAGGTTTTTTTCTTTTTAAACTAGTTCTCTAAAGAAAAATTAATGAGCTATTTTAATGAAAAAAGAACACCGTCTCCACTTCATGGTATCTGCAGCCATTTAACTTCTTAACAAAGCTTCAGAGCATCTTTAGCATCAGAGAGACAAAGACAATTCAAGCCAATCATCTCTGCACTTTATCTTTCTGCACTTCTTTCTATGCCTACACCCTATCTCTACTCTGTCACCTCTGACATAGTCAGACTAGTGGGTTCCTTCTATGTAGTTTATTGTTAGCTTTATATAGCTTGTTAAATCTTCATTTGTAAGTCGCTTTGGATAAAAGCGTCTGCTAAATACATAAACATAAACACAAAAACATAATGAATGTAGGCCAGCCTCCAATACAACAGAGAGGGAAGCATCCTTATGTTATAGTATTCACACCAAAGAAAGAAAAATTCTAAAGATTTAGTCCTGGATGAGCATCTCTCTGCTTTTGAAACAGTTTGCATCACGTAATTTAAAGTTCTGTTAAAAATAGGAGGGTTTGTATCCAGTTAAATTCAGAGGAGGTTTCATTTAGAGACAGTTCAGGAAGCCGTGATTTGGTCGCAACTCATCGAGATTGAAGTTTCTTTGCATGTTTTTCCAACTTTAGCTGCAAAAATTAAACTTTTCCAACGTTTTCGAGGTCAGTTCAGCAGAAGAAATAAACGACTGTGGTGATAATGGATTTTCAGCAGACATATGAACGTAGGTTCTCAAGAGTTTATGTGAACTGTTCCACATTTCATTTGAAGGCATCAAAATAAGGAATTGTAGTAACCCGAAACCAACCGCTCAGCCTCCATCTGAGTGAATATTACCACGATTATCTCCGATAATTGTAATTACACGATATGCGTTAATTGAGATTTTATTTTATCAACAATGCATCTTTTCAAATCAAGTTCATATCAGTGTTAAAATTCTACATCCAGTTCAAGAACCGGTGTCACTCGGTATGTTATTCTGACAAAAACTGGACTTTTAATATATCCATAAACATTAAAGGTCTGTATGTGTTCTCCCTCTCCCAGGAGGTCGGGACACGTCGTCAGGGCAGAACTTTTTTCTCCTGTGGTGTCCCAGCAACTATTGGGTGATTGGTCAGATATTTGCAGTGGGCGTGGTCAATGTGGAAAAGCTGAAGTGTTGTCATTCCCGTGGAAGGTATGAAATGTCCTGTCCAGAACTAACTTTGTTCTTGTTCTTGCCACCTCGAGAAAACAAATTCTCTGTTCTTCTGAAGTATGTAGAGGGACTCAAACTGTCCGAGCCGCACGCTCCACAGTTCAGAAATAAGAGAAGAAGTCGGTAAACAGAAGAAGAAGAAGACTGTAACAGCAGATAATAACCACAAGTGACTGATGGCTCTGAAACTACAGCAGCCCGTCCAAACAGAACTGCATCAAACTAATCCAGCTAACTTTACACAGTCCAGTTAAAATAAACTAACACAAGTTCACTGTTGTACCGGTTCAAATATATGAGCAGACATGCGGGAAAATGTGAGCTTCCACAGCCTGAACTGCATCCATTCTGAATTCATTATGAAGCCATTTAGACCTGATACTGTACTGGTCTATGGCTTTTTGTCTTTTAGTCTCTTGGGTTTCCTATGATCTGGTTTTGTTGGGTCATCCTTGGTTTGCTGATGTTCTTTTCCTTAGTTCAGCTCCCTCTGTACATCTAGTTCTGGACACTGTTCAGCCTTCAGTCCTTGTTGTTGTTCATTTTCACCATTTCTATCCCCAGATGTCCTCAGCTGCCTCTCGTAGCCTGATCACCGTGTTACCATCTGTTCCCTCCTCTTGTTACTCACCTGCTAGCCTGTCTCAGTACACGCACTCCTTGGTTTTCAGTGTTTTCAGTCTTTGCTCTATCAGTCAATCTGTTATGTGTCGCTTTAGCTCAGTCAGTCAGTCCATCCAGTGTTTTCCTACTTGTCAGTTTTCAGTCAGGAGCTCTGCTATTCCTGTCTCGGCAGCGTCTTGTTAACAGTATAAAGTCTTTGACCCCCTGTAAATTCTGTGATTGGGTCCTTTCCCTCTGAGCTCTAAACATGAATCACGAGAGATGTAACTAATTCTTTTCAGGGCAAAGTCAATCATTTAAAAGCTGAAGGGTTAATCTCCAGAAGCTTAGTAATAGAAGGGTTTTGGTGGAAAGTTTATGGTTTTCCAGAAAACCCTCTTATTGAAACAAAGGCTGAGGTCTGAAGGGGTTAAAGGTTCATCCCAACTCACCACAGTACAGAAGAAGCATGAAAATCCAAACTCTGTGACTAAATAAAAGGATGTGAGAGGAGTGTAGCCACGAGTCTGCCTCTGAATGATGAAGACCCTGAAACCTTCAGCTACTCCACATGTTGACAGTTTGTCACTCACAGCAGGGGGAGGAAGAGGAGCGTGGATGACGGCCCTCTTGTCCTTGGCTTTCGGTCCGGGTTTCCTGCCTCTTGGAAGAGGTTTCCTTCCTCTCATCCCTCTGGGTTTGGGAGGCGTGGGGGACTCTGGGATTTTGAATTCTGCTCCTCCTGCTCTGAGGTGGTCTTCGTAAGGCAGCATCAGTCTGAGACACGAACACACAGTTACAGGATCCTGCAGATTCAGGCCTTTGTTTGCGTGTGTGTGTGTGTGTGTGAGAGAGTCGGTGTGTTAGTCTGACCTCTCGTAGTGTCTCCTGGTGCAGGTGGCGGCGCTGGTGCTGCCAGGGCATCCTCCCAGCTCGTTATAAACCACCTTCCAGAGCCGGTCGGTTGTCACCTGCAACACAAACCCGCAGAATGATCAGAATTCCCGGTCTTTATCTTTAATATCTCTACCATCAGAATACTAGCTGCTTCTCTTTGGGAAATAAAGGAGAACTAAATGAAGACATTCAAACATTAAAAACTCTTTACATTCATTCTGGTTTTACTGAGTAATTGTCAGTCATAAAAGAGGATCTCAACTAAGCCTCCACATTTCAGAGAGGGTGGAGACGTGGATGTGGTTGAACTCACTTTAAGCACTTAAAATTTCAGTGTGTGGGAAAAATGAACAGAAGAAAGAGGTTTCCAGTCACATGGGTAAAAGAGTCCAGCTTTAACTTCACATGAAAAGCCAAAGAGTGACAACAACGATGACGTTTTCAGCTGAACTCGATACGAAATATCAGGAAATTATTTTGTGTTCCCAGCTGAACTCATCGCAGGTTCCACAGAGTGCGTGAACAGAGGTGGAACCTACAGCTCAGAGCTGTGGGTGAAAGGAGCGACCCAACAAAGCTTTGGCTGAGGTGGAACTGCTCTGCCTGCAAACCTACTCCAGCCTGAGTAAAGCATCTACGTTTAAAGTTATGCAAGATCTCATCATGAAGCTTAAGTGAGCAGAAAGAACTGCGTGACTCACCTTTTTGTAGCCTCCGAGCCGTTTAACCACCGAGTACATGAGGAAGAGGTCAACTGTTCAACCCAGCAGCAGGCAGGCACACAAACACCAAACACAGCAGATAAAAATGCAAAGCAGTGGGTCAGTACGGAGTAAAAACAGCCGCTTTATTTAAAACGACAACATTTAACTAAACAAATGACCAGCGTGCAAAGAGGATTCAACTTCTTAACGTCCAGATTAAAGACACTTTTTTTTTTAAAACCATCTTTAGGTGTGATGAAGCCGAATGGATGGAGAAAAACCTCTTCAATCACAGCCAATCGTTTATTGACTGATGTTCAACTGGTCAAACCTTTAACATCGCATCAAGGTTTCAGGATAACAGCCTGAAACTGTTTCCATGTTTAAATGAAGGCTAAAAAAAATGTATGATGAACTTAAAATGAAACAAAGAAATTAATAGTGTTATGGAGGGTTATGGCAGGAAAAAACAGATCCATTTGATGTAAAGAAATGAAGTAAATACCATTATCTGAATAAAGTAGAAAGCTGAGTGACAAAATAAAAAAGAGCAACATTAACACGAGCACGAATACAGTTAAAAAACTTATTTTAGTGACATTTACTTCTACAAAACTAGTTCATTTACTTGTTGATCTGTTTTTGGATTTATTTTGCAGTTCATTTCCTCCATAGGAAACTACAACAGGTTAAAAGAGAAAAAAAAAAAGAAAAGGACAGAAAAAGCAGAGGAGAAAATGAAGGACAAAAAGAAAGAATGACTCAAAAGGTTGAGATGTCACAAATCGAGCTGACAAAGAAGATATATATGGAAAATATATGAAAGACCAAAAGAGAGAAAGAAAGACAAATGGTTGGAACAAACAGAGCCACTCACTCTTCTTGAAGCCAAGGTTGGGAACTTTGTGGATGGGCGAACCGCTCCGCTCCATGAAGGCGAAGAGCTGATCCAGGAACAGCTGCTCCTCGGGGTGGGGGAGCCAGCTGCCCTCGCAGCCCACCTCCACGCTGCCCATCACGTTCTCCTGGAGGAGGAAGCCCAGCGTCAGCAGCACATTTACCACGGAACAGTAACGTCAAAGGTCTCCTGATTCAAGTTTACTGCAGTTTCACAACGTTTCTTTATCCAGTTAAGACTCAAGTTTTCTGTGTTGTTACTTTGACAAACAGCTGCTGTAGGACAGTAACTCACAGCTGTCCTTTTTACAGATGCTGTGCTGTTACACTGCAGATGGAACAAAAACTCATCTCAAAGCACAAACCTTCATCCTCTCGATCCAGGACTCTGACTGGCCGGAGTTCGGGGAGTCTTTGATGTCCCGGCCTCTCCTCTTTCGAGGTCGCCCTCGAAGACTGAGAGACGGACATCCTGCAGGAAACAAAAACACATTTAAAAAAAACAATCACATAGTCTGCAGAACGCATGACAGCAGTGTCCAGCAGGTGGCAGCATTTCACAGGCAAACAGGAAGCTCTTTTTAGGAAGGATGTGATGTTTGTGGTTTAAAGACTGATCATATGGTCACTATTTATCATTATCAAACAGCTGTCAACTAAAAAGTTGTTTTGTCTTCCAGTGTAAGACCATAAGGTGGAGCAAATTCATTAGATAATCGCTCTTTTCCAACATTTTTCAGCTAAATTTAGCCCAGATTTGTCTAATTTTTCTTCAAATGACCAAAGCAGTGGAAAATGATTCCAAGATAAAAAAAAATAAAAAAAAAACAGTTCAGCTGGGAGGAAGTGCTGCTAATCCAAGTTAGGAAAAATTAAGTTTTTAAAGAATTTGACCCCGCAACACTCACTGAACTGCCAGGAGAAGCAGGCGCTGCTCTCCAGCGTTGGGTGGTTGAAGGTGTCCCTGCAGTACATGAGTCGGGTGTTGGGTAGCACTTTGACACCGCCCAGGGCAAGCAGGTGGGGGTCCCGGAGCGCCGCCCCCCTCGCACCATCCTGAATGCGTCTCTGCAGCGAGCGGAAGCGGCAGTACTGCGGGTAGCTGAGCACTTTGATGCCTTGATGCTCCAACAGGCCGTCTGAGAGGAGGAGACACGACAGCCAAAGGTCAGACTGATCAGTGACGTCATCACGTGTCTGATCAAGCAGCTGAGAAGTAAAGCAGAACCAAGTTCACCATGCCTGAACGAGAACAACCAATCAGAGCCAGGAGGAGGAGTCTCAAGCCAGTAGAACCACTATTGTTCTGTAAAGCAAAGCTGTGGAGCTGAGGTGGAATCCAAACGTCTGGGCTGCGGTATCAGAGCCTTCAGGACAGTTTCAGGCCCGGGAATGAGCTCAGTGAATGTCAGAGTGGGCCTGCATTTTTCTTCTTCTTCCATCCACACTGTGCTACATTCCTGCTGCTTCTCATCAAAATGAACCTAATTCAGATCAATTCTAATAGAATTAACCAACAGGGCCCTGTTTTCTTTGCCCTGTTGTTTAAATAAGTCAAACCTGTAGAAAACCGATGTGTTGCTGGTTGACATCAAACACGTTAACAACCACTGGACTGTTTTTCTCGGCCTTCATGCATTCGTCATCCTGCAGGTTGTGCGTTTTCAGATACTTCGATAACTCTACAGCTCTCTCTGCATATGATCTGTTCCTGGTTAACATCACTCGCCCTAAATCCAAAGTATTTCTGATGGAGCTCTTCTCCTTCTGCTGTGCCTATGTTTGGTTTTTGTCTCCACGCTCTGCTCTCTGGCGAAAGCCAAAGTCAAGATGGAGATTAAAATTCGATGAACTGTGCAGCTCTGTGTACTGCGAGTACTTTAAAATGACCCCGAAGCAGATCCTTTTAATATGAACACACTTCTGAAGTATTACTTCATCAATTCAGAGGGCTGCGGTTAGAAAACAGTTATTGAGGCATCTCGAAGCTCTTGTTTTCTCACCAAATGAGTAATTTGTACATTCAAAGTATCTAACCAACATGTAAAGAATAACATAATAAACTTCACTATGTGCTGTGGCGAAGTGATTAAGACACAGAAGATATTTCACTCTGGTTTAGGTTTTTCTTATAGTGTGTGGATCTTTGAGACGGGACACAACACAGCGCAGCAGCTTTGGTTCTGAGACCAAACGCTGAAAATGAGCGTCACTGTTTCTGAGCTCGGATGAAGCTCTGACATCATTCGCTCGACGGTCGCCTGGTTGGCAGCGACTACAGCCCGATGCTCTTCATCCTCCTCCGACTGGAATCGTGTAATGTGTCATGTGGATTCTCATGTTGGTCGAGTTTCTAAAATCTTTTCGAAGTGCTTTCAGATGCTAATCTTAATCCAGATGTTTCTCACTCAGCCATATTGTGCACATTATAGACATCCTTTTCACTTCAACCTTTTCCAAATTCCCTCTTTTCAATCTCTCAGCATCATTTTATGAATGAACACTCTACATTTGGCATTTTCAGCTGATTCAGAATCTTCCACGTCTGCATCTTGAAGCATCTCAGCTGTGATCATCTCCCCCACACTCTGAAACAAACTTAAAATAAAACCGGCTTCTTGCTAATCACATGAGCTTCGACATGTCTCATTTCCCTATCTGAAAATGACTTCCTGTACAGCTGAAGCAGATACCTAAAATGTCATTTTCCTGCCTGTTTCCCTTCTGATGTTAATGTTAATATAAAGCAGCTTTTAACCTGAGAGACTTACAGGACGTTCGAATGCTGCTAAAAATGTTTCTGACCTTCATCAGTTAGAGGAGGACGCTGACAAACTTGTATTTTACCCTCAGTTTTGTCTTTCAGGAGCTCGCCGCTCTCGTCTGATGTTTTGCCGCCGCCGTCGCTGATCTGCAGCGGTTTGAGGTGGCCGTTGGTTCCGCCAGGCGGAGGCTTCGGGCTGCTGCTCCAACCTGTCGGCTCCGCGCACGACCATCGCACCAGGTCCTCCACCCGCACCACCATCTTTCTGGACACGGCCAGAACCTCATCCTGATCAAAAAGGCACAAACAGGGTTCCTGTTTAGTTACCACAGGTAAGAGTGCAAAGGTGACCCCTGCAGGTGGGACTAATGACTAATGGCAATAAAATTCCTTTTGGCAAAACTGAAAAATCAAGTCTATTCTTGAAAGCTCAAAGCCTCAATCATATAAATCATTTTAATAAACAAAATCCCCAGCAGCTACAGCTCATTATTTTGTTAAGAGTGGCAGTTTTTTCCCTTCAGGGCCTTCTTAAATACAAAATATATAAATACAACATTAGTTTCCGCTTTCATCAGTTAAAAACAGTGAATGTAAAAGGGTCAAAAGATAAAGAAAAATTAAAATCTAACTGCAGCATCATGTGAGCTTTAAGGGAGATGGAACCCTGCTTACATCCACACCGGCATGCAGCCCGCCATATATACAGTACTGTTCAGAACTCTTGATCCGCTCTTCATTTCTTTCCGTTTCCTCTAAGCAGCCAGTATTGAGCAATAGTTCTCCAGGCTTTCTGAATGTCTTTCACAGTTTTTCTTTGGACATTGGCTGCTTTTTTTTTTTGTTGAACTCATATTCAGTCCAGTTGTTGTTTCAGAAGAGTTTGTTTTTCTTCGTTTTCTTGACACCGACCTATGTTCAGTCCAGTTCACTTGCTAATTCAGCTGGCGCTCTCATTGGTTGGTTCTTTAAAATCGATTCACAAAACAGATTTAAGTGACTTAAATTAACATTTATACCGGTGTTAACGGCCTGTCTGTCAGTTTATTGTAAATCTTTTAGTCTAGTTCACACCAAGGTTTAAGATGATGCTCTGATAAAGGTCCACCGACAGCCACATTTCTCTTGTATATCACTGTGATCCCTCAGAATGTATATTTTTGGAGGTTTTTTTAAGAACAGGTGAGCTCTGTTCGATAAAAAACAACAAAAAACAAAACTTTGATCATTCAGAAATACTTTGAACTTCGAAATGAACTGAATGAATCCATGTGTTCGGTACAGCAGAGAAAATAAAACGCAGGCTTCAGTGAACATTTCATAACATTTATTTGAAAAAGATCTGCATTCTGATGATTTCTGACCTGTGAAAAATAAACCTCTAAAGCTTTAAAAGGTCTCCAGCTCCTTTCAGCTGCTCCACGCGTACAGGTGAACACACTGAGCCGAGCCAGCAGCAGAAAAACGGCCTGAACACAAAAGAACCTGCAGTGTTTCAGATAAGACTTGAGCCCGTTTAAACCGCTGGTTTGATTCAGAATAGAGGAAGTTTCTGACAGCAGCAAACCAGTTTGAACCGGACTTGTTTTAAATGATTTTTTTTTTATCCAAAAAGATTCACACTTTACTTTCAACTTTTAGTTGTGAGCTGCGAAGTCACTTCACGTTCACACACTGCTTAGGGACAGATGATGTCAAACTCTGACAAACTGCAACTGAAACACGTGACACAACCGTCAAAGATGAAACAGGAAAGGAATCTGAAGGACTCTGAAAGGAATCTGTTGTTAAATCATAACGAACCAAAGTAAAGATTTGAAGCTGCACTCAGGAAGTGTTTGTCTTTATTCAACAAGCTGCACACTGAAGTATCTGAGCGGAGAGGAAACAGAACGCATTTAACCGTTTTAACAAAGAACTAAAAAAAAAAACCAAGTATTTAAGTATTTCTCTGAATATCAAGTAGAGGTCATTTATAAAATTTTAGTACTTATAAATTAATATCTTAACTTTAACAGAAAACACGTTTTTGAAGTGTGAAGCATTTCAGACCTGAGCTAGTATTTACACAGCTAAAAACGTGTGAATACGAGTGTTTTACAGTGAGGGTGGAGCTGCTGCTGCTGCTGCTGCCTCCTGTTCGGTCCCACAGCTGGAGACAACCCTCCTCCTCCTCCCCCCCGACCAGCAGTCAGGTGAGAGCTGCTCACATTCCTGCAGCAGCCAGGTACGAGCTCCTTATAGGAAAACTGCAGGATTCTTCAGCCCGGGTCCATTTCCTTGTATTTGTGTGGAATATTACTACAATATGTTTAAGATCTTATATATTTTACAACCAAATTAGAAGGACAAAGAGCCTTATACAGCTAGTCTTCAACACTGTGAAGGAGTTTTCCCACAAAGGGACGTTCAGACCTGTAGCTGAGTGACACTTCTGCAATCAACAGCAAAGCTACAGCAGAGCTACTGACGTCTCTGTGAAATCACACATCGTTATTCAGTTATATAACAGATGTGATATGAATGAGGTAAAAGGAGTCACACATCAACTTGCTGAAGACACACAAACTGAAGCTGGTTTTAATTTAGGTCTCTGAGGAAAAGCCTGCAAACATGAGCTCGACTTCCCAGCCTTTATTCCGTCCACGTTCGCCTGCAACGGACAATGACACGCTCTCCGTTTGCTCCGACCTCCGCTCATTTCTGTTGTGTCGCATTAAAAACTCCAGTTTTAAAGAGCAGAAATATGCACAGCTCAGCAGTGAACATTCAGGGAAAGGTCACCTTAAAGGTAACTAGAGGAGGGACAGGACAGATTCAGATTCACTGCCGGTTTGCTCTGAATGATGCATCCTGTGAGATATGGATGCTGCATTTAGAGTGAAACTGGAAGGATGACAAAACATCCTGAGAAGCTCAGTCCCAGGACAGTTTAGTCTCCCAACTGTTATAAGAATGAAGAGTAACGTTCACATTTGTATCTGTAGCTGTCCACTTGTGATTGGATCGCCCAGGACGTATGTTGGCAGGTCTAATCAGCCTCATAATCGGGCTCAGTCAGCACGGTAACATGCTACAGTTTGGACCACGGTCCTCGTCCCGGTTTACACTGTGGACTGTGTGAGAGAACTTCTTCTGTGGAAGATCACGGTACATGTAAGTGCAGCTGATTTCACTGCACAGACACTTTAATGGTGATTTTGTTAGATGAGGCTACGGTTTTAACATCTGAATTTTATTGGAGCAGAGTGACAGTCTGATACTTTAAGTGTCTTTATGGGCAGATGTTCAGTCCCAGTTTCTGACCAAAGAAACAGGAAAAATATGTGAATGAGAGCAGCTTTAGTGGGAATTCAGCTGCATTAATACACACTGACACGTCACTGTTTTTACAAAAAGATCCAAAAATGGAGTACGTACAGAGCGCCGAGGCCCGTTTGAGTCGAGTGTTCACATGCAGGACGGATTCAAACCCAACTGCTTTACCCGAGTGTATTCGTCTGGTTTTGAGAACAACCGATTCTGTACGAATAAATTCAAATCAACATGTTTGCATGCATCTTAGAAGTTGTCATGTACACATGCTCAGTGACTGCAGGAGTCACGAGGAAATCGGTGGATAAAACAGACACCAGATGAAAGAAAGTGATGTTTCTCATTCCAATCACAGTCTATGACTGAGACTCCATCAAATGCAGGATAAAGCAGTAAGGCCCGCGTTGCTCACACTAACAGAGCCTCCAAATCAGAGGTTGGAACTAACACTGGACAGTTTCTTCTTTACTGTAGAATTCAGCTATTTTTCTGAGACATTTCAAAGTTCACCTACAACATTTGAACTCAAATATCTGTCCTTTCTACTGCTTACAAAATTGGCTTGTTACTGCAATCTTAATGTATTAAATGGAGATTATAAATAGTCTTAAAAACATTGCGAGTCTTTAAATTAGATGATTTGACAGTAAAGTTGAGAAGAGGTGATTTTCTGGCGTTGGCAAACAACAAAGGTAACAACTAAGCTCGAGTGTACAGAAGAGCCAGTAACCAGAGACGAGGACGAAAGTGAAGCAGATGGAGGAGATTCAGAGCAGCAGGTTATTCCTGATCTGCAGCTGGGAGAATGATTCTGTGCAAATGTGTTGAGTCAGTGCTTTCCCAGTACAGTATGTTCTTAATCATGTTTAAGTCAGAGAATGACAAGATCATCAGAGATCTGCAGTGGATTTAAAATACAGATAGAGCGGCCAGATCACTGACAAAAAAATGTGAAAAGATTATTCATATTAATAATAACTGCACTGCAGACTGGACTGAAAATCATTGAAGAAGCAACAGAAGGAATGATACAATTATCGGATCAGCAGGTGACCGATTGCTCAGATCTAAAGGGTTAAAAAGGCAGCTTCAGAGAAAACACGCATTGACTGAAAGTGAAAAGAAACTCCTCATATTAAAAGAAACTAGAGAGTGATCTCTATAAAAACAGCTTTTCTCCACCAGGAAAAATTCAACCTCAACACAGAGACGTCAACGGTGGAATATCCAAGATCAAAATATGGAAAATTTGGTTTTCAGACAAGTCGTAGGATTTACATTTGGCTAATTCATTAGCTTCATTCCCACAGGAGGTTTTCATGTGAGGGCTGAGCTGCAACCGGCATGTGAGCTGCCTTAATCAAAAACAGACTCATCCGACACTTCTTCACCTCATCAGAGACCAGAGCTTTCATCCAAAACTTGGATGACTGACAACTTTTAGAAGCAGCCTGCTGACGGGGATGACAGCATTCATTAAGCTGATTAAATAACAAGAGAGCACAAAGAGATGCCCATTGATGCCACAAAAAGTAGTGAGGAGAAGACGGCTTTATCGACAGCAGGAAACGTTGGCTGGAGGTTAACCTGTTTAGATTCCTGCCCAGAGATGTTTGGTTAAAAAAGGAGGCAGTGTTCGTGTGACAAGGTTATTATTAGCTGTACTCCCTGGACTATATTAAGTAGACGATCACTTCAACACAAGTCTACAGGAATTACGCAGCAGCAACACTCGTTTTTTCATGCTTTATCTCATAGCTTTACACATATCTATTGTGCTTCTATCTATCTCTTTTGTACTTCCTTCCACCATGACGAGCATTAAAATCCTCAACTTTTACTAGAAACCAATCAAGCTGCAATTCATCATCAACAAATGGGCTCAAAATCACTTAAAACCATCTGTAACTAAACAAAAAAGTTTAAAACAAGCTTAATACTGGGATTATGTTTCATTTGTTTCCCTATCAAAAATAAATCATTTTAAAATCAGTCATAAAGTTGGATTTTTCATGTCATTTAGCTTCCATCAAACCTTTGAACACATCTGAAGCAAACTGTTAAAACACTGCTTCAAAGAAAATGCCCATTTGGTTGGTTTCAGCTGCTGTGCACTGAATAAAGTGTGGTCAGCAGGTGGCGCTATAAGCAGCGTTAAACATGGCCGTCATAACCAGAGTGGTGATCGCTAAACGGAAACAACATTTGTAGGAAGAAGACAACAAAACCGGTGGCTTTGGTCGTGTTTAAGAGGGAAACGGAGGGAGTTCTACTCAACGTTGCCGTTTATCCATCCTGTTTTGGAAAAGTTGGTTTTCTAGAAGCAGAAACATCCAGTCTCACATGCGACATGTCGTGTAAGCAACATGTTCATTATGCTGGAACTGATTTCCCTCCCCACTCATAACCTCCTTTATTCCTCTTCTCCTTTATATGTTTTAAAACCTAATGGAATGGAATATGATGACCCTGCAGCTAATTCAAAAACCACTGAGCATCACCTGCTCGGCAGCAGGAGGTAAAGACCAAAGACTGCGCTAAAGAGGGAGAAAAGTGGACAAAAACTCGGCTCAAAATGGAATAAAAGAAGAATATCAGTCTCGAGGTTTCTTCTTCACATAAAACACAAATCAGCAGCAAATTGACCACATGGACTTTCCTCATCGACCATCACCTCCTCAATTTCATATCCACATTGCAAAATTACAGGGGAGGCACTTTACCCTCTAAAACTGCCCTGGTCAGAAGGAACTTACTGTTACGAGGGTCCAGTTCCTGTAAATTTAGGTTATTTAGGTTTTGGGGCATCATCTTTTACCTTGAGATTAAGACAAACAAAAAAAGAAGCCTTTGATTTTACTGTGTTAGCTGCTTTTGGAGGAATAAGAAAATTCTTGAGGTGTTTTATATTCGATCAGAGTTCCCAGCTGCCAGTGCAGAGGTTTGAGAAGTGAGATGAGTTTTTCTTGTTTCATCTCTAAAACATTGCATGTATCTGAGGCGTTCTTCCTCTTTGTCACAGAGTTCTGCAGCTCCGATGTGCAGCTCCACAGAGAGGTGAGGAGAAATGTTTTCTTAATATTTCAGACAAATGTTATGCGTTTATGTGAAGAAACCGACTGATAAAAGTCCCATCACTGTGATGTTTGACCCACCACTCCATGCTCCCTGGTCCGGCCCTTTGGCGTGTCCTCAGGCAGGAAGTAGAGTCTGGCGCTGGCCAGTAGGTGGCGTCTTGTCTGGTCCTCCCACAGTAAAGTGACCTGCAAATGAAGGACAACAGTGTTAGAAAGAGTCGATCTGGGAAGTATTTATTTTGGTAGTTTAACATCTGTTTGAAGCACAGATGCAGAATGTGTCATGTTCAAAAGGAGCGTTGAGGCCCTAATTACTGCGCTTTACTTTCACAACTTCCTCCAGTCAATCCAGAAACCCATTTTTGGCATTATTTTCAACTGAATTCTTCCACCTGCTTTTCATCCTTCAGCTGTACACAGCAACTAATGGACCGAACTTCAAGTTTTCATTCTAATCAACTCAATCAAAGAGAATCAAAGCTTTGATGTCTCCACCTACAAATGGAGACAACAGAAGTGAATGAGAAAGACAAACAGTCACGCTCAGATGTCTGGTTCAGTGTAATCAGGAGTTACAGACGACATTATGTGAACAGAAGCCTCGCTGACTATCCAGATCTGGAGGTCACATGTGATGATTCTTTCAGGAGACTTCCTGTGTGGTCTGATTGAGTCATATGACTCCTACCTTCCTCCCTTTCAGTCACACCTGAGTCGACTGTTGGAGGTTTACAATCTATTCAAATGTATGTAAATATTAAAATCAGCCCTGAGAGGAGCAGAAAATTAAAAAACTCACATTTTGTGGAGGCATAGACGGACTTCCATGTCTATTTAACTTGAAATTAATCTGTTTCATTTGCCAAATAACATGGGCAACACTGAGGCTGTCATTTCAAGTTATTATGTGGTGATGATGTTTCCCAGTATTTTCTACTCTGTCACAGTCTGTGACCCTTTGACTTTTGAGTGGGGTCAGTCCCTCAGCATTAAGTCACAGCAAAAAGCAAACACTTTGGACATGTTGTTCCAGTGAGAAAGTATGAAACCTGAAACCACAAAGAATACAATGACAGTTTGACTAATTAAAATGAGTATTTCACTTCTCAATTATCATTATGCAAGACCACAAGAATCCCAAGCAGCCCACAAAGTAATGAAGAGTAACACAACGTCCTCCATTATGTACCAACTTTGATTATAGATAGCTATTTTCTGACAGGGACATTTAATCTCGGCGTGTCACAGGCCTCTTACAACATTGCACAGAGACAGTCCAAAAACCCGATAGCACAAATGTACACAAATGAGCTGAAACCTGTAAGAAAGCGAGGCGTGCTTCTGCATACAGAGCATTTCACACAAAACGATTGCTCAAAGTGCTTCAAATCACACTAAAGATGAATAATAAAACACATTAGAACAAGCAGGGCCCAAAGTCTCTGAGCAGGTGGACCAAAAGTAATTAAAGTACTGCAGTTTTTATGTTAAATGTGTCCCTCACTGTCCACCATACATACCATATTAACCAAATGAGAGCAGTTTAACGCTTTCTGACACCACTTTCTACTTTACTTGTTCAGAATAAAGTTGTTAGTTTCGAGGTTTGGATTAATTCGGGGGTTTTGACTAATAACCGGAGTGGAGAAGTTCCAGCGTTTGTGATTGAAAACAAGCCGACATCTTTAACATTTATGTAGAGGGAAAATGTCACCGACAACAAGGTGTTTGTGACACGTACCTGTAAATGTGCCAGAAAGTGATTTTGAACCCTGACTGTAACTGCGATCGTACAACCATAAAGAAAACCTTCCAGAAACTGGTACAAAAACACAACGTCTGGAAATCCTTTGGATTTGGGAAAACTGAACAAAACATGAGGACATAGATACTGGAGAGGTTTTCCAAGCAAAACAATGCAAGGTCAAAGGTCATTACAGCATCTATTGCCTGCTTTATTGCTATAAATTCCCAATCTTACAGCGACAGCTTTGAAATGTGGTAAAAGAGACCACTTAAACTGTATTTCACCAACAAATCTGTGTCTGACTTTTATATCAGAGGGTGACAAAATAAACGAAACAAATCAAATACGTTTTCTTCTGTGTTGTGAAACAGCAAGAATACTTGGAATTCCTGATCTTTTATGAAATATACTTTGAGGCAGCTACGCAATGCCACATATATCAGATGTGACTTTCTTAGAAGTGAAAATGAAAATCCAGGAGTTATATCACACTTCATGTGGCATATCAGACTGTTCGCAGGTTGGATTTGCTAAAAAGCACCAGATAAAGTGCAGCTGAAACTGAGCTGCTGGTCAATGAAACGTCAGTGAGGTTTCACCACCGTGTGATAACAATCATTTCAGATGGAAACAAAACACTCAAATTTCACATTAACACTTTTAAGTCATGTGGGAAGTTGGGGGAGGGGGCTTTGAAGAAGAACTTCTAAATGAAGAACTTTAAAATCAGGAGGTCTGATGTCTTTCAGTTTGATGAGTCAATTCTATCATCCTAAACACAACACAGCACATTAACAGGAGTCTTTACTCTGAAAGTTCACAACCTAAACTAACTAAATGTTGCCTCGCTGTGGGGTGCAAATTCCATCCGTCCATTTTCTACACCCACTTAATGCAATTTAGGTGAGAAACGGGGTACACCCTGGACAGGTCGCCAGTCCATCACAGGGCCACACAGAGACAAACGAGACACAACCATGCACGCTCACACTCCCTCCCAGGGACGATTTAGAGTCACCAATGAACCTAACATGCATGTTTTTGGACAGTAGCAGGAAGCTGGAGCACCCGGAGAGAACCCACGCATACAAAGGGAGAACATGCAAACACCACACAGAAAGGCCCCAGCCGGGACCCGAACCAGGAACCTCCGTTCTGTGAGGCGACGGAGCTAACTCAATGTGCTCAATCAGCACATTGAATTTGGGTTATTTACAGAGACGCAACGACAGCTTCAGTCATCATGATTGTTGTAGAACGCCCTCTCTGACACGACCTTTCTAACCTCTGAGGAAATGAGTTTACACTGTTTAACTCAGCTGTTTTTTTGTTTTTTTTAGCCTAACTAAACAGAACGTTGTATTATGGGAGTAGTAGTTTTTTCCAGCACAACGAGTGAGTTAAACTCAGGATCTCCCTGCCTCTGGAGTATGAGAGGCAGGGAGATCCTTTTATTAACTCTTACTGAGCGGGTTGTTCTCCACTCTTAAGAAGCTATAATAAACAAATCATTGTGTATAAAATGATGGTGTGGAAACAAAAAAAACTGAAAAACCTGCAGAAACCTTTCAGGCCAAATAATAATAAAAAATATATTTTTCCCCTTTTTTTTAATGTCCCTTAACTTAGTTTTTGTTCAATAATAATTACACATTGTAATAAGTTATGTGTTGACATACATCTGAGGTTGGATTTACCCATTTCTTTTATAATTTCTTTAAATTATGTCCTGATGACTGATCACAAGACTGTAGCAGGTAAAAAACCATAGAAGGTGCTAACTAAAGCCGCATTCGGACAGAGACGTCCTAAGAACGCAGTTCTAAGCACGGTCCACCTCGAATTTCGTTATAAGAACTGCCTTTCCCCAGGGGAACTGTTTCAATTTGCATTTGAACATGAGTCAGGGACCTTGACAGGGACTGATGTGACGCAACCGTCTGCGACAGACGTGTTACTTTAGCACCACACTCAGCAACAAAACAAAACCCACGAAAAGTAAGGAGAGAAGAAAACACCACCAAGAAGCTAATATGGAGAGCGAGGAGGCCACTGTGTTCGTGGGCTGCATGACGGTAATATTAATCATGGACGATCACATCAGGAAGAGCACACCGAGTGTCAGGAGACGAAAAATCGAGCAGCGGGCGATACTTCTTTATTTCATGGAAGAAAGAAGGAGAGCAGAGCGCCGCAGACAAAGGAGACGACGTTGTGTCCGTGTTGTATGAGTAAACATTTCAGACAAGGGGTGTAGCTATCAAACACCTACGTCATATGTGTTCCTATGGAACCCAGAAAAGACCTGCCTCTGAGAAGAAGCTAAAATGGTTATAGGAACTGAGGGCCGTGGTCCCTAGTTCCTGTATGTCAGAATGTGTGAAAAAAACAGCCCTATTCCTGAAAAGGTTATAGGAACTGCAAAAGGTTCCTACAGTGGGAATGCACCTTAAAACAGATATAAAACACAAATCTGATGATTCCAAACACTAGTGGGTACATTTTTCAGGTCATTTTTCTCTTCAATCAGAACCACAATACAGAGAAAATGCTCAACTTCCTCTTTCATTTAAAGAGAAAAGAACAAGTTTTGAAATTAATCTTCTTTAGGTTTTCATCATACTGTCCTTAGTATGAATGAATCAAACATGCTGAGTTTGTGTGGATCCTTGTTTCATTGACTTCAGAGTGACGCCGTCAGCATCTGTCATGGTAAATGGGTCCTGTTAGCACATGATGTTCTGTCATGACTTAGAGATCAGCTTCAGTCCAAGCAAATCAGTCTCATAAAATCACAACACGCTATCTCTCGAAAACAGTTTGCTTGAAACAGCCAAAAGCTATTTCAAATCAGACGCTAATTTGAGGTTCATGTTCACAGAACAATATAAAGAAGAAGAAAATATGTTGGTTTTTTTTTTTTTGTTGTAAATCGTTTCATTCTCTTATTACACTGAAATATATGTAGAGTCTGAGCAGCATGTGTAACATCTGCATACTTACAAAAAGGCTGTCTGTGATTACAAGTGGCTCAAAGCTTATTTTAGCCACTGTGGGGTTCTATGTAAAATTCCCCTCCCTGAAGTTTACAATAAACTACAATGTTGAAGCTTGTCCCACCATTTGAGTTGAATCATTCTTAAAACATGGAAAAGGAGAGGAGACGCATACCTCGACATCATGTCTGTAAAGTGCTGCCAACGGGCTGAGGTGGATAGTGAAGGGGGGGTTTGTTCGTGGGAAGCCTGACGTGCAACAACTGTTGCACCACAGCTAGTTAAAGGCCTGCTGGGGTGGACAATAAGAGTCCCAGGCAGTGGCGGACACCTTTAAACACCCAGATACAGAGACAGAGGAGTAGCGTCTGCAGCCTGGAGGCAAGCATTCAACTTCTTCATGTGCTACCAGAAATGGACCGAGTGATGCATTTATTTTACAGCGAGCAAACTTCACTGATAGATGTCAGCTGTCCTGTCTTAAAACTGTTATTGGAGCATTTAATATTCAGTACACAGACAGATGTTTGTCTGACATATGTAGTTTGGTTGGTCGGGTCAAGAGTCTCCAAATCTGCCTCTGTATGTATTCCTCTTAATGTAAAAAAAAGTCCTACACAAAACTCCTGATCCTGATTTCTTTCTGATTCCTTTCAAGCAGCCAGACTTTCTTATAATCTTTAAAGTGGTCTTGAGCAATAGCTCCCCAGGCTTTCTGAATGTCTTTCAAAGTTTTTCTTTAGACATTGGCTGCTTTTTCACTCATTTTCAGTCCAGTCCTTGTACCGCAACATTTTCAGAGGAAATAGTTTTTTTCTTTCTTAATCAACTCACTTAACTCTGACCTGCGAATCATTCAAGCAGAAAAAAAGGCTCTTAACTCAAGGGATGAACTTTCTTTAGGCACTTTGTTACTAGCAGCCTGTCACAAAGAAACATAATTTGTTCCCATTTCTTTAGTTGCATCTATGAAAAACACCAAAGATAACAGTTTGACAGACAGAAAATAGCATTTTTGCTCCAACAAGGTTATTCCCAAAGAGATATTAGCTGAAAACCTGGTAAATCTCAGCATGGTGTGCAGTTTGTCCTTAAAACATTTGAGGAAACTGGACAAGTGGAGGACAAAAGACGAAGAGTGAGTGAAAGTGAGGAAAAAAATCCAACAAAGACCTGACACACAACCTGAGAGATGCATCTGGACCTTCAGCTGATCCAAGCCTCACCAGAAATGGTCTCCATGGAAGGGTGGCTGTCAAGAAGCCATTCTTAAGGAAGGGAAACAGGGAGAAAAGGCTGATCTATGCCAAATGACACAAGAAGTGGACTGAAAATCAGTGGCAACAGGTCTTATGGAGGGATGAATCCTCCCCAGAGCCCGGACCTCAACATTATCGAAGCAGAGTGGGATCATCTGACAGAGAACGGAACAAAAGGCAGCCGACATTCAAAGAAGAGCTTTGGGATGTCCTTCAAGGAGCCTGGAGAACTATTCCTGAAGACTACTTAAAGGAGATTTGCCGTTTTCCTGTAACTATATAAAGAAATGAAGGGTGACTCAAGACTTTTGGATAGTAATGTGTGACTTAGCAACAAATGCACAGATAAATGCTGCTCCTGGTTTCAGATGACCAGACACTGCGAGCATGATTTGTGTTTGACTTGTTTCTTCTACATTGTTGAACAGCTCATCAGCTGTAGCTCTAAATGATGGAGCACCTCCTGAAAATTCTCCACTTCAGTTATTAGTCAGCACCTGAATGAACTGAACCTCAGGGATTGAGAAACATTACTCGAAAACATCTAAGTATTATCACCTCCTGGAGAATCATATGAACATTTGATCTAAAACATCATAATGAAAACAGAGCGAGTGAACGAAAACATGAAGCTGCAAAGCTGAGAGGAGCTGCAGGAGTCAGGTGATAACTCTGGTATCTCACCTCAGCGATGCACACGGGATCCTGTGGGCCACAGCGGATGAAGTAAAACTCCCCAAGCTTCCACACCTGGACCGGCCCGTCAGGCTCAGCTCTGCTGCTCACCGACTTGTAGAAGGCGTAGCTGCCTCGCTGGCAGGAGGGAGCACCCAACCACTGAAAGAGAGGAAGACCGTTAACAGGCAGTTTGATGCTTCTGCATCTACTGAGCTCTGTAGGTTGACCACAGATAAGTACTTAAATCTGTTAAGGAGTTTGAAGCTCCTGAGTAAAATGTCTGAGCAAACATCAAAAACTGGGAGCGCGATATTTCTTTCTGAACTTTCTTTGTTTTTTTGTTTGACATCATTGTGGCAACAGAACACATTCACTAAGCTGTTAACAAGTTCTTAAACAGTTTAAATCGTACCAGGAATGTTGGGAACAACACGTCAAACTCAAAGCGATGACAGTTACTTTTTTAAAATAGCAAAATATGCATACCACAAGGTTCTATCATAGGACCACTGCTCTTTAACTTCCCATGGAATTTCACAGTAGCTTAAAGCCAGGAATATACTTGCTTTTAAGTGTGGATACGCATGTTTATCATGGCTGCTTTGTGTTCCTTCGGGAGGTCGTTTATGCACATCCTCAAATATTATGGCACCATGTTTACACGCCCCAACACGAAGGCGACTGGTAAACATTTTCAAATTTTTTCTTTCCCTTTTTCAGAACCAGTGATCAAAAAACCATAAAAAGCATATTCTTGACATAAGACAAATTTCTGTACAAAAACTGACTGAATGTGATTTACAATCAGCAGCAAAGTGCGTGCGATGCTTTTACAGTTTTAACTGATCAGAGTGATCAAAGTGAAACTGTAATTAGCTCAAATATTTCAGTGTCGTTTTGGATTCCCAACTAAAATTTCAGGCTCCTGTTCAGGAAACTGTCCAGAAGCATAAAACCATTCACCATTCGACATCAATTGATCAGCTTCTGATATCGTTGAACAAAAACATCTTTAGCCAATAAAATAGCACAGCTGAGGAGAAAAGTATCCATTATCAAGCTTTGATGATATAGAATTGCTTAATTTATAAAGCAGATTTTTTAAATGTGATTACGGCTCCATGGCCAGTCAGGAAAATGAGCCACAAAAAGACTAAACCAGCGAGATATACGACATGCGGAGAATCCTTTTTATTCGGCTTTGGAACATTTTTCTGACGAGAATGAAAATAATAGAGTTGAAAACATTGAGATGTACACAGCACACAGTGATATACTGGTTTATTCCCTTTTTTCTTTCCCCACTTCTTGGTTTATGGGTCTTGACAATGTTGCTCTGTGTATGCTTTTCTGAGTTATTTAGCTTGTTTTTTTTTCATGTTCCCCATAAAAGCCTCACCAGGGACCAGGTCTGCAAATGAACCGTCTTCTACAAGCCCTGCAAAGACCGTAATGGTTGCACTCATTTTACATAAAGCCTTTCTTTTAACTGAAATTACTATTGATGCTGTCAACGTAACCTGCCTCGTGTCAAATAGAAATACTGTGGCTGTATTCAGGTTCACAGGCAGGAAATGCCCAAAGTGGCATGTTGAGATATTTCTCTGACACCAATAAAAGCACACTCTACAGGGTAGAGTCATTTTAAAATGTATATTTCTATATTCAGTCACAGCTCTGGGAGAATAGCTCAGTGATGAGAACAATGGAGTTAAGATGAAAGACTTCTGTGTCACTGTGCCCTCTCTGTGTGTTTGAGGGTGTGTTCGACCATAAATTCTGCAGAATCCATCTCTTGCATCACCACCTCTGATGATGACGTTGCACCATCTTCCATTTTCACAAGTAAAAACTGCATTCAGAGCAAAATACTGTAATATATTAACCCACTAAGAGAGGAGACGCTAAAAATGAACTCCTTGGACTGCTGAAGAAGAGCAAAAGCGTCTTTACAACCGCTCATGTTGACTAAAAATAACTTCTGGTCTCACAAATCGCCACAAAAAGCCAAAAACACGATGCTGCAAACAGACTGAACACTGGGACGTGTGTGAGCCTGCATGAGATGAATCACCTGCTTTTCCTTCAAGATAACACGGAAATATTAAGAGAACCTGAAGCACGTACAACCTTTCATTAAATGAATGTGCACACAAACAGCTGAAAGGCAATTTTTCCTGATATGAATCTGTTGTTTTAAATTTCAGCTGGCTGAACAGTAAGGAGGCCACACAATTCTCAGAAAGAGGTCCAAAACTCACTAGCTTTGGTTAATCATCTAGCATCTGTAATGTGGAGGAATCGACTTGTAAATTAGTTAAATCTGAGGTGCAGAGTTAGCATGGTGGACAGATAGATTAATGTGAGATATGTAGGTCGACAACATTAACCAGAGTTTTTATTTCAGGACATTTTTACTATTAAAATAATGCAGCTTCTACATAATAAACTCTACTTTTATCACTTTATTTTCTTTCTTGTTGTTTTAAGTTGCATATTAATAGTAAATATATTTAAAAGAATTTTTGATCAAGCTCTCAAATGTAAAAACTTGATTTTTTCGTCCGTCGTCACGTCCACCATTTTGGGTTTAAATTAAAAGCTTAACTGGCATAAAGTTGCTGCTTTTTAGAGTCTATTTGTAAGTTTAGTTTTGAGCAGGATGAAGTAATACATACTGTGTGTCCTAAGTTAAAAATACAACTTGTGCATCATTACATTACAGCTCTTTAAAATTAGCAGCTTGTTGTGTAAAGTCATCTTTAAAATTATGCTCCGACGTCGACTTTCAGTAGGAACTTGTCCTTCTTTTTGTCCCCAAACTGGCAGGAAAAAAATGGATCTCATGTTGAGTTTGTCTTTATTTAACCTGAAGATCAGTTAACATGAAGCTTCCTGTGCGTTTATACTCAGCTTGATGAGGAGCACTCGGTTTGTCTTACTTCACAAGCAGCACCAGCGCGATGTCTGTGGGCGTAAACACGTCTGAACAACAAATCAAACACACCTCGAGTGGGTTCATACATCTGAAAGCTGACACTGTCTGAGCCGCTTTGATTTCACTGCTTTGTTTGAGGAAGTGTGACAACCAGGGGAAAAATAAATGAAAAACCAAATGCTTAAAAATTTAAAACATAAAAACATGACTTAAATGATAGTATCTGCCAATCAGAGAGATGATCAGCTGTCATTTTGAATTCTGAAACAGATCTCCAGTCAGCAGATTGCAGTACAACACACATTAGTCAGTTACTGCAAAATCCACAGAAAAGGTGAGCCACCGGTTAGCTGAATAACTGGAAATTTAAAATGGAGGACAAAAATAAAGGTATTTAATAAAAAAAACTGGAAATATAAAATAATGTCAGCTTTTTCCATGTTGGGATCATTTCTGCCATTTTGCTTCTAAGCTGCCACATGACATTAAATACAGCTCAAAGTTTCAGTTCAAGTTATTTTTGTGAAGTCTGAGAATGAGGTTTAGCTAAAGCAGCACTTTGCTCCGGTATGAAAGACAACCAAAGTCACAACTATTACATTCTTAGATGGAGACACAGTAACTTTTGGCCAACAATATGAAACATCTAAACATAGAGGAAAGTTTCCATCACAATGGCTCTGAATGCATTTTTTTTTTTAAAGAATAAAGAAAAAGAAGCAAAAAAGGAGACTTGAATGAGTAGAAATGATCAAAACTGCTCTACTACATTTTCTTGAAGTTGCCCACACTGAAAAACACACATACTTATCTTACAACCATGCTGAATTCTGGGTAATCAGGGGTCACGGTCATGTTTACATGGTAGATCTTGCTTGCACTGAGGCTTTCTTTTGTATGAAGGAACTCTTCAGCGTCCTGTTTTTAATTAACAAATTTCAAACTTTGTCTTATAAAAGACGATGTGCCTGAGACTTTTGTGTTTGTGTTTGTTTGTTTTTCAAAGTTCTTTGTTAGTTTTAGTTTAACAATTGGAACAAAAACAAGAGTTTTTAAAACTCCTAAAAAGTCAGATGGTGACCATCTTGTTTGCAGTTAAATTTCTCCAGATAAGGTCTCTTATCTTTCTCTTCTCCTCAGTCCCTTCCCTTCGTTTTGATCACATTTTTATTCAAACAAATGAAAAGGTAACCAGGTAACCATGGAAGCAGGTACAGGCAACCTCACACCACAGCAGCCTCATCCCATCCTGCAACACGGTACGATGTAGCCCCACGCCATTTCTTTTATTCCTGTCAACAAATCCCAGGAAAGGACCACAACAACAGATTTTGACGTTTCCTCGGCTCCTCTGGCTCTTGCTGAAGCCATAAATCTTTAAAAGCAGCAGGAAGATACGATGAGGAAAAAGCACAGATGCTGTTTTATGTGACATAACAGCGCTGCTTTTACAGCTCAGCACTGACACCGCTGCGGCCATGGAAATGCTGCTGTTGGCTGATACCGAATCCATCATGCAGAGTCTGCTGCTCTGAGATCTCTTTGCATCTAGAAGCCAGTAAAGGAAAAAAATAAAAACAGCAGCTTTGCATGAAACGTAATCCGCAGCCCCACGGGTGCAACATACAAGCTGCAAACGACCTGAAATATTAAACAAATATTTCTAACCGACACAAATCCAAACGAATTCAAGGCAGTCGTTACAAAGCTGCTGTTTAGTCCATCTAACTTCCAAATATCAGCATAACAGAGACGATCTCCTGCCACCCAGTTTTAACTCTTTAACTGAGCAAATGGACAGATAACCTGCAAACAAAGCAATCATTCTTTTATTGTTTCGGTTATTTTCCATCAACAGCTCCACAGTTCACCACCATTTCTCATAATGCATCTCAGATTACTACTAACTATTTATTACCAGCAGCTTAGCCTCCAATATCTGAGCAGCCACCACAGAATCATTGTTGGCACAAGAAAATGGAGAGCTTAATAACTCATGGGCCTGTTTCGCAAACAGATTATTGCTTTCAAATGGGAGGGGGATTTTCTTCCTTAAAGCTACACTAGAGAAGTTTGTGAACCTTCAAACTGTGCTTCTGACTCCTTCTGAAGTACACTGGCCTTTGTTATGCACATTCCTGAGCCTGAAACTGAGACATCACAGTTCACAACTTTATGCTTTTACAGTCACTTGACACATGCTTTTGATGGTGTCTTTGTGGCCTCTTCAACATGACAACAGATCCATGTGTATGGTTGTTCATGTGCAGGGCTCACAGGGAGATCTTTATTGATGGCAGCTTCCACAACAGTAGGGGGAGCCAAAGAGCAAAACGAACCCGCTAAATTCTTTAATGTTACTATAAAGTCCCCATGCATTACAAATCTTATTTTCAACCTGGTTAACAAGTGCAGAATATGTTTGGTTTTATCTGATATATCATGAGCAAATTAGGCTGACTAACAACAGAAAATGAGAACACTAACATACTTGTATGGCTGAATTACACCGATATTAGAGCTGACCTCGGCATACACAGAGTCGGAGTAAACAGGGCGGGTGGGTCATCTGGTACCAGGCAGAAATGTGGGCGGGGTCACATTGCAGATTCGTGGCTCCTCATTCAATGAATGGGGAAAAAGAAGTCACACCCTCAGCGATTTTACTCCAAAGCGTTTCTGTTTTGAACCGTCGATTGGACAAACAATGACTTCAGGCGCCACTTTTGGGTGATATTCCATTGGCTGTTTTTCTCACAATTTTCCAACAGATTCATGAAAATAGAGAAGATACGACTTTATGAAAGCACCGATAAAATTTACCATTATAAAACGCAATTTTTGGCAAATGTGCTTGAAATAAAATTGCTTACACCGAGTAACCGTCCGTGGATCTAATTAATCCGCTTCTTTACACTTAAATTGTGGGATAATTTCTTGAGTAAGTGATATTTTCTTTGCTCTCCATCATTTTGTGTTTTTATCTGGAGCTTCAGAAACTTACTGGACAGTTAAGTCACTACCGTCATTTCTCTTTTAGTCCCTTTTTCTCCGGGCTGTTCAGGAGCAAAATGATTTCGACCAAATGATGGTGGCAAAGGAATCAAACCAATCAATCAAAAAGAGCTGACTGCTCGGGAGAAGGTCACCTCCTGCGGTCGCCAGCCGCAGCACTGCGCGAGTTGTGTCCAAGTTCTGGAACGTCAACAGAAAATTGATCTCAAAGGTATTCTGGTCTTACAGATCAGAGGCCTTCAAAAAGGCTAGAAGGGCCTCCCCAGGGGAGCTCCAAACAGTTTAACCTTGCCACTGTAAGGACACAGTGATGCGGGGCTGAGCCTCCTCTGTTCGGCATGTGTGAATAAAGAGGAGAAACAGCGGTCTGACTCACTTTAGACAGCGAGAAATCAATGATTCTGTGGACAGTCCCCCACCCAATTTAATTCAATAACACTTAATTAAATAGCATTGCTGCAGTTATAAATAATTTAAGAAAAATACCTGAATAAATACAGAATAAAATAAATCAGCTGTCAAACTTTTGGAGAGTTGAAGTGGAGCAGAGGAGAGGTGTGGTTAAAATAATCATGAATGGATTGGGGTGTTAGCAACAAGTGAGCTGGTGATGTCACACAGCGTCGACCGCTCACACAGTTGAACTCGCTCAGAAAACACGGAAAGTTTTAGGTTTTATGGAGAAAAAAACAATACATATTAAATGCTGCCCCAGATCTTAATCAGGTTACCATCTTTCTACAACAATATCACAATTTCATCATGTGACTGAAGCCAAAATAATGCTTCTGGCTTCTTTTTCCACAGCGCTAAGATACCAGCATAAACAGCTTAAGCCACAAACAGAGTCATGTTCCTCCCTGGTTTGTCTTTGTGTGGGTGTGTAAAATGAACGGCCACCATTAAGACAAGATTTCAGACTAGTAGCTCACTTTAAGGCTGCAATCACCAATGAATTATTTTCTGTATCAATCGACAAATACATTTCTTCATAAACTGACATTGCAGCTCATACGTTAAGAAATCGAAATGTTTTGTTTTTACAAGTCAAACTCAAAAAGGTGTGATGTAATACAAAGAATAAACAAAGACAAGCAGCAACTTTTATAGTTAGAATAGCTAAAAACATTGAGGAACACAAAAAGCACAAAAAGTATCAAGATTAAGCTCCTATTTTTTCCTTAAACCTTTCATAAAAATTTTTCAAAACTAAATGAATCCCTATTAATAAAAGTTTTAGAACTTTTAAAATAAATGTACTATTCAGTACAACTGAGTAGCAACAAAAAGGAAATGTTTTTTTTAATCATGGTAATTAAAATATTCAAACTTGTGGCTGGTTCCTGTTTAGATATTAAGCAACAAATAGAAGCAAATTCTCATATCGAGAAGCTGGAAGCAATTAATGTTTGAAAATGTCCTAAAATGTTTAAACAATGTAGTCATTTAAAGACATTTTTATAGACTTTAGGCATTCGATGAATGGCTTGCAAATTCCCTCATGATTTGAAGGGCTGAGTCTTTATAAACTTTATTATATCTTATCAACAAAATGTCCACAAACTGAGGGTTTCCTCCATGAATCGTTGAACTAAAAGAATTTTTTCTCAATTAATTTTCTGCTTATCAATTCGTCTGTTAACATATTCAAAGTGAGACATCAGGGCAGGGCAGCTTGAACAAAGTTTTTTCCATATTATGTGTTCAGACGTAAATCAGGCAGAGGTCACATTCCCCCAGTTTATTATCCACATGAAATAAAAGAGCCAGTGTATAAGCCGAGGGTGTGGCTGGCCATGCAGCTGCTATTCCTGACAGAAGATTCACTAAATAAAATGTATATCATGAATTTTCCTCTGCTTTCTGCAGCAGAAATAAACCCAGCAGGGGTGTGTGTGTTCCTAAACTACAGCTTTTCAATAACAACCAGTCCTTCCTGTTCGTCCTGTAGCTGCTGCAACGCCTCACGGCCTGCTGCCTAAATGCAGAATATTCTCAAATTTTCACTCTTGCGTAGATCATCCACAACCCCCACCCCACCCGGCACACCCTCCCCCATCCACCCAATACCCATAACCCACCACAGACAGCCCTCCCCCCACCCACCGGAGCTCTGCAGACCAGCTGCAGCAGGCCCAGATCAATTTTTAGAAAGATTCAGAATAAATGTCACAGAAGAACATAAACATGCGACGTGAAGAGTCACACAGCAACACTATGGCTGCTGCGTTGTAAAAGAGAGCCCCCCCCAGTGCACGCTGCAGTGACACCGTGTTTAATTACGTCACTGTGGAGTATCGCAGACACATTTAAGGACCTGTGGGAAAACAGAACACCAAAAGCACTAATGAGAAACAACAGCAAGCGAGGAGAGCTCACTGTCACTTTCCCCGAGTCCCAGCAGGAACATTATGGTTGTATTAGAGGACTATTATCAAGATGTAACTGCAGAAAGCTGCAGACAAGGTCAGACTGACCCTATATTCAGCTGCAAGCACTGAAATTACAGCAGTCCCCGCGGAAACATCACAGCACCATTATAATCACACGCTGACAATACGACACATTTAAGATCCCCGCTCACACAATTAGACAAAACATTAAGGTTATGAATCAGCACGAAAACGTCCAATAATCATTAAAAATTCACCAAACTCGCTCCAGAAGTCTGGATTTGTTGTGTGTCGGTGTTAAATGTGCGATTCAGATCAAATAAATGACCACCAAGGAGCAATAAAACACAACCCCTGTCAGAAAATGACTTTTAAATCATTTCAATGTTACACTGCCACAACACTACAGATGTTCCACAACACTAATAAATACGTGTTTAAGACTAAGAACTTTCAGAGTATCTAACACTGTTAGATATGTTACAGGCAGCTTCGTTATAACACAGAAACTACTTCTTACTTTGGACACAATGTGACCTGTTGATAAGAATATTAAAAGTAAGATGATGCACCACAGTGATATTACAAATATCTAAAAGTATTACAACAGCACTATGATAAAACTTAAAGAATCCGATGATATTATATTCCTTAACATGAGCCCTTGCTGGAATATTGATGTGTTGTTACTCTTTGAGTTAATCATCCTCATTACGACATGTCAACCAATATCATTGTATTTTAATCAGCATTTTAATATAAAAGTTTTTAAAGGCCACTCTGAGCCTGTTGTGAAAACACTGGTGGGACGAGCTATGAAGTATTTTTTATATATTGTGCAAAAAAGTACGACTACAAGGCCCTAAAAACAATTATATGAGACATTAACAGGACTCTAAATGAGTAAACAAACAGAAGAGATCACATTATGACACATAAAAGTCATTTATGAGCTCCAGAGAGACAACATCAGCTCTTAAATCTTAACGACAGAGAAACGTATGAAGTCGGATAAAATGTGTTCACTAATCTTCTTGTAGATCAACAGGACACAAAAAAACTTCAATGGTTTTTTTTTAGCTTTTTGGTCAAGTCTATGAAAATATTCAGTTTAATCTGAAAGGGGGATTGAGGTGAAAATTCACATTTGGAGCGAGATAAGTCATCTTAAAAAAGCCGTTCTCTGTTGGTCTGTTATCAAGGTGGAACTAAACTTATTCACAACATCAAGAATCACTGATATTACAAGAGAACGTGAAGTGATTTTAGCTCAAATTCGACAAAAATCTTACATTTTTTGCTTCAGAAATGATCAATTCTGTGTCAGCTGATGAATGTGTTAATCAGTAAAGCTCTGGTTGGTTACACAGGAGGAAGAAAACTTCATGGAGAAGTATTCTCAATGAAATGTGACAGCAACTGTGGGATTTCTGTCATGTTTGCTGACTTGATGGTCAAAGCTCCAACTTTTCTGATAACAAGTCAAGACACAAAGTAAATGAAAAGAACACTAAAAGAACAAAAACACCCCCACTAAACTTAACTTGTTTTCAGGACACTAAGATTACTCATGGAAGTGTTCTTGACTCATTTTCCATCCAACTACCCCACTAATATATGTATAACAAGCAAAATGCTACATTATTTCACAATTAAACTAAAGAAATTTGGTATTATTTTGTTTATTTTGCTGATTAAGCTCTTCACTTCTAAACTTTTTGTCCACTATCCGATTAGTTTATCATCAAATTTGATACTTTTTTGAGAAATATGAGCTGGGAAATCATGGAAACGATGAAAAATGTGTGGAGGTTAAGTTCACATTTTAATAGGCCGAACCCCAAAACATTTCACAGGCTTCCTTTGGGATTGTTGAACGGTTTATAAAAGCCTTCCTGATCAGCTTTCTATCGCACTAATCCTGTCAGTTTTAATCACTTTTCAGTGTAGAACTAGAAAAACGTCATAAACGTCATAATTGACAAGTCACATGCAGATAATTTTTTTTCTTTTTCTTCCTTTTGTTCGTTTTTGCCAAACCGGTCATTGAACTCTTCACTTCTGAACTTTTTTTGTCCAACATCTGATTTGTTCATCTTCGAATCTGATACTTTTTAAAGAAACACAAGCCGGGAAATGACTGGAAACAACAAACAATGTGTGGTAAAGTTCACACTTTAAGAGCCGAACACACCAAAAACTTCCACATTCTTGCTCCGGGATCGTTGAATTGCTTATCAAAGTTTTCCCCCAAATCCAACTAACCCCGTCAATTTTCTGTGCATAACCAGGAAAATGTTGCTTTAGTTTAATTTGACAAGTCCAGAATTAAACTCTTAAACACTGAGTTGCCGTTTGTCCACCATCTGATCAAATTATCATCGATAAAGGACACGGAGGTAGAATAATGTGCCAATCATTTGGAGCTTTTTGATGACAGGTTGCTAAACCTTTCATGAAAATTGCAGGTAATCAATAAACTTTTCATGGACGTACTTTTGTTTCATTGGTTCTAAAAGAAAAAAAAAACATCTTCCCACTTAACTAATGCACCAGAACAACCAGTTAAATTCACTCATCAGCTCCATTTCACGAACCACAGCCAGCAACCACCATCACCGTGGCTCATTTTGCTGGTGATTAACTAATCAATTAATCCTTTAAGCTGTAGTTATGAGCAGAAAAACAAAGAGAGACGAGAACAAAGTGACAGAATTCCAGCATCGAGGCGTGCAGGCGCAGTTTGCACGTATTTCAGCGTAATTACAGTGAGATTACTGGATAAATACTGGCATGAAGCGAGCGTACCAGGTCATAAACATGCTATTATGCAGTATGGCTGTGCTGTATGGATATCACAGAGCTCCAGTCTATTCTTTTTATTTTTTTTATTTTTTTCAGGCCTGGGGGAGGGCCAGCTGAAGCATTGCTCCAGCCTAGTGGCAGGCAGGAAAATAAAAGCCACATAATATAATCTGAGCAGTGAGAAGCAGCCCTCTGTCTAAAATGTGAACACACACACACACACAAACACACACAGGAATTTAAGATGGAAACCCTTAATCTGCACCATGCCTGCCTCAGTTCTCGTGATATTTCTGAGAATAATGCAGTAAGATTATATATATCTATATATATATAGAAAGAGAGAGAAAGAGAGAGAGAGATATCTATATCTCTCTATATATAAAGATATTGATATATCTATATACACACACACAGTTTTCAGGAAGAGGAAGAGGGGGAAAAACACAAGAATATAAATAATAAAATGTCTCTTGCTTTGCACAATAAATAAATAAATATAATCCAAATACACAGCCAACACTATTGACCTTGGGTATATCCTGTTATTGAAAAAGCTTACAAGTTCACCTCTGGGGAAAACAAACAAACAAAACAAAAAAAAAAACTCCCAATGCTGCAATAAATTAATATTTAAACAGAGATATCAAAAAAATATATACAGGCACCACTGGAATATCAAATATTCTCCACGGCACACATGGGTGATTTCTGTCCAAATAAATGAGTTTTTATTGCGGGCACAGCACACATTGCCCTCGCTGTTTGTACTCTGGATGTTTCCTGGGTTTAACACAGGACTAATCCTCGTTATTTCAAGTACAAAAAAACTCCACATTTCCCCTTCACACAATATCAGCATTCCTCCTTAAACTGTGCCAATTACACTGGAGACAAAATGTCGGGTGGGATTTGATAATAATATCAATATGCTTCCTATTATAAGCACCACAACTGCTGCTCCACCTAGTCCTTGTCGAAAAAAAATATTTCAATCTTTAATATCACGTCGGTGAAATTAATTTTTTTTAAAATGGAGACTGGCGACGCGGCGGCTCGACGTTTTCTGCTGAAAATGCGGACGAGCCGAAAAGTTTCCTGATATTTTCAGGCAGGCAAACGGCCAAAAATTTTAATTTTATTTAGCTAATGTGGTGGTTGGTGAGGGTGGGGGTTGGTAGCTGGGGGAAGAGACTGTCGACACGACACACACACAAAGAAATTAATCATTAACACGGCGAAAATATCAGAAATATTAAACTGGAATTTAACGGCTGTGCCTTCGATATGAGCGAAGGCGACAGCTCAGAGTCACAGCCGAACATTTCCCCCGAAAAATACAAATATCAGCCGTTTATTTTCCACCTCCGGGGGGGAAAAAAAGTTGAGCCTGGCTGAATAAAGTTGTAATTGCAGTCAGAGCAACTCTCGGTGCCTGGGTTTGCCTGATATGGGAAAACAATCAATACGACATGGCCAAACTAAATTAAATTAGACGCGAATTTTAGCTTAAATTCACACCGACACGCTTGTAAAATATTACCCCGTCAACAGGTCAGAAAATCGCCGGGACCGAGTGGCACTAATCGACATTTATTTGGAAATTATATCGGCTTTACCTGTATTGCATTGTGCTCCATTGCAGTCCTGCATTCCCTCTCACTGAGGCCCCTCTCCGGTTACACCACCGGGACTCGCCGACTCACAAACAAACGCACCACAAAGAAGAGAAAAAAAATGTAAAAAAAAAAAAAAAAGAAAAAAAAGCCTTTTTTGTGGAAGTGGGACAGGATCTAGGTGTGGCCAAAGTTTGCCACAGAGTACAACTTAATGCTAAAGTCACATTTAAAGGGGAGTTGGAGCATCTTTTTCTTCACTAATGTGACGTATTTCCGACTGAAACGAAATACAAGGGCGGGGTTTAACTACGGTAGGATCAAGCACATATGAATGTATAACTTTGTCATTAAGAGCGACATAACACCCATGCAAATAGCCCACAGACATACAGCAACCTTTCAACATACAGTTACTTTATCTGGAATGATAATTACATTTGGAAATAAAGCCACGAATCACAGTAGATAAAATACTGACATTTTATCTTTTTATTTTCAATCACCAAAGAATGGTTGTGGTGCCACTCAGTCTGAAAAAAAATGACCAAATAACAAAAATGTGTTTAAGATGACATGACTTATATTATGTGGATTAAAGATAAAACAAATCATAATGTATAGTTTGTTATGTGTGTTGCTATTACTGCTGTAAGGCCTCTTAAATGTTGTTATTCACTTATTTGTCACTACTAATAGAATGTAAGTGTACATATAAGTGTGTGCACGTATGAATGTTTGTGTATTTAAGTCTGTAGATATGTGTATATGTGTATATTTGACCTTGTTTATATACATTCCTGTACAAAACTCCTGATCCAGCCCTCATTTCTTCTGTTTCCTTCCAAGCAGCCAGACTTCCTTGTAATCTTTTAACGTGGTCTTGAGCAATAGTTCTCTGAATGTCTTTCTGAGCTTTCTGAATGTCTTTCAAAGTTTTTCTTTGGACATTGGCTGCTTTTTCACTCATTTTCAGTCCAGACCATTTTCAGAGGAATGTGTTTTTTCTTTACTAACTCACTTAACTCTGCCCTATAAGCCATTCAAGCAGAAAAAGGCGGGTCCTAACTCAAAGGATGAACCAGTGTTGTGTCTACACAGAACAGACAACTTAGCAAAGAACCAGTTTTAAATGGAATCTTTAGGCACTTTGTTACTGTCACAGCCTGTCACAAAGACACATCATTTGTTCCCATTTCTTTAGTTGTATCAATAAAAAAACAAAGATAACACAGTTTGAGAGACAGAAAATAGTATTTTTGCTCCAACAAGGTGATTCCCCAAAGAGCTATTAGCTGAAAACTTGGCATATCTCAGCATGGTGTGCAGTTTGTCCTTAAAACATTTGAGGAAACTGAACAAGTGGAAGACAAAAGAAGAAGAGTCAGGCCTAAACAAAAAATACTTACAGCAGATGAACAGTATCTGAAAGTGACATCTTTAAGAAAGAGGGAAAAAAATCCAGCAAAGACCTGACATAGAACCTGAGAGATGCATCTGGACCTTCAGTTGATCCATCTGCTGTTGGCCCAGTAGGCAGCCAACATCCAAAGAAGAGCTTTGGGATGTCCTTCAAGAAGCCTGGAGAACTATTCCTGAAGACTATTTAAATGAATTACAGAAAGCTGGTCAAAGAGGGTTCAGGCTGTGTTGAAGAATAAAGGTGTTCAGAACAAATATTCACTTTAGAGCTCATTATAATTGTACAAGCTCTGTTTCTGTCTTATCTACTGTATTCTTATTTATGTTTGCGCATTTCAGTAAATCACTGCAACTATTTCCTGTTTCAATCGAAATATTTTAAGAAATAAAGGTAAGCTCAAGACTTACACAGTACTGCATTTATGTTTTCTCATTTTTTGCCTTCCTGTTCTAAGCCCACTGAGTTTACTTGATAGTAAATGTTCTATATAAAAGAGATTTAAAGGCTGAAGCTATGTCTGGATCAAACTGTCAAGCAAATCTTTTATGAACTGGTTCGTGTGGTTTTGTGTAGTGACCAACTGGAGACCAAACCTGAAGAAAGAAGACACCAACAAGACCAGTGGCCCTGGATTCATACAACAGAAAGGTTTATTCACTAGAGGACGAAACAGCCAGTCAGTGTAGATTCTCAATCATCCAGGTAATAGTAATCCCAACAGCTAGAATAAGGGCAACTGGCCTTCCTCTTCTTGGTTCTTGAAGACGTTTCACCTCTCATCCAAAAGTTTTTGTCAGATCTTAAATAGTTTTTGGAGAGTTTCGGCTTATAAGAAGTAGTAGTCTCGACCTGTGAGTTGTTTACCTGTCTGAAAGGTTGAGAACTCACCAAGCTTTTTGGATGAGAGGTAAGACGTCTTCAAGAATAAAGAAGTCCCATTGCTCATATTCAACCTATTAGGAAACAGCTGATTGTTCAAACAACCAGTTGCATAATGTCAGAGTTCTGATCCCTCTAGTAAGCATTGACCTGAAAAGGCCAAAAACCACAAGCCAGTGTACCTTTCTACTTATTTTAATTCTAAAATTTATTTCCAGGCGAGCAACTTTAAGACCAAGCTGCTGGCTCCCCCCAACCTAACATGGGCTTAAAGTCCCAAAGAAATGGACGACAGTTCCGTTCAATTCATTTCAGTTTCACTTTTAAAGGACTAAATGACAAGAAATGTCATCTCAAGGCACTTTAAAGACGCAGTCCAATTCATTGTAATACAATCATAATTATTTAAACTCCACATTAGTGCTATCAAGCTAGCTGAGGAAATCAACAGATTGCACTGAAACTTCTCTTCGATTCAATCTCCCATCTTGAGCGGGTACAAGGTGATGGTGGGAAGAAAAAACTCCCTTTAAACAGGAAGAAACTTCCATCAGAACCAGGAAGGGCGGCCATCTGCTTCTAGCCAGCTGGGGGTTCAGAAAACAGGAAAGAGGGGAAAACAAGCACCACAGAACCCCGCATGAGTGCTGCAAACCAGCACGTATTAGCTGTTTTCTGAAAAAGAAGCTGTGATCGGTCAACTCCAGTGGTCTGATCAGGCCAGTAGATGGCAACTCTTCACAATCAGACAGCAACAGGAGCTAAATAAGGTGAGAAATGAAAATAATCTAATAGTGACCATCACAAAAGGCTTGATAGAGCAATACATGGCAGTATAGTATGCCCAATATAAGGGTGTCTGGTACTGTGGATGGCTGTGGTTTCCCTCCGTTGGGCAATAATGGTACAGTCTAACAGTGAGCTTTAAACACAGGAATTTGATGAAAAACTCAATCTCCCACCAACGACCCAAATAGGATCAAATTAAAAAGCAAACAGAGACAATTTTCTATTGATAAAGTGATCCCAGGTTTGGACATTTGGACAATACAAATCTATAAAATTCTCAGTTATTTTATTTTAGTTAGTTTATTTCTTGCCTTATCTAAAAAAAATTCAGAACTTGTGTTCAGTGGCAACTCCTGCCAAATACATCGAAGGTGGGGAATATTGCAGTGATATCACAATCACCTTTTTTCAATGTGAAAGTAGAAAGCTGTCACACAAAAACCTGCCACATCCTGTTACGGTCGTTTGTTTTCTGGTTGCTTCGCTCGGGAATACCACCAGCGACCACTAGGTGTCAGCCAAAGACAAAGGCTTGTCCTCCAGTCTCTTACTGTCTGAGAACAGCTGCATCTTTGTGTCCTAAAGAAGAACTGAAAATACATGGATTGACACTCATCAGTTCACTCTTTATTACACCCTGTGATGTAATAATGATTCTGTAACTTCTTCAGGATAAAAGAAAATGAAGTAATTCTCCCAATCATCTCATTCAGTTGTCAGATTCACCTAATTGAATGTGCAACAAAACCTGAAATTAGAGCAGTTTTACTGGGGCTGATAATGTGCCATAAATAAGAGACAACGCACAATTTAAATTACATAGCAGACCTATCCTGATTTTATAACTTAAGGACTGTTCACTATCTAATGTAAATCAAACATGTCCTTGACTTGTTCTCTCTCCGCAGAGAGCTTCATCACTAAATTTAGTCACTCTTCTCCCACTCTGTTTCACAGCTACAGTCATTTGAAATAGAAAGTGTAACCTCATTTAATCCCAAGGTTTTATGTATCAGGACATCATAAAAAAAATCATCCGGTCCTTATGAGGTCTGAAAATGAGGTAATGACACATGACGTATTACACTGTGTCATTATTTATTAAAGAAAAACAGAGGCAAAATACAAAAGCAGCGTGTGAAAAACTAAATGAACCCCATGATCCAACAGCTTGTAGAACCCCCTTTTGCAGCAATAAGTTGAAGTTATGGTTTTCTGTTTGACGTTATCAGTCTCTCACATGGTTGTGGAGGAATTTTGGCCCATTCTTCTTTCCAGCGTTGCTTCAGCTCATTGAGGTTTGCAGCATTGCTTTATGCACAGCTCTCTTCAGGTCCCACCACAGCATTTCAGTCAGGTTGAGGTCTGGACTTTGACTGGACCATTGCAACACCTTGATTCTTTTCTTTTTCAGACATTCTGTTGTAGATCTGTTGCCGTGTTTGGGATCATTGTCCTGTCGATGACCCAGTTTCAGCCAAGCTTTAGCGGTCGGACAGATGGCCTCACATTTGACCCCAGAATACTTTGGTATACAGAAGAGTTCATGGTGGACTCAATGACTGCAAGGTGTCCAGGTCCTGTGGCTGCAGAACAAGCCCACATCATCAGCCCTCCACCACCGTGCTTGACAGTTGGTATGAGGTGTTTGTGCTGATATGCTGTGTTTGGTTTTCTACAAACGTGCTGCTGTGCATTATGACCAAACATCTCCACTTTGGTCTGGTCTGTCCAAAGGACATTGTTCCAGAAGTCTTGTGGTTTGTTCAGATGTAACTTTACAAACCTAAGCTGTGCTGCCATGTTCTTTTTAGAGAGAAGAGGCTTTGTGCTGTCATGAACTTTAACATTTATCATGCTAACTGAGGCCTATGGAGTCTGAGATGTAGCTCTTGGATTTTTGACCTTGGGGTGAACTTGCTGAGACGTCCACTCCGGGGAATATTGACAGCTGTCTTGAATGTTTACTACTAACCTTTCTCTCTGTAGAGTGATAGATAACCCTTATAACCCTTCCCAGATTGAGGAGCAGCAACATTTGCTTCTCTAAGATCATTGTTGATGTCTTTCCTCCTTGGCATTATGTTAACACAAAGCTGAATGCTCCAGCAAACTTCTGCTCACAGTTACTGATGATCAGTTAATCAGTGCATTGATCAGTATATGAAGAAATAAGGGGCGGCTGATGACTTTTCCACGGTAAGTCAAATTAAATGTTGGTTTATTTGGAAAATTTTTCACAGCAAGGTTAACATACAACAAGACATAGAAACAAGACCTTCAATGTTTCATATCTGTTGCTGAGTTAGATTAGAGTAGACTGAAAACTTTTTCTCAGTGATTCAACTATAACTCAAGGATAAGGGACATGCTTTTTATGACAGCACACTGATAGGGTGAGAAAGCAGTAAAAAAAAAAGGGGAAAAACAACATGAAACAGAGGAGGTGGCTTCTGGTATCATCTCTTGAACACATACAAAAAAGTCACGACTTTCCTCCTTTTCACAGCCATCCACATGCTGAATCTTCAGCAAATATGTTGAAGACCTAAAAGACCTAAACAACCCACAGGATGAGCGGGTGGGTCAGTGGTGCACATGTGACCTCAACAACTCCCAAGGCGTGAATGTCCCAACTCCGTTAGAGCCGAAGAAGCCACTTGGACAAGAAGTGAAACGTCTTCAAGAAAGATGAAGACTGAGCGCCTACGCAGACATAGGCTGACATGGACTCTGATACAGTTAGATCTCACACAGGGTGGATCATGTGGGCAACAGAGACCCGTCTCCTGTACCCTCTAATCCAAAGAGCCTGTTTTTTGGTTTGGCCTCACAGTCGTGCAGCTGTTTGCTCTTTTTTCAACTTTTTCATATTTGTTCGGGGACCTATTTCGACCAGTCCCAGACCGGGGGGAAAGATCAGGACAGCTCATTTTCAACCTTTTGAACCTTTCATTCGCACTTAAATCGTCAAGCAAGCACAACGTCCAAATTTAGATACCAAAACATGTCAGGCTTACACAGCCACTCTGGAGTTCGTTCACTGCCAACAGAATATTTCGAGGTAGTGTCATCCAGTTTCATAAAAAAATACTTAAAACATCATTTGTCCAGAATAGGGAGCTCATAAAACACTAGCAACCTCTGTGCTACTAAACCAGATGTGACCCAAGATGATCCAGTTTGATAGTCACTAAATGAATGCTCATATTCAGATAAGGAGTGAGTAAAGCCTCTCAGCGCCTTAGTCAGTCGGTTTTTTTTTTTAGTAAAATGGGATCAGGAGGGATGCACGATACACACAGGCTGCGACCAGCAGGGGGAGTGGGCACGTGTCTGATTAAACAATCACACACAAAAACGCACACATCACACCACGAGGCTCCAGCTTTCGTGTAGTGGCAGGCCTGCAACTCAGTGCATATCAGGCTTCGAGTTCACATCAGTGTTCTCAGTTCAGACCTGTTTTGAGTTAGTGAAAAATCAGGAGGGACTTTTGGGAGCAAGAGGAGACAGATTTCAGGCTTGGGAATTCACGTGTCGCCCTGACAAGGGCTAAAAAGACAGTTTTTTCCCACTGGAAAGAGTGACTGTCCACATGGCTTAAAGGACGAGCTGCAAGCACATAACTCTGCACTCACTCTGTCTAAAATGGATGTTACCTGTTCAGGATCAAAAGCAAATGTGAGGATGAAGAGCTGAGAGAATTGTGTCAAGATTAAAGGGGCAATGCAGCATGATGAAACTCTTTTCCTGAACTTGGGAGCATGCATTGAATTTGCATCCAACAATCGACGAGTCAGAGCAGGTTGGGTTCGTTTGAGAAAGGTGGATTGCCTCCATAACTTTTCCTTTCATAGGACAGCCCTAAAGCAAAGAACAATGAGCTCACAGTGGCATGGAGACAGATAATCGTTGTTACTTCCACTGACCAGCAGGGGGAGATGTTTCATTGTTTTAACTTTTAAGATGCTGAATGAAAGTAAAGCTCAAAGCTTGTACAGCAGGAAGCCCCTGTCTTCACTCCACAACATCTCCAGGACTGCACTGCATGAGTGAAAACGGCTTTAATGTCTTCAAATGCTTCAGGTGTTGTCAGCCAAACAGTTTGCCATTATCAGTAGTGATTGCATCTATGCCAAGCTGTAAGTTTGTGTTCAGAGGAGGTGGAGTTTCACAGTCACTGCACTCTCACCAAGGAGACTGAGGTTCAGGTCCTCTTGGGTTAATGATGCTTCGTCCCAGTTGCTGTTTAGTTAAGTTTAGTCAAAAAAGAATGTCGTTAGGTATGTATTATGGGTTGTATTTAAGGGTATGAACATTTACAATGTGTTTGATGCTTCTTTTTTGCTTCTAAAGTTCTAAAGTCAACATATTTTTACTTTATTTGAGTCTTTTTTGATACTGAATACTTGCTTTATTTCAATAAGGGTCGGTTGTTCCCATATTTTGTGCAATGTGTCCTCGTTGCAAGAGCTATCAAAGAGAAAAACAATTGTGGATAAAAGTTAAGAACAATGTCATACTCACTACGATGAAAAGAGGAGGTGTGGTCATAAAATAATAAAGTTATTCTAGTTTGACTTACATAAACCAGGGTTTGTTGCTTCATCGATAGAACTTGTCGGTAGTTGAGAGCCCCCATAACTGAGATAAATGTGTTCAACCTCCTGATAAAAGATAACACTTTGTGGCGTCACTACTTTTCGGAAGTGTTTGTTTTAGTTATCACTGTTTCGCTTCTTGTGATTCGCGTTAACTTTTTTTTGTTTTTGTTGGCTCTGGTTCTGGTAAATTCCAGAAATGTCTGATGTTGTTGTTCACGCTGGACTGAGTCACCCTCAGCAAACCTTGCTCATATGAAAATATCAGCTGCCAAGACTTCCCACTCAAACTTTTCCATTGTGACAAAATAAGAAATTCACTTCACCTTTCATGTTGTTGCCCACTGAATAGCATCCCCTCTTCTTTTAACAATAGTCTATAAACATCTGCTCGGCAGTCCTGGGTCTTCTTTGTTGTATCTTAAATGTTTTCAGGTGGTGAAACATCTGGACTGCAGGCAGGTCAGTCCAGCACTCAGATTCTGTGGTTCAGCATGTGGTTTAACATTGTGTTGCTGAAATATGCAAGGCCTTCCCTGAAGAAGACATCATCTGAATGGGAGCATATGTTGCTCTGAAACCTGTTTATACCTTTCCAGAGGTGCTGGTTTCCAGTTCCATACGCACTAATGGAACAGTGAACCCTGAGGAACATTTTTCTGAAGTTTCTCCACAATTTGTCGACAGTTTTTTGGAGATTGCTGAACCTCTGTTCATCTTTACTTCTGAGAGACTCTGCCTATATCGGGTCTTTTATTGCACCCGTCTCAACTTTATTTAAACATGTTGCTGATATCAGATTCTAGAGAGGGGCTCATATTTTTAATTTTTATGCTCCGTAAATATGCTGTTTGCTCTATAAATGAAATACTGGTTTATGAGATTTGCAAACCCTTGCATTCTGTTTTATTTGCATTTCACGCATCAGCCCGACTCATTGGTCCCGCAGACTTTGCTGAAAGTATGTGATGACATGGCTTGCAGAGCAAAGATGTAAGAAAGTTGTAAAAGAGCAAGATTAGGTTTGTACAAGTTATGTAGAAAAGTAAACTAAGAAACCTACCAAGGATTAGCACGACCTTACTTCTTATCGGGATTTTCAAATAGTTTTTCATCATATGGTCGCTGCTACATTTTCCTGAATATCTTTTGGTAAAGGTGGCGTTTTAATCCTTTTGTTTGTGGAGAGTCCCGAAGCTTATTCCACAACACGGGCCCGATGTGCGTAAGCACACATTGATTCCTTCTTAAATCCTTCAGTTTGTGCGTATACATGCCAAAGTTTATATAGCATCTTCTCGAAGTAGCTTTTAAAGCTCGTAAGCATTTTCTGGAGTGGATAATTTTTTGATAGAATGGGTCTTTTTTTTTTTTTTTTAAATTACATTTCATGGCCCTTTACTTTTGACTAAATCCTGTAATTATAACCCTGAAACCGATCAGTATGCCAATGTATGATCCGGTTTCTATCACCACCTGTTTCTTCTAGTCAGAACATTGCAGATGCACCTTTTATTGACAGCAAATCAGCTTCCCTCCTTGGTCCTAATGACAGAATTGTGACTTCTAAAATAGGTATTGTGAGCTTCAAGTGGCCTAAAGATGCTGAGGTTTATTGTGATCTTTTATCATTCGGAATGAACCAGGTGCTTAAAACAACGCATCAGTTCTACAGTTTTGAGCGGTCTTTATTGTATCGTATAGTTTTATCCAATTATTAAAACAAATTAACCAGTGATCTCCTTTATCACCAATATGTTGTCCATTGCTACATTATAGTTTCTTACCAGGACTAAAATAAGAAATAAAAAAACATTGCGGTTTCATGCTTTCGTGTTCATCATTTAGTCATTTTAACCTTTGTTTCCTCTTAAAGGATTGGAATGTGTGCTTTGGCTGGTGAGCAAAATTAAGCAAACAAAATAACTGTGTAAAGATTTATTTTATATTCTATTAATACAATTCACAACTGTGAAAATAGTAGAAAACAGACCAAGTTGTAAAAAGGAAAATAAATAATCCTCCATCCATCTTCTTTTCAGTCTGCTTGCATCACTACCTTCTAGTCCCCGTTCGGCACCTTCTTCTTCCCATTTTTCCTGGTGAGGACAAAAAGGGAACATCAGAATTACTGGGAATTAAAAAGACTAATTTGTCAGATCAAATCATGTGAGCACGACTTTTTGATGGCTGGTGGCCAAACGTGAGGGAGAGTGTTTGAAAGTCTGAGTGAAGAACACCCTCCTTACTTTTTTAACTTAGCTCCTGAGGACTTCTGAGTTTGTCCTTGTCTCTGAGCTCCATTCTTTGTCTTCGGTCCATTTCCTCTTGCTTTCTTCTTCCCTTCCTGCTGTCCCATCGCTGCCTGAGGCCCATTCTCTCCTTTCTGCGCTCCACTTGGTGACTGCTTCTGTCCTTTTGTCGGTGCTTTGCCTTTCTTCTTCATTAGGAAGCGAGGAGTTGTGCAAATTGTGCTTCTCTTGGGAGGCCTCTTCTCAAGTCTCCGCTTTACTTTGCTGAAACACAAACATAAATGTCCACACCAGGGCGATCAAAGCCTTAAATGGCAGAGACAAACTCGGCAATAAATAAAAGGGAAAATCTCTGTTACCTGTGGATCTTCTTGAAGCCGATCATATAGTCGGGTACGGGGCAGCCAGCTTGTTTTATGACGTTTGCAATGCTGTTCAAGTGAAATACACAAACATTCAGCATATTTCTCATCTGATAGCAGGGATGCAGACGCAAAAAGTCTTTAATTCGTTCAACATCATGCTTGAAACTGGTTTAACATGGACTTGGGATAAAAGGAAGGGAGGGTAACATTTTTCCTTTGTATGCTTCTTAAACTCATTTCTGCTCCCTTCTTGAGCAAAACATGCACGTGAACACCTGGCTGTGCCTCAACTTTGCCATTTGATGACCAGTCTGCCCCTCGATATAAACAAGCCGAACGGTCTGCTCTTCATACCTGCGCAACAGTGGCTTGTCGTTCTCTGTGAAGAAGGTGATGGCCTTCCCCTGGTGCCCAGCTCTGCCAGTACGACCTGCGGGACAAACGCAGAGATACAGAAGCAAAGAGATGAGCAAAAAGAGTGCAGACGGCAAACATTACTGTGGCAGCGACGACCATATTTGTTACCGCTTGATCTTTTCATTTTTATTGGTACAGAATAGCCCGTTAACAAGCACAAAAACAGTAATCGCTCAACTGTTCAGACTGACCAATTCGGTGGATGTACTCCACGGCGCTGGTGGGGAAGTCATAATTGAGCACAAGGTTCACTCCTTTGAAGTCGATGCCTCTGGCGAGCAGAGCCGTGCAGATCAAGACCCAAATCTTACCGGAGCGAAAGCTGTTCACCACGTTGTCCCTCTGAAACAGACGAGCCAGAGAGAAGGAGGCGTAAGGAACGTGCCGGCACAGGACGGCACTGCAGCAGGTTAAGCCAAGGAGAAAGAAGTAAATTCAAGACCTACTTGACAGTTACAGATTTTTTTTTTTTTTTAAAGTTCAAATTTAGGGGCACTTTTGTGTAAAAGTTGAAAGAAAGAGGTGACTGACAGGGAGGAAACGGTTGATCAGCTGCTGCTGAGTGTGCAGCTGGTCTTTCCACACTTTCTTGATATGTTGACGAGATTTTAGCTTTTATTCATTTCACTTTTCATTGTTTTTATTATTTTACTTACTCTGCACTTGTTCTTCTGAACAGCACTGTGGTTGCTTTTAAAGTGCCTTATAAACAAAGTAGTAGTAGAATCCTCATCCGATTAGATCTTTCTACTCTATGGTTTGTGTTTCTTGCTCACGCGAGAGTGAATTTCACATTCATTGTCTTGAACCAGCTTCAACTACAAAACAAACCTTTTCATTAGAATTTCTACTAATTTTCCTTAAATTTGCACCTCCTGATGACTGTTTAATGCCCCAGTTGTAGCTGCCAACTGTAACCAGCAACATCAGCTGACCAGTGGGGAGGCTTGTTCGGTATGCCGGTGCTAAATTGGTACCGAGGCATTTAAAACGGAACTATAATGCGCCTGGATACTTTTTTTTTACGTCACCGCGTTGTATTTTGAGCCGAGGCGAGCAAGTCGGAGCAAGCAAGCGAGCGAGCAGGCGAGCAGCGTGGAGCGACAGAGAGAAATAAAGGAGAGACGGGCAGCTGCTGCAACCTCCACCACGCCGGAACTTGTAGGTAAACCAGGGTGAGCATGGTGAAGCCATTAATACCGAAGCACCACTGTGCAAGGGTGGAAAAACTTCCAACTTGGCAAAAGACCTGAAGGACAAGCACCCAGACCTGCATAAGGACTTCAGAGAACGACAGTGAACATATACCCATGACAAAAAGCCACATTCAGGGCTAAAAGCAAGCAGCTCCAGCCCCCTTCACTCTCCACAAAAGTAGCTCTAAAAAAAAAAAAATTAAAGCTGCATTGAAATGACCATCCACTTTCTCTGGTTTAAATAGCCTATTGATATCCTTCTATATTTGACTTATTTTAAAATTGTGTTGTCTGTGCATTAGAAAAGCCTGTCTTTGTGGTATTCTATTTCATTTACTGATGCATAGTTATAGCTCTAAGATTTTCTATTAAAATAAAGTCAATAATTAAATTTTTTTGTGTTCTCTTTTTATTTGGAAAAGTATCGAAATACATGTTGGTACCGGTATCGACACCAAAGTCACAGAAAAGGAATGTTGTTTGTTCCGCTCGCCTTGTGGTCGGGATTGCCATGATTTGAATGAAAATTAATGTTTAAGATAAATTAGGGCATTGTTTTTAGAATTTTTACTCCTAATTGGGGAAGATGGGGGTATGTGGCTGGTGTCTTCGAGTACCTGCTGCTGTGTGCGCTCTGCATGGATCACATCCACGTTGATTCCTTCGTACACCAACTCGTGGAAGAGCTCCCGCGCTCGCTCTATAGACTGAACAAACACCAGCATGGGAGGCATAAAACCCTGAAACACCAGAAGGAGAACATCCTTTCATCCAATCTCAAAATGCCTAAAAGCTTTATAAAAAAAAGAAGAAGAAAAATCTCATCTCTGTGGTGTGCGCATACTTTTTTGATGATGTCCCTCATGGCAACCAGCTTTCCGTTCTCAGTCCCAACAAAAAGCAGCTCCTGCTTCACCGTCTCCACCGCTGCATTTCTGAACAAATCAATAATTTTTTTTTAAATATAAGGAAGAAAAAAACCCAGAAATAAATCCACAGGAGTAAGCAGTTCCACGGGATGGGCGTTACCTGTGTCCAATGTTGACAGAAACCAGGTTGTCGAGGTTCAGGCGGCACCACTGCTCTACCTCCGACGTGCATGTGGCGCTGAAGAAAGCCCGGCGCACCTTTGGACTCGAGCAGGCGAGAAAAATCGTAGCCAGCTGCTCCCTGAAGCCGGACTTACCGTCTTCAAAAAGCTTATCAGACTCATCGACAACCAGCCACTCCACACTGAGCAACAACGACAAAAAGAAAACCAAACTGTTAAAAATGGAGCAGAGGTGGTATGAGGTGGTCCTGTTAAATGGAAGACCACGAATAGACAAGAAAGATAAGAAAACAAAACTGTCAGATGTTACCTGCTTAAGTCAATGGCTGGAGGATCCTGCTTGAGAAGGAAGATGAGTCTGTTTGGAGTACTGACGAGTATATCTGCACACAGAAAGGCAGGATTAAAAAGTGAGCAAAGGCAATAACGGTTCATGCTGCACCCCTGCAAAAGTAAAAACATCTGCTACCTCTTACCGTATTTTTTGTTGGACTGCGGCCCATATTTCTTGGCAGCTAGGGAAGCTTTATCCATGATGTGAACTCTGAAGCCGACTCCTTCTGACAGGCGGAGCAGCTCTCTGTAGGTCTGAAAGCAACAAAACTGATCAGACGATGGTGATAAGACCACAAACAGAAGATAAACTCCAGCTTAACTTTGAGCTGGAAACGGGAATCGGCGGGCTCATGTTTCAGGTCTCTTCGCAGTCATGGAAATGAATTCGTGTTTTCAACCAACCAGTTTTATACATATGATTATTTCGGATATTCAGTCAATATTTGTCCTCAACTTGGCCTAAAATGCGACTGCTGTATCCGCTTTAAAAACAATGATACAATCAAATCCTAAAAGAAGATTAGAATTGTGTGCATGTGTGTGTCTTTGCGTACCTGGCTGGCCAGTTCTCTGGTGGGGGAGATGATAACAGCCCTGAAGCCCAGGTTAGCCGGCTGCTGCAGGCGGGTGAGCAGCGGGAGACAAAACGCCAACGTTTTTCCGGACCCCGTGGGAGCGCAAGCCAGCAGCTCTCGACTCTGAAAGGGGAAACCGGACCATTGAGACGTCCTCTCAATCTGTCGCACCGTTCATCAGCCAGAAAAGCAGAGCATGTACTCACGTGCATCATGAGCGGTATCGCCTGCATCTGTATCGCCGTCGGCAAGTTCTGCCCAGCGTCTTTGAGGTTCTGAAGGATGCGCGGGTTCAGATGGTACTCTGACTGCAGCTCTTCGAATGTACACACGGGGTCGGGCATGTCGCAGCCATGCACATTTATGCGGTGTTGAGATCGAATACGATTCACCTTGAAATCAAACAAAAAGAAACAGATGTTAATGATACATCTAGAGGACAAAATTACAGCTGGAGATGGTGCAAACAGACTAATATTTTTGACACTGTTGCGTCTTTGTGGTAAAGATGAGTAGTTGGTTGTCCTTCAACTGAGAGACACCTGGTTCAATCAACAGACTTATATATATGTGATAGCAGCAGATAAAACCACAGATGTCTTTGTGTCGTGGGATGAGTTTTCACAAGGACCTTTTCTTGATGAAGATGTTTCAGCCTCTTCAGTGAGGAGGATTTTTCCTTCCCATCCCCCAGTGGACTTTGGATCTTTCTCTCCGATGAGGACGTCCAAGCGATGCCACTTCCCTGCCTCTTGTTCAGTGGGCCGTCACCACCTGGAGTTAAACAAACAGGAAATGGAAATGATGGAAATTTGTGCCGGTCTGAAGATCTATATCCATAAAATTATGTACAAAATACATTGTCGTGACAACACTCAAACTGGGAACAAAAAATTGCTTTTACATAGGAAATGCAAACCAAATCCAGAAGTCTCTTTCAAACGTCTGATATATTATATCATATATTCCGTGGAATAATATGTTACCACACAAGAGCTATAACTTAGCATCACTTTCACTGCTTAAAGCACAGGTTCATTGTTAAATAAAATGAATTAATCATATGACAATTAATTATATGGTAGAGTCCGAGGCTGTCTTTCACAATTGTCAAATATTGTTCCTAAAAGGAGCAAGTCCACACATATCAGACTAGAAATGAACTATACACCCGTAAAACTAAATACAACTGACCATTTGAAAATGAATCAAGAAGCGAACACTGACCTTCATCCTCCGTCCGGTTCCTTTTAATCTTTTTCCTCTTGCGTTTCACGTCTATTTCTTCTTCTTCATTCTTTTTGCCTCTTGCTTCAGAGTCTCCACTTTCACTTGCATCCTCTTCTTCTTCTCGTCGTTCCTCCTGATGCTGGGCCCAGCTCTGGGCTCCATTGGCTGCTCCTGTGCCAAAATAGTCGATCGCAGAGAGCGGGTTCGCCGCAGTTTCCCCTCCCTGAGACCTGGCAGCCTTCACGAGACAGGTGAAAAACTATGTTGATAAACTTATTCCATTATTACTCTAACAATTTTGTCAGATAATGCCACCCCAGGTCCAAAAGGATAAACAAAAAAAACACTGCAGTGTCACATAAATGAGGGTTAGCCAACATGCAATGTAGCAATGGCTCATGTATACAAATAGGAGCACTATTCCCAACCAGCGTTTTATCAGCCACGGATATTAAGGTTACCTTAAACCGAGCGGCATCGTGACCAAATCTCTTCAAGTCGAATTTAGCTCCAGCTCCAAGTTTTCGGAACAACTCAAAGGCGTCCATTGCCGAGGAAGCAGCAGCAGCAGCAGGAGCAGCGTGGTTGGTCCGGATCCACGCAGCAACCTATCAACATCCGGGTCATCCACCGCTGACATCCGCTGCCCCCTACCGGTCGCTCAATAGTAACGCAACCAAACCTTTGAATCTTTAATTTAAGGTTTTGTTTTTTTGTCACCTTAAATAATTAAAAGTATTTGCCCATCGGGTACTACACACGAGACAAGTAAATATCAGTCATTTTAAAAACAATATTGTACTAAAATCTGTATCTAAGATGTTGAAAATAAGTGCCAGCAGATTTCAATTACACGATTAATAAAAAAGCGCAGCAATGCAGCTTTTGCTACACATACACTAAATGGGAAAAAAAAAAACACCATTCATGTGATTTAAATTTCATCTTTACAGCTAAATATTTGCAACAACGTCGGATCTGACTCAAGAAAAGAACTCCTCTCTGGAATTATTCTCCTGAGAATTATACAGTGCGAACATATCACGACAGTATCATCTTCCGCTCTTAGTTTTTTTTCCACAATACTGAACACCGCCGCTGTGTAAAAAGAGTACGGTTGCTCCTGTAAAGCAGAAATACAGAAACGGACAAACTTTACAACCACGACTAAATGCTGGAACCTTCTAATTTTGTAGCCCACTTAGATCCAGGCTAAAATATCAATGTGATAAACGAGATGAAACAGTTTGAAAGGAGTCATTTTCAAGGTTTCCATTTTACACTTGTGTGGAGCTGTTAAAGGTGCTTGGCTTGTAGGTGCAAGAACTTGCCACAGTTCTTCTAGAGTTTTCGTTTAATCTAATCTAGTTTGTGCATATAAACAGAAAATGACTACATGAAGTTGATCTACGGGACTGGTGGTTGCACACAGCTCTATACCTTCAATGAAATTAAAGATGCCTCTCTAATGGTATGGCATGATGGACAGGAATCTTAACAGCTAAAATGTTGTTGTTTTTTTACATAATAGTGTATTTTATTTGAGATAGCAAATGAAAACTGCATCTCATTGTATGAATTTCAAGAAATGTCACGATACATTCTTCGCTTTTAGAAGAGTCAGGAAAAACAATATTGATACAGAGAAAAGGTGCTGCTTTCAAATAAAATGAAAAAAAGAAGGATAAATGAAGTATTTTTTCCATTTCATTTAAGCAATTAAAAAAAGCCTGTCCAACCTGTCGGTTATTGTTGATGTGGAACAATGGATAGGTGTCATGACTGGAATTTAATATATCAAAATGTGTTTCACATATCCACTATATTGCCAAAAATATTCACTCAGCCATCCAAATAATTAAATTCAGGTGTTCCAATCACTTCCACAGGTGTATAAATTCAAGCACCTAGGTATACAGACTGCTTCTGCAAACATTTGTGAAAGAACGGGTCGCCCTCAGGATCTCAGTGAATTCCAGCGTGGTACCGTGATAGGATGCCACCTCCAGTTGTGAAATTTCACTACAGACCTCCAAACTTCAGATTAGCTCAAGAATAGTACGTAGAGAGCTTCGTGGAATGGGTTTCCATGGCCGAGCAGCTGCATCCAAGCCATAGATCACCAATTGTGATGCAAAGCGTCGGATGTAGTGGTGCAAAGCATGCTGCCATTAGACTCTAGAGCCGTGGAGACGTGTTCTCTGGAGTGACGAATCACACTTCTCTATCTAGCATTGTGTCAAGTATAAAGTGTGGTGGAGGAGGGATTATGGTGTGGGGTTGTTTTTTCAGGAGCTGGGCTTGGCCCATTTAGTTCCAGTGAAAAGAACTCTGAATGCTTCAGCATACCAAGAGATTTTAGACCATTTCATTTTGTGGAAACAGTTTGGGGATGGTCCCTTCCTGTTCCAACATGACGGATGAACTTGACTGGCCTGCACAGAGTCCCGACCTCAACCCGATAGAACACCTTTGGGATGAATTAGAGCGGAGACTGCGAGCCAGGCCTAATATCAGTGTCTGACCTCACGAATGCGTTTTTGGAAGAATGGTAAAAAACTCCCATAAACACACTCCTAAACCTTGTGGAAAGCTTGCCCAGAAGAGTTTAAGCTGTTATAGCTTCAAAGTGTGAGCCGACGTCATATCAAACCCTATGGATTATGAATGGGATGTCACTTCAGTTCATATATGTATGTAACGGCAGATGAGTGAATACTTTTGGCAATATAGTGTACATAAAGTTTAATTATTTCTTAATCTATAAGCGATCACCGAGCTCGTCAACCGCGTCCTCGTGTTTCTCCTCCGACTGTCTGATCTGTCAAGATCTGTTTTTTTTTTCCAAACAGAATCCTAAATCTACAGATGTGCTTCTTCATGACTCTTCACATATCTTTAACAAATCTTCCAGGAACTTAACAACCTCCTTCTTTCCTTCCTCTCCTTTCGCGTCCTCTCCTTCAGCCTTCAGCCCCTTCAGTCTGGTCAGAGTCTGCTGAAGGCCAGCAATCCTTTGCTGAGGGTGGCAACTGCCCACCCCTGAGTCTCTTTCCTCATCTGCCTCTTCTTCTCCTCCTCCTTCCTCTGCTCTAAGGTACTTGATAAAATGCTCTTTGATGCTCCTTCCTTCTTCACTTGCGAGCGATGCCCCGAGGTCAGGCATGTCCTGTGCCTGGCTGACGGAGAGCAGGTGCAGGAGAGCTTGTGAGAGCGTGTGTCGCAGGCTGGCGCTGTAGCGGTACTCCAGGAAGTCATTCGTGTCTTCGCTGTTCTCAAGCGCTGTGGCCAGTGAATGCCACACACAGCTGAACCGCTTTGTGTCCCCGTAGCAACTGCGAGAGGCGGGAACCGCCAAGGCGGCGGCGGATTTGATCCGTACTTTAAAGTTCTTGCAGGAAGTGACAACTTCGCAGAGGGCAGAGAATGCGTCGTGAGACCATGGGGCCGATTCTGGTAGAAAGACACAGAAGCTAAATGTCAAATGTGTCACAAACACAACATTGATTTAAAAACTACAACTGAAGTCAGACAGAGCTGGAAACAAATTTAATCATGTTGTAAATTCCCTCATTTAGAAAGATAAGCTTCTTGGGAAAAGTTATCGCACTGATAAAAGCGCTCGGACTAAATACTTACCGAGGGGCAAGGCAGGGTTTCTGAAAGCATTTCCCAGTGCGTAACAGGCGTTCCACCTGACCTTCATAGTAGCTTCTAATTGGACAGTTTTAACCAGAGCACGAACGGCATCTTCCAGAGGGCGCTGGAATACCGACCGGGTCATCTGACTCTGACGCAGGAAGTGAAGCAGATTTCCAAGCGCTCTCACTGCATTACACTTGACCTGGAAGGGTTGAAGGAAGTAACTGTGTTCATTGGGATTATGCCTCATATTTGTTTGTTTTCCCATCCAGAAGCTTTGGAAATAACTCCTCTTGTGTCTCAAAGTATGGATATTCTCACCCTGTCTTTGTCAGCTGATGCTTTGGTGGCTGCCTGCAACATCTTGAGCAGAAGCATGTCTGACAACTCTTCCTGGAAATCCACACCGACACTCTGCCTGATTAAAGAGAGCGAAGATAAAACAGATTACAGACAATAAATCCCTTTAAATAGGCTGCAGTCAGTCTTGAAAGTCAGCAAAACCTTAAAAATATTTATATTTCTGCACAAAAAGGACCTAAATGTCATCAGATCTTCTCACAGATCCTTGAAGAAGAGGAAGAACAAACTATTATAGACCCCTCAGTTCCAGTAAAGAATTGTATAACAACCAGAAAGGAGCGGTTAAAGTGAGGAAACTCACCCATCCAGGAATGATTAGTTGGGAGTGGTGCAAAAAAAGGGGAGGCACACCACTCAAAGCAATGGTTCACATACTTTTGCTATTCAAAAATAACACTGGTACATATTTCTCAATAGATACATCAACAAGTGCAGTAGTTATGTTTGATTTGAGATGTTTTTTTTAAAGTTCTACTCAGAATCTTTGTGAAAACATGAAGACTTTTTATCATTTCTGCAAAAAATAGAGAATTTGGAGTTTCAATAAAAAACAGTAGATTATTCACTCTGCTCAACTGGAAACATTAAAATTTTTGCTCTTTAAATCTTAACATGGCATAAGTTAGTCAGTATTATACGTGAACTTCTTTAAGAAGTGTTAGATTTACTCCTTACATATTAACGGTAAGTGTGTCCGTGAGGTTTCCGAGGGACCAGGCGGCTCTGGCGCGGACATTCGTCGACCGATCATCCAGAGCGGCGAGAATAATGTTTGCCGTGTCTGCCACAAACATCACATCCTGAGAAGAAAACCAGGATCCGACATGTGATTGCTCCAACTCGACAAACATTCACTGCTCAGCCTAATCGTGGTCCTACCTCTCTCAAACAGGGGAACAGGATGTAGACTCCCAAAGCTCTGACAGCTGCTATCTTCACCAGATAGTTCTCGATGTAGGTCAGTCCCAGCAGCATGGTGATACACATCAGCTGCGTCTTTTCCTTAAGAACAGCATCGCGTATACAACCATGAGACTCGGTATTGGCTGGGCCAAACAGACAGGTGATCGTCTAAAGGGGAACTCACGGGCAGCTGGGCGAAGGCCTGCGGCAGGATGGAGGCGAGCGTGTCGCAGGCGCTCGCCTGCAGCGTGGGATGCTGTTCATTCTGCAGCGCTCCGTTTAGCGGCCCACTCAACACTTGCGACCAAAACTGCACCACCTGCGTCGTGTACACAGAGTGCACGTGAAATTCGAGCCATTAGAGATGTCATATTACTATAAAACAGCTTAAAAACAGCTCAATCTTGGTGCAACATAGAAATCTGTACTTACTTGGCTCATGGAGACCCTTGAGCTCTCAGGAACATTGGTCCCTGCTCTGTACTGCAGGATTATTCCTGTACCAAACTCCTCTAGTAGCTGATGAAACATCGGAGACGGAGATCTTAGCGCTCGTGTCATTTTAATTGATATTCATGCTTACACGTGCAGTTTGGAGCAGTACCTTTGCTCCGTGCAGTTGAATGGAAGGGTCTGTCTCCCCAAGGCAGCGAGCGCACACCTGCCCAATCTCACATAAACTCGCCTGAGTTAGAGAGAAGTAACCGCGCACCAGGTGAGACAGTACCTGCAAAAAAAAAGAAAAAAAAAGAAAAGAAGTCTTAGAATTTCTGTTTGGAGCTGTGATTTGTCGTTTTTAAATCACCCCTCACCTGTAGAGCTTCGAGGCGGACAGGAGACGGCTCTAAGGCCGTATTGCTTCCTGCTCCCTCGCTGTCCGATTGGTCCTCTCTGGGCTGAGTCACTCGCGACACACAGAGCCGCAGCAGCCACGGCGGGCTTCTGTCCTCCTCCGTCGGTGTGTGGGGAAGGTGGGGAGAGTGTGTGCGCGAGCTCAGCTCAGAGGGTGTCGCTGGTGTCCGAGCGGGCGACCCCACCCCGTTTCTCTGTCTCCAGCTGAGAGCGGTGTCCCGCGGCGTCACCGAGCCGGAGCCGCTGCTGTGGTCTGGCTGTTGAAGGAGAAGCTGCACCTCCGGGAGGGGAGCCTGAGTCGTCACTAGAGCCCCATACAGCTTCAGAACCGACACGCGCACATTCACATCTAAAGACAGAGCGGTGGTGCAATCAGAGGCAAACTTTACCGGCTTGCTCCCTTGGATCACGCGGCGGCATTTGAGTGAATTGACAACATACAGACCTCTGTTGCACACGTAAGACCGGATCTGCTTCCAGAGAAGGGTGAGCAAACCAGGTTTGAGCCGGTGATAGGGAGCATTGCTCACCAAGTAGGCAAGGCACTAAGAGAGGGGAGAAGGAGATATGGTGGGATTTCAGCACAATTTGTATGTATTCTCCTTTGAAGTCCAAGTTTGGTGTGTGTAACCTTCAGGTAATCCAGCAATAATTCAGATGATTAAAACTGTGTTAACTACTCATGGTAGATTATTTTCATAGGGCTGTAGCTCTTTATGGCTTCTAGCAGATGATTCATCGCCACCAGCTACCTCTCCATCTATCCAAAGTGTCACAAATGTGGCTCACCAGGTGCAATTTGAACCAAATCCAAACCAATTCATTCGGATTGGACTTTTTCAGACCTTTTTGGTTTGATCCAAACCAAATTTACAGGTTTGATGTCTCACTCGGACCACAGTCCTGCCCAGTCGCGTCCGACCCCCTTGTCCGACAAAAAGACGGGATCTTTCTCTGAATCGATTTGGGCTCGAGAGAAGAAACTCAAGAAGCTACGCAAGCTGAGAAAGACTATTGTCAGAACCTGAAGTAAAAAAAAAATAACAAAGACGAGTGACATGATATGACAGAAGTGGGGTGTAAGCAAATATTGTTTGAGATTTATGCTGCTGGTAGTTATGAGACTGAAATGTAATTATATTGGCAACTGAACTGTTTAACCCCCCCCCCCCCTCCTCACACCAACGACAGACCCACATTCATTCACAAATCAGTCAATATCAAGTACAAAGACATGTAGCCTACATAGGCAGTGTTGATTAAATGGACAGTTGTGTGAAAATTAAAGTAGACAATTCTAAACCAATACAAACCAAACTGCTTCTGGATTCTGGCTTAGATTTGTTCAATAAATAGTGTCCCTGTGTAATATGAAATGTGTTGCTGTTTATCCGAGATTGGACGTGGACACACACACACACACACAGAAGTAAAAGCTTCCATCACTGTACCTTTATGACCTGTGTGAGAGTTTGAGGGGAGGTCTCGGCTAGCAGAGCCAGACTGAGACCACAGTGCAGCTCTCCGATGGCAGTGGCCAGCGTGAAGGAGAAAGGCGTGTAAGATGTCCGAGGCGATGCTGTATCTTCAGCCACAGCCAGGAACTGACGGGAGCCATCCAATATGGCCGACAACACCTGAAGCGCACACAACCGCACCTCGAAGGGACAGAAAAGACACGGGTGTAGTAAATTATCCAATGCATCCTTCACATCGAGGAGAATTCTAACATGACTTAAGAGTATGTTGTACCTTTGGTGAAGGGTCTTTCAGAATAATGGTGAGGAGAGTAAGAGGCGCCGGTCTTCCAGTAGGGGAGTCGGGGATGAAAGAAGACCAGTATCCATACAGAGTCCTCTTCTCTACAGCTTTCACCACGGCTAACATACAGTGCAGCGCTCCCTGACGCACACGCCCGTGGTTCAGTCTGACAGGGCAAGAAAAAGCAGTTTAAGGATGTTTTAAGGGGTGGAAACAGGGGCATGACATGGATTTTGAACCTGGAAACACGTAAAGGGCCATACGTACTTGGGCATAACTTTCTCTGTACCTTAATTTGCTTTGTGCGTTTCCCTCTATGTCGGAAAACTCTGAGTCAGAACTGTTTAGCTTCCAGGACGGGTAAAGAAACAAGGCAGATGCTTTAGGCAGGGTCTCCCCTTCGCCTTTGCCTCCTCCTGCTCCTACTCTCTGAGGTCCAGGCACTGCCTCTTTATCCTCTTCCTCTCCATCATCTCCTCTGCTCTCCTCAGTTTTTGTCTTCTTCCCCTTTCCTTTGGATTTCCTCTTTTTATTCTTGAGAGAGACAAAATAACGTAAAAATGATTCCGACGAGATTCCCATTACAAGTGAGACCGAGAAAAATTAAACCTGGTCTCACTCTTGAGGCTTTCCCTGGCCCTGTGGAATCCTTTGCTGGTTCAGAAGATTTTGATGGTTCGACAGGTTTTGGTCCAGGCAGACCCTCGTACTGTGGAAGGGGCGCTGGGTAAAGCACAGCCGGCCACGCAGCACCGACACCTGGAGCTCCCTGGAACATCAGCCTCTATGCAATGCACGAGCAGGACTTTAAATTAACTTATCAAACACACAAAGTGTTTGTCAAGCAAAAAAATCAAGAATTTGAAATGATTTTCTACCTTAAGGACAGCCAGTACAGATCCAAGCTCCTCTCCTCCCCCAAATTTCCATTTCCCACCAGAGAGACAGAACTGAAGTCCCTTCAGCGCAGCGTGGACCACCTGCGCAGATGACACAAAGGTAAGTAGTCATCGTTCATCTACAAATAGTCTTTTATTCAATGAACTTTCAATGAAACGCTCGGTACCATGCAGTAGAAAAGCTCGTCGGTGTTGGGGGGTTTAGGTGACTGCAGCGTTTTCAGGAAGACTTCGAAACAAATGCTTCTGTACTGATCATCCAGAGGCGGCTGACCTGGAATCCTGCAGAGAAAAAGATGTTGTTTAAAAGATCAAAACAAGGAGCAACTTGGAGATCGAAAATAGAGAGAATATCCTTAACTGGGGATAAAAAGTAGTGTGTTTTTTTTCCCTCCACAATATTTCACAAGCAGATAAGTTGCATCTAATTTCGGTTGATGTTGACATGCCCACCTAATTAGCTGCTGGCTAATCTCAAAGAGCCTACCTGAGGCACATGTTGGCCATGCAGGTGAGAGCAACACGACGCAGCTCCATATTAGGCTGAGATGGCGAGCTATACTGCAGGAGCACTCCGTCTTCATCCAGTAAGTCACTGATATGCTGTGAATGAGAGGAATCTCAAAGTAAATGTTAAAAAAAAAAAAAAGAGGAAAGAGGCACGTTACAGCATCACAAAGTGGACGGAATAGATAATAACCTGGTGGCACTGGGGTCCATTCCCATACACTACTGTGGAGAGTGCCAAGAGGATATCCGAGTGTGTCCATGTACTGCACTTTTTCAGCGCAGCAGCAGTATAGTTCACCAACACGTCCAGTGTGTGTTCATCCATTATCACCTTCAAAACAAAGAGCAAGACAAATGTATTTGTTAGCGTATTTCAGAGGGTACGGAGAATAAGTTCGACTGCTGGTCGTTACCTTGAGCTGGTTGAGGAGATGATGCACCAGCTGGCAGAACTTGATGACTAAATGTTCTTGGGATAGCGGCACAAGAGAGCTGGCGTGTTTAAGCAGGATGCACACATCCTTAAATGGAAAATAAGAGGCTCAGCATACATTCCTTTTTATACATTTCACTTGACCTGCACCAAACAAACGTTCTGCCATTGCTTCTTTGTCACGATCACTAAATACCACTTTCATCCAGTCATCCACTGTCAGTGACTGCTTCTCTTCAGCATACTGTAACCAATTTTTCTCCATTCAGGTATCATTGATGGTTTACTTTGCGTTTTCTGGACTTTAATCCAGTTTCCTTCAGCGGGTTTTCTTCTTTACTTTGATGTCTTCACTGATGTAACAACGATGTTTCCCTTTTCCAACACTTCCCCATTTGGTTTGGACTTGCACCAAACTTTAGACAAAGCTGACGTGAGAACAGCCATCTTTTGACACTCCCAAGTTAAATGACCTTCTTGAAGGAGTTCTCTCAGTTTCCATTGACAGCTCTACTGCTGGGGGCATGTTTGCTGTAAATCAGCCTTGTGTAATGGCCCTCTGAGCTCTGCAAGTGCTCCGTTTTATCAGTTATTTGGAGCTATTTGTTTGAGAAATGCAAATTACAAGGTGATTCCATAACGTTTTCTTCTATTTGATCAAAAAAAAAAAAAAGAAGCAAAACCAATTACAACAATTTCAGCTAATATCATAACTGTCGTTGCTCAAAGCAAGAAACAAAACAACTAAATTAAAAAAACTGAATGTACAGCCTTCAAACATTGCTGGTCATTTTTGCCAGGGGTAGTAACGTTTCACAAGCTGCTAGTTGTTATGCTTCCAAGTGGTTTTCATGGTATTCTGTGCGCTGTTGCCAAGGTAGCACTAGGTGAAGGGTACCAGCTTGCCGGTCCCAAACAGGCTGGTTGGTAGGCAACAGGGGGTATGTGGACATATAGCAGTCCAGTATTCATTCATGCCACCTGTGGCAGCAAATCCAGAGGGAGTCCGTGAATCCGTCTCGTAAACACCCCTTGTTTGAGAGTAAGCTGAACAATGACAACAGGACCTAAATTAGTTACCGTTACCTCTGGTCGGACGTTGATATTGGGGTCGAAGGTTTTGTTGTAGTTCTCGGACAGCAGCTGGTCAAAAAGCTGGTTGAGCTCATCTTTCAGTTGGCCCGTGTCCGGTCGCAGGGCTCGGAGCTTTGCGGCGCAGCGGGAAAACTGCTCCTCAGCCTCCGACAAGGAGTCGAGCTGTGAACCGTCCGCTGCCAGCGGGGTGAACGGGGCGGCTTCGGCGGACAGAGCCACTTGGGGGAAAGAAGGAACATCACTCCGTCCAAAAACCGGCGCTAACACCCTGAGAGGAGACGCCATGTTTCCAAGCCCCGGAAGTAGTTTTCCTCGTTAAATGTCTTTCCTCTTCCTCAAGCTCAACGTCCATCAACGAGGCTCATCACTGCCCCCTTGCTGCGGAACCCGGAAATACAAACTGGGTTATAATTGAAAAAGTTGTTTAAATCCAGGCTTCTGGATCAGTTCTGATATGTGCAATTACATTTGGTTTTAATAAAGGGGATTAACTCTGTTGAATTTAAGAGTAACAGCAGCACCCACAAGTTCTTCACGGTATAATAATATGATAGATATGAGTGCCTGTTCTTAACAACCTCATTTAAATGTATAACCTTGAGAATACCTTTAATGAAAGAAGATATTCTTCAAAAAGTTACTCTTGCCAGCATGTACCCATTAGGATTTGTTTAACTGCCAAAATTCAACTGGATGGTCTCTTCCATTTTCAAGCCAGTCACTGAAAAAAAAAACCTGCCATCCCACAAAAGGCAAAAAGTCCAATTATAATTAGGCAGAAAACATCAGCAAGCTTAAAATATGCATCTTCTTATCTGAATCACTTTATTCAGTTGTGATATCAAATGCACTGTCCACACTTTACTGCCATGTGGAAAAAAAGCTGCTGCCATCCTTAAAGCACCAAAGATAAGACTTGTGTTTGAGAACATTACGCTTGGGTCGTAACTCTAACAAGTTCATTTTCATAGTGAATGACAAATTTTGTAGCGTTGTGAGCTTTTCTTTTACCATTAACTCATTCTCTGGGGAGGCTCTGAAATGTCCTATTTTAAACATCTTGATACAGTTTTAGGAATAGCTCATCCAAAGGCAGTTTTTTGGCATGCATCAGGTTAATTCATGATTAGAGGGCAATACTCTTGTTAAAAAAAAGGTTACAGCTGAACTTTTTGGTGGATTACAAAAAAAAAAATAAATAAATTTTGTGTACACAGACTGCAGTCCCCGAACGATCACATTCCATACAGGGAGCCACGCTTCAAAGCCAAGATATAATTAATCCGTGTAATGCAAACGACAGAGTGAACGCAAACATTTTGAACCAATTTAATGTCTTAAAGTTGGTTTGTGCTCATCATGTTTGAAGTGGATTGAAAATATCACAATGGCAGACAGCAAACTGAGTTACATTCCAGAGAAATGAAGCAGCAACGATGTAAATATCCACAACTCAAGTGTAAACAGGAATGTTCAAGCACATATAAACCCCTAAATCTCTCAGCATGTCTTACTTAGCCTTTATTAAGTACAAGCAACAGTCCATCAGTTGTCACTGGAAATTAAAAAGGCATAAAACAAAAACGCTGTTGCTTACTTTAATGCACTGAAAATAATTTATTTTACAACATATTCATGGGAAATAATCAACGAGTCTGCACGCATTTGTGCACAGCAAAAAACATCCAGAACTTATGAGCCATAACAAGAGTCTGTCAGATGTGCGAATGCTGACCGAGTGCGGCCACGTTCACATTAGCATTTTCTAAGAAGGATGGATCACCAGTCCAGACATGACTAGGGCACCGTCCACTGGTGCTGACGGCGTTACGGGTGGCACAAAGTGACTAAAGAAAGCGGGGGAACCAGGAGGTAGGCATGTCTGCGGAAAGGTGGCGGAGAGGTGGTACGGTGTGACACGGACAGGGGTTTCAGCCGGACTTGAAGAGCAGAATGGCCACTTGACCCAGGTAGAAGTAGATGAAATGCTTCGTCTCATGCGTTACGTAGCTGCCGAAGTTCCTCCCGACAATGCAATGCCATGTGGGGTTGTACTTCTTGTCAAACTCCTGCAGGGGAAGAGACCATCGTTGACAAAAGGCCTTTGAACAGATTTCAATGCATTCTTACCACCAACATAAGAGAGAAACAGTACCTTTTTGACATAGGCAGCAATGTCCTTCTCAATGTTGTACTTTTCCATCGCCTGCATGGCACAGTCCACGGCATCCTGCTGCATTTCATCAGACATATCTGCATTTTTGATCACCGCCTTCTTGTCAGACATGATGGCGTTCTGAGTGCAAGAGACAAACTCATTTAAAAACACTTCCCCCCCACACAAGTTGCAAGCAGTTAGCACCAAGGGAGACTTAAACCCATGACCAGATCACAGCTGACAACACTTGCTTAAATAAACGGAGCCATTTGCATTTTGAACTGAGGCTTTACATGGGACTGGCACCTCATCTAATGCGGTAGATGTAGACTGACAGGAGACCTGAATTTGACTGATCAGGTGTGCAAATGACCAAGTACTGCGAGTTTGACGCAAAAGGAGCATCCCACTACTGTCAAGTGCTTCTATGTTGAAATTGTTTTCTATAACTGCCAGCACTAGCTGAGGCAGTCGGGCTAGCAAACGAGGCAACAAAAAAAAAAAAAAAAAAGGGGGAAAGATATTAGCAGCTTCTCGGGGCAAATGGAGCAGCCTCGGGCGGTATGAGCAGCATGCAAGCTGCAAAGATCTTAGCCTCACCTGCGCACAGGCTCTTGTATCACACGCTGCAACACACAAGATTCAACCAGGAAATGACTCTTACCGTTTCTACGCGAAGTTTCAGTATGTAGAGGTGCACGTTTCGGGAGGCAGCACAGTTTTTGCTTCCTTTATGGATGGACGCGTGGAGTGTCTGCTCCTCCCTCCATGTCACAATCACCGCGCGATTGGCTCCGGTGAAGCCTCCACCCTGGTGACGGAGGTTTTTCACTTGCGGACAGTGCCCGCATCTTATTTCCACCCAGAATGCACCATTCCCACCCATTGTCTCCCACCCCCACCCCCTCGGACCAGGGCGTTATCGACGCAGCTGATCAGGTTGATTGATAGTATCGATCTGTAGAATTTCGGGAGTTTGCAGCTCATCCCGACCGAGAGAAAATTAAGACGAGGCCGTGTGAAGAAACTATCTATCTCAAGCAACATTTCACACGTGAAATGCTAAATGATGTGCAAACCACACCAAAATCATGCAAGAATAATGATTATTATTAAGTTGGTGAATCCACAACATAGCAAGCTCGATATACACTTATTTTTTTTAAATTAATTTCCACCAAAGATCTCAAATGCTATTTATTGACACTGTTACTGTAAACATTAAAGGCTAATAGAGTTTTTTTTCTCTCACTGCATTGAAACTCTTTAAAGAAGCATGAAGGAAAAACACGAGTAAGTGAAATATGATATGCACCTTACTGTTTTGACAACACTGTGTAAGAATTCAAGTTTTTAAGATTGATACAGTCGCCAAGTGTGTGCAGTTCATCTGCTCTGAAGATGAGAGGCTGTTGATCAGTGGCAGACAGATTATTGTTATCATCATTATTAGCTGGAGTTTTCCAAAGGTCACTCAGGCACAGGGACAAGAATGAGGAAACCTAATGAATCTCAGAAATATTCAATGTTCTTTTTTGACCAAATCTGCTCAGTAAGGACGTTTTGCACAATCATTTCTTTGGTTAAACCGAGAACAATTTGAGGACCTTTTGCACGAAAGGTGCAATGTTGATTCTAAAATGTCAACTCAGTCAAATATCTTCAATCAACAAGCATAACCTTGGTTGAAAGTAAATGAAAAAACAAACTCATTTGCAGTGCAGTTTGACTGGAAAACAGAAATGTCAGCTACTTAATGCAAATGTGAGTAAAATCTGAGAAATGAAATTACACATTATACACGACTCTGTTTCCACGACTACGGGTGGCTTTGAACTTTTTAAAATAACTTATTAACATTAAAGATGAAATTATTAGGTTTTATTTCATCACTACATTGTTTATCAAACATAGATGATTGAGATGATTATGTCAACACACAACTATACTGTTTCACAGCTGTTCAGTCAACTAGACTTCAGTTTGATTGGATTGTATTTGCACTGCAGATGACTGATGAACAAAAAGAAAAGTTTCGGATGAAAGATGTTGTTGATTCATTCATCTTCAAGAACACGGTTTGCTTTGTGTTACTTCCAACAGCCAAATTCAACACAATTCAGTTTGATCAAATTCATTACAATCCAACCAGTTGAGCACAAACACCTCAACACCAAGGAATACCTGAGTAAAAAAAAGGGAAGCACAAGTCAATGACAACAACATTTTCGTCTATATGCCTGGACAGTGAAGGAAGCACAGTGAGCGGAGGTGCACAACTGTGCACAAACTCTACCACTGTAATGGTACAGCTGTAAACATCAGCATAACATGCATCTTCTGTGTGTTGAGCTTCCTCAGAGTGGATGTGGAGGGGGCAGAGGAGGAGATGGTGGTGGTGGAGCTTTCCATAATCCCTGTATGTGACTGTTTATGTCATTTCAGCTTCCACTGGAAGGAAGACCAACCATGATGGGATATTATGAATCCATTTGAGGTACACATAAAACGCCTCCACAACAACTTTTTCTGTCGCCGGCCATGTCCACTTTGATGCAATTTAGGATAGAGAAGCTCACTGTATTTGTAGCAATCTTGTCCACAAACAGCATCTTCTGCATCTCCACAGGGTGATACTGGCACTAACTGACTGCTAACTACTAAACTAAAGTTAAGAAATACACTATAGGACAATTATACACCTAGTTGCTAGTTTTTTATTTGGACAAACCCAAATGTATTCTAAATAAATAGCTTTCATTGAAGGTTTTAACCTTCAATGAAAGCTAACCTTGGGACGAAACTTAGACATATTCAAGAATGTGGTTTGTGTTGCTTTTTAAATTAATTGCATCAGTAGTACTTTACTGTCGTGTCGAGGTGCCCAAAACAACCATAACAAGAAATGTGCAATGTTAAAAAATCTGGATTAAGCAGCATTTTACATGAGCGCTGCTGCTTGATCTAAGATCACACGAATTTCGACAGGGGCACTGAATGATTTAAATGTTTCACACTTCTGATTTGGAGACCATCAAACGAAACCTGAATTGATAACACACAAGATGGAAGACAGTCGTAGCCCATCTTTGGGTTCTGCGTCTCTCTCCGTGGTGCTGAAACAGCCAAAAAAGTTCACTCTTCAAGTGAAATTAAAACAGATGCACGCGCATCTTTACACAAAACATTGCGCTTGTAAGCATCACTAGTATTTGCACTATCACAGCTTTCGACCATTTTCTAATTCACCCAGCTCAAACAAATAATAGATGCAAACAACTCTGATTTATCATAGAGCAAAATTCAAAAACACTCGAGTCACTTTATGGTCAAATCCAATAAGAACTTTTTAAGCAGGTACTGGTAAAGTTATGAGTTTTAAAAAACAAACTGTATTTTCTTACACATGAATAAAAGACACAAAGACACAAATGACCGTGATGCTGTGCCAACAAAAGCATTAACAGGGACTCAAAGACGCCAAATCTAAGGTAAATATGTATTTAATGTAATTTGGGCAGGTACAGGACACTGCCTGCCGCGCAGAATGTTATCATATCCTTTTTTTATTCAACATTATCCATGCAGCAACGGAAAATACTCAAACTTACTGAACTTAAAACTTTTTTTTTTCAAATGAGTACATAAAACTGAATAGATCTCTATTGAAAAACAGTTTAGCAGCTCTGTAGAGCAGCACAGATGGAAAGAGGTACAAAAATGACAGCTTAAATTTCCATGTAAATACGAGTGAGCGCAGTCAGCTTTTATAGGTAGAAATGACAAGAGTGCACGTGGCAATCTTTATACAAAAGTTACCAAGGATTCTGTGGATTCTTTCACCAATACCACAATGTCACAATTGAATTATTAGTAGGTTTGCTCTAATTTATCAAGGTCTACTACTGTTATGAACCATTAAGGGGCCACTTGAGTGAGTATATGTACGAGATCAGATTGATATCCAAGTCTCTACCTTTAGTACTAAGATCAGGTAAATAGTCATAAGTCAGTGAGTCTTAGCTATTATTAATTGAGGGGATTTAATTTATAATCTGTCTTGACAGTCTCACTCTCTCATTTGTACACATCTCATTTCTCCACTCAGCACCTTTATTTGTGTCTTTGTCATGTCACCAATATGGCTCACTGATCAAGTCTAAAACGGGCAAAGAAGTAGTTGAATAGTTTAGGATTAGCTGTGGGTCCTTTCCCAACTCTTCAATCTATGATTAACTTGTAGAGATGATGGGAATACTTCTAGAATATCAAAGGGGGTGTCCTGGATCAGCAAAGTGGAGAAGTCTTTTTTTTATTTATTTATTTTTTTAAATCCTTAAATTTACAGAAGCCACACCCCAAAAAGGATTGTGATGACTGGCTAGATTCCCAGGGTATGCAAGTGGAGGATTTTCAATAATAAAAAAAAAATGTTGGCATGCTGAAAAAATGTGAATAAAACAATCATTTGCAAATCTCATTTAAATTTATTTAAAATAGAACATAGAAAACTTGGTGTGGGTTCATGCTTGTTCACCTTGAACATGATCCACAAATGCAGGTTAAAGCTCTAGTGAAAAAGAAGCCATTTGTGAACATGATCCACAAATACAGCTATCTTCGCTTAGCCAATTCTAAATGGACTGAAAACTCAGATGAATGGACATTGGAAATCGTGGAGGGTGTGTCCACTGAACTAAAGAGGAGAGGGACTTTCTGGCTTGTAACGAGCACTCAGTTCAAAAGTCTGAGCTTCCGAGTAGTCGAGGGTGCATTAGTGCCTATGGCACTGGAAACCTGCACATCTGGAAAGGCTCCATCAATGTTGAAAGGTATAAACAGGTTTTGGCGCAACATCCCTTCCAGGGGATGGTCCGTTTTTAGTGAAGGTCTTGCATATTTCAGCAAGACAATACAAGACTGCATACAGCATCCATTACAACAGTTGAGGCTTCATAGAAGAACAATCCAGGTGTGGGACTGGCCTGCCGTCCACATCTGTCACCAACTGAAAACATTTAGTGCACCATGAGAAGAAATAGATGACAAAAAGACCCAGAACCATTGAGCAGTTAGAACCCCGTATCAGAGCAGAATGGGACAACATTCCTGTAATTTGCAGTTCTTATTATTTCCGGCCATCACTCCACACTGATGATGTGTCCCACAAATAGACTCTGTCCTTCATTTGGTCACTTAGTGTCCTGTCAGTTTATCTACCCTTGGAATATTTTTTTAAAAACTGAAATTCAGAGGTCAACTTGTAGCCTTTATCAACACCCAAGTTGGAATCTCCTTCCTTTGTCTTATTTCCCCACCAGATAAGCTTAAAGCGGAACTGGAACCCACCCGTTTCCTCCCATTAGGTGCACTCTGCCCGACTCCATTTAAACCTGCGGCCAGTTTTACATCAATATGAATGTGTCGGCCAACCAGGAAATTTAGACCAAGCACTGCCTCAAATCGCCTAAATGCGCACGTCTGTGGTTTACTGCCAAACCTGTTTACTGTGAAGTACAGGGGAAGGAAAAACAAATCAACTTCAATGTTACTGAATGTTTTTATTAAAAGAGAATAAACCTTTGCAATATTGGAGATCATACCCAAGAAAATCAGAAACATCCACATCTGGAAAAACTGAAAAATCAAAAAAGGAAGGTACAAACCACATGAACGTCACATTCCCTGGTCGCTTCCCAGACCTCCCTCCCTCCCACCATCCGCTACTGTCAAAGGTTGCCCACTATTTACCACTCTCCTTACGTGTGTGGATCCATCCTGCACCTCCCAGCCCTCCTCCTGGTTCTGATCCAAGCTTTGCTCTTCTTTTTTAATTAATTTTTTTTCAAATTAAAAACTTGGGGAAAAAAATGGTTCCTCATTGTGCCGTCAGTAACTGTGTCTCAGAGGTCCAACGCAAAGTGGAAGAAACAATTTGGATAAGCCAATTTTGTCTTATTACCCTACTACAATGTTTCCAGTTTGCTGGGTTTTGTGGACAGGGCCAGGGTCGTGCTCCATGTATCCATCCTGAAGCCTAATCCTAATCCTGATCTGATCCTGAATCCTGATCCGGAACCGGAATGGGGGGACAATGAGCCCAGTCCAAACCTTCAGAATACCAGCAGAACCAAAGAGAAGGAGGCGAGTTAGAATCACACCTTCAGAAAATACTTTAAAGAAATGTCAATAAATGCATCTACCAGGGAGTTTACTTTGAGGGGAAACAAAAAAAAAAAAGGGGGGGGGAGAGAGACACCATCTACAATCAAGCCCAAATTTAATTTGAATACTAAGAGTTGTGAAAAAGCAAAATAACCTCAGGGTCTCCAAATACAACAAGCTTTACAGCATGTTACTGTAACATTCAACAACGGCACACTGTTGTAAAGTGAACGTTTAAAACAAACAAAATAAATTCACTAAAGCCTTAGAATGCAGATTTCACAGTGGACAAGGCACAGCCATCATACCATTGGTGCCACATTTGATTCCTCCTCCTCCTGTTTATCTTAACATGAACTGATTCCTCTCTTCCCATCCTATCCTGTTCCTCTGAACTCTACAGAGAAACACACAAGAAGGTCAAAGGACAGTTGTATAATGCTTGAGAGAAGTAAAAAATCTTTGCAAAAGGAACTAAAGCATTCAACCATGACAGTTAGAAGAAGAGAATTACAGAGATGAGAGGAAGGTGGACAGTAGAAAGAGTGTTTATGAGAAGAGGGGGAGGGGGGAAGGAAAGAAAGAAGCCACACTGGGTCATGAGGATAGACCGTCAGGTCTGCAAAAATGACAACAAAAAGAAAAAAAGTTTTAAAAAAAAAAAAGCAAAGCAAAGTGGAGGAAAAGGGCAACACAACAACACAACGGGGTGCACACAAGAGATAATCCTTGGTGAATACACAATTTGTCATGTGATGAGGACACTCTCTCTCCGGCTACACTCCAGTACACCATTGCTTCGCTTCGCCTCAATCTAAGTGCGAGAGCGGGAGCGGGAGCGTGAGCGGCGGGGCGAGTAACGAGGAGACGCTCTGCTGCGACGTGGGGAGTAGCTGCGAGAACGGCTCCTGCTCCGGCTTCGACTGCGGCTACGAGAGTGAGAGCGGCCGCCGTAGCTGGGGCTGCGAGGGCCATCCATCTTCACACGAATGTAGGCCGTCTCTCCCTAAACACAGACATGCAAACGCACAACAAACCCATTTGTTACCATGAATGAACTGCAACGCAGGACTCATGCAGGCACCCAAAAGTCTCCATGTTTGTTTCAGGTGAGTCATCAATCTTCTCTTAGTAAGCCCAGAGATGCCGCTGGATAAGTGATATGGTTACCTCCAGACTTAATACAGACACCTGAATTTGACCCATATGTGCCTAGAACTTAAAAGTATTTCCACACCAGACATCTATAGCATATAATATAGTATTCCTCATTTCTCCCAAATTAAGTCCCAGAGACACTCCTTCGTGGGCGTGATCTTTTACGTACCTCATGAGAGCGGAACTTGGTGTTATCCAGTTTACGCACAGCGTACGTCATGTCTTCTTTGCGCACAAACTCCACCACTCCAGTCCCGTCACGGAACACGTCAGCATAACATACGTCACCTGCCTCCCGCATGTGGTCCTTCAGGTCTTGCCAGCTACCGCTTGGGGGGAGACCTGACAGGAAAGACGATGACACGAGATTTAAAAAAAAAAAAGATAAGAAAGAAAAAACAATTGACAACCTACAAAAAAGGAAAACGTCACCCACCTGACACAACCACCCTGTTGTCTGAGCGTCGGGATGGGGGACCATACCTTCCCCTCGGGGGTCCCATTCCACCTCCTCCTCCACCACCACCCCCTCCTCCTCCACCACCGCCGCCACCACCACCACCTCCCCCTCCCCTTCCACTTCTAGGAAACTCCACACGCAGGCGGTAGCCATCATAATCATAACCATCTCTGCCGTACACAGCATCCTCCGCATCCCTGCAAAAATCAGACAATTAACAAGGTTATCAGGTGTGAAAGGTGATCATCAAGCACTGATCAGGTTTTGGTAGGCAGGTGATGCCATTATCCACACGTCCATTGTTAAATATTCATAACATACTTCTGAACTTTTGCTTCAACATCCTTTTCTTTTTATAATTCCTTTAGTAGAGACGTACCAAAGAAACAATCAGAGGAAACACCAAACGAAAAATAAACTGCGACACGTGATCTACAATGGGAGGTTAATGGGTCGCTGAAATTAGCACAAAAGCCTCTTAGTTCCAAAAGTGGATGCATACTGATCATCCATAACGACTACGTTTGCTTGAAAGTAGAAGCCTAATACCAACCTAGCAGCCAAGTAGATTTGTATTTATGGATCATATAAAAGTCAGCTATTTGCTACTGGCGCAGGAAATGGATGCAAAACAAAGAAAAGCAGGCTTGTTTGCAGGCACCACAACTTATATTCAGGTGCCAGATAATAGGGCACACCCCATTAGCAGGCCTCACGGAACGCAGACAAAACACCCCCCCTCTAAGCGGGATAAATTTGAAACAGAACCACATCCAACACCCACCAAACAGACTGAACTAGAGTCACATCATCTCCCAAAAAAAAGTCACGAAGTTGTGAACAGGTTATGGATAATAGATTGGGAGCTAAATGAATGCATCTATAGCTTAACTTGTGAAACCAGCGTGGTGGTGTAGCCGGCTAATTGTGCAGATAGCCGAGACGTGGCGGGGCACTGAAGCTCACCTCGGGTCCTCGAACTGCACGAAGGCAAACGGCGGTCCTCCTCGGCGGTTTTTCAGATCAATATCACGAATGGCTCCGTACTTGTAAAATAAATCTTCGACGTCTTTAGAGCGGATATCTGGGGGCAGGTTCCCCACGTATATCCGACAGTCGTTGCTACCCGCGGGTCCTCGAACAACTCCAGCAGACATGATAGCGCAAACCGAGCTAGCGTTAACAAAGATGGAAGCTCTCGCGCTTTTAAGCACACTTTAGCTCCTGCAAAAAATATGAAAACTAAAGCGAACAATGTTACGTTTACGCTGCGGCTCGATCGAAGCAGAGAAACAAAAGGGTAGCTGTCCAAACAGTAAGATAAACTGTAACTGGAGTTGTAAGACACGGCTGCGACTAGCGCCTCCTTCTTCGTCTTCTTCTTCTTCGGTGTGAAACAATAGATAGTTAGCTTTAAGCTAAGCATAGCGCCATCTACTGGCATGATAGGGTTTGACTCTTGAACGTGAAAACAACCGTTGATAAAACAATTACGTTAAATCCATTTAGCTATTTTCTCAAACTGATCTGTAATCAATGTAAATACTATAAGTAAATAAATGTAAAAACACGAGAACAATAAAATATATAATTACAAATATACAACAAATGTTGTACCATTGTACTATTCTTAAATGAGCTGGAAAATGTTTTAGCTCCTCACTTGAGAGACAGCTTCTTTTATTCCACATAAGTGGAATAAAAATGATTATATTCAGCAGTCATTGACTTAGCTTACAATGAAATATATAAAGTGTCATTTATTTTTCTTCTTGCTAACCAAAATAAAGTACTAAAGGCTAAACCTCGAGTTCCAACTTCATTCTTTATTTCTTAATAACTTACAATAAAAAGTGGATTTCAAAGATAAAACTTGCACCCATTTTCAAGAATTCAAGTTTTTAACTGTACAGTGTCAGACAGTTTCAGCAGTCATTCCATAAAATCTTAATTTTCATATGAAACAATAGAAAAAAAAGGAGAGAAAACATACACGACTGACTTGCAAACTCCATACCTCAGTGCTGTGTACCGACCTTTCTTATCGCTGACATCTGTACTTAAATTGCAAGGCCACAAAAAAAAAAAAACGTTCATAACATGCCTCTTGTTTCTCACACACCCCTCTCCTCGAGTGTCTCTCAGTCCTTTTTGGCTTGCTTTTCTCTGTATCTCTGCCTTGCCTCAGACGCTATTTTGAGAAGTGACAGCAGAATAGGCACACACATGGGCAGGAACAGCGGTATGTAGATTGCAAACTTCTGGTCATCGGGAAAGTACAGGAGGTGGAGAAGCGACGGGTCAAAGAATGCTTTCTCTGATGCCAGGATGGCCTCTTTGCTGTACTGCAGAGCAAAGCCGAGGTTCCCGGCCTCCAGCTCAGCCACAGCCAGCTGCAGAGACGTGACGGCGCTGGATACCTGAGTGACAGCGACGACCACCACAGGAGACATTACTCCCTCACAGTCAATTAAAAATAATCAATAATAGTTCAATGCTACCCAGATAATCAGCCTCATTTGCCTGACAACATGTTCTTGAGCGCAGACTTTTTGTATGGAGGATCCTGACCAATCAGTAGTGTGCTTCCTTCCTGTTCTGCCTTCCCATTTTATAGGGATACCTATGTGTTTAGGTGCATTTAACCTAATGTTAATGGATTCATAGAGCTTTTTTTGTTTGTTTGTTTCATAACAAAATGATTACAATCACCCTTAAATTGTAAAAAAAGAAGGGAGTCCGAAATTTACAGCCCTCATATAAAAAGGGGAACATTTAAACACCACCATGCAGGTGCAAATGGAGGCAACTTCGAAGCGCGTGTTTTAAATCCAACTTTACCTGTTGGGCAATGTTGTCATTAATAACAATGTTGCCTATCTGGTCCAGCAGCTGCGCCAGAGAGGTAATGGTAGTGGTGGCTGTTGCAACGTTTTCCACACTGCGACTCCACATGAGACGGTCCAGCTCCCAATCGGCTAACCCTGCACTGCCGCATGGCGCCACCAGGAAGCCGGGAGGGGAGGATGATGACTGCACGCCCAGCAACAGCCTGACGGGGCACGTAACAGGAAAAGTCACCCTGTGCGCACATGAAAAGGAAGTGCTGCCATAGCGTTGGTTAGCACATACCGGAGCTGCGCGAGGAAGACTCCCATGACTTTAGCCATATCGATGTTGATGTCAACAGGAAACTCAGCCTCTGGCCCATAGAAACTGTTAACATTATAAACCTGAAGAAACAGGAGTAAACGATTTTGTTCATATAACAACCAATATGTGGTGAACCATCATCTTTGAGGAAGTAATGGGGTTGGAGGAAAATCTGGAATGATTGTGATCGGAGATCACTTAAATGTTTGATGAAATCCAATCCAAGAGAATCATCCGTGGAACTCAAACCAGTGTTTAATAGTTGATTAGATTCTGGAGCAGCTGGAAAAAAGTTAATGTGGTCTGATGAGCCCAGATTTACTCAGTGAAAGAGAAGCGGCAGATGGATTGCAAATAGATTCTTCTTCTCTCTCCAATCATCAAGATAAGAGTTTGACAAAAATCCATCAAATTCCGCTTTAAAATAAATGCTGTCTTTGAATCAAGTCACAGTATCCTATCAAATGTATATTCAGGGAATCTGTAACTGATCTGCTTCTGGCTTATCCTACATTTGACGCAATTGCTTCGCTAAATTAGCCTCAGTTTGCACGAAAATGAGCTGAAGAGTCACCTACAGAGACAAGAATACAGGAGAACAACTACAGAGAGCAGCTGCAGCGTCCGTAGCTGTTCTCATCTCACAATGTTACACTTTTGTGTGTCATTAAAACTTTCCCTCCTAGGATCGCTGAAGTATCCCTACATCCATCATTTTAAACAAGCCTATAACACCAAACGTTTTACGTAGCGACTCCCTTTGGTATGTAGTTGAGATCTGTGACTCTGCAGAGCTTTTACATGCACAAAAAGCTGCATTATACAGTGAAGTATTGGGGGAAATCTTCTTTAAATGACCCTTTTTTTTGTTGTTAGATGTCCTTACCATAATTCCACCCCAACGGGGAGAGTGAAAGGCATTTGAGGGCACTTCCTGCTTCTTGTAGTCCTGGATGTAAAGGGGTGAACGGTAGGAATCCGGGACATACAGGAGAAAATTCAACACTGGGTTGGAAGACGCAGCGTTCGACCCTGGAAATGTAAGAACAACAACGATATCTTAAAAAGCTTCCAATGTAGGATTGTATAAAACAAAGCGTACCGCGTTCCTTCTTTGGGCTACTTTTGCAAAAGTTCGCTCATTTACCAAGTCTGGCCTCCACGGGGTTGATGACATGCGCGAGGCTGTCTGCGTTGAGTGTGTGGGCGTTGCGGCTGCTGTCGAAACGCGGGTTCACGCCGAGTATGGCATAGTGCAAGGTCTGAAAAACCAACGGATGCATGAACGGGAAGGCGCTGAGCGTCTTTTCATGACACTGCGGGTGCCGCACCTTCATAAATATCAGCGCACAGAGCTGCCGTTCGTACCTGAGAGTCGATACTAAAGTTGGCCACTGGGGACAGTTTTGTGAGCAAAGGCTGGATGTAGGCCTGCACAGCGCCCTCTATGTCCCAGTGTAGCCGGTGCGACTTTGGGTCGGGGTTCAGCAGGCTGAATGTTATCTCATAACCTGAAGTATAGATGAAAAGTGTTGACACACACCTGGACTGGAACAGAAATTAAGGGCAACTTCGTGGCTGAACGATAACGAAACAAACAAAAAACACCCAACCTGGGCTGGACTTGAAGGCTCTCATACTGTCAGCGATGCTCTCTTTGCTGCCAGGGTTGAACCGGACTCTGTCGCTGAGGGCAGCGGTGATGTCGGCGTGGCTGAAAGACATCACCTGCAGCACCTGTTTGATCCGAGGCTGCAGGTAAGCCAGCAACTGCTCCAGCGTCTTGCCTACTCTCATCTGAGCGCCAGCGCGCAGCAGGGCCGTCCGTCGCTGACCGACATACACATTCACATCCTGTGAGGCATGAAAGCACAGGACAGAACATTCACCCCATTCATTAAAGCATAAAGTTAAATAACATGCACTGAGAAAACAGCGAATAGAAGAAGAGTAGATGGTTGGCCAGACTATGCATTTTTTTCTAGTCAAATATACAGAAAATGATAACATATGAGGAGCTTAACCTCAGGCAGTAGTGTAGATGACTCCGGGATCACGTATACAACCAAAGAACCACATGGACTCTCACTGAGCATGTGCAGAGATAGATCTGCGTCTGCAAAAGAGCAAGAGCGACAGAGAGAAATGACCAGCTGTGACTTCAGTGAGATGACTGAATATCGACATGTGACATGCCAACAGCCGGATTTGACTGGCAGCTCACCTGCAGCAGTAGGCTTGTTCAGGGCGTCCTCCTCCATGACTGTAGCTGTTCGGTACCTTGTCTCATACCTGTACCTCAAAACTGTGTCCTCTGGAAAACAAAAGGATTGAAGAGAGAAGTGAACGTACGGGCTTCATATTTGGGAACTTAAAGGATCTTAAACTGCATTGATAAGTCACCATCTACTGCGCGGTCCTCATCCTGCGTCTGTGTCAACGGGACCTTCTTCTGCTGCTCGGGTGTCACGGTGCCTCGCGCAAACACAACCTCCACATCGGCGCTCAACTGGAGCTGCATAGCGGGAACAGAGAGAGGGAAAGCTCAAAAAAAGGGGGTAATGCATGCAGCACAAGACGGGAGTCAAGTAATCACCGGAGGTATGAGCAAACCTGCAGCTTGGCCAGTTCCCTTATTTGACTGACGGGCAACCAGGCGCGGTATGTTTCTGTGGTTCGCCACCACAGGGGGACGCCCACGATGACGACCACCACTGCTATGGACAGAGCAGCAAGCTGACCTCGTCTGCGCTCTGAGAGAAGCACAAAGATATGCAGACAAGGTTGTTGATAAAGTATGAAAAACGTTTGCTTATCGATGGTTCATAGACTTGGTTTTTTTAAATGTATTTACAGGGAAAACAAGTGAAGAACACAACTTTCCTATGAAGTATAGAATATACAGTAAGTATACTGTATATAGTATTTAATTCACTCGTATCATAGATGACGGACATAAGTGGCAAATGCTTAACATGTCGTGTTTAAAAATATAGTAGTTTTAATATAGTTTAAAAATAGATAACAAGTAACTGCAGATTAACTTTATTTTGGTCATCTAATTAATTGTTTTTACTCATCACTGCTGCTCTAAAAGTATCAGAACCTGCATCTGACAGCAGAATCTCTCTGACCTGAGCGCTGTTTGCGTCATCATATTCATGTTCTTTCTGTGAACATCGCTTTTCAGGTAATGACAAGGCCTCGAATACCTTAACTTAATTCAAAAGAGCAACAAATGATTGGTTCAGGTCTATAAAAAAAATAGAAGATGTTCTTATTATTTTTGCTTAAAACGGAACAAATACAGATGCTGGAAGTAGTACAGTGTGTGGCAGCAATCTTAACATAGGGTCTCTAATGTTGAACCGAATTATGCACTTGAGAACGTTACGAAAATAAAGATACTTCAGGTGTTTCTGCAGCATCTCTGGGAATCAAGCAGCAGCTACAGCTAGTTAGCAGTTAGCATCAGTGGGCTGTAACGTGATGAAAATCAACTGCCTCGAGCTGGAATCGAGACAACCTCTGCACCAGATTAATTCACCGTAAAACTTCCACAAAGCGAAGTGATCAACGCAATCTGAATTATGAAAATAATTTGGAAACAACTCGGGAATGAATCCACTCACCTACTTCCGTGGTGGCCATTTCTGTCAATGAACGGAGTGTGCTTGTTCATTATCGCCTCCGCGGTGGTACGTCACATGATCGGGACGGGGACAAATACTGCGATTCACTTTCGAATAGCTTTGCGGTTTATACACACTAGTACAGTTTAACAAAAACTTGAAAAATTTCATCATTTTAAACCATTTCTGTATTTATGACTGACACCAACGAAGAAAGACAAGAAAAGAAAATGTGAGGGGCACTGGCCGACGGCACACCCGACATCAAAATTAAACGCACATATACACAATGTGGGAATTCTGGGCGACCAGCGCCCCTTGTGGTAGTTTTGACCACTAACAGCTCACAGGACCTCCTGAGTACAAATTCACTTCATTATCGTGTATTTTGGCTATAAACACGTCATTGAAAAATAAAACTGTTTTGTGTTTTGCCGTTGTGTGGAGTCTAAAAAATACTAAATTGACAAAGTATTCACTAATTCACATGATTTTTCCCTTATTCAATTTGAATAGTTAGTTGGAGTTTGTCCTTCTTGTCTAATCAAATGTAGGAGACAAATCCTGGAGACAACATCTGGTAAAATAATCCATCATAGCAATGTAGAACTTAAAATAATAAATAAATAAAAAATGCCTTGCACTCTTGAAAATGCATCGCAGCATGTGCTGAATTTAAATGTATAGAGGTGCAAACAGAGGTAATCTGCAGACCAATCAGAGCTATGTGTCTTCTCAAAATGATTTTTGTCTTTGTCGAGCTGCATGTTAACTTTACTCTTTATATTACATAAATGTGATATTAGTATCTCTACACAGTTTTTAACTTAAACTATAATCATAATACCCAAAATATATCAAAAGCCGATCAATATTGTACCGATTGCCCATTTAAAATCTTAAAAGTCACCTTAATTAAGACTAACATGTAGGGTTTGTGAATTTTATAGGAACAGGAATGCATTCTACACGTAAGAGCAACAACAACCACGCAGAAACCACAAATAATTTAAGTGTATTTTAGTTTATTTTCTCCACTATTTGACACACCGAGTGTTTCAAGGACAATATCAACATCACATCACAGTATTCCAACACAGCAGTGACCGTTTCCACGCTGCTGACCCCAATGCGTTGGTCCGTGTTATGTGTAAGTCAATATAAACTCATCCGATCTTCCAGTGGGGCAGGCAGGTGGAAACAGGAAGGGGGGGGGGGTGACACACAAGCACCACGTAACAGCGACACCTTCACACAACTGAATACATTAATTACCATGTGTAATTGAAAGCTTATGTTATACTGAGAAGACACACATGATGATTTTAAATTCTTTTTTTTTTTCTTTCCCATGGATAAAGATAAGGAGCACAAGAACAAAGAGATTAGGATGAATCCCGGTGTGGAGCGGTTTATTTCAGTACCGTCTGTCTATCGACTTCTGCTGGGTCCACATCTGTCTGAAAGTATTACATATGCTCAGATGATCAACTCAGTTAAACTCAGCTCAACTCTTTCACTCTGTTCATCTTGTCGTTTTGCCCTTTAATGGATGGTACTGATGCCACTAATAATCGGTTGGTCCCACAGTCGGCGTGGACGATGTTTTTAAAAAGAAAAAAAAGACAAAAAATATATATCAATGAGCCGACGCCGTGTTCTGACAGAAGCGCAACACTGACACACGCATGCTCATCTGGTCTGCTTGGGAGCACTTGTGGGGGAGAAAGGGAGAAAGCACCCCGACGTGGGAGACAGACGCACTTACAAAGAGGCATGAAATGAATACTGACTGATTATCTCGATTACATTCTGTAGCCTCTAACTTCAGTCTCTGAGCCCTACCAAAGCTAGTCAGGAAATTAAATATTTCACTTGTAAATAGTCTCAAACTGTCTCGATTTATTTGTTCAAATAGAAAAAAAACAAAAAAAAAAAAAAAAAACCTAAAAAAAAAGCCTGTTCCCTTTAGTATTGTAGTCTCGTCTTGCTTTTAAATACACATTTCTAACAATGTAATCCCAATAACTGATAACAAAGTACAGTAGGCAGCGCAGCCCAGTGACTGATGGAAGAGTGAGGGAGAATAGCAGAGCAGATATAAGACTAGAACTAGGCCACAGCAGAAAGTGGTAGTTTGATGTTTAGTAGGCGTGGTTAGCCACGTAGAGGGACTTTGAGGCAGCGCCACCGGTTCCGGATGAATCGTACTTGCCGAGTGCAGCCTTGCCGTTCGCCTGGAGAAGACAGAAGAAGAAGAAAAAAAAAAAAAAGGTTATTATGAGAAACATATCAGAGAGACTTGATTTTGGTTTAATGTGCAGGGATGCCTCTCAGGTCCCGTTCTGTGGCGACCGACCTCGGCACGTTTGATGAACTCCTCAGTGGCGGCCTTCTCGTTGTTCAGCTCTCCTCTCCAGGCGCCGAGGGCGGAGGCCTGCAGGGCGCGTCCGTAGGAGAAAGTCAGGGCCCAGGGCTTGGTGAGCGGGCAGGTGTTAATGGCGTTAAGGTTCACGCTGGCCTCCTCTTCAGACTGGCCGCCGGACAAGAATGTCACTCCTAAAGGAGAGAAAAGTACAGTAAAACAACTCAGTTTGTCTGCCTTTTCCAAGCTGATGGCAATACATTTAAAACAAGACGAACACTAGAGGATTACGCATTAAGATGGATTTAACCAAAACAAACACACACCAGATGATCCAGCATCTGTACTAAATTCTTCTGTCTCAGGTTAATAAATCAATGCGTAACGCACTAATAACTCAAGTCATTCGAATGAATTTCCGTTTTATATCCATCCGTGTCTGACCTGGGACAGCTGGAGGCACAGTGCGGCGCAGGGCAGTGACGGTAGCCATGGCGATCTCCTCGTTGCTGAACTTGGTGGGACAGGCGTGTCCAGGTGTGACCATGTTGGGCTTCAGCAGCGTCCCCTCCAGGTACACGTGGTGGTCAGACAGAGCTTTGTACACAGCAGCTAGGACCTTTTCTGTGATGTACTGGCAACGCTTCAGGTCATGGTCTCCATCAGGAAGGATCTCAGGCTCCACAATTGGGACAATACCATTCTAAGAGACATTTAAAAAAGAAAAAAAAGCACCATATAAACCTCCGAAAGTATTTTGTGATCGATTACAGCTCCTGAGTTTGTCATTTCTATGGTTTATGGTCTTTAATGCACGACATTAACGGCCATGTTAATTCCACACCAACCTGCTGGCAGATGCTGGCATATCGGGCCAGGACATTAGCATTCTCAAAGATGGCCAGCTCAGACGGTGTGGTCTCGCTGATCTTCAGCACTGAACGCCACTTGGCGAAGTCCGCGCCGTCCTTCTTGTACTGTGCGCAGCGCTCGGAGAGCCCGTCCAGGCCTGCAACCCAACACAAAACACGGAAAAAACCCACATAAAGAGCGCTGCCTTTGGGGACGTCTGTGAGATTTTTGCGCTTTTTAAATTGCTGCCCGCCACCTGCCTTGAGTGGTGGTCTCTCCATTTGTTCCAGCGAGGGGCACAACACCTTTATCCACCTGGAAAGAGACAAACAGGCACATCCCTGAAGCCCTGGCTCTTGTGTTTTAGGATGCTGATGTAGAGCTCAACTTCACATGTAAACAAAGAGCTGATCGCTGAAAGCAAGCAAGGCTGTTTTTGCACGAATCAGAAAGGCAAAGCTGCATTTTGGCTTTAAACCGCCCGGAAACGGTCAGCTGCAGCGCCGTGCATCGTGTACCTTGATGCCAACAACAATGCCGCGGTCTTTGATGAGCTTGGCGAAGGGGGTGCCATCGTCTGTGTTCTGGTAGAGGGTTTCGTGGAAGAAGATGACTCCTCCGATGCAGCTGTCGATGCGCTGGTCGGCAGTGAAGAGCAGCTGGCGGTAGCGACGCCTGTTCTCCTCTGTGTTCTCAACCCCGATGGGGTTCAAACGCTTCGCCATGCTGCCTGTGAACCGCACACATAAAAACAGAGTAAGTGAGTAAAATCTGAGTTTTGTCTATAAACTGAGATTCAATGGAAAGCTGTTGTGTTGCGACCGTGATGCAATCAATCAGACACTGAAATTTCTCTTTAAGGATGATCCAAGCACTCAACACAAACCCAGACATACCTGTGGACTCATCAGCTGCGAGGATCCCCTTTCCTGGAGCTACGATCCTCAGGGCGATGTCTGAAAGCTCCTTTTTCTGCTCAGGACTCAGCGCGGGATACTGGTGAGTCATGGTGGCTGAAAGAGAGACAGAGAGCGACATCCTTTTACTGCGCGTCCTTCTGGACGACTGCCCAGCCCTGGCCTCATTTTATGTCCCTCTCCTCTCTTCAACACGGCTAACGTGCGAGATCACTGAGCAACATGACAACTCCGACGTGAGATACTCAATCAATCCAAGGATGCAAGCCCCGTGTGTGGGATGTGATAAAACCGAAGGCAGTGAGCCGTTTCCTGAGAGATGAAAAAAAAAGAAAAAAGCTCTATATACTGTGTTCAGTGGGACGGATCTCTGTGTCACTTCCTCATTTGCATTCATTTGGGATCGGCGACTTGTGAAAAAGGATTTTTATGCGTTATCTGGCCTCAGTTCCAGAGACAGCGGCCACGGACAGGCCTCAAACCACTCCTTTCTGTTCGCTGTGCCTTTCCTCGCTCTGTCGTAAATAAGCAGTTACACAACTCCCCCTCCCTTCCGCATCTGAATCACAGTACGGAGAGGTGGGGGTGTTACGAAACAACGCTCCTATAGACCGCGTTGCCAGTCCCCATTATAGCTGCAGGACTGAATGCGCTTTGGCTCGTCTCCCTCTCCTCAGCAACCCTCCCGTCTCCCTCTTCTGTCGCTCTTTATAAATTACACAGGGCATTCGTTTCTTTGCTTCGATTCATCTGATTTCATCTCCCCCTCTGTTAGCGCCGCCTCGCTGTGACAACAAGCGACTTCTACCAAAGTCACGAAAAAGGCGATCAACACGTAGGATTTGGAAGTTTCCATTCAAACACACCCGAAAACACACAAACCCCACCCCCCCACAATCCATACAGAGTATGCCAGGAGACAAGCTGCTGCTTGTCTTTCTGGTTGACTGCACGGCCTGCTGAGCCGTCACTGATTAGCGCTTTGTTCAGGGCTTCACGAGTACAGCGGTATGTGCTGTTATAATGGATCAGCTACAGATCAATTCATCTGATGAGAGGCTAAGAGGTTGGCTGCAGTCAGCTGCATGGGGGTTTGTCTGGGGGAGAAAAAAAAAAGAGCAGGATGCAAATATGTCTACCATAAATGCTCGAACTAATTCATTAAAGTAAAGTAAACTTAAAAAGTGATTAAAGCCAGAAATACAATCGGATCTGGTTTCGATGGTTAGATAAAAACACGCCAAGAGGGTTACAGTCGAACTCGACGAACTCAGATTATCACTCAATCCTCAACCAGAGGCCGTTGTGCTTTGATAGGCCATTGCCTGACATACTCTGTACCCTCCATGTTAATCCTCAGCTTAATGCTATGAGATAACAACAGTTAGAGCACACACAGGCCTCTCAATGAAACAGCCACCAGGTACCGCTGCACAAGCACTTCACTGCTATTAGTTCCATTTTACATGCAGGTGAAATCAAACAGGCCAGGCCTGCGGGGCACGATGCGTCTCCAGAGGGGGACAATTAGATCAGGAGCATAAGCTCCAGTTAAATAAAGCCAGTGTTTAGACTTGATAAAGTTCACAGGCACGATATGCGGGACTGGCCTTTGTGTGAGTGCGCTCAGCTCCACGCTACTGTTAGCCAGACAGACGTCATGCTCAGCAAATACCTGCATTCTTTCGCGAGGTACCTGCATGGGTCTCTGCCGAGAAAACATTGCAAAATTATTTGCAGGTCCACGTGAAATCTACATTTCACATCCTCACAAAAAGAAAGACAAAAAAAACTGACCCTCGAAGGATGAAAATGAGGCTGAAAAACACAATGGCTTGGTTTCAGATTTCACCGACTTGAGAGCAGAGGAAGGAGAATGGACTTGAAGGAGAATGTGTCCCCCCCCCCCCCCCTCCTGCTGTAGGCTGATTGCAGGCCTCACACGATCAGCCGAATGTAGGCAGAGAGAGAGGAGCCGATGCCAAGTCCATTATTCACTCTCAGTGGGTCCAGTTCTCTACCGATTCTTGATAAATCACTAAAACTAATGGGCGAGTGGAGCCGGTTGAAACCTGAAAGCTGGCTTCAAGAGAATTTTTGAATAATGTTAATTTTTATTGATGAAAAAAAATTATTTACTTGAGTCAACAAGACCCAAAATACCCAAATAATACTTTTTTTTTTCAGCTGCTTTCTCAGATCACCGTTGTCCTTTAGTCTAAAACAAGCACAAAAGGACAAAATCCACCTCGACACCACCACCTAAATACACATGAGGGGTCTCTCCTAATGCGTTTCTTACTTTCTGACATCCTGTGAGAGTTTGTATCTGTCCAAGATGAGATAACTGAGGGGCTCTGAATGGAATTATGCATCACACACACCTTCACCGCCTTTGTTCTATCGTCAGATTTAATCCATCGAGTGGCATCTGGGGGATGTATTTCACCTGTTACTTGAAATGATTTTTCTTTCACGGTCAAACTGGCGCACATTCTAAGAGAGCCACAAATAAGGCAGAGCCTCGTTCCGACTGTTTTTCTGCTACGCGAGGACATCATCTGATGCAGAGTCCTGAATATCGTAGATCAATATTTCAAAGCAACAAGTCGGAGGCCAAGTTGTTGTCTGTTAATGGCAGACGTTGCCCAAAGCAGGACCTCACGGAGGCAGGAGACACCGACGCTCGCGTTAGACTACGTGTTCACGTGTTGTCTCTTACATGCCACCCCAGTGATTTATTTCAAACCAATCGTAATGGCCACTGATGACGGCTAAATGCAGAAGGCAGGGATCGTGTCCCTGCGTAATGGCGCCAGAAGGGGCCGTGTTGTGGTAGAAAAGGCGGGCAAATGTACAAGAGAGTCGCTGTTAAGACGGTCTCTGTAGGAAAACAGTCCCCAGAAGAATCAGACAAGCAAATCTTCCGGGAGCGAGCAGCTCATTCGGACACTCGCTGCTTCCTGTCGGGAAAACAGCTTTACCGTACCACACAGGAAATGCAGAGGGAGGAGAGCGCCGCTCAGCTGGCAGGCCGACACCAGGCCAGTTTATTCACGTGATGTTGTGCAGAAGGGAAATCTTCTGCACAAGGACTGCATTTCACAGATGTGTCCCCCCCCATGGCCGAACCTCTGCTGTAGTTACATAAACTCACTGACCTCTGAGGAGCTGATGTTTAATAAAAGCTCCACAACTCTCTGGCGGCTGATTAACATCAGAAGCAAGCTTCTGATCGCCTGAGGTCACCTCAACAGGGAAAACGCTGTCATGTGTGCGTGAAGAATCAACCCCTTTAGACATTAAAACACACTTCAGGGTAGTGTCACTCTGACATGTTTTTAAAAAGCGACCTTCTGGTGGTTTTCAGACAGTCTTCTTGTACGCTGGAGACTTAACTGGTGACCAAGGACATCTGATTTGACCAAAACAGCTTAGAAATTGAAGTGATAATGATTTCAAGAGAGAAAGCTGAGACATTCTATCGTGTCGTCATCTCAACTTTCCCCCCCAGTTACGTCACAGGATTTTGCTCCGGGTGGTTTGCCTCAACAAGACAAACGCCACTTCTGCACTGCGACATCAAGATGAACGGCCTACTCCCAGCTGCGTCACACCTTACTACGTAGAAAAAAAAACAAAAAACAACAACATGCGAGTCTTCTCACTGAACAGAACCAAAACTCTCATTCCTGCCGTACAAATGGAACATCCTGAAACCACTCGGGTCGAATCAAACCAAAAATCGGTACATTTAAATCGCTTCTCTGACGCCTCCATCTTTCACCTTCACCTCAAGAACCGGCCCAGAGTGCAGTCACACATCACAAATACACAAACATCAACATCAGCAGCTATGGCAATCATGCTGCAGCTGTTCTTTAAAGCATTGCTGCAAGCATTTAACTACTACACAGTTGAAGCTTGCGTGCTATAGTGGCTAGCGATTAGAAAGGTTGCAGGTAGGGGCCGAGTGGGGATAAACTCAGTTTATCTACCTAAATAAAATAAAGAAAAAGACCAAAAAAATGGAATACATCAGGCTGGCATTACAGTTATTAAACATATCAATACTAATGATTGTAGTAACAAGCAAGAGGGGAGAGGATGGGGACATTTAAAGAGATATGGGATCTATTTTTTTGTTGCCTCGTCTGTATCAATATCCCCCCCTGGAGGCTTGCAAGCTGCACGAGCTTCGAGGCGGTGAAATGGCTCCTGCGGGGCAGCGCTAGTCAAAATGCAAAAGCCTGCTTGCTGTGCTGCATTTTGTTACCCGGCGGGCTGCTGGCCTTGGCGCTGATGCACGTCCCTGTATTTGGGCTGCTTCTATCTTCAGGCCTTGATCCAGCAGCACCAGCAGGAGCACTGTTACCCATGTCACCAGCTCACTGATACAGGAGCCTATAGCAGATGTCAAGGCCGCGTGTGTCGTTGCAGTTCAAAGAGAGGTTGACACGTGTGAAAATGTGCAGGTTATACTACAGCAATATCTCCATCTCGAACACAGTTCATTAAGCATGACAAAGTATGGCAATTGATGGGGTTGGATTGGGCTTTTTGAAGATGCAATCTTCTTTTGGGTGTTTTTAAATCAAACATTTTGTACACTAAACAAGGCTGAAACAATTGTGTTGGTTTGTTCCCCCCCTCCCGCCGATTTGTCATAAAAAAAACAAATGGATAAAGACGTTTCCTCTAATGTCTACAAAGGGAAAACAATTTAGCTGAAGTCACAACAAAACGTTAATATCTGTTGAATGTCTGTTAGCTTTACAATAAACCTAAACAAACTATTCATCACAGTCTACATGTTGCTTTTAAATGATCTGATCGTGTGAAAACGAGTCGTGACGCTTCTTCTACGTACATGTTCTCATTATGCTGTGTCTCCTCAGCCCGCCCCGCCTCCATCACATCAGAGGTCTACGTGCGCCTGAACAGATACACCCTGACAGGAAACGACTTGTCATCACCCTCCCCCCCCATCACCTAGCACTGCTTCTATCCACGTTTCAAGGAAAAAAATTATCTCCAATGGAGAACTTTTAACGTATTAAGGTCTGGGTGCGTCGATTTAAAAGTAAAACCCGACGCGACAGGCTCTTTTCCTTCACTTCCATCCTTGAAGGTCACCGTTTTAACGCCCTTCCTGTTGCGTATTTCGATGATGAGCCAACACGCGCAACTTTACAGACATATTATTATTTTTAAATGGAAGAGTTCGGAGGTTTTGAGTAAGTCAATGCAGACATAGGAGTCCCATTTAACACCGGTTGCCATTTATTTCTGGGTAACTAGCTGGGAAGAGAAAGTTAGCTCTCGGTTCCGTAGCGCAGCATCACATTCCCATCAGCATCAATATTGCCGTCATCGTTCCATGTGATCAATAACAATCGAGGAATGTGTGAGGATATGTTAAAGTTAAGATCAGGGTTGATTCTTACCTGTTGGTAGGTCTAAGTCAGGTTCGAGAGCAGGTGAGCTGTGTGCGGAGGATGCAGAGCGGTCTCCTGTTTCAGTGCTGCAGCGCAACGTGACCCTTTACAAAGCCGAGAGGAGAGGGCGGGGCCAACACGACTGCATCATGTGATGGAGCGACGCTCCATAGCTAATGCGCATGCGCTTGAATAATATCACCGTTTAGAGCGAGAACAGCGCAGCATGATTCTGCATCTTTCTTTACAAGCTTTTCAAGTCTCGTGAAACACAAACGTTGTAAAACGGAGATTCAAATTTCAGAGATCAAAATTTCAAGAGATCAAATCTGACATTCTGTATCTGGCATGTGTATATTTCTTAGCTTCAACATTTTCTTTCTGAAAGAGATCAGAGGATCCATTTAAAGAGACCCAGGTAGATTCTCATGGCTGCATGTTGACATATTAGAGAAAGTGTTAATAACAACGGTACCTGACAAGTGAATAAGAAATTAGAAGTTTCAACCCAATGTTCAAAGTTTGTGAAATGGATTTCAAAACAGAATGAAATGGCTCAGAAACCCTTTATTTAACAGGGAAACAGCAGAAAGATTTTTTTTATTAAGAAAAAACAAGAACAACATATTTTCAAAGAAAAAAAAAAGGAATTGGGCCAAGCATATGTTACTTCACTTCCTCTCTTAGCACTCTATTGGGACTGTTGATGACCACCGAGCTGATATGATAAGAAGATTTTTGGATTCTGATTCTCAACCCAAGTAGCTGGGACATATCTGATCCAGTGTATGGGTGTGGAAGGACACCAGTGCAAATTCCACTTCCTTCTGCAGAGGAGGAAATACAGGATGCCAGACAGCAGAGAACCCACAACACAGACGTAGTTTTGTGATTGTAACTTACACTGTACATGAAATAGTTGCACATGACTGAAGTCATGAAAGCCATCGTACTGTGGTCTTTTACAAGAGGCGTTCACTAACAAAAAACTACAAGGTAAAGATGTACATGTTGAAAATCAGGTGGCTTTGAATAAATTACAGTTTAATCTGGGGCCAGTTTCAACGTCTTGACCTTTTTGACAAAATAATCCAATTTATGGTTGTGATAAACAATGTATCCAACTGGATGTGCTAAGATGGTGGTGACCAAGATAAAAAGCAAATAATAATAGATGTGACTCCATCATATTTGCATTGGATCTTCCACAGCAAATACTTTTATAAGTCAGGTCTGTCAGTGACATTTCCTTTTCCTGATAGTGTTGGCAATCTATGACCCTCTCATAGGTGCTGAGATTTTTTTCTGGCGTCCTTGTATGCAGTGTTGTTACTCAGAGGAGTAGTTATTTTGGTGTAGACCTACATGTATAGTATAAACAAAACATCAGACCCACAAGCTCAAGTCACAGCACTGGAAAATCGGCTCCACACGTCAAAACCCAACAGTCAATCTGGATTTTCAACAGTGATTTTCAACAGTGATGCACACCTTCTGGACAGCTAGGTAGTCCGACACACGGGTAAATAAAAAGATTAATAATTTAACTGAAGGGGCCATCATTAAACAGGAATCCCAGCTTTTAGCATCACCAATCAGTCAGATACAACCCTGACATTCTTCCTCAATATCCACCATTTACACCATAACTTTCGTGACCCTAAGGACTAATATTATGGGAGTGGATCAAGGTCAAACAAATGACTTCCCAAGGTGCTAATGAGCTATAAAGGTGCTATAAAGGCTGAACTACCCACCACTCCCATTCAGTCAGTTAGAAAATAAAAAGGCTTTTATAAGCAAAGACAATACTTGGATCAGTGAGGAAAAAAACAACTCCAGTTTTATTATTTATTATTGAGGAATAAAAATGGGTAGTGCATGATTATGTTATATTACTTGATGTGTGTTTATTGTCATGATATTTTCTGAGCCACAGGACACTAAATAAAATGCAGATCAGCGCTGGTTGGTTGACTGCCCACATACCTGTATTTTGGTTTTCGCCACCATTCAGTCCTTTTGGGAGTAAGTGGGTCATCGTAAGAGCTTTGTTTCTATACATATATTTTGGAGGTAAATATAAATGTTTGTGTACAGATTATCCCAAATACTGGTTTCAAGGAATCCATGCAATCATGGGACCTGCACAATCCTTTGTGCTGCCTGGACAAAAATGACATGAAAACTTTTGCTTTGGGATACAGAAAGATTCTAAAAAGATGAGATGAAATGGGATTATTCTTTTCTTTTCTCAAACCAAAACTGACATTTGTGTTTTCAGGACAATCAGTGAAATATATCTCATGTAGCTGTCCCAGTAGAATCTTTGTACAAATGTGGCAATATTGCGTATTAGTTTAACGTACTGTAAAACAATGCATCGTATCTCATATGCACATAGTAGACTACAAATATCACTCTGCAAGTAAGCCATGTTGAGTAACTCGCACGAGTTAAGTAAATGAAAAATGGGATTTCTTAACCCAGCACATGCACACCATGGGTCTGAGGAAACAATGTGGCACAATGTTGGGAAGGTGAAGCAATCACGATCTTCTGTTCACTCACTGATAAACTGTTTTAGCACTCTTTCTCTCCTTCTTTAAACCACCCAGCACAGACGAAACAAACCAGTAGAGAACTGTAGAGTTTAATTTTTTATATGTGCTACATGGTAATTACAAAAAAACCCCCATCGTGACATAACAAGTGTAAAGAGGAATAAATTCATATATATGAGTTTATACACAAGCATTTTGTGATCAAAAAGCAAGATCAGGATCACGCATATGAGGCATTCTGGGTAAACGTCAGGGCACTCTTTACAAAATCATAATTTAATCTGAGATTGATGGCTGCACACATAGCAGTCCTGAACAATAGAAAATTACCCCCGTATATAAAAAATGTTGACTGGAGGTAAACAACTCTGTTAAGTGCAGATCTAAAAGACAATACTGCTGGTCAGCTCTCAGTCACATCTTAGATCTGTACAGCTGGACACCAAAATCAAGGCTAAATATGAAAACTGGCGAGTACTCCCCTGAGACACAGGTTGAATTTACTGGCAACCGAAGTAAATGTAAGTGAATGGATCAGAGCATGAACAAAGGTGTTAAGGAAATTTTATAGCAAATATAACAATACATGAGGCTTTTATGTACAAAAAAAAAAATGACGCAAAAAAAACCCAAATGAGGGCCGAAGTTCATGAGTCAATTCACTTCGTTGAAGGGTTTGGTTGGATTTCTACTTAGATACATTTAAATTAAACAAATACATCATATAGAGGCCAACTAGCATAACTTGTGCATGACGGCTTACATTTGAAAGCCTCCACAGACAACGCATAGACAGGGCAGCTATGACCAGGCTCTGGAAAAAAAAACTAGATGGCTATTAGGGGAATTTGTTTTGTACAAATGTTTAGCAAAGAGGCTTTAAGATGTGCTAGGTGTAGAAAGGCAAACAATCAAAAGAAAAAAGGTGTTCACGAAGGAAAAAGCATGACATTTGCTAAAACATATGGGGACATGGTGCTTTTTTTCTTAAATGATTGATTCCCTTCAAATGAAATCAGAATCTGCAATTTTAGCATTTCAAAGAAAAAAAAAAAACAGATTTCAAGGCGCAACACACAAACATTTGAATAACAGTGCACAACATGTAGGCCTTTCTATTTAGAGCATCAGCAGACACCACTGTAAACTCAAAGTACGTCACACAAATACTTCCCTGCGTGGACCTTTTCCCTGAGGGAGCTGCAGTGCTGGGCCGGGCAGCGGTGTAGTTGTGCGTGTGTGTATGTCTGCGTACAGCTGTGTGTCCGGCGTGGCGGGAGGACTCAGGAGTGAGTCGTAGTCGAAGCCCCTCAGAGGCTGCAGGGACAAAGTGAGGCCTCGTCGAGCTTTTGCGGCCCGGTCTGGTCTCTCTCTCAGCTCCAGAATCACCTGACAGTAAAGAAAAGTCACTTCACTTGCAGGCGCTTTGTACATTTTAAACAATCTGAGTCACGTTTGAAGTAAATCCGAGAGCTGGCCACAGCCAGGAGTTTATTTGTTACCTCCACAGGCTGACGCTGCAGGAGGTCGAGGTCAAATGTTGTCCCGTGGAAGAAGGTTTGGCGTTTAAAACGATCGAGAGTTCTCAGGCGGCGGGAGGGAGTCTTGCACAACAGCTGGACAGAAAAACACCTGCAGGTTATGATCTGTTTTGACTAATTGATGCATTCAAATAACCAAACTGCAACAGCAATATGATTAGTGTCCGATTACCTCAGTTATTAACAAGGACAGTGGGGGGCTGAGGCTGAGGGGCATTTCATAAGGAAAACTCCTCACTTTCCTCAGCATACTGCAGTGGTCTGCTTCTGGAGGCACGGGGAACTGTGGGGACACACGAGGAGAACTAAATCAGGGTGATTCATCTTCTGAGCATTTGAAATACTCAGCAATAAATGATCACAGTCCTTTATTTACTGCCAAATATCGAGCTCCGCGGTCACTGAAGGACTAAGTGTGGGTAATTCCTACTTATCATGCAGTAGAAGCCGACATACTGGCAACAAGAGCTCACCTTTCCTGTAACCAATGAAAAAAGCAGAATTCCTAATGACCACCAATCAGCTGCGTGGTTGTAGGGCCCACCGCTCAGCACTTCTGGGGCTGCCGGGCATACAGATCACAGTCTCAGCCATTCTTACACCTTATATTTTTAAATCAATATCTTAATTTCTTTGCAGAATATAATAATGTAAATACTCCACATGTTGGTGCATGAAAAACATTCCAGCATGTGCAACTGTTGCACGGTCATCTACTGCTTCTCTCACCCATATACTGGATAGTTCCACAGATGGTGAAAGCTCTCCCTCCTCTCTCCAAGCGACGGGACAAACCAAAGTCAGCTAAGCGGAGGTGACCTAGAAAAAAAATTATTTTGTCTGCATCATCATGAGCAGGAGACACATTCTTCATGCTAATAAAGTTTAGACAGACAAAATAAAAAAGTACAGACATGGCGACATCATTAAGCACTCTCAATGTCAACAGATGCACAGTTTGCATTCTTAAATGAGTGCTGAACTCAGTCAGGATGCTCTCTGGAAGCTTCTATGGTTCTCCTGCATACCAGAGCTATGCTGCTCTCTGCTGGGGACATGATTTCACTCACCGTTGTCAGTCAGAAGGATATTTTCCATCTAAAAAGCAAAAAAAAATACCAAAAACAAACTGAATGATAGTGCACTAGTTAGATTCAAATAAATGCAACATGTAGTCAGTGACAGCATTTTCACATCACTTAACCACACAAAATATTGCTTACTAAGTTATAAACAGCAATAAACTTGCTCTCTCTTCTTTTTTTCTTCTGAAATTTGCTGTACAGTTGATTGTCTTACTTATACTTGTGTTACCTGAAATACTACATGTGCAGTACTGTGCGACAGTTTTGAGGTACGCCTTTTTCTTTACAGACACTCCCCTTTCTCCTTACATAACAATGGTTTCTTGACAACCATCCTTCCATGGAGACCTCACATCTCATCAAGGTTCTGTTCTTTTACTGTATACAGTTTTCGAGGCCTGACGCTTCTTTTGTCTTAAACTAGGCCAGTTTCCTCAGATTTTTGAGGACTCACTGCACACCGAGCTAAAATATGCCAGGTTTTTGGCTAAAAGCTCTTTAGGAACCACCTTGTTGGTGGAAAACTACTGTTTTATGTCCATCAAACTATTATAGCAGCTACAGAAATGCAAATAAATTGTGTATCTTTGCCATAGTCTGCTGGCAGCAAAGAGTCTAAAGACACAACTTAAAATTGGTTCTTTGCAAAGTTGTCTGTTATGTGTAAACCAAGCCCTGCTTCATCCCACGCAAAAGGTGCCTTTTGTATACTTAAATGACTCATAGATCATTATCAGGTGGCTTAATAAACAACTTCGACGACAAAAACCCACATTCTTCAGCGAGTGGTCAGGTGCAAGCATAGGACTGAAAGTCAGTGAAAAAGCAGTCAATGTTTGAGGAAATCGTTGAAAGACCTACAGAAAGCATTGAGCACTATCGCTTGAGATGACTTTCAAAGATTACAAGTAAATCTGGCTTCTTGGAAGCAAAATATAAAAACAGCGGCTCAGAACTCCTGCACTGTGCTGGACACGTTGTTACCTTTGATGCCTTGGAATTCGGATTTGTATTTGTTTTAATGTGACAATCTCTTGCGAACAGAAGTGAAGAAGTGTGTGTGTGTGTGTGTGTGTGTTTCTCCCCTCTCTTACTTTCACATCTCTGTGGATGACCCCAAAATCATGCAGAAACCCTGTGAAAAAAAAACAGCACACATAAGAAAAAGATCATTAAACCCCAACCGGTGAAATAACAGATTTCAAGTCCAAGTCTCTCTTAGGGCTTAATTAAAAAAAATCCTGGTACTCGTCTGTTGCTGTGGGAGATCCCTGTGAGAGTTAATTCTAATTAAACCCCAGTTTTCAATCATTCACAGAGAAATTACAATGGAAACATTCATGGTGACACTTGGATCTGGTTATGAAGTTTTATATGATATGTACAACTCTAATTTCTAGAAAGGCTGGGATTCTGTGCAAAAATTTTAATAAAAAGAGAACAATGTGACTTCTTATTAACTTAAACTCTATAAGTTTAAGTTAAGTCATTAAGTTTAAGTCATTATATCAAATACTGAAAGAGAGATTGTGTTTTTTTTCTCTTTTTGGCTCTGCACTTATTTTAGATCTTACATCAGAAACACATTTAAAAGGGTTCAGGAGCACAATTACCACTGTGTTGAGTCATCTCTTGATTGAACTAATCTCTCTAAATGTTTAGAATGTAGGAGAACAATTACAGTAGTTTCTAAGTAAAATCCTTGCTTGATATAGGATTTCAGCTTCCTTTGTTGTATCTTTTGTTCCATAATGCACCAAATGTTCTGAGTTTGAGCGGGGGGGCAGCTCAGTTTAGCACCTGAACTCTTTTACAGAGATCATAATGAGGTTTTGCATTTTCTTACGGAAGATGGCAGAATGTGTTGCTCTAATATTAATGGGGAACTCTTCCCTGTCTTACAGCCTCTCTTTTTATACCTGCTCATGTTACAGACCTGTTTCCATTCAGGTTTAGAGATCAGCATTAACTGCCATTAATCAAAAGTCATCATCAAAGTCAGAAAACAAGTTATAATTCAACTTCCTTCTGAGATGTTTTAGCTGCACCTGTCCCACATTTGTTAAGATGTGTTGTCTACAACTGAAAAGATGGGCAAATATTTGAAAAGACAAAACAAAATCAATAAAATATCTAAATTTCAACATGCTGACTTTAAACTGTTCTCAATAAAATCCAATGTTTAAATCATTTGCAAAATATTGCAATCTGATGGCATTTAAGCTCCTTAGTTTTATTAGTAGTAGATTTTATTGCATACACACCGAGCGCACATCCCAACTCTGTGGCAAATAGTCGCACTGAGTCCTCAGAGAACTGACCGATCATCTGCCAATAGGTGTAAAGGTCTCCTGTGCTGCAGTAGTCACACACTGCGGGAGCAGAGAGGGCATCAGAAAAACAGCGCACATAAGATGTGACTCTGTAGTGCAGAGGACATGAGAGGGGTAGTGAGGGGCAGCAAGAGGTGGAGCAAACACTGCTGAAAGAAAATTAGGAAAGAGAAGTGTTGTTGTCCCCCCCCCAACAAAACTACAGCCGTGGCTTTAATGACATTTTTCTCTGTTAAATAACACAACGCGAAAAGAAAGGCAAAACGTTCAGCAGCGCTGGGGGTATTTGTTACCGTCGTCATGGCAAAAAATGTGTTTCAGCTGCTGCTGAAAGTTTCAGTCCAGAGAGAGCTCACAAATATGTGATAAATGTGACAAATAAGTGCAGCAGCAGGACCACAGCTTTCCACTTTAAACAGCAATCATTTCCATGTCCTCTGTATTTATGGCCGAAAAAGACGTGATTCAGAGATGATTCACGGTTTGAACAAGGAGCGGCATTGTTCAGTTTCCGATCTCTGAGCTAAAGTGCTCTCTGGTATCAGGGGGTGAGGAAGCAAACAAAGTGGGTCACACTTTCTGAGTCAGTGGCTAATTTGAAAAAAAAAAAAAAGGGTAAATGCTCTGGAGGGAAGGGAAAAAAGACAAAGCAACTGTACAATGCAGGGGAATCATTAGACTTGTAGGGGTTTGGTAAAGTCTGCATTTCTAGGCACACACATCCAGAATTCAAAGGCTTGATAGCGCTTTGCCTTTTGGTTAATAGGTTTGTCTGTTTTGGGTCGGGGATTGTGGGCAGAGTCTGGACAAAGCTACCAGTGGTAAAGTGACAAAAGGTGGAGTAAAAGGGGTTTTGGATTGTGGATCTGGGTTGGAGTGGGTCACTGGTAGCTGACTGACTCACTAATGTAGAGGTGGCGCTGTGTCTGCCAGCAGTCCTGGAGGTCATGGACAAATGGGTGGCGAACATGACGCTGTGGGTAAAAGTCAAAGGTTGTAAACCTGGAAAAGCTTCATTCTGACTATCGACTGGACTTCTTTTCTTCCCTCATTACTATCAATTTTTTATTAGAGATAACTTAGCCGAGCAGTATAGAAACTACGAACATCATTTTTTGAGGAAAGGGTGAACAAAAATACTTGACAAGTATCAATATATTTCAGCCTGAATACTTTCAGGCTAATAATTAAGAGCTATATAGCAGCACATCATACACATACAAAAATACAATATTTTCACCCGAACCCTCTTTCTCCTTTTTCCTTAAAAGCTTGAGTTAGACCTTTAGATGTTGTGAAGTCGTGTGTGGATTTCCTAACAATGCAAACACAGGGATTTTGGAGGCAGTACCCACCTGCACAATAACTTCTTCTTTTGACTGCTCCAAGACCCCAAGTCTCAGAATCTCTGCTTTAGGTATGACCTGTTAGCAGACACAAATACTGCGGTGGAATGGCCAAACAGGACTGGACAGGAATGACTTTCACATGAACAAAAACATACAACAAATAGTACACAGTTTTTGTTTCCTGCAACAATCTCATTGGTGCTTGTTAAAAGATTATAATTTTAAAAAAAAAGGTAAATGTCAAACTCAGAAGATGACAAGAGCAAGGAAGGTTTGTGAAAGCATGTAAGCCTACTTCAGTAGGCCCCCAAAATAAAATGATAAACTGGAAAACAAGGATATTACGGGCTCTTTTTTTACTGAATAAAACATTCTGCATTTGTAATACTTTCAATATGTACAGTGCAAAACTGTCTGATTGTCAAACTATACATGTATGACAGACTCACTTTAACAGCGTATGTCTTTTCTTTGGCTCCGTCCTTTACTTTCAGGATGGGCCCAAATGACCCTTTGGCGATGTAACCCAGAACCTAGTGAGGCAAATAATGACAGATAAAGACTTTAAGACAGAAAAAAAACCCCAAAACAAACTGATATGGTTTTGGTGTCTGTGTCGGAACTGAGGCCCACCTGAAAGTGCTCATGCCCAGGCACAGGTCTCTGGGGGAATTCGGGCAGGAACATGGAAACAAACCCCGGAAGGCTCCACTCTGCTCTGAGCTTGCTTGGGCCGACTCCCGCCAACCTCAGGACATGCTCTGGGACCTCGGGGGCTTTGCCTTGGAGCATTCGATGCTGGCCCAGACGCAGTGCAGGGGACGCCAGGCGACAGAGGCCCGCTGGGATTGACAGGCCCACGCTGGAGAGGAAGCCACGCCATCCAGATGAGATGTGCTCATCCTCTTGCCCTTCAGAGAGCCTCTGTAGCGGTTCAGGGGTGTCGGACACAGAAAGAGTCTTTTATGACGCAGCTTTGCAGATCAGTTGTATTTGAGTGTTGTTAATGATGATTATGGATCAGAGAATAAAACTTTTTTCATAGCAGACATTTTGATATGCCACAGCAGCAAACACACAGATGCATTTAAGATGGCTGCATTCCACTTGGTAGAAGGTCTCTCCATAGTGAACGCTGTGTCCCCGTCAAGATTTACTGCAGCGCTGAATTAAACTTAGCATTCATTAGACCAAAAGGTCTATCAGAGCCTACACTGTTGACTGCAGTTAAAGTTAAAACTCACTTGTAACTCAGTGCCACAAATGAAGAGTTTGGAGCTGGTCAACATGGATTATCTGGCAAATGGGCTCTTGCAAATAATCGAGCTATCCAGCTAAGTACACTTTGATGTTATATCTTTATAGACTGCAGAAATCACCCGAGTGCTTCTGACACAAAAACAATACTACTACAAGCCAGACGCTTCCAAACCTTCTCCCTGCTTTTTTTCTGTGACCTCAGATTCATCTTTCCAGAGTGCCGTTTCAGAATGGCCCCACCCGGTTGAGCAAAATCTAATCTGGCCTCGCTATTCTTGAGGTCTCCGAGTTCTTAGCACTTCGTGAGCACCTTTTTGAAATCTTCTCTTTATAGTAGATGTGGTTAGAGATATATTTTTCTTTACTGCAGAAAGGGTCTTGTAGTATTTGCTGTTGTTTTCCATGAGCTCACCAGTAGATTATTTTATTTCTGCTCAAAAATATTCAAAGTGGGCGATTTATCCACCCCTAATGCTCCTGCTGTCTCTCATTTTGTTTTTCTAGCATAAAAATTGCCTGTTTTATTTGTATAGAGAGCCTTTTCTTAATTTATTCTTTTTTTTTAAATCTCATGCCAGAGGTTGACAGTATTGACTCCTAATGCAACTGGAGCCCTTGGCATCCACTCCAGACCTTTAAGGTGTCCATGAAAAACGTTTTAGTCAATAGCATGGCTACATTCTACATACATTCTATAAATATTTCATGTCCAAACTTTACATATACAGTAATGATATCCATATGATACTTCCAGCTATGCGCCCACTTTCATGAAAAACTGTCACTTTATGCTCAGACGGACCCTTCCGCATGACAGATCTGAGGCTCTGTGAGGCAAGATGGATGTAATCAGCCATGCAGGATGTCATTATCATCTGAGCCAAACGAGAGAACACATCCGTGGTTCTTCAGCTGTGTAACAAATGCCATCAGTGACAACTTCACCTGACGATTAACTGGGAGTTAGGTGTCCTTTTAATGTTTGGACACATTCTGAAAGTCGATACCGGAAGCGTGACATTTATTTGCCTTCAAAGTAAAGGCGTTCACGACATACTTTGGAAAACCATTGTGGGATACAACAAATTTTCATAGCAATAAGAAATGTTTGAAATTATTGCGCACGCAATTATATTAGATTTAATTTAACATGCTGCCAAAAACAAACCCCATCAAACGTTACTGTCACCCAGTGTCGTTACCAGTCGTTAATCCTGGACACCAAATCATCGCTATGGAAACAGGGAACCCCCTCCCCGTGTGCGTCACCTTAGCAACACGGAATTTCTTTAAACTCACCTTCCTGTTTTTACTCCCGTCGGCTCCCATTTTGAACGTGACGGGACATCAGCACCGTAACCTCACAGTGCGACGTCTGCTCCTCATTCAGACACTCGCATTCCCGTGGGGACCATCATCGTCCCACATCCAGTCTTACGCACGGCGCAAACTTTAAAATGAGAGGCTCGACGAAGCAGAACAAGTCTTCGCCAGTGATCAGCGTGGTTGATGTGATTGTCCGATGCAAAACGTCACAGATATGGCGACATAAAAAAAAACAAACAAGTTAATCCCGAGTAAGGGTAACGTCAGCGAAAATCCGCCCACATCTTTACCGTCCAATGACACGCCAACTCGGTGGAGTTAGCTCCCCCTGCTGCTTCCCGCAGTCATACATTCTGACATCATCAAACGCATGGAGCCATGCGTAGTTTGCAGAAAAAGAACACAAATCAGCAACACCACGAATATATCCTGCGACGCCTGCGGATGCATCTTTAAAAATTAAATCTCTGCTCCATAAATAAACCAACACTAGCATCATTTCTGCTCCCAACACACCAAGAGATAAAGATAAAGCCATGCATGTTTGTATGATAGGTCTTTTTATTCCTTGTTAACAGACCGACAGAAAACTCAGATCAGGCCAACGATTAACAAATCATCAGTGATAATTCAAGACAAAGAAATGAGTGACAAAGGGGGGGAAAAGAAGGCAAACCACAAGCTGACAGCGCAAGTGCCTTTTATTTGGGACTAAGAACATAAAAAGCAAACAGCCATCTGTACTTTTTACTTTCACATGTCACTTTGCAGACTAACGCATAGTTGTTTCTACAAAATAAACCAACGGGATGAGCTTTAAATAAACAAGTACAAAAGGTTTGTGAATCCGCAAGGGAGCGTTCAGGGTTTAATGAGCGTTGGGTGGGACGGCATCAGGTTCAGTCGTCATCGTCGAAGTCGTTCTTGCCCTGGGGAGGTTTGGGTCCCCCCGCTGGTCTGGCCATGATGATCTGAAATGAGGAAAAAAGTTAAAAAAATAAAATAAAAAATCTGGCCTTTCTGACAAAAAAAAAAGATTAAGCGTTAACCTTAAAAAAGGTTAATCGAAAAAGTGTTTTTCAATCCTTGCATCTATACCAGGGAAAGTCATTCGCAGCAGTTAAATATTCATGAGTGCACACGGTTGTTCAGCTAAAAATAAACAGGTGCTGAAAGCCAAAATGCATGCAACACCTAAATAATAAATCTGAAATAAACTGGCCTGCAAAAGTAAAAAAACGAACCCCCATCCAGTTACCGATGATGCGAGGACTGAACCACAAGGGTTGTTCGTGATGCTACAAATTAAATAAAAACTCACATTTATCAAGAAAAAGACTCAACAGCATATTCAGTAACACTGGGAGAAAAAGCATAGGAAAGAGGTTCAGACCAGCTCCCTAACTGAAAATAAAAAGGGGCGAACTGCTTAAATCAGCTTCAAGTACAAACTCTTTCACACTTTTTTGTCCTCTTGGCTTCAGAGCCAGTAAAAAAAAAAAAAAAAAAACTAAAATAAAAACTGGCTCAGAATGCTCGATTCTTTAAAAAAAAACAAAAAAAAAAAACAACAACTAATGGACAGCTCAAAGTGCAGCAAAGTGAGAGGGCGGCGAGCTGCCGACTGGATGGACACGAATAGATGATGAGCAGGGCAGTTTTAATTGTTCCCGTCCGTGTTGTTATGACTGGGAGACAGGAGGCTGGTGTTAAATCCGCACAGATTCTCGCTCTCTTCTGGCGTTTCATAAGCACAACGGAAGAAAACCCCAAAAACCAAACAAACACTCTCTGGACATATTTTGAAGTTGGCCTGGTAACGCTGTGTCGCACCGTCTCCAAGAATCTTCAGATTAAATGACTCTAAGTAAAGCTGCGAGACGTTATTGACATTAAATGCAACACTGTGGAGTCCTGCACTTACTTGAGGGCGTCTTTTGCGAGGCAAACAATCATCGAGTGCATGCAGCATGCGAACACACCATACTCTACTTCGTGCTATCTCACGCAGTGACACACCATGTGCTGTTAGACAAACCGTCAAAGCAGTCGAATCACAGATTCTCTGCACTGAATTAGAGTTAGTGGTGACAGGCCAAACATTTCACAGCCTCGGTGTCCTGTGAAGGAGTGAGTTCATCTGCAGTTTTTTAACGGCGTTTAAAGCCCACACGCGACCTACTGACAAAGAGGGTTTGTGCGCACGCCCTCTAATGCTGGTCAAAATGATCAGGCTCGTCATCCCAACCATCCTTGTCCCAATGGCCTCTCTGCTTGGGAGCCTTGGGTCCCCCTGCAGCCTTTGCCATGATGATCTGGATTGTACACGTATACACATACAGACTAACATCAACTACGTGGACACGCTGCCAGCCCAGCTACTGCTACTGACTGCTGAGGGAACATGAGGTCTGAAAACATTTGAACACATTTCAAAAATAAGCAGAACAGAAATAATTAGGATAAATCATTTGAGGCCACCGCTTTGAAAGGACCTAACCTGCCAGGGGTTAAGTCCTTTGGCCAAACAGACAAATATTGCCCGTGTCAGTGACTTCTACAGATAACTCCTTTGTGGCATTGTTATTAGTCACAGACACTTCATCTGCTGTGCCTCCCGTGTCATGAGTGTTTCTATGCGCACCTGATCCACCCTCAGTACTGTGATGGCAGCATTGGTGGCCATTTTGATGCCCCAGTGTTTGACCAGGTACGGCTCCACAATACCGGCTTCGAGCATGTCCTTCACAGCAGGCCCTTCTCCCTACGGAAAACATGAACAACACAAAGAACGTAAGCTCTTCCGGTGGTAGCGGGAGTTCCACAATCATTTATTGTTGCTTTATAAGCCTTTAAATACATGTTAGCCGCAATACCATACACGCTCGCCCACGTACCTCAATGTCAAAGCCTACGTTTTTCTTCCCCTCGTGATGTGCAGAATACAGCTTAGAGATGAGCTCGCTTCCCTTCACGCCAGAGTTCTCAGCCAGAGCGCGCGGCAACGCCTCGAAGGCGTCGGCAAACTTCTTAATGGCGTACTGCTCCAGGCCGGGGCAGGACTGCAGAGACGGGAGAGATTAGCGCTTCTGCATCTTATCGGTTTGCCACACGGCGAAGAGCGAGGCAAAAACAACGCACAGAGCGACATGCATACCTCTCCGTACGAGGTGATCTGTTTGGCCAGCTCAATCTCAGTGGCTCCTGCTCCAGGCACCAGTCGTTTGTCCTAAAGAGGGCGAGCGACACAGAATCAGACTGTGGCTGCTGCACACACCAAACAGGGTTTTAATCAATGCAACAAAAATAAAACCCTATTGTGTTTTATAACACCGACTTACCCTGACCAGAACCTTGAAAGTGTTGACTCCATCGTCTACAGCTCTCTCAATATCATCCATCAGGTTGTCAGTGGAGCCTCTGATCACCACCGTGGAGATGGCACCGTCTTCTTTCTCTGTTTAACAATAAAAAAACCCACCCGACATTTTGTTACGCTTCGCGCAGATCAAAAGATCAGCTGTGGAGCAAAACGGAGCAGCCAGAGACTCACCGTGTTTGAAGACCACCACCTGGGTGTCTCCCACCTCGGTCAAGTACACGTTGTCACAGTGACCCATCTCCTCTGGAGTTGGAGCCGTCTAAGAGGGCAGAATATCACACACCGTTACACACGGTTTTTAATTACAGCTCAAAAACCTGACCTGAGGAGACAGGACCGCACTCACCATCCTGGGCAGCGCTACAGCTCCCACAGTCCTGCATAACCGCCGAAGGTCCCACTTGGAGTTAAGCCTGAGGGGGAAGGAATGATTTAGGGCTTAAAAGCTAGAAATATACTTTTACAAAGTGGATAAATGTTTTCCCCTTTAGGTAATGTTTACATGACAGCTTCACTGGGACAGAAAGTTCTTCTGTGGCTCTCACCTGACCACCATCAGCTTGTACTTGTTTGCATAGTGCAGCGCCATGTCGGCCACTTTCCCCCCAGTCACCACCACGTTGGCACCAGCCTCCTGGATGGCCTTCACCTGGGCCTCCATCATGTCCTCCTCGCCTTTGCTGAAGTTCATGAGTTCCTGTGCGTTATTTATCAGCACTGTGCCCTGTGGAACAGACGCGACTCTTTGTCAGCTCTGTAGTCTCTTATTGACAAATAATTCCATGGACACGTGGTGATGGCGAACATCATTCCCAGCTAAATGAGTGCATGAGGCTCAGCTTCTTCCAAAGCACGACAGAGCAAAGGCTTACCTTGGTCTCTGTCGCCGTGCAATCGAAGGGGCAGGAGAACACTGCGATCTTGGCGTCTTTAATGGATGTGACGTCTCCCTCGGCCTCCTTTTTGAAAACCATGCCATGGAGCATCGAAGAGGCCGTCACTCCACATCCCTAAAATCAACACGGGCGACTTCAGAGGCGAACAACAGACAACCGACGCGACCAAAACACAGACTACGGGCAGCGGTTCTTACCAAAATCTTGCACACTCTGACGCTATCGACGTTGAAATTGCCGGACTCTGGGAAGATGGACACTATAACAAAGAGGGCACAAAACAGGAGTGTGAGGAGAAAGTTCAAACTTCCATCAAGATCGGCAGCATCGACCGGCTGAGAGCTGGAGTCTGGATTGCTGACTCACCACAGGCCTGTGCGATGAGGTTGGCGATGAAATCTTCGTTGCCGTACTGTTTACTCATGACCGCCGTGCGGATGAGAGCTGAGGCCTCGTTCACGTCGTGGAGGTTTTTGGCCGAGGAGCACACGCAGTCTGGCAGGATTTCCAGAGTCTTCTTACACGCCTTCTCGTAGCCTTCAATCACCTGTGGCAAAGAGGAAAGGCGACTGTTTTATCGCATTAGATTTAGAATCACTAATTACTTGATGTGTATAGAGGACATTTGGAAGTCTTCTGCGTTAGTTCTGGCATCAAATGCAACCCCTAAAGGAGGCAATTTCTCAGCACAGACTTGGCAACATTCAACAACTACATCTGTTCACCTCTGACACGGACAAGCCCATCCGGAGCAGCTCTTCAGCCAGCTCCAGCAGGGCGCCAGCAAACACCAGGACAAAGTTGGTACCGTCTCCGACTTCCTGCTCCTGCATGTGGGACGCCATGACGATCATTTTGGCGGCCGGATGCTGCACCTGCGAAACGAATGGCATCGAAAGAAACAATTAAACTCGCGCGTTTGAGGAGAATCCAACTAGTCTCGGCAAACTACAGACAACCGTTTCCTCACCTCAAGTTCTCTGAGAATTGTTGCGGCGTCATTGGTGACGAACAGCTTCTCCAAGTGGTTGATGACCATTTTGTTCATACCTGTGGAGCAACAGTCCCACAGATTATTATGCATCGTTTTCTTGCCTTATAGTCAAAGTTAGGAAGTCGAAGCATGAACAAAGATGTAAAACGATCATATATGTCTCTGTTGGAGGAATGCTCTTACCATTGGGTCCGTAGGCAGTTCGTGTAGTCTGAGAAAGCTCTTTACATGCTCTGATGTTACGAAAAACTGCCTCTTCGAGTCCCGAGAAGTGCTGAAATGGATAGTTAATTAAAATAATTATTCTATTATTATTCTGTGACTTTTAAAGACCTGTGCAGCTCATGCCAATCGTATCCTTATCAAGTACACTGACCTATGCATCTACCCATTTAACGCAACTACATTCAAACTGTTGTGATCTATAAGAGGCTGGAAATGGGAGCCGTGATGGACAACATATTAGACAAAAGATTTACAAAAGCAGAAACAACACCGTTTAAACACCGTGCGTCTAAATATCTAAGACGACCCAGAACAGGAAGCATCAGTCAGAGACATCGGAGGAGACTATTCGGTCCTCAGTGATGGCAATTAGCTTAACGCTAACTGGGTGTGACCACAACTTGACAGCCGCTAATAACTACAGCAATAACGCAGTCTGTCGACATATGTGCTGGCATGCAGAAGTGTTGTGGGAGGAAACAGTTATTTTCTAAAAAGCAGCCCCCCGTTCATCGGTAAAGCTATGCGTCCAGCAGCTTCCAGCGGCCTGGCTGCCTTCTAGAACTCTCGCACATGACTGTGAATTAACATGCTAGCTTAGCGGCTAACAGAAGCTAGCACGCTAGTTTACAACTACTCCCTCAAAGCTACCTTATCAACCCCATAAACTGATTTAATCTCACCTTCGCGCCATCCTTTAACATTTGGGCGAAGCCCGGAGCCTTGGGAACGTGAAGGGCCATTTTCCGATGTTTAGCAGCCCCTATATGCTGGAGAAGGTAGCCGCGGCGTGGGTTCAGCTCTGGGTACAAAGCCGGAGAGACAGAGGTGGAGCAACTTCAACGACGCGTGAGCGGGAGACGGGTAACAACAAGGGACAAACCGCGCAGGTCTCGTTCAAAACTGCTGCGACCAGGACACGCCACAAGGGGGCAGTATTGTCTTTATGTACAAAGATTAGTAATTATCTACATAGCTGTAACAGAAAATGATTATTTTCCAACAACTTGAAGTGTGAATACTACTATGTAAAAATATTCTATTACAACCGAATGTCTTACATATAGGAAAGAATAAGCAAAGATTTTTGTCTATATTTTTTAGTTACTTAGTGAACTATATTTTCTTTCTGTGTTAAATTCAGTACTTTTATAAATAGTTTATGTCTTGCCTATTGCCAACTTCACTGAATTGGGCTCTAATTTAGAAGTGGACATCCACTGAACCCCCAATGTAAAATTACAGCAAAGCAGTAGCTGTTGATTGCGTTACCGCAATCATTAATAACCTTAGTTCTCTCATCCAGCACAAAAATGGCTGGCACAGACGCTATTGGCTTGACTTTAAAGATTGTATATGGAAGAGTTTGACCATTAGTTGAAGATATCGCCTATTTATGCATTAATTTTCATTGAGTCCATCAGTCACTAACATACTGTGAGTAGTTTTAGGCTATTTGAACTGCATCTATATCTGTTTGACAGCTTCACCCAACAGCCTCTTTCTGAAATCTTGTGCATCTGCTCTGAAGGAAATTGTGCTTCAGCTATGCTGAGATGTTGTCAACATTTTAGATGTAACGCAGTCGGATACATCAGAACTACGATTACGTCTTTCAGATTTCTCACCGCGATGGCAGCATCAACTAAAGGTCTCTGTAAGAGCCGTGTTTATGATAGAGCCGGTCGGTGTATTGGACTGCAGTGATTCATCTGCGCATCTAATGCCGAGTGATGGAAGCGATTGGACTGGACTAGTTGTCCTTTTGAATGCTCAATCCCTTTATCATTCTTTCCAAAAGGTTTGGTTTTTGGTACAAGTTTGACCACTTCACAGATCTGCTGCAAATAAAGTTGCAATAAATTACATGAAGTGCTGTTTCATGTTACACACAGATAGAACGACACATGAAACACACGCAGAAGATTTATTGCATCAAAGTCAACAAGTTTATTGTGTAGATCCATTTCCACATAGATGGTTTCTCCCTTTTTTCTCCATTGATACAGAAAAAGGAAGTACAAAGGAAAAAAAGAAAATGTTTTGCTTCATTTGGGGCTGTCGGCCTCGCTGTCCCCTGCACTAATAACTTGCTGCGTTTTACTTTATAACATCATCATCATTGCCGTCATCCGGTAATGAGCCATTAACTCTTCCCCCATCACATTATCGGATGATTTATGTGTACAGTATCAGGGGCATGAATCATCCACAGACCACTGCGAGCGCTGACCTCTGCCTGAAAGCAAGTTCCCATTTAAACACGACCTCGGCTGTTTTGAAACAAAATTCCCTTATCATAAAAAAATAAAGTAAAATATAATTTGGTTTAATCAAATGTTGTTTAAGAAGAATAAAATGGCTTTACAAATGTTAGTAACATTATTGCATGCATATAAAAGAGAATGAATCTCCCACATCAGTACATTTAGTGTGAGTTCTGCAGCATATATTTAAAGTTAATGTCAGAAACGTAGTGAGAACATAAAATAAAGAATTAGTATTTTAAAAAAAATGTAACAGAGACATCTGGTTGTAGCAGCTAAGACAGACACATATACCAAAATAAGAAGAATCCCTTTGGTAGCTACAGTGAAACCCACATCTAGCTAACCCAAGACATGTAAACACACAAGATTCACACAAACGCTGTCGGTTAGAAACAGCACAGATATAAAAAAAAGAATGAAGACGAGCTGCTTAACTATCGTCTCACAGTATCACGACAAACCTACATATATATGTAACAGTGCCACAATAATACATGTAAAAACATGGCTCCAAAAGGTCCTGTAAATTACACACAAAAGACACAAACATAGTTCAGTTGGGTTTGCGAATAGTGTTCACAGCTGTTTGGGCCCAATCTCCCAGCGTGTTGGAGAGGTGTGAGGCTCGACGCGTGAGGTTGGAGCAACTGAGTTTACCGCTGGGGTCCAATTTCCTCAACATTTGCCCTCCCGAGCGTTCCCTTGAACTGGGTCTGCAGAGAGAGCAAACACAGAGGGGGTTCAAAGCGTCTCCAGCTGACATTGGCACAGCTGTCGCACTTTAAGAGCATAAAAGAGGGGGTCCAGTGAATGTGTTCGGGCAGCAGCTCCCACCCCTCCTTGCAACTTAAAACGACTTTAACATGCCCTCATTATTGGTTGTTCCATCTAGAAACTAGATTTTCAAGAATTCTCAAACTGACACAAATACTGGATTTTCCGTCCAATCATGATTTTAATTCCAATAACATGACGTCAGGTTTTTAAAGGCGTTTCTGAGATTTGTTGACATCACCGCAAGGAGGAGAAATAAGAGCATTTCAGGGTTGTAAAGTCAGAGAGAAATGTGAGTTGGACAGAGGACCGTTGGGTTATTCATCAGATGCCAAATCATTACAGACTTTGACAGTTTTGTATGCAAAGCAGTCCATATCTGGTGGCCAGGTTTGTTCTGTCATGCGCCTTCATGCTGTAAAGTTAGTAACAGAGCAAGTGTCTACATGACTTTCTAAGTCTTAGAATGATTATTTGGTAGATGTTAATTTACCTTCCGTCCTACTCCACAATAAGGGACTCGTTGAACTGCCTGTTGAGAAAAGCATTTTATTTTTTTTTTAAATTTTAAAAGGAGATCATTTCATAGAGCGGGGATGGCAGTTTGCCGAGTCTCATGAAAACAGATAACACACAAGGTCCCTGTTCATGTGCGTCTCTGCTGCTCACAGTGTATCAAATTCTTTATGAATCCAACGCTGCTCTAATGTTTTTTTTTTTTTTTTGAATATCAACACAGGAAGTGATGCAAACAACATCCACTAGTCTTTGAAAAGCCCACTTATGTTATTTCATGTGTCTCCAATTCCCACACCCGCTCACTCCCTCCTTATCCGAATACCAGAAACACAGACCCAGGTCAAACCGAGGCGGGAAGAATGTCCAGGGGGAGGGGGAGGAAGTCTGGGGACACACAAGCTGCACTGCAGGCTGAGATTCTTTGGGTGGGAGGAGGGCAGTCACATGTCTCCTCAGAACAGAAGGCTCATATTCTAAGTCTCCTCTATGCAGGGAAGACATGACTGCAAGGAAATGGACTGATGACTTCCTCAAATGCATACAATACTCACCTGCACTTTGATCCACACACAATGTCTGGAAAAGGTTAAACCTCTCCGGTATTCAGTCATTAATTGCTGAATTTCTAGGCATCACAAACACACAAAAGAGGACCAAACCAATTTATCGAAGGGAGAAAAAAAAATTAATGCTTTACCCGTTTTCTTTGCCAATGATGTCCTCAAAGGCCTTGGTCAGGCGTTTGAGCCTCCGCAGCCTCTTGGACAGTGACTCCAAATCTCGTTCATGTTTTCTATCACGGCAGATAAAACAAACAGAGTTTATGTACAGAAATGAAGCAGCCATGAGAGAAAAATCAGAAACCCCAGGACCAACTAACGAAACCCACACATAATAATGGAGAAAGACTGAATGCGGCTTGTTTTGGAACGTACAATATTTGGTTCTGTGTGTTGGGGGAAGCAAAGGGACTTCGTAAAGCTGCCATTCGGACCAGTTGTCTTCTGCCTCCGCCTGTTTTCACCCCATGTACTGATGCCTCTGGAGTATTCCGTCCTCTAGAAGCTGGAGTGCGCCTGGGCGTGGTTGTCGATCTTGGGGTATGTCTGGGCGTTGCAGCCCCATCAGGCGTATGCCTCGGGGTGCACGAAGTCGACGCACTATCATTTGCTCCATCACGGCCCGGGGTGGCCACCAAACAATCTTCTCGTGAAAACTCTCTGGTCCTCTGAAACCTCTGAGCGAAGGAGAAAAGAAGGAGGAAGATTACAATAATGGGGAAAGAGAAAAATGAAAAAAAAAACCAAACAAATAGACTGAAACCTCCACATCTGGACATAAAAGTTCACCCACCTGATACATTCCAGTCATGGAGTTCCGGGCACTGCGAGTAAGTTTGCGGACTGCGTTGGTTTTAGGCTGCTCATTCAGGGTTTCCCTTGTTGGATGCTCGGGGAGGGAGGGAGCCTGGACAGACCGCAGTTGGAGCCGCTTGCGCAAAGACATTCGCAGAGAGTTCAGCGAAGATGAGGAGCGCATCTTGCGGAAACGGTCGGGGGCATCCGGGGAGATCTCAGCATCATCAGATTCATCCAGGACCGTATGTTGCCGCCAGACCCCAACCACAGCTCTACCAACACCATCCATCACTGAAGACACAGTTCTTGAACTGAGCAAAGATTAAAAAAAAAAAGTTAAAAAAAAAATCATTAGAATCTAAATAAATCAGTACAATGAGTTTTGTTTTAACTTTATTTCAAACTGACAGATGAATCAGTCACTTATTATGAGTTGAAGGCATAAAAATACCTCCAATCTATGACATTACTAGGAAAAAAACAAAACTATCCTGTTATTTCTAAAAAAAAAATCAATCGGAAGTAACAAGCATCACATCAAAGACAAACTCCAACGATTCACAGCACTGTGCGTGTTCATGTGGAACACTTTAAAAGGGGTCATTTACTGTTAAAAAAAAAATGTGGAAAGTGTTAATGAACTAACAACGGGAAACGAAGGTGAAAATTACCCGTAACGACCTCTGTAAACCAGCAGCAATAATCGTGTTAGTGATGCCTCCGAGGCTTTTCTTTGTTCAGGGCAAGGTTGCTTTGCTGGCTGCCTTGTCCTGTTTAACTGGGATAGACTCTATCCGAAACACCGCAGGAGAAAGGAACAACTGGTTTAAAACTATCGCTTACATGCGTTGACTTGGTGGGGAAAAAAGCTTTCCATGTCACACTCTTGGAACGTCGTCAAGCAGCGCCACCCCTAACATTCGCTTTCTTAATATCACAAAACAACAAAAACAAAGAAAACCTGCTTTGTTCTTCAAGGCACCGTTAGCGAGTTAACGTTAACGGTTCAGTTTATTCTCGAACACGTTTATTCTAAAACAGGTCTACGTTCAATATACAGCAAAAGAGACATGGAGATTGATCAAACCGTGTTATGCGCCTCTAGCTTACCTGAAAAGTAATACTTTGGAAAACTGTCCGTCCTTCCTGCCTCGCGCCAGCTCCCTTTTTACTCTCAGTTCGAATTTGGCGGTGGAGGAAGGAGAAGGCACACTGCACGCAGAGCTGCATCCACGCGCTCTTTACGCAAATATAATGACGTAATACGCTGCGTCGGTCCAAATTGTATTCAAGATGCAGAAATGTAGACAGCTTGAAACATTAAACTGGACCATCAGATAAAATTAATTGCCCCCTCCCCCAAACAGTGTATTTTTTTCATTCTACATTATTTACATGAAAAGTGTTATGTGTGATACCTGAATTGTTTAATGTTTGAATGCTGTGTGGGACCATAGAATAAACCTACGGTTTATGTGTAAAACTGATATTCTTTATTAGATTCTGACATGGGATTAGATTCGATTTTCATTTAGATACTGAATGGTTTCAGTAAAATCCAATAGACCCGTAAGACATAGAAGGGCGCAATCAACACAATGCTGTGACGTTTTTAAATTCACTTGTTCATAACCTACAATGTATTTTGTAATTAAGTAACATTGTCACGTGAGGGATTGTAATTTAAAGGTAATTAATTTTTCGATCAATGTGACTGTTACAGTTATATAATATGTGAAATAAAATGTAAACATTTGTATTCCAAGATCCTTGACAAAGGAAACAGAGAACAGTTCTTCTTTGACTATTACTTTAATACATTATTTTATAAACCCAATGATAAATCCCACCAGGTTATCTTTGCTATTTCTGTAAGTGTAACAATCTTATTAATCCATCTCTCCAACAGTACAAGGACAGTTTGATTCATAGTTTTGTAGTTTGTATGTAACTGTAAAGCTGCATTATACATTTACATATATATATATACTGTGAATCTCAGCTCTTTACCATAGATTGTATTTAATTTAGCAACAACTGAATGCAGTCTAATGTAACATATTTAACTTAAACCGTGGAATTGTGTTAATGATAATTCCTCTTTGAAAAATACATCATTTGTGCAGCCTGTGAAAGCAGCATACGGGGGAAAGCACTTGTTGCTCATTTATCGTTTGCCACACACAGGGACTCTCATCATTACTTACATCAACATCTCATTCTGTGTATCAGTTTGCACATTTACACATAGATGGTCTTCGGTGGAATGTGACCAGCAGATGTCACCACCGATCTGTATGTGAAATGCTTTCAAGCACCACCTCTTCGAGATCTTTGTCATGACCTCCTTTTTTGTTTTGGTCTGTTGAAAGCACAAACAAGCCATTGTTTCAGTTTTTCTCTGATGGTGCATGAGTTTGTTTCTCCCTGGTTGACATAAACTTGTCTACACATAAAACTTTAGACATATATATCCCACAAAACATGCTGCTTGAAAAATCTTCGACACAATAAAATGGTTCCCAACATCACATGACACAGCTACGTGACGCAAGGATAAAATCAACAGATCCCTCAAAGCCGTTACAGAAGACATAGAGGGGTGTTTTTTTTTCCATGTCGCCCCTGTCATAACACAGTATTTGCCTTCTTTTAACACAATGAAATAAACTAGAGCATTTGACCAACACTCTTATTCTCATTTTTGAACGCTGGCACATTGTAGAGCTCTTTTTAAACACAAATTTTGGAGCTTTCAGTGGTTCCTGGGAGTTTCCTAGAGGAGTATATCTAAAATTTTCTGTCAGTCAAACCAGATAAACAGATTACTGTTCAGAGATTCAAAGATGTGAGAATACCCAAGCAACACCTTTCCCAATACAAGCTTTTTTTATTTTTATTTTTTATCATTGTATGTTATCACCTGTAGAAGCTGATATCAAACGTGGGCATGCTTGCTATCCTTATTTCATGTTGTTCTGTTTTATGTGAACTTGTTAAGTAATTCTTTACTGAGAAGAGCACAAAGATCTGGACCTTGGCCCTCACAACTTTAAAGTCCTTGTCCTTTTGTCACATAAAGGGTAAATGTATAACATGATTTTAACAACCCTTTACTGTAAAATTGTGTCAGGTGCCAAAGTTCAGTGCAAATGTGGAAGCATGAGAACAAATTTGAAATTTTGATTCTGATGACGATGATGGGCACAAACATTTATTCTGACGACTTACGGTAATTGTCTCGAAAGACATGTCTCTGAAAACTACAGCTCCCGTTTCTTTTGAAATGAGATGCTTGCCCCTCAGCTTAACTCCCAACGTTCTTCGAGTGTGTCAATCGAATTGTAGATAGGGGTCTTTCATATTTTCAACATACAGTCGAGTTGGTAAGTCAAGAAAGTGAGAATGATGTGCTTTGCATTCATTAGAAATTAATCAAATTAAATTCCAATGAAGTTTGCTGGCTATGAGAAAACTTTCAGGGTTTCAGGGTGTAGTTAGCCTCGTGGGCGGCATTTGTTTCAAAAACCGTGTCCGTATTTTAGCTTTTTGTTAAAAAAATAGTGATATGTCTTTTGTTGTTCTCCTGAGGTTGTATTTAACTGATTTTAAGAGCTGACAAGGGCCAGATAATCAATTATCAAACTTTAGAATTGCTTTTTTTTAAAAACATGACATGTACAAGTCCCTGTAAACTACTGCAACCTATTAGGCAAAAAAGCTCAAACAATTAAATCAATTAAAAAAAACAATAACATTCATACGAATGACCTCATTGATTTGATAGTTTAATGCTCCCAGAAGAAGATTGTCCTTTCAATGCCAGCGTGTTTTTCATTTTTATGTATTTTATTCAAAGATGTTAACAACAAGACAGGAAATGGAGTGTTAAAATACACTTTTACACATTCACGGTCTAATCCAGCATCACATCAAAGTGTATAATACACTCACTTGTCCACCACAGGCTACATAGTCAGTTTCAAGGATATCCTTGTCTAGATGTAAAAAAAAAACAGCCTCAACAGAGAATAGCTAAAAATGTCAAATTTTACATTACATAGGCAACTCCTGAAAGGGTTAATTTGACCCCAATTTTATGATCTTTTTCTGAATCACCATCCCAAGTACCAAACAAAAAGTCATATAGTATCACACAGAACTCAAGCCTTTCCTCATGGATTAAAGTTCTAGCTTTCATGTCTCCACCACCCCTCTTATTGCTAAATCAAATGTTGACTTTTCTTGCTGTTTTCATAATAGCTCATATTTCAGTTACCACTGGTGAGTTTACAATGCAACACACTGTCCTTCAATAGACTGAAAGGCCTGTAGCATAATTTCCTCCCGATCACGTTGTAACAAGCTTAAAATCAGATTGCAGGTTTTGGAAAACCTTCTGTCACTGTTAATAGCCAAATAAATACATTTTACACAGCAGGTGGTTGGCTTAATTACACAGCATAAAAGTAGAACACAGAAGGGACATCAGGCCTAGATCTGTTCAAACTTTACAAGACAAAAACTGACAGCAGATTTGAAATAACTATTTTTCATATGGTTCAAAGAGATTATCTTTGGCGAGCCCCCAGTCTTTCTCCTAAACTACGCTAGTAACATTAGGCTGTAGCTTAATATTCAACAGACAGGAAAATGCATCCCCATTTGTCCATTGGCATTCTTGAAGTATTCCTTTAGAGAAATTAATATATTTCTAAGAAATTAGATAAGTTACATAAATGGGAAATCATAGACTTTTGCACAAAATAGAGAATGGTGATGTCCTTGCGGCTTCCCTCAGTTGATGAAGTACACAGAGTTGGTATATTCGTGCTGTTTACTTGAAGCACTGTTAAAATGAAACAAAAGCATTATAAGATGGAGGTAGTTGAGAATGTCTCTTTTTGCTCGGTGTGAATGTCTCGTGCGTTACCTGTCTGATTTTTCTCCACCGTGAAACTATAGCCAGGAGTGCAGTGGCGCACACAACCACCACTCCTGCTATGATGGGCATCAGCGGGAAATTCAGGGTCTTTTCTACAGATAAGGAGGAAGATGATTAGCCCCCATCATTTTGTGTGCAGATCATTCACGAGCAATACAGTATCAGATAAAATGAGCAAACACTGAGGCTGTAAGAGATGATTATGGGAACTCACCTGTCACTATGACATCAAAAGTCTGGCTGCTCTCTGGAAACATGGGAGACACTGCTGTGCATTTATACGTGGCTTCATGCAAGTGCTTGTTCACACTGTTGACTTGGAGCCGGCTTGTAATGCCATTATTGGTCACAGTGAAGCCACCCTCTAGTAGATCCACCTTGCTTCCATTTAGTGTCCACGACATAGATGAGACCGGTGGATTGGCCCGCATGTCACACTCCAGGACCAGCGGTGACTCCAATTCCACTTTGATTTCCTCTGTTCCTGAGAGCGCTGGGGCATCTGGGCAAAATCAGAAAAGATATTGATATCCTCAAAGCGGATTTAAATTTTTTTTTTCCAACTCAGGTAGATGCAGATATGTCACTTGTAGAAAAAAAAATGAATGAAGCTATCTCTCAACTTTGAAAAAAAATACTAAAAGAAAAATAAATAAAAAATAAACATATACATAAATTCTTTTTACATGATTTCTTTAGATGGACTTACATGTGACATTCAGGGTAACGGAGGCTTTATCCGACTTATTTGTTTGCAGATGACAAGTGAAAATTGCATCGTTATCTTCAGTGAGGACAGGTGTGACACACACACTGCTGTGACCCTTCTTGTTGTCATCACTCAGTTGGACCATTGCACCATTCCTCAGCCACACCAGTTCTTCATCAGCTGGAATGTCGCCGTCAACCTCACATTTCAGAGATACAGTCTTCTGAGCGTCCACTTGAATAGTGCCCTCACTGTTGATAGCTGGGTTGGACTGGATAATGATGCCTTGGTAGAACAGAGAAGAGAAATGTTGAAATTGTCAGGGATTGACTGAACAAGGGGGTGCAAAGATGGCACAAAGAGATGGAGGGAACAGGTACTTTATCTTTTGAATAATGCAACATAAAGAGTGACCAGAAAAGCTTACCTAATGTCTGGGTTGCACCGCACAGGAGCAAAAGAAAAAAAGGGGTTCTGAACATCAACATTGTTTTAGCCTTCCTTGGATAAACCTGGAAATAAAGGATGGATCATCACAAATATTCTAGAGTCCCGTTTTATCTCAATTCACAGAACAAAAGTACTTTTCGATAGAAGAAAAGAAAAAGAAAAAGGTGCGGGTTGTTCCAGTGGTCTAATGATTAAACCTGCTGGCTTTTCTGTTAGGAGTTTGCATCTTTTCCTGTGCATGTGTGGGTTTTCTCCAGTTGCTCTCGTCTGCTCTTACATTCCATAAAATATGCCCATAAACGGTTGACAGTAATTGTTGATACTACATAGGCTGCGGGTGCAAGTGATAGCCATATAAATGCATTGCAACCTATCCAGGATGGCTCCACACTTGGCCCTGAACAGGATAACACAGGGAATGGAAAAGGATGGATGGAAGAAAAAACGCTAGGCTGTTCATCAAGATTTTATCTATGACAGGGTGCCATTTTTTTTCAATTCCAGTAAAAACAAAACAGAAACAAAACAGAAAACTGTATTCCCCTGCTGTTAATACGCTATACAATCACAGATAACCCTTCAGGAACTGACGAAATGTTTAGTTCAATCTCAGTGATGTGCAAAAAATGTCATCAATTTGATGTTTCCACTAGTTTTCTTAACCAAAAACTTAAGAAAAAAAACTCTACTCTGTAGCCAGGAAAGGATGTTTAAGAAAAGGAACCAATTTATTCTGATATTATTTTCCCACCAAAATTTGTCATCTGAAAGAAGTTTTAAAGGACGCAGAATCATCCTTTTTCATAAAGAAGGCCCTATTCAAAGAGCTCTTTTATCTCAATGAGATTTTCTTTGCTAAATAAAGTAAATATACACTATAAATATAATTTAAGGAACATAATAAGATGACTACCCTCTCCCTTCTTTCAATAGAGGACGGTGCCGGTGCTCTCCGAGTTCATTCCATTGAAATAGATGTGGTGGCTCAGCTGAGGAAGAGGCCCTTACCTGTCAGTGAATGTCTTCGTATTTCTTATCTATTTTTCCCCTTCTGAGTTCACAGTGTGTGAGTATGAGGGTGTGAAGGGTTCTGTGAATCTTCAGCAGCTCTTATATGACTCTCAGGACTCTTTTAGAGCCTCGCTCCAATTCTAACTGGCTTTGTCATAATTTTATTTACCTGTTCCTGTCAACACCCTTTCAAACCTCCCACCCCTGACTTTTTCCTTTCTTTTTTATTGTTGCACTCGTATGATGTGCAAGCACAGGCAAACTTTTTATAGCCAATAGTCGTTACAGAGGCACTAAAACTCGCTGGGTGTGGATGTAAAGATGTAACTGCACATTTTATGAGATTTTTAATAGCTTTCAATTGTCCTTGTACGAATCATTTTAAGATTGTTTTGAAAGGCTGTGATTATTTGCAAATGCGATTTTGCATTTGACGATACATGTCTGCACATTTGTTGATGAATCAAGTCACTATGGAAGTCAACAACTAGTCTAAATGTAGAGATAAAAGTTATTCAACAAGATGGAAGAAAAATGTTATTCTTATCTATAAAATCTCATTCTTGTGTCATATAATGTTCTCGTAACTGACCATTATTGAAGTATGTTTGACTGTAAGAAAAACATTACTTGACAATTAAGGTAGGGAAAATTATTTCCTGTACTCTTTCCTTGTTTTCGTATTGTTCGAATGACATTGACATTTTTAACAGTATCCATACCATTAAAATATGTATGTAATGTATTTAGATGTGTGTATACTTTATAAAAATAAAGAATACAGGCTTGATCAATGCTGTGTACCTTTGATGCGGTTTGCTGAGCACAGATTAGGCCTCTCAAAAGGTAAATAGTTATATACATGATAACAAAAACCTATATACATGATAAGTCAACGTGTGAGTTTGGCTAAAAAGGTTGCCGATGCAATATGTCAACATACCAAGCTATGGATATAATTATTATTCTGTAATAAAGTAATTACTACTTCATAGTATCTATCTATCTATCTATCTATCTATCTATCTATCTATCTATCTATCTATCTATCTATCTATCTATCTATCTATCTATCTATAACAACGTCATTATTTTAGACATAAAAGGATGGACAAGACGTACAAATCAACTGATTTAGTGACAAATTTTCAGGAAAGCAACTACTACAACATTGCAGTGTTTAGCTTCATAGGAATACAATGCAAGCAACAAGGTAGATTTAAACTCAAATAAAATGAGTTCTGAAAACAAAATAACATTTGCAAAAGGCTCACTGGTAAACAAACAAACAAAAGCTAAAGCTAATTTACCCTCTTTTACTTCTGATGCTTGAGTGTGTTATCAATATCACTGATGTTCCATTTTTTTTAAAGAGCAGCACTACAATTTAATTCATTAATGATTATTTCTGGTTTTTTGGAACGATTTCGGTTGCCTTCTAGGGATTTTATGTAGCTGTAAAGCACTTTGAATTGCCTTGTGTACGAGTTGTGCTCTACAAATAAACGTGCCTTGCCTTATAATAAGCACAGTGTACTAATAGTGGTTTTTCAGAAATTTTGTCTGTGCAGTGATTTCTACCACAGACTTGCATTTATAAAGCAGTGCTGCCTGTTTTTTCTCTGTCAACAGCTTGTCAAGTTTTCACTCTGACATTGCCTTCCTTGTAATGGTTTTTGCTTGGAGGAGAGCATTTATTTATATGTGACCCTAACCGTTCTCTAGAAACCAACAGATCCGTCTGAATTAAATCCAATTTTAACTCTACTCACCAACATACCAGTCCTGCCAGGATTTTTGGAATGGGATGGAGCAAACTAAAATGACTGGTTATGGAATGGTGACTGGTTATGGGAAAGCAGTGCTCTCCTCCAGGTATACCCATCAGAACACCGTGACTCAACACTGTCAATTATACTTATAACTGATCAGAAAATATAGACCCAGGTAAATGAAATACCTAATTTCTTATTACTTTACATCACTCTCGGATTGTCTAAACTAGTTGCTTGACCAGTGTTTCAGAGGTTGAGCCCGTCATAATATTTACAGCCGAAAAGACTCTGGATGCAGTTTACATACTTAAGTCTTTATATGTAACTGACCAGATGCCGTTTAAATTCATTAACTGATGATCCAGTAAGTGGATCATTTGCAATACCCCTCATTTAAATCTGTAATTTCCTTGTCCGTACCCTTTTGAAATGAACATGTGTTGGAATCACACTCAAAATGAGTAAATATGTACAGTAGCTATCATATGATCTCTCAGTTTCTACATTTAACTTGTTGGCGTTGTACTATTTTTAGTTAAATACAGTTGAAATTGTTTGTAGATCATTGTATCATCCCAGCTTTCTGAGAAAAAAAGTTGGTAGAGAAAGAAAATAATGAGAATGAGGAGGAACACAGGGGACTAATGCACTTTCAGAAGCTTTTTCTTACACGTCCGTTTCTGTATGAGTACACATGTGCATGTTTCCACCAGCCCTCCCTCTCCTCCCCATAGGGGGAAGCATTGACCATCTGAGGAATAAGTTTGCTCTGTTGGAAAAAGTTAATAAATACAAAGTATGCATCACTAAATGTGTTGTTGTTTACTTATATTGCAGTAGGCAGCTGACATGTCACTTATAGTAAATTTGCTGTTACCACCTTATATTAGAGTTTCTCTCCCAACCAGACCAAAAACTTACTAAGAGCCTGTAGCAGCTAACCCTACCTTCATTCTTTGGCGTCTTCAGAACAACTCTTGTGATTCTGACTTAGCTTATATACTACCAGCTATATTGGTGTTGTCTCCAGTAAACTTCAGTCTCCCTTGCTCCTATATTACTTTAATGCATTAAAAGCTCTGAATATGACAGGTTGTTGCACCCTCTGTTTCAGAAATCATTATGTGTTTGTTAATCAAAGAGCAAAGGTTGGCTGCAACTGCTGCAGGAACAGCAGTGAGAGAGGAATGTCCTCCCTATGTCATATTACACAATTCTAACCTGCACACACACAGATCTCTTATTCCTCAGCCACAAACCACAGCTATGGCCTCCTCGCCTGATTTAAAGGGTAACCTGCCTTCTATGCTTGTTGATTACAACATATTATCAACTGTTCACTTCCACACTATGTTTTCAGAGTAATTTACTGTAAGTTTCAGTGATTAAATCAAGCCAGTCACTCTAACTAGGTTATTTATTAACAATTCAGTTGGAGTTACCTGTAAAACTTTCAGAATAGATGTTTAAGTTGCCAAGCTGTGTCGGGAAAAATGGATTAAGGCAGGTTTGTGTGGCCACATGAATGTGTGGATATTACATGAGAGGGCGAACTCTGGGGGGAAAAAAAGGGAAGCAGCCAAAGTACACTGAGTTTCAGATAAGATCAGTGGCTAATACATGTGCACACACACACCAACTTCAGTGGATTCAATTATTCGAGACCCAGACTTTGTGCCATCAGAGCTCCTTGTATGCATGGTGCAAACAAGCATTCCTTATCAGATTACTACTGAGCCCTGAGAGACCATTCACACAAACCCAGAAACCACAACATGCACTAAGAAAAGTACTTACTCACTCATGCTGTTCACAGCCCAAACCCTCAAACACCATCTATCCCCCCCGACAATAACCTCACACTTTTAATTGCCCTGACTTGACTGCTCTGTCAGTGGTGGGCCACCACCAGTTTCTTCTAACCCTCCCTGTGTGCCTGTCCTTTGAGCATGAGTGTGCTACAGTACATATGTAATCAACCCTCACTGACCCGACTTCCCCACACAGGTTCCAGGGGATAAATCCAGGGCTTTTCAACTGTGTCGTTTCTTTTTTTCACTCTCTCTTTTATTCATACTCCCAGTTCCCCCCTCCTCCAAACATTATACATTCAATAACTTTAAAGAAGTACATGTGTTATGTTTCTAAACCCAGATAGGCTGATTGCCCTTCTTACCCTTGTGCTCCCTCCCACTCTCCCTCCCTCTGGTGTTTTGTTGCTTTTCTTCCTCCCCTCTCCCTCCTATTCTCTCTTCTTGTGTTTGAATGGAGAAGCTGGGTTCTCTGGAACCTGCACACCCCTTGCCGGGTGCAGGGCCTGTTGCAGGGCCTGTTGCAGGGCCTGTTGCTGGGGTTCCTGTTGACAAGGTGGCAGGGCCTGTGGGGGATGAGGGGGCAACCATGGCCAGCTCTAAGCTCTTTCGGTGTGCATGCGTGAAACGTTGGTTACCACCAGCCTACAGGGAAGAACTCTACCATGTATTACGTCTCACAGGCCCACTGGTGAGTAGGGGAAAGTTTAAGTGCTGGTCAAAGGAGCTGTTTGTTATTCAGCACTGCAACTGGAGTACATGCACATTCATTACTTTATTCTTTGGGGCAGAAGAAGAGTTAAATCTGCAGTGCATAATCCAGTCCAATAGTGCAATAACTTGTGAAATATTTATTGTGTGCAATAAGTGAAAAAATTAGGTCTATTCTTACTGTATATGAACATATCTGTGCCTGATGATTTCAACACTGCTTTCTAATTACCTTGCCGAGTACTGATAAGCTGTCTGAAGGAATAACTTGCTGCGTCAGTAATGGGCTGTGTGCAAAGTAAAATCTCTGTTTGTTTCTACAGCTGCTGTCTCGGATGCTTAACTTTCTCATGCCGTTTGTAATCACCATATTCTGTGGTCACATTGGCAATGCAGAACTGGCTGGATATGCACTTGCCTCAGCGGTATGATCTATGGTTCTATGCATATTAAGTATGACATACCCTGCGTGTGACTGTGTATGTGACATGTGACAGCTGAGACATGGAGGGGGGTTGTTTTATTGGTTATCTGTAATGCAGATTGCAGGTCTACAATCTGGGGATTAAGGAGACCAAATTCTTTTTTTTGTGCTGAGGGACATACATTGCGCATTCTTTCATGTCACCCAGCATGATGTCTTCAGCAAGAGGTTTGTTTTGTGTTTCTAGAACAATTTGTTTCTTGTGCTGAGGGGGTAAAACTTGGCATCCTTAGATTTGTACATTTGGAGTGTCAATTTTAATGCAAACTGTGCTGTTCTCCGAATCCTAATCAGGTAGTTTTTATGCCTAAACCTTACCAGCTAATTTTCAATGCCTCAACCTAACCAGGTACCTAATAAGCGTAACGCTAAGTAAAAATTGAATTTATCATATTGATTAGTTAATCTAAAAGGGAGACTTTTATCAATGATATTATCTTTATCAATCAATTTGTCAGGGAGTTTGAATTAATGCTACAATAAAACACCCAGCATGAGAAACATCTATTGACAAACTAACTATTAACCAAGAAAGACACAACATAAATAGACAACATAAAATGCAAATCAATGACGGGTATGACTCTATGAGTTAGCTTAAACTGTTTCTGACCTGTGGTAGTAGTGTGGTGAACAGAAATATATATGCAAGTTTGAATGAAGGTTCAGAGAAAAAGAATAGATGCAATGTTATAATGGAGATAAACTCTAAGACTAAGAGCCTGATTACAAATAGGAAGATGTATTTATGAATAAAACATACAGTCAACTTATCAAATTCTTGAATCAGCCCCAATCACTGTCTTCTGCTGGACTGGGTTCTTCCTAGGTTTTGCTTGTTCCGTGTCTGTAGCCATCCTTTTGGACCACACTACTCTGTTGCAGGATGTTGCAGGGGTTGATGATGACTCTGACAAGACACAGTTCTTAATGGGATTGTTTGTCAGCCTTGGGCCGTGGCCACCCCACACAAAAATAAACACTTTCTCTCGTGAGGAAATTAACACATGTAAAACTAAGATTAACTAAATTAAGCTACACTGTAAAAGGTTGATTAGCAGAAAAATAAGCAGCAGCCACTTATTCTATAGACTTTGTTAAGGGGGGACAAGAGAAAGCTAAAATTAAAATTGAGGTCGAGGCTGCAGATGGTGTAAGTCCAACCCGAAGATAGTACATGGGTCCGGACATCGTGTCCATAAGACAAGACAAAGAGAATCTTGCCTCTTGTTTTTATCTGTCTGGAAGCTCCATGGGGACACGCCTGGATAGTATCAGATAATGGGCACTCTTTTTCTCTGTGAGAAGAGCTGAGATAAACCTTAAGATGTGAATTGAATAGTTACTGTTGGACTCACTGAAAAAAGTGACTTTTTGGTGTCACTTCTATAATTTGAGCCGGTTGAATCCAAGCATTGCCATCTTGGAAAATACCCGTCCCATCAGGGAAGAAAAATCCACTGATGGAATAACCTGGTCATTCAGTATATTCAGGTAGTCAGCTGACCTCATTGTATGGGCACATAACGTTGCTGAACCCAGACCTGACCAGCTGCAGAACCCCAGATCATAGCACTGCCCCCACAGACTCGTGCAGTAGGCACTAGGCATGATGGGTGCAGCGCTTCAGCCGCCTCTCTTCTTACCCTGATGCACCCATCACTTCGAACAGGGTAAATCTGGACTCATCAGACCACATGACCTTCTTCCATTCAATTCAGTTCAATTCATTTTTATTTCTATAGCGCCAAATTACAACAAATGTCATCTCAAGGCTCTTAAATAATATAGTCCAATTCAAGCCAAGGAAGGGTGGAAGGGTGGTCATCCGCCTCGACCAGCTGGGGCTTGAGAGGACAGAAAATAGGAGGAAAAAACACCACAACACCATTCAAAGGATACCTGTTGGGACAGTGAAACACAAGTTAATGACAGCAATACTTGACTCTTGAGTCCAAGAGTCTAATCTCTTTGCTCCCTAGCAAATTGAAGCCTTTTTTCGGATTAGCCTCACTAATACTAATAACTAATTTTTCTTAAGGCTACACAGCTGTTTAGTCCCAATCTCTTGAGTTCCCTTCACATTGTGCATGTGGAAATGCTCTTACTTTCACTATCAAACATAGCCATGAGTTCTACCGTTGTTTTTTTTTACGATTGGATTTTACCAACGTGATCACCAATCACGATCATTCAAGATCTTTTTCCGACCCCATTTCTTCCCTCCGAAGATGATGGTTCCCCACTATCCTTCCAGTTTTTTACAAAGTGTTGCACAGTTCTTAATTTGATTATAATTTGACTCTTCTGAAACAGATAAACATCTTTTCTACGACCACAGGATGTGTCTTCCGAAATGGTTGTTTAACTGAAACATAATCATCCATGCAATAATTATCCAAAGGGAGGCTCTCTTTTGGACGGGCAGTGTGTGTATATATATCTATATATATCTATAGATATATATCTATATGTATATCTATATAGATATATATATCTATATATTTAACTAATTGGACATCCTGTATGCATAAAAATGAACATAAACTGAAAAAGCATGAAAACATACAGTAACTAATTAAGTCAATGAATATAAATGGACAGAAACAACTTATCACTTATCACTTCTATAACCAAAATTTGATAAAAGCTGACTGGCATATAAAACAGTGGTTCCATACCAAATTATATGTTTGAGAAACTTTAATATTCTGTAGCTTGAATGTAAAGATGAATAATTAATCACACATTTTTTCATTGACATGCCAGATTTTGCACAATAAGGAAAAAACAATTCTTAAATTTCAACTTATGTGCATAAAGTAAGATCACTTAAGTGAAGTTGGCACTGATTCATTGTCCTGATTTTGAAAGGTGTCAACATTATTTTTGCATTAGATGAGAAATGTTTTATGCTCTTTGCTTAGTGGTTTAAAAACACTAATCCTGGTTTTGCTGAGCCACCAGACACAAAAAGCAAGTCCTCATAATTTGAATTGGCCTGTGTCACGAATGTGCACAGGCTCAGCAGGTAATGCTGTGGCACAGATACTGTATAGCTCAAGTAGCTAAAAAGTCTTATCACAGTTGTCATTACTTCTACGTGTAAATCAATCAGAAAATTGATAATGAAATGATACATCTGTATAATATAAGGCAATTCAAAGCGCTTTGAATTGCCTTGTGTATGAATTGTGCTCTACAAATAAACTGGCCTTGCCTATAAATATTTAAGTATTGCAGCAATCCACTCTCTTTTCCTGTCAGTTATTTTTGTACGCAACATAATTCAGATTATACGAGGTCATAAATTGATATTTAAATTGAACAAACACTCCAGCTTTTAAGCATACATAGATTCATGGCTAACTTATTAGCAAACAGTTGGGCACTTATCAATTCTGGCTTTTAAATTCTAGACAAACAGAACGGTTATGGCTCAGGAGGTTGAGTGGTCAGCCAATAAATGGATAATTTGAGTTGTGATCCACATGACCAAGTGTTCTGAACAAAGATACAGAACCCCATAATGCTTTTCTATGTATGTAAGTGTATGAATGATAGATAACACACTCATTGTATGGAATCAGAAGCGACTGGTTCAATGTATTTTGGACATTCAAAGACCTCAAGTAGTCCACAAGCCTTTTAATTGTAGAAGCTAGAACATGTTAAAATCGGACATGGATAAAATCAAACAAATGTACATGAATACAAAATATTTTAATTACAGCCTTTCATAACTGGTCTCACTCGCATACTTTTCCCCTTTCCTTTCAGACCCTTAATGTGACCACAATTGCAACAGGCTATGGCCTTGCTATGGCTTGTGACACACTGATTTCTCAGGTGAGCAATCTACATGATCTATGCATGACTTTTATTGTGAGGTTAAAAAAAAAGGTGGAAACAATCAGATTTTCTCACATTTGGTTTACAGACGTTTGGCAGTAAGAACTTGAAGCGAGTGGGAGTAATACTACAAAGAAGTTCACTGATCCTGCTGCTGTTTTGTCTGCCTTGTTGGAGTCTTCTAATAAATACTCAAAACTTACTGCTTCTCATGCACCAAGACGAAGAGGTGGCCAGGTAAATCCATGGACTTCAAATGAATTTGAAGACAAAGTGTGGTTTAGGATTTTTAGAAAAGGCAGTTCTTTATCTTTAGTGCCATGTCTATAATTCTTATCAGCAGTACTGACATTACTGTCTCTATTATCTTGTTTGGAATCTTTTGATGATCAGCTTTTTCATGTAAATCTATCAAGGCCTTAGAGCAAGGATATGACCCCAACAGATTTCAACACTTTAACACACTGTGTTTTATGGTGGCACTTTTGTTAATCACAGTATGAGGAACAAAGGCAATTAGGCTAAGGTTTTACGTGAACATGTGTTTTGATCCTGTGTACTCACAGGAACATGTCTATACATCTTTCTGTATGTTCAACTTAAAGAAATTTACTTAATTTGCCTACTTTTCAGAATTGCCCAGCTCTATGTGATGATGTTTCTACCTGCTGTTCCAGTAAGTGAATGTACTGACATTTCCAAATGCAACACATAGCACATTGGTAGATTACATTTTGAAGCAGTATAGCAATCAAAGAAAACTGCACTGGAAGCCGCATCCCTGCAATAATGGCCGTCTAGCGGCTATAGGTATGCAGACATCTTTCCTGGTATCATACAGAAATGTTAAAATGAGTCAGAGATTCAAAAGGAAGACAAGCACACTACTTCTTTCAATTATGATATGATTACTCCAATTATCCCTGTCAGCTGCATTGACCCAGTTCTCATTCAGCATATTAACAATATATAAGCAGCATAGTTTCAATATACAATGAGAAATTTGTGTCTAAGCAGCAGAATTGTTCTCATCAGATCGAAGATTTTGCTTCAAAAATCCATACTTGTCTGCCAGCTTTATTCTATAATCAATCTGCTTTATCTTTCCCTGTTACAGGCCATGTTCCTGCACAACCTGCAGGTCTCCTACCTACAAAACCAGGTAAATCCAACACTTCTGCCGTGATAAATGACAGTTTGATGTGCTCAATTTTACAAATCAAAATCAGGAAAAGGTGTCACTCGATGGTCAGAAATCAAAATCAGGAAAAGGTGTCACTCGATGGTCAACAAAAGCCATCAGAAGTGTGAAATGCGTTCATATTAGGATGTCATGCTTAACCGTGATCTCACACACTTGAGCAGAATGTCATTCTATTCATCTTGATCATTTTTATATGAATCAGACGTGTCACTTATGGGGGAAGAGGGTAGAGGATCATTCTTTAAAATCAAAATTTTCTCTGGTTTCACTGTGAGGCCACTGTGAGGCCAAAAAACAAACGTATTTCCATATTTATATTTCAAAACTAACAATATGCCCTCATGGCTCTTATGCTGAGATCAGACGAAAGGCCCATAAGGTTGATATGAAATTCACAGAGGCAGTGTTCTACACTAGTCAGGATAGTCTGAAATATCTAATATTTCAAATATCTGAAATATCTGAAATATCTAATATTTAAGTCTTAACCTTGTTGCTAGGCAGTTACTGTGTAAATGTGAACATTCTAACATTCTAAGCTACATGGTTAGCAGGCATGTGCTGACAAAAATCTAAATGGAAATTTCCTGTCCAGTTTGTGAATTTTAACCAGACTTGTTTAACCTTTTGTCTGTGTTTTCTTTTTCCTGTAATGTGGGGTCAAAAAGTTTGTGTTAATTTCCTGTAATCCGTCTCCAACTTGTTTACATAATGCTACCCCATGAAATTCTCGCGCAGTACTCTGTGATCACCACTTCTAGCAATTTTAGGAATATCTTGTAGTGTGATGCATTATTGTTATCAATCTAGCCTAATCTAGTGGATTTATTTTATCTAAATTTCTCTTAGGGAAACAATCATAGGCTATATTGTAACTCAGCTATTATTTTCATTCTGTTTGACCGTTACCCCTCCAGACTGGTTCACTAATTATGGATATTATGTCTCATTTATCTTTCAGGGGATCATTATGCCTCAGATGTACACGGCAGCAGTCGCAAACGTTTTCAACTTGGGGGTCAACTTTGCCTTAATCTCTGTCCTCAAGTTGGGTGTCATGTAAGTGTGTCAAGCTGCCGTTCTTTCAATTTTAGTTGGACTTTGTATTGCTTGATGTTATCAGGCGTCACTGACAGCTAAAAATATATATAAGTAAAGCACCTCTAGCATTAGAGGAAGAGAAAATCTCTTTCTCAATACTGAACACTGCTCAATCATCCAAAGAAGAGAGGGCTATAGGCTAAAATCTAAGAGTTTGGAAAGAGAACCAGGTCAGAAGACTCTTTATGTATTTAGCCTTGTAATCTGTCTCAGTGGAGTGATTTGTTTTTGTTTAAACCGAGTCGGCAGTGCACTGGAGTTTATTATTCTTGAGCTCATTCGGAGAGGGAGGCAGCATAGGGCAGAGAAAGAAGAAAGAACCGTGATAGGAGTTGATCTTGTTCCAGCTGGCCAAACATTTGATTAATGAGGCAGTCGACCAATCAGGCCTCTCTGCTTGGGGTCCTGTGTCTTCCACCCCTCCTGTCCTATATCAAGCAGGGACCCCTGCTAATTGTCAAGACCTATTCTCAGACTGTACGAATTCCATTCTCCTCAAACCACATTGTAACTTTAACTGACTGGATTTTCACAATTTCTTTCTTTTCCAAAAGCATCTGCATAGACAAATAAGTAGAATCACAGTTTTTGACAGTTTTTGATGTCCAACAGATAAATTAGTGGTATCGCTTTGTTGTGTGTGTTTTCAGTGGATCAGCCATCGCTAACAGTCTCTCTCAGATTGCCATCTGCCTGCTGTTGTTTGCTTACATCCGGTGGAAGAAGCTCCATAAGCAGACATGGGGAGGTGAGGTCTACACAAAAATGTGAATTTAAATAGAGCTCAGCTTCACAAGGAAGGTGTGCTTGTCCACATGTCCAAAATGTTGGATTGTCTTAATAAGGACACAAAAAATAGTGAGATGGTTGCATTTTAATTTACATGTTGTAAAGGGAAACATTCAGGCATCATGTTGCAAACTTGTAATCATGTATTCATTGATATTTAATCTGACATCTAACTTATATTAACAAACTATGTATTTTTCATGCTAAATCCTAACCAGCCACAACCGACAGGAAAGCAGAAAAGATCAAACAATGTTCGGTGGGTCAGGGATTGAACTCGTGGAACACTCCTGTTCCCTTTTTCATACATTTTAAAAGTTCTATCTTTTTTGTTAGGCATGTCATATTGCTTCCACTTTAACAGGAAGCTGTAGGCATGTAACGATGTAACGAGTGATTAAATTTTCTTTTATTATTATGATTTTTTCTGTTTGAGTGAAACAGACGGACTTACATATCAATTATACAATCTAGCCTGAAACTGCTTTGTGGAATACTAAGAGACCAAACCCAAAGTTTCAGATATTCATATGGGTCAGATGAATCTCTGAAATTGCTGCATGTGAGTAGTTGTGTCTTCAGACATTGGTTATATTGGGTTGATTCTGTCTGGGACTTTGTGCAGGCTTGTCCATTGACTGTCTGCAGGACTGGGGCTCTTACATGAAGCTGGCTATTCCCAGTGTTTTCATGGTCTGCTTTGAATGGTGGATCTGGGAAGTTGGCGGCTTCCTTGCAGGTCAGTATTGTTTGCAACACAAAGTCATGCTTCCATTGGTCTTTGAACTTAAATTTGAATCTCTAAGCCCATATCATAGTCTGTCAGATGTTTTTAAAGAAATTCACAAAACCTCCAATCTCTAATGTTAGAATACATGGTATTATAAGGCATTGTTATCAGATTACACAGTCACTCTCCTTCTGTCTGTGTTTCTCTGTTCGGTTTTGTTGCAGCGATAATTTGGCTGCACGTGCATTTTAGGGCATATAATTCCTCACCGTGAAGCCTCTAGTGGGTGCACTTTGACATTTTCTTCCTCTGAACAAACCACAAAGAGAGATACAACCAGTGTTAACCTTTTCGTAGACTGTTTCTTTAAAAAATATATACATTTTTTTTTATTGAAAGTGATTTGTTTAGTCAACATTTTGTTTTGCAGTTACAATACCCAGCTAATATGAGGCGCTGCTGTCCATTCAGCAGCCCTGCGTCTCTCATCCCTGAGTTATCTGATTAAATAGATGCTTGTTTGCAAAGCAGTACAAATTTTTGAAGATATGATTTTACACAACAAACAACACACACACAAAATAGTTATGAGGAAAGTAAGATACTTATGGATCATAAACACATTTGAGGATTGTTTTTTCTCCATGTTTCAAAGTTTCAAATGGACACATTTGTCACAGAAAAATGCTACTTCCATTCACTGGCTTCCTAATGGTTTCAGGATCCAATTTAATCTTGTTTAAATTATTTTTTTTTTTAAGTTTTAAATTGCATGGCTCCTCCCTACTTGTCTGAGCTGCTTCACCAACACGCTCCAGTTAAAGCACCGAGGTCATCGACCCAGCCACTCTTGGGTGTTTCATATTCCAGGTTGACGTTTTCGGTGGTCACTCCTAAGCTATGCCTCTCCACAATAGAATGGCTCAGACGCTCTGATGTTTTAAATCCCTGTTCACTTATTTGCACTGGCTTTTAAACACAGTTGAACACTTATGTCAAACCTTTCCGCTTTTAAAATTTTTTTTACCGTATTTTTTACAGCACTAAATGTGCTTTATAAATCAAATTGACCTTGACCAATAAAAAACTGGACTGCACTTTGCACAGTGCAATTTTTTTCATGTGCGAAACAGGAAACAGACAATTATCTTATTGTCTCTTTTGGATTATAGTTACCTTATCTATTCACACACCTCTTCTCTTCAGACTCAGTTTATCATTGCATTTTGTATCTTATTTTCAGTAAAAGTTGTTGTCATAGAATGTCATTTCCTTTTGTGTGAAAATCTTGGGCAGGTATTTCAGATAGTAAGATGTGAAAGGCTCTGGCTCTTTTTCATTCATAAAGGTCTTGACTGCAACTTGCTTTCATATATAACTTTCTTATAATTTTCTTATATAATCATTAGCGGATGCCTTAAAGTGGTTCACTCTTGCTCAAAGTCCATTCTGCAAACACTAAACGGCTTTTTGATTTTATGCTGCACACGACTGGAATACTTTACGACACATTGAAACGTAGGACACTCGTACCTGTAGTTTCATTTCAAATTACTGTAACGTGCAGTGCATGCAGTTAATGAGTCCTTAATATTTGAATAAGTGGAAGACATTAGTAAATGTCTTAATTTGAATGAAAAAAAGGGTTTTGCAGACTTTTCTGCAAGTTAGATATGTTAAATGAAAAAGTTAGGATAAAAATTTAAAACATCTGACCTCTTTATTATTTTTTTCTCTGTACATGTGGTGTTCCCTGACTGTGAGTGCACACATGTGTCTTTCCCAATGTGACTTTAATGCACCAGAATCTGACGATGTTCTCATATCGTATCATGATATCATATCAGGTGTGCTGGGAGAGGTGGATCTTGCTGCGCAGCATGTGATGGCGGAAGTAGGAGCCATCACCTACATGGTATGGATCAGCAGCACTATTATACAATATATACAGGGTCTTAGACAGTTTCAGGGGAGGCTCAGTAAATGGAGGTGAGGAATTATCATATCAGTTATCGAAATATTAAATAATTGTGTTGTGTTTGCAGAGATCAGATTCATGAGGGGATTTTTACAAGTCGGAAACTAATGAAATACATTAAGAAATATAATTTTTGATGTGCACAAAGCCTCAATATGTTAAACAGTAATATGTGACTACCTGACACAGACTGAATTGAAGTGAAGTTTTGATTCAATCGTGGTTTCATTTGCTAGTCAACTTTTTTAAAAATTGATATTTCATCAAGCATCGTCTCACAGAATTCAACTGTTAAACTGAATTGGAAATAAATGGATTATAATTACCTTGAATTAAGCATAATTTCTCTGTAAAGTGCCCTGAGATTACTTTAGTTGTAAATTGGTGCTATATGAATCAACTGAATTATATTGGCTCCCTTGTTAAGTGTGTATCAGGGCTGTCACTACATCTGAATTTTACTGCACAGTTACCATAGCCAAAAGCATCCACAACATTATTGTGTAAATATTCCTTGAAAGCTTGAAAAAAAAGAGGAACTTTAGAATTGTACAGAAAGCAACCTGCTTTCATATTGTTTTGGTTTTCTTAGCTGAGATTAAATCCGGATATTATGTTATGTGCACTATCAACACAATATTGCAAGAGAAAAAGTGGAATATGATGTGTTTTGTTTCTTTTCTTTTCTCTATACTCGGTGAGGTTCACAGTCTCAGACTCTGAAAACCGCTCCTCTAGATAGAGAATCAGCTCAAAATGTAACTGACACAAATAATAAGAATATGTTTGTTACAGTTTCCTTTAGGCATCTCTGCAGCTGCCTGTGTGCGTGTTGGGAATGCTCTGGGAGCTGGCAACACAGCTAGAGCCATTGTAACCTGCAAAGTGAGCCTTGTACTGTCAGGTACGAAGATACATTTCCACTAGTGAATACTACTGTACAAAACTGACATAACACAGACCTTTACCAGCGAAAATCGCTTTTTAGTTTTCATGTCTATGAATACAAAACCAGCAGGAAGCTCTGATATAGTTGTAATCTAGTTGGTAGTGGTGATTAATCCCTGGGAAAGGACAGCAAATACAATATCTAACTTAAGACCATGGGATTTGGTTTGATTGTGTTAACTGTGACATGCATAGAAAAAACACCCTGTATTGTTAAGATGTGTTGGACTTGCACCTTGTCAGGTTTTAAATCCTATGTCTTATTTCCATGCTGCAGGAGTGCTTTCTGTGTTCCAGGGTATCGTCATCGCTGGCTCTAAATCAGTCATTGGGTATATATTTACCCCTGATGTGTGAGTTTCAGACCAACGCATATTCATTCCTGTACATTGTAAAGTCAACTCGGTATTGATCATCTTATTCTGTCCTCTGCAGCAATATTGTGAATCTTGTGTCGGAAAACATGACAGTCTACATATTTCTACAATTCTTTGACGGACTTCTGGTATGTTACAGTTCTTGTCTTGTCTTGAACCAAGTGCATGTGTTGAAAAGTTAACAGAGCTATTTGCTTGCTTTCAAGAATCAATGCCTTTGTGGTTTTGTTTCAGTGCGTTTGCTCAGGGATTCTTGTGGGATGTGGTATGCAGAAAATTGCTGCCTTGTCCAACCTGGTTAGCTACTACTGCATCGGACTGCCAGTAGGAGTAGCTCTGATGTTTTTTGCCCAGCTGAGAATATTAGGTAATCTTTTCATCACACTGATGCCAAGAGCGTATCCGAAGCTTCCAGTTTTTAGTCCCACAAAACTATTCACTGCAAATGTTTTTGTTTTTTTCTCAGTTGTCTATTTTCTACGAATTTGAAAGATTTCAGTGAAGTATTTTACCAAGTGGTTGTGTTTGCCCTTCAGTCAGCAGTCAAGGCCTATCATCTACGGCAGAGTAAACCGTACCGTAAAGTGTACCACATGCATATGAGTTGAGACACTTCTCATCTCACCAGATGCAATGAAATGGGTCTCAGCTCATATGAATGCTGGACTTAAACATAGACTTGATATAAACAGAGCTAAACCCAGCACACAAATGCTTGCAGGCTTCCACAGTAAAAGCAAAGTGTCACCTTTGGGTAACTGCCCCTTGACTTAAATCAATACTTCACATCGCCTCAATCATTAACAGGTCAAAGTGTTTGTTAACGTGTTACCTTTAAGAGATAATGCAACTGTAACATTTGGTTCAATTGTTGCTGGGCAATGAATACGTTTTATATTGTGTTACATATAAACCTCTAGTCTGGCCATGTTTTTTTTTACAGATAGATACAGATAAACCATTACAGTAGTATAAAAAACTTTTAACAAAGGTTTAAATGTTACTAAAGACTATTGTATTCTAAACCTCGTGCCCCTGTGCAACTTAACCACGGGCATTGTAAGATTGCGCTGCACTTATGTAAAGTAAATTTATGTAAAGCAGAGATGAGCTGCGGGATGAAGAAGTCATCCAGTATACGCACACTTCTTTTATTGAAGGAAATTTAGCAGCTTCCTCCACAGAAACCTGTGTATTGCTTGTCAATTATGTGCTGGACACAGTCTCGTGAACCTGTAAACAGACTTTGATGGGTAAAATTGGTTGAATTTCCCTTTAAAAATATTTGAAATTTGGCACTTGCTTAGCAGCAGACATAAATAACACTAATAGAATATACTTAATATATTTTATAAGTCCCTTGTAACCCTGTTTGCAAATCATAGTGATGTTTAGTTACAGTGTAATTAAAGTAAACAGACCTGCGTCTAAAAAGTCAACTTCAAGCTATTTAATATTTACTTCATGGCAACATTAACCTCGTGGGACATAGTGACTGAGTTTTTTTTAGCTTGGTTCAGCAGCTTTCAGGCAAACAAGCATCTTGAATTATCATGAGTTCAGTCTTTTTAAATGAGTGACTCATTTTAGTTTCTTTCAGTGACACCACGGACCAAAGTTTTGCCTTCATAATGAATTTGTATTTTCATAGAGGCGGAACCAAAAAAAAGCTGGCAATTAAATAGTGTCTTTAAATTAGGGGTCATTAGTAAAGCCCACAAACCCAGTGGATTTTGCTGCAACAGCTATTTAATTTTCTTCCCTCCAGTCCACAGTTTACCCCCTGCTATAGTTGAGCTCCTTGGCTGTTCACTCAGAGTGTTCATGTACTGAACATTTCATGCGACTCTGCATGTACACAAATCTCTCTGTACATCAGTCCTCTGACCTTGAGAGAGGTGCGCATTCTTGCCTCTATTAATGTTTTCTTTGGTGACTCACGGAAATTTGTGACAAGCATCCAAATCGTGTTTGGGAAATAAAACACTTTCTTGCTTTAGTTTTGTTTTTAATGGCAATGGCCGACTAAACATCTTCCAACTTTATCATAACAGAATATGTTGGAGTCTGTGTCAGTGTTCGACTGAAAGAAATGCTTGTAGTGATGCTCTTAGCAGATCTTTGTTCTTAGATGTGAGTGCAACATGGCTCAATAGAGGCCAGTCTTGGCTGATTAGACTGAAATCTCTCATCACTGAATAAACTGCAATGGAATTGCAATTGATATACAAGTTACCCACAGTGGTAAAATGTATTCACTTCTGTAATCCTCATCATGTGAGATCATCATATGAAACGTAAGCTCAGCCTCAACTGCAAGTTTGATTGTATATTTCTGTACTTTAGTATAAGCATTGTCTCAGTTTCTTGATGATTGGTCTTATTATTGCTGCTATGTGTCAAGTAAATACAAATATACTGTGACTAATGAGTGTGTGTCTGAATTTGCGTCCTTTTTAGGATTGTGGGTGGGTCTCTTAATTTGCGTTTCCCTCGAAACGGGTTTCTTCCTTATTCTGATCTTTAAACTCAACTGGAAAAAAGTCACGCTCAAGGTGAGAGACTCATCTATCCTCATAAGCATACATGTTCCTCAAACCTTTCGAGATGCGTTGCTGCCATCAAATTCAAGATGAACTCGTATTTTTCATGAAATAGTAAAATGTCTCACTGTCAACACCTGATGTGTTTTCTATGTCCTTTGATGAATTGAAGGTTGTTTACGAGATTTGCATCTCTTTTGTTATGTATTCATGCTCCTCGCTTCAAAATGTTTTTAGGCTCAAGCGCGAGCTGGGAGGACAGTCGTGGTGACATCAAAACGTCCTACTAGTACATTGCTGAATGAAGCAGTGCTGCCAGATATCACTGACTGCCCAGAGATAGTAAGTGCAGCTTGTAGTTTTACATCATGTTGTCTTGGCGAGTTATTGTGCTCACCTTATGGTATTGAAACGACTCACACATTCATTAAGAAATTTATCTTTGCATCCTGAAGGTCCAATTAAACAGCGAAACAGCCCCGAAAACGGATGGCTACAGCCCTGTTGACACCCAGGATCAGGAGCCAAAGGTGGCTCATCAGGCTGAGGGAAACAACACCACTACAGGAAGGACTGAGAGCGAAGTTGAGCAGAACAAAAATACTTCCAGTACCAAGCAGCAAGGGCAGTTTTCCGTCTCTCAACTGATCAGGCGTCGGGGACTCACCTTGTTGGTTTCAGTTTTTATTTTGAGCATAGGTATTGCATTCCACATTGCCTTCCCGCCACCAGAGCCCAGTGCTCGGAGTAGGGCCAACTTTACCCAAATCTGGACCAATGACTCCACTCCTACACCACTGGCTTCATTGATCCCAACCCCAACCCTCTGAGCTTTTTTTGACCTGGGAATGGAGACACCCTGTTGCTGCAAACAGTTCTCACAAACAGAGATTTATTGCAAGAGCTGGGAATGTTTAATTCCTTGTGAACAGTCTCACACGAACTGACTGGTCAGCGATGTCTACGGGAAATGTTTCAGTGCTGCACTGCTGAGTAAATCCACAGAAAGCTGGAAGCAATGTCAAATGGCCCTGACACTGAGAGAAAGAAAAAAACTTCTTATTGTAACAACATGTTTTGACTTGTCCAGTCTGAGATGCTTCGCTCAGACAACAGGATTTGTTACATAGTCACCACTGGTTAAGACACCACATGAGTATCGAAGAACATGTGTTTTCCTACTGATAGCTTTTGATTTTTCAAACTACTCTCGATCTGATTTATATATGGCGCTGGGAAATACATAGGATCTTCTTTCTTACTGACCTTCAGTCATTTTCTTGTTTTAATATTAAAAGATTGAATGTAAATATCTATATTAAACGTATGTAATGTTTCCATGTAGACATGTACATAATTAAAACCCAGAGTAACTATACAAATAGTTGATACGTTGATGTTACTTTATATTCCTGTGTCATTGACACACTGCCCTGGCATTACTCTGGACAGATTTGATGAATAAACATTTTATAATAATTCAATGTACTTTCGTGTATCTCAATCAATAAGACTTGCATTTGAAGTATCAAGCAAAGGAGCTAACAACAGGGAAAAATAGTTATGGTACGACGAGAAGTCAAAATATAATGATATATAATCTCCCCAAGATTTGTGATCAGTTACTGAGGTGTTGCTATTGTCCCATCACCCAAACAGCAGCCATGCTGTTGCAGAAAAGGCAGCTTGAGCCAAAAGATATGATGGAAAAAAGACCTTTATGAAACATTCACATGAGAAATCGTTGTCAAACACGTGGCACACACTATACACACATTGTGTAAGCAAAATTGCTCAAACAAATGTTAAACTCAGGTACAATATTGCATTGCTTGGTGACAACCAATAAATTAATGTGAGATTCCTTTCGCTGCTACAGCACATCCTAACTCCTAGTCACACGATACTGAGAGCAAATCTTTACACAGTCACTTGGTAATGATGCCACAGCATGTTACTGATTGCAGTCTCTGGAGGTAAGCAAGCCAGGATTGCAATCCCTGTGAGGAGCCTGTGGCAATATCTCTGCTGATGAGCGTGATGTTTCCACGTATGAATCCAACCTGATTTACATGTTGAATAATGATGAATTGATATGCAAGTTTTTTTTTGTGACTGTGGCAAACTGCCTCAATCTGCCTCAAGTACAGTAGCTTGTGGTTTGTGTAGGACAGAGCTGAAACTTTCCTCAATACCTTACAAACAAAATAGCTCTTTTGAAGTTAACACCCACCAGAATGAGCTATGGTTAGTGTCTTGCTAGAAGAAAAAATTATTTTACCAGAACATGAATGTCTTCTAGATTCAATATGATTTGTATTGCTTTTTTCAGTTAACACCTACGTCGTACTTTTTTGCAAACAGGTCAATCTCTTTGTTAAAGTAGCAAAAAACTTGTTCAGAGCTGCCTTTTTTAGATGGTTTTATGAAGAAATGCCATATTCACTATGTTATTTTTGTCAGCTGACTACATCTCTGTGCACTCAATAAAGTTGAAAACTTGTTGAATGAAGGATTGTGTCTATGTGCTTGGTGATGATTCTTTTATCCCTTAACTGGGGTGTGTTAATGACCATAATAATTAATGAGAATAACAACATATAATGACATAATCATTTGAAAATAACATTAAACAGAAACTTGTTTGAAACGTTAATGTTAAATCTAACTTGTTTTAGTAATGGTAAATACAGATTCAGAGGAAAATAGGTATTCTGAGCAGTAGTCTTAAAAGTACCTTTTTCCCCCACAAGATGTCATATGACTTCACTGCTCTGTGTGTTATAAATGATTGTGACTCTTGGTGGTTTGTCTTTTTTGGCAGTTTTCATCTGGTTGAATCACTGTGTTTGTGCAGGTTGCAAACCCCACACTTTTCCCCACCAATCTGAGCTAGTTTTTAACACCTGGGTGCATTTTGTGTAGTTGAAAACTCAGGATTTCACTGTGGTCATGTGAGGTTGCTCTTTTCAGACAGGCCCATCATGTACCTGGAGATTTGATGATGGGATTTGGAAGCCAGAACCATGTGAGACTGATAGCTAGTCCAGCCCCTCTGTGCATGCAGCACAGAGAGTGAGCTTTCTTCTTCATGATGACTTGAATTCAGTGAAAGGTAGTAGTGAATTTCATTATCATCTCTGACACCCCACTGCTTTGGTTTACCACTGCCTGACACTGAATCTGTGTGTGGAATCTGTATGTTTATGACCTGTATGTTTCATAAACTTGACCAAACTTGGCCTTTCTCCCTTCTGTGATTTAGCTATGTATTTAGATTCCTACATTAACCTCTATGTCACTCTTATGTAGTCATGCATACGTGAAAATATTTTTTCAAATAGTTCCCTGTATTTTTACCCTGCACTTTAAATTGCTGGCGTTGCCAACCTCGATGTTGCTCTTGGTCAGTTTGGATCTGACTTAACACATCACCAAAGCAAAGTCAAACAATAGTCTGAACCATGTAACTGATAACAGCAGCGGTAGACCAGTAACTTTTGTCTTCTTTAAGGTACGAGAGTCTGGTGGTTGCAAAAGCTATTTAGATGACTCAGCTATTGAGCAACATTTTTGGGAACAACAATCACGGGAAAGTATGAGACATGGTATGATAAAACACCGATGTAATGGCTGCACAAGTGAAACTCTTCTTGTGATGGTGTCACATAATTTGTTACAGCGGTGAGTTGACTACAATATACAATCAGCAGTGGAAATCCACATTTAAAACAACTGACTGGTTCCTTTAGAACAGAAATATCTCAAACTACCATCGTCTACCATCTACATTTTAGAAGATGAGTTGTATTATCTGTACAATAAACTTTGCTTCTCCCCAAGGCCCTACTCCCTTGACCAGCACTATAGAGCCAATGCCAGCGACTGATGAGCCTAGCATAGCACACATACTTTAAAGAAGGAGAATGCAGCCATACTGGCTGTGCAAAAGAAGACAAAGGCTATCCACAAGCACTGATTAACCAAATTGGACATCATTTATAAATAAGTAAGCCTTAGAATCGCTGATTGGCAGATTTAGTTATCTGTGGGCTCAGACTTTCTTGGCCAACAGGTTTTGAGGCTGCATCTTTACATATTAATGTCACAGGCATCACAGATAAAAGATCTTAAAAGTCAAGTCATATAAGAAAGCATTTCAGGAAATCAGAAATGGTCAGTTGTTCTGTGTCAACAAAGGTGACATGAACTATTTCTAACTAAGAAGCTTGAGCTAGCCAGTTATCTGCTCGAGACGATACCGAGGAACAGGTGGTTCATTTGCTCAGTATGACATGTCTTTATCCAGCCGGCACGTTGCAGTGTAAGCGTACGGACCTTTCATTATAGTCAAATTTGGCAACACAGATCAAAGGAAAGAAAAATAAACCCAACAGAATGAGCATCCTTTCTGTCTTTGATGATGAAAGCACACATCCACATGTGCTGTAGCCTAAATATAACATTTAATCAAGCACTTTCTAATTGTGGCATCCATTCATACTATAAATTGCAGAATGAGAGAATATATAGCTACCTTGTTCGAACCTCATTTCATTTAACATGTTTCTATTGAGAAAACACGCTTATACATATTTTTTTTCAATCTTATTTTTCACTGATCTAAATCTAAGGAGGAACCTTGTTTCTAAATAGATTTTTCAGCTGAAGAGTAAGTTTAATTCTAAAATAGAAAGAGCAACCAATCTGACATGAAATACAGATTGAAATCTCAGGATTGTTCTGTAGCTATATAGACATTTCCCAATGCAGTTCATGAAACAATTCCCTAGTAATCAAAAGTTACATTTATTTTCAATCATTGGTCATAAGTGTAAAGAAAATGGATAGAAATGCCGTGTTTCACTCAAAGCATGTAAGTATGAAACACAAATCAAGCTGTATCTGTACTATAAGAGTTTGCCTCTGTCATCCCATACAGTGACATCACTCATTGTGTAGTAAATAGTTTTTGCAGTCTTTTTGCCACTCAGTGGGAGTAACCTAAGCACAGTCATGACATGTCTAATGATATGGTGCATTCCCACTATTCTACACAAAAAGGTGGCGCTGAAGGGGAGGATGAGGTGGATTTGAATTTGATCCTCAGGGTACTATACATGCTCATACGACGGAAACTTGTCAATTACAACATTCTGCCTGAAACCATACCTTGCTTTTTCACTTATTTTACTTGAAATCCGACCATAACATTCAAAATGAATGAGATATATTAAACTAAATATATTGAAGAGAATGTAAAATACTTATAAAGACGTATCAGTTTGCACTCACAAGTTAATTTCATACTTCAGACAACGTCCATGCTTTCTTTTAATCTATGTTGCCTCATAGTGCACACATGTGGTCTAATAATGGTCACTCATCTAATTCGAGATGTCTGATGAGCAGCTCACTGATGATGACCCCAGTGGCAAGAATAATGAACATGAGCAGCACAGAGAGGCCACGTTGTACCACCAGCTGCCTGAATGACAATGCCACATCAGCTGATTTCTGCTCTTCTGTGCTGAGCACTTCCAGATTCTTCGGCTTTTATATGGGCCTGTTTTTCACCAGACTCCAGGGCTTTGAGGGAGAGTTTTAACACATGGTTAACCTTGTAGTTCCCCCCAAAAATGACCAACTATTGCAATAGGTGCATGAAATAATGTCTTCTTCCCTACATTTTCTTTCTCCGAAATATGGACTCCTGCTCTAACTAGTGCCTATTTAGATATAAATGAGGAATATTCGTATGTGAAAATCAAGATACAATATCAAAATCCCATGCGCTATTGTTGAACTTGGATGGTTTGATTGATCATTGTTTTGTTTTCAACTGCACCGCATTACCTGAATTAATCTGTGACACTGGAGTCACTTACCTCCTCAGTGGCTTTCTTCCAGTTAAGCTTGCACAGGAAAATCATAAAGAATGTGGACTGCAACAAAACACAGATTAAAAACCCTGACCAAATCCCTGTAACAGAAATGAAGAGTGGACAGTTTGTCAGTTCAAACAGAGGTATCATTAAATTGTCTACTTATAAGACATTTCATCCATCCTCACCTACAATGCCTATTTTGACGTGGAACATCAAAGAAACTCCAATGGGAAACCCAATTAAGTAGTATCCCACCAGGTTACACACAGCTCCAATCATTTGCTTTCCTGTTCCCCTGACAATGCCTCCTGTCACACCCTGTGGAGGTAACACAAAGCAAAATCTAACATCTGTGCCGACATGTCAGATTTATTTTGCCCTGCAGAGGATTAAAATTGACTTTGTTCTCTCACAGCAAAAGCCTCAGCAACATGGATGAAACCGTATATATCTTCATGATATCAGCCACTCTCTGAATTATGTCTCTAAAGTTAAAGAGATTTAAATATGAAATTAGAAAACAGACAAGTAAGTTGCAAAAATGAAGTAAATCATTTTTTAGCTTACATCATCTTCTACCTTGTGGAGGAGAATGACATGGCAAAAAGCAAAAATCCAAGCACATTGGCTGGTTAAGATGACTGTGCGCTGGTGTTACACATTAAACTAAATGAGAGGCGAGCTTATGAGAATAGAATAACCAAAGAATCTTAAAACAGATATCAACATATACTTACTTCTCTGTGGTGAAAATGTAACCAATCACATCCCTAGCGACACCCAGACAGGCTCCATTGACACATGAGACTATAACTGTATTGGGTATAAGAAAGATGTTCTGATCGTTTTCTAAAATGTGAAAGTATATGAGCCAAAATATATGAATAGCAACAAACAGATAAAATAAAAGACTCAATAATCAATAAAATTTTTAATTTGTAAACCAGAACAAAAGAAGAAGCATCCGAGAACTTGTTCCTCACCAAAATTTTTACTGTCTCCTCTGACATTTTTCAAGTCAAATCGAAGGTTATTGTAGCCTAACATTACAAAATAATTCTCAAAGTTTTCACAAAATAAAATTTTAAAAAATGAACATCATTAGCAAAGTATAAAAGCAAAATAAGTTGTACAAGCTAATCTAATCACAAAGCATTAAACCACTAACACATATAATAAACCTGCTTGTGCATCAGACTGAGTGGTAGAAGCAGTTATTAAAAATATGAATGAGGCTGAATGTTGACGAAAATATATGGGTTTTTGCAGAGTACATTTTTTATTCACACATGCACAGATGAGGGACACCTTGCTGGACATTTTTGCCTACTCTGTGTTCCCAGCACCAAGAGCATTTCCAACCCGAACACTGGCAGCGACAGAGAAACCCATGGGAAACGACGACGTGAATGAAAACAATTAGGCTCCAGCCAGACATGGTGAAGATTTCCGAGTGAGATCCTAAAGGTCAAAACCGTACAGGTATATGAATGAATCTTACTTTTGCACACAATGGCAAAAAAAGAGCCAAGAAACAAAGGTGACATTACCATGAATGCAATAGCAGCTAGTTCATAAACTATGGACTGTGCACCGAGCTCTGTCTCACTGACGATGCCTGCCAGGAACCCTGCAATCTCATACAACCACCACCCCAGACAATGCATCAGCATGCTTGGGATGGCCAGGTGAAGAAAGGAGCCCCATTTCCTGCAGGCAGTCTCCTGACCAACCTTGGAGATAAAGGGAGGAATGGAGGATTTATTGGTGTGCATCAGTGCTCATTGTGAAGTTACTTAGCCTCTTTGCTGCATTTCACTGCGCACCAGTGTCTACAGTGCAGAGCAATCCTTCATTAGAGTGAGGTTAATGTTGTATAACAGATAAAACGGGATCTGCAGCCACTCTAAATGCAACAGTTTGTACGCTAACATACATGCTAAAGCAATTTGAACTAATTTTTTGCAGATTTTATATGATAGAATGCTGATGTTTGCTAATCAGCATAAGTAAGCAGATGAGTAGCAATATTTACGCTTTCTGATTTTAAAGCAGAAATTTTGAAGCAGTTATGCTGACTTTTTAAAAAAGCGGTTTTAAAAATTTACACTTATTATAAACTCAAAATAGCATTCAGTTTGTACACACCAAGTAGGCTACCTATAATTTAGCAATTAATGGCTAAGCTATCATAGCCTAAAGTCAAAGCAAAGCTGAACATTAAAAAAATTAACAGCAATTACCTTTAAAAACAAATTACCTTTAGACAATGTACAGCCCCACAATAGAAAAAGGTTTGATTATGTAGAAAATGCATAAACAAGCAATGATTCTCATCATCAATTTGAATTTGATCTGAACTCATGGTATTTCACATTTTTCTTCTCTTCAACTGAATCTAATTTGTTTTTTTAAAAAACGTTTTTCTTTTATTCCAGGCCTGAAAAACCTTCCTGGAAAAATAATGATTTTACCAATTTTTTTACAAGGTCATTCCCTGCTTTAAACACTTTAAAGACTATCTGCTATTGAGAATATTAGCTCGAAGGTTGTCAGATGGTACTTAATTTCTGTAAAAACATCCAGAATGCGTTCAACAGAACAGGGTGGTTGTCACATTTTTCACTTCGAAATCCTCTCCAGGCAGGAGAGCCAAGAATCACATCATCTTTCTGAGCCATACCCTTGTAATGTGGGCAGAATGTGGTTTTGCAAGGTCTTGTTGAAAAATACATCGACGTCCCTGGAAAAAGTGTTGTCTTGAAGGCAGCATATGTTGCAGTCAAAGAAGTGTAAATGGGCTGTTGCCAAGATCAATGATACAACCCCATACCATCACAAAGCCTGCTGCTGATAAAACGCTTTTATGGATGATGAGCTTATTCTTTCACCCTCCCCTTTACACATTAATAAATGCAGATTAATTTAATGGTTTAATGATATTCTGCACTGTGGAGACAGAAATATGCAAAAACCTTCCAATGTGTCTGTAATTTGTTTTATTAAATTTTTTTTTACATCCGTTTTCCCCCCCCATTTTAATTTTCTGTTTTTTTGTTTTTTTTTGGATAAAGTTGATGAGAGAAAGAATGGAATATGTTGCGTTCATATTATCTGCCATGGGATGTCAGCTATAAGTTGCTGCCAGGCTTAAAAAACAACAACCTAACCCACTGATGGCGATCTCTGAAGATTTCTACCACACCTCTCTCTGCAACGCCTCAACTTTCTACGTGGTTGTCAGCTGATTTTGTAAAAATAATTGTCAGAGGAATCATGACTAAATTTAAGTTTAAGTTTAATCACAAAACCTTACCAACCCATGTAGCCGTGTGCAGCCCTCTGGAGTAAATGCACACAAACAAGAACACACCCAAGAATATTGTTGCCATTGCCGTTGGCAGCTGCAGATCCACTGCAGTCGTGTTAGGTTGATTTATCACCAGGAATTGAAGCAAAGAAAAGCATACAGTTACTGGCACATGTTCATGAAAACAACGCGTCAGATGAAACCTCTAGCTGACAGTTACGATAAATAATCACTCTGGTAATTGAGAGAACTATTAGAGTTTTGGTGGTTGCACTCACGCAACCCCCAGATCCAGAACATGGAGGAAAATGTAATTGATGACTGCATTTAAAACATTCCCCATCGCTCCAGATAGCACCTGAGGCCACATGATGCCCTATGAGAGAAAGCAAGTAGTTTTTACGTCAGTGCTCCCGCTGTTTGAGACTCAAACGGAGCACAAAACAATCTCACCACAGATAAACCTTCAACTTATTTAGTTTTGCTAATGAAAAGCACCTGATTCTGAAAATATCTCCCCTGCAGCTGGTACATGAAGGCAGCCTGCAGAATTCAACACAGTGAATGGAGTTAATTAGATCAATGATGCTACACATCAACCATTCCATACACTGTATATGGATGGAGACATAAAGGACATGGAGCTGAACTCACCGGTAGAGCTGGCATAAACACATACACATGCAGCTGAGATAATCTTTACAGCAGACAGAAAAGAGGAAATTTCACTCTAAACATCTTGATGCTTATGTAACAAGTGTATACAGTGCATAGCATGGATGCCAATTTGTGCTATTGTATAGTTAAGATGCACGGCTTTCGCAGAAAGGCTTCACCTGGCGACCTCTGTGCGCTGCCTAACAGCCAACAAAACTGGTTGCAAGTTAATAAGTACAGCCCAACAAGGGAGACAGGATAAGAGTAGAATCAAAACTCCTCTTTGGAGAATCACTCCAATATGTCTGTGGGGAAGAAGATCAGAAAACCAAACAAGTTAATAAGGCTCAGGCGCACAAATAAGGTCATAACTGACATAGGAAGACAAATGTAGCTGTAACTGAGGAGCTGGTTCCATAAATAAAATGTGAATACCTGAGATATGAGAGTGTCACATGCTGATGCCAAACCAATGGAAAGACCTGTGACATTTATTACCTACATTGAAATTAGATTTCATTAAATAAAACTCCGGAAAGCATAAAAAGCACTCTTGAAAAGATGAATGTACGAGTAAAGCGTCTATTCAAATGCAAAAACAGGGCTATCGAAGTTATCATTGAAAGCAGAATTTCCATTAAAGCAGAAACAAAAGATCTCTCACCGCTATTGCTAATGTCACCGCTGCCAGCTCTGTTTTCCCCAGGTGACCGCAGAACACCATGCTGACGAAGCCGATCAGGAAGCTCATCAACTGTGAAATGAACTGAAAAACAGAATCAAGCTCTCTCGTTGTCATAACATTAAAAACACAAATTAACTTGGCCAATTATGAATGAAACATTAAACTCCAAATGCAACACATAAGAGTAGTTGATTGAGTTATGAGTCATGAGGAATTGTTTCAGGAGGCCTTCAGGTAAGAAAACGTTTATTTGCTCAGAAAGCTGACATGCATCATGTCTTGGTTTTCCACCAGCTCTAAACCTCTAAATGTCTTTCAATACTTTTCTTTTTAAAACATAGAGTTGGTTTTTGACAGATTTTTGGCATCATAACGTCTGCACAAAAGAAAACTAAATACCCTCTTCTATTAAGCTCTGGGCTTGTGCAAAAAATAGAACTCTGTCAAAGGTTGATCCATTCAGGGTTGCCTTTTGCTTTTCTACTCATAAAATTACAGTTTTCAGCTGATGAGGCTGTGCACATACAGCACAATGTGCTTTTGTGAATGCTAAATATCTGTTAATTGTGCAAAAACAAGTCTAGAGATGTGAGATCATTGGAGAGGATTTGAATGTTTTGTTTCAATTTATCCTTTGAGAACAGCAACAGATGATGCCACGGTTTTCTTGATACTTGATTAACAAAGACATTCAAGCTGTTTTTCAAATGAAAAGGAACTCACTCTTCATGTATGAATCTTCGTGTTCATAAGGTACATACAAACCAAGCCACAAAAGGAAATGAGACAGCTGTTTCTTTTATCTTAGAAATCATTCTCAGTAGCACTGCAGTAACTTAAAACATTATCAAAAATGTTACACTGAAGAAATAAAATGGTATAAGATACTGCGTCTTACCACAGGTCCTGCCAGTTTTAAAAACTTAACCGTTTAATTCTTGTAGTCCGCAGATACCCTGAGTTTGATGCTTGTGAGGCAGGATCTGCAGCATGAGTCAACACTGCCAGCAGCAGGAGAAGGTGATTCGTCTGTTTTCGTCTGGCCATTCACTCCGCCACATGTGTTTTTTCTCGCTAAATCTTCCATTCTCTAATGAGATTTGGCAAAAAAAAAAAAAAAAAAACAGAACTCAGCTTCAAACTGAATTATGTCTGTACAGTACAATCTCCCTCAGAAACAAAGAGGACAGCCAGAGGTAATCGATAACTAATTACCCGGATAATAATCGATAACTAAGGCTGTGTCTGCCCACCTTGCGCCCTGCCCTGTCTTTGTGAATGGACAGCCTGCAGGGGCACTTCTACAAGTCAGAGATCTCCACCTCCCACCCACCGACAAGCCGCACACACCCCAAAGGAACTGAGCAAAATGTCAGTAGAGCATCACAGATCTTCACTTGTGTACCAAAGTTCAAGTGAATTAAGTGTTTATTAGTCAAAGTGTAAATACAAATGCATATGATTAAACACACTGCATGAGTAACAGAGCTTTCACTGTCTGTAGTTATAACGTTGACAATTAGCGATGATATAAAAGAATAAGTCTTCAAAACTACTTTAAAGGGACACTCTCACCACAAATTAAAGACACATATATGACACATATATTGTAATGCTATTCATGCAATGATAAAATAATACAGTCACTGGTCATAAGGCTTAGATTGATCTGTGTCTGAACATATGTTGTTATATTTTTCTAAATTTTGAGCGAATTATATATGTGGTGACTTTGCTTCCTTTAACCTTTCAATTGTCCTCTAACCAAAGCTGAATGATAATAGAGGACTGAGTCACAGTGCACAGTTAATTGACGTGTCTAAGTGTGTTTGTAACTATGAGTGACCACATTTATGATAAATGCTGCCATTACTAGTATGAAAATATGGTATAGAACACCTTTAAGGAAGAAAATTACAAGGAGGGAGTTAACTGCTCTTGAAAAGACAGGACAATAAAAAGAAAAACATAATTTTTTTACATGTATATGTACAAAAAACACCAATACATGTTTCCTGCGTCTTTAATGCAGGAATTTGTGCCCAACTCTGTGTTGAACGGTGTTAGAACGGAAGAGAGAAAATGGTTAGACATAGTGAAATTAAATGCAGCAACACAGAACAGATATGATCATGTGTCAAGAGAAACGAACTGCAGTTTTGGATTTCTGAAACAGGAATGTAAAAAATAACAAAAAAAAACAGTTAAACGGAAGATTCCTCGGTAAAATGTTCAGTTTCGAAGTAAAATTACAGCTTTGCTCTCTCTGACTCATATGTCATTATCTATGACATGACTAGATCATCAATACTGAGGCATCAGTCTGTAAGCCCAGCAGCATGAAAACTGCTGCGGCTGCTTGAAGTGGAGCCAGCTTGAGCTATTCTATATACAGCTTTATATGCAGGAAAAGAAGAAAAAAAAAAGGGGGTCGTGAGATGATTGATCAGAGAAGACAGCTTTCTGGTCTGTTTGTCTAAATATCTGGTAAGAAGTTTGATAACTTGAACATTTAACATTTACTGAAGTTAAACCATGTGAAATTATATATGACCCAGTGTTTTTTGTAAGATGTCACAGGCCGAAAAGGTTGGAAACCACTGGGATAATTTCTAACAAGTTGTTCTATGTTGAAAGCTTATACTAGAATCAAGTGTGGAAAAGCTTTATCTTATTAGTAACTAGTAGTAGAAATATATTGGAGTGGACGTACAAAGTAGCGCAATATGCGAATAGGCAATATTTGAAATTCCATTACCAGTAAGAACTGCACATTGTTGGCTGACACCTAACAAAGCATTCAATGACAGTGACGGAGAATAAAATCATGTTATGTTGTTCACTCAGAGACAGATCTGCTTATTCGTTTCCTCACTGAGATAAATCACAGTCAGTCAGGGTAAAGCGCCACTCATGTTTGTATCCTGTCAACACATCATGTAGTACACGCTGCGTTCCTCTGTCTTAGTAACACCTCTCAATGAGGTATTTCTCTCTCCAGTTGTGGGTATAAAACCTCCCAGTGGGTGGTGCTGTTTTGTTCTTACTGAAATTCAAGCACCTAAAATTTCTGACACAGAAGGCTGCTTCACTGAACTTTGAATGGATTTTGTGTCATTTAATCAAAGATTATAAACATTTGCACTCCTTTTGGTGAGTCCAGTCATTAAACCCAGTAAAGGGTCTCTGCAGAAGACTGTTGAATGTGAATTGTGAAAATACATGGTTAATATTTGCAGATTCAACTTCTTTCTTTGTCTTGGGAGGCAAAAGGAGAAGAGAAGAACAGCAAAATATGCAGGAAAATTAGCGGAGGCAAACAGGAGATGAACGGGGTGACACCTAATGTTGGCTCTCATTCATTTTCCTGGTTCAGTGATGCAGCAAGGCCCAACGGGTCCTCCCACCAGCCAAATTGTATTCCTCCATCTCCCCCATCCCAACCACACGCACAGAATCACACACACGTAAATATGTTCCACCAACCAGCGGGGCTGGCGTGCGCTGTGACGTCACACTGCAGTTCTTCCTAGGCTCCATTGGATGACACCGACAAGTCACCGCTTACACATGACGAGCCGTCATTCTTAATGGCGACCTCTCACAGTGTGTATTTGAACGTGTGCATTTTTGTATGTGTTTGTGTGCATTTGGGTGGGGTTTGTGCAGGATGGGTAGTGCTGGGGTACTGTGGAGGTGGAGGGGGGGTTTATTTGAGGGGGTGGCTGGGTTGAAAGAGGTGTAGGAGACGGGGGGTGGTAAAAACGCAAATGAGAGGAAATTGTTTTGAGTCACAGCAGATTTGGTGGAGAGAGATAAGAGCTGATGACGGCGGTGGTGGTGTGATTAGGATTAGAGGGTTGGGGGGTGGGGGTGTTGGAGAGAGTAGAAGGTGGCATTGATGGTGGGGGGGTGAGAGTGTATGTTGGGGTGTATATGCGCGTCTAGGTTGTGAAATTCTTCCTGAGTAGGAAAGAGTGGAATTGAAGGAAAGATGAGGAGATAGGTGGTTGAGATAATGGCGGCACAAGAGAAGGGATAAGGGCAGAGTGTGTCACGCAGAAAGATAGAGTGCGATGGAACAAGAAAGAGTGGATGAGACAAAAGAATTGAACATTTAATAGAGAGGCAAAAAAAAAAAGGGAGACAGAGTGCAGAGGGTAGGCAGAGGAGGAGGAGGCGGTGGGCAGGCCGAGGATGAGAGGAGAGACATTGAAAGAGCGCCAGAGTGATTTTTGACGTGTTCTCCCCCCGCCCATTTGTTGATGATGTTGTGGGTAGCTTTGGCGGCGAAAGCTTTAGGGGTTTTTGGAGTGAACAATGTCGCAGAGGGACCTGCCGCGTCTGCTCCAGCTGATAATGATGATGCCTAAACACGATAACAACAATAAGCCACCTCTTGTGGAACCCGAAAATCGCCGGCACGTGACGCAATACGTCACAGGCTATCACACATGACACACTGGACACACAGACGTTGCTATCTCACGTCGGCAGCGTGTGGTCAGAGGGAGCGGGCAAGACACAAAGAGAAAACAGAGGTGGATACATGAAGAAGAGAAAGCGGGGAGAAAAAGGGATTACACTCAGTCTGTCGCCTCAATAGCTATATGCTTGACATTCAAATGTGCATGAGCCGAAAGTGAAAAACAAAATGAATGCATTTAAAACTGTGCCCTAACTATGAGGGCAATCTTGTGTAATTTTCCTTTTATCAGTACAGACAGGAAAAAAAAAAAAAAGAAAAAAAAAATCAAAGGCAGCCACTCAGAGAAAGCAGAACCCTACAGAGAGCCATTATGTTAAAATGTGGTAAAAATCTGAATGAGATGGTGGGAGGTATGGGATGAGGGTGGGGTCCGTCTAACATATTTATGACTGCATTTTCAGTTTAAGTCTCCACGCTGCCAAGCTCTTCACTTGAATTTTACACTTCGTCAAAGGAACCGATAATTGAAGCGTGGACGGATCTCACCAAAAATTGACAGTACAGATGAAAAATAATTCAGCCATGACTAAAGCAAAGGAGAATTTGCTTTCTGCTCTTCTGATGATGTATGAGCCATTTAATTTCTTCGGTGAGTCATATAGAAATTACGTGAAACAGTCATAGTGATGCTGCACTCAAATTGTAAAGCAGGTGCTATAAATATGGGTTGATGTTTTGGGAATCTTCGTCAGCTTTGTGAGGAGAGACAGCAGAGGAGTGGTATTCTTCTTCCTCAAAAACAAATTACAGTCACGACATGTGACTGTCGAGCCTCTCCGGTAATTAGGTTAGACTATGCCTTAATCAGTTCCTTGTCATACCTGCTAAAACAGGCACCACGGGAACACATTATAATTCCGCTGTTGATTTAACAGTGCCATCCTAATGCAATGGACGAGCCCTTTCAAATGCCACCAGCCCTGATTTGTCTTCTGTGAGTCATCCAGCCACTAAAACAATGCGACACCGTGCCGCTCGGTTTCTCATGACACACTGTCCTTTCCATAGCACCCTTGATGAAGCTGGTGGTTTGTCCGCAGGAGTAAACACAAACAGACAGCACCAAAGGGTGTCTCAGAGACTGCTCACACGGATAGCAGACAGGTTTCTGTGAACACATTGAGTCAGTAAAAAGCCTCTCATTAAGCTACATACTGTATGACAATGTGCTATTGTTTAATGAGTAGGGTCAGAGGGACGTATTATTGATGACAAATTCTTGGTTGAAAGCGACTCTGTGCTTTTTTTGGGTTTATAGGCTGAAGAGTCTCATTGACTGTGGCAGCTGGTTGACCTTGGAGAGAAGGCAACCTGTTTCTCTCACTTTCAGCTTCTTTTTTAATCTTGTTTGAGGAAGTGAAGCGGGAGGTGATCGCTCTGACATGAAAATCACAGGAGGAAAAAGGCACGTGGCCTCACCTTCAGCACATCGTACCTAAAACCAGCCAGCGGCTTGTGATAATTTGAGTGTCAGCTCTTTAAATCAATCCCTACACACTGAGAAAAGTGGGGACAACAGCAAAGCTGCGTCTGGTTTACGAAATATAGATATAAATCAAAGGACTTATTGTCAAACTAGTTAAGATCTCAGATTCAGTCCCTTTCATCTATGCCTGTGCACAAGCTTATTTTTAAAAATAGGATCATAAAAAGTTGCACCTGTCACATGCAGCAAATAGTTGGGGGAACAAATGCACCCCTGACTTTAGCCTATCAGTTAATCTCTGATTAACACAAGAGTGGGATTACAGTGGCAGTTTGCACCGAGTGAGCTGAATTTGTGCACCAAAGATGGCCCACCTGCCAGATGCCCTGCTTAGATCTAGAGGTGAAAGTGCTGCAAAATCAAACGGAACTGTTCTGTGTAAAACTGGTATGTCTCTTAAATGTATCTCATACAGTATCTAAATATGTAATGAGTCGTCTGTTAAGGGAGAGATAAGCTCTGCTGGTCCTTTATGCAAGAACTGATTTCAGCTCCTTCCCAAGATTTTTAAAAGGAAAAAGTCTATTTGTTTCAAACTGAGATTTAGTGGAGGACCCAGCTGTCCTTTTAAATGTTGTTTTCACATCTGACAAATTCAGTTTGATTAACAGCAGTTAATGCTTATCATGGGAACCTTGATGCATCCAGACTATTTGTGGTGCAGTCAAACAGCTTGGACCAGACATCCAAACATCTGTTGTATGTAGCTCATTGGTTTGGTACAGGTGTCCGGACTATCATTTCTTAGCAGCATGTTTTCATCTGTTTGTGTAATATAAGAAGTTCTTCTACTATTTTGACTTCTTGACACATTAAAAAAAGAGAAAAACAGCGACATCTCTGCTGGGATAAATAACACCATGTATGCTCGTATGCAGTGAACGCATTTAGCCCGACACCCAATTGCTTTAGAAGTTTGTAAGTTCCGTCGACAAATTCTACACCAAAGAAATTGTCTGACTATGATGTGGCCTCACCCGAGTCTTTTATCAGGAATGTGTTGGCTTTTTATAAAACATGCTGCCCTGAGCAGCAAATCCAACCAGGACAAAGTTTTTGCTTTGATATGGACCAGAAAACAGAAGTGCGAATGCCTCCGTAAGAAGTCACTCTTTTGTTCTATTAGTTTGTGACCTTTATAAAAGGCCTTTCACTCCAGAAAACCTCGGTAATCTTATTATTTTTCCATTGATGTTTTATTATCCTACCATGTTTTATTGTAAGTTCAGGATTTTTTGATCAGGATGCTGTCAAGTTCAACTGTTAGCTGTCTCACAACATCCTGTGACACATGTAGTCTCAATTCTCATTGCTGTTAGTTAAGACGTCATCAATCTATTCATGTAAGATTTCACAGCTCATTGGATTTGATGAGACCCAAACACGAAAGATGATTAAATTTTCAGCAGACCTGCAAGACAGAGTCGTGTCAAGGCACAGATTTAGGAAAGGATAAAGATTTTAAAGATATAAAATTAAAAATTCAAAGCGATTTAATTTAATAATACATTCTTAGACTTGTGCCAGTCAATAGGAAAAAAAACCTGAATGCGCTCCAGAGAAGCACATAGTGCAAACCTTATGTAAAGAATGGAAAACTATTGTGTAAAAAATGTGCCCTTCCTGTTTTTGTGTAGAACTGAGATGTGCACACACAAACAAACAAGCAGTGAAATTAAATGGACATAGCTCTTGTTCCCTGTCATCATCCTCCATGACATTTCAAGTCTTTGAAAGAGGCTGATATTTGATCAGATCAATTCTAAATGATTCTGAAGTGACCATAGAATGATCTTAATTCACCTTTTTTTTTTTTTATTCCCACACAGTGCATTGGCTGGATTGATGTACAAAATGTTTTCTTTCTTTTTTTTTTAATGCAAGTCTCCTTTAGACTCACTTGATTTGGTTTTTGAACTAAACATGTGTGACAAAGATGAATCAGAACGGCTTTTACAGAATGGCAGTACAGGATGTGGTCCAAAGTGGATGTTTGTCCACACTATTACTATTGCACACTATATTTGAACAGAGTTTGGCTAAATATGTGGTCAGACTCTATAGTTAAAGGTCGCTGATAGAGCAGGTCATCCTGATGACAAAGACATATGCACATGAACAGTCTCAACACGTCTCCCATTGTTTTTTTCACAATGTAAAGTTTCAAACTCAGTAAGTGGTAGTGAAATATTAATAATCAAAATGTCTGTCATTGATACTGTTGCCATGGTAACACAGGGAAAAAGCTAATCACTTCTCTGTGGTCTTTCGCACCTGAATGTTTCCAGTCTATTGAAACTTGCATAAATCACTTAACTAAAATGTTGTCCAAATGAAATACTTCAAAAGATGCAGCTGTGAGCATATTTGCACAGGAAAGAGTGCAGGCGCAGTGCTGAGGTTACACAGTGTGGGGTGGTGGCTCACGACGCGCAACTCCCACACCATGAATATAGGTTTTCGCCGCTTTTAGAGAACCTAAATGAGCACGAGCTGCGACTATTAATATAAATGGACTGAATTAGTCTCAATTCTCATTCAGGAATGTGAAAGTGGGGGAAACTGGGGAGGGGAATGTGGTGGTGAGGCGGAGCGGTGGGAGTGCTGGCTGTCGGTGATGAGGCTTGAAAAGAGATGAAAGGGGGGAGGGAGGAATGAAGAGTATGAGTTAAACGTAGGGAGAATCAAAATGAATGATGAAAAGATTTGTCCCTATTTGAATCTGAATGTTTGTCTCTACACAAACCCAACGTTTCAAATCCCAATAACTGCACAAAATCACCACCAGAACTCTCTTCTGGTTTTCTGTGAGGCTGCAGCACAAATGCTTTTGACAATCACCGAGGAAGGAGTCAGTGAAATGTAAATTTTTCAGCTGAAAGTTCTTTACCTGTACCGGAGGGGAGAAATATTTTGAGTCTGATTAAAAAAATAAACAAAGTCAGTGTGAAACTTAACCTGAAACAATAAAACTGAAGCCATACTTAACATATGATATAGGCCAAGTGTTTTTTAATATCAACATATGTTACAGGACGTCTTCATGCATTTTTTTTCAGTTATCTTCTGCCTTACAGACCAAACAATCAATTGAAAACAGGCCAATTAGTCGATAACGCAATCCCTGGCCATGTGACTATATGCATTTAAAGGGTACCTTTTATTTGAGCACATTTTTGTTATCTGGTTTGAAACAAATATTATGCTGCTCAGTATTGTCCAAAGGTGGCGACATAGGCTGAGATCGAAGTAAAGCCCCTTTAAGAGCAATACCAATGGCATCCACAAATTGCTGGCTCCGAAGATTTTTGGCAACAAAAAAATTCAAACTTGTAAGCACATGATCAACTTGAAAATAGGAAAGAAAGCACACGAAGCAAGGAGTCTGTAAAAATGTTCTCGCAACACTGAAAAAGAATAGTGTTACACTTTGCTTTTTCCATGTACTTTTCTAATGCACGGCCTAAAAAGGCTCAGATGGAAAGAAAACGAATCATTGTTTGCCGCTACTTTATATCTGGTACATTTGTGTGTTTGGTAATGTGCGAAAAAAAGGAATCAGTCTGATCACAGCACATTTGACGCAACCTTTTCATGCCTGATCTAAAAGAGGAATAGCAGAAGGGTAGCAGATGGAAATATGTATACAAGATGCAGATGGCTGATTTCATCCACAGATTTGGTTTGAACTAATTACAAGAGTAGCAACATCAGGCCGGCTGTAACAGTCTAAAGACTAATTTCTCTCTTTCATTAGCATTTTGTTTGGCAGTTAATCATCAGGGTGATAACTGGAATTTACCAGCGACGCTTTCAAAGGTTGAAGCATTTTGTAGAGTCTTGATTTTTTTTTTTTTCATATTCCATCAGGTTATTTGATTTGACGATGTAAATCTTTAAGGGGATGCAGTTCATGAGACAGTGTGGCATTGTAACTACAAATCTGTAGGCTGTGATTGCATAGGCTGTCTCTTTTTGGGCTTGTGCGCATACGTGTGTGTATGTGTGTTTGCCTACAGGTGACTCACCGCACTGCAGATGACCACAATGTTTTTCTGCTGCTTGAGCATTCATGGCTCTCTTTCTACCTCTGCCTCTCCTATGATTCTCTTTGTTTGCTTCTGTTTTTCCAGCACCGACCTCTCACTATCTCTTTCCATTTTTACTTTCTGCTGGTGTGACATACCTTTAACTCCAGATTACATAATGCCCCATCCCCTACAATTCTGCCAGGATGCTACAGAGACAAGATTAGACAAATAAATGAAGCATTTGCCTTGTGAGGACGTGTCATTGTCGTGTTTCTGTTTTGCGTGTGTCACAATCAGAAAGCTGGCCACCAGCAGCAAACCGTTCAGCCCAGCTGTAATGAGCCATAATGTCATGTTACGATATGATTGGCATGGTGAGCGTCACAGAGAGGGGTGGGACAAAGGGCTAGTGACAGACAGACAGAAAGAAAGAAAGGGAAATAATTATGATGATGATGAGGGCGATGATGAGGGCTATGAACCGAAACAAAGGCAGAGTGGAAAAAAAAAAAAGAGGTGAGAATGCCGCCTCATTTTCTGTCCCCCCTCTTACCTCTCACTGTTTCTCCCAGCGTCAGAATCACATCAGTAAAACATCCATTTACCCCATCCCTCTCTCCCTCTCAATTACACTCTCCCCTCCATTTCTGCTCCTCTGCTCACCTGTCTTTAATTTTAAATGGTCATTATCTCACAGAGCAGGTGCTCTAAAATGTTGTCTCTTTATGTCCAATGGATGCTACAATTTACTGTAAAATTCAGCTTTGCCAACATGAGCACAGATTTACTGAGAAAAAAAATCTAAAGAATTTGATCTAACTTTGCTGAGTATTTGATCCTAAACTCTTTAGATATATTTGTTTTATGTTACTGTGCTTTTACAGTTTCATTCTTTCATATAATGGATTCAAACATACAATAGGGATAAGAAGAAACAATAATGCCATTCTGCTCAGATGCATGCATGACAGAGTTTGTATGTATTTATTTTCTCTGTAAATAACGGATAATTGCTAACTGAATTTTTTTTGCAATATTTACAGCCATCACATACAAAACTTCCCTAATAAAGTGTAAAATTGTAGAGTTGCCCAATCTTGGAACTGCAAATACAGGCAGGATGGCACACACACACACACACACACACACACACACACACACACACACACAACGCAGCATTTACATTATAATTACCCCAGAGACTCTCCCCCGGTCCCAGTGGGATGCCAGGCTGAAGACGGCCTCAGAAGAGTCCCAGTTGTCCCATTGAGGAGATCATTAGCCTGGTTAGGTTAATCCACAACACGCTGTGTGTGAATTTGTCTGTGTGTGCACACATGCGTGCATGTTTGTGTGCCACTTGTGTGCTCATGCATTAAGTGGCTGTTAAATGGACTCCACAGCCTTTAGTGTCCGTGAACATTAGCTTTATTGGTGTGATCTGAAAAGTTATTTAGTGACAGCTGGGATTTCCCTCCCTCGGGACGTAGCTGCTGACGACTCATGATAGCAGACATGAATGGAAGGGGGAAATAGGCATTAAATTGAAGGACCTGGAAAACTGCTGGGGATAAAAACACCCCTGAATTAATAATAATAATAGTAAAAAAAAAAAAAAAACATACACTTGCTCATAGAACTGTGCAAATATTAGATATTAACAAATTTCACAGATCATTCCTTTATCTTAGAAATCTTATAAATGTGTATATCTACGTATATATATATATATATATATACATATATGTATACAAACAAATGCACATACATATATGAAATCATTAAAATAACACAATGGTAAGCAAAAGAAATTATTAGTATTTAGGAAGAAGTCAAACCACGTTAGTTCAGTCTCAAAATAAAATTGAAAAAAAGTAACTGAGATATACACTAACATGTTTGTCTTTTTTAATACATTCACTCTTCATGCTTTCTCTTATGAAGTCACACAAGTGAAGATCTCTGTCAGGCCCTTTGTTGCAGAATCATTTTAGTAGTGGAGTGTGGCTGTGTTTGTGCCCATTTCACGGTTTAGAGAATCTCTGTCAAGGGTTATGGAGCAGCTGTGCAATTTGCCTTTCTCAGCTATAGACAGCAAACATCTGCATGCGATGTTGAATTGTCAGATGCGCCTCTAGACTCTTTGAACTGACAAGACCTGGCCAATCTCTCTCTGTCTTTATCTCTTTTTGCCTCTCCTCCTCCTGCCATTCTTCTACCAACACTGTTGTTTGGAAAAATTATCCTCTCTGCACCTTCTGCCAGAAAATAGAGTGAAGCAAAGGGGAACACAGAGGGGGAGAGCTAGAGAGGGCAACTGATTGCTCCTATTGTCTAAGAGTGAGGCTTGCTGCCTCTTAGGGTGTAATTGGTGCACAAGGAGGGTAATGTGTCTGGACAAGAAGAGGACGTAAAGAAAAAAAGAGAAATTAAAACAAAAATGGGCCTAAATGAATAGAGGCTGTATCATTTAAATCATTTAAATGTATACATTTGAAATTAAATGTGAAAGCAGCAAGCTCAGAAATGAGCTTTTACTTTGATTTCATACACGCAGCGTTTATGTCCTGTGTTTTGGAGCTCTTTTTCTGCCACGACAAAAGACGAGGGGGGCCTTTGGAATCAGCCGTTTAGTTTCCCGGAAGATCACAAAACCGCAAGATGTAAAAATGGTGAATATACACACAAATTACAGTTCACTGGAAATAAACAGACATGTGAAAACAACATCTTATAGCAGGAGTATTATTATATTGGATAGAGCTGCAGTTTGACATTTTACCTGCCTTTACGTGTTGGGATATTTTTTCAAATGTTTGGTTATAACCACTAAAAATACTAAATTGTTTTTTTTTTTCGGAGATGTATCAATTTCCATTTACAATAATCAAGAAAGAATCATCTTGAACTACATATGAAATTCTACATGTATCAAATTGTGCTGCATGTATGTGTATACTCAAGCATGATAAATATGTGCTGTTTAAAAGATTGCACATTTTCTTTAGAAAAACAAATCAGTAGTCCACAGCATAGAATATCTTTAAAGATCATTCTGTATAGCAGCTGTACAGATTTTTTCACAGGAAATAAACGTTCCCATAAATATATGCAGTCTACGCCGTGTAATACTGCTGTTTGTTACTTTGCTCGGTTCTGATTTAAAGAGCCGACTCTGCCTCCATTTTCTGGTACTCATGATACTCTTATTCTACTTTGTGATATTGTTACTTTCTGCATGCATCCCCTCTTTTTGTCATAATGCTTGATGGGAAGCAGCTTTTCAAATTGAGAAGCTGTTTTGGAAATCAGCAGAGGAACGGCAAGTTTCCCGTAAAGAATATGATATTTGGTGGATAATTTTCCAACACTTGCTTCAACATAAAGCCTTTCTAAATGCCACAGATGTGGTATTTCAAAATCACCAGCCTTGCACAGGTTGTTCGAAGCTATACAACCATAAATAATCTAAAAGCATAAATGACGGGCGATGCAGAAATCCTGCTTTTACAAGGATGACCTTTAACCAGCAGGACAACTTGTACATCATGTGGCGCCGGCTGGATTGTGAAAACTCTCAACCGTGCTGTATTAGCTGAGAGAAGAGTTTGCTTTACTGCGTCATCAAAGCGAGTCCTGCACATCCCCTCGTATTTCTCCGTGTCTGTTTCATATTCTAGTCACAAACTGTGTGGTGCAGCTGCAATTCAGTATTTTGAATTTTTTTTTGGGGGGGGGGCTTGATAAGTTTTGTGCCTCAAGGTCTGTCTAGGATGGGATGGCTGCAGACAGAAAGCGTGCATCCTCAACACGTTCATGAACCGTGATCGTTACAGCTTGGCACCAGTGACGACAAAGAAACGTAAGAGAGGGAAAAAAAGAAGAATATTTCCATTCAGTTTGCAGGTATCCCAAAGATGCTGCAAACATCTGTGCGAGCTCCTCCATTTATGCATGTGTGTTACACCAATTAGTGTACTTGTAAGACAATTATTTGCGATAATATTTTGTGTAAGTGTGTGTGTTTAGGTGTGTGTGTGTGTGTGTGTGTACAGTGTGTCTAAATTGGAAGGCTGTAATTAAATGCGTAGACCTCTCCACTATCTCCTCCTCCAGCCAGCGCCAGTGACGCACAAACCGCAGCACAGCCATGAGTCATCAGGCCCCCAGGATCACCACCCCTCCTTCTATCTCTCTATCCCTGCCTCCATCCACCTCTACACAGCTCTCTATAACCCTCTCTGCCTCTCACTACACATTCCTATGTCCCACTCCTTCTAAATTACCCACCATCCCTCGTCTCCCTTCAGGCACACGCACGACACAAGCAGCCGCTTTTTCCACTGTACATTCCTTGAGATTTGTCCTCAATATCCACCTCAATCCGACACGCTCCCGTTTATCTCTCCACATCTGGCCATCGATCTCCCTTCAGCACCCCCACCACCTTCCCTCTTCACTCGATTTGTCTTTACCCTCTTTATCTGCACTGTTAACCTCTCCACGCCCACCCGTGAACCAGCGGGTTATTAAGTTTGGCACACTTGCAGGCAGTGCGAGAATAAGAAGTGACATCGGGAGGAAGAGGAGTGAGATGGAGTTTTGTGGAGACTTAAGAGACAAATTGTGAGGAGACGAGAGTGGGAATGGTGAAAGAAGGCGGGGAGTAAAAGAGCAGCAGTGGTAGTGGGTGCTGTGCAGAAAGTAGAGGAGGCTGTGAACAAGTGAGAGGAAATGAGAGGGAGAAAGAGGGAGAGCATCATTTCAGACATTTGCCACCTGGTGTCCTGAATCATTATCTGACTCATGCTAATCTCTTATCTTCTTGGCCAAACACACACACAAAGGCACACACAATCATACACACACTAAAGACATATGAAAAAAACCCCAAAAAATCACACTGCAAGGAGGGTCAAAGCCGTACTTTTGTGCGCCAGTCGGCTGAAGAAAAGATTTAGGAGGCACCAGGAGTAGGAATGACAAACACTCAAACGGACAGAAAGGAGAGAATCTCCTCTGAATGTCCAACTCCCTGAGTGTTTATGATATGAGTAGGAAGAGTGAGCATATTAAATGTATGACTCATAAAATGTGTGTGCCCCACCAACGCCCTGCAGAGAGGGCTTGCATCCACTGCTGTAGCAGGAGGGATAAAAAAAAAAAAAAGGCAATTTCGTGCTTTAGTTGGTGTGGTTATCCAATTAGTTACACAAAACATGTGGCTAAGCGGATGTATGCCAGTATGCTTCTGTTCTTGATAGATGTTTTATCCCCGGGAGAGCCTTCACAAATATGTAGCAAAGCTGCCTGATGAAATATCGTATTTTGAGTGCAATAGTTTTTGTATTCGGCATTAGTTGTTTCAGTTTGTCACAGGGGATCATGCGCCATTATCCTCCGACAGTGATAATACGAGGTATTCTGCACACTGATGTCATAAGCTGTGTGTTCATTAATAAAGTCACACAGTTTGATTGCTCAAGGGTTTCCCAGAGTTGGAGTATTATTTATAATCTCGTTCCAACATGAGCACATTAATCTCGTTTACAATCGTGGACATTTCTGATAAAGATACTTTCTTCTGCCCCACATGAATTATTCTAAAAATACTTCTAAATCTTTATTTTGAGCAGATTACCTATGACACAACAATCAAACATAATGCAGTACAAAATAATCTGTCTGGATCAGTTTACGTCAAGACAGCAGTGCAATCGTGCAAAAGAAGTTGTGTGCCACCTCCTCACTCTGCAGCTTTAAGTCATCAAATCAAACTGAAACTTTTACTCGTCAACTTTTGAAGTTCATGAATTTGCATAGATATGCGGGGAATGCACAACTCAACATTCAGCAGTCATAATTCAAAATCCCAGCCTTGCAGAGGGCGAATGACTCAACATTACAGTGCCAGACTCCAACAGATTACTCCACATTTATTTGAAACATCTGAAATTTTATGGCTTAAATTTAGAAGTTGCTTGAAGCAGACATCAAACAATGCAGACTCTTAATAGCACACGAGTTGGATGCACAAAATAAATATGCTTGGCAAATACTCTGGCTTGATGATAGTATCAGTCTGTGGCATTTAAATGATTGCCTCAAGGCCACATGGCCCACGTTCTGAATATCTTTCAGAGCAACTATGAAAATAAGGTAGATTTACTTCAAATGTTTGCACAAAAACAAACAAATAGAAATACATAAATAAGTGTTGATATTTGCAGATATAAAATGTTTTATAAGCTGATTAGAAGTCTATAGTTATAAAATTTATAGGAATCTAGCTATTCCTTCCTTTTTTCAATGATTCTGCCTTGTTAATGGTCACTTTGGATCCATTTTGATCATTGCTGTCTGTCTACAGATTTCACAAAAAACAAAACAAAAAACCTGGTCGACTTTCATTAAATTTGTTGGAGACTCGTCTCCAGCTTTAACTATTAAGGCCCTTACAGATCAAGACAACAACTGACTGTCTATTTGTCTCTCTTTTAAATTTGTAATGTACAGTCATCTCTGCAGGGAACCCTGTTCAATGTTTTTTTCAACTGATTCAAGACGTTGGATCAGCATTGGGTCCATCCCTGAGAGAGATCACTCAGGTTGGCAGTTCAATTAAGTGGGCTCTATACATTAATGCGACTTTAACGGTGATATTTTTAATATAAAACTTAAATGCTTTGTCAAAGAATAAATGTGCAAAAATGCATGTGTTTATTCAAATGGGATCAAAGGTTGTTTTGAAATAGACACGTTAAAACATGTCTAACTGAGCTAGACTTGCAGTACTGTGCAAAATTCTTGAGCCAATCCCTCATTTCTTATATTGTGCCAGAAGGAGACAGAATTTTCTTGTAATCTTTTAAAGTGGCCCTGAGCAATAGTTCCTCAGGCTTTTTGAGGGTCTTTTAGAGTTTTACTCTGAACATTGGCTGCTTTTTCACTCATCTTCAGTCCAGTCCTTGTACACGATCATTTTCAGGGGAATGTGCACTTTTGTTTGCTGAGCCACTCAACACTGACCTATGAATCATTCGAGCATCAAAAAGGCACCTAATTTAAGGGATGAACCAGTGTTGTGTCGACACGTAACAGACAAATTTTTCTTTTCTTTAGGAAATTGGACATTTAGTGAACAAAAGAAGAAGTGTCAGACCTAAAAAAAAAAAGAAAAAAACAACTTCAATAGAAGAACAGTATCTGAAAGTGATGTCCTGAAGAATAGGAAAAAACCTGAGAGGTGAGAGATGCATCTGGACCTTCAGTTGATTCATCTACTGTTCACTGAAGCCTCATCAGAAATGGTCTCCACGGAAGGGTGGCTGTCAAGAAGCCATTCTTAAGGAAGGGAAACAGGGAGAAAAGGCTGAGCTATGCCAAATGACACGAGAAGCAGACTGAAAATCAGTGGCAACAGGTCTTATGGAGGGATGAATCCTCCCCAGAGCCTGGACCTCAACATTATTGAAGCAGTGTGGGATCATCTTGACAGAGAATGGAACAAAAGGCAGCCGACATCCAAAGAAGAGCTTTGGAATGTCCTTCAAGAAGCCAGGAGAACTATTCCTGACAACTTAAAGAAATGACAGAAAGCTGGTCTAAGAGGGTTCAGGCTGTGTTGAAGAATAAAGGTGCTCAGAACAAATATTGACTTTCAAACTCCTCCGAATTGTACAAACTCTACAATTTGGTCTCATATATAATATATAAATATTCAATTTTGCATGTTACAATAATGCGCTGCAACTATTTCTCATTTTTCTGGCAGTATAGAAAGAAATGAGAGGTGGTTCAAGACTTTTGCACAGTACTGTATGTTAGATACTAAAAACTGAATACATGCAAACAGGGCTTTGCTTATGTCTTTTACCTTGTTGAATGAGGCAAAGACCACTGCTCCTTTTGCACTGCAAAGTTATGCCCTCTCTTGCATATGATAGTCCCAACTATCAGTCGGTTGTTGTCTTTGCGATGTGTTCAAGTCCAGATGCAGCAGAGGTGAAGAGACACAAAATGGGGCCTTTTTCTGCTGCTGGTTCACAAGATCCCTCAGGAAAACTGCAACTGAGCTGAATTTTTAAAGCCTAAATAAAATCCTTCACCACAAAGCTGTATGTTGTTGGACTGTGTTGACAAAAGATTAATTCTCATTATTGACTTTGTGTCACAACTATCTGGAACCAGGGGAGTTCTGAAAACCTGGGGATTAAAAAACACATATCATGTGGCTACATTATCATCGAACAGCTTTTGTTGCAACTCATTCACATTCGTTCATGTTTCTTTATTGCTCTCTGCTGTTAGTAAATGCTAAATTGCTCCAAAATATGCCTGAAAAAAAAAACTAAAAAAAGCTTAGTTTTATTGACACATAAAAAACAGCTTTAAAACACCAATTTCACATCCACAACTTTGCAAACAAAAATCCAACCCATTACAATGATCAATATGGCAACGATGAAATTCAAGAGGGATTTAACAGTTTGGTTCCCTCAAGCTGTTACAAAGACAGCTTCAAACGCTTGACCAGGACAGTAAAACTGGGCCCATTTTGTCAATCCTGTCTTCCAACTTGGTCGCAATTCATGCCAGCTGTGGCGATATGACATGGCTTGCAGCATGTTGTTTAACACAACTCATTGCATTCAACATACTGCTGATCCAATGATGGCAGCTTAACCACCTGTTCACAAAATGAAAACTGCAGATCGAATAAAAAGATGCTGTCTTTCTATTACATGTTTTCCAAGTGTTCTATAGATCTGTTAATGGTTTAAAAATCCAGCTTGACATGTGACCAGCTATGGCTCGGACTGATGGAAATCAGCTTGTTTAACAGGTTCTACACTGTTTTTCAAGTTAATGCATGTTTGTGTTATAATAATGCTTCTCATACCTCTTTCTATGCCAGATTGTGGCTGCAGATCAGCAGTGATCAGTGTCCTCTGTGGTCCTTGACTCTTACTAAATCCTCACCTCGGATGATTGCTGCTGTGTTCACGGTGACTGCTAATGCTGACCTTCTCAACGGCAACTGACGATGTAACACATCTACTGTTTTTTTATTTGTTTGTGATGGTATAACAAAATGATCTTCAAGTGAAATTGAATTGATAAAAAGAAAATCTAACTACATAAAATAAGGTTTTGTTAATAAAAACATAAGAAATGTACCTTTTTAGCCTGATACTTATTTGCAGCCTTTCCAGCCCAGTCTCAGCAGGAAATGTGTAATGCATACAGTTTTCCACATGTTGAGAAGTAGTTTTACAATCCTTGACTGTAAACTGTGGGATGGTAACCTATACCGAGTAGTTTTCTGTCTGGCAGCGTTCTCATGACATGACGGGAATAACAACGCTGGAATATAACATAGTGTAACCATAACATTTGGATTTGAGACTTTTAAACTATCCTCTTATCTTCCTCACAAGCCTTTGTGGTCAATTCAACTCCAGTGAGACCTAAAAAAAGTACATTATCACATTGGAGCAGGTATAGAAACAGAGGATGTCGATGTGCTGACGTTGAACATCAATATGCTGATGAATAGGAACTTAAGCTGTATTTGGATAACACAGCAAGTATTAAGAAAAACATAGTGTTGTGTCATTTTTTAGCCTTTAGCGTGAAGCTGTTAACATCACAAGACTATTTCAAAGTCTGTCATGACACTGGGTTGCAAATACCTCTGAGTGATAAGAAATGGATACGCTCAGTCCACACTTGCGTCCCAAGTGTGTTTCAAGCCCAGTGGAGCAAGAGGACCTGCTCTTGAAACACCACATGATCTGTGATCCATCTCTTCCAGCTATCTGACTCCAGTCAAGCACACTCCAAGGTTTGACTGAATTGTATCATCAGCCCTTCTACCATAATGGACAGACAAACGGATGTGAGTTCCTTTCAACCAAACCAGGCAAGTTTACAGTGAGGATTTTTGAGGCTTTATTGATTTTATTGCAATAGATTCTACTTATTGAATATGGCAAATATAATTCTTTATATACCTACTATAGTGATACTATAACTAACATTACACTTCACATATGAATGGCCTTCCAAAGTTAAAGGAGCCGAATGTCTATGCTGCTGAGTAAAGTATAATAACAGTTTGTGCTGATAATTTAAGTTTATTCCCTAACTCTAACATTCTTAATTCTAACCAAGTGGTTTTTTTCTGCCTAGGTGCATATACATAAAGAAAAATTTGAAAATAAAGAGGGGAAAAACATTCACCACAGAATGACACATTGACATCAAAGGTAAAAGATGAGATAAATACACTGTACTAGGTTGGAGTTGTACTATGTTCTCTCTGGTGACAGCAGAATATTTTTAAAGCCAGCTGCCATACAGCTTGACTCCTAATGAGAGGTTGGTTTTTATTTGAGAAAGCAGATGGTCGCCCCTGACCCAAAAGTTGGTCTTGCATGTATTTAAAAAGAAGTTAGATAAAAAAATGAAAAAAAAAACTCGTAAAGTAGCAACAAAAGACACGTAGACATGATGGTATTTAAAAAATATCAAGATGTACAATCGTTACAAAAGAAAAAATGGACATTATGCAGAGTTGTGCCTCAAAATGTAACACGGCAACACATCCCTCAGGTCTCTGTGGAAAGTTTGTAAAACTACTGTGTGTGAAAGGATCACTGCAGAGGCTGCAACTTTGTTCGTTCCCATCCCTCTATCAGCAAGTTTTCACATTTTACTCATCTTGAGGTTTCTTACTAAATCTATATGAAAAACTTTAACTGTTTTCCAGTTACGGGCATCTGAACAAGATGCATTGTGAGACATAAGCTGTGCTGAGTAGCAGACTGTAGGATATGCATTACTGATAGACTCGAGCATTGCATGTACTGAACATAGGGTGTGGTATACTGTGCAATAAAAGGGACAGTACTGAGTTCTAGTCGGTGTCATTCTGTTGGTTTTAGCCTTGTTGTGAACGTCTGAGCCAATATTTTTTTTCCACTGGATTGCTGAGTTAGACACATAAATTGGTACCAAGGTCAGTAGGTGGCCATCTTTACATCTCTGACTGCCAGCCTTTCTTTGGCCAGACCAGTAGCTAGCAACAGCCTATAGAAGATGCACTTTTGTAGCCTCTGTTGTAGTCTTAATTTACCCCTTTCCCTGTGCTTAATGGGTAAGAGAAAAGGATGGGCTCACTACAGCTCATGCATGACTCATACAGTAATTCACCTCTGGCAGTGACGATAACAGGTGTATCAACTCACAATGAAGCAGAAACCCCCCCGATGTTCATGCATTCTTGTTTTTTTAGGTTATACAGCATATGTCATATGCTGGGATTAAAACCATGTGAAAGGCAATGCCATGCAATGATGTTCTGCTTTTTGTGCCAGAACTGGATGACTGGTCTTACTTTGTCTTACTTACTTATGCCACTGACTTCACTTCAAATGGAAACATCGCCACTCTTGGGACTACAGTGGGAATATGCAGCCTGTATTGTTGGTCCAGTTCACGTGCACTACTGGTGTCAAACAAGCACTCACGTCCTGTGGCAAAGCTGTGCAGAGGCATACAGATATGCTTCTTCATGATGTCAGACATCTGCTGACATGTGGATACATCAGCTGATTGAGAAAAATTCTATAGAAAAAAACAGTTTCATGCAAATTCAACAGATCAGCTACTGTTAAGCACAATTTAAAACACAATAATAGACTCAGCTCTATTCCTAATTGTTAGGGCTCCAAAGGCAATGTTAAGATTCAGTAAACCTAACCTCAGGAAGTGATTTTTTTCTCTGGGGGAGACAGTGCATCAGGATGAAAAAGAAAATCTTAAGTGTAGCAGTTAATCTGCAAGATATCTGTCCAGATCGGGATGGGCACAAGATAAAATGTTTCAATTACAACACTGAAGCTCACTGAATGAAGACTGCATATATCACTGACGTACTTGGAAGTATTAAGTGTGTGACCAAGACAGCTGACCACAGGCATTTTGTTGCCAAGTCCCAAACTAATTTATTATCCGTAACACCTGGAAAGCTTTTACATCAAGTCGGGTCAATTTTTTTTCTTTTAAGATGTGCAGATGGAAAAGTACAACTACTGAATAAAAATGCAGTACATTCTTTAATGAGAAAAACAATTTCATGTGTCCAATGCACATGATTTTTCTTTTGGTCCTGCATACCTCTAGCTCTCTGAAGCATTAAATATAAAATGTCTGCTTGCAATTTCAAAACATTGGCATTGTCCATGATCACAGGGTTTGGCCAATCTCCTCTCTGTGGTAACGAATGACAAGACTCTCTAGTTTCTTCATGGAAATAAGGCTAAAAGTGACCATGGCCAAAGAGATGTTTTTAAACACATAAAGCCTAAAATGATTCTATATTTTAGGGAAAAAGTTTATTCTTTTGTTAATCATGTCAACACTCAAAACAGAAACTCTGTAATCTGCATGTTGTCACATTGGTTGGTAGTACGGTGTTGAAGGGAGGACCCGGACGCAGATATTAAGGAAAACACTTGATTGATTACAAAATGCAAACAAAAGCGCGGCTGAACCGGAATATCAAAACTGACAAAAGAACCTGACTACGACATGGACAAACCTAATACAGACATGGATGACAATGCCATGAATGACAGTGAGGATCTGGCACTGAACATGAAAAAACTAAATACTGAAGGGAGGTGATTGGTGAGTGAAGGCAGCTGAGGGGAAAAGCACAGGTGACGTGAGTGAAGCTAATAGGCAGGGCAGAAGAAACTGAGGAAAACATGGCAAAACTAAACTAACCAGGAACATAAAACATGAAAAAAACTAACAGACATGACACATGTTTTGACATTAGATAACACATATAAAGGAGAAAATTGCAAGAACTGGGAAAAATGAATGATACAAAATGTATGTAACTATAACAGAGGAGGTGATGGAATAAAATGATAAAGGTGGAGGGAGTTTATGACATGTAGTTACATGCAGGAATCACAGCTTTGTTTCAGGCAGATCGGTATCTGGATTAGCAGAAGTGACAGATAAAGAAATGAGAAGTTTCATTGTACTCTACTATATAGAAAATGGTTTTAGTGAATATTCAGCTGCTGGATGTAAGCTTTACTCAGTCTTTTATTGTCTACGGCTTTTTTAATTTTAAAGCTCTGGATTTACCCACTGGCTACATGAAGACCATTTCTTTGGCTGTCTCAGAGAACTAAAAAAAAAGAAAAGAAAGAGACAGATTATGTAAACTAATACCCAGTATTCTCAGAAGAAGATTGGGTATTAGTTTAGGAAGAAGAAGGACATCTTGGCTTTCTTACCATCTCTTTTTTTTCTGAGGTTTCTCTCTCATCACCGGTCCATGGACATAATTCAGATAAATGTCATCTCTTCATAAGAACATGTCTGTCAATGAAATTTCATCTTGGATTTTCATGTGAAGAGAACAGTCCTTTTCCTTTAGTAAGAGGTATTTGTCCTAAGGCATTTCACGCATATGATTTGTAGTAAAGATCTAGGAGCGCCTTGGCCTGACAGTATGCAATTGAGTGAGCTGTTCCATTTTTGTGGAAACCACTGTTGAGCTTGTTCCATGAATCAAGTACATGGAGTACTCTGTCGTCAGCTGCACAGAGCTTACCCCATTGTGACCACCAGTCTGAGAAGATATCAGAGCTGTGGACTGATTTGATTTGGCCAGATTTGATATGACTTTATATTTGAGGAGCAATGTTCCAGCAATGATTAGAGAAAATCTGTCTCTTGTTTTTCTTTTTGTCTCTTTTTGTTGGACTACTTCACCATCTTAGGTCAGTACAACACATGACTTGAACATCATGCCTAAGAAGGATCCTTACCATCTGTCCACTGTCATCCTGCAGATGAAGGTAATATAAGTATTTGAGAAATAATTCAGTTATATGATTCTTTAGCATATTAGCATTCTAGTTGAAAGTGTTCTGTAATAAAGCCAACCCCAAGCTTGACATTGTGTAGGTATCATTAAATTTACTGTGGTCGCCCCTGTCAGAATGAACTCTGATAAAACCTTTTCTTTTTTTTTTGTCTTGTCAAGACCTCAGGAAATGGTGTCAAAAGAGTGCATGAGATGTCTCCTTTAATTTTTTATACTTAATGTATGCCAACCTACCTCTTTAAGAACAACCCTGTTATGGGTTAGCATGGTGAAAATCAAATATGCGCAACACACTAATGGATCTAAAGGCTTATCTAACATCAACACACTACATAGCTGTTCGGTAACTTTATCTTTAATCGCAATAACTTTAGGGTAATCGGCTGAGATACTTAATTTACACTTCAAAGAAATCCACCTGGTAAGTGGACTTGAGCAGCCACTGCAAGCACCGGATGTGATTCAGCAGGAGTTGAGTCAGTTTTACCACTAGCACTGACACCCCCTTATACTTCATTCACATGAATAAAATAATTGAATGTGCTTTATGTTGGGCTGTGGTCACAGCAGTATCTCTCGGGAAGCAAGCATCAGATCTTTTCTAAAAAGTCACATGTGCTTTACGTCCAATCACCACTTTTGTAGCACGTCACATAACAACCATGGAAAGTTGTTTTGGATCCCTGTGAGGCCTTTAAAACTGGCATGACTTGTTGTAAAATTTATTATTGAATGCAAAGCAGAATTATTTAATGTTTTCGACATGTAGCCTAATAAAATCTTATCAAAGCTTTGAAAACAGCCACCTCTGTGATATTAATTCATTTTCCCCTTAATTCTGTATTGGAAAAACAAATAAATGTTGGGATGTAAAGATTAAAGTTTCACACTTAAATGCGATTTTTGGTCAGGCAAAAATGTTAAAAGAATAATATACACACTTGAAAATAAACAGTTTTCCTGTACTTGACTGTTCCTGCCAAATTGAGATTTTCACATATTTATCATATCGTTGTATCTTTTTTTTCCGACCAGAATTATACTCCCACATATTTGTGAAGTGTAAAACATTTGGCACATTTTTAAGAGCCTTATCAAGAAAAGATGTTTAACACTTTGCAGATTTATCGAATATTTAAAAACTCTAAAGCCCTTGAAATGGAGCAGTTCCAGACAAAATTCATAAATATATAAATTCCAGATATCTAATAAAATGCTAAGCTTGTGGGAGGGATTAAGGTTAGTTTTGAATTTTATTCATATTTTCAAACCTTAATGGGTTTAAGGTCACACTTGACAGTAATAGATGTGAATCAAATATCTTTGACATGCTTTGGTCAAAATATCACAGGCAGCACAGCAGTTCCTTTTTTTTTTCATTCATCTTTTTGCATTTCACTTCTAGAGAGAATATGCATCTATGTCACTGTTTTATCTAGACCAGACCAACCTGAGCACTTGCATTAATGGACCCTGAATGGCAAAACATCATGGCTGCCTCTGCTACATGTGGGATCATTAGAAAATGATGACTATCATTTTAGATTAAACGCTATTGGTCTCAACTAGGATCGTTGTGACCAATCAAAGAATCTGTGGAACTCAACTCTGGCTTCGGTTCACATTAACACTTGACCTGTTGTTCATATAGGGGGAAAGAGACAATAGATTAGATAAAACTCCACTCAGTGGCTATAATCATTCTCAAGATACAATGACAGTTCTGTTCGGATTTGTTGGCTGACTTGAAACTGAAGCTGTTTTATGGTGAAATTCCACACATGGCTGTTGTCACAAGATTTGTAGTCACTATCACCATCTTTGTCATTTTGTATGTGTTGCCAGGTCCAATGCCTGATAATTCTCTTTATACAGGGCCCATGATTAAAAGTCTTGTTTAAAGACTTTGCCCAACACAATGAAGCTTGATGTCTTCTTGAGCCAAAATTAATCAGAGAAAGATAATGATTAACAAGTGAGAGACTGATTACATTCCTGCCTTGCTGTAACCCTGTATTAATCATGATAATTTTCCTCACCCTGACACCTTAAGTGAGTGTGCTCCATTTGCTTTGATACCATCAGGCTGTCGTTAAAATTGTATTAACTGGACAACAGTTTCCTGCCTGATATCAGTTTGATATTTATTGCCAACCTCAGATAGCCTGTAAAACCAACGCTAAGCTAGTGTCCCTATATTATGAGGTGTCAGTATTAAATGTGGACCAAATGTCTATAAATAGAAAAGTGTGTGTGATCAATGGGACTTTTTTTTTATATTATGCTAATCAAAAGTCACCAACTGGAGCTCAGAGCGGGATGTCAAAATATTTTTTACAATAACCAGGAAATATATGATCCATGATTATAAAACTAAACTATTAAAGCTACATTTCTTTCAATATCTTTGTGTCTGCTAACCTGAAACACCAGCTTGATGGTTTATCTTACACACACACACTTGCACAGTTATGTTACCCTGTTCTTCATTTGGAGGATCAGAGGTTTTGTCACTGTAGGTGTCAACGATGAGTCACACTGGCAAATTACTACATTTCAAACAGCTTTCAAATTACTTCCCTTCCAGTCGGGGGGTGCGCTGATAACCGATAACAGTTTTCACTTCAACAAGGAGTTTTGAGGACTCATCTTTCCTTTTGTTGGTTTTCCTCAAGGCACATCTGTAGTGCAGCCTTTGCCAGCATTAGGCAAACACTAAAGTACATACAGGCCAGCAAGCCATGGGCTAAAGAAAACTAACAGTGTTTCTGCAAAGCTGTCAGAATATTATTTGTAATGGGAGTGATTTTTCTTAGTTATAGAAAATAGTCTCACATTTGTTGACAGGGCTGCTGCAGAAACAAAATACACCCATTTACCTTTGAAACAGAAAATTGTTTAGGTAAAACCTATTTAATCTTTGTTCATCAAAGAAAGCTCCTTCAAGCTGGCAAATTGTTGATGATCTGCAGGGCATCTCATTCACCCAATTTAAGAGGCACTTCATGATCGAATGCATGAAAGCAATTGCATTTGAATTCTTTAATCCTATATTAATTACTGCACTAATGATTAAAGCATCTTTACATCTTTGAAAGCGCATTTAGAAATGACTTCCCAGAGTAAAACGCAAGCCAATTAATAAATAAGTGGTCACTGCATGATGGTAATGATACTTCTGGAGGTAACTTAACTGCTAGTGTAAGCCTTATATCCATAGTAGAGGTATCCTAAAAAGCAGTGTTTTATTTCAGTACAAGACAGTCATGAATTGCCTCTGCCCATGGAAAACATATGCAGCCTTTGGGTGCAGTTTAACTGTTGATAGGAATGGAATTTGAGTCCCGGTTTCTCTGAACCGCAGCAAAATCTGGTAGCTTGACAATGAGGGTGTAACAGAATTGTTTTATAGTAAATAAGGATTTGTGAGAAATGTGTCAATGATAAAATAAAACACATCAGTGTATATGGATGCACAAGTCTTGAAATTTGGCGGGTTTTTTTTATGGTTGTCTGCAAAACTGTGCCATATCTGCGATTACAACGAGAGTTTGTGGCTTTTTTACATCTGTGCTCTCTGGCGCTGTGACAGCAAACAATGTGGATGCAAACTAGAATTCTAATAAAGTGTTATGCTAGGTTCTACTGTATTACATTAGAGGTATTTGGCTACAGGCCTAGTGTCTTGTCATGAGGCCTTTCACTGCAGTGTGTATGTATTTTTGTCAGGGTTAGGTTCAATTCACTTTCAGCAGTGTGTTTGCTGATGCATGTGCCAGGTGTCTACAGTGGAGAGGGGAAGAGATTGATGATGAGCGCTGGTGTCGCACGCCCTGTTATGAGTCGCCTCATCAACCTCAAATTCATTGCCTGCTTCTGGCCTCCAACACCATCCGTCACTGACACCCCCAGTTCCTCAAAGCTTGCAATGCACGTTTTACAGCTAATATTCCAAGGGGGGAATAATTTCTGAGTAGCAGACACTGAGAAAATGGGACAACAATCACCACAATGTGCACACATTTTTCACATTGAATCCATTTTCACAGAGGGCCCTAATACTCCCACCATAAGTCTTTGTATAGGCCTAATAGGTGTTTGGCAGTCGCCGGCTGTTCTTATCATCATTTATGTTGCTTATAGATTTAAAGATTACTTTTAACACCTTATTTATCAAGGTGGATAGATATATTAACCCATCACAGATTACTTATGAAGGGATGGTGTTCATTCAAAAGCCTGTATAGGATGCAGAGCTTGCAAAAGATTTAAAGAACCAGCAAGAATGGAAGTCACACAGTTCCGGGAATATTTGAAGTTGTTACCTTCAGAACCTTCTTTTTCTTTCAAAACATTTATTTACTCACCATTCTTTTTTTTTTTTAAAAAGCAGCACTCCATTTTAAGGGAAATCAAAGGGATATTGGTTCACATTTAATAGCCAATGCCTTTACTTGTGGCCCGAGGGAACAGTCTAAGAAATAATGATTTCTCCTCTACCCCTTTATAAACTTCAGATATGAAATCAGTTATGATTCTGTCCTAAGTGTAGCAGTGCTCATTCTTACAATGAGTTCATAAAGCCATTTACTACTCCTAAAAACTGTATGAATACAGATGCATAAACCTTGGTGAAGTTTCATGACTGAAACTGTGTAGCACAGAGGCAAAAGTATTAATGGAGGGTTTTTTTTGGGTCACATTTATTTAACTGTTTTAACTTGGCTCTCTTTTATGAAATATCATCATGAAACTCTAAGCATGAGCACAAACTTTACTTCTTCCATTTTTAGCCAGGAAAAGTTGCAGACACTTCCTGGTAAATCATCAGGATATACAAAAACTGTTTGTACCACAACTAAATACAAATGTAAGGGACAGCGACAAGAAAATTAAAGCTCAGTCTTACCGAATGTGAAATGAGACACTCATCAGTGAACTGTGAGAAATATAAATCGGTTTTATTTGGTGGTCTAAGTCCTGGAATCACAAACACCAAAAACTGCTGAATGGACAAAAGTAGCAAAAGCGATCAATCCTGAGAGACTCCTGCAGACGTAAAAAAAGAAAGAAATAGCTTTATTACAAATGAATGGGAGAAACACGTATCACAACAGTCAAAAAATATCAGTGTTACAGACAGAGGGCCCACAACTGCTTTCTCCAGTAGATGAACACATCCTGTGCAATACACAGCTTTGGTTGGAGATGATCAGGAGGGAGACACAAGTGGCCCATAGTATGTTAACTGTTTTCTTAAACAGCATTAGAAGCCTACAGTGGTGCACAACCTATCTTGTGCCAGATAAACTGAATGACATCTTCATATGGGTTCCCTTTGGAAAGTTGCATAAACAAAGTTTTGCAACACCATGGGGTTACATGACACTGTAAAGAATCGGATTAATGGCTAAATTACAATAAGACTGAGTTGTTAAGTTCATGTATACACCTTAGTTTGACAAAAAATTGGACTGGATTGGATTAAGACCCCGAGATAATCACACTAAACGTGCTTGTAAATGGTGAAGCAAGTGGTGAATTGGATTTTGCGTTCTGCACATGCTCGAGATTTTTTCCCAGGGTCGTGAACGGGAAGTCAAAGGAAATGATATTACTGTTGTTGTCGCCGCCTTCGGAAAGAAGCAAACAACGCGATGGAGAATGTGCCATTGTCCATCGCGTTTGTGCAATAACACTCATCACAAATGAAATGTAGAGGGATGTAGCTTCATCTCGCTCTTCGTTGGCCATCTTTCTCGAATGCCTGAGTTGTTTTTTGGTGGTGGTGAAGAGGTCAACCCGGAAGTGGCTCTATTACCCCTAGTTGAAATGGGTACAGGATATGACATGCTTTGCGTCAATGATTCGATTTATTCACCACATATACAATAAGGAGCATAGTCCAACTATAGCTATAATTTATCTCATCATGTAGACCCACTGAATGTCAGAGCAGCGTCCCTGATGCACAAAAATTACCATTATCCTTAATTATAGTAGTCACAATTAAACAAGACCATATGAAAATGAACAAAAGAAATCTTTAAAAAAAATACTACCATGCTAAGCAAGCTGTGTGAAATGACTGTTTGGTTACATGTTAAGATGTTATCGTTTTCCGTCGCCACCTTATCAAATCTTGTCTTCATAAATGCGAGTTTGTATGTAGGAAAAGATGTGTGCACGCTTTCTGTGTTTGGCCAAGGGGCGTAAAAGGACCACAAAACGACATCTTCCTCAAAAATATCAAATAAATGCTGGCTAAACAAACAACAAATAGAGGCTTTAAAGTGCTTGAGACTTGCTCAAGTCGAGAAGACATAGCCGTGTGAAAAGCTGCGATTATGTCTTTGCAGCAGTGTCATGCAACTTCAGATCTGGTAAGATTTGCTGTCCCTAGATTGTCATGATTTTGGTTCCAAAAGTTTTGCTTTCTATGTGTTGTCCATTTTTAATGGTCATGGTATTGACCAGACACATTTGAGTGGGATTTAGATGCTCGCAGGTCAATATCGTGTGGTCTATCAAATAGTCTCAAAACAATTGTCAGTCAGTTATTTTATTTAGCTTGTTTTTGCATCTATACAACAATTGACGCATGGAACAGTAAATCTTTTCAAGATTGCTTCCTGTCTATTACCTGAATATCTGTTGGCTGTACCAGAGGATCTGAAATACTGGCTGGTTCTCCCATCTCAGTGTCGAAGAGTGTATGTTAGCATGTTATGCACTTATGGGTCCCAAGTCAGGTTTATCAAGAACAATCAAGAACTACTTGAAGGGCAGGTAAGGTTGAGGCTGTTACTAAAACATCCACAGACCTTAGTTTGACTTAGTAAACATATTCTCCTCGCTTTCTTCTCAATTTTTCTTCTCTTCTCAATCACTGTGTTAATCTGTCGTAATTCTGTTTATTGGCGCTTTCATCGTCTTCTAACCACCTTCCTTTCATCAACCATCAAACCCACTTGCAGATTAAGTCACATTTCAGGGTAGGTTCATTATCCTTTCTGTTCCCTTTAGCTTGGAAAATATTTGCATACCTATTCACCCTCTTTTGAAAGTGCCTCAACCTTCAGCATTGGCCAGATATCCTCTCCAGAAAGGCATCACACATTTATTATGCACCGCAATCTGTTAATTTGTCATCCAAGTATAGAAATGAAAACTGCATGTGAAAAAGAGCTGGTGACTCAGACCAATGGTGAGACCCGGAAACAGAGCCTGACGGAGGTCAGACTTGCTCTGGCAATTCGAGGCACTGTCTTAATCAGTTCCTTGTGATCCTCAGACCTCACAATTTAAAATCCAAGCTCCTAAAGATGTTTACAAGTGTATCCTCACAATGTGACAATTTAATACATCCGAGGCAACTCGACTTTGTCGTCCAGCCCTCTGTCTTAAGCTGGCAAGATTGGGGCCAAAATGTACATACTGAATATTCACATTGAACCTGGTATTGGCCTAATTGTGTTGAGAGCTTTGGAGTCAACATCAACTGTGAGATGGGCATAAAGACTTCTTCTTTCTTGAAGTTAAATTACTGAAAAAATATAAATTCTGACATCCTGGAAGAAGGAGGTCTACAATCTTAAACTGGGACTTAAAGACATGACTGTCAGTCATCATATTGACAAAAAAAAGTATGTTCTGAAAAGCAAATCACCAGAATTTGAAAGAGTCTAGCCGCATCTCGACTGCTCCCTAAGGAATAACCAATTGTGAACAATCTTGTTCTGACCAAGTGATAATTTTAAGCTTTTAGGCTTAAGTGTTTATTTCCCTTCACAGCCTGTACTGTCACAGTCTGACGAGAAGAAGGGAAAGAGCGGTTATTATGGTCATTTTTCTCTGTTTTAGATCATAAAAAGCATTCTTTTGCTGTGTTTTCTCTTTATTCCATATAGATATAAATGTAGTGTGCTGTCCTACATTGTATGGTTTCCTCTCTTGATTCAATAAAACACACTTGACAAATGATTTGATTTAAAAATGTATATATGGTTACAGGTTACATGATTTGGCATATAATACAGCATTTATATAACCCCTATGCTCCTCGCCAACCTCACTATGTCACATGATGGCAGAGGCACCTAGCTTATTTGGCTGGGGAAGGTGCAGACTGTATGACATGTAATCGTTGTTTCTAGAAACATAAAATGGCTGCATGAGTCTGAAGCTTCAGAAGCAGTGCTGTCCACTGAACATGATTTTTATTGTGAGATTTTTGTTGCCTCATTCTCCTAAAATAAAACAAGAATCAGCTAATCGTTGAAAAAGACATATTGTGGACATGAACAAAATTATAAATATAAATGGATCTCTTTTTCTTGGTTCTTGAAGACGTTTCCCAAACTCTCCACTCTCCTCCTGGGAAATAGACAGACAGAAGCAAACAGAATTTAGAGGATACAAGCCCTAAAGAGACATGATGGAGGATTCTCCAATTAGAAATCAGGGCCACCTGAATTAATGGTTGCTACAGCAATAGCTTACATTTAAAGGGATATGGGTCATTGTGTGTGGGGGGGCACAGCACCATTCAAAGATGATGTCAGACAGAAATGGAGGCAAACATGTCAAAGCTTTTATTTTGACAGTAAGGCATGGGAAACGTAGCTGTGACAACTCCTTCAAAGTGAAGGTTCTGGTAACAGTATATATATGTAAGAAATGTGTGTGCTAACCTGTTTCAAGCTTTTTGAAAAGCATGTATCCTGCTGAATTCGTATGGTAGATGATAGTGTGGGCGCCCAGCACATCGTCAAGTCCCAGCATTGCATAGTGTTGCAGGAACCTTACGGTACAATTACTTGTCCTTACCTCGTCTGACATAGTGGCGTGGGTGGAAAAAGCTTCTGTTAATCACAAGCTCTATTTTATCACTTCCAGGTACAGACCCTTTGCTGTGCCGAGTGAGGGAGCTGCATTAGCACACTTGCTGAGAGATCCCCATCCTGCATTACTATAATTGTGGCCAGAATGGCTGCATTCATCTCTCCCTATCTTCCAGCATTTGAAGCATGTCGATTTTCAGCTCTGCCTCACGACCCTGCCACCCTGCTCAGTGCAATACCAACAGTGCAAAAGAAAAAGTTAATTAAATGGAACAAAAGGCCATCCACGTGTAGTCATCGCCTCTTGTCTTAGCAGTTTCTACAGGGATCCATCAGTGACAGCATGCCCCAACCTCCTCCCAAGGTTCATTTGTCTGTAATGTACATTAGTGTTAGAAAGGGGAAGTGTGTTTGTCTCTGTGCATGTATGTGTGCGTGTTAGAGAGCATATAACAAAGGGAGAAATGGAACTATTACCGTGAGGTGTGTATGTGTTCTCCAGTGTGTGTATTCCATTAAATGCAAGCATGGTGCACCGGTGTTAAACTGTGTGAGTGGCCTAGCAGGCGGTAGAGTGTGAGTCAGTGCGGGGGTGCCGACATGGAGTGAGGGTAAGGGGCCAACTAATGCTGAGTGGCAGTTGATAATGCCAGACCGTTATATCAGCATCTGCCCTCCAGCTCCATGCTTACCTCTCTGAGCTTTCTGCCACCATCAAGCGTTTCAACAAAGATGCACACACACACACACACACACACACACACACACATATGAGTGTCTTGCAAACAGTCCATATTCTGCAGCAAACAGTCCCTTGTGCAGAATCTAATCAAAGAGAGGTTATGTGATGCCTCAAGGCAGTGTTACAAATTACATCTCTTTTTGATGTGTGCATATCTCATCTGTAGTCACAAACCACATATTTGTACAGAGGCGATGCACAACTGTACATAAGAACAAAGCTCCAGTTTTGTCTCTAGGTAGCAAGTGAGTGCGTTTCCTTTTCTGACGCCTAATCTTCACACAAATTCGGGACGTCATCAGTGCATCTCAAAGACCTCAGATGATAATTCCGCTCATCTACACACTATATTTATCTGATCCCACAAGAGCTCCAAAATATTTAAGACGTCTTTTATCAGGATGCGCAGTAATTGCTCAATAAAGTTGTCTTCATGTGACTGACATCTTCAGCTAATATCCAATTAACCTCAGAACATCACTGATAATAGAGAATCCCTGTCTGTGATTACCTGAATGTAAAGTCCAAAAATGAACACATGGTACGATGTAGCCATGCAGAAGAAAACGTATCCATATACATGGGCTAACACAACACACACACCTGGAAGAAACAGCCTTGATGCAGTGAGAAATGAACTCGTTTTGAGGGCTGACAGCTAAATTTACTGGCACACAAGGCCAGAGCGGGAGCTCTGCAATGACAAATGAAGTGTATGGAAATGAGCTTGGCTTTAACTTTATGAATAAGCTTGTTTCTGCATTATCCAGTACATGGATGCCAGTAATGACAGCGCAGTATCTTACTTTAACTTCAGCACAACAGGAAATCAGAACAACAGAAGTAACTGTATATCTATTCAGCCTGGAGCACAAAAATATGCCATTATGCCAGACCTTGGGAATGACTGGCTGGCAATGGAAGTTGTTTTTATTTTCTAATAAATTGAGAAAATGGAAGTTGGCAAAAAAGAAATAGAAATAAAAAGAAACTGTTGAATTCTTGTGTGAGTAATGAAAGTGTCCCTGTAAAACCCAGAGTTGTTTACAGCAGCAAACCTTTGATTTTTATCGTGATGTTTCAGGCAGAATGTGTGAGGTTTAGACCCCTCAGGCAGACAAATGTCAGTTCTGCACTGTTACTCTTCAGCAAAGCAGCAGAATTTTCCTTCTTTTCTTGGTATCAATAATGATCAGGATTACAGCCACAGAGCATAAGACCAGTCATTTAGAAAAGCTTTTAGCTAGCAGTGCAGTGTAATAGTAAGGGTACAAAATGGCATGCTCAAATAATGCGGAACTAATGCATGAGTCATGATGACTTTATAAATCATGAATTAATGTAGGATGTATCATAAATTCCTGTTAGTCATTTTAAAACTAAGCGGATCACTCTGGGTTTTATGTGATTAAAGGTAACATATATAAGAATGTGAATCTGTGACTTCCATGACTTTGTCCGTTGCCTGTAACATCCCGTGGACTGAATTCTGTGTGAAGAATTCAAGTCAAATTCTTCTGGTAAATCCAGAGATGTTTACAGCACCAACAGTGTGCAAGATGCTAACGTTCCCTTAGAAATTTGCCTCACACAGCATACAATCCAACACAAAGTCCACATAAGCACAAAAAGCAAATAGATTTTCATCAAACGACTGGACAGGCCAGTCGCATTTTACTGATGGTAAAGATCAGCATTGATAATGAAACTTGGATTCATGGAGGAGCCTCCCTCCCAAATGGGCTTCGGAGACCAAAACCAAACCTGAGCTGGAGAGACTGAAGTTTTGGACATGAGCAAAAGAGGATGTGCAACTTCTAATTTAGACATGCATGTCACAGAGGAAATTCTTGTTGTCACAACTGGAGTTACTGTTATTGTAGTGGCACTTGGATAGAGCACACAGGAGGCAGGACATGATGTAAGAAATAGACTGTGAAAGTTTTTTTTTTTTGTTACAGCACATCAAAGATGATAGATTAGCCTTCCCACTTACCCATAATGATGGCTGTTCCTGTTTATCGGTACTCCTCTTACATGTAACCACGATAAGCTACATTCAGGCATTAAAAAGCAGCAACTGATTTCACCGTGCACACTTCCTCACTGCCAGCAATGATACTTCTGTGTAACTCCACCAAATGTCTGTGTGTGTGTGTGATGCAGACATTTGTGTTCTCACGTATCACCCATCTGGAACATGTCTGGGGAAATTGTAGTGTTGGCTGCAAAAACCTTGATAGTCTGTTATAGCAAACATAGATTAAGCTTTATGATAATAACAGTGTAACTTTTGTCCTGGACACTTGCTCGTAGCTGCTCACAGATTGTGATGTGCATAAGGCCGTCAGTTCACTTAATGGCTACATCAACCATGAGAGTTGCTTATAAAACCTTTCCTTATTAATCAACCGATAATTTCTTACTTTTGTTTACTTCAAACATGTGGCATCAAATTAGCCTCGTTTTTGGCTACATGAGCAGAGATTTTGACATAGTAGCCAAATAGCAAAACCACAACTTTTGCACACATGGCACACACTGTCCCATAAACGTTTCCCCCCATCCACAAAAAGTAGTGGCTTTAAAAAGGCATTTACATTTTTCTGAACATTATGAACTCATCTCATTCTTCTATACAGAATTCCATTTATTGGGTTTAATAACACTGAGAAAGCCTATTGAAACTGTACAATTTGATTTGACTCCGATTTGTGCATGTATAAAGCACAAGAACAATGATATGGTCAAGAACAATGATATTGCCTTTTTTTTTGTTTCAGCTTAAAACTACATGGTAAACACCTGCGTACTTCACTATGGTTTGGAAAATGTTTCCTCGTTTGTGGCCCTGAGCAACTTGCATTCAGACAGATGTTGTGCCACAATATTCAGTTCTTCTGAATACACTCATGATTTGACGGTGGTCCTATGAAGAACACAGCAGCTGTTGTTCGTGATTTAGTGCTTAATACCCTAGACAACACCACCCATTCTTCACCCAAACAGTCTCCTTTTTGTTTTGGTCCACAGGGGCCTTCACGTATCTATTTCTTAAAAGGGAGCAAGAGCATGGGTGACATGCAGCAAAGGGGCTGGGCTGGAATAGATTCTAAGCCGCTCTGGTCTCCCAGTCTGCCACTGATTTTTTTTTAAATGGCAAACCTGCTTGTGATCTGATTTATTTTTCGACACTTTCACCATTTCCATTTCAACAACAATAAATGTCATTAAAAAAAAAGAAATAAATAAATAAATAAATAAAAAAAAGCCTTACCAGGCATCAAATACAGCAGTTTAGAAATGTAACACAAGCAAAGATGGTTGGCTGACACATCTGAACACATGTTCTTTTTTTGTTTCACTAATATGAACTAGCTGAAGTATTTCCAAGAGACAATAACATTGAAGATTTTTTTTACGATTGTCACATTATTTGAAATGATAAAATGAATGTATGACAATCACAAACTCATAGTCACTTAGAGCAATCATCCATGCATGTAATCATCATACATTACTTTGGCATTTACTTGCCCTTATTACGAAGTGTTATTGATTCATTCTGTGGTGTGAAAGAGAATGCAGATGAGAGGCCACATCATGGGAACAGTGTGCCTCTGACTGAAAGACAAGCAGCCAGACATGAAGGGAGAGAGGGTGGGAAATTGTGCCGTCCCGGGAAATTGGGCAGAAATTGAGCAGCAAAGCACGGCTGCTCCCGCGGCCCATGAGCCATGCAGCTACAGTGGTTAGGGGCCACCTCAGACAAAAGCCTAACAACCAGGCTGCGAGTGAAATAGGCCTCTGGAGTGTGATCCCCTTTTCTGTATGTGACCGCAGATGCGAGTCGTTGTTTCTTCGGAGCACGTCACCAAATTACACTAATTGGCAGCCTGTGAACCAGGTCGCTCTATACCCCCTACACCCCCCTCCTCTCTCTCCTGAGTCTGAAGCGAGGAGAGAAAGGCATAAGTAAGGGAGAAAGATGCAACACGCTAAGTTTTAATGTGCGTGAAGTAAAATGGCTTCGCAGCAGCTCTATCACTACAATTTTCCCTTTTCATTGAGGAAAGCACTATTTCATTCATGCCATTTCCGTTCATTCATCAGCTGGGGCCAGCCTAGACTCACAGTGCCATCTCCCCACCAATACTCTTATCAATGGGAGTGACGTCAGCACTGCCTGCAGCTGGGGGGTGGCGGTGGGGGATCACGTGGTCCAAGAAGGGTATATACAACATAGATGCGCTGATCGTGGTGCTGAAAACATTCACTCAATTGTACAATAGCGCAAGCGCTGCTGCGATTCAAACACACCTTAAAACTAAATAAAGTCAGTTTGGCTTTTTCTTTTCTCTTTTCTTGATGTTGGTAACAGGCTGAAAAGATTGGGGGGAAAAGAAATAGAAATTCTGTCAGCTGATCCACTATTCATGATATATTCTTGGCTTTTCCCGGGCGTTGAGAGTTTCACCACTTCCTCACCCCCAAGTGGGACTTCAGGTAAGTGGAAAGACATCTCATTCTGTGTTATTCACAAGAAACTTTGATCAGATAGATAAGGACATTCACTACCCGTCATTGATCTACGGGTTTTGTTAGCAGAAGTTAGGAAAAGGAAATGTTTTATGCTTGTGGAGTGTGTTTGAACATCTTTTAAAATCCAAACCTTATCGCTCGAATTAATTTTTTTTTTTTTTTGCTGCGACTGTTTGTTGGCTAATTGTAAAGTAAACACGATCTTCGTTGGGTTTTTTTTTTGTTTTCTTTTAAAAAAGTGGAATTCAACAAAACACAATTGTAGCTCTATAGAGTCGGGTAGATTTCCAAGATAACTATTTCCAAGTATTTTTTTTCCTTTTTCCAATTTTTTGGCGCATTTTTGGAAAAGTTCATATTAATATAAAAGCTGTAAAAGTAAGGCTCCGAGGCTCAGTATAATGTAAAAAAAAAAAAAAAAAAGAAGAAGCGTTTTCTTATTTTGTATTTGTTTTGAGGAGATGGTTGAAGAATGAAGCCTCTGCTCTATGTTTAATAAATAGTCAATTTCTGTGCAGCAGCTTCTCTGTACACCCCCCCCCCCCCCCCCCCCATGTTATTTCGCCTTTGATTTTCTTTTAAAACGTCACCAACGTGACCAAAATGTGTTTATTTTTTGGATTTAAAAAGATAAGCACCTTTTTCAAGCCGGTTCAAGCTGTCAATTTCCAACAATCTTTTTTTTATGTTTTATTTTATTTTTAAAGATTAATTATCAAATCCTTACTGGTTAGGCAGTTCCAGCAATAACTCAGTGTTCATTTTTCGCCTTTGGCGGATCAAGTCTCATCAAATTGAAAATAATTCAAATGCAAGCTGTTGAACCAAAATTGTGCGCTTGTCTGCATTCCACGACTGTGCACTGAGGAGAAACATGCTCACATCATACAAGGACAAAGCCGCGTGGTCTCACTGGCTACTCCCTCGGTGCCTTGCGCAAAGATACCTCAATCCCCTTAAATTAAACCCCCGGTTCATTTATTGTTTGGACGGACCACTCAGGGACCGTAGGGTTAAATAATCCAGCCGTAGCCACAAGCTTTACGCATGACTTCCCGGTGCGTGCCATCTTTACACCAGTGCACCGTCGAATCATTTTGACGCATGGAATAACAAAACCACAGATTGAATGGAGACCTAGCTATCAGTTCGACTTTTTTGCATTTATTTGTAAAGAAATAGGACTTAAAATGGAAAGTGCGCGCACCCTGGTTGCGTTGGCTTGGAGGAAGAGGTGAGTTTTTTTTGTGTTTTTTTTTATGTGTTACCATAAAGAAAGAGAAAATTCAGTTCCTTGGCGTGAATATTTAAAAATCGTAAAAATTTGGCAGATTAAATCAGGATCTAGATGGAAAACGCCAGAGCGTCTGTGATTCTTAATCAATATTTCCGCGCCGTGTGAATATAGTGGCTTGGTGTAGGTTCCAAACGCACATTCTTATTGTGAACGATTACCTTCTGTCTAAAATATAAGGGCATTTTCGCAGCAAATTCAACGAATTACAGCTGGTATACAGTTGAGCTTCATCTCCATGTTTCCACATTTACAAATCATGTCATACAGGAACAGCAAACAATGTGACTGATGCTAAATATTGAAACTAGAACAGATTTTCCGCCAAAAACACTGCACTTGTCATGGCTCATTAGACTGCTTTGTCTGCCTGCTTTGCTCTCAAACGTCTGTAGAATTAAACAAAAAAAAATCTGCTCACAGTGTTAAATGCTTTTGGTAACTGGCTTGAAAAGATAAATTGCTTGTAAATTAAAAATCAGTAATAAAAATGGCAGCTTAACTCAGGTTCAGTAACCTTGCGTCTTTAAGTCAGTGAAATATCTTTCAAGTTCTTTCTGGACATCTTCAGTCAGATAATATACAAAAGAGCTGCATTCTATTCAAAAGATCCCAACCTCCACTGAAAGAGAAAAAACTATGACAGATGACTCGTGACTTATTTCTCATGTGTCTTCTCTCCTCCTCTCTCTGCCTCCCTTTCTTCTTCTTCAGGTGCTTAACCTCCCTCCTGCCAGTTCTGCATGGTCATGACCTGTCATCACGCCCTTTCCACAGCCCACCTCATCCTATTGGTCCTGCTCATTGTCACTCCACATCTAGCTGGCGCAGCCCCTGCGTGGGGTGTGGGAGGGGAGGGAGGGGTGGAGGGGCGCACCCGGACAGACCATAAAGAGGACAGCCTTGCCCCCTTTCTCTCTACCCTACCTCAGAGCCTCTCTGGCCCTGAAAACGAATCGGTAGACCGGGGTCGGGGCCCGGGTCAAGATAACCAATTAGATAAAGTGACGGACCCTGCGGAGGTGCTCGCCGTTCTTTTGGCATCCCTGGACCACCCTGGGGACAGTGAAATCCAGGCGAGTAGAAACAGAGACTGGGATGAGGATCAGAAGCAGCCCTCCATTGAAGACTTGGAGGGTGGCGAGATAAGGAGAGCAGAGCAGACAGAGGGAGAAAGGGGGGTGGAGGAGGACAAGGGGGGGCAAGGGGCTGATAAGGCTATTGAAAAGCTAATTTTAGGCCATTTGACAGCTGCTCAGGGGGATGACTTGAACGAAAAGGAGGAGGAAGAGGATATAACTACAAGGTCAGAAGAGGTTCAAAGGTGGTCTGTGGAGGATGTGGGTCCTGATAGTGCAAGTGAGGAAGAGAGAAAAGAGGATGAACAGGGGCAGGAGGAAGGCAATGGTTTAAAAAGTGTCCTAGACAAGGCTAGATTTGGTTCCTCCTTACAGGGAGAGGATCCCTCTTTGCAGCGCAAAATAAGAGGTTACTTCCAAAACATTGACTTGGGTCTTCAAGACAATGAGATCCTGCCTCCTCTCAAGGGCTACAAGGCATACAACACTCAACTAGCACGAGCTGGAAAGAAGCAGCACTGGCAAGAGAACCAGTCCCGTAACAGACCAGTCAAGGGTGGGAACTTCATGGATGACTTTGATGATGAGGGAGAGGAGCTGGAGGAGGAGGTTGAGGAAGAAGAGGAGAGCCTCTCCCACATGGAGGAGGAGGCAAGGGCGCGTGCAGAGAAACAGGAGGTTCTCAGGCAGCAGGAGGAGGCAGAGCGAGCAAGAGAGGAAGAGCAGAGGCTGGCAGACATCGCCTCTGACATGCTGCTGCAGTACATGGGGAGGAAGCAGCAGTCCTACATGAAGCCGCGGCAGAAGAGCAGCAACACCGCAGAGGACAAGCGATCAGAGGAGGTTCTCCCTGATGAAGACGACCTGGACCAGCAGATGATTGACAGGCTGATTGAGATCAGCAGCAAGCTGCACCTGCCTGCCGATGATGTGATTGAGATTATTAGTGATGTGGAGCAGAAGAAGAAGAAAAGGAAAGAGCTGCAGCAACAGCCAATTAACAGCAACCCCATTGCTCCGCGCTTCAGGCCTCTGGTACCTCCTCCTCTGGCTGCCCCGCCAATTTACCACTACACAGCCTCAAAAAACCCCAAGAAAGCCCCTTATAAGTACAACAAATCCAACAAGAAATGGCACAAGGACAAGGTCAAGTCGTACAAGCAGGACTATTGGTATAAGCCTCAGAAGCAGCTTGACTACTGGTATAAACCCCAGAAACAGTTTTTAGCCTTCCCTTCTTATCCATACTACCAAAAGCCATATCGAGCCTACTACCCTGTTTACTTCCCATATCCCAAACAACAATATTATGGCAAGCCCTCCCCCTCCAGAGACCAACCCTTCAGCCCCCAGGAACTTGACCTTCAGGCCCCAAGGCGTAGGCACAGGGCAGGGGGTAAGAACCGCGGACAGGCCTGGAGGCAGCAACCACCACGCTTGCCGGTCACCCCTTATATCTCAAACTATATCCTTCCTCACCCACGGACCTACCAACCCTTGCCCCCTCCTAAACCAATAATCACACCCAGGAGGGGCAGGCGACCACCGTACTACTATCCACAAGTCACACCAGGAGATGACTATGAGGAAGATGGGTTGGTGCCCCAGCTGGACAGTGAGGAAGAGCTGGAGAACTTTATTGAGAGGATCTACATGAAACGCAGAATGTATTGAGAGATTTTTTTTGGACATTGTCAGATCAAAGAGACTGACGGAGGTGGGGTAGATTGAAAGTAGCTAAAAGCAGAGGGGAAATAAAGGACTAAAGGAGATGTGTTTTGAGCCTGATGGAAATTTAAGGTCTGTTGAGTAAAAAGTTCAATTTCTGGTTTATTCACTATAATTTTGTTGGTTTTCTCAGTCAGGGAGAGGATGATAAGGTCCCACTTTTAAGCTCCCTGTAACCATGTTCAGCCTCTTGATCAGTTTACATTTTGAAACAGAACATACCATGGTGTATGTCTGCCTCCATTCAGGTCGATCTCTGATGCTCCTGTATATTTCAGAGAATTATAGAGAACGCACACATATATAGACACACAAATGTACACACAGAGGCATGCATACACATCAACACATCTCGCATCTTTGACGCATTCACAGGCAGATGTGCCCATCTTAAGAGAACTGCGTTTACAACATCACTTTGTATCTTTTGCTCGATATTCTGTAAGTCATATCACAAAACTCAAGCAGTTCATTGACTTCTTAGCTATACAAAAAGAAAAAAACAAACAAAAAAAACTGGACACTGCTACTGTCAAATGGTGACTTTTTTGTTGTATTTGATGTGTGTAGATGCCTTTCTTATGCCCAATTGGATCAACTTTAAACAGCTGAAATTTTAACATACACACACACACGCATTTCAGTTGTTCAAACTCAAGATTCAGATTTTTGCCTTACAAGCACCATGGTTCTATAAGGGAATTATCACGCTGCATATTACTATCATCACACATGGTCCCGATGTAGAAACCCTGTGGACTCCAAAAGCACAAACTTAAACACTAAACACTTCCAACCTGGTGGACCAAGGGTTTTCACTCATTTAGGGATCAAGAAGTTATCGTGTCAACATATCTATGGCAGATCCACTATTATGAACATCATACCTTTCTCATTGTTCATATCAAATCCAATTTTCTGACACGTTTTTTTTAAAACATTGTCTCACACACTGGGCCATTTGGTCATTCATCTCTAGTTTTTTTTTAAGATTTATTTTCAAAAAAAAAAAAGAAAAAGAAAAGAAAATACTTGAAATCATCCACTCTGTGTTCCGCAGCCTTTTAAAAACTGATTTCCACAGAGAGGCTAGGAGCCTTCTGCATCATTATCAGAAGAAAATTCATTGAAAAGCTTCAGGCCGGGGAGTCAGGGATTGTGCTTAAACCGTTAAATGCACGTCTTTCTACTTGCATCTTAAAAAATGAACAAAAAAAAAGAACAAAAAAAAGAGAAAAATAAAACAGTGTGGAGAACTCAAAATGGTTGTTTTCTCTGAGAAAAACTGTGAACATTTGAAATGAAAAAAAAATATCAAAGGAAGAGGGCCACTGTGTCCACAGTGAAGCCATCTGTCTTGTAAAAGGAGAGTGTTGTTGTTGATGTCACCTTTAGCATTGTAAGATGTACAGTGTGAAATAAATATGCCCGTGCAATGTGTAAATAACAGCATGATGATTACTAGTTTTGCTATATGATAAAAAATAAAAGCAATTATTTTATTAAAGTTCAGTTTTTTAATGGCTTTTTGGAGAGTGCTATCTTGAATTTATGCAGCAGCAAGAGCACTTGGTTCTCAAATAAGAAAACAAATCCAAATGCACAAAGGACAGACAATCAGCAGCGGCTTAGTGACAAGCACGACTCATATATGTCAGAGTCCCATCAGTATGGAAACAAAGAAAAAAACCCTATAGAGGGAGTTTATTATATCTCCAACAAATCAACACTAGAACCAAAAAACAGGATGAATGGGTCTGAAAAGAGGAGAAAAAACGAAGAATGGAAAAATTCTGAAGGAGGGAGGGAAATGGTAACTGCAGTGATTGATGAGTCACATGATTGGTGGATGAGTCATCCATCTGTACACTTTACTGCGCAGGACCACACACTCACACTCACACACACACAGACACACACATACATTTGCACATTCTCTTTGAGCTGTATAGTAATTTAGCTGCTGGCATTCAAGATAAAGATTGAGTCATATTTGCTTCTGCCTGGAGCCTGCCAGTCGGCTGGTGGAAAGGTGTTTGGTAGATGGGTTTTGCCATATCTTGTTTCCACACCTCCCCCTCACTCTCACATCACACGGGCAATATGCCCCCCTGCTGTAATTCCTTGAAGTGAACCTGGTTGCCGCTTGTTTGGCAACAAAACAAACTTCATGCGTGCCATCAAGCGCACAAACACTGGCAGTGATTTGCAGCCTGTCAATATGGTCTAAATCACACGTTATCTTGCCAGCCTGCTCTTCATTTGATTTGAATGGTACCTTTCATGGCTTCATCTTGGCTTGTTAAGTAATTCCTGGACACCATGTTATGGATTCAGATTTTCAGTTACAGTCTCTTAAAATATTCTATCCGCTAATTCAGTAAGTGACTGGAGGAGCAAATGTGTTTATTTGTTCTAGCCTACACTCAGTGAGCGAGTCTTTCGGAAGCAGCAACCAGCCCTGCTGTAACATACTTCAGTGGTAAATCTGTCATGCCTGCACCCTGTTCTGTATCATTTGCAGATGCACCCATTAAGCTAGAAAATAAGTGGTCGAAAACATGTAGTATGAAGACTTTGTGATGTGGTTTAGCTTCGCCTGATCAAGTTATTCAGTTGTCCCCAACCTAACCAAACAGGAAGCAAGAGAGAAAGGAAACAGTGTATGAAAAAAAAGCCAAGCGTATAATGTAAGTAAAGTTAACAATTTACTGGAGGCAAACCCAATTTTTCTGGATGAAAGACATGAGTGTCAGACCAAAAAACATTTCAAGGTGGAGTGTTCAGACGAAATATAACTGCTTCTGTTACTCACAAGAGCGTGTCTTTTTGTTTAAATAGGGCAGCAGTACAGCAGTGTGCTGCAGAGGAAAAGGCAGCTGTCTTCAGTACATTTTCTTATACCATTTGTTGGATTTAACAACTAGAAAAAGATCAGCGTTTGGGCAAAAATACAATCTTTCTTCTACCCCACCATTTCATTGGTGAATGTCATGAAGACATTTTACCAGCAGCTGCTCTCGCTTAACTTTAGGTTGTCATGCCATGCATGAACAAACGACATTAGTTTATTTTTGGAATGAGGACAGTTTCGCCAAATTTGATGCACGTTGCTGATTTTGATGATCTATTTATTGTTTTATCGGCCATGGGTCGTGGAAATTCAATCTAACCCGGGACTAATCTTATATTTTCACTTGAAATGGGAACAATCTTTCTGGTTAGGGTGTTAGTTTGACAAATGACAAAACCGACCACTAATCTGTTGCTGTTCCTTCTCAGTCAGGAAAAAAAATAAAAAAATAAACCTTTTTTTTTTTACTAAAGAAAAGTTTTGAGTGTAAGTCACTTACATAAGCAAAGAACTACTCAACAGTTCTGATACAGCTGATGCTATAGCAGCATCCCTGCCACCTTTTTACTGTTGGCACCGCTAAAACCTGGAGTTTCGCATGCACAGGACCCAGATTTATCTTCACCAAGGCTGTGATCTCAGAACTCTCACAAGATACCTTCCGCTCCACTACTGTTTGACTGGCTTCTTCCCAATTATTGTCATAATTTGCTCTGAGGAAGTAACATAAAGGTTCTTCAGACCTGCTCACAAAAACTCATTAAATAGCGGTCTACAGTTGCCGAATTTAACTTCTAATATAAATTTGAATCTATTGATGAAGCATTTTCTGGAAATTGATACACGATGTAAACTAATTCAGTTGAATTTTTATTCAATTACTTTTAACTGAAGAATCAGTCTAATTAAATTGTAATAGTGATTACAGTTAGTGATTCTGTACATAAGTTATGAGTGAATTTGGTTCAGATTTAGTCACTTTGTAGATTTTGCACAGCTAATACATCATGATGCAGGTGAGCAGATGTGCTCTGTTGATACATGAGGTCCATGATGAGGATTCTTACATCGTAGTTTATGAAAGGCACATTCTCGCCATGGACAAAAGAGCGTTGTTGGGATGCTTCCGTTTACATTCCTACATTCATCCTTGTGTATACTGCACAATTAAAATGACATTTTTACAGCACAATAACACCATTGTGTATCGGGCCTTAGATCGCATTGCGTCCTCATAGTAATCATTTTTGTTTTTCCCGGTGGGCATGCTATAATTAAAATGCTATTTGAATTTTTCAAAAGGCTCCAACTCTCATAGGCACAAAATCTGGTATACAACCAGCCCCTGGTGCGGAAGAGTCTGACAGCACAACAATTCATCAAGAAGCTCATGCATTTACAGAAACAAAAATATGAGGGAAATAGTCATCCATTAGTAATATGAATAATTAATAGTCTTTTAAAAATATGGTGAAACGATGAGCATAGATTTTCAACAGCAGTGAGACCTTGTTTCAACCTTGAGCTTAAATGTAAACATGATATTAGCTAATGAAAATCTATATTTGTGTGCATAAGTATAAGCTTATAGTTTACTATAACAGATGTTTGCACAAAGAAAGTTTTTGACCAAACTGGCAAAAGTTTTTCTCCAAGAGCTGGTGTAACAGGTGCATTTGCTCGTGGCTTGAGGTACATAATGTAAAATGACATAAAATTAACCAAATTACTGATCCAAAAATGGTCCTTAATAGGTTGCATGGCAACTAACAGTAACTCATTTCTGTGATTTTTGCTTAGCAAATGGTGCATTTTTGTGACCTGTTTTGATGCTTTTTCCTCTTTTCTGTGGTTGTACTCTTTGTGCACACTGGGGCTGTGCTGGTTTGCTGGTATAATTACGTTGTTTTTTTCGCCAGGACGCTCTCATAATAGGAGAGATTTTGAGATGATTATGGTTTCACCCAGATTAAGTATGAATTCGAAAAAAAAAAACCCTGCACATGCTTGACAACATCATCACTGCTATTCTTTTTTCTTCCATTCATTTTACGTGTGTCACTTTGGGTCTATTGAGTGCAGGTTGACTCAGGTAGCTGTCACATCAACTCGTTGCCACGAGCTCTTTTTAAGTGGCAAATGCCACTAATTGGTGTTAAAAGGTATCAGATGCAACATTTCTACAAGGAATTGTCTAAAAATAGCCATATTTGTGTAACATATAATGTTGGCTTTTGTACTTATTTTATCCCATATATGTCTATCGATGTTCAGATCATCAAACATCAGAATCATCCCAATTATAACAACATAAAAAGAGGTGATTTACTGATATGATATTTCAATATTGATCTAGCTTACTATAATTTCCTCACGTGGCTCATGATAGCTACTGAGCTATAGCATAATTTAACATTACAACACCACAGAAATGTTCAAACAGCAGATTAAGTTTTTCTTTATTGAATTTTATTCATGACATCCAGGACGACTTTCAAAGCCCCATTTCTGTGTCAAGCTTCTTTTGTGCCTGCGCCGCATTTATCGTTTTTTGAAGACTTGTTTCACTGTAAGTCAGAAAGGCTTAGACATTTTATGTCTTTTTTTTTTTTTTTTTTTAAAGCAAGCAACATGCTTTCTTAAGTTTAACCATCTCATATTTTTTAGATATATCAAACCATACCATGGCTGAAAAATAAAGTTTGAAAGAAAGTAAGTTTACAAATACTGGGTCAGATGGGAAATTAAGTAGGGCGGTTTATAGCCATGTTTGTACCTCCACCACCGAACATCTCAAGCCTTCAAATGCTGACCTGGTAAAGCTGATGATTAGTTCTTTTGTTACAATCTCAAAATGCAGTGAGACCAAATTTGAAAACTTGATGCTTTTCGTGAATTTTGTTGAATTTCCTGTCCCAGGATATGACTAATGAGATTACAGTGTGTGACGGTTTCCAACACTCTAATAAGACTGTGTTATAAATATAATAGCTGCTATGGCAGTGAAGACTGGCCTACAGTGGATATCCTCTTTTTGAAACAGCTGCGCAAGGAGCAAAGATGTTTGTACTCCTAACCTGATGAAGGTTTTTATATCAAATATGAATTCCTGCTTGCTCCTCCCCATGATTGTTGACTTGCCTGTTAAACTACCATTGTTGAACATAACATATCCCATCAGCCATGCTCTCTCCAGCCATTAGGACAACAGAAGCAGAGCTGCCAGGGTCTCTCCTATTGAAACGCATCCCTTGTTCATCTTCTCTTCAACCCGTGTCTTTTCACTCACCTCTTTCATCTCTTCCTCGCCTTTCTTTGTCCTATTCCATACCCTCATTCCCATCTACTCTTTTTTCCTCCAATTATCCATACCCCCCACTCCTCCCTAATGCTCCCTAACACCCAATCTTGCCATCTTTTCTCCACTACCCGCTCTCCATTTCTTGTTTTGTATGCAAGCCCCAAGGGAGAGAAATGGGTGAAAAACACTCTCTCTGCACCACTGTCACAAAAGACTGGTGAGTCATCTCCACTTATGTTCCTGTCTCCCTCCTCCCACAAAAAAAACAACACACATACAGGAAAAACACTCAAATTACCTGCCGTGCACTTACAGAAAGAAACGCGCAGATGCACACATGTTGGTGAGTGCAGGCACCAAGAAAATCACAATTTATGGAGACGAGCATGCACATACACATTCCACAGCTCCTCAAAAAACCCTGAAATTAAAACTCAGGTCGTGTACACTGTAGTAAAAAAATGGCAGAGACTGATTTGTGCTCACTTCTCACTTCTATAGTAATCATTGTGGGTTTGTAAAGGCAAACTTGTGTCAATGAACATGTGCAGCTACATCAGTGGGAAGCTGTTGAATACAAAATATAAAGCTTAGCTTCCTGGACTAGGAGTTAAAAGAGGGAAAAAATGGACAGAAGACAAGGCAAAAGACAGTAATACAAAAATTTCCATTGTTAAAAATATTTATTCATGGTATCTAAAAAACAGAGGAAATACACTACCTCCATCTGCTGGTGGACTGAGGGGCTTGCAATGCAGTTGCTGGGCACAAAAGAAATGCACCTCTTAATGTATATTCATTCAGATCACAAAAATGTATTCAGCAACACCTTATCAAAATTGAATCAGTTTTGCAGTTGATCCCACTTTTTTTTAAAGATATGCTTTTACAAAGGACAACATACTGTTGTAAGTAAAAACCGGCCAACGACTGAGTCTGTGAGTGGACAAGTAGACAACATCCGTAGCCACTCTGAACTGCATTCGAAACATGTAACCATTGCAAGGACGTGTGCATAGATAAATATCATAGAAATCCAGCACAGAAGTAAAAGAGGAGAAATAAATGCCTCTTTTTGACATGAAATCTGTCCTCCCTGCCCATGGGTCATGTGTTTTCGAAGGCAAATACAACCTGTAATTTTGTTAGAAGCAAATTCGACCTGTAATGAAAGCAACTGCATGTGAAATGCAGAAACTGCATTCCATAGGGGGATGGTTGCATTGTAAAAAGAGTATTTTTATGTCAAGCATGATGTTTTTCTAAACCTAATCAAATAATACCAACCAGCGTGGGGTGGTTGATGTGTTATTGACTGAAAGTAACTCAGCAGTTAATAAAGCAGGAGTTATATGTTGGGCTGGAGCTTGTGTCACACAAGGATGCTTGGTTTAAACCACTGCACACAGTCACACCATCGATCCATCAATTTATCCATCCAACATTCCACACACCTTTCCTTTCTCCTTATAAGGGCCTTTTCCTTCCGACATGAAGTATTTGACATTGATGTCTGCTCTAAGGTGGAAACACTCATATGGGTTCTATTTCCCCTCTGCTGCTTTTAGGAGTGGAAGTTTATAGGAACTTTTTATGAGTTGTATTTAAGGGTAAAAACAAATTACTCATATGACTGTACTGCTGGATTGAACCTGAAGACAGCCGTGGATGGATGGAGTTCATGTCTGGATGTTTTTTATTATGAAAACTTGACATTTTCTTATTTCATATCACAGTTTTTTCTTTTAACAATACAAATCCACAGATAAAAATGTCCTTTGTTGCTCATCGAAACATACAAGGTATAAGAAGATTAGGATCAAACTGTCAGTCATCCATTCATAGAGTTACCAAGTGTCTGTATCTTCAAAAAGACAGATTGAAGTACCTGTGCTTCTTCATAACAATGTGGGAGTGGTTTGTGCATTCAAAGACATTCTGGTCTCTGAAGGTCTTATCAGGCCTGCTTATGTCAAAGCAGACTCCATCACACAGACATTAGAGCCTTTGCCTGATTAGTCTTTACAGCAACCTGCTTGTGAGCTATTCAGACACATGAAATATTGAAAGCCTGGAGTTTCCGTTTCACCAAAGCGAGGGAGGGAAGATAGCAGAGAGGCAGTCAGACGGGCAAGAAGAAGAGAAGAAAAAGTCAAACAACGGTGGGATTAAGAGAAAATAACACATCAGGCAGGCACCCTGGGAGGGAGACATATGAGGAGGGATGGAGGAAGAGAGCACAGAAAGGTAAGGCAAGGATTGAACGATTGTTTACGACCAACCAGGTGCTCACATTGAGAGTAACAGTAGAAGCTGAACTGGTATAAAGAGCTGGCGATTGATTGGCTGATAACCCTGTAGTCAGGCGGTTAGGAGGGCATGTTTTTTAATTTAGATGCTTCCTGTCTGAAACCTCAGTGGGATGACTTCTATCCAGGCTGAAACACTGACTCAGAACTGCAGTGAGGAGGCCACCGAGTTCCAAAGCCTGCAGGATGCAAGGGAAGGCAACAAGGCTGACAGTGGAGCCTGTGTTGGAGAGGTACAACTCAGCTGGCTCTCAAAAGGCAAAACAAGCGCTGATGATGCTTTATGGGATATGCATTCATAAGATTAAATGCTTCCGCTAATGGTGGTGTTGCTTGGTTGGTGTGGTTGAAGATAATGGAGGTTGGAGAGGATCTATGTATCAGTGGTGCAGAGACGTTGCCACAGGAGACTGTGATAGCCACAAGCTCAGAGGGTGCAGATGACTTTGTCCCATTGCCCCCCCTGCTAACAGAGGAAGAGATGAGACCCCCTTCAGTGTCACCTCATCCTTCCAACACACAAAGTAAGCCTCAAACACAAACTAACTGACTCTTGTATGGGACCTTTGTATCCATGTCTGGTTATTTAACTTGTTCATTATTCTTAATGCTGCTATGATGTCTTTACAGATCGCCCGTCTGAACCCTGCTGGTATTGCTTGAGGTCTCTCGAGTATCGTCCTGAAGCTACTAAACAGGTTGCAACCTTTCTGTCTGGACACAATATTTCAATTAATCTGTGCTGATCTGTCTAACTGTGGATGTCAAGTCAAAGACAAATTATTTGGTGAACCTTCTTCTACTTTTCATTAAGCTCACAAAGACAGTAGATACAAATAAGAAAATTTTGATTCTTCAGTATGGGACAGTAACTATCAACACCTTGAGACTGATTACTCAGCTAAAATCAACTTTATCCCTTTCAAACATAAGTGTAATCCAAAGTGATTTACAGAGCATAACCAAAACTGCAAAGACACAAAGAAAATTAAGTTTTGTAACACTTATGATAGCAGCGAATATCATAGAATAACAATAAAAGCAACAAGTCAAAGAAGTCTGAAAAATGGTCATCAGTGTACAAAATGCAGAGTGAGCAATTAAAATCAAGTAATGTTCAAAGTTTAGTGAACGAGACAAAAGCTCTCTCAAAACGGGAAAAATTCCAGATTTGTCTTTTACAGAAAGGAGCTGTCAGAGTTTCGTGCCTAGACTGGAAGCAGGTTACGGAACAGAGGAGCCTGAAAGCTAAAAGCTGGACTGCATTCTGAGAATGAAGTGCTCATGTGGTTTGATAGGGAATAAGGAGGCCTTTCAGATAAGATTGGTCTTTTTCAGGGAGCCAGTATACAGAGGCAGCAAAAGAAGAAATGTTATCCCTTTAGGTGGTAGCAGTTAGTACAGTGGCTGCAGCATTTTTTAATTGAGAGTGATTTTCTGAGGTTTTTAGGGCCAAAAATAATTACCTGAGTTTTGCCCCAATTTAGAGGTAGAAAATGTCTTTTCATGTAGGCCTTTTTGTCTCCAAGAAAAGCCTGTAACTTCAGAAACATATTAGTTTCACCAGCTCATAGATGAATTGATTTGGGTTTTATCAGCATTGCAATAGAAATGTACGCCATGTTTTCTGGTGATGTTGCCCAAAGGAAGCATGTGAAGAGAGGATGGAACTGACTGGAGTCCACGACTCTGGTATGTGTGGAAGACACACCATTTAACTTAAATGTTAAATTTGGTTTAAACCAGTCCAAAGCAGTCCCCTTGATCTTTGGCTTAAGATGTTGTGGTCAGTGGTATCAAACACTGAGATTTAACAGGTCCAGAACAGACACAAAATCACCATCATCCTCGCTAGCTGTAACTAATGAAGTTTCAGAACCATGGTGTACTCTAAATCCAGGCTGAAACTTTTCATACAAAAATAGTATTCTGCAAAGGCGCAGTTAGCTGTTTCAGAACAACCATTTCAAGGATTTCGGAGAAGAAAGGACGGTTAAATGTTATTGGCTAAAACAATGGGCTCAAAAGTGTGCTTTTTAAGCAATAGTTTACTACATAGCCACTTAAACAGACATGTTGCTGATTTGGCAGGGGAGAGTAATGTGTTTGGGATTCGCAGTCTGATTCTTATTTTCATGTGAAACATACTTTTGTGAAATGAGTGTGTATAAAGTAACGCTCCGCATCCATTCATCGTCACAGGAGTGGCTCCTGGATTTATCATCACTGTGATCAGTCTCCTTGCTCTTTCTAACACCTCGCTTGGCAAAATTAAGTAGGAAAATGTTTGCTGCAACCCTGTTTTGATGCGTACCTTCTCTTTTTAAGAAAACTCAACTCTCTGCTGTCACTGTGTGGTAGGAAGACACAGATCCTGCATCAACACTGCCCTCTAGTGAACAGAAAGTGAGCTACCAGACAGACCCACGACCTCACTTTGGTGTGGCTTGCTCCTCCCGCTCCACATGTCGCCCCCTGTGGGGCCGTGAGGGGCCCTGCTCTGGACAGAGGAACCAGGCGCTGCCTGAACAGACGGACACCTGTCCTCACTGCCATCTGGACTTGCCCCTTGACACACTACGCTGGCATGAGGTTGGCACAGATTCTCATGAACACACACAGACACAAATAGAGACATGCTCACCAAACACATGCCTCTGTGTTTACTAGAAAGCCTCTGACTGTTTTCCTTCTCTCCCCACAGGCAAAGTGCATGCTGTTTGATGGGCTAAGGAGCTTGAAGAAATGAAACTAGTCCTTATTGTTGTTCCGTGTACATTGTTTTGACACAATTATCTTCTGTCTTTGTTAGGAAATTCTCAGGAACTTCTCTGCACCTTAAAACTTTGTGCGAAATATGCTTATAGTGGTGAAAAACTATAAAGCTTGGTTATGTTCATTCCTTATTTAATGTTGATTCAATTTGTATGATCAATTACTGATGGAGGGAAATGCACGATCTAATTATGTGTGTATAACATAATAAACATTTCAATGTACCAGGGTTTAGCTGCCTCTGCACAGTCTCAGTTCTGTTTATTCACGTTTAATCCAATTTTACAGAATACGTCAATTTGATTAATTAATTTTTTTTGTTTTGATTGATTATACGGCCTACTGATTTGGCCAATGTTTGACCTTTGGACCCCCTACTGTTGTGGAATGTAACACCACCATCATAAAAAAAAAGTGTCATTGTGAGCCCTGGACATGTACAGCCATACACATGAATTTTTGTAGTTGTGTTGAAGAGGTCACAAAGACATCATCAGAAGCTCATAAAAGTGTTAAGTGGTCATAAAGCATACTGCGAGTTTGCCCCCGGGTGCTTCAGAGCAGTTTCATGCCTGTGAATGTGCATAACAAAAGTCATTATCAGTCAAAATATTAAAGTCAAAATGATGAAGCTTCATAACATTTGACAGCCATACTCTGGCCATGCTGTTTACTTATTTTAGTCACATTTTTCATTTTGAGATCGTATCAAAATAAAAATATAATTTGTTGTTAATGTCTTTATTATTGTATGGTTAATATTTCTTATGATTTTTTTGTTTGGATAGTTATAACCAGTTAAAAACAGAAGAAAGAAAAATATCTTTGTCAAATTAAAATTATTTCTGCTTTAAACCTCAGTAATATATTTTGGTCTTTTGGTCTAGAAGTGTGGTGATCACGTGCGAATTTTACTTGGTTTTTTTTCTATCAACTCCAGTGAGACCATAGTCATGTTATTTGATTTCTCATTGACTATTGAAGGCACAAATTTGGATGATTTCAACTCTAAAATGGTTTGGTGTACAGGCAGTTTTACATTTTTTACTCAGGGAAAGGGTGGAAAATGTTGAAATTCCACCAGAGTACTGCTGCATAAACTTTTTCTAACCAAACCACAGACCTGTAATCTGCTCTTTATTGAAAAACAAGTGAATGACATATGTAATATGTCTTATTTTTTATTCCTTAAGCCTTCCCTTTGAGTCTAACTAAATTTTTTACATTTGTACTAAAATAAATTAACTATAGGCATTGAAAGCAGACGTTTCTCTCAGTAGTGTCTTTGCTTAGCTTTGAAATGATCCCATTTGCTTTCCTTTGTTATGCTTTTGAAAAATTAGTATTAATAATATGTTTTATATGTTTTTGGAGTCACTCCTTAAGGAACAAATTATGTATTTTCTGTTGATCTGAATGTGGAACTGAACAGAGAATTCAGTTCTCATGATGTCACAATAGAACTCTGTTGCAGGTTCTTCACTGTGTTCCATTCTCTATTAGATTGCTGTCGTCTTCAGGTAACATTTGTCTCACATTTTCACTCTCATTTTTGAGAGTGTTCTGATTTTTCTAACATTTTCCATTGCCTTTGACCCAAAAATCTGAATTTACTGCCAGCCGCTGTGATAAAACAAACAGGAAAGCATGCAAAACCAAGAAGAGACCAATTGGGAGGATGATGCTTTCACAGATGAGGACAGTGAGGAAGAGGCATGCAGTGATGAAAGCTCATCATCTGACACTGAGATGACGAGTGTCTGGGAGTCACTGCCTGATGTGTGCTTGCGGCACGTGTTCAGGTTTCTTCCTGATGGTGCTCGCAACAAGGCGTCTCTGGTTTGCCATCACTGGCACAATGTCATGCGCTCACCCTGTCTCTGGCGCACCCGTTTCTTCCACTTCAGTGGTCGGCTTTCCAAATATAAGCCATCTGACTACTGCTCAGCTGTAGGTTATGTCAGCAGTCTGGGAGTCTACCTGGAAAAGCTGGAGGTCTGTGTGTGTCCTCCACGAACAAGTGCGACAGCCCAGCGACTTAAGGAAGCCATCTGTGGTCTGTTAAATGAGCTCGTCAGGTAAGACACTATCTCCCAAATGCCTGTTAAAAATCTGTTCCATAGGGGCCACACTTTAGACTGTTTCAGGGAACTCACTAAGTAAACTGAACATAATTTTGTCTCCACAGAGTAAAGGCCCCATTGCAGTCCTTCTCCCTTGTTAGGCTGGAGATGGACCGCTCCTCCTGGGCCTCAGTGCACAGAAACTCTGTGGTGGACAGCCTGATTTATCTCCTTGAGAGCGGGGCTACAAAGCTCACCAATGTTTGTCTGAATGGGTTGAAAAATGACCTGCAACAGGTGAATGCATCAATCCAAAGATTTCCCTGGTGCTCCACTTAAATGAAAAATACACCATTTGAACAGTTAAACTGTTTGGAGCTGTTAAAAATATTTTGTTAGACAAACAGCCAAGATTGCTAGATGGGAAGACGAAAATAAATTGACAAGATATCTGATATCAAATCAAACCTGATTTGCAGATTAAGAATTAAACCTCCTCTTGGTATTGCTTTATGCTTCATGCTTGCCGTAATTCTTGTTAAAAATGTAAAAGTGTCAATTTGGTAATCCTTTTTTAATTTAATGCTTATTCATTCACCCTCCCCAACTTGTGTTCAGTTGTAACTAAATTAATTCTTGTTGCAAAAACAAACAAAAAAAGTCTCTTTTTTTTACCTCCAGGGTTTGAAGTTACTTTCTGCATTGTTACAATATCAGAAGTACCTCCCTCCGCACTGCTACATTTTGTCTTTGGACTTGAGGGGATTCTTTTCTACTACTGTGCCTGTCCATCTCAACCCCAATATGCCCCAAATCCTGGAGCAGCTGCAAGGCCTCACCAACCTGGGCCTGAGTTACTCGTGTCTGTCAGATGAGCTGCTGATCGCTCTCCAGCAAAGACATGGAGGAGGGAGATGGAACTCTGGCAGAGATGGAAGCATCCTGCGAACATTTTCACTGCACTGCACTCGGAATGAGCCACACCAGCAGGTAGGCAGGAATAGCTGAGATGCTTTGGGAACGGTGTTGAAGTCTGGTGTGGTAGCCTATGCTGAGACAACAAAAAGCGGGTAAATGGGTAAATGTTGCTGTTTCGTTTTCTTCTCTGTCAAGCTGGTGCACGGTGGCTCATGGGCAAGTTTAGCAAAAAGATGCCCGGACCTGAATGTCAACCTCACAGTTGAACAAGTCATTAACACAGAATGGCTTAGTAGGATACTGCTGCCTGGGATTCCCCTGAGAGAGTACAACATGACAGCCTTCTACTCGCCAGATGAAAACTGGAGCACCAAGCCTCTCTTCTGTGACCTGCTTCCTCTTTACAGACACAGCCTGCAGGTCAGTGTGCTGAGCAGGCAGAGACTTTGTGGTGTTGAGCTGAAACACAGTATTTGGGTTATCCCAGTTTGGGGCACTTATGTGTGATCTGCAGAGGGCTAGAGAAAGGGAGTCTGTTCATGTGAGCGTGTTTGTCTGATGATTTTAGCATTTAGCTAAAAGGAAATGCCTCAAACAGCTGCTGGCTCATCTTTTAGTCTTGCTGTATAAAGGTTGCTGTTTGGCTACGCTAACTTGATGCATCTGAGCCTGGGAATTTTTGTCTTCATAACTTTTTCCCCAAATGAATTTATTTTTTCTTTGTCATACAGCTTTGACAAATCTATGACCAAAGTTGGTTTGGTGACAGAGAAAACTATAGGGTTTATTTCAAGGTATATCTTTATATATATAAATATAAGTGGGATTTTTTTTAATGTATTCATGATCAGTCATTGTCTTGTCTGCAGTAGACAGCCATCAGAGCACTCTCAGTTTGGAGAAGCAGGGAAAGAATGCTGACGAGGAGCTAAGCTAACAGCTACTCAGAAAATGAACATCATAAGACCACATTTCCCACCATTTTTAAAAAGTCAAGCTTGAAAAGATTTTTTAGCGATTTGAGTAAACTCTGTACTATTATATATACTATTATATACTATATATTTTTTAGATGTACTTTAGAGGTATATCAATTTGAACCCAAGGATTTTTTAAGGTTTGCTTTGTTTAAGATGGTGAAAAATGTCCTTGTTCTGATTAGTTGAGCTTAGATTACCCTGTCAGAATTCCTCCCAGCCTCTCCAAACTGAGAGCTCTCTGACTGCTGACCACTAAACCTCAGTTTAAAAAACTGGCTAACCCTTAAAAGGTTTTCTCAAAAGCAAAGACACATTTTTTCAAAGTATGCCTCCATTTTCCAAAACTCTACAAATCTACAACTACACACTCAACTCCAAATCTACAAAAATTGCAGGTCAAAACCAAGCTCTTGCTAAATCAACCAAAGTTTGCCTTTAGGCATAACATAAAAGCACTTAAAAACAAAAACACTACGACATGTTCTTACACATTGGTGAAATCGATTAAAAACAACTCTGTCGACACATTTACTGGCTTCAGGCTTTGCTGATATTTTAAATGTGCTCCTGGTGTAGGCACTGAATAAAGAAGGGGTCTGTGTGTAGAGTTTTGTGCTAACAGCTCAACAAATCTTAATAATCTGTCACTTGTTAAGGAAATTACTGTATTTTTAGGTACATGACATTTTGGTTTTGAATTTTTATCTCACAAACCTCCTGATGTGAAAGTGTGTGATGTAGGCACTCGCGAAAAGAACTGCTATGACAAGGCATGTGTAAAGCACAAAGTGCTGCACGGAAGGTCAACAGAGGTCAAGAACCAGTTTAAGTTGAATCCACTTACTCCATCAACACAATGCAGACAGTCATTTCCTTGTATGTGCACAGTATCTGACCCTGGACCTGAGCAACTGCAGAGAATCACTGGATGATGAGCTGCTGGAACTGGTGCAAGTGTGTGAGCGCCTGGTGGATCTGAGATTATGGGCTTTCTTAGAAATATTCACAGTGGGGAGGCTGCTGCACTTCAGGCTGACTAAAACAATGCTACTTAACAAGATCAAGGTAAGGAAAAAGAGCAATAATACTTCAAGTGTTCCCATACTGGGGTACAGCATACATACGTGATAATGCTCTTGGTTGTTTTGCATTGCAGTTGAGAATCTACTCGATGAATGACAACCTTGAAGAGCAGGAAGACCAGCTGGAGGAAGTACTGTCTCCCTATCTGGATCTTTTCCCTCCTGAACTGGAATTTTTCGCAGCAGTCTGCCCCTTTATATGACAAATGCGAGGATGCTTGTGGTGCAGCTGAGACATGCACGCCCCTCAAAAAAAAAAAAAAAATGAAAAGAAAAAGACCTAATAAAAATAATTAAGCATGAAAATAATTTGTTATCAATCAGTAAACTCGCTGAGTAATTACTGAACATGTTGGTGTGTATGTCTAGCGCTATGTTGCTCTCTCCTGTCTATGTTTTTCTTCGGGGAATGGGGTGGGTTGTGGGTGTGGAAGTTAAACACTGACCTAGTTTCATTGTAAAGTATGATCAAGGGAGACAACGTCTGTATGAGTCTATGCACGCTCTAGCAAAGTGGGAGCACTATTTTAAGGAACAGAGATAAAGAGCCAAAAGCAAAATACCAAACTCTCATTTGCACAGTTTATGACACATTACAAAGTGTGGGAAGCTAATCCTGATGTTATAATCTCATTAATTAGATTTTTTTTCCACTACAAATACAATATTTTTTGACTATGACAAGATGCATGAGTGCAAATTTCCAAATTCCGACAACCATAATCCCCATTGTTACTAAACAAATGACATATCTCTGCATACTGGTTTGTGCTATATGTCCAAATAATTTCACATTCTCTATTCATATATCCAGTGTAGCCCACTGCCCAACCAGTCTCTAAATCTGTTGTGATAGTCACTGTTAATGATACTACTGTAAGACTCTGGGGGCAAATAATAAAGCAACATATGGAAAAACATGGATTTTTGGCATGACTGGAAATCCAAAAAAGACAACGACCATCAAATCAAGTCAAGAAATAGTTCATAGAAGAAAATATGAACCCAGTCAGACCCCAGATCAGAAAACTCATCCAGAACATGGGAACAAACATCAAACGACTGGAGATCATCACAGCAAAGGAGCGGCCCAAAATCCCAATGGAGACATTCAAAAAGATTGTTAGCAATCATAAAAACCATATACAGTGATGGAAGAAGTATTTGGTTAAGACTTTAACCAACAGGGAAAATACAGACATGGGAGTGTATTGCTTCTCCATTACATGTAAAAGATCTGAATAGTTTTTAGCAGTAATTATATGTCGTTAAAATATTAAAGACATGTTGAAAGACTAAACTTGCATTGAGTCTTTAATATCATGGTAATGGTAATGATGGTAAACATAAAAACCACATACAGTGATGGAAGAACATGTCTAAATCAAATCATGTTAGAGGTTTTAGAGTTTAAAAGAAATCAGTCGTCAGTCAGCTGTTAACCACCCACAGACATGTGAAATGTGACCCCAATTACTCTTACGCTTTATGTCTTAAACTCTGTTCAACATAATGCTGTCTATTTGTGTTAGTTCTTCGTCTAAGTAACTAGTTGCTTTAGCTGTGAAACTAATGAGGTGAAAGAAGAGGTAAAAGGTATTACTGTTGAGTGGTATGGACTACTTGTTGCCACATGGAGGCCACGGATCATGTGATCTAATTCAGTTTGAATGTGTTATGCACTACTGTTGTCAACCTAAGACACCTTAAGCCCCTGTACTTCTACTAAGATTCAAACACACAGAGTCAACATATTTATTCATTAAGCATTTAGCAGATGCTTTTGACCCAGTGTTGATAACAAGTTAGGAATACACCGGAGAGTTATTTAGCTTTTAGTATCTTCAACAAGCTGGGGATCAAACCAGGAACATTCTACTTGAAAGACGACCACTTTGCTTCCTGAGGTACATCTACCCTTGAGCACAAGTACAGAAATAACCTATATTTACACCAACTAAGACAATAAACTGTTTATCATTAACATATCAAACACAAAATCTTGATAAAACACTTTTATCACAACAACTTTATGTAGTTTTTCGCCTAGAAAAACATTTAGTATAAACTCTTTGGGGTTTGACTGTTTTCTTATTTGAGTTAACATGTATTCATTCTGTTTAGACTGTCCGATAAATCTATATTAGCTGGTGCACATGAAATGAAGAAGTTCTGGGTTTGATCACAGAAGGACATTTATTTAAGAATGATCCGATTTAAAAAAAATGTTCAGACGAATGACAGTGGCCCTATTGTCATAGAACAACATGCATCATGTTATTGGCTACAAAAGTCATTCACAGTCACATGACTGAATAATTGTATTAGGCAGCATGGTGAGCCAATGGTCCGCTCCATCACCTGATCGCCATTTGAATACTTTAGCTCCCCCTGGCGCCACATTGGTGCCCCGCCTTCTTGTGTTGTTGTTACCTCACATTGTGTCTGATTGGGACCGTCATCACCACAGAGGCTTGTGGAATAAAGATGTCCTCGCTGCTGAAGCCGTTTTCGGTGTGTGATGGGCCCTGTGAAAGCTGCGCCGCTCGGAGAGGATGCGCGAGCCCGGCTCCCCATCAGCTGCCTTCATCCCAGCGTCTGGCCACCGCCGCCGCCGCCGCGGGGCTGAGCTCTCTGCCGGCACACCAGAGGACGTACGTGGCGAGGAGGAACCTGGCGGCGGCTGCTGTAGGAGGAAGGAAAATCACGCATCCCGGAAAGGCCATCCTTGCAGGTTGATTCTGTAACGATTACATTCAGTTTGCAGATTTGCGCCCTATTGTCGCTCCTCGCTGGGTGCAGACACACAGCCCAGCCTAATCTCGGTCTGGCGCCCATTAACGCTATCCACGTAGAACTGGGTCAAAACGCTCTCAGTCAGGAGTGATGCTACAGCTGCAGCTCTATCATGTGGCAGCATGTCTCTCTGGGTTTATTTATGATTATATCCACCGTTATATTTCTGAGAAATAGCCTAAAAGTGAGCCTAAAAGCTTTTTGCTGCATCACTCTGATCATTAACACTGAAGTATGAATGCTGATAAGTTCCTGCTGGGCACAGAACATTCAGGAACAATTCTGCACAGTGAGTCAACAGATCCTGACCGCAGTGGTTCTTGCCTCTCCTCTCACTCAGGTGGCATAGCAGGAGGAATAGAGATCTGCATCACCTTCCCTACAGAGTATGTGAAGACTCAGCTGCAGCTGGATGAGAGAGCCAACCCGCCTCGGTACAGAGGGATTGGTAGGTCAACGGATGTCAGTCTGTATGTCACAGGAGGGGGGGCTGATGAGGGGAGATGTGCAAGTCTTGCATTGGGTAACTCACTCATGCATCCTCTGTGTGTGTGCAGGTGACTGTGTGAAGCTGACTGTGCAGGATCACGGGCTCAGAGGATTGTATCGAGGTCTCAGCTCCCTGCTCTATGGGTCAATACCAAAGTCTGCAGTCAGGTGAAGGTGCACACAGTGTGCAGAGAGGCTCTGTCTTTTCATTTGTCCTGTTTTTGTAAAGCTACACTTCCTCAATGGAAAAGCACATTTCATTTTCCGAATTTTGAGCAGCATCTGATGGATTCTTTACAAAATCGTTTGGTCCTATAAACGCATTGACATGGCACCTTTTTCTAGTTTGAGATATTGCGTCCTTGGTCATGTGCTTTCTCACCCTTTTCAACCTGGAATGTTGTGTGCTTATTCTTCTCTCTTTGATACCTTGCATTTATCAATGCTTCCAGGTTTGGCACGTTTGAGATCCTCAGCAATCCGATGCGAGACGCCACAGGTCGTCTCGACAACACGCGGAGCCTCCTGTGTGGTTTAGGCGCGGGGATAGCGGAGGCCATTTTAGTGGTGTGCCCCATGGAGACTTTAAAGGTTGGTGGGAGTGGATTTTGCAACATAGTTCTTCTATTGGAATCTCCTTCCTGACCTGTTGCATAGACACTGATCTCAACATAAGTGTTCTTCTCGCATCTCCTAGGTGAAGCTGATCCACGACCAGTGTTCCCTCCGACCCCGCTACAGAGGTTTCTTTCATGGAGTTAGTGAGATTATCAGAGAACAGGGTAAGATAACAGAAAGGAACGAGCTATGTTACTCATTTTGTATGGGTGCTCTTTCTCTGATCCCTCCCATAATGATGCATAATATTGGCAAAACTGCATTTTTAAGTATCAGTGTGCAGTATGGAATCATACGCTCTTTAACTCATATAGGTGTAAGGGGGACGTATCAAGGTCTGACGGCTACCGTGCTTAAACAAGGAACCAATCAGGCCATCCGATTTTATGTTATGAATGCAATGCGGAACTGGTACAAAGGTAGAAATAATTAACTATAAAACTAATTCTTATGTCTTAATTCTTTCACGGCGCAGGCGATTGATTCTGCGCTTCTTCTTTTGTGCAAACTTTGGCTTCGGCCTCTTAAGGTGATGATCCCAGACGAGAAATGCATCCCATAGTCACGGCGATGTTTGGAGCGACAGCAGGAGCAGCCAGCGTTTTTGGAAACACACCTCTAGACGTAGTCAAGACCAGGATGCAGGTAGGAAACAGGCCATGGGATGGTTTTGGTACTGCGGTCAGGTTTCCCTTTTGTAAAACATTCTTTGTCAATTTAAAAAAAACATTTTTTTTTTGCAGGGTTTGGATGCCCATCGCTACAAAAACACAATGGACTGTGCCTTCCAGATCTTGAAGCACGAAGGACCGCAGGCGTGAGTAACCCACATCCAGCTCGACTCACGCTTCTCACTCTTGCCGAGCAAGCCATCTAACCTCATCCCGTTCTTTCTGCAGGTTCTACAAAGGCACAGTTCCCCGGCTTGGTCGTGTGTGCTTGGACGTGGCCATAGTCTTCGTCATTTACGAGGAGGTGGTCAAACTGCTCAACAATGTGTGGAAGACGCAGTAGAGCGATCCGCACGTCACACAGTGTCCGGGAGGAAGCACAGACCAGTGCCTCATGCCACACACAACTCGACACCTCTATCCTAGTTCATACAAGCTGTCTGCGTTGCCCTGAGCAGATGCCATCTTGACCGGTCTCCACACTGTTACATGACTTTTATGTTTTACTCGACTCCCTCTAAACACAGAGATAAAGAAGAAAGTGCGGGTTCAGTGTTGTATTTATCCTCTTTGACTGTAGAGATCAGACTTCAGGACATTTGCTTTAAAGGACAGGAAGAAGCACAGTCAAATGAAGTGATGGAAGGAGGCACCCAGCAGAACGCGTAGGCTCAATTTCTTGGGTTTCATTATCATGAACATCAGCACATTTAGAGAAGGGGAGTACGGTTCAAGCTCAACTCAGAAGAGGGAGACTGGTTTAAAAAAAGAAGACCGCGTATGATAATTGCTATCGTTTATGTTGTAGAGCGAACACTTTGTACTAAAACCATAAATGTGTCTTGATTCACTGAGTACTTACTATTCTGAGCAAAGGACAAACAAAAGTGCTTTTTGCAGTACCACAACACATCTGTGCGGTTTCTTCTGCTTGCTGTGACCGCTTACTTGGCTGCGCTTGTGTTGTCGTGACATGGGAAACGTTTACGGGATTTCCCTGCTCTGTCCTGGTGACAAACTCTTGAAATCATTTATACAGCATTTTATGGCCGCTGCCAGTAGCAGTGCATCGCTGCATGAATGTGGATGTGGCATCTGTCTCACAGGCCTGTTGAGGCCACGCAGACCGACCTGGAGTCAGTAACTTTCCAGTAGAGTGCATAGAGGGGAAGGGGGGGTTTACCTGTCAGGTGATATGTTAAAGGAAACGTTTTGAACTTACAGTCTTAATGTAATATGGAGGTGGGTGAGCAAGTGGTTGCCATTCTAGATGACTGTTACCATGCAAGATACAGAAATGTATTGAGTGGATTGTTGAAATCTGCTAAGAGCCTCTAAGCCATGTCCAAAAAGGCGCTTGGGGGGGGTCAGCCAAATTACAAAAAAAAAAAAAAAAGCAATATCCTTTCACTCCAGTAGAGATGACGATGTAAACAGCCTTTGTAAGCCATATTACGCAAGTATTCCTGAGCCTTCGGAGAGTTTTTGGTCATCAAACAGGCTGCCCTCTAATCAGCGATTTTTAGTATTCTTTGTTTACATCAGTCTGTGTGAACGGCGCCCCGGTGAGACGCACAAAAAGTGATGCGAGGATGATTTTCTACATGTTGACCTTTGTATTTTTTTTTTCTTTTCATATTTATAGATTTATAGCGTCTCCAGTTTGTAAATGTTAAAATTAGGATTAATAAATCAATGTGTGACGAGTTGTCTCGAAGGCTCGGCTACGATTGACCTGGTCGCACCGCTCGGCCTTGCACAGAAGCCTTTCAGTCCCTTTTTGCCAAATCCACTCGAGTCTATCCTCCAATTGGATATCCCCCCTCAAAAAAATTCAGAATGTTCTTCCAGCAGTCTTGGGTCACGCTTGGCTGCTTTTTATGAACAGGGTAATGCACCGTTGGTCATTTACATTGCAAAAGATTCCTGTTGGGCAGACTGAGGTTTTCTTTTGTGTGGGAGAAAAAAAAAAACTAAATAAGTCAATATGACATGGCACACTTTAAAAAAAAAAACAATGTACATGATGGCAATAATAAGCTTGTGATTATTTGACGCCATCCATGTGGCTGTTAAAGACGTCGGAGTAGTAAAGATGTAGATTCTGTGGTGGGATATATGTGTAAGCTCAGCTTCCTGTGTTCTACTCTACAGGAAATGTAATGAAGCAAATCAATGCGATGACACCTTTGTTTTCTGAGAGTTGTATGTTGAAATCCCATCCGTTTGAGCGATTTACGGCCCCCCGGGGAATTGACCAGTAGCATCCGCAGGAGTCGAGGGACGGTTTGAACTTGCTATAAAAACGTGTATGAATGTTGCACCTTTATATCTGTGGCAGATATTTAACAATAAATGAAACACGGCTTATATTAGGACTGGTTTTTAAATTTGAATTTTTACCTGTTGGATACCACAAAAAGGCATGGAAGGGTGACAAAAAAAAGAAGAAAAAAAAGAAGCTAATTAAGGTGATGGGACACTGCACACAACTACTACTTAAAACAGATTTATTCACATTTACATACACTTCACTGGGACAGAAAACCTTGTTTTCCCACGGTGGGATGCGACTAACGGTTTATACACAGCTTCTAAACGCAGGTAGAAAAATGCAGAAGGTTTGGGCTTTGCTGACCGCAGGTCAGACGCGATTAAAGGCTGAAGGAGTGGAGCGAGCGCCGTAGGAATTAACATCAGAGGAAGGCATTAACGCTCCCACCTGCCGCCCCGTCTGTCCACCTGTCAACTTGCAGTATGTCTCCAGTGAGGCTTTGGGAGAAACGGGGATAAAACCGGCAACTGAGAAATTTGTTCTCTGCTGAAGCTTTTTAGATATCTTTCATTTTCATTAATCAATAGAAACCTTTTGGCACTGCATTATGTTCCGTTTTAATAAATGCAAGCGGCATGCCATCACAAGTAAGGATTTATTTTAAATTTTGCAGGCAGGTTCTTGTTGTGTACAGATTAGTATGTACACCCTTTATCAGTCATACTGATTTCATCCATATTACAGTACACCTTCAACTTGCAGTAATCTAAGGGATGGCTGACTTGCAATTGAATTCCCTTTCAGATTTACTTTGTAAAAGTGGTCCCACACTGGCTTCAGATCAAGACAGGGCGTTTGCGTTGTGACTAGACTTGAGTTCCTCGACACAATGTCATTGTTGACAGATGCTACAATGGAGACAAATGGAGGATTAGACCTAGTCTGGCCACCCTTTGCTCCAGCTGTCAAGCATCTTGACAGAATCAGATGTGACGTCCTCTTCTCGTCAGGAAAGAAAGCACGTGCGTGGCTATCTTCTCCATCTGGAAGCATACAACACAAGGCCAAAAGTTTTAGCGTGAGGAGTCATTTAACCCTTCTGAAAACCTCCTGGCATCACACTTACATTCTGAGGCATTTGTCTTTCCCACCACTGGCCACTCTCTGCCCATCCGGACTCCAGTCCACTGCATAAACCTGCACAGATATGGAAACACACAATCAATGCACCTCTACCAGAAATAAGTCCTCACGAATCCTTCAATTAACTGTGTCTCCTTGCCTCGTCGGCGTGGCCAGGAAGGTCCATGTTGAGTTTTCCGGTCTTCACGTCCCACACTTTGAGTGTGCTGTCGCTGCTGCCACTGACCACCAGCCTGCTGTCTGCTGACCAGGCCACCTGATACACAGATCCCACATGGCCACGCAGGGACATCAAATACCTGTGAGCAAACGTGCAGGAGATTTTCACAGTTCAACAAATGACAATTTCAGCTCGACACCACCATCATCTGGACAACTGTGGTATTACATGCAGATTAATTTATGATTTCTTCAGTCAGAAAGAAAGATGGCATTCATTGCTCCTGGACACTTCGAGACTTTCTTACTTTCCATTACGTCCATCCCAGATTTTGATGGACTTATCAAATGAAGCGGAAGCAAGGAGTCTGGTGTCCGGGGAGAACAGCACTTGGTTGACCAGAGCGCTGTGGCCCGTCATCCTGGCCAAAGGCTTCTTTGCTTCTGCAGGATTCCACAGGAACAAAGTGAAATCATCTGAGCCAGACACCAAGCGCTCTGGAGCTGAACTCTGCAGCACAAGAAAAGGAAGTAAAGTCACCGAAACATAAAGGAACTATTAAACATCACAGGGGCGCGTACTCACCCTAACTTTATTGTATCTCTGCAAGGCTCTCTCCTTCAACTCGTCCACTAAAGGGAAAAGACAAACGAAACCCTGTTAGGCGAAAACGTCCACGTATGAAACATCTATACCGGCATCTGAAAACAATGTCAGACTTTACATGATCCAGTGAGATCCTGGAGGTTGACAGTGGCAGTTGCAGGTTCAAAAGCTCCGGTACGCAAGACGTAGTCTGTGCTGAGAGCCAGTGTGTTCACCCAGTGGGCGTGACCCTGCAGAGTCCTGCACTGAACACCCTGAAATGACCACACAGAGACACACATTTGGTCACATTTGGCTCCTTTCATTCAACTCAAGTCACACAAACACACTCTCTTACATCTTTTGCTCGCCACACTTTGACCGTCCTGTCATGGGAAGAAGTGTAGAGAAGTCCATCTCCTCCCCACTTCACGCAGGTGGCGGACTGAGTGTGTCCAGTAAGGATCTTCTCACAGCGTCCCAACACGGTGTCCCAGATGCGCACCGAGCCATCCTTAGAGCTACTTGCTAAGTAACGACACTCTGGGTTCCTGAGTGGCAGAGGAATGAGCGGCAAGAACAGCAGAGTGTTTAAGCATTCCTCAATTTAAAAATACAATACATTTAGAATTGAGAGCTAAAATTAATCAAAGCGGCATCAGAAGGGGATCAAAGTTTGCTGTAGATTAACTGTGATAAAGTGATAAAGCGATGAATAGAGTGCTCACAGATGCAGTGGTTCCCAGCAAAGCCAAGTGATCCACTTGCTGTGTCCCGTCAAAGTCTTCCCGATCTGTGTGCCGGTTACTGGATCCCACAGACAGATCTGTGAGCACAGCACAACAAAAAAACACATTTGTAAAACTAAACCTTTAAGAAATAAACATCAGACGTGTGCATTTGAAACACACCTGACTGTTCTTGCACCCCGAGGCCAGCTTCTTGCCATCAGGTGACCAGGCGATGCTCAGCACCCAATGTGTGTGTCCTTCAATAAAGCAGAGCACAGCTCAGAGGTGTCAAAATAATCAAATCAATCATTTTTTTGTCTTGATGAGCAGCATCTCATGTTGCCTTATGAAAGTGGCTTCATACCTCTGGCAGTGTGATGGGGTGTCTCAGTTGACAAGTCCCAAAAGCGCACTGTGGTGTCACCTGAACCACTGGCCAGATATCTGAAACAAACAAGGACAAATCAGCTCGCAGCTGAGTGAATATTCCCAGGAGCATTACCGTAGAATAAAATGTACAAACAGCCCCGCTATGTATTTTCAGATTATAAGGATTGTGAAACAAGCGTTGGCAGCTGTTCATTCTGTGTCAGAGTTACTCACTTGCCGGTGGGGCTGAAAGCAGTTGAGATGACAGCCTCTGTGTGTCCCTGCAGTGTGCTGGTGCAGCGAGCCACAGCCCGAACCCTGAACACAGCCTGAGGCTGGTACATCACAGGCAGAACTTGTTCCGTCTCAATCTCGAGAGCCTTGACACAAGATCCCAGACTGGACACCACCTCTGTCTCTCCACGCACAAAAAATGCAAATGGCACCGGCTCCTCCTTGAAAGGACGACAGCATAACAGAACGCATTTTAAAGTTTTGCTTCGTACAAGTTGAGTAAATCGGACCTATACTTTGCTACTGTGCAATGAACATAAAAAAATATGTGGGTTCAAGCTTGACAAAATACTACGACAAATCATAAGTTCACTAGAGGAGCTTTTAGTTCCATATCATCACACTTCCACTTCCATGCTTTACTGTTGTAGTCTGGCCAGGTTAACAGCAAACAACCCATTGGAAACCCTGGGTGTACTTGCTTTGATTCCATGATCACAGATTTTCTTACTGGTGTGTCGTTGACAACAAGCACATTCAAGTTTGCGGCAGTGAGAGTCCACTTTGAAACCCACATCTTGAATGCGACCTTTAAAGGTTTTGGTTAATAAGAGGACATGCTTAATGTAGAAATAATGAGTTTATATCATTTCAAAACATTTAGAGAAAAAAATGCACATGGTGGATAATTGCTTCAAGTACTTTATGTCAAGTTGTACAGTATATTTACGATGTATAACACCAACTTACATTCTGTAGCAACGCATTGCAGACGAGCTGTAGTTTCTCTGGTGTTATGTCGAGAGGCACATCGAAAGGTGAGCCCAGAACCTCCCCATCCTCGTTCTGAAACTTGATCAATAGCCGCTCCACGTCCTCACTCGCCATCATCTCCATGTTCCCAATCTAAATCTACTAAAATGACACCAATACGCCCGCAGAGGTGAAACACGATAGGTTATACATACTTATAAATTCACTGTCAATCCTCTGACGCAATTGATGTCAAAGTCCTTAATTCACAAACTTTAATTGAGAGAAACGAGCGGGTAGTACAGTTTAAAACTGTCATTTTAAATACTGGGAGCAAATGTACAAAGCTAAAAGTAAAACATTAGAACAGTTTAAGCTAGCCAACCACTAAAGCTAACTCAGCTAGCCTGCTGTTAGCCAGCATTTTCAACGTCCTAAATAATCTTAGCACTGATCCCAGAACATGAAGACGATTGCAGCCAGCTTTGCAGATATGTTGTCAGTACGTTATGACAAATAACTGGCAAATAAATCAGCTTTTACCTTTAACGTATGGACGGCTTAAAACTCCCCACGTGTATACCACCAAAGAGCCTATAAATGAAAGATTTGCTGCCTTGCCGAAGTTGTCAAGTCGGTCAACAGCTTTGCGCAATGAATTGTGGGAGATTGTCACGATGCTTTACCTTTTGGGTTTATCTCTATTTCTATAGTATTTCTGTATTTCTATTTCTATTGTACTGTTACCTGTCACTCACTGATTTTAGTATTCAGATCTTCCAATCTTCAGTTAGGGTTGGGGTTAGTTAATGGTAAGTTCTGATGCACATATATAACACGAGTTTTGGGGGCTTTTTCTTTAAACTTTGATTCGAGGTAAAAAAAAAGACTCTGAATGAGAACTATGCTATTATCAACTTAAGATCTATTTTTTTGCACTTTTGGCCTTCAAAAATGAGTTGGTACGGGAGCAATTTAGGGTTATTAAGGATTTAAAAAAAAAATAATGATATTATTTCAAACGGGATGTTAACATATGATTGTAATCATGATTTAGTTCAAAAGCCCTATCCCGGACCTGAGAAGGTGAGTCTTTGAGGATCAAATATGGGCAGTGGATATCCAGTGTGTCAAGTCTAAGTTGAAAGCCTCTGATCTCCTCAAGTCATTAATACTTGCTATAACCACATGGGAAAGGATTACAGGGGGAAACCTTTTTCAAACACCACAATTCAGAGTTAGCAAATGTTAAACTTCACTGTGTAAAACAGAAGAATTATTACATAGTCGTTTCAACTTCTCAGTTGCGTCTGACCACCATGCAGTGGAAATGTATTTAGTGGTTAGACCAATCGGTATTGCAGGGGGAGGAAACAGATGCTGTGTCTACCAGGCCGAGGATGAAAAGGACCATTTAGATGGTTATTAGCAATCTATCACTTTTTCCACTGGCATAGAAAAGACAATATGCTCTTATGTGAGTCAGTTTAAACCAGGATAGATAAATAACTCAAATTCTTAAAATTCTGAAATATAGCCTCAATTCTGTTCAGTGTCCTAATACACATTAAGACTTATGTTGTCACATAGACACAACACGTTGTTAAAAAGTAACATGGAACTCAAATCAGCTCAGTGTAGGATTCCACATTAATATTTCTGCATTTAATGTTGGATGAAGAAATTATGTGTTTTCTTATCTCCTTCCTTTCTCAGAGTCTTGGTTCCAGTTGGTGCAAATAATCCCCAACAGGAACTTCCAAAACCTAATAATTACCAGATGGATCTTTCTTCATACATGAAGCAAAACAGCCAAATTTAGCAAAGAATTTTCTGTAGAACAATGTCCTATGATGGGCAGATCTTCCTCCCACTTATGAGAGAACTAACGAGAGCCCAACGAAAGCATCGAAAGGTTTTATTGATTGCTATATGACCAAGGACTTGATTGAGCCAGCATGTGTCTACTGGTAAAAAATCAGACAAACAAAAAAAAAAGACAACACAATGATTGCTTAAATGCACCCGTGCATTTTGTCACGTTTATTCTTGTATTTTTTTCTTTTTTACTCTTTCAGGCTAAAATGGCCGCTCGTTAAAGTGATTCTTTTTTTGTTTTTGCAGAGATCCCATTCCTGCAAGAGCGAATCTGTCAAGCAGCAGTAAATTGAAGTTTCCAGTCCGTATGATGATGAGTCATCTTATCCTGTGAGGGGGCATTTTAAAGTCTGAATCACGTTGACGCAGCTAAAGGGAGTAAGATGTGGCATTGCAGTGGATTCACTCTTATTTGTTGATCCCGTTAATGTCCTCAGGAATGAGGCCCTCCGTGACAGCACGCTTTGACTCCTGGATCTGTAAGATCAAAACAAGGATGGCATTTGTATGCTGGCTCAGTGCCGTGCCCATTCCCACCTGCAAGTAAACACTCAGTGACTGCTTTAGCGTGTACACCACTACAACTTTAAAAAGGCTGAAACTGAAATAAAATCAGATGATGCCGACCTAACAAAATGGCCACTGAGAGTATGATATAGCTTTGGTACTTGTAGCTATCTAGAGCAGATCCTCAAATGAGTCAAATTGAATAAACATGTTCGAAGACTGCAGGACAGGTAGATTCATAGAAGATAAACCAATGCAATGATCAATGCAATGATCGCTATTCACCCGATAACCTGTTTATTGGTAATTAAATCACATTAACACAAACACATATTTCTAGAAAGTTATGCTGGGTCATCTTGAGAGGAAAATTTTAATTGAAAAAAGTGGAATGGATATTAAATAACACAGTCCTCTTGTAAGTAAACAAATAAAAATAAGGTGATGACATATCACAGGGGTACACTCACCTGGAAGTTAGCACTCAGGCCAATGAGGCTCTGCATGTTTGTGCTGTAGTAACCCAAAACATATTCCCCACCCAGCAAAGGGATCTCATCCTTGTCCACAGATATCTACACCAAAAGCACATACACGCACATGTTAATGAAGAAAGAATATGCTTGTCAAAATATGCCCCAAATTCCTCACTTGCACCGCACCTGTATGACTTCATTAATCTCCGGCAGCTCGTTCTCTCTGACCCACACAAAGGTTTCATAGTCAGTCGCACTCTTAAATCCAACCTGCAGGTCAACAAATCCATCAGTTCAAATCCATCTAATACTGTATGGTTGTATTGACTGATGTCCCCCCCAACACATTTGTTAGAGTACCTTATACAGGCCAATCCAGTCCCATGTGGAAGACATGAAGTCCTCTTGGACGGTGTAGGTCAGAAGTGCATTCTGGTCAGCGCTCCATACACCCACAGGAGATACATGAACCAGAGGTGTGTCGAAGCATTTCCTCAGCTGCAGGTAAGGCAAGAGGAAGAAGAGGGCGCTTTAAGACTGCATGACAAACTATGTGTAATGGTCTATCATTGGAAAAGAAACAGAATATAGTGCATCTGTTTTCACCTCAAGAGTGAAGTTTGCAACGACCGGCTTGTGGTCACTGACTCCGTAGCTCATGTCGCTTGTGTATTCGTTCTGGGTGACCAGGATTGGATACTCATCCATTCCATTGTCGGCAGAAGTTGATGCCTTCTCATCATCCTCGTCATCTTCAGATGGCAAGGTTTTGGGTTTGATCCTCCAAAGGATCCGGTCAGTCCAGGCCGGCTTCCTTTTCTTACCACTGAGCAAAGTTAAGACAAGTTTTAATGATAGAATTTCAGTTTGAAGTCGAGTTGAAAGCTTTGTTTCTGTTGCTTACCTGAGGGCACATTTCCATTTATGCCTGTCCTAAACTAACAAACTAAATATTGTCTAAAATATTGGAAACAAGTGCTGTTAAACAGTGCAAAAGAGAAAACACACACACACACGTGATGTGAAGCATTGATTATTTTCTAGCACGCAGATCCATTAATTTTACCGTAAGAAGCAACATATGCATTGTGCAAGAGCAGACAGAGGGGTGCTGGTTGCAGGAGGGAGTTCAGCTCTGTTATATTAGCAGATTAGATCTGTTATTTATCTGTGATGTTTACTAAACCCATTTCAGCCTTGTTATTTAAACCAGTGTCTCCATGTGCTTTGTGAATGAGTACTATGCCGGTCAGAATAATTGTCACCATTGAATAGTATGCACATCATTTTGGATATCTTCAGAAATGTATGCAAATAACCAATTTGTATAGTCTAGACATTGTCAAGACATTTTATTAAGATATTGGACATGAACAAATAGACTTTCATATAGCAAATGATAAAATGCAAAGACAAACTGTTCTTTGGCAACAATTTATTCAAAGTCTTTTATTGAATTAAAAGTAAACAAAATAAATACGCTTCCCTTACAGCTTTCAAATGACCTGAACTAACCCATCACTGATGGTTTTACCGTTTCCTTTTTCTTCCTCATGATGATGAAGGCAACAGAACAAGAGAGCATCATAAAAGCTTCTATCTAGAAATAGGATTATTCGAAAGGCAGCGGGCATAATCTTAAAATTCTTATTGTGACAGTTTACAATGTTAACAAGGACATTTATCATAATGAATGTGAGGAGGAAACTGAGTGAGGGAAGTCTGTAGAAGTTTGTGTGAATTGTAGAAAAACACCACAAAGGCCATCTGAGGACCTTCAGGCTGACCTGAAACAATCTGAATCTGCACGCTGAACCAAGCAGGGCTCAGACCGAGCAGGACACCACCGCTATTAAAGAAAAACTACAGAGGATTTGTTTGTGAACGCTCTGCAGAAACTTCCAGCAGACCGGTGCAAAAATCTTTTATATGACAACAAGAAATTTTATGAGGCTGCCTAAAGCTTCTAAAAGCAAAAATGGCTTCTTCTTTCCACCAAATTTAATATTTTCAAAGACTGAGAGCATTGTGTGTGTGTGTGTGTGTGTGCCGTGTGCTATGCTGAACTGATGCGTTGCGGCTACCTGTTTGTATTCACATCAACAGCAGCTGCTTTAAAGCGGGGATTAAAGCAGGGTGAAAAAGAGGCAACAAGCTGAAACTGGAGCTGCAGCTCAGATGCACATCACGTAGCCAGCGTTGATGCTCTAATCTGGTAACATTTAAGCTGAAAGTAAAATCATCACGTTCCGCACACCCCACACACAAGCAACGCTCCTCATATGAACCTGGTGTAAATCAAATGTCAGCTGTGCCCACTCTTGCTACCCTGAGCGCAGCACCCTCAGTGAAGTTTTTTGTGTGTACCCACCATCATGAATGTCGTATACCTATCAATGTCTACTGGAACTGGAGCCGGTAAACACCCTCAACATCTGCAGAGTCAATTGACGCAAGACTGAATGTAGATAAAAAACTCAGTTGATTTGCATGCACATTTGAGGTGAGATATGATCAAAACTTGACAAGGCCTGTTAATTGGATTACTGTCTTGTCCCACTATCCAAGCAAAGAAGGAGAACCTATGCACACCAAGGAATGTCTGACTGCACTCCAGTTTGGGACCATACGCTGCCTTTCAGCTCATGGGTGGCCTATTACATTATGGCTCAAAACAATGAAGAAATAAGCAGCGAGGGGCTAATTTGCTGCCCAGGGCAGGTATTGTGGAGCATGTGCAGAGTACCTTGGCTGGGTTGGGTCCGATTGCATGTATACATGCAGCAGTAACCTCATTATCTGGGCCTGTTAGTTCAGCTTTTAAAAAATTCAGTTTAGTATGATGTTAAACTTACATGTTTATATGTATTCTTAAAGTTCTGTTTTAGTTGGAAAAGCAGAACAATTCGATACTTTCTAATATTGTTGTTCCCTTTGTACTCGGGTTCTTAGCTGAGCTGTGCTTTCATTTTGGCTTTAAAAACACTCTCCTGGTATTGGTGTAAAAAGCCAGAAATGAGCAGGCTTTATGGGGTCAACAGGTTTCCAACAATTGTACGCATTTTGATATTACTGTATATCATAGCCTTGTTGTGTTAATAAAAAAAATTTAAATTTTGTTTTTACTTTTAGATATCTTAAGTTCTGTTTTTACATTTAAGGTGTAAATTATTCAGAGCAGGACTGCATGCAAATAACCCTCAGGTTTTTCTGATTTTAAGATAAGGGTCCCAAACTCATTTCTGCAATGCAAATCTATGGAGACACCCACCTTGGTGGGTCTAGCTATCTATACCAGGCCCCCAACCAGAAACAGAGCAGCCCCCAGGTGAGGGAGGTGAGGAGGAAGAGGAGAGTGGTGCTGCAGCGCTGCAAGGGCCTGGGTCTGTACATGGTTAGGGGCAGCGCCGCAGTGCTCTTTCTATGACAGACACATACATGGTGCTAGGGTAAGGAACGACTCAAAGAGAGAGCCTCTCCCAAATTCATCTATACATCAGGGATCACAACCACGGCTGCTTTTGGTTGCTGTTAAGCGTGACTCGTCTCAGCTAAATATGTGGTGTCAAAAGCTTTGGGTACAAAGGCTATTGGTGCAATGAACGAAAACTAGTAGAATGTGGGGCATGCAACACAAAAATGAAGAGAGTCTTACTTAAACCCCAGCCATGTCTTTGGAGAGCTGTGCAAAATTCAAACAAGGACAAGAGAGCAACTGAAGTCTGCAAAATGCGTTGTGTATTTGTGTGTAATATGTTTGTTTGCACTGAAGCGTGTGTTACCTGGTATCATAGGTGTCGGATTTACGGTCAAACTTGTAGGTGGGTTTAAAATTTAACGGCCCCTCCTCAAATTCTTGCAGGAAAAGTTCGTTCTTCTTCATCATGATGAGCTGCAGGAACATTCAGTTAATCAGAACGTGCATGCTATTGTGTGCGTTTGTGCGTGTCCTTTGACAGAGTACCTGATCCTTGCTCCAGAGCAAATTGAGGCGCCCGCTGTTGATGGACGAGCGGAGAAAGTGCAAGCCGTGGTCTGCGATACGGAAGTTCAGATCACCAAACCAGAACACCACCCTTTTGAGAGAGTAGCAGAGCTTTATTTTATTTTTTTTTTTACCACAAGCACAACAACCTCCAGCGCATCTTCTGTAATGTATGTTACAGTGTGATTGTGTGCACTGACTTGTGATCCAGGACATGAGGGGTGTCGAAGATGTCGAAGTCTTGCGTCTCCAGGATGTACTCAAACTCATCAACACGCTGCAGGGCATTGTTCATGTGAGCGGCTAGGTGGCAGTTTAGGAAGCATACCATGTGGCCATAGAAGGAGAAGCGCACGGACACTCCACCCTTATTACCCTAACACAGAGGTGAGGGAATTTTTAATGTACTCTTTCATAAGTAAAGATGGAATGATATTAAGCTGTTAAAGTCTAATACCTCGAATAGAGAAAAACTTTCATCAAATGATGTAAGCTCAGTTATGAATTAGAACATTTGCCTTCCAAGTATTTGTCCCAGCATACAGCACAAATTTGGGTTTTGTGTGTGTTTTGCTCTGCCAAAGCTGTTGCACATTCCACTTCACAAACACAATAGGCCTTTCATAATGTGTTTAAAGCCTACATGGTCTGATGCCAGTGGGATTCCTGGGCTTAATGATGTTGTTCCCTACAAAGATCAGGGCTGACCAGCGCTCTCTGCCTAATGTCCTACCCAGTAGCCAAAGATGCCGGTACGAGTGTAGGTGGTCTGGATGTTTCTGATGTATGGGAGGTGCATTTGTTTGGCGAAAATCAGCAGCAGCAAACCCTGCATCCTCACCGATGTGACCTAAAGACAGATGGAGACAGACAGTTTGGTCATCATTTTCAAACGTTCTGAGTTTCTCATATTTTTATTTTAGAACATTTAAAACACTTTTACGAATACATTTTTGTATGAACTGTTTAAACAATTCCAGTTATGTATTTTTATGTTATATCATAGAAAAATATGTATGTATACAGATTAAATCAAAGTGCACTGCATTAAAAGAATAATACATGAAATCTCTAAATGTGTGCACATGTCCATTCACACACATCTGTTGTTAACCGTTGTATCTGCACCTCTCTTTCCTTTTCCCTCACCTTCACAAAGCCTTGGGGTGCCAGTGTGGCCATGAAAAGGTGGCTCCAGGAATCCTCTACTATCAGATCTGAGACAAACTTCACGGGGGTGGCGCTGACTTCCTGCAGGCTGCCTCACAACGACACAAGTGATGAGTAAACAAGGACATTCTAACATGTTTGAGCCTGCTGCCTTGGTCCAGTGAGACATTTTTTTCTTTTCCCTCTTCCCCATTGAAAATCTATAAATACCTACTATTATTCCATAATTAATAAAAGTCTTGACAGTGTTTAAAAGTCCACACATTGCATTGCCGTATTTCTCACCCAATCACATAGAGGTCTGTGGGAGTCTGAACATCTAGCTGCAACAAAGAGGTGACGTCTTCAGGAGGCTCCGCTGTGGCCACATTCCAGGTCACCATGTGCAGCCTGCCAGAGTGTATGATGATGACAAGTTATTCTATAGAAATGACCCAAATTTGGTGAGTAAATTCATATTCAACTTCAGCTTCAACCTATTCATTTCAGCGTTCCACATGATGCAGCTTTCTATAGTCTGTGTGGTATCAAAATACAGTTCAGGTACAGCAAAAATCCAGAAATCATTTGTTCACATTCTCATCATCCACAACTTTTAAACTTAATTTGTTCAATGAAAACCACTAAATGTTCCACATTGTAATCAACAGATGAGCACTAGAAAGATTCACTTGACTCTTCCTGCAATTTTTTTCTTTACTTTTCAATCTGAACAGTTTAGCCCCTCTTACTCAACTTCTTTTGTCTGTGATATCTGTGTAAACTGGTGAATGCCTGGGTGAGCGTGTGCACTCGTCAACCTGAATGCGTCTGTGGGAATGAAGCGTCCACAGAGCTGAAATGCTTCGTCCAACGTCCGGGACACTTCTTCGCCAGCTTCATCGTCAGAACTCATGTCCTCTATGCAGGTCATCAGCTGGGACAAGCGCTGGCGGAGGAGAGTCTTCGACCTGGAGCTCTGAGATGCCGAGCTGCTCGTGCTGTCTGAGCGCACACGTGGACAGTCTGGTAAAGGGTCCATATTTGAAGGCTGGGAAAAAAAGGGTCTTCCTGGTAGCTGTTATACAAAATATTTCAGCTCACAAGGATGCTTCAGACAAAAAGGAAAAATAAAGATGCAGTCCTCCAAAACAGCAAAACCCAGCAGAAAAAAAGACGTTTGTTTAGATTTCACCTCAGACTCCTTCTGTTGGGCTGTTTGCACCCATTTGATATGAGGTCTCCACTGGAAGTAATACAAGCTTATTCCACGTTAGTCAAAATCTGTCCACATGGGTTTTAGGAAGGCCCTTCAAACTGACCGAGATGAAAAAGCCAGGGCAGCACAGGGGAAGCGTGTCTGTGCTGGTGCAGTTCCTCCTCTGTTCGCTTCCTTTGTGATCATACAGAGATGAAGCAAAGTTTGACAAAGCAGTGGGGTCAACTCAGGAATGTTGGCAAGAACGAGTCAGATTCGGAGTCTAATCGCAGGCAGCAGACAGGCATGTGAATTTGCATGAGTTTTCCTGGTGAGTGTGAGAAGTCGCAGAGGGTAGAAGAGGAGAATTGGAGGCTGATCCTCCATCACTGTGAGTATTGTTGCTAGACTTGGGTAACCCTTTAGATCCCTAAGAGGTTTACCACCAGCACTCTCTCTATCAGCTGAGCCACAGAACAATGTGTGAAAGCCCGTGATTACACTCATGCATTAGTGGGGGGACAACAGCGCACAATAGCATTAGCTTCTTTTGGCCACAATCCAGCCTGTCCTCATGTAGGGGAAAGGTTATCTTTGCAAATCCAGAGAGAGGTGCAGATTGAATGCAGTTTTACTCTATAAGCTCTGACACAGACGTTCAAGGGTTTTCCTTTTCGGAACAAAAGCTCAAACTCTTCTAATTAACAGATGTTGCAGCCGAGTTCATAGTGGACACGTTACATAATAGATTTGGAGGCACATATTACATAAAGCAATCAGGAATCACAGTGAGGAAGAAGACATTTGATTGGTTGAAGTTATCAAAATAAAAAATACAGTGAGATAATATTTGCAGCTTTAGAAAATTTAGAAATATGTCACCATACGTAAGTGACCTGTCTCTCTAAAGATAAGACATATAGATCTTGAACTTAACATAGTTGGTTGAAATTAATTTTGTAAGGGTCTAAAACTGTGGAGGAAAATATGAGAATACAAATAGAAAATGTATCATTTATAGGTTCAAATGATGCTAATAGTCAGTGGCCCTGATCTCTCTGCCACCTCATGTAACAGTGTCACATGCTGAGACTCAGTGCACATTCTTTAGCAATCAGTAAGTGGATAAATGAGAGGTTCACTATTTAGAAACCTTGAATAGAAGACTATTTATGTTTTGCCACATTCATGCAACAACTGAGAGCCAACAGCCACAATCTACTTATGACGATTAGCAAATTCTTTTCTTTTTTTTGGACTCTGTATCTACCCTTTTTCGACCTGTGCTTCCTTTGACAATTTTCTTAATCACTTTCTTTTCTTCCTGCTCTTTCACCTACATAACCGCTGGAGAAAAAGGAGAACAAGAGGAGGGTTGCATGGGATACTGCTGCTTTTACCTGAAGTAGTCTCTTCCAACACTTTGAAAGCTTCTGGTGCTCATTTTCTACCCTGCAGGCACATAAAAACACACATACACTTAAATAAATGTTTAACAAAGGGCACACATACAATGTACAAATCCTACCCCTCCCCCCCTTTTTTATCAGTTTAACAAGAGCATAAAGAGGAAGTCATTAAAATGTACAGAAACAGACAAAGCCAGATGAGATAGGGATGTATGAAAGTAATTTTTTAAAGGCTTGGTAATCATGTCTGATCATGGTCAGCCACATTAAAGTGACAGTACTCTGAAGGTCACATAAACAGATTTCAGGTTTCATTTGCAAAGTTTAATCCAAAGTTGCTGCTGTACAAGGAAACTAAACAAAAAAAACACAACCTTTTTATTTAGAGTACTGCCACAATGAATATTCTGTAAGCTCTGTTACTAAGTGAAAGCAGTCATTCAGGGAGCTAATAACAGTGCAGGAATGTTTCAGGGATTAAACCCCTGTTTAAACTCCTGGATCCCTGGAGACGTGGGCTCCAACATCGACATGTGCCAAGATTCAAATGCTGGTAAATTTAAGATTTGTTGGGTGAATAAATTGGTGTCACTGGAAAACTGGCTGGTAAATGGAGTTAGTAAATCAAATAAGAGCAACATCGGTTGCAAATCTGATGTTAGAAATAAGTTATTGTGTCTAAAGATGGAAATGTACACCTACAACAGAAAGTAATTACTATTTGTGAAATTTTGCACGATGCAATTCAAGTTTTGGTTGATTTTTTTTTTTTTTGACTTATTTGCCACCAGGAGACGAGCCAAAAAGTTAGAAATTTCATATTCTAATAAAACAGTTTCCAAACATAACTGCCTTCGTGTAAGTGATAAACTGGGAATGGTTGTATCTTAGAGAAAAAAGACAGCATCCGCCAAGGTAGACTGGGAGGAAGGTTGATGCTTTGATTCCCAGTTTCCCCAGTACACATGTTCCAGTGTCCTCAGGCAAGATACTGAACCCCTATTTTGCCTCTGGTGTGTTCACTGACAGAGGGGAAAAGAGCACTAGCCTGTAGTAGTGTATGAAGCAATGATGTTGTGCAGAGTAAATGAAGTATAAGCTCCTATCTTTCAATTTCATTGAGTAAACCTGCTTCTAATCCTATTAAGGACATCACATGCAGCAGTGTGCTTCAAGTCGCTTTGTTCTCCCAGGAAGGCAAAGACATGAGTAACCCCTCTCTGCCTCTCACTGGCTAGTTGCAGTTGGTTAGGTTGAGGCACTACAATTATATTGATATTTACTTGTTCATGTCATGTGGAAGAGGAAGATATGTCACAGTGTGCAAATTACATTGATCCATTGCGGATAAACTAAATATATATATTTTTTTACCTCTTTCGAAATGCTGTTTTATAACGCAGTTAGCTTATCCTTCATAGAAATGATAAACTAACTGTGTTATAAATATGTATAAAACTGAAATAACTTTCTGTGGCCACAAGGTGGCAACACAAGCGGGCGCAAGCATATTTATTAGCAAAGAAGTTTGGTTTTATGTTTAGCAGAGGTGGAGCAACACCTGTGTGTTCGACTTTCAACTCAAGTTCTGTAAGTGCAATGTTTATTCTCCCTTTGGGTTTGTTGCAGGTCCACTTCGAATCCAAAAGGAAGTGCGTAGCTTTTTAGCAGCTGTACCATGTTTAAGCTTATTCCTAATCTGTGTGTGTTAATCAGGGCTGAACATATAGGGTACAGTGATCTTATTGGTGCAATTTATTATTATTTATTTTAATTAAAAAACTTTTTGTGAGAAAGAGAGACGAGGTTGGTAAGAGTGAACCAGCACTTAAATCACTTTTAAAAGCACTAGTACATAAGCTAAAATTGGTGACAGAGGTGAAGATGACTGTGGAATCCACTATTAAATTAGACACAGTCAACTGATTCTGTCACAACCGGGGTAGAGGGTAGATAGTGTGTGACGTGAATGAGGTAGGACCCAGATGCAGATTTTAAATGAAAACTTGATTTATTTACAAAAGGAACAAAAAGCGCAGCTGAACCGGGTAACAATAAATCTAAACTGTGGAAAAAACTAAGCAAAGCTGCGGCTGTGGCAGAACAAGAGGCAAAACCTGATCACACAACACATGAATGACCAAGACATCAATGGAGGTGACGGTAAGGTGAGGATTTTGCACTGTGACTGGGGAAACCTGGAAACTAATACTAAGGGAGGTGATTGGTGATGAAGTGCAGCTGTGAAAACAAAGACAGGTGACTTGAATGAACCTAACGACATGACAGTACATGGCAAAACATGGCAAAAACTATTGAGCAAAAATAAACCTAAAACAAAACCCGAGACATGACAGATTCATCAAAATGGATATCTAGCCATGCAAGTTTGATTATCGCTACAATTTGCCCAAACTTCAAATATGGATGATTTGGCCACAGGGCAGGAGGTGAAATAATCACATGCCCCCTGAATGTCACTGAAAGTTACCCATAATGACTACATAAAGACACACAACAGCTGAGCTTCTTTAAATGGCAAAACCACCCTGAAGACAAATCAAAAGGGACAAAAGGCACAAAATTGCAAATACTGAAAGCTAAGTGACTTGACTCACACATGTAGTCAAGAGCAGTAAAACAACCATTACGTCTCTATGTGAGTCAGGGGTCTGCAGAGATGGGAGGCCCTTTACATGTTTGCACCCAGGGGTCTGCCTGTGACCCAACAATAGATTGAAAAAAAAAGTTTTATTAGTTAATCTTTTAATCTCATCGTAAATGTACTGTAGCCGTTATTGTGCCCTTCTGTCAGGGACTATTGAACACTGTCAATTCGCCACGTTTATTCATTTAAAACCAGCTATAGATAGAGCAAAAGCAAAGTCAAAGGAAAACACTTTTAATCCTACCTTTTGGCCTTGTGTGGAAGAAGCTGAGGACACTGCCTGCACCGATGACAAAGACCTCCAACGGAGTAAAAGGAGTCCTCGGCGAGTCCTGTCGTTTGCCTGTTTTATTCTCTTTTGGTGAGGTACCCTGGATTTCAGCTGCTCCCCTTCTGAGTGCAAGTTTCCCTGCTCACAACCCACACGAGACTTAAAGCGTAACATCGGATCAAGCTATTATCCCAGGTTGGTTAACAACCCAGTGAGAAAGCATTCATGAATAGACATTTCTGTTTATGTGGAATCACCATGACGCATGTTTCTCATTGCTGTAAAGGCCTCATTGTATGTTCATAATAAGTCCTACAGTATGGAATGTATAAGGTGCTCTGATTCACAATGTGTTCATTGGATGTGGCTTCAGTAAGACTTTTTTGCAAACTAGCAATAATTCCTTTCTTTTAAAGGCATGGTTTGACATGTTGAATAATACATTGGATTGATCTCAACCCTCAAATAGCAACTCGGGCTACCAGCTGTGGAAATGTGAAAGTGAATAAATGAATAAATCTGTAAAAGAAGAAGAAAATGATGAAATACTTAATACTAAAGATGAACAAATAATAACGAGTCCATGGATATAAAGTTCGACCAATAAATGTGGAAATAGATTTACCACTTTTCGACAAACCCTCACCAAGACTGCACACATATGTAATTATTGCATTTTCATCCGTGTTTTATTCATTAATGACCTCAGCTCTCTTGACTGCTTGGCTGAGAACTCGTGATGTAACCAAGTTAGCAGCCGAATTAGCTGTGGCTTCGTCTACAGTGTGAATACCAGAGGAAAGACTGTTAGCGATGTGGGAGCTGAGACCTAAGTCTGCTTGCCTTCCCGAGCCAGCAGCTTTTGACTGCCAAGGAGTTTTTTTTTTTTTATTCAGTTGAAAACCACAGAAAGTGAATACCTTTCCATTCTGATATTTCGATATGATCTGGCATAATTTAGCTTCCTTGTCTTAAAGAACTGTTCTCTCATGTCCAGACATTTAAGGGCAAATGAGCCAGTATTACAGGTGCTAAACAGAGCCAGCATGAACAGGGAAGACCAGCATCAGCAGCTGGAGGGTGGAGATGTTTGTGGGGATAAATTGCATAGTCATAGAAAAAAGTTGAAGTATCAGCCAGTCAGGCATATATTTCAGTAAAACATATTTCTTCTATCTTTCATCTATAGTCTCATGACCAACAAGCATATAATCGAATCTATAGTGAAAATATAGCACAGAATAGTGCAATAACGGTCAATTACTTTGCAGTTTTGTTACTTATTCTTCCAAATTATTGTAGTTTTGGAGCTGAATTGGTCCATTTAAGTCCTGTTTGAGACTGATGTGAAACAGCAATTATTTTGTCCAAAGCTTTTTGTATTTTTAGCCTCTGTGAACGTTGAACCAATTAGAATATATCCAAGCTTCTCAGAACCTGCTTTTTAAAATAGGAACTGAAAGTCAAAATATCATATGCTGAGGTTCTCCGGGACTAAAGGAAACCGCGCAGGTTTTGCTGCGTTTTCGACACCTTTGAGGCTGCCACAATCTGATAAAAATCCCATTGTAGATAATCTGCACCACTTCACAACATCGCGTGGCTTGTGTCCTAAGAAAGAAATAATTCACATCAGACGTGCGCTATGTACAGTTGCTTTGCTTCTTTTTTATTCATTTCTTTACGTCTCAGATGTACAGTAGTGTTATTAGAGAATAAGATGACCAAAAGGCACAAATTCACAATAAAAGAAAGAAAAGAGGAGACAAGTTAACAGGAGTGAGAGAGAAAGAGCAATAGAGAGATTTAAAAACAGTTTGGGACTATGGAATCATTTGGTTTCTTCATACTCTGATTATAAATCAAGGAATCTAACAACAGTTATCTATGAGATTGTCTCTGTTAAACCATATTCTCTCACATGTCTGTATGTTCAGGCTCTTAAAATGGACCTACTGTCAATATCTATTTGGAAACAATCATGTTTTTAATTTTTCTTTTGTTGTAGCTCATTTTCCTGTGTAGCTTTAAACTCTCCAACACTCAAGAAGTTGGAGCTACTCTAAATTGCGGAGTAATAACCCTTGGAACCCACATCGCTAACAACAGGAGGGCAGAATCCAACGTGGCTCCACTTTGGGGGCGAATCCATCGGCTAATAAACCGACCCGAGCTGCCGTTCCTTTTCGGTGAGAGAGGCGAGCCAAGTTCAGAGACCGACAACAGAGGTACAACAACATTCAGAACAAAAATATATATTCATACACTGTCCTGCCAATGAGACGTGGTCCCTGTGAGGGATTGACGTGAGGACAGGTAGTGGTGGGCAAGGATCATTTGCTTTTACTTTCATTTGTCTCCTCCAAATACAAACCACACAATGACTCAACTCCTCACTGCTTAAAATCTGCCCCATCTATAACAATATGTATAAATGCTTTTTTTTCTTTTTGAAATGACTACAGCTGACATTATTCTTCAAAATCAACACTAAATTTTAGCAACTATAACCCTACACATCCTCACAGTGACACTTCTGTGAGGAGTCGTCGTAATCTGTATACTGCTCGATATTTAGCGATGGAATAAGAAGGATCAAGTGTAAGGTGGGGTGGGGGGTGCTGCAGGTTTGGCAGGACAGTCTCATCTATATATATATATGTGTTCATCTACATTAATTTATTTACTATTTACAAAGTCAGTACATACAGTACATCCACATATCTCCATGACTCCGTCGGTAGCCCCACAGATACAGAGTGAGATTCTTGATGGACACAGAGGTGGAGGAGTGAGACATACAGAGCCAGTGGTCTCTTCAAAGAGGAGGCAACAGGAAATAGTTTCAGCTATAATAGTTGCCCCCTTTCTTTTCTTATTATCTTACTATCTGTCAAGTGAGGCACGATTTTTGTCCCAAGTCTTTTCAAAAGCCAAAAAATAAATCAAATATCAAGGTCAAAGAGTCTTTTTTTTGGGGGGGGGGTGATATTTCCAGACCGAGACTGCACTTAGTGTGGTTTAGAACCAATAATTATAAATGGAAAAGCCCACGAATGAAACAGTTTTTTTTTTTTAAATACTTTTTCACTTTTACTCGAACTGTAATATACTGTAATATAAAAATGATTAACATACATTTCCCAAAACAAAAATAAATATATTTTTAGTCATCTTCTGATTCTATTTTATTTACAGGAGATTTGAAAATGATTCAGTTGTTTAACTAATTAAAGAATTAATTAACTCAATTATTTAACTAGTTAATATCAGCAAATTAGGGGGAAAAAAAATCTGTTTGGACATCTTCTGTGTAAAAACGTCGACACTGATCTCATTCGGAGGCAGTTCTTTATAGAAATACAAATCTAAACATGTTAACTATAGGGGCATTCAGCATTATGTTGGCGGCTCTTTGACATAATCTGTTGCTTGCTCTTGGAAGGTTTCCACACTGTTAAAATATGTGGTCGACGTGAGGTAAATGAAAGATGGAAAATGAGGAATACGACAGCAACTCAAGACAAAGGAGGCCAGACAGACTTCAACGCGAGACTTCCCATGTAGCATCGGCCCTCTGCAAAGACACCCGCCGCTGTATACCACTCATATGCACTCTTCACACTCATGCATATACCGAAAAACACCAAAACACACGAATACAAATGACAAACTTCAGATGCCAGCAGGGGAGACACATTAAAACCAGCATTAAACCACATTAAAAGACAGCTTATCCGCTCTTGACTCTCAGCTTGGGCTTTGCGTTGCTGAAAAAAACTGATCTCACGATGGGAACAAACAAATAGGTTTGCACTGACAAAAGAGAAACCACATGTCATGATAGTTATTGCTCTTGTTGGATAAAACATTTATCCATTGAAGATGACTCAATAGGTGACGGCGCAAGAAACGCGGGTCACCGTTGGAGGAAAAAAGAGACAGTCCTTAACCCATATGGCTGTTCTAGTTGTCACCTCTTAAGGTTTCCATTGCAGAGGGACTCACCATCTATGTGCATCCTTTGTAAACTATGTCTCTCGTCGTATTTATGCATCCATCCCCCCCCGTAATTACTGCATGTTCAAGCAGCCTGAGCAGCCTGTTGAAACTGAGGAGCAAGAAACGATTTGATTTAAAAAGAAAAATATGGCTGGAAACCTCGATGTCCTAACAATGCTACAGAAACGCACACAAGCACACAAACGGTAGCGTTGCACAGACAGAAACGCACAAAGCAGCAGAAAAACTAGAAAATGTGAGGGCAGGTACGGAGGAAAAGAAAAAAAAACAACCCTTTTCTGGTGATCAGAAGCTAAAGAGCAGGGACAATGCAACACTCAAAAGCAAAGCACAATCCCAACTTTGCAGTTGGGGTTTGCAGACTTACAAATCTATTCGAATAACAAAAAAAAAAAAGGAATGACGGCATGAAGCAAATGGAGAGGAGGTACTGTGACACGGAAGTGAAATTAAAAATGATTAAATCACAGGATCTAAATGCAACACTGAGCAGACGAAGCTTCATCTGGAAAAATAAACATTCACAGACAAACTTACAGAACTTCATTTTAAAAACCCTGTTAATATATATTTATATACTTCAATACAATTATTTACCTCCCCTGTTATACTTTATACTGTATATATACACCACTGGGATATCTTGAGTAGAAATACATCCTAAATGGCAGAGATGAACGACTCTAGACTCTCCGGTTTTTAACAATTCTGTGAAGGCGAGGACGGACTGACGAGATCTATAATGTTGCTACTGGAGGCCTCAGAGTGTTTAACCAGACGGGGAAACTAGATGAGAAAAAATAACCGAAGAACAGATGGGAATCAAATAAACAATGAGGTGGAGGAGATCAGCTGAAAACTGGGAGTATACTGGGTCCAGGTCCCTGAAAACCAGACTGTACTGCGGGGGGGTGGGTTTTGGACCGGCCGGTCAGACTTTATGTCAGTTGAGGGAAAGGGAGGACGTGAATCCGCTGGTGTCTAGGTATTCTGGTCTGAAAGATGAGAGAGAAAGAGACAGGTGAGAGCATCAAAACAAGGCTCTTCTACAGTCTGTGGGCCTGGCAGGTTTTCTCAGTGCATAACTTGTCTGACACTGAAAAACTGACTGGCAGAGTAAGCAGCTGCTGAAAGATTGTACAATGTGATGATGAGCATAGCTGGAAATGGCCAATCTGGAGCCTTATAGCCAATTAGGCTGGTGTTTTAATGGCAAGAAATGACTACTATTACACCAATGAATTCGCTAGACTTTGTAGATGTTTCACGCAGTCTCAGGACTGTGATAAATCAGAGGGATGTAATTCTCCATTCCCAAACTATCCCTATGACTTTGGCTTTGAAAGTCCCTTTAATTTACCCCTTGGAGAAAGATAAAAAAAATTGAATAATGGAAGGAGGGTCTGAAAAACTAAGATGGAAAAAAACAAACAAACAAAAAAAAACCCTAAACATGCTGGAAGGTGACACAGCCAAATATGTGACACTATGAAACGTATGAGTTAAGGTTACACTAAACAGATAGATTCCACGGAAGACAACTTAACACAAGGTAAGTGTAAGTAGTAAAGGTAACCAAAGAGATGATGAGAGTGGTAATTACGATGGAATGTCAGGTGATCCCTGTGTTGCCAAGCAAAAAAAGGTCAAATTACTCCAATTTAGTCAGATTGTTCTTCAAATGATAAGTTAATCAGATTAAGATGGTCAAGTTTGATCGGTCTATCTTTACTTTTCACATAAATGAATCAATTGTGTCCGTTATTCGGCTAAAGGGAGAACTGTGGGCATTTCTTGAAATGTCTTTCACACGAATGTTTGAGTTTGTTACAATCTGTTGGAAAGAGGAGCCGTTTCTCCACAGTGTCGGTGTTGAGACTCAAATAACCTCAAACACACCACGAGCATTTTTAATTTCTTGTTACCAGCTGACGTATAAATACTGATGCTGATTTAGCTGTGAGTTGCCAAAAGGCTAAAAATATCAGCCACTGTAATGTTCCAGATAGGTTACTGTGCAATTCTGCTCACCTGATGAGCAGCAGCATTCACAGTCCAGCGCGACCTCAGTCCTCTAGAGCCACCATCCCTTTCACTGGGTCCTTCACTCTCATCTGACACACATAAGAAAGAAAGTGTACACAATGACATTCATTAGCTCTGTGGCCGTCCATCTGGAGATGTCCTCGCAGCCTGTCTGGTGTTAGATTATGACCGAATTACTTGGGTTTTACTGAAGTGTTTCTGCTCATAAATGCAGTACTCACAATCCTCTTGTTGGCTTACCTCATCTAGCTCCTTACGTGTCTCTTCCTCCATGCGACGGATGTCGTCCATGTTCAATTCGATCCACTTGTCAATCCAGCAGAACAGCTGACGGTGGAAATTAGTGAACAAGCGCTTTTCTTGCTGTCAAAAAACAGAGTACAACAAAAATAGAGTTATCGCTGGGCTGAATTTTAACCTGGTTTATTTCCGCCTTGCTTTACTCTGCTTATCCCCTCGAGGCTGGTGCAGCACATAGGTGCAGCTAATGATAATAGTGGTACTTCTCCGCTTATACCACAAGCTGTCAGGATGTACTTAAAGCATCCTTAACACTAACACCCACATAGCTGAAACATTATCCTGACCTAACATATTTCCTGACCTAAACAGCTAAATGTCTAACGGTGGCTGAACATGACCTGTGTCTTCTTGGACGTCGTAATGACAAAGTGACGGATTCACAGTCAACAAACCTTTTGAATGAAGCTCTCCACTTTATTTTGCAGGCCCCACCACTTGAATTTGACAGTGACCAGTTTGTAGGCACACATGTGCGGGCAGTCTTTCTTGTTGGGAAGCTCCTTCTGCAAGTGCACAGACACACACACACGCATCACACACGTGTTTGCGTATTGACCTGAGGGCTATGAGCTCATTGTTTCCACTCATATGTAATGTTCATAATCAGCCAACTAAAGAATTAACATAAAGTTTTTTTTAAGCTTTTCTGGTTTTTCCTTGTTGATACATGCTTATTCCAGGCTTTTCCTACACTGCCTATCAACTGGAAGGCAAATCCTAAAAGCTTAATTTGACTTTAAATTGTAACTCCCCTAACAGCTACTGAAACAAATTTAAGGGAACTGATACTCGAGATCGCCTCAGTGTCTCCAAAGCAAGTTGTGGCCTTGACTACATTATGACAAAATGTTGTTTTTTTTTGCAGGGAACACTAGCTAATAATTATAGTTGCTAAGCAACAGCTATCAGTGCGAGTGGTGTTTCTTTTTTAATTTTTTTATTTAGCAAATTAACAGAGTCATGGTTAGAGGTGTTCGATTATGATGTAGTCTGCTGCAGCTTCAAATGTGACAAAACATGAACCGACTCCAGAATCGTTATGAAATGCTCCGGGGGCTGATCCAAAAGGACAAAAACACGATTGAAATGGTCAACTCTCTCAGTGAAGTCTGTAAAACCGGTAGTATTGCACGGGAGCAGAAATGAAAGGCCACAGCTTTCTCTGATCCATGTGTGGGTGGAACGCCTTTCAAAGGTCAGCTGGGGACCTGCTTCATGTGACATCGTGGGACACCAAGTAGTGGTAAACAATCACAACAGCAACCACCGAAACGTGTACGTAGATATATGGTAAATGGTAAATCTGCTTTTATCTGGTCTCGTTGACCGCTGTATCACAAAAGCTCTACACGGATACATGAACATTCATAAAAACACCACAAACAGTTTTAGTTTAGATATAAAAATCACAGTACATCTGAACCCAGTCTAAGGACAGTCCCTAAGATTAAAAAAAAATGCAGATGCATTGTATTTCTATTCTATAATATATAGTATATAATATATATTCAGACCCTCCATAAAGCATGTCACCTCTTCATTGGTAAATATCCATTTGTTCATAAAAAGAAGAAAAAAGGACAGAACAAAACAGAACAACTGCAATCTAAGCTTCCAGGATACTTGGTTTTACCAGGGTTTACCCTTACCAGGGCCCTACCAGCCTCAACATCCACAAACCAGAAACTAGAAACAGACAGATGCACTGGGGAGAGCTAAGGGCTGCGAAATGTCCATTCTTTGTGCTGCTGTGCAAAACTAAATGACTTAACTGTGAGCATTATTATCATTCTCTCCACCAAAAGACTATACCTTCCAGTCTGGTCCTAGAGGCCCTCGTCCCGTCTTCGCCGACTTGAACCTGCAAGGATCCTCCTCTGGCTTGTAGTCCTGAGGTGAGACACCAGAACAAACACAATGCATAAGGGGACACATAAAGCAAAGAAACTGCTGTAATCACCTCAACCTGAATGTTTTGCTAACATATTCACCTTTGGCTCCACTTGGGTTCTGTCGGCAATGTCAATATAGACTACATCCACCTTCTTCCAGGTTTCTGCATCCAGACCATGTACCTAAAACAGAACCACAGAGCAGAGGATTGTTTTTGCATGTCAGACAATAAGTTATGGAATCGATTCAGTGATTAACGGAGAAACATTTTACTAGGAGACAATCAAACAGGGTTACAACAAACTTTAAACAGCGAAAATCATCTGACGGCTCCACAGCTTGTGATCGTCTTTACTAACATTTTCCTGGTGTCCCGAGTCAGGTTTGTGCCACGTTTCAATCTTGATCAGGAAGTTATCTTTCATGTACTCGTTCTGCAAAGACAAGAGGAGTCATCCTGAGCGAGGAAGAAAGACTTATGTGACGGTATTACATGTGAAAAGCCATAAAAAGTGTAAGTAATATGGATCAGAGTCCTGCTCTCATGTACACCAGCACACATGCACCCACACGGTCACGGTGTCTAACTAACCCTGCTGATGTGTGTCACTGAAAAAGATCACGTTTCTCTCTCAGCTTTCAGGTTAACTTACTCCATCTATGTGCATTAAAGTTAGGTGTGTCCTTTATGTTGCTCTCTGAATTCTTTTAAGCAAACGCACACACAGAGGCAATACTCACAGTGATAACTGCAGAGCCAGATGAGGAAAAGCATAGGGGCACACAAAGAGAAACACAAAACAAAATTAAACCAACTAAAGAACATTTCGAAACAATACAATTGCCGTAGTTCGCAGTCTTCAAATGTCACCGATTCTTGTCGGTGAGAACGTAGGACGCAAACTCGGGTTATGCCTTTGACTTTGTTTGTATGACAGATGGCAGCTGGCAGTGTGCGTGAGCGTGTAAACGCAGCCTAAAAGGCTCGATTGATTGCATGGTCCTTCTCGCTGGACGTATAGTAAATTATTCAGCTCCTTCTTCAAAGTGACAGAGACCCAGAGGCATACAGAGGGAAGACAGAGGGAGCGAGAAGTATCCATGACACCTAGACAGTGTCTTTGATCCGAAGTCGTATGAGTCACTTTTATCCACATTTTTTTAAGGATCAAAATAAAGATGACATTGAGCACCACTATATCCTGCAGTTGCTTTGGAGCTCTCTCTAAACCAATGAAATCAACGGATGTGTTTGCATGTGCACAAGTAACCTGGTGATGACTATATTTCTGGAATATCCCGGTTATGTGATGGCAATGTAAACATCATATTCTAGATTAGAAAAAAAAACAGTATACAGTCTTGTCCTGGATATGTCAACAGGAGTATACGAACAGAAACTGAACATTCTCTGCAGGCAAAGACCATACGGGCTGAAATGGTGACGCACCCAAACTATCAAACTATATAATGAAGATGACAAACCCAGAAACTTTCTCATCCGTTTGGTGAAACCTGTAAAAAAAAATCTGGCTGGGGTTTTGATTTGAAAAAAATGCCTTTGCAGTAAAACACGAGCTTCAGAAATACGCCACAAACCAAGGCTGCACTTGCTGTATGTGAGTAATACTGTAAAGCAGAGCTGTGAGTATGTTGTGTGCGTGTGTGTGTTTGTGTGTGTATACATGCCTGTGCGACAGTATGGGTATGCGTTCCAGGCTTTCTCGTGGATGTTCAGAGCTGAGGATGGAGCCAACATTCTGACGAACGACGGCACTTTACTTCGGGACAGAGGAGTGAAGACACACACAAAAAAAAGTACATTTGTTTAATTTGTGGTATTTTATCCATACTTATTTGACAAAATAATGGAATTAGATCAAAGTACAGTTAATATCAGAACTATTTTATAGTTTGATTATGTGGGAAGGGGGAGGCGTGCATGCATGGTCAAAACACACCCTGCAGTGTCCTTTTTCTTGAGTTCTAATGCTGAGGTTCTGAAATGGGATCTATTATGGTTGTTTCCAGCTCCAAAATTTTAATTCTGGGTCTTCATTAGAGTAGTTTTGCACAATTCACAATTGAGGGAAAAAAAAAATCCTCATTTACTGTTTACTGTACGGGTTTCAGCTCAAATCCACGTGATATCAACGTTTGTGTGTTCGTTACATGCTTATTGTGTGTCATGAGTTCTAGAGAGACCTGGAGAGCTCCACCCACTGCAGTATAAGAAAAAACAGCCGCAAACTGACAAAACTGATTTAGAAAATATCTCCATATGTTTGACGAGATCGTCGCTGCAAAAACACATGCAACTATGGAAAACAAGCCACATTGATTGATCATCATTAGTAAAATGAGCCAAAACACTGCTCACATTTTCATATTCTTCCTCTTTGTTTTTGGCCACCTGGAACGCTCACATTGTGACTTGTGGTAATTGCAGCATGTATTTGCATGTGTTATGTGCACTCGCAAAGTACACTTTCATAAAGCTTGGTTTCAGTCACATTTATGACATAGTCAGGTCTCACCTGGCTCTAGTCTTTTGCTAAACTAAGCCAGGTTAAGCTAAGCTAAGCTGCATACTGGCGGTAGCTTCAAATGTAGCTGTTACACTCGTGAGAGTGGTATCAGTCTTGTTTTTTCATTGTTGATAGGTACCAGATAAGTATATTCCCTCAATGTCTCAAACTAGTTCTGTCATCCAGTGATAATTTTTTAGCCTAATAGCCAGCTGAAGACCTGAAAGTGAGGGGATAATGGAGCACAGTGCAAAAAAAACATGTATGAATGGATTTAAAGCAAGACACAATGATGCCTCAAGGTTAAGGAATTTTCCTCAATTAAACTTATACACAACCTGCTGTACAAATGCTTACCTCTGCAAATGGTAGATTTTGTGTGTGTACTGTCCCTTCTCTCCATCTTTCTCATAAGGTTCATTTTTTAGCACCTCCACTCCCTCACCTCCACCCGTCTCATTTTTGCTGGCTTCGGCCACCGAGTAAAGCTGGCCAACCTGGTACTGAGGAGCAAAGTGAAAAGAAATAGGTTAAACCAAAGTGGAGAACACATTTTAAGGAATAAAAGAAGAATGCACACATCACACAAAGTTGTCCACAATGAATTTTGAAATATGCTGAGCATCCACCTGCTTTTAGAGCAGAAAACGTTTTACAAAATTTAAATGAACTGTAATACAATGTCAACAAAAGGGATATAAGATATTATGTGCAAATCTTGAGCATGTTTGATGTGTCCTAACAAAAAACATACAGAGATTGCAGTGAGCAAGCACCCCCCCACCCCCCATTTAAATGCACTGCCATCTGTCTTATGAGTACACCGCTGTTTGCTGAGCTGTCAAGGTAAGGTAAGCTGAGAAATTTGAACTTTTAAATTAGCTGGGCCTCTGAAGAATAATTACAATAGTTTGTGGTATTTATTTTAAAAGAGTTTGTGTGCGGGGGGAGTTATATAAATACTTAAACAAGGCATTTGGATCAAGTCACCACCACAACGGGTTGAAATTGGTGTCATCCTTCTCTTTCTCCTTCTCACATCCCACTCTTCATCTCATCCCCCCCATCTTCCTGATCCACAGTGTGCATGTGATTGTTTAAACTCAGGACAATAGCTTCTTTCATTTCTTAATCACCTCTAATCCATCATATAATCACTGCACAAAGCTGGACCAGAGCAGACTTACAACACCACTAAGATGGAATTAATCAATAGAGTTTGAATTATTCTTTTGTTTTTGCAAGCGGGAAATTGCAGATATTCTTTGTATTCCATTGTTTGTTAGTGTGTAATGCCCTTCTGTAAAATCAGGCTATGAAAGTGTAATCAATTACATGTTTACACACAAAGTTGTGTCTCCTATGGCAGTCTGTGTGCTTCACCTGAGACAAATCCAAGAATCAGTTGCTCTTAGATATGACAGCTGACATTGAGGTTCATGTTTTTTTTTTTTATACATTAACTATTTTCTACAGCATAATTGCAATTTTAAGTACAAGGCTGCAATAGCTTGTTTCAGATGGTGGGGGATTTTTTTTTTTACCAGCAATGGGAAGGTTAGTTATATAATAAAAATGATAGTTTAAGCTTGACGGTGACTCTTAGCCTCTTGTCTCTTCTTCACGTTGAATGGGGTGATGTATTGTGTTGCCAGATTGATTTCTGGGGCTGTTGCTTTGCTTTGCTAGCATGGCTTTCAGGAGAAAGTTGAGAATAATTCAGCTTTTTGGCAACAGCAGTGGAGGCGCCAGCCACTTTGTTGGTGCTTTCACAGCTTCAGAAGCACACGTCTTCCTGTCGTAGCACTTTTCTGCCACTTGGGGACAATGTTAATCATATGTTGAGATATAGGCTACTATTGCTGCCGTTGTTGGTCCTTTAATTTTACTTTGCTGTGGAAAAGACAGAAGTCAGTGAATAAAGAGCCACTTTGTGGTGAAGTGGTGCTAAGGGCCAAAAAAGATTAGATCGTCAACTGCAACTGTTGCCCGTGTTTTTCCATCTCCGTTTCTTTGATTATTGATTTTCTTGCTTTGTTCTCCTTTGTGATGAAATCTCCTTATGTCTGCAAACATTTGGCTCAAATTAAGTCTTTTAAGCAATCAGCATAAAACCTATGTGTAGCATTGTGTCCAAGAGCTAGGTGCTGTTAGCTTTTGGGAGGCTGGCAGGAAATTCTTTCCCCTGTGAGTGAAAGTAACGCATATAGAAACATACACATTACCATGAATAAGCCCATAGACTGTACAGTAATGTTGGAGCCCTTTTCCAAATTGAAATGGCAAATAATGTTGAATTTACAGTTTTTGGCGGTGTAATTGTCTGACGACATGTCCGCCTTTGGTGATCAGCAGATGCAGATTGATTTCATGGACTGTGCAATGCACACTGATTTTAAATGCAGATACACTGTGCTGCAAATTCAACCAAGACTTGGAATGCATACTGTTGATGGAGTGGAGTCCATCTGGATGTACATATGGTTTTTTGGAAGCCATCATGAAGATGTTGATCTTAAATTGTCCAGAAATAGAAAGAAAGTCATTATTCTTGGACAACAAAATGGTGAAAGGTCAATTAATTAATGCTTTATTTTATATATGTTTTCCAATTAAGGTCATTTAAAAAAAAGAAAGAAAGAAAGAAAATATGACAGTGACACGCTGCATGGGCTGGAAAGATCACCATCACACCACTTTATCTTCACTCAATAAACAGCTGTTTGCTGTTGTGTTGAAGTAAAAAAGCAGATTTCTCTCAATCCTTCCAGCAATAGTCCAGAAGCCACACAACGCTCTTGCTGATTCCATAAACTCAGAAATCATTTATGAGAGAATAGGGAAGAAAGGTGAAATTCTTGGACTTGACTGTCCATTGGAACTGGTGGTACTGGTGATGTATTTTTTTAAGCAAATACTCAGAATCAGTCACCAACACAGTGGCTTAGAATTGCTGCTTTAAATCTGCAGATAACCACTGAGAGTCTCAGAAAGGAGGCGTCGGACAGCCTGTATGTTCCAGATACAATATTGGAGGAACCAATCCTGGCTTGATTTGCATGCTCCATGAGGGATTGATAAAATGAGAAACCAGTATAAACTGGGAAAAAGATTGCAAGCTCAGAGGAGAAACCTCTGTTTTTTGCTTTTGTTGAAAAGATGGCCGACTTGTTCTGTTTATGACTGTGATGGCACGTAATCCGATTCTGTAAGCCTTCGTGTCTTATCCAAAGATGTCAAACTACAGCAGAGGTGGATTCAGTTTATTTGGAATTTTGGATTTGTAATGTCCCATCAAACATATCAAAGAAGACATGAGTCTGCAGTCTTAATTTCTTCTGCAACCATTTCACAGATTCAATGTAAAAATAGCTGGTGTCGTCTGAAGCCGTTCGTTCCATTTATCTGGGAAACACGACAAGTTAGAGCAGGCATATGTGTCAATTGGTAACCACATCTTTTTGTGTGTTCTCTCCGTTTTGCTATCTCATTGACATCTCCAATGCTCAAGCAGTTATTCTCTTGTTCCTGGTGGCTTCTGTCCAATGAGTGGGACAGGAATTGTGGCATTGGGGGGCCGGCTGGGAGCAGAGGCTTCTTGGCTGGCAGCTGGGAGCAGTTCAGAATGATAGAAAAAGAAAACGTTACTGTTCTAAAACTTCCTCTTACATGCGGCTTTATATAATTTAGCTTATGAATCATATCGGTATTAGCTCAGGCTATTGTGTAGCATAGCCGGAGAAAGAACAGGTATTGTCAGCTGCTGATATAAGGAGATGTGGGCAGGGCCAGATAAGTATATTCATACTTATGCTCCTCACTGCATGAGGACAAAGGTGGAGCGTTGCAGGAGCAACAAAGCAAGCCTCCTGGATGACAGAGTTTGACCTTGCCTTTTGGGGTCAGTCTATTTTCAGTTATGCCATACTGTTCTGCTCTGGCACAAATAAAGCACAGATAAAGCTTTCCCTCTAAAGATGGCTCTCCTCTAAAGGTTAATACACAGGAAATCAGTTTTTGGTGAAATTCTTCTGAGTTTCACGACACGGCCTCCACAAATAGAACAACTTCACGTCAAATTATATCAAAATGGATTTTCAGCGACAATGGAATTATCCAAGACAAATCAAAAGAGAGATCGGATTTACTCTCTGGATGGCTGTAAACCTCCATAGATCTTCTTTTGTGGTAAATAATGGAAGATTTCTACTTCAAACAGTCAGCAGAGCGGAGCAAGGAGAATAAAAAGGCCCTGAGGGAAGTGAATGAAGGGCAAAGGGGAGAATAGATGGAGTACATTCGTAACTGCTCTCATACTTTATGAACAGTCTTTTACGGTGTCTAATTGTAAAAGAGGTGATGTGGAACCATATCCAGGGCTGCTGTTTGAGAGCTTCATCATACTTATATATGATTAAAGAGACAATGGATAAATATATAGCAATATTACACGGTATGGAACACTTTGGAAATAAGTGAGACAAAATACCTAGACACCTATTGGTCATTGAATCGACCATGAACTCCTCTGTATACCAAAGTATTTGAGATGCAAATGTGAGGCCATCCGTCCGACAGCTAAAGCTTGGCCGAAATGAGGTCATTCAACAGGACAGTGATCAGAAGCACATGAGCAAAAAGAATGGATCAAAATTCCTCCACTGCGATGTGAGAGACTGATAACGTCATACAGTAAATGATCATTTCAAGTTTATCGTGCTAAAGTTGGTTTTATTAACTATTGCAGCACAGGGTGTACTTAGTTTGTCACACACTGCTTCTGCATTTTGGCTTAGTTTTTAATGAATACATTACGACCAGATTACTTTTTTAAATGATCTCCCGATATGTAAAGCCTTAGACTTTAAAGAGACTGTACTTTCCTTTGCATATAACTGGACTTTTTATATAGTGAAGGAAAAAGGCACAACAGAGTCAAGATTTTAAATTGACCCTTGAGATGTCAGACCAGATTTCGTGGCAGGCAAAGTGAAGCTTATCAGAAACAAATCTGGAAACCAACGTGGATATCATTTCATGACTCCTACGTTGACAAATCAGCATTCACATCACGATTGTCCATGAAAAGCAAAAATAAAATGTGTCTGTTGCCATTTTAGGTCAAAAGCCTGCAAACAGACAGTCAAACTCATTCAGTTTGAATGAAAAATAAAGGATCACAGGTCGGGATGTTTTCTATTCTCAGATATGGCCTCTTGAAGTCACTAATGTGGCTTTGGCGTGGCACGATTGAGCACTCGAGTACTAACTGGTACTTCATACTCGTGCTTGAAACTGCGGCGTGTGTAAAGAGAAGATTAACTGGTTTAAATGTTAGTTTGGTCAAATTACTCTACCAAAGGTAGATTACAGTAATACTGCATTAATCCATAATTATGAAACAAAGTGCAGGGGCAGGTGAACATGTGATGTCATGGAAGTAGTTTCAGGTAACTAATTTGAAATGCAGGCCTGAACAGGGGAGCAAGCAGCAGTGTAAATGATGATGAGGCAGAGAGCAGGGACAGTGTAAAACACTGTGTTGATTCAACGGCCCATTTGATAGGAACGACTGCTAAAAGCAGCTTTAAGATGTTTACACAAGATTTTTCTCAAGGTGACCACAATTGTGGTTTTTCTTTGCTTTGAGTGGACTTATGATATTCATCTGAAAACGGGAAAGCTTTGTCAGATTAATTGGACAGTCAGATTAAACGTACAGAAGAAGAAGCTCTGATGACGTGAGGCCCGTGTGCTTCACTTTTCATAGGAAACAAAAAGACGAAAAAGGAAAAAAAGAGTTGCAATGTGCAACTCTATTTAGCAAAGACACACACACACATACACACACACTCTCAAAAGTACGAGGTATTGAACTTACCTCTTCCACAGAGATAGGAAGAATCACTCGACTGGAAGAGAAGGGAAAAAAAAGGAGAAAGTTACACACAAATTACATTCTTATGTTTTGACACAAAACTAAATTCAATTCATAACATAAAGAAACGACCAAAACATTAATCAAGTCACCAATATCCACATGGTTGTATTTTGGTAACTTCTTTTGATCAGCTTGAACTCGGTATAAATGCTTTTGCCTTGAACAGTTCTGAGATGCAGCTTTTAGGTTCAATCGATTTCATGACAGCGACACTGTCGTATTCACTCATTTATTTATTCATTCATCGTTAATTTAGTCTCAAAAATTGTTCTTTCTCACAGCAGAGCTTAAATAAGGGCATTGGGGAAAACTGGCTGACGAGTTACCAATAAGTGGTACATCACCACCAGCTGTGGACATTACTTCCCAGTAAATTTGCTCTTGGCTCAGAATGACACATGAACAGATTTGCTTTTGTGCACAGTTGACCAAGTGGCAACAGGCCCAATGAAAATAAAGTGAAAAGCAGGGGTAAAGCACACAACATGGAGTGTAGATACACATATGATGCACTTTGCAAAATGCAAACCATTAGCTACAGAAATATATTTTGTTCACAGTTATGGTGCGTTATTGGTTCATGATGCTTGGCTAAGGAATGAATCTACAGGTGATTTAGCGCTGTTGAATGGGTAGGAAAAAAACTCATTCTTGTAGTTTGGTGTAAATGATAAGATTCAATCATACACATTGAAACAGTGATGAATATTTGACATGTCCATGTTTAGTTGAATACCTTTCAACAGCATCAGTCAAATCAAAAGGTACAAGTCTTTAGTTTGATACTTATGGCCACGTTACACCTCACAGATCTGCCCACACATATGGCAGCACTGACAGGAGCACACATGTACACGCGTGCAAATCCACACGCCACATCTGGCCTCTGTTGTATCATTCACAATGTTGCCGAAGCTTAAACACGGAGTGAGCTCCGTTCTCTGACTCTTCCCCATGTCATACTACACAATGCACATGCACAGTATGCAGCTTTGTTGATTGTTGTGTGAGAGCGTGAAGTGTGCCGAAATTCCCGTAATCCTGTATCTTACTTAGCCACTGAATGTAATCTGGGCCTGAGTCCCATGTAGGCAGACACTGAATGGGAGACCAGATGCCGCAAGGAAGGCAGAGACACTCTAAAGTCGAGTGGCAGTATTGAAATATGAATAATCAGAAGACAAAAATGGTATCGAGTGGACTGAATTTAGAGTGCTGACTCTTTTTTTCGGGGGTAATTGTTCAAGGTTAGAATTCTGACAGTCACTTTAAGACATTTACTGCTCATCTTCATTTTGGAGACGCTATATCCCAAACAACTGTTGCACTAAAGTGATAGAATCCAGTCTGAAGAGGTTTCTTGTCTCTCCAAGTCTCCTTGGTCTAAAGGACCTAAATGGAAGATCAGGTGTCTTTCTGTTGCTTCAGAAAACAAACACCCCTTCTGCCCGGCTCATCTTCTCTGTCCTTGTCCTCCCTTCTGTTTTTCTTTCTCTCTCCTGTTTCTGCTTTTATTGTGTGAACTTTAGCAAACAGTACATGGTAAAGAATCCTCTGTAATGTGCTGCACTGACACAGAAGCTAAAGGGAGGGATTTGGGTCAGTGGTTCAGGTAAGCATAGCAGAGTTCAAACAAGCACCTCCAGACCTCCTCTATGCTTTTCTCTGTTTGTGTGGGTAGGCTTCTTGTCGTGCCGCGTGTTGACAGTGTGTAAGTGCATTCAGCCTTTAATCGTGACCGATTTAATTATTTTCTAGCCCACTGCTGAGGCCCAGACTCTCCCTAATCACTCCAGATCTTTAGCCATGCCATCACTCTGATCCTTCTTTTCTTTCTTCTTTTCTTTATAGTGTGGAACCCTTTATTGATTTAACACATGTGATGAGAAAGCAGACAGTAATTGGAGTTGATAAATGTCGGCCTGTTTAAAATCCACTGAGATTTTTCAAGTTTAGAGTTCAGGAAGTTGCCAGCAGCTGCTATGTGTGCCACATTCGGTGCTTTAGATCTGACCTTGCCACAACTGGAATGAAAAAAAAATCAAAAAGGTGTTTTATTCAAAGAAGGTGCAAATCCAGGGTGTAAAGGACAACAGACTGAGGACCTCTTTTTTTATATAGCTTATATATATTTAGGTAACATGAGTCTGATGTTCTGACACCAATAAGAAACTTGAAAATCAAGCAACCATTAGATTTTTATATAATTTTTTAAAATTAATTTAACTCCAATAGGATCCCCAATACACCTGCTATCCATTAGCTTTGCCCTATGTCTGAACACCAGCTGATTGTAGGCCTCGGTTCTCCGTACAGAACACAGAAGGCCCAGAAAAGAAGCATCTTAGAACAATGTGTTAAAAATCCTTCCCCTAATCATGCAAAAAAATGTATGAGCCACTTCGTCCCTGAGGCCCAGCGTCTGACTGGCGCGTCGAAACCTCGCAATTTGCCCTTTATGCCTCCTCCTCTACCTGTCCACCCCACACCTCCTCTGCTCCGAACATCCCTTCGGCCTGGGCCGTTCAGAACCTCGCCATCTCCATTCCTCCACAGCTAAACCCTGAATGCTCCATCGCTCGTTTCACCTTCACCACAGCGCATCAATAACATGGCCACGGGGATGGACGTTGGCACTGCGCGGCCGAGCGCGGCGCGGCTTATGCCAGCCAATGTCTGCCTCAGCACCACCGCTCCTCTTGAGCATCCGTCATTATAGCAGATCAGCAAAAAGAATTACGGTTACTGTTCGACACGGTGAAAGCCCGACTTGAAGGGTTGCGATGCGCGATGTGAAGGGCACAGCCATGCACCAGCTGCTGATGCAACTACAGCCGCCGCTATTTACTTTTATTCAGTCCGCGATTGTACGCGGTGTTAAGAGAAAATCGATAACGGACATGAAGACAGGCACTGATGTCGGCATCACCCTGGACGCTCTCATATAATTCCACTCTCGGGCAACCGGCCACAATGTCAGCGCACCGAAACCAGACGCATCAACGCTCTGTCACGCGCACACACACATACACACACACGTACATGCACACACGGCTACTTACTATTCCTTTATGAGCATTTTATTTTATTTTTTTTCCCGGCGAAGTAAACCTATATCCCAGAGGGGAATGGCTCCAAACGGGTCCAGAAACAGGGTCGATTCCTCCCTCCGTTATAGTTGCTTATTCCTCCGCTTGATTCTCTCCCACCTCTCCCCCTCTATGTCATTCTACCTCCACAGTCGCTTATTTTCTTCAAATTCACTTCCTGATCGGGGCCGCGGCGCGGCGTTGCTGTTGCGCGCAAAGCACAGAAGCCTGTGTAGAGAGGAAAACACACTGAAAACGATGGTTCAGCCGGGGAGTGGTCACCGGCAAAGGGGCTGGATCCGAGAGGGACATCCTATCTGAATCGTATGCATAGCCTGATTAAATTGATTCACGAAAGACCTTAAGTGAACCAAAAATTATTATATAAATAGATGTATTACACAGACAAAGCACGTAAAAAAGACAAAAGCTCAGGTCATTACAACAGCAAATATAGTTTACTGATGGGGACCCAGACAATGCAACACAATCATTTTTTTTAAGATAATATGAAGTATGACCAAGTCAGTTGAATATAAGGAAAAATGTCAGAAATTGATGTGCCATGAATAGCAATACACCTGTACCAAACTAACGGTTGTGAAGCCCAACCAGATTCACCGTAGAACAACATAAACTAACAACACAAGCTGGGCTGCTGCCTAAACGAGCTTCCCTGAACCGTTTTTCTAAAGAGTGTGCGACACACTGCGTCATCGTGACAGCGGTGACGTAGAGGCGTATGAAACGGGGACTACCGATGGCACAGACGCACGATCCATCGGCTCCCTGAACCCTTTAAACAAAGTCCTGTATCTGATGTGATCGTCTTCCTCAGCCCCTGATGTTAAATGTACGTTGCTGATGACTGACATAGGCTAATGTTGTTTTGCAAATATTTTATTTCTTTAGTTACTCATTTGTTTTGCCTTCTCTATGATATAAACCTGCAGCCCGCCCGCTTAATCCACATATAAATGAAAGACTAATGTGCAGTTCTCTGAAGCTCCCCAGGAGGTCTCCTGTCCACCAAGCACGGTGGTCTTTGGGATAGTGCTGCATGAATTTCATCACAGGTCCCTAATCCAGGCCCACGTCCCGGATATGAGTGCATATGTGAGAGTCTAATATTATGTAACTGCGAAATGCTGCTGTATTTATAGCGCATCTCTGTCTACCACCCGCTTATCATGCTTCTGTCCTCTCATCTGTGGAGCCGCTTTTAGCTCCAGTGGCCTATATCATTTCTTAAAAACGTGATTTTTATTTTTTTAGTCATCTGATAAAGGCAGTTTACCTTAAGGGCCTATAGAGTCAGTTACAGGGATTGCACACTGTAAAGGGTTATCTGAAAATAATCACACATGCACACACAAAAAGAAAAGCAAACAAAAAAAAACTTTGAGGTTCAATGAGGTTCATCTGTCTTTCAGACTGGGAAATATGGCCTCAGGGTTGCCTCAGGGGGCATTCAGGATTCATTTTTCAAAAATGCTGCAAATAATTCTAAAGAAATCGGGAGCTTTTTGTGAAAAATACATCCTGTTTTGTTGTTTCACCGGCATCCAAAAACGTTTCTCGTGAACATTTGGATGGGGGACCATTTGAGCTGTGAATGAGCACCCTTGAACACATGTGATGACTTGTATTTGGGCAGGAGCATGTCCTGGTTCAGGTGTGTCAACCATACTCGGGCCATTTGGGGGCCAATTTTTGGAGCATAATACCTATAGTACACGGTCCTAATCAATTCCCCTGGCCAGATGGATATGAGCCATGCGCAAGAGAGCAAACAATTTTGACTGCCTGGGATTTGATCAGAACAGCTTAATTTTTCATTGCTTTCAGTATTGTGCAAAACCTCAGCAGCCACATTTGACAAAACTCAGTGGATGAGTGGGACATGTGCAAAGGAAGAATATGTAAGATTTTGCTTCAGATCAGGAAGCCCTGCCTCAAATGCGGGAAATAATGTATCGACTTTAACATATGCTATCTGGTTATTGACTTCCTATTTAAGAAGTTTGACACCAAACTGACCGACACGGTGGGGGACAATCCACCTGAGGCTTTGCAGTGAGTTTGAGAAAGCAGTGTTCTCAGCAGCAGAGCTCCAGCGGCAGCCTCTCCTGATGTGAATGATGTTCTCTCATATCTCGTCTCAGGTGGTAAGAGGTGCTGAGGTGTCAAGTGATACCCATCTGCGGGAGTGTGGTATCAGGTGGCAGAGCAGAGCACTGACAAGCCTGGTGAGACCCAATACTTTCCAGCGATGAGCGTATGCTGAGAACATCTGCTGGTGAAACTGTTCAGAATTATTCTTGAGCGCACCTCAGAACAAGATTCCAGGCTGGGGGATGTATTTATGGGACTCCCTGCTAAGCACTGCTTTTCTGGATTGATGAAGGCTAACTTTTACACACACACACACATTCTTCCAGTTGTGCAGAGATATATTTGTATAGTTGCATCTTTAGTCTGAAATTAGGTTATACTATATATTTGATACATATTTTGGTTATTTGTCTGTCAGATTAAAAAAAAATGAAGGCTTTAAAAAGACTGCCTTGATTTTTTTCAACCTTCACCCTACTACTACCTCTGCTGGATGGTTGCAGAACTACCAAAAAAAGCAAGAAAATGTAAAACTGCAGTTACTTACATACATTTTTTGCTGAAGTTTGATGACAGACTGACATTAAATGTTGCATAGTTAGCAGTGAAAAAGGCAAAGCAAACAAAAAAAAAACCTTTATTAACTCCCACATTCTCTTCCACATAATACATGGATACTTGCATAACAAAATATCTCTACAATATCTTCAACGATAGTAAAGGGAGCTCTATGCAAACAAAACAGTACATAACCAGACATCTTGAGTAGCACGGTGTATTTTAGTGTAGGAAGTGTAGAATGAAATAAATACACATATATGAAGGGAGGGGAGACTATTTTTCAAGGGAAACTTTGAGAGAAAGTACCGAAATGAGCTCGGTTTGTGTGCAAAAAGGAGCGAAAAGTGCTGTATTCCTCTATATAGTAGGCAGACAGACTGGATAAAACACTGACTCAAGCTAAGGCATCTGAATTATGACGAGTTTATGGTTACACTTACTGGAAAGTGTTAGGTATACTGTAGAGTTACTATGCAATGCAAAGGGGAGAATGTTTTCTGAGTAAACATTTAATGAACTTATGTGCCCTTTTACTCAAAGGTACATTCAAAAGGCACCCCTGGTAAAATACATAATGATAATAATAATCATAATATAGCTAAAGCAGAAAATAAAACAAAACACATCAGTTTATTGGATGTCCTTGTAGAAAATACTGACATTCTACCATTAATACAGTATATCTTACTCTACAGTAGTAGTGTCATCAGATGTTAACCTTGAAAAAAAGTGAAAAAAAAAAAAGAAACCCAGCTCCAGAATTGTTACTGTCTTTTCTACTTGCCTGAGAAACACCAGCAATGTCTTCTCTTTCACTCATTAATTTGCTCCTTATCTACCTTACACCATCTGTTGGGGAAATCCCACGGATGGACTGATAGATAGCGCCATGCTTTGGGATCAGGATGATTTACAGTCAACATATAAGTTAAAGGGGAAAACCAGACTCGTAACAAAAGCGTTACTTTCTGTTTGCAGTGAATGTGGTTGCGAGAGTGATGTTTTACGATGTTGCTGATTTCCTGTTTTTCTGCTCATGTGGAGATATCAGAGGAGTCTAATCCGGATTGGAGTCGTGCTGGTGTGCAGTTCAGAAAGGAGGGAATAAAGAGAGTTCTGAGGACTTGGGGGAATACAGATGGCTCACGCCTCTTTCCTTTCACAGTCTTTCCTCTCTCTTGTTCTTCATCCCCCCCGTATGCTGTACTTTTCTCCTCATCAGTTGTCCATTGAACACTTTTTGTGGCAAGTATCATGTTGGTTTTTCTTTTTAAAATCTGGACAAAGTTTAACAATTACATGTTGAACACTTCGGTTGTCCTTTTACGACAAATTTCTAATGCTTATGTGCATGTCTCACTGGCTTGCCCATATTTCTCAGCATCTTCTTTATTCTCTGTCTGTTTCTACTTCCCTCTAGACGAATGCCTCTGGGATATCTGAGCCGTTGATTTTGATGTATATCTTGGCGTCGGCCGCTTTCTGCCGTTGCTGCCTGAAGAGCATCCGCCTATAGCAGATAAGGTAAATAGGCAACAAGAAGCCCAGCATACTGAGTGCAAGGAGTCCAATATCAACCTGTAGGAGAACACGAGAATTAGCCAAGCCCAAGGGTTCAGTTTGTATATGTGTTTCTTTAGGCGTGTGTATATCCCTACCCAGAATGGGTCTCCCCCCAAGGGTCCCATCATAGCTAAAAACAGGGGTTGCTGCAGCAGAGCGAAAACAGCGCTAATCAGAGACTGCATCCCTGTCAAACTGCCAAACTGTGAGGAGGGATACCTAGAGAGACAAAGGAGGTCACGTTAGTTCCTCAGTTGGAAGTTGCATCCAATTAAAACAGACCAAAATTGTGATGGTATGAAGTGACACTAAACAGTTTTGACACACCTACGGATTCAAAAGGAGTGGGTGGCAGTGCCCAAACCTTTGACGGGGACTCTATGTGTAAGGTTAGTGGAGCACTGATACTTACACAGCAGCATAAAGGCCACCAACAGCAGAGTGGATGAATCCTCTCACCACAGTGTGTAAGATGAATGACACAATCTGAGGGAAGGTGACAGAAGAAAGCAACAGTTATCATTTAGTTTATACTCGCCTTCAATAAAAGATCAATGCTATTTATGCTGGTTAAGACTTTTTTACCTTTTAATTGTCAAGCTAACTGTTTGTGGTCTTTCTGCTAAGCTAAGCTAGCCATCAAGGGCTTCACATCTATGGATGAGCTGTGCCACACTAACTGGAGAGTGTTTGTGGGCATCTGAGATAAGTGTTCTGTTCTCATTTTGACATCATAAAGTCTACAGCAGTGTTATGAATAGACAAAAGATGTTCAAGTTCCGGACACCATCAGAATCAGGTGGGCTGCTCACCTGCAAAGGGAGATTTGGCACCAGGCAGGTAATCCCAAATCCCACCAAGAGGACGTTTGTGAGAACGAATGCTCGCAGGGCGTTGGTCAGCTTCTGGATCTTTTTGTTTCTGGGCTTTTTCTTTGTTTCACCCCTTGTGGTTAAAAGAGGAAACAAGGAAGAAGATAAGATTCTACCAAGTCTCTGTAATTCATCAGGCCAAGGGTTGTTCAGTTTAGCCGATTAATTATGGAACTCCTTCTGAAATATTTTTTTCTCAAGAAGAAATACATTGTTGGAGCACAGCATTTACCAACATTGCAATGAGCTACTCAGACTCCACTCACTTGCTAAGGGGTTCCTTGTCTTCTTCTCCATCATCACAGTCCTTAAGTTTCCAGTCCATGATCTGACCAATCACAGGGGTGGTCATAAGGCAAAGCAGCTGCAGCACGCCGAAGATGGAAGAGTACAGACTCACTGAGAATCAGAATCAGGTCAAAATAGTTGATTAAAAGGAATACAATGAAGCACAATCTTTTGAAGATTTTAAGGGTTGGTGTTGGAGAGGTAAAAGGTTGACATACGTGGACAGAAAGTCTTTCTATCTGGTTAGATATAATGGTAGAGTTAATAATTAGTCCAAGCCATTAGAGCTATACTGAGTGCAAAAACACGGTTGTTCAAAAGTCAATAAGATGCCATTAGGAGGGGGATTTGTGGCTCAGGGAGCAATGATACATGAAAAGTGCATCACGTGAAATGGCTTGTATCATGTGTCCCCTTTGCTGATGCTGAGTGCCAAAGTTAGTTAATGAATACAACTAATGGTACCTGGTGGTTTCAGATTAAAGCTGAATGACAGATGAAGGACTATGTTATTACTATGGACAAAAGCCAAGTCAACTGTAGCAAAGCTGGTTGTGAAAAAAAGGCTAGAAAGGGGATCTAATATGGCAAGGAATTGTGATGATAAACCTAAACAAAACTAGGGGTTAATTTCTATTTGTTGGTCAGCTGGACATTTGATTGCTTAATACTTCAGTAATCTACTGTTAGAGCTGGAAAAATGTAATCTTACCAACTTCCATCCTTTCCACTGCAAATTCAGTTAAATAAAGTCAGTCCGGCTGCTTTTAATTCATAACTCAAATATACTGAGCAGCAAACAGCTGAAGTTTTCCCATTCCTCAATGTACACAGATAGACACATGTATCAAGCACACATAGACTAACTGACCTTTGTTGAGGTCTCCATCGCTGAGTGACTCCAGGACACTGTTCAAGGCTCCCATGTAGAACAGGAGACGAAGCTGAGTCATACTCATGGTCATCGCACTGAGCAGGAAAATTGGGCTCATGATACTTTTCAGGAAAGACTCGGCTGCAGAAGAGGAGGAAACAAAAAGCGTTGGATTACGGTGGCATAAGTAGCACAACAACTTTCACGGAGATCCCTGCTACATATTTGCAGCAGGAGGCTCTTTTTATAGTGCGCTCTTACATTCTTCCTTTGGCTTGCTTTCCATTTCCAGGTCCATGGTGGAGAGGCAGAGATTGCGTCCATCCTTACCAACCAGCTCCTTCTGCTTCACATTGTTGCTCACGCTCAGGCGGCGGCCCACAGTGGTAACTTGGTGGTAAAACTGCTTCCCTGTGATTTTATGGTCAAAGCCCAGCCAGCTGAACTTGATTTTCACTCTAAGAAGGCAAAGGAGGAAAGGGAGAGACACACACAAAAGAGAATGAGTAAGCTGGCTCTGTTAGGGAGTATTGTTGCATGTCTTTATGTTTACACAGTATTTGGGAGTATTGTTGCATGTCTTTATCAGTGTTACTAACGTGTAGTCCATGTCCTCTGGTCCTGGGAAAGGTTCCAGTGGCCAGTTGAGGAAGCAGTTCAAGAACACCAGTCCAGCACAGGCCGCCCACACCACCAGAATGGTAATGAAAGGTACACCGAAGTCATAGATCACCTGAGCATAAACGTGACCGATGAATACAAAGCAAGGACAAATAGTGACTAGAATATCTTTTGCTTACATTTTTCCCCTTTGTGCTAACTCTACTCCACCACTTAGCATAGACAACATTGTGTGTTTAATTCCAGTGTTTATCAGACAAATTTAGTTCCTTTCTCTGAGCTCACAAGATGCAAACTTATGAATGTGGTTCTCATAGGACAGCAAAGCCTGAGCCTTTTAAAGATCTTGTAGAATATTTAGAATGCATTGCTGTAGATTAAACAACCAGGCTTCACATAAAATAGCTGGAACAAGCTTGCTTTAAATGTCTACAGCAGCAAAAATACTTTTATATTTTTTTTAAAGCAGTTGAACATTTGGAGGGCGATTCAGTATGTTAGCCCGATTTTTTCATTGGAAGCCCAAGAATAAGCTGGAGAAATCGTTTATTAAAAAAGTATTTATTAGTGGTCACAAGTAAAGTATATTGCAGCGCTGGTCTCGGAGTGCCAGAGCTCCCGCAGGAAATCCGTCAGGCCGAGCCCCGTTATCCGGAAACATTTCATATTTATATTTAGCTTTATCTCACAGAGGTTGTACTCACACTTGTCAAGTATAATTGGCCAGTTTTTAGTGGCATGATCAGGCCAGCTGCTGTCCTTGTTGTGTTCTTTGGACGTGATAAACAATGTGTGTGTGTGTGTGCTGTTTTTAGGCGTGGATCTAATGTACCAGACCTATCTACTCTACTAGAGATGTTTTGTCTGACCCAGTTGTTTATGTCATTCTAAGGTCTTGGACCCTTTTAAGGTCATCGATTGTGCAGTATGAGCAGAGTGGAAAAGTACCAGCTAGGAACATAGGTTATTTAGTAAAATACAGAATATGAATTTATAATGTCTAAGGTCAAAGCCAATTATAACAAGTATTTTTCTTACTTTAACACCAGGGAAGGTGACGGCAGAGGAGGCATAGGAGCCAATCATCAGGGCGATGAAAGTTGAACGGAGATCTCCAAACATGCTAGGGAGCTAGAAAAAGAAAAGAGACAATTTATGCTGGTAGATTATAACATCATCACAACCTGTCCTTGTTGTGCTTTTGAAATCAAGAAATTCAAAGCTAAATTCAAAACTACAAGTGAAAAGGTTGAACCATCCATTGTGAACATCAAATTAAGCTCAGCTGTACTTAGCAAGAGGCAGAGTACAGACTGGAAGCGTTCTAAAGATGATTCCCACTGACACAGTGCTCAGAGCGCACAGTGGGAGCCAATTAGCACGCAGACATGGCTGTACATCAGAGGAAATAAAAACGCAACAAAGTGGTCTGGAACCAGTATAATCAGCATAAACCAGCGTCACATATCACACAAGGAGCTGTCCAACACATGGCACAAGGGCCCCTCTGACTAACTGCACACAGCTGAAACAGTCAGAGGAGTGAGTGAGGTGAGGTAACACTCGAGGTCAAAGGCGATGCACTGAACATGCAAGATAGTGAGAGGAGTTCCTTCTTTTCTAATTTGTTTATACCAATTGCTCCAATTTGAGGGAAAAGAAGATGGAGTTGGAAGATAAAACATGAGACAGTGGGAAGCAAAACACCAACTACACAAAGGCATTCCCGTGCTGTCCTTTTTTCAAGAGACTGAACAACAACAAGCACATTCAATTACATAAGACCAGGAAAACTAAGCTAGGTTAAGTATGTGTTTGTGTGTGCTAAAATGAAAGGACATGCACACCCGGTTTACAGTATTCCCAACACTATGATCATTTAGGAGTACTATTTAAACTATTCAAATAGATTTTTAAACATGAGAGTTGTTACAGCAGTTGGAGGATGAATTTGAAGTGGAAAAGTGGCCTGAAAAGTGACACTGGCAGTCAGCCAGCTGTGGCCACTGAGGACTGCTGAGTGGCACCCAACAGCCATCAGCTGAATATAAGCGCCTCAGGGTCCTGATCAAGGAGTCAAGGAGTGGGCTTGTGTCCAATGATTAACCCAACATTGAGGCTTTTTCGTTCTGTGTACCAGGTTGTTAAGGAGACGAAGTGAAGCACGGTGCATAGGTAAAACATGGTTACATGCACAGGCTGTGGTGGCTCCGATGGGCTGAAAACTACAGACAAGCAGCTGACATTAACGCTCATGGCTGCAACTAATGAGACCTTTAGGGCGTGCAAAAAATGCAGAAGTAGAAATGAAAGACATAGTCTGTGGTTGCATAGAATTAGTGTTTCACAGTGAGATTTACAGGAGTGGAGCCCCTTTCTAGGGAAAAGCATCACCATGGTAGAGCCCAGGACTCCTGAGTGAGTCACCGAACCCTGAACTGATGGCATTGGGAGAGAACAAGGAGATAAAGGGAAAGAATGCAAATGAATGGTAAGGCGTCGACCCCGTGACCCCTGAAAGTAATGAAGAGCATCCTTTTTTTTTCTGTGTCTTTCCATCCAAGGCTCTGCACAAGCTCTTTGAGAGTAGAACTGATGATGTGAAAAACATTTGTGTGATTGAGCCTTTTTTGTCTTCAAAGAAAGCTGTGTAAAATCTTATAAACTTTTAGATGTGGGTCAGTCTGTGCCAACTCACCTAACCCCCCTTATGTCATGGAATTCCTTGAAAAAAACGATGCACTGTATGTTCACGAGACTCGGTATGTTGTAGTGTATACTAAGTCAGAGAACTTAAGACACTTACATATCCTTTTTCTCACTCTAATCAATCACCCCTCTCGCTAAAGAGGCTGAGCCCTGTTGCCCAGAGGAGCACATAGTTCAGTGTCAGAGGTCGAAAAAAAAACAGAAAAGGAAAATAAATTGAGACAAAGTGGAATGCTAGACAAAAAGGGAGGAAGACGGCAAGCATGCAGGGAGCCATGAGACAAAGTATGAACATAGAGTATATACATCTGGACAAACATCAGGCGGCAGGTGCAAAGGCCCAGGAATGGGAGGGTTATAACGCCCACAGTGGTGCACACACTTACTGTGAGGGAGGTGAAGGTCATGCACATGCCTCCGAAGCCATTGAAAGTCAGGGCAATGAAGATGAGAACGGAGAGCTCTGCAAGTGATACAAATATTAACTTATACTCTGCTTCACATAAAGTGCAAAATGGACTGTATGGATCACCTGGACATACCATTGGGTCTGTGGGCGCCGTAAGCAATGAGTAGACAGGATAATGCAAAGCATGTGCTGAAAATAAAAACAAACATTGTCAAACATTTGTAATAACACGTGAAGCAGTAACTTGAGCCTGTGTGTTACTCCGACTAAGTTTTAGTATTAACAAGCCATGGAGGTAGCTTGGTCTTTTTTTGTCAATGATTTTAGACACCTTTCTCAAAGTTTCTGCATGTGTGTGAACATAAACAACAGAATGATCAGTCTGACTAATGTCTCCCGTTCTCAGTTTTTACCTGCCAAGCAGTCGGAGCTTGCGGGGCCCATATTTATCCATGACGATCCCTAGTGGCAGTGTGATGGCTGAGAGCAGGAAGGAGCCCACTGTGAAAGCCAGGTTCAACATCTCGTCCTGTTCTTTACAGATCAGCCAGCCATTCATCCTTAGAGCCCTGTCCACAGGGACCAGGGGCCTCATCTCCACGCCGTCTCCCAAGCCCACCACCTCCCCTTCACTTTCGACATAATCAGTATACTCAAAAGATGTCTCCGTTACCAGGGGTTCAGACAGATTGTAGCTGGAGCTGTTACCTGAAGAATGTGATGAATGTCAGTAGAAGACACGGAGTTAGATGACTTTTTACATGGTAGACATGGTTCAAGTTGCCACAGATTACATCTGTTGAGATTCTACTAATTCCCAAACATCATCCATATTGCAAAGATAGAGTGCTGTGGATAGTCATATGATCATTTAAAATTTAGTTCAGTTATACTAGGAGCTGTGGCTTCTTTTCAGATGAAATGTGAAGCTTGCACTTTTGTTTTATCACAAGATTATGACAAATCAACATGCACTGGCAACACGTGAAACAAATGCATGCAGAGTTAGGTGTGTGGTAAGCCTCCAAAGAGAGAAAACAACATGTCAGCATAAAATCTGCAGGGACAGCGGGGAACTAAGCACTAAGATTAGAATGCACGATGCTGTTTGCATTTCAATGATACTTTGGAATGTCCTGGATAAAAAGTGATAAGCCAGGTCTAGCAATTAACTTCTAATTATCTGAACGTGTAGGGAGATAATGTGAAACGGTACTTAGGTCCAGGAAAAGTCCAAGTGACAGAGGAAGGGGGAGTAGCAGTTTGGGACCTTGGCAACTGATGTTTTCTGGATTACATTCCCGCTTTAGTATCAGCCATCTGATGTGATTGTAGTCACACAGTGCAAGTAAGCGTGTGGCATTGCAACGTGAAACACCATGACGCACTTCACAACAAAGTGCGACGGTCTACTTCAGGAAACCAGATCTCTTAATGCCATGTGAATGTGCCTATAGGACTTGTGGCATGTGGAGCCATATGAACTGATTTGGTCTCAGCTTGTGTAAGTTCCAAATTTTTAGTTTGTGCTGCATATATTTTTTTTATCAGTGACTTTAAACTCGGATAAAACTACATCAAAGACACTAGTGCATGTAAAAACAATTGTCTTTCTGCTAAACCTGACACTCATTTGCAATTTGTTATGGGAACTCAGAGTAGAACACATAGTTTCCTCCCATGAAGTGACTCACAGTCACCCAGTTATGCATATGACATGAAGCTTAACCATTTCCTTTGCATATCTGCTGCTTGTGCACAAAAACCCAATCTGCACCAGACCTCTATCTTTCAATCTACTTTATTCTTTTACTGTCCCACTCACAGGTGTTCTGAATTCTACTGCTCATCACTTTGCTATCAGTCCCCCGCCCCCATCCCTGGCCTTTTGCTGTGTACTTTAAACTTTCATTACCAGTAATAAAAATCCAATGAGGATCTCTTTGTTCCTCATCCACACGTCACATGCCTGAAAAGAGCTGAGCTGTTGCTCTTTTTCCCCTTATATCATCAGAACAAGATAAGATGTCACCAGGAAATGATCTACAGCTTGTGATGCCCAGAGCCACATCCCAAGTAAGATAGGAAACTTTGCTATTGTGTGACAGTGCTTTGAAAGGTTTGTGGGTAATTCCACTAGTGATGATTAGTGATCCTTTAGATCAAACTAAGTGTAAGACAAAATTCAGCAAATATATATGAAATAATAAGAAAAAAATAATATTCACAGAGTGCTAGATGTTTAAGGATGGAAATCCATGCACTCAGTCATATTATAATTTGGTCCAAAGAAGTCTGCCCTGATTCCTCCCCCACGCTTTGTTTTGCTTATTCCAGCCAAAAAAGACCTGATTTTGTCAGAATTTGTGCATGACTGGCAACTTTGTACTTAAAAACCCAAGCAACCTTACTGCATGAGACAAGATAAAGAGAAAAAGTTTGAAAGCAGAAGGGCTTGGGGAGAGTGCTTATCGGCTTTGTCTCAATAAGTCATATTTTATGTCTTAAGACTGCTGAAAGTTCACATACTTAAAGGGGTAACTGCTATGGAGTAGGATGCTATCACATTTATAAGACACTGGAGCCTTTTATTTGTTAACTTTGAACCACTTTACCCACCTTCAACCCTGCTTTCTCTTTAATTCAACTGATCAGGTTTAATCTCTGGAGTCCCTACAAACAGCCTGTGACCTCTGCACAGAAAACACCTATTCTTCCAAAAGAATGGAAGAGACAGGAAGGCAGTAGTGTTGCTTTACATGTCTTGAATAAAAAGCTTGCTTCATCCTTTGCTAAATCAAGATTAGAGTTTCTCACAGGCCGTTCTACCAATCTTTGGTTAAAAAACAAACTGTATTGAAACTTTGGTGGAGAAGCAAGACACAAAATCTCAACCACAAAAACTTTAACCTTGTGAAAGCAGAACTTAGGATCAGTTAAACAGTGAAAAACTGTGACTTTCAATTTAGAGTTCCCCTTTACACACAAAAACGTGACAGTTTTGACTCACCCTCCTCCTCGCAAAGGTAAGAGTAGAAGCCCTCTGACTTGAGCATGATGAGGAGCGACCCCCATCCCAGCAGCACAGCGGAGAAGAGCAGATTCTCAATGATGGCAGTCACTGCCATCCACCAGCGCCTGGCGAAGGCCGTGGCCAGGGTCGGAGGCATGGTTTGAGAGAGGGAAGTTGAAGATGGAGAGAGGAAAAGAACTAGAAATGTGGAAAAAAAGAGGAGAAAGGGAAAGAGTAAGCTGGAAGAGCGGAGAGAGCCTCCCTGACTGACGTTCAGGATGAAGGGTGAAGGCTCACTTATCTGTGAAGAGAGAAGTGCAAGGGAGGGAGGGGGAGCTTATATTGTTAGCCTATCACACAAGGACAGGGAGGTTTGGCTTTTATACTCACAAGCACAATCATTTAGCTTTGAACCCAACTGGAGATAACTGCTTGTCCTTTGTGTAATTAATCATAAATGGGCTGATAGTGTATGTAAATAATGTCTGAAAGCCTCCCTTTGAATTACACACAGGCAGGATACACTTGCAGTTGTTCTAAAGAATGAACTCAACTAAACTTTACAATGGATGGTGAACTATTAACTTTCCTGCTGGAATGGTCATTACATAATTCAGGTGCAGGGAGAAAGCTTGTATGCTACATTATAGGCAGCAGGAACAGATGAAGCATCTGCGGTGGAATCGCAGAGTGTGTGCGCTGCTGGCAAACTAGTCCAAACTGGACCCAGAGAAACTGGGACTCCCTGCCCTCCCTCGGTACAGGCCCCGCTCCATTTCTCCTCCGCAACCCCCAAATGTCCTCTCATGTTCATCCAACCGCAACTTTAGTCTGCAATTACTGAGTTGCGTCCAAAACATAAAGGAGCTGCCGAGCTCAACAAACAAATCAGCTCACACAGGCAGCTTTTCTCTTTTTAATCACACACACACACACACACCCACACACACGCTGGTCTTGCACGCCCACATAAACTGATCAACCAGTAAAGTAAAACTAGTTACAGAGTTTGTTGTAGGAGGAGATAACAACTATTTCCCCACAATTCCTTCATTCTTCTTCGTCAAGATAAAGCATGTTACAATTGTATACCATGTGCAAACGAATGATGCATTTTCTCACCTCTCCGGGCTGCAAGCAGCACAATCCAGCGTCCAGTTCTCTGATGTCTTTGTTGTCTGTTAGTGAGCAGGTATGTCTGAAAAGCCACATTTATATGTTTAAGCCCCCCACCCCCACCCCCCTTATTGACGTCTACCTCCAATAACTCTGGTCATTCGTAGAGTCTTATCTCAAAGATAAAGCCTGTGAAGCATGATTTCATAGAACTCACTGGTATTATATAGCACCCATTATGGAGGCGATGAGATTAAAAACATCTGAATTACAATGACCTAAAAGTTTGATTTTATTTTTGATTGCGCAATCGGAAGTGCGCTGAGAAGGCGCGGATGAGTGGAAAGGATTAATCAAGCCAAACAAAGAGTGTCTGAGAACACATCGGACCTCTGCAGGTATCAAGGGGGCGGTGGATCGATCACAAGTATCGATAGAACAGGAGAGCCAATTGAAGCGGTGACGCAGTGTCAGTCGTTATGTCAGTTGTTTACAGATGTTTTACTGCTTTTTCTTTACCGGGCCGCTTCGTCTTTAAGTCTCTTGGGCACCAAAGGGAAGCGGTTCGGTTTAGGGCAGAGTCGATCCACCTCCCGGCGCCCAAAAATCCTAATTTTACGCTCGTTCATTAGTTATGTCATTGTTCATGTTTACTGCAGTTGTTTCTCAACCGCTTGTTCAACCTCAATCCCTAATGCTGCGCTCCAAGTTTGCATGATCAATGAGTGCAATGAGTGCTTGCTGACGGCTGCATTCGGTTTCCTGAGTGTAACCATAACAACTAGCAAGATGTCTTATGTCCAGTGAGTGTCATTGGTTATTGGTTTAATTTATATATTTCTAAACTCGCTTCAGATTTAGAGGTTAAAACCACATGTGTTTGGAGGTTCGGATGAAATGAGAAAACTGGTTGTTAAAACCTTGTTTTTCAGCTTGGACAGCAGCGTTTGTCCTGACTCGCAGTGGACTCTGATGCTGCTGATCAATATATAAATCAATCACTGAGCGAACAACAGTGGCTATATCTACATAAACACTGATATTCTTATTTGTGTTGTTACAGTGGTCAAATTCTCAGTATACAGATGAAATCTTTGTTTTGTGAGCCTGGAAAACCATTCATGTTGACAGGACATCTGATTGCTCAGTTTTAGGTCAGAGCGTCCCAATGCTACAGGTTGAGATATCTCCCTTCATACCATAGCTATTTGTCATTACTCATGCATCAGTGCTGGAATGTAACCATATACATTTGTGCACAAGTACAAATCTTGTGCACTTGTGTATTTTCACTCCAATTTTTATATCTGCTCCACCACATCTCAGAAGAGAGCATTCTTCATTCCATTTATTTGGGCACAAACTCAACCAACTTTAATGGCAAAAGCCTTCTTTTACATCACTGCATAAGTAACAATTATCTAATGTTATAATCTATAATATCATTAATCATTTTCCGCAGTGACTGCCTATACTTTTCACATGTAAAGTATCTCGTGTTCACACTGATGTGCTTTTACCCAAGTAACATTTTAAATGCAGCACTTTTTATTTGCAACAAAGTGCTTCGAAAGTGTGGTATTTCTATTTAAGGATGCAACTATTTCTGAAGTAGATTCAGTCACCACATTCTTTATAACTGTAAAATCGACACCTTTTTGAAGCTTTCTATGCTATTAACCTCCTCAGGCAGACAAATAAGAGTGATTATTAATTAAATTTATTTATTTTTTGGTCATAACAGCTCTGAAAAGAGCAGAGTAATGGTACTAACTTTGCAACACTGAGAAAATTAGTTTTCTCTCCAACCTGTTCTTTTGGCATGTCTGTTTTCAGATTGGATTAATGCCACCTTGTGGTGCTGGGTGACGCTAGCACACAGAGAGTAAGAACCCCGATCACTGATGGACGAATACTACACAGAACGGTTGAATAAATGTATTTATTGTACATTTGTAACCTAAACACAACATTTTTGGTACCACAATTCTTTGAAAAAAACATCTTAAGGAACAGCTTGGAATACAGTGCAATTAGAAAAAAACAGCAGCTATGGGGACTTTTTTTTGTTTTGTTCTGAGAAAAGAAAAAAAAGAGGAATCTTGAAGAGTTTGTTTTACCAAACAGTGGTTGATATAGTCCTACTGGCTCAATCATGTCTTGATATTTACACAAATAACCTCCAGCAAACACATAAGCAACAACTATTTTTTAACCTTTTTTAATGCACTAAAGGTCTCCGATGTAGTTATTTAAGATCATATTTAATTGTCATGTACAGGATACACGAAATTTGTCCTCCGCTTTTAATCCATCCAGGTTGGCACCTGTTGAACACACACATGCACACACACACAGGGTCACACACTCACAGAGACAGATGCCATACAGCCAATCACAGCGCCCGGGGTCATGCGTGTACAATCAACGGTCGAGAGTCTTTCACCAGTTTATTCGACCAACAGCTATAAGACCAAATGCAAGTGAGAGCAGCAGCGTCTTTATGCAGACTTCAGATCCTGGTGCTGCTGTGGGGAAGGATGACAAGAAAGAAAGTCAGAAAACAACGTTGAACTTCTCTGATTGTTTTCTTTACCAGGTTAGCAGGTGACGGTTTTATGCTTTTGGCAAATTTGCTCCCTCAAAAAGACCGATTGATTCGTTCTTATCAACTCTGTGCAGCACATGGAATCCCTGTACGAGTCACAAGAATGCCTGACCCAAATAATGATGTTCTTTTACCCAACGCAGATTAAGCAAAGACAGATAACATTTTCAAAACCTTCCACGTGCATTACACAATAGCAAATACCTGCCCCCCCCCCCCTCTGACCTACAGTCACGTGAAATAGAAAGTGTACCCTCATTTGATTGTAAGGTTTTACATATCAAACATTCACGTGGTCATTATCAAGTCTTAAAAATGGTGTAAACATGACCTCAGGTGAACAAAAACACAACATGTTACACCATAACATTATTGAACTATGCCGGAATGCAGGAGTTTGATCAACTAAGGACACTTTATAATTCAGAAGCTTGTAGAACCGCCTTTGGCAGCAACAACTTGTAGTAATTGTTTCATGTATGATGCTGTCGGTCTCTCACATTATTGTGGAGAATTCTCCCCACTCGTTTTTACAACGTTGCTTTAGTTCATTGAGGTTTTCAGGGATTAGTTTCTGCACAGCTTCAATCAGGTGGAGGACTGGACTTTGACAAGAGCCAGTACCGCACCGTGAATCTTTTTCAATCATTGTGTTTTCCTGTTGCAAGACCCATTTCCACCAAGCTTTAGGTGTCAGATAGATGGCCTCACATTTGTGGTATACTTGTGGGATACTTTGGTATATAGAGTTCATGGTGGACTTAATGACTGTGAGATGCCGAGGTCCTGTGGCTGCAAAATAAGCTCAAATCATTCACCATTCTGCTGGACAGTTGGTATGAGGTGTTTGTGCTGATGTGCTGTGTTGGGTTTTCACTAAAAGTGGCGCCATGTATTATGACCAAACATCTGCACTTTGGTCTCATATGTCCAAAAAACATTGTTTCAGAAGTCTTGTGGTTTGTTCAGATGCAACTTTACAAACCTGAGCCTAGCTGCCATGTTCTTTTTAAAGAGAAGAGGCTTTCTCCTGGGAACAGTTCCAAACAAGCCAGTGTTTTTTTAATTGTACTGTATTTAACTTTAACTTTTAACATGCGAACTGAGGCCTCTAGAGTCTGGAGATGTAGCTCTTGAATAATTTGTAATTTGTCTGAGCATTGTATGTTCTGAATTTGGCGTGAACTTCTTGGGACGTCTACTCTCGGAAAGATTGGAAAATCTCTTGAACGTTTTCCACATGTGAATAAGCTTTCTTACAGAAGAATGAATGGATTCCAAATGGTTTGGAAGTGACCTCTTGGCTTTTTGTCTGATGACCAATGACATGGCATAATATGTCACGCGCCGCTGTTCTTCTGAAGTTGCATTTCCCAAATTTCCCTAACACCAGACCAAATAAAGAAAAAAGGAACTGTGCTGTGTTTATGTGTGCTGTAGCCTACTTGTGTAACAAATAACAACTTGTTACACACTGTATTTTGTCTGCTTAGCTAGGCTTCTATTGGTTGATATACATTTCCTCTTAAAAGGAAAATTTATGTGCCAAGTCATAAAACACTGAGATATCGAGCTGTTTGCTAATGATCTTTTATCAGATACAAAGAGTTACTTATAAGCAAATGTCTGCGTTCATTTCCTCTTGTATTACCTTTGCCATTAGTACACTATTTTGTCTGTGCAATGCCCTTTAGACTGTAAATAAGACAAAATGTTTTAGAAATAATACTGTGTTCACGTTTGAAAAATGAATCAATGCAGAGACAATGTTAAGGTGCAAAAGCATGTTTCATACAGCAACACGGCATTGTCGTTTTTTTAACCCATGCTCTGCACTGTTGGCTGTTTTGTGAATTATTTTGTGAATATCATGCTGAAGAAATGGACTTTACCGTGTGAAGACATATCTGAAATTGAAAAGGACAAACAAAAGTGGGGCGTTAGAAGCGTCTTGTTTAACAGATCTGGAATGACTGCATGCTTAATAAGTGACAAGCAAGGAATATTCCTCAAACACACACCTTCGATGGTGAACGTGGTCTCCATCCCCGCATGGATGTGGTCGGTCACGTGACAATGAAGTAACCAAGTCCCAGGGTTACCAGCCACCATTTCCACAGTCTGGAAAGTCCCGGGGAACAGATCAAAGACATCTGCACGGTGCACACGGTCCGTCTTTAACATGCACACACACACAGTTTGTACAGTTGAAAAAGGGAAACAAAAAGAGGAAATGAGAAAAAGCAATCTCAGCTGAGGAAGTTCCTTTGAGAGCACATAGATTTTTCAAGAGTGACTGCAAACAGACCTTGTAGGTGAAAGTCTCAGCGTGGAAGTGAACAGTGTGCATGTCCACTTCGTTGCCCATGCCCAGAAGATACCAGTCAACTTTCTGGCCTTGCGTCATCACCAGACCATGGAGGTTACCATACAGTTTACCATTTATCCCTGCAATAGGCAATATAAACACACAGTTTTTTTAGTACATTGTTTGATCTATACTTCTGAGGATGGGTTAGGTGTTTTACAACCCTGTTCAAAAGAAAGTGTGACCATGTGTGAAACGTAAATAATGAATGAATGATTAGGAAAATATCTCAAATCCATTTTCAATTGAAATGATGAAAAAAAAAAGCAACATATCAAATCTTGAGTGACAAATTTTTTTTCAACGCTTACTATAAAAGTCCCATTGTTGCTTCATATGAGATTTCAGTCTCCTTTGTCATTCTTTTTTGTTTTCAATTATGTACCACATCTTTCCAGAGGGTGGCAGGTCTGGACTGGATTGGAGGCTGGCCAGTTTAGCCCCTGTACTGATTTTCTTCAGAGCCAAGCCGTTTACAGAATGTAGTTTGGCATTGTATTGCTGAAAAATGAAACTCTAATGCACCCTGATACTGTCATGGGATGGCTACGAAACTGAACAGAAAAATTGAGTCATCAGACCACAGTACCATCTTCTACTGCCTCTCCAGCGTATTCATTCGTTTGATTTTTTTTCTTTGCATCATAAATTTAACTTGTGGATGTAGGGTCCCGCAGGTAATGACTTTCATGAGCCTGTTAAATGATTTTCATCACACCATCAAGACTGTTTTCCTTTTATTTAAAACAGAAAATTTAAATCAACCTACATATTATTTTGTCATAGATGATTAAATCTCCAATTTCTTCAAAATTCCACAACAAGAAATGTCATCCAAAGTGACTGAACTATTTGCCAACTCTTTTCAAAGAGCTCTGAAGGACTTTGAAGGTCCTTTTTATACTCAGTGCTGTTTCTGACCTGCTCCCAGTAAATTTCATTAGTTGTGAGATGTCCCATGGGGTGCTTTTTAAAAAAGAAATTACACAGCCTTTCCGTTATTTTGTTGCTGCTCTCCAAACTATTTTGAAATGTGTTTCTTCTGTTAAGTTCAACATGAACACATGTATTTAAAAAAATAAAAAAATAAAAAAAATCAGTTTATTCTGTTTTGTTATATACATTTTACACACAGTCCAATTTCTTGTAAAGGTAATTCTATTTTATGTTTTAGTCTATTCTTTTTTCTCTCTGGTTGCAAGATATTTCTATTTGCATGTAGAAAATAGAGCTTTAGTTTAAAAGTACCAATAGTTATTTTGGTAGTTTTGTACAAGCTGGGTTTCCATTCACTAGCAAAGCAAAGCTGAGGCGATCTTTTGAAATGCAGAAAAAAAGAAGAGGTGCGAAGCAGTAAATCAATAAATATCAGTAAATCTCATCTTTAATCCCTTTTGTGGATAAGGTGGCTCACCTCACTGTTTATCACACTCCTTGTTCCTCTTACCATGCATCAGGTTACTCTCCTCAAAGTCTTCATCAGGCGAAAAGGTTTCATGATCAACGCCAAGGTATGTTTTGATGTTGTCGTTCAGGTACCAGGACTGGTTTTCATCATAAACCATAAAGAGCAGAGCAAACTCCCTGGCTATGTCCATCCTCTGTCTTTCGGGCCCGTTACCATGCTTCAGGGTTCCAGGCCTGCATATTACCAGAGGCCCCAGAAGACCACTGTACAGATCCTGAACATAACACATGGATCTGATCTGTCACAAATGTTTCAGCTACTATTTAAGCATGCAGTTTAATCTGTAGGTGATGTGCTTCAATGTGATTTTTACCACATGCATGGAACACATACCTTGATAAAGTCAACGGTGGAATAGTAGGCATAGGAGATGCAGTTAGGATCTGAAACCCCAGGACCAGAGCTTTCAGGAATATCCCATGTCAATTCAAGGATGTGACCTGAAGGTGAAAAAAAGATACCAAGTATAAAACTGTGCTGCTCCCAAGAAATGTTTTGGATCTTCATAATCAGAAAAAAAACAACAGTTTGAGCTTTGTTTTTTGCAGTCAACTGTGATTCTCACCAGGTTTGACGGGAACGTGTGCGCCACTGGCTTTAACTCCATGCGCTCTAATGGAGTATGGTCGACTGGCTTTGTTCTTGAATGTGATCACTATCTGTTCGCCCACCTCTCCTTTGATTATTGGCCCTATGGGCGGAAAAAGAATCCATGTCATCCTCAGTCTTTGGCAAAAACAACATAAAGAGCAGCTAAGCTTACCCAGAATGCCCAAGTGTTGCTCGTTATAGTGTCGTTTCTTCTGAACTTTGAAGGTTTCATCTGTGTATTCTCTATACACCACTTTCTTATAGCGGGAGCCAATCCTGTTCTCCCCTTTACCCACAAATATATTGCCTGGACTGGGAGACATGTACCAATTTGCTTTGGTTAACAAACAGTAATAAGCAACACCTCTAATCACGGGCTCAGACTCCAACACCAAAATACATCATCCCACAATCATCTCACTCACACACCTGTCCTCTGCCGTGGTATGGTGTTTCTCCAGCTCCCAGTCTCTGTCAGGTGAGTAGTCCCACTCTATTTCCTCAGCACTGATAAAATATTGCACAATCTTTCTTGGTATACTGCGTGCGGGCTTGAGTTTTATTCCTGGGCAGAGGTTCACTCGGTATAGCTGCCTCATGCCGGCTGAGTAGTGATCTGTTGTTCTGCAGCTCACCTCGTACACACCTGCGAGAAGCACGTAACAAGGTTATGGATATGGATGCATGAACAGCACGTTTCTTTGGTTTATATCTTGGTGATCTTAAATCTCTCTGAGCAGGCTAAAGTGTTATTTTTATGGGAGGGTTAAAGATAATATCTCATGTTTTTCAAATCACTCGTCATCATTGAGAAAAGCACCTGCCAAATGAGTGTAATGTTATGTGAATAATACGGAAAATGCCATCTAAAACACATTTTACAAACACTTTCAATGCCCACAGTGTGTATTTACAGCATGCCATCATTATGCATTCACAAGGCTTTATAAATGTCTATAAATCTTTGCGATCAGATATGGTCCAAACAATAAAGACATGAAACACTTTCACTTTTGCATGTAGTTTTGAAGAACAGCGCAAGGTAAACTCATAAAACATCATGTCTCCCTCGTTGCAAACATAATGAATGATGACTGTCACCTTGCTGGATTCATCTCTATTGTATTATCTTCATTAAGTGACTTTCTGGTTTGTGAAACATCTGAAATAGTGAGACAGAGACAGTACGGCCAGAGGGGCTCTTAACATCAAGACAAGTCACCAGTTTTCTGTAAAGTGACTAATCGGGTAACTAATAGAATTAGCTGTGCTGATATAAACTAACTTAAACTAACTTAAATAAACTAAACTTATATAAATGAAAAAAGAGGCCCGGAGATGCTTCTGCGTCATTCATTGTGGCATTTCCCTTGACAGGAAGGAAGGCCCCCTTCTAAATCTGCAAAGGATAAATCCACTTGTCATACAGAATCTGCAGCATGGATAATCAGTGGGTCTTTTTTTTAAGTGGCAGCGCTGTGTGTTTGCGAATAAATGCACATCAAGAGTGATAGGACTGACCGTGATATTTTGGCTGCATGAAAACAGATGCAGTGGTGTGAGGGAAAAGGCTGACAGTATCACGCGTTGTGCTTTGTTTCTTGAAGGTATTTCCCTCGAAATAGGCACCATGGATGTCTGCTTCAGTCCCAAGCCCATAGGTGTACCACATAACTTTGTCTCCAGCACACATTTCCAGCCCCTGTAGGTTCCCATACATGCGTCCGTTTACAGCTGAAATGACAGGGATAATTTTGTCAGAGAAATACACACTTTAGACTTAAATATGAAATATGGTATGTTTGTAACAATCTTTAGCAATACAATTCTATTCAAACCTAATTCAGACATTGAGTTAGAACTATACATCTTTTGTCAAACACACTGATTACCATGCATCTTATTGCTCTCCTCAAAGTCCTCATTGTCTTCAACTGTCTCACCAGTGCCAAACTTCTCAATATTCTTCTCCAAATACCAGCTCAAATTTTCATCCATGACGGAGAAAAGCAAGAAGAACTCCTTATCCACGCCCTTCTGTTAAAACAATCAGAAAGAAACTATCCAGGGAACAGCTCTGAGATGCAGACCAGGGTTTACAGAATGCAGTTAGTTATATACTGTTGTCACTGTTATTAGGCCTGAAACAGCAACTATAACTTGGGGCTTATTTGACAAGGGAGACAACGTACATTCCGTGCTTAAAGGTCCTTTAAATGTGAGAACTTTCCTTTAAAACACAGTATTTATTTGGAATCTTGAGCATGGCTGCTAGAAAGGCAATAACAAGAAGATGGCTTAAACCAGCCACACCAGCCATAGAAAACTAGTATGATATTATTTATGACATTTTTATAATGGGAAAAAAATCACCTTCTCCATAAGACTACAAAAAAGCAAATTTGAGGAAACATGGGAGCAGTGGAGTAGGTACATTTCCTCGAAAAGCTTCTCTTTTGTTTAAATTGTTTGCTTTTCCATGTTAAAGCATGCGTGTGAACAGTTAATAAAACATCACCTGGGTTCCGTTCTCTCCTAGCGCTCCTCTTTTGCACACAAGCAGAGGTCCAACCAATCCAGAGTTTGTGTCTCTGGCAGGATCGGTGGCAGAGTAGTACAGGTACGGGATACAGGGAGAATCAGATGAAGAAGGGCCCTCCAGCACCTGCCAGGTGTAAGTGAAATTCTCACCTGGGCCAACATGGGAGCCTGGTTTGTTAACACCTACAGTATTGCATACAAAGGATTAAAAAAAAGAAAAAAACAGCCTGCTACATCTCAACATGTGCACAGACTACATCATTTCAGTTTTTTACTTTTCTTTTACCTTATACTACTCAAAAGCTTAGACATAGTAGTACAAAAATGGACATATTGCCCTTTATTGTTGGCCAGCTGAAAATAACAAGTAATGTATCTGACTTCTGACTTGGTGTCCAACCTACAAATATATTTTAAAAATTGACCTCCTATCTTACTTAGGTATGAGCATGTAACTGCTACAGGGTCTCCCAAAGGGAATGACGCTGTGAAAACGATAAACTCTGATGTAACTTTCAAAGCAAAGCGAGTGAAAATGCATACACATAAACTTCTTATAAAGAAAGCCTCCTGACAAAACACTAAACCTGCTATAAATGGTGTCAGGATTAGTTCAGATCAGTACTCCTAATGTCAAATTATGCTTAATGAGTTCTGGATGAGAGCTGTTACAAATATAAACAGTGATGTAAAGGTGCCAAATTGAGCCAAAATGCCATTTTTTATGCCTAGTATGTCTTTTTTGTTAGATTAATGATATACTGGTAGTCTGTCAAGAGGTGTCCCATGCCTCTCACCCTATGACAGTTGGAACAGACTCCAGTCCCCATGATCAGAACAGGATGAAGTGAGTAGATGGAGAAGCATTAGGATATGAACCAGTAATCTTCAGGCCACCAGTCTGATTTGCTCAAATCTGGGGTTAATAACTAATCAAGTTTTCGAAAGCATCATCTCTATCAGTATGCCACAAAATAACAGGCTAAAATCAGCACTGCATGGCAATGTAACAGACTGCTTCCTAACCATCCTCGTAGCTGCTTCCCTGGAAGTGTTTGTCATAGTGAAGGCCGTGTGGCTGGATACTGTAGTTTCTGTCAGCCTTATTCATGAATGTCACTCTGAGAATGTCTCCCTCCTCCGCCCTCAGGACTGGACCTGGACACCAGCGGAAGAACATTGTAATCAGATAAGAGATGTGGGATTTCCTCCTTGGTTTGGAACTTGGTGAAAAGAAGGGAAGCGTTACCCAACATTCCAAGGTGTTCAAGATTGGGTGGTGTTGATTTTAAAGTGGAGAAGGTATTGTCTGTGTACTCTTTGTATATCGCTTTCAAGTAGCGACCTCCAATCCTTCCACCGTCTCTGCCAAAAAATACCTCTGGTGCACTATGAAAGAAGAAGAGCGGGGTTGTGGGAGGACAAAGAAAACAAAGGAGCAAAGCTGGTTTAAGTGAAGAAACTGTGTGGGATTTCTTTGTAAGGGAAAACTGAAAAGAAGGAAAAAAATCTACAAGACAAGGGGGTTTTAGTGTCTCACGTCAGAGAGCAATGACAATAGCACACAATAACAACCAATCCACTGCATCATTATCCACAATGTTTAGACACAGAAAACCACTGGAATGACCAGCTTACATGAAATCAGCCCCGTCTAGAGGCCATAAACACAGACAGAGAGCTAGGCTTGAAAGGTTAGGCACAGTGACAGTCGAAAAGACCAGATTATGCATCAGAACAACAAAGCAGCTGGATCTGGCACAATCGTTTACTTGGGTTTCGAATTACAGTGAGCTAAACGACGACCGTTAACACTCCGTAGTATGCCACTGATGTCACATGTCTGCCCACCTGTCAGCTTCAATAAGGGATGCATTGTTTATCATATCCTTTTCTGAGGGAGCATAGCTCCACAGGACTTTCTCTGCTGCCAGGTAGAAATTCCTCACAACACCACTCATCGCTGTGGAGCCGGCACCACTGCCACATGACTTCACTTCATAGAAGGCCTGCATCCCAGCTGAAAAAAAAAAGAAGACACACAAGCACAAAATACAAGTTACATATTTAAAAAAAGCTGATGAATGTACGAAATCTGCTATCAGTCATGATATACAGTGGCTAAAAATGAGACTAAAGTCTAAAGGGTCAGATTTAATGGTCCATAGGGTTTAGTTTACACGGTCAACTTGCTTATTTTCAAAAAGCTGTAAGGCGAAAGAAAATCCGGAATATAAACAATCATAAACTACGTGGTTTATTGGGTAAACAGAGTTATAAAAGTACCATATATGATATGAAATGATTTTATGTCTGTTGGGCAAGTATAGCTCGTTCAGCTAAAAGTTCAATAGACTTCAGAGAGTGTTAAATAACTACACGCCCTGATGTCAAAGTGATTGTGGTGGGTAAAGAGAATTCTAAAACACTGATATCCTATATGATACTTCAAGTGTAATTATTATTTATGTATGTTGAGCAAATCTGGCTCATTCAGCTATAAGTTAAATGGACTTTAGACAGTATTATTTTCATATCTTGTCATGTTTGTAATAGAGCCACACACCCTGCTCTGAGAGTGCTTGTAATTAGTCAATACAGTTAGAAAACATTAATATCACACACAGTACTTCAAGTGTTAGTTTAATTTATGTATGTTGAGCACATTCAGCTATATGTTCAATGGACTTTGGACAGTATGAAATACAAACCCTGGCTTGTTTATAGTAGAACAACACACCCTACTGAGGGAGTGACAGTGAACAAAAGTACCCCCTAGAAACGCATTCTCCCCTGTCAGCAACTCTTCATAGCTAGTTAGAGAGGTCAGAGGTTAAATCAGAGGTTAAAGGTCAGGTGTCTTACCCTGCAAGTGGTCATTAACCTGGCAGGTCAAAAGCCACTTTCCTGATACTTTCGGGACCATCTCGGCTGTAGCAAACGTGGCCGGGAACAGGCTGAGGGTGTCTGTGCGGTGGCCGCGGTCCAAAAGTGTATTCCCATGGAAAAAGGCAGAGTGGATGTCTACCTCATTACCCATGCCAAACAAATGCCAGGCTACTGCACGGTGCTGGCATAGCTCGATTCCAGGCAGATTACCATATGTATACCCATTAATAGCTGTCACACAGAGAAAAACACAGACAGATGAATTAAAACAGCATGTATATACTTGTTTCAGAACTGACACAGACACCTGATGTATGTGGCAAAAAACTAATTTCACAATGAATACTACAGTTCTGGGAAAGAAATATATGCAACTGTGTGAGAAAGCACTTGAGGAAAAACTCAAACTCACCATGCATCAAGTTTGACTCCTCAAACTCTGGGTCATCCATGTTGACCTTTGCTGGATCAGAGCAGTTCTGAATGTTGTCGTCAAGATACCAGCTCAGGTTTTCATCCACCACATTGAACATCAAGAAGACGTCCTGGTCCACGTCGTGGCGGGCGGACTCTGACTTTGACAGAGCTTGTTCATTATCTTCTTTCAAGATTCCTGTACCAAAAAAGAGGAGGAAAAATGGGTGGTTTCCAGCCACTTTTGCTTTCATTGTGAGGTTTCTTTGGTAGTTTTTCAACATAGTCATTAAGGATTTAATATTAAGGTAGTGGCTTACTTTTTTTTTCATTATTGGTTTAAATAAAGAATAAGCTGCTGACACTATGATTATACAAATAAACGTGTGCTGTCTTGATTTGGAATACAATAGATACAAGGAGCTAAGCTGTTCAATCAGATGATTTTGGTCAGGTCTTATTACCTTTTTTGCATGTTAGTAACGCTCCAATAAGTCCGGAGGCGATGTCCTTGGGTGCGTCTAAATGGGAGTGGTAGACCCAGGTCAGACAATTGGCATCATCATCAGTGGGAGCAAATTCTGGTTTGACTTCCCAGCGGTAAGTGTAGCTGCCTCCTGGAGGAACCGAGTCATCCCGCTTCAAGTTGTTTGAAGTTCCATCCGGATAGAGAGCCCCTAGCACACAAACACACAATGTTTATATTGAGATTATACTGTTTCCTATTAAGCTTAGACAGCAGCTGACCTTTTTTAATTCAATTTATTTTTACTTAACTTCATGCTAGTAAAATACTAATAACTTTCAGGAGTGATTGGAAAGATTATAGCATTATGACGTCCCTCAAGAGAAGCTTTTTGGACCTGCGTCTGCAAGCTCTTCCACTTCTGTTTTTTAAGCTCTTTGAATTGCAGAAGTAATTTCTGCAATGCAAGATTTTAGCTCTCAGATGTGAGAAGTGCCTTTTCAATGGGATTCAGGTCAGGACTCTGGACATCTGGCCAGTTTAAAACAGTACATTTGTTCCTTTATTTTTCTTTTTAACCAATCTTTTGTGGTGTTGTTCGTGTGCTTTGTGCAATTGTCCCTCCGTAAGAGCCAAGAACTTTGCCCCAAACTTTCTTTTCTGACACAGTTTTTTTTTTTTTTATATTCACTGCTTTCAATACCAGAATCAGCAGAACAACCCCATAGCATCATAGAACCCCCATCGTGTTTCACTGTAGGGAGAACAATATTTTCCTTGAGGGCTTTATTATGATTATGGAGCCTACAAATAGCATGATGGACCCAATGCAGCAAGCCAAAACAACAGGAACCTATCCTGTGAAAACAATAGATTTGTGGATTTTGGGGAACCTGCATTATATTCTTGCATTCTTAGGGTCTTTGATAATAGCTTTCCTGATGCTCTAAGGGGAGTTTGCATGTTCTCCCTGTGTATGCGTGGGTTCTCCTCCAGGTTCCTCCCACCGCTCAAAAACACGCATGTTAGGTTAATTGGTGACTCTAAATTGTCCCTAGGAGTGAGTGTGTGTGGTTGTTTGTCTCGTTTGTCTCTGTTTAACCCTGTGATGGACTGCCGATCTGTCCAGGGTGTACCCTGGGGTGTAAATGAATGGATGATACTCTAAGGCAGCTCTCTTTTATTCACCATTGTAAAATGACTGAGCATCCTTTCATATGGAATTTCAGGTCACACTGACACTGCTAAATAAGCACAGGTAAGTTTTATGTTTTATTTTGTTTCATGAACTAATTCTAATTAATCAAAGTGTTAATGACTGTGTCCAGAGTACATTTTATATCTATGTCTTCTTTCTCTTTATTCAGCCCTTTTTGTTGTTGTCGACCTTCAATAATTGAATTACCAGATTTGCTTAGTTTGAGAATTTGCTTAGAATGTGAATAAAGAATTGTCAGATAACCTTTACACAGATCTTTTTTGTTCCAACTGTTATCATTCACATGATTCCTCCTCTTTCCTTCCTCTTTTCCAACATGTCATTCTTACTGCCCAAACTGCTGTATATACAAGCCTGCTGTGACATAACAGAAATGCTCTGTAAATATCTGTAGAAATATTAACATTAAACCAATAAAGCAAGAAAGGAATAATCTGTTTTGAGAGAGGAAAAAAGGTATTTGTATCAGTTTCTGAAAAGGCTGTGAAATTCCTCAGGCAGGATGGGTTGCATAACAAAAAAGCTGCAAAGGTTGGAACACTTATGATCTATTCAACGGTATATTGCACACAAAAGCTAGTGACTTAACTGTGGTGTTACTGGCTCTCACTCAGTGGTCGGTGGTACAGACTTCTGCCCACTGAGATCTTGGACAGGGGCCAATAAGTGGAGAAAAAGGATGAATGTGCACCTCCCACCACTGAGTGTCACTTACTTATACTGTTTGCCAATGTTACTTGAGCAAAGGTCTTCAAATCACATTCTTTCTGGATTCAGCCTGCTAGTTTATTGTTATCAGATATACATCACATATATATAAACAATAATCTTAAATGATTACAACTAATGATAATGTCTTGTTATTTTGGAAAACATCTCGTTTTCTGGCCAACTATGCCACAACATTATCAGAAAAAATGCTTTAGAAGAGAAGTGTTTCGTCTGCATGTTCTCAGCATGTTTTCATCGTGCATACATGGGTTCGTTCCAGATTGTATGCATGTGAGGTTAACAGGTGATTCTAAATTGAGTGAGAGGGAGTGTGCATAGTTGGTCGTCTCATGTGTCTTTGTGTTGGCCCTGCGATGAATTGCCAACTTGTCCAGGGTGTATCCTGGCTTTCGCTCAATGGCAACTCGGGTAGTGTCTACTGTTCATTATGAGATACTTTACCTTCTGCATCCTTCTCATAGAAAACGCCATGGGGATGCATGGTGTAGTTTCTGGTCGCAAAGTTCTTTAGGTGGACTAAAATCACCTCCTCAACCTCAGCACGCAGAATGGGTCCCAGAAAGCCCAGCCATTCAGGTCGGGGAGCCAGACGGCTGTAAGAGGCATCTGTATACTGCCGGAACACAGCCTTCTTATAAACACTGCCGATGCGGTTAGGCCCTCTTTTCAGGAAAATATGAGCATGCCTGTGATATATACAATCAAAGCAAAGAAAGACAAAAATTACAGAAATGGTGGCAGAAGTATGATCATGAGATAGACTTTTGGAATTTCCTTAGGAAATCCTCTGTTTGATAAGTTTTGTAACATTCCATCGCATAGGATAAATGACATGCAGTTGTGTCAGTATTTTAAAAGGCTTCACTATTGCAACACAGTAAAACTTCAGAAAATGTTATGAGATTATCCAATTGTGATTACTGTCTTGCAGACTAAATTTCATGTGGTAGGTAACAAATTCTTTCAATGTGCATGCAATTCTGCGCCACTAACAGTATCTTTTTACAGCTCTAACAATTAGACGTGTCATTGTTGTGATTACATGTTTTTCAAGGTTAATGAGCTGTTGCTGAACATGTACATTGCCACTGTATATGTAGTTCACGACTAAAGAAAGAGGAAGGATGAGCACTTGATGGCTCCTGCTGATTTTCTTCCATTGGTTCCCATTTAAAATGTCAAACTGAAGCAAATTTTGGTTTTGAACTGTGACATTCGAAAGCATCGCCCCTTTCTTTAAAGGCCAGAGTAGGGATAATCATGGCAAGATGGTTAATCCATTGCTAGGTTGCAATCTACTGTGCATGGCCTTGTTAATATGATGCTGTGCTGCTGTTTTAAACAGGTACAAACAGACAACGTGACATCCAAACAAGATAAAAATACAGGTAGCCTGGCTGAGTCATTCAGGAAGGTCCAGTATTGCGCAAGGATACAACAGCCTGGTTTCACTCGTTAAGGTTTTAAACTCATTAATCTGTCGAGTGGAACATGATACTAAAGTGAGATACTGGAACCTTGAACAAATACATGTTTGCAAATTCGAACACCTTTCCAAAGCACATCACAACATATCCAGCTGTCCCCTTTAAACACAGTTTCTTCTAAGAAATGAATGACGAACTGTGCTTTCTACAGAGATGAGAGCATCGCTGTGAACTTAATGAAACGCAGGTAAAGGCTGTCAGGTACCTTACAAATGAAGACAGGAAGATAAAACGTGTTTGCTTTGGACACTCGACAGCACAGAAACCGCAAATACATTAATTCAGAAAGACTCAGAAAATGTACCACTGACATGTTCTCACGTCCTTCTGTTTATTGTTTCATTTTAAAGAAACGTCTCACTGAACTCTGTCTTTCTTGTTCTGTTGAATGGGAAGCTCGTGGGAGAGCTTCTTCATCGTGATAGAAGACATCTGCCATAAGAGCAAACCGTTAAAAGCCGCCACACCCTGATAAAATGTTGCAACCACCACATTAAAACTAGTTTGACTTCTCTCAACTAATATTTGATAGACAATTTCTTATAGAAAGTAAATTTCTCCTAGAATAGTTTACATTTTCAACATGCACATCAACGCCCTTTGCATGGTTTCGATTCTACACGATCGAATGATTGGGTGATGGCAGCATGCCACATAAAAGTTTATACATTTTCCCAAGTAAATGAACAGAGCGTGACTTTATCACAACTCACTCGTCGTTTTCGATTGCTTTGCCGTTAAGCAGGTTTTTTCCACTTGGTGCGTAGTCCCAGAAGTCCTCAATGATCCCCACGTAGTAAACTCTCTCCCTGCTGCGCTTTTCTTCCGCGCCGGACGAGAGAGCAAACAGCAAACAACTCACAAACAGCCCAAAAGTCAGTGCCATGTTCGGATGCTCGCTCTGGGACAGGACGGGGCCGCGGTTCAGTGGGTCTGGGCACAGAAGACAGGCGCAAACTTCCGCGGGCTGAATGTAAGCGCGTTTGGAGAGCAGCACTTACGAAACTGCGAATGACAACAGTTAGTCTATTCAGCCACAGGGCACCGACCATGACCGCCTCCAGTGGTACCAGATGGGCAGGGACAATAACCACTCCTGCTCTCGCATCAATTATACTTTGATGTAATTGAAGCTGCCTGAGGGGAAATTAAGATAATCGATCTACTTATGCCAAAATGCAAACTCAAGCACCTATGGGTGCTCAAATTTGGCTGTCTTTTTTCCAGAGACGGTGATTAAGTACATCAGCTGGTTTCACTCTCTATCTCTCTCTTTTTGTGTGTGTGCTCTTGTGCTTGTGTGTGTGTGTGCGTGTGCGTGCGTGTGTGTGCGTGTGTGTGTGTGTGTGTGTGTGTGGGGGGGGGGGGGGGTGAAAGAGAGAGACAGAATTTGAATATGAGGCTCCAAACTAGAGATTAACTGATGGACTCTCAACGTTTTTGGACCACTTTCTGTCTGACTTTCTAAAAAGTTGCAGCCGCTTACAGTGTTTAATAAGAGACTTGCAGATGGTTTATAGATCATCCATTTAGATTATGACAAGCAATTTCCATTAAAACTGACTGTGTGGGCAAAATTAATGAAGAAAAACGTTTAGGTTTAAAAAAAAAAATCATAAGCAAAATAGCCTATCTTTTAATGAATTACAAGTTAAAGATTAATGTTGAATATTTAATTGCATCATGAAAAAAGTCCTCAGTCACAGCTAACAAAATGACACTTAAACATGAAGTACACAGCACTGCACCATAATCAAAGGTTATTTGATTATTGTGATGAATCTGAAAATTCTTGCCTTTTGCAACTTCATAATTGTACAGTACTGGGTGCTTGTGTTTCAGTGCATATTAGTCATGAAGATTAGGGTGACTGAGATTAAGATAGACCCAGGAATCATAGCAGCCTCCAATGCAGACACTTGGCTGAGGAAGGACATAGCAAAAGATAACACTTTTAATGTCACTTTTCACCAGGTCTTTGACTGTAAGATGTAAACAAAAATTGTTGTTTTGGAAACTTCAGTGTGTGCCCTGCATCACAGATGGGTCTCTTACGTTAATGCTTGTACTGTCAATAAAGCCTGAGATTCATGGCAAAATCATACCAGTGATTACTGTTTAATGCTTTAATTGCTGTTTAATGTTCAATGCTGTTTAAATAACATGATAATGTTGAACCAGTGAAGCCTTATAAAGCCAGCATTAACTGATACAATTTCAATTCAGAAGGTCATGCTGACACCTGCTGATCAAGTCTAAGCATGACAACATGTTTTTGTATAGATAAGACATTAATGAGGGCATGTCACCACTTGTTTGTGATAGTGAGTATGATCCACATTTTTATTTTTTTTTAAACTTAGGTTATAGATGATCAGGTCCTTACACATGCCAGGCCCTGTAGTCAACCTAATGTTCTGTTGTGGATCTACTGGTCATCTGAGGTCTAGTCAGTCAGTTCAGGAGTTGATTGTGTTGTCTTTTGTCTTAATTTGCACCACGTTAAGTGTTTAAAGGTTACCTGACCTTTAATATAGCCTATTTTCAGTCAGGCCTCAGCCTTGTTATTCTAAAACAGCGGCGTAATCAAACGGCCATGCTGCTCAAAACTTTGTGAGCCGAGTGTTGAATAGTTCTTAAATTATATGACCTTCAACATATTCAGTTTTCCACACAAGTTTTAAAAGTAGATTATGACAACTCACAGATACAAATAAGGCACCAATATCACTGAGGACAATCAGGTGTAACCAAGCACTTGGTTTTATGTAAAGAATATGGATCTAAAGTCTTCCCAAAAAACAAAAGAGATTTCTTTCTTAGTCAATATCAGTCATCAAAGGTTACAAATCGTGTCTAAAGAGTTTGGATTCCACCTATCAACAGTCAAATGGAGGAAATTCAGGACCACAGCAACCCCACGAGGAGTTTCTGATGAACAAAGTTCATTCTAAGAGCAAGGTGTCTAAGGAACCCAGAGTAACTTCCGAGCAATTAAAGGCCACGCCATATCCCATGCCATATTAAAGGCCATATCCCATGTCAAATAATCTCTCAAATAACTCTCAAACAACTATCTGATTGTAGAATCTGTGTATTTTAGCATAACAACTTTTTGCTATCTGTGAAACATCTTATAGGCTAGGTCTATCTTATTGCATGTGGGTCACTGCAGCTTGTCATCTTTGATAGAACGATATTTGGATTACAGAAGCATATTCTACAGGGAAGGTGTTAGGATATTTGTTCATAAGCTTAAATTGGTCAAAACAACAACCCTTAAGAACATCAGTCATCCTACCAATGTATAGCTGAGGAATAAAGATCATGTTTAGAAAAGACCAAGCCAAGTCCTGACTTTATTCCAACAGAAATGCTGATGAAGCACCTAAAACAAGCATTTCATTTAAGGAAGCCCATCAAGTTGAATCAAGTTGAAACTGTTTAGTTCCTCAAACTTGATGAGCAGGACCAGGAGCTCCTTGAAATGTTAAGCTGATTTTATGGCTGCACAAAGGGGACAAACCAGATGCTACAAGCAAAACCCAGAGAGCTAATTTGATATTTTTTCCAGTGTTGGTCATCTTACTATAAAAAAGTAATTAGTTACAGTTACACATTTCTCCCAAAAAGCAAATGAGTTAGTAACCAATTGAGCAATTGAGTTAGTAAGTTAGGTAATGAGTTACCTCATTGTAAGAGTAATTAGTTACTCAGCAAAGTAACTGTGACGTTATTTTTCATGTTCTATAAGCTATTACTTTCTATAACATCTTTGACGTCAAATGTTTATATTAACTGACTGAAGAATAAAAACACTATATGAAGTATTTTAGAACATTTGGTATTTATTTGAACTCAATAGATTGCAGCCTGTATGATATGCATAGAAATAAAAAAATATAAAAAAATAAATATTGAAAATAAAATTCAAGTGCAAAATTGAGAATTATTATTTGTAAGTTCCTGTGAAGTAATGCTCACCTGATTCCAGATTTAAGGATTTAGGTTCAAGATCTTGAAATACTTCCATCTGAGGACATGTTCTAGTGTAAACACGTCAAAGCCCATTACTGTTAGTTGCATTTTAGCCAACCGTTCACATCTTTTCACTCCTCGCAACCTTCACCAGAGGCTTTTACATTCTTGAATTAATGAATATTTTTCTTTTATTTGTGTCTTCTTTGTGTCTCTTAATGCTAGAATTGATCTGAATGTCTACAGACTATTGCAAAACAAATGTAGACTTGCTGTAAACTAAATGGAGAACGAGGGTGAAAACTTAAGAGATAACGGCAGTAAATCCTCAATGAGGAGGAACACAATACTACTGTGCACTGATTGGCTGGCGAGACGGACTGTCACCGCAACAGCTCTGTCTCGCGCTCGCGCCAGCGCACGAGCGCGCGTTGCAGCCCTCCTGCAGTTTGTTTCAGTACAAGCTTACAGATATGGCTGCTCTCAGTAAAATACCGCACAACTGCTACGAGGTTGGTCATACATGGAGCCCATCGTGTGTACAGGCTGCTGCAGATATTACCAGGGGCGCTCTGGAGGTCTCCTTCAAAATATATGCTCCTCTTTACCTGGTAAGATGGTATGCCCTCAGAATTTGGGCTTTATCTTCAGACTTTGGAACCAGCTAAAGTTAGCTAGCTAGCAAGGCTAAGTGGTTAAGAGAACTACTAAAGATTAGCAAGAGCTGCAACTGGGGTCTAAGTTCACATAATGCTCGTGGGCTGACAGGAAAGGGGGCTAAAACATTTCATGCAATGTTGCCCTTTTAGAGTACACACAAAGGTCATGATGAGAAAGGCTATTTAGGTGTTACCGCGCAATAAGTTTCACATTAACTCGTAACACTAAAGTGTTACCTCGCCTTTAGTAGTATGTTTGTTTCGCTTTAGCTCGCAATAAGTATTGCATTGCCTTCCCATGATTTTTACGGGTTCTCTGACCCATTGCGAAGACTCAGCTGTGTTATGTCGTTAGTTGTTATCAGTTAGTTAAACTGCTGTAGTGGTGACTACAGGGAGATCTAGTTAAGTCTGCACCATTACATTGAGAATTAATTTTCAAGGAGCTGTTTCAGGGGCTGTTTCTCATAAAGGTATTACACAGCTGTCATTGTTTTAAATGTGGCGATAAGACTTTATTTGAATGACTATGGCTACAAATGCAGTGGTTGTGTTTGGCTGGCAGAGTAACCCTGTTTTGAAGCTACTTTATGTTAAGGCTACATCATGGTAAGCAAACGGTCATCTTAACCTCAACCACATGAAGTATCTCAGTTTATTTTAAGTGGTAGGCAGCTGAAGACACAATATCAGAGTTAATGCCATTGAGTGGGATTCTTTCACTATTTAACCTAGTCGCCTTTATCAGATTCTATTGACAGTTTTTGTTACTCTCTGAAAATTCATTAAGACTTGAAGATGTGTACAGCTCCACTTTGAGGTTTTCTCAACTCTCACGATGCAGTCATTAGGCAGCCAATCATGAGGAACTTGCACAGTGACTGCCACTCGACTGTGTATTGCAGATAGCAGCAGTTCTACGGAGAAGGAAGAAGGATTACTATTTTAAAAGGCTTCTCCCTGAGATCCTATGGTCTACCTCTTTCCTAACTGCCAATGGAGGTCTCTTCATTGTCTTCTTCTGCATTCTCAGGTTAGTAGGTCCAGTGGATGTCAAACGTATACCACATTTAGATTTAGATAATTTCTTCAATTGTTGTATCAGTTTAAATGCCCACTGCATTTTCCACAAACTATCTCACTGCTGCAAGATTTAAACAAATCCTGTATGTGGCCAGTAAGAAAGAAAACGTATGATATTGATATGATGAGTGCAGCACATTATCGAGACGTTACCAGTGTTAACGACATCACCCTTCTTATACTTTCTAACACCGCAGTTAATAACCAACAGGTGACAGCCCGTTGCTTTAGTGCTTCATTAGATATCAAAGCTAAAAACAACATAGTATTGAGATGAAAGCCCCATAAAGTCTGTATTCTCCTTCTTACTCTTTGTCATAACTTGTTTATTTGCTGGTTTATAACCTGGGCTGTTTGGTGGTGTGATGGTTGTTCTCACATGTAAAGCGTGGCTTCCTCCCACCCAAAATCAAGCATGTTAGGCTAATTGGTGACTCTAAATTAACCTGAGGAGTGAGTGTGAGCGCATATGGTTGTTTGTCTCTGTGGGGCCCCGTAATGAACTTGATTAAGCCGGTATAGAAAATGGATGGTTTATAATCCACAACCGACTGGCCAGGAAAGGGCAAACATCACGGCACACAACAATCTGTAGAACAAAAACAATTTGCAATTTTCTCCAGGTTGTGATTCGGACAGTTATTGACAATTATTAAATCTGAATCTGTAAACAAAGCCACCTCCAGGTATGTGTATCATGAGTTATTGTTGTGATGTTGACCAAAAGAGAGCCGCCTTCGTGATATGGAAGACATTGGCTTTGGGTTCATCAGACCTCCCTAACCTCTTCATTTTTCCTCATAATAGACCCTTTAACTGAAGATCACAGGTTAGTCAAGGCTGTTTGGAGAAGAGAACAAGCCAGTGTGTGGACTTTTTTTTTTTTTTTAAATGTGGCCATGAAAAGTGGTAAAGATTTGAACCTAAAAGCATAATAGGCTTCCTGTTATAAATGAATGAATGACTATCTAATGATAAAGAATGAAGAGTAAAATGATGGAGTGTTTATTTCACTTCAGGAAACTGTTTGGAGGGTTCTACTCCTGGTCTTCCGGGTTTGGAGCAGCACTGCCTGCCTCCTACATTGCCATCCTCCTGGAGCGCAAGAGCAGGTGAGTCTTTTTGGTTTATTTTCATCACCCCTTGTAGCCTCAAACTAATTTGCAAAAATACAACACAGAGTACACGTGGTTGCGTGTCCTCTTGTACATTCATGTGCTTTGTTGTTTTTTTTTTTGTTGATTGAGATGTTTTCCTTCTTCATCCCTGCCAGGAGAGGGTTACTGACAATTTACATGGCGAATCTTGTAAGAGCTGCTCTGTTGTTTTTTTTTTTTCATTTGTAAAGCAATACAATAGTGTTTTGTCACAATTTGTGTATCTAATGACTTGATCTTATCAGGCTAGTGAGACGTTGTTCCGCATGGCAGTGACCCGTGGCATCGTCAAACCCATCAGACATGGCGAGGTAAGTTCAAATGAGGTGTGGACAGACCAACTTACCAGGTATCCCTGTTTGAGTTTTTAACCAGCAGCAGGATAATGTTGGAATTTAAGGTAGTATATTTAGCTTTGTCCGAAAGTCCTCCTAAATGATCACAACAGTGAAGTATAGTTATGAAAAGTGGTTTCAGTTTTGTACAGTGTGAACAGATCCATTTCAGTCAGCGAGTATTGATTGACCACTTTTATCACCGTTGCATGATGGGATTGAAGTCCTGATATTTCTCGCTCTGCTTCCCATTAGGTGCTCTTGTTCTGCGTAACGGCATCACTCTTCATGTTCCTCTTCAGGTCAGAATGAGTACACAGTTTTGCACTGCAACGTTTAATAGCCCTAAGGACGAAAGAAGTGAATGTTCAAAGTTAGAAATAAATTTTGTTTTATATTACAGGAGTAAGGATGGTCTCAAAGGCTTTGCATTTTCTGCATTAAAGTAAGTGGACCCTGCTCCTGCTTTTCCCTCGTGTTAGGCTGCTGATAGTGTCTTGATTAAGGTTGTAAATGTGTGCTGTTTTCTGTCACAGATTCATCATTGGGAAGGAAGAGATTCCGACTCATTCTACTCAGGCAGAACCTGTTGGAACGTGGCCCCCCGAGAGGCCAGCTGCTATAGAGACTGAGCATTCAGAAGCACCAGCAGAAAGGCCCAGCTCGAGGAGGAAAACTCTGATAGCCTACACCAGGGAACTGCTGGAATCTATGTGAGAGAAAACACACCTTTACACAAACAAAGCATGGATTGACAGAGAGTGGTGGTCAGTACTGATTCTTTCTGTTTCTGTTTGCTTTTTTTATTTAGATGTAGACATGGTCCAAGACACAGATGTTGTAAACATCACCAAGACAACTGCATCTCCTACTGTGTTAAAGTAAGTCTTTTTCTTTTTCTGTTGAGATCTCCCTCATTTGACAATGGGTTTATATTGCTCAAATGATTTACAGCTGGATCAGTGACAATCAAGATTTGACATCATTTTTACTTGCAGGGATTTGTCAGGATGTTCAGTATTGGCTACCTTATCCAGTGTTGTCTCAAAGTGCCCTCGGCATTCAGACAGATGTTCTCTAAACCCTCACGGCTCCCCTCTGTCTTCTACAACAAAGAAAACTTCCAGCTCGGGGCTTTTCTAGGCTCCTTTGTCAGTATCTATAAGGTACATTTAAGCTTTTGTTTTTTTAAATTTTCCTTTCTTCTTTTAATTCATGCCTTATTTTTGGCAGTCACAAAGTTTCCCTTCCCAAACATGAATCTGACCTTCTTGTCCTATATGCTGATATGACTTGAATGTTATTTTTCTTTGCTTTAGGGAACAAGCTGTTTGTTGCGCTGGGTGCGTGACATTGATGATGAACTTCATGGCCTGATAGCTGGTAAGACAGGATTGTGTTAATTGTTGGAGGAAGTCCCTGCAGGCCAATCCTCCGATGGATTTTGTCACATCTTGGCTGATGCGCGGTTGTCTCTTTTCCTATCTCCTCTGTCTCTCAAGGATTCCTGGCTGGTATCTCAATGTTCTTCTACAAAAGCACCACAATAACCATGTATCTCTTCTCTAAGCTGGTGGAGGTAAATGGCTACCAACACAAGAAGCCGTATCTTACATTGTGTCACTCTGTTACTGATCGTGGTAGTGAAAGCTCTCTTGCTGAGAAAATGTCCACTCATAAAGTCATGTGAGGTAGGAACAGAGGTAAAATGGACTATGTGTGTAAAGGTAAGACGGTACTGCGAGTCTGAGCAAGCTTTTTACTATTATTATTTTATTATTATCTTCTTTTTATTATGTCCTGTCACTTAAAAAAAAGTAAAACATTAGAATTAAAGGAGGGTGTGCTTCTTCTAAAGCCCAGATAGACTGTTTTGAATGATGCACTCACACAAGAAACCGGTTTACTCTGAGAAAAGGACTTACGAGGTGTTTACATGCACCGTGGCGATCAGGTTACTGTATGTCTGTAGGTCAGCCAGTGCACTGGAACCTATTAGAAATGTCCAAAACAGTGGTAGTGTTTTGTACGCAGAATGGTGTTATGACATAAAATTGATTAGTACACCGATCAGCCATATCATTAAAAGCACCTGTGAAATACAGTGTTGGTAATTGTCATGCAGTTCTGCCCACTCAGGTCACATGGACCTCTGAGGTTACCTAACAGTGTCAGCAGGTGCCTATTTTCTATTTTTGATTAAGCTGGTGCTGGTGCTGGTTCAGAGCGAGTGCTGTGTGATGGGATTATGGAGTCCAGGCAGACCAACGAAAACTCGCCTTGTATTGGAAAAACTGTAGCAGTATAACCTCCAGTCTACCTTCTTTTATAGGGAACAATTTAAAAAAAAAAAAAAAAAAAACCACAGCTCTAGAGCATAGAATGCATAAACTGAAACTAAAAGTTTTTATAGACGCACACTCGTGATATTAGACATTGAGTTGCTAGGAAATCACCCCTTTTATACAAAAGCTGCAAAAAAGACAAGCAATCTCCTTGAACTCTATCACTCAAAAGCACAGCTGGAACAGACACATAGTGGCGTAATGACATGCCAAAGCAGACTGGTTTTAAAAGGGTTCTAAAGTTCAACCAACTCCAAACTGGCACCAGGCTCATGTAGGTCAAACAGAGGTAAAAGTTTTATTTATAACTGTCAGTGGTTTTGTTGGTGTGTGTTGTTAGCGTTTAGATTTGTGCCTCTCTGAAGCTCATTTCTGTTAGATACTTTCATCGTTGACAGCACATGTGATCCCTCTTTTCAGACTATGTACTTCAAGGGTATCGAGGCTGGCCGGTTCCCTTACTTCCCACACGCTGACACTGTTATTTACGCCATCTCCACAGCCATTTGTTTCCATGCTGTGAGTAACACTTAAGGACGCACCTACTCACATAAATGTGCTTCACACACGCGTTGGTTTTCTGCTGACTCAGGACATGTTTGGCTTGTGACATTTCCGCAGGCTGTGATGGAAGTGCAGAACCTCAGGCCCTCGTACTGGAAGTTCCTGCTGCGTTTAACGCAGGGCAGGTATGAGCCTGTGCTGTGAAATCTGTCGCTTTTAAGCAGTGTTTTTGGTTGGGAATCACCATTTGTTTCAGATGTGTTTGTGATCTGCTGTTCAAAAGAGAGACATGTTGCTTGTTTATTATTGCAAGATTTAAATCTTGATAATGGTGGCAGAATTTCAAGGAAACTGACATTGTGACATAATTCGTAGTGTGTTAGTCATTAGGGGTTATGTTCCTCATAAATAAACAACAGTATATAAGTAAGTCACGACGTAGCCGTCCCTGATAAAGCTGCCTCCTTTTTTTGATCAATGGACAGTCTGAGTTGTATGTTTGATAATTATTGTCTCTCTACTTTCCTAGATTTGCTCAGATGAATCGGGAGTTGCTCGATGTGTTTGGGACACAGGCATCCAGGGACTTTAAAGGCTTTGTGCCCAAACTGGACCCTCATTACACCACAGTGCCCAGTAGAACTGTGCTTCCACCTGGAGGTGACATCCAGCTTGGATGAATTACGACTCGGCTCTTTAGGGGACTTTAGGGGTTACCTCAAAGGAAAATGGACGACGTGGCTATTCATTCAGAGTAGCTTATGGATTTTCTAAAGGTGATATAATTGTTTAGAAGTGATGCGGTTGTGTTATGAGGTGTGAAAGGCTTCAGATGAAACAAAAGCATAAGATTTGTCCCAAAGCAGGAAGTCATGACTTTTAATTGTGCAGATGCACAGATCCACTCGTTGATCCCAGCCTGAACACGAAACTCACCGCACTGCAGCCTTTAACCTTTGGCACTGGTGAGCAGAAGGCTAAATTATGAGCAGCTTTTACAAAATTACAAAATTTGAAAGACTCAGAATATGATACAACCACATTCCTCTTCTCCATTATTCACAGCAGCCCGGGTTTGTCGTTGGCGAACCCATTTTTGTTTGAAAAGCTGCATTCAAGTCAGTGGGCGGAACCGTAGACTGTAAATGAAAGATGGGACAAATTAATCAGCCACTGGTTTGTGAAGCCTGCTGTGAAACCTCAAATTCAGCATTCGATCTCACCTTCTTGGTATTTTTCTTTTAATCAGAAGTAACCCGGAAGTGATCCTGGGACCACTATAGAATTATTTTAAAAAAAGGTCACCATTTTACCGTCACAAGGAGCAAATCTGTGTTATGATGTCGGGTCCTTTGACACCAGCTGTGTTGGTAACCGTGCTGTATTGGAGCCGACGGCCTGTTGGTGAAACTCACCCATCGTACTGGTATAGAAACTCACGCCTGATTTTTGACTGAGATTCAAAAGCAGAACGAATTTGAGATTACTCGCTGACATTTTCCTGAATTTGCATTTAAGCCGATGAGTGTATCTGATGGTGTTTCTAACTATGTAGCCTTATCAAATATTTTATGCATAATGACAATGGGAGATGTATTTAGATTTTATTCTATGAGATAAAGCGCAGAGAGATTTATTTTATTCCCATCAGACAGTGTTTGTTTCAGCGAAGTGAGCCACATTAACTTTGTGGGCTTGAAGAAAACATAAAGGACAAAAAGGCAAGCAGTGCGTTGTGAACAAACCACTGAAAAAGAGTCGGTGCTGGGAAATTTCACCGAACAATTCCGAACTGAGAATCTCATTTTGCACATGAAACTGGGTAAAGCTTACCTGAGAAATCAAGCGTACATTCAGATCATTGATCATTTTAAAACCTGCAGAAAGATCGGTTTACTTCAAATGTTTTACACGGAAATGTCGATATATTTCAAGTGAGACAGTAATTCTGCCAACTGAAGAGATTATTTTGTCGGTGGACTTTGGTAGTGCGGCAAACGAGGGAGGGAACTTCTCTCTCTCCCCCTACTGTGTGCATAAAGTATGCCTGAAACTAGCGGCTGTCAGCTGTGCCGTCACAGTCATCGACTTTTTATTTTTTTGTCTATTTCTATGGGAACCAAACCCAGCTGAAATGACGTGTTTTGTTTCAAACAATCTTTTTAAGAAACCGTTGACATTTTAATCTACGCCGGCTGGAAATCAACGAGCTGAACTCTAATGGGAAAAAAGAAAACGATGTTACGAAGAGGAAGATCTGGGTTCCACACAGAAGCCTTTGCTTGACTGTTGTCTGTTAATAAAAGAATTTTAAAAAAAATCACACTGCAATCAACTTTTGGTTGGGATGTTTTTTTGTGGGTAAGAAATAAAGATGCCGGCCATATTCTGTTCTCAGCAGAGAGTTTATTACGTGTTTTGATCAACTGACTATGTAGTTCTTTAAGTAAATGACACGGTGGCCACTTCTCTTCTTCACGTCAGACTTTTACCAAAAAAAATTCTGTTATTAACTTGAGTCCCTAATGATAACTATATCTAATTAGACTTTCTAGTTGTTAACTCTCATGAACATACCTGTAAGTTGTTTTAGCTAATTTCCTTTCAAATCTTCACACAACTCCACACCAGAAACCATAATAGTGAAAAACACACATTGAAATGTGTGTTTCAACAAGAGGTGTTTGCAAAAAAAGTCTAATCTGATGTTCCTAGTTATATTATTTTTCTTTATTCATGTAAAGCTGGTTTACATTGAAGCAGCTCTTTTCATTCAAATGCAGGACTTGTTCTGCTGTGCCGAGCTGCTTTGCATTTATCTGAAGTCTTTCGTAAGCAAAGAGTCCTTCGATAGATGTTCCATCTGCAGCAGAATGTACACAACTTCTGAAACCGTTGCACAGTGTAGCAGCTAGACTGTAGCTGAAGGTCCTTTGGCTATTCTGTGAGCCCTTCGGTCATTTCTCAAGGCCTTAAGATGAGAAGTAGCCGCGATAAAAGTATAACTCTGAGTACTTTGCCACTGGTGCACAAAGTGAGCACGGTGCGCCATCATTTTGCACAGCACTCTGAACTTTTGACCATTTTATATAAAAAAACAGATGAAATGGCAGCTTTGCGAAGGAAATGAAAACTTAATGTTTTAAAAAATATATATATTTTTTCCCTAATAGGTTATTATTTGTATTAGTCATTTAAATCAAAGGTTTTGTTCATTTGTTTTAAAGCCATAAATAGTTACATTAAACAGTTAGTTACTCTCAAAAAGTCATCACTGGGGCAGAATAATGTTACAATAATGTTCAGCCGTGCAATCTAAGTTGCAGATGGCTATGAATTTTTCTTAATTGATTCCCCAGAGGAAACTTTAAAGGCTTCTTCTCTTGATGTACCCTCAGCCCTAAAAGATGGACAATCTATAAATAAATCGTTGGGTGATGAACATAAGTTTGTTGTCGGCAGTAAGTTCAGAGAGGGCGGAAATTAGTCATAAGGTTTCTAGTTTACTCCAAACAGACGAGAAGAAATACAAATGTGCAAACCGGAGAGGGGTGACAGGTTTAGTTGTAGTGCTTGCTCCAAATTGAGCTTTAGCTTTTGAACTGTCCACTGATTGCTGGGAGCATGGGCACCGTTCCTGAGTTCATTCTTCCAATGTTCCACATCTCCATGCGGGCTGATTCTTTGTCAGCAATTCATACTGAATAAGGCTTTGGTGTTCATCATTAACAGTGAGATCATATTCAAGTACAATCATTTAATTTTTTTACTACAAAAAGATAGATGAATTGGAATAATTTACTGAATGTTTATTTTGCTTAGCCATTTGATTAATGCAGATTTTTGTTCTTGACTGGTCCAGAAAAACCCTACATAGTGAATCCCTGATAGCTTTAATCGGTTCACTTTTGACTGATAGTCTGTCACCCTTTAATTTTGTTCCAGAAAATATTAGGATTTCAATTTAGTACATTTTAAAGTTTGAAATCTTTAGTTTTGATTTAGATCCAATAAGAATAATTTGCGTAATTTGGAAAAACGGCTAACTGATTTGAAAAGCAATACTATTCTATCTTTAGACTAGAGCTGATAGACTGATAGCAAAGACATATAAACAAATACTCTTTCTAATGTCTATGGCTGATAGACGTCCTAACTATGTGACGACGATGCCTTATTATGAAAGATATCGACAGGAAGTCACTCTATCACTTCATAAGCGAAAACTTGAACATAGCACATGGTAATGCTACATTCGGGGATCACCGAGAACTCGGAATTTTTTAATTCAACTTGTAAAATCAAAGTGTTTGTCAATAGAAGTTGGATTTCTTTCTCAAGTGTTACGTTACCTAACCCAAACTGTCGTAGTTTAGCTTTAGCATCTTCTTTAGATCAGTAAATAATGTGTTGATCACTAGTTATGTCTATGATCGTTAAGTTTTCGCAGAAAAGCAATTAACCACAAATGAAAGGCCTTATTTCCCACCCGTTATGTGAACGTATGGAGGTCGACAGTGACGTAACTTCGCGTTCTGACTCTTCGCTTCCGTTTTACTCGTATACAACCAGAATCAAGTACCTGGCTGGAGTGTTTGTGTGCATATAGTTATCACAGGAAATAAATACTTGAAAGGCTAGAGTGTATCCATGGGGGGTAAGAACAAACAGCGAACTAAAGGAAATGTTCGGGTAAGCTGTAGTGTTGACGTAGCAAACAGTGCTAGCAACAACACTCGTAGTAGCTACAAAGTAAACTTGAGGTTCTGAGCTAACGCAACGTGTGGCTTTCCTCGTGATATCTACACTGTTTGATAGCCACAACCTGTCTTTCTGTCTGACGTTTTTTACTCTGTTGCATTGCTATCTAACACCATACATTTCCCAACCGTGACTAGCCGTCTAGCAGCGGCCGAGCTGCCGAGGTGCTGACCCGGGAAGGTGGTGTCATCCCAGGCTTCGTGGGCTTCGGCTCTACGGCCATTTCTGAGCTGAGTTACGTGCCAGCTGTGCACGGCGCAGAGGACATAGACAACCTAGTAGATGCTGATTTCCGCTTGGTGCTTCGAAAACTCTCAAAGAGGGATGTCGTGACAAGACTGAAAGTGAGCTTAAACTTTGAGCTACATTATTTGAAATAGCATTTTTACTGCTCCTTGCTACCAGACATGCACAATTAGCGATAGCATTGCGTATACAAAACCCCTGCAGAATCAAACACATTTGTATGTGTGAACGTATGCATTTTGCCACCTTTGTACACAGTAACAGAGAAAAGTATGTAAGTATGTATATCTTATGAGATGAAGTTACATCAGGATGATTTTGAGTCCTGTTCTGCTTAGTGAGAATGTGTAATCTTCTCAGGCTGTTCAGGACTTTGGGTCCATGTGTCAGGAACGGGATACTGAAGAGGTTAAAGGAGTCCTACCATACTGGCCGAGGATTTACTGCAAAATATCAGTGGTGAGCTGGTCCCGCATTCATGAAATTACTCATCCTGTATCATCAGCTTGCACTTGTTGTTGTTAGTATTCTGGAGATAGTCCATCTTTACAAACAAAACAAACAAAAAAAAACCTCCAGCTAATTCCACCAACATAGTTCAGAATTTTCTCTGTGTCATTATCTCTGCCAGGATCATGATCGCCGCATCAGGGAGGCTACCCAGCAGGCCTTTGAACAGCTGGTGCTGAAAGTGCGCCGGAGCTTGGCGCCCTTTCTGAAGAGTTTGATGGGCCACTGGATTCTGTCCCAGTGTGACACTTACACACCTGCAGCCTCTGCTGCGTGCCAGGCCTTCCAGGCTGCTTTCTCACCCACCAAACAGCCTGAGGCTCTGGGCTTCTGCAAGGACGAGATCCTTAATGTGAGTCGCACTGGTGGTTTTAGCGTAGAGGCGTTGAGTGCTGCTCTGGAACCCTGAGCTGAGCGTGACATTTTAATTGTGTTTGATTGCAGGTATTTCAAGATGTTTTGTTAAAGGAAACGGCAGACACGCTGAGCGATCCACAGTATGTTGAGAGTTTTGCTGATTTCTGCTTTTATGTCCTTACTGTGGACGCGCAATGATGGTGTTTTTCTGTCAGACTATCCTGAGTCGAGTGTTTTCACCTTTTCCCTAGAAGTGTGACAGAGGAGGAGAGAGAAGCCAAGTATTTGCGCATGCTGACCAGTTCCCTGTTAGGGGTGAAAAGACTGCTTTCCCTGCTGCTTCAGACCGACAGGGTGGCCCTCGAAGAGAAACTGGCACATCTCCTCAGCTCTGGGAAGTGCTGGAAGTACAGCAAGCACAAGACGCCACAGGTAATGCGGTTTAGCAAAGCTAGAGATAAGATGCTGATGGTTTAATCCTTGACTTTGTGTGAATGAGTCCAGAAAGGCTCGGTTAATTTTCGATCTCCAAAAATGCAAGTAGTCGCACTAGAACAAAGAGTATCTTGGCATTTCTTTGATCAGTCTTATGTCAAACTCACCCCGTACGAGATAAATGTGGTAGAAATTTCAAACATCAGGAGGGGAGCCAGACTCATTCTGCCAGAGCCAATTAAAATATGATCTTTTAGAATCAGCCAGCGGGAAGCTTTTGATATTCATCAATAAAATCTTGAATGGATTTTTCATTTAATAACATGTCATGACTTGAAACGTGGGGAATACTGTTCATCATGACATTATCTGCAAGAGTGTGTGTGTGTGTACGTCATGACCCCATTTTAAAGAAGCCACCGAGTTCCCTCTCTCTTAGTGGCTCTTAACGCGGCCGCATTGAAATGCGAGGATTGAAATGTAACAAATGTGTTTTTTTTTTATTGTAAATTGTGCGAAAAAGGTTCAATCGCACGTGTTCTTGCCATAAATACCAAGCTGTACACGTGCAATAATGTGCTGCGAGCATATCTCAGTCCAACCTCTTGTGCTGCTCCGCAGGTGCGTGGGGCCTTCTTTGAGATGGTGTGTGCTCTGTGTGAGTTTACTCCGGAACTTGCCCAAGCTGAAGCAGCGCGCCTCTGCCCCGCCGTCCTCCTCAGTATCGACGACACGGAACCTGTTGTGCTGCCTCCCGTGTGGGAAGCTGTTCTTCATGTCGTGTCTACAATACCTGTGAGTTTGTCTTGTAATAACGAGATTGACTGTAATACCAGTGTTATTACCCGTCAGGTCAACAGACGGAGCGAAAGAAAATAGATTAATCGAAGTAGATTTGCTTCAGTCTTTGTTGTGCTAATTTCTCTTATGTTTCCTGTCACTATCGCAGGACTGCTGGACGCATGTAAATGCCAAGAAAGGCTTCTTGCCGAAACTTTGGGCTCTCTTAAAAGAGGGCGGTAAAGGCATGGCGAAAGCTCTCCACCCAAATCTACTGCCACTTCTCAGCAAACTGCCGCAACAAGTCACCGATCCAAACTTGGACTTCTATACGACCTTCTTCACTGCTTTCATACAAGGGTAATTTGTTTGTATGGGCAGGACGTGAGCATATGCATTTGTCATGAAAACTGTCAAAATCCTAATTCTTACAGTGTATTTTGTTTTTGTCAGTCTGTCTAGTGAGCGTGCGGTAACAAGCCCATCAGAAAGTGCCGTGATAGTGACATCTTTTGTTGAGTGCTTGAGGTATTGCCTACTGCAAAATGCAGAGGAAGACGAGTACCAGGGGAAAATAAGGACCATGCTTATTTTACAGCAGGTACACTCACACAGCCGTGCATGATTTTTTTTCCATTATGTCGAACCTACTGAAGCTCAGCTCCTGCTCACGTTGTTTTTGTCTTTTTTTTGCAGCTCCTACCTTTATTGGAAAAGGCTCTCAGAGATCCTTCCCTTCAGAACGGTCCTCTGTTCCTCACGGTCACTGAAATGCTTATTTCCTGGGAGACGAGGGCGGGTTTACATAGTGAAGGGGACGTAAATGGCAGCAAGGACGTCTTTCAAAGACTTCTGGCCGACTTCTGGGAGGACCTCGGCCTTTTGTTTGTGCGATACATTGACAAAGAGGAAGCAGATCCACAAGCTTTGGAGGGGGTAGCCATCTTGCTGCAGGTATGATCTTTGTTTTGAAAGGTGCTGTTCAAATAATTGTTATCATGACAATTATTATTGATAATTTTGTTGTTTTATTTATATATATATATATATATATATATATATTGACATGTATATATTGACATGTATATATTGTGGAGCTGGAAAATATGGATGTTAGAGGTTCACGCCCCAAAGCATGACCAGTGCAACTGAGCCAAACGGATGAAATGTCATGGAGATAATTCTGTCCTCCCTTGTATTTGTTCAGGTGATGCGGTATCCTGAGAGCGCAAGTAAAAGGTACACCCAGAAGAATAAATCTGTCAGGATGTGTTTATCGACGCCAGAAGAGGATGAAAAATACAGAGCTGAGGGAGACGGGGTCGAGACATTCAGGCAGACGGTGTCGGAGCTCGTGACCGAGAAAGCATTTGGGTCGCTACAAACTCAGCATTTTGAAGACGTCGTGTGCCAGCTGATGCAGCTGTGCCTGGTGCATGTGAATGAGAAAAACTCTGAGAGGCATCTTGTGTTCCTCTCCCTTCTCTTGCGATCTTTCCACACACCGAAGGTCTTCAGTGTAAGTCCCGATTCACGATGTTTTTTGCTAATGATCTATTGTTTCCCATGACTGCCCAAGAGTGCAGGTTTTTAAATATGAAAAGCATAAGTTTGTATATTTCGCATTGAAATATTCAAATGTATTTTACCAAGTCAAGAAATTATTTTAATGCCATCGTTTTTTTTTTCTTTTAAACTGTGCTTGCTTTAGACCTTGGTTGAATGTGATGATAAAGTAACAGAAGACGATAAACAGAGAAATGAGACGATGGTGAAAAACCCCGCAATGCAGTTCCTCCTGGAGCGAGTGGTGGTCTGGCTCGCTGAAACGGGGCGCCGTGACACCGAGCACCTGGTGGAGATGGTTTTCAGCTCGCTGTACTGCTGCAGCCGCCAGGAGACCACCCGCATCCTCAACCACATCACTATGGTAACATCATCCTCTCCGTTGCAGATTCAACTATAAAATTTGCCGTTGTTCTTTTTCTTTTTGGCATTCACATCCTTTGCTCTCCATTTATTCATTTTTTTAGATGGGTTTACGGTGGGGGATTATCCTGCAAATTATCCAAAGGGTATGTGTGATTCCGTTTATCCCATTTGAATCAAAGTGTGCGCCCTACCTGTACATCTACACCGTTAAAATATCTATACTCCTCTGCCGTCTGTTTCACCAGGCGTGTAAAGATCCCGAGACTCTAATGAGCTGCAATGATTGGCTGAAAGGTTCGGTTCTGGGTGAGCAACTCTTGGTGCTGACTGAGGAGCTTTGCGAAGTGGGGAGCAGCTCTTCTGCGAGCAGCCACAGCTGGACACTTATCAGCCTGGTCCTCTCTCAGAAGCACAACCATGGTGAACCTCTTTGCTGGACTCTAAATGCACATCCTGGGTTTCCTATCAGCCACCTAATGATGTAACCTTTTGTTGTGATGTGCTTTACATGTGCAGAGTCTCTGATAGGGGAGGTGTACATGGAGAAGATCTTAGAGCAACTCCACACCACTCTTTCTGAGACCAAGAGTCTATCAGACGCAGGCAACATGGAGCCGCTCATCTCCTTCATCTGCGACGTGGCCTCCTCTTTCTTCTCTTCAGTACAGGACTGTCTTATGCTGCTCTCTGCTGAGGAGCTGCTGCTCACCGTCTTTCAACTCACTGCCCAAGATCAAAGACACACTCATCTGTCTGGTGGGTACTCACAGCTCATGTTTATAACTGCCTGGCGAGTCAAATAGCTAATTTGTGTCCATACTGCTTTTGAAGATTCACTTCTAGATAAACTGAAGAAAGTGTGTGTAGCTGGGGTCCAGTCATTGGTGCAACACTGTGATTGTGAGGTCCGGGAAGGTGGTTTCCTGCACAGTGCTGCTGTTTGGGTGACAAAGCAACTTCTCAACGTCTCCCTAGATATAAAAAGGTAACCCTACAAAGACCTCTGTTTGTGCCTCAGTCAGTGTAAACATATCTTCCGTTAGCTCATGTTAAGCTATTGCTATTTTGTTTCTTCTTCTTCTTCAGTTTGCAGGTTCTCGTTGCAGCTGTACAAAGCTTAGTTGAGACAATCATCTCTGTTGGCAATCAGGCCGCTCCCATCCTCAGCCACTTATTTACCCTGTTGACACCTAGTCAAACAGAATGGACAAGAATCCGACAAGCTCTGCCTCCCCAGGTCAGAAAGCCAACAATACAGTGGTACTTGGCCTCGAGTAAACCCTGCACGCAAAACATTTGATTTTGGTGCATTGTGTCACCTTTTTTCTCTTGTTTTTTTGTAGTGGGTCAAAACCCCTTTACTGTCCAGCCGTCACAGAGGAGTTTGTGAAAAACCTTCCAAGGATACCTGGAAGTTTCGGGAGTATAAAAGATTGCCAGCCCACCTGTGTGTCTCTGCCCTCTTAGGGAGGGTTGCCCAGACAGTTGTGTCTCGTGGCCAGAAGGAAGCGGAGTGTCCCACAACCCTACCAAACCTTACATACACAGGTACACGCCCAGGATGGGAGATTAACTACAACTTTCGATTAAGTTGTAATTTTCTTTAGATTTTTTTGGTTGTGTGTTGTTGAAAGCCACATGATGTTTTTCCTTTCTGTTTTGTTTGGCAGTTTCAGAACTGCTGTATGCACTGCAATGGTGTAAAGAGCTTAAGTACAGCCCTACGCTTGTGTCCGCTTATCACAACCTGCTGACTGAATGGGGGCTTTCAGATGGGCTTCATAGCCAGATTCGAATGAAAACCCTGTTAGACACACTCTACTCAAGGTAAGGTTCACATACTCGTCCCATAAAAAAGAAGAGATCAGCTTATCTCTGGACAGTCAGTACAAACGAAGTCTTATGAGAACAACGCCATGTTATTGAAAAGTTCTACAATCTAGATCTAGGATTGCACATTACAGAAGTGTATGTAATTAAGTGCCATCGGGCAAAAAAAAAAAGAACTTCCAAACAGCCATTTTAAACAATATCCACCGGCTGTGTCTGTTTTTGTTTTGTTACCCTTAAGGTCAGTGATGGATGGAGGTCTGTGGTCTCTGACTCTAGAGCACTACGTCCAGTCCAACAACTTGGCAGCCACTCACAGAGCAGCTGTGAGGACACTCTGCGGGAGTGCAGACAGGTCAGTAATCCACCAGAGAACATCATTCGATTGCTTATGATTTCACATGAAGTCACTTGCTGCGTTGTATACTGAAACCTGTTTGTTTGAACAGTCTGTTTCCAGTGTCTCAAAGCAAGCTCAGCACACTTCAGGTGCTCTGCCCGGTTATGACAAATGAGGACAGAGAGACTCTCATCGCTTTGGCAACTGCTGGATTAATGAACTGGCAGGAGAACGACAGTGAGAATACACACCCCAACACATAGAAATACATTTCACGGATAGATGCTTAGATATTCAGGAATTATAGAAGCAAGCAATCATTTTGACTGTGTGTTGCAGATGTGTATGGCTGCCTGGCAGTGCTGCTGTGCTGCTTAAACACGAATACACAAGCAGAGGAAGAGGTCGTGCAGGCTACCCTGGCCACCGTGATGGAATGGAGGAACAGCAGGGAGGATTGGTTCCTCTTCAGCTGGTATTGTTGTTTTTATATGTCTTGAAACACTTTCACATTTGTGCTGATCAGCCACAGCAGTGAAACTCACCTGAGGGGTGGGATACATCAGAGTGTAAGTTAACAGTCAGCGTTGAATGTAATGAGGCAGGTAAAACTGGCAAGCAATGATCCACATGATTTTGGCAAGTAACATATTTTGATGACTAACCAACTGGGGAACCTCTCTCCAGAAATGAAAGAATCTAGGGGATGTATTGGAAAAGAATGAGTCAAGTTAAGTACTTAACTTAAAGGTTCAGCTGTTTCGGTAGCTGATATCATTACACTCTGAGATCTTGTGTAGTCTTGAAGGGTTACATCTGTTTTGGTGGCGAAGGGAGGATCTTCACACTATCGACAGTGGTCGTTTATCTATTGTCAGTGTATCAGTATCTACTGACTACTAAAGTGGTCAAATCTTTGCATTTCAGTGATCTCTCTGAAGCAACATCTGAACAGTTGAACCTGAATGTAGAGATGATGCGTTTCCTGTCCTGGCTGGTGAGCCATTGTCCGGCAGTTCTCGGGGGAAGCCAGTGGGACTTTTTGCTCTGCTCTATGTTGGCCTGGTTGGAGGTGAGACTCGTACACATTCTCTTTTAGCTTATGGGTTTGAGGCCAGGGTCTACTTCAGAGTAGACCGATTGGATGAGAGTTGCCATGGTATTATTTAATTGAGCTGTTCAAAGTTGTTGCCATTTTTCTCAGTTTTCCCTTAACAATCAGTTTGAGCTGTCAGTCTGTTTTGATCCTATATATTTTTTTTGTTGTTCATGGCTGCATATTCTGCTCCTCACAGTCTTTGATCGAATTCTCTTGCTTCCAAACTCAGACCGCCAGTGAGAGTGTGAGCAGTCTGTGGAACCCTTGGGTGCAACTGTTTGTGTGTGAGAACGCTGCACTGATCGTGAGGCTGAACCGGTTCTTTGCGTCGTCTTCGTCCGACGTGCTGGAGAAGCTGCCATCAGAACTGGCTGGTGAATGGGGCGATTTCTTCGTAGAGGGAGTCTACAACCTGTTGCTACCTTTGCCTGTAAAAATCACAGGTATGTACGTGTGTTTTTCTACAGTCTCTTTCAACTTTCTTCAGATAAGCTGTGCAAAGTGCATACTCTTGGCTTTGGTTCTTTGGCTGCAAATACTGATACCAATTTTGCTGAAAGTACATTCTAGATAATCATAAAACTTCTAGCTGCTGCAGCAAAGTGGGCTTTTTCTGTTTTTGGAAACCCACGGAAGCCCTAAAGGGTCATACATACATGCATACATTTTATTCCACCCGTTTTCCCACGATAAGGAGATAATTTTCCTCCATTTTCCCGTGATAACGATATAATTAATTTGAGATTTCGAGCAAACAAAATAATAGTCTAGATGTACAAGGAGCAGGAGACTACCGTTTTGTTTTCTCGAGATCTCGAATGAATTATCTCGTTATCACGGGAAAACGGAGGAAAAATTATCTCGTTATCACGAGATAGCAAAGTAATTTCAGCAAAGTATTTGGATCTTACCCTGAATAAAGATACCAGGACTGAAGCTGTTCTGTGGGAGCCTGTGGAAGACTAAAAGTAGATTACCTGTTAGGTGGAATTAATGGAAATAAATTGAATTAAATTCTACCATCTTGATTTTGAACTTCATAATTCTTCTGTTTGTTGCCTTCACTCAGAGACATTCACCGAACCAGATGACCCAGTGTTCCCCCTGGCTGTCCTGCAGTCGGTTGGCTTGGCTCTCGCAGACGTCCCAGTGCAGCAGCTGAACCAAAACTCGCTGCCACCGCGCTTCGTAGCGGACCAAAAGACAAACCTGCCAGAGCCTCTGCAGACGCTCCTCAATACTTTGTGCCCTTTGTTGCTGTTTAAGGCCAGGCCTCTGCAGATCACCGTGTACCACTTGTTGGAAAAGTAAGATTTATTTTTTTTTTTCATTTAATTTGCTTTGTTTAGAAAGGCCCTATTAGCGAGTCATTATGAGATGTTACCTGTCCTGGCATCTTAAGGGTCCTGCTGGATGTTGGGACAGGTTAGCTGAGATTTAACACGCCTTGTTGTTGTTAATACAGGGTCATGCCTCAGTTGCCAGAGTGCGATGGAGAAGGAGACAACAATAAATCTGATGATGATAGAGATGAGCCGTGCCTGTAAGTCAGTAGGGGGAGGTCTGCGGGTTTGACCCACGCACGTCATGGTTAGTGTTTTGATTTGTCCAGTAATGCTTTTTAAATTGTTCTAACTGTAGCGCTTTTTACTCTCAGTTCTCCTCCAGCTTCGCTCATGGCCATCCTGTCAACCTGCGAAGAGCTGTGCGATAGTATCCTGGCAGCTGTTCAAGTGGGAGAGTTTGCAGTGGTCCAGCCTCTCAGTGTGGAGTATTCCTGCATCCTGGGATACTTGCTGGCATGGAAGCTGCTTCTCACTTTCTTCAAATCATCCCCCTCTCATGTGAGTCGTGACTTAGTTTTAGTTTATATGAGTTTATACGAGCAGTCAGCCTTCCAAATTCTGCAGTGAGTGTTGGCTTTAGTCAGAAAAGGAATCTTGATATGTGATCAAGGTTTTGCCGCAGTGCTGAACCCTCTTCTTATTTATCTTTAGCTTCGTGCCCATTATGCTCAGTACCTTAAGAGAAGCTGCTCCCTCAACAAGCTGCTCCTCCATCTCTTCAAACTGATGCCTGAAAACCCAATCTACCCAGGCCAGGGGCCAGAGACAAAGGAGACCAAGACTTTCTTCTCAGAGAGCCTGTTTCTGACAGTTGACAGTAAGTAAAACACACACCAACATAGTTTCTGTACTCTGAAAAATGTGAATATTGAGGAAAACTGTGTTTTTCTGCTCTAGAGAGTGACAGCGTTGAGTGGGAGCTCCCTCACCTGGCATGCAGTGTGTATTACAGCACGGTGCAGGACCTGCCTGCCATGGTTCGGCTGTGGTGGAACAGCCAGGAGAAGAGAGTGAGCACAGCTGTGGAGAAGTTCACCATTAAATACGTCAGTCCTGTCCTCTCAGCCCAGGAGATCTCCTCCGTCCACACTAGCACTCAGATGTTTGAAAACATGACCGTAAGTTAGCAGACAAAATGCGCTCTGTAGTTTTTGGTTAAACTCTAATTAGTCGCTTCTGTCAAACAGTTATTTTCAAGACTCAAGCCTTGGTTAAATAGATGCAGGCAAATGTATTATGCAATAATGGAAATTGAGCTGTCTTTCAAACAATTCTTTTTAGATGCGTTTTGACAGAAATGCATTGTTTGATGTATTGATTATTTTCTGTTCAGTGTCAAATATATACTAAATATACTAATGCTAATTCTTATGCCTTTTTGTTCCTCTTTCAAAAATTGTCCCATCTCTTCTTCTTTGAACTGGATGCAGTTGTTTAGAGAACAGACCTGCGGTTCCTTTCCTCCTAACCAGTGGCACAAGGCTAAAAGATGCATTAACAAACATTTAATTTAGGTTAATCCTGTGGTGCAACACCTGCCGCACATTTGCAGTTATAATGATGCAGCAACAATGGATTCTGTTAAGCTGAAGTTAATGGACTCATTTGTGATGAAAGCGTTCAGTTAATCAAGTGCGATCCTGGCATTAAATTGTACTGCAGGTGTCTGATTGCCTGACTTAAAGATGATAAAACGGTATCTTTATCTTTTTGGCCCAGGTCAAAGCCCGCTCGGCAGCACGAGAGGTGATCGCTACCTACTCTGTGGATGACATCTTCATCGAGTTGGTGATTCAGCTGCCGCAGAATTACCCTCTAGGCTCCATCACTGTAGAGAGTGGGAGACGTGTGGGCGTCGCCGTACAGCAGTGGAGGAACTGGATGCTGCAGCTGAGCACCTACCTCACGCATCAGGTAGCAATACGGGGATATGATTACAAGACTGTTCATACATTCACAGGGACAGATTCTTAACTTTTTCTTCTTTTTTGTTTTTTTTAAAAATAAAATGTCATGGGATTGTGATGAGAAATAGGCTGAAACGATCGTATGCATGTGTTTGTGTCTGCAGAATGGCAGTATAATGGAAGGCCTGGCTCTGTGGAAGAACAATGTTGATAAGCGTTTCGAGGGAATAGAGGACTGTATGATCTGCTTCTCAGTTATCCACGGCTCCAACTACTCTCTGCCTAAAAAGGCTTGTCGCACCTGCAAGAAGAAATTCCACTCTGCGTGTTTGGTAAGATATGCATATATCTGATCATTAGATGTGAGCAGAAACTTCTCGCACATTACTACATTCTTCTGAGTATACGTTTCAATCTTTGATTAGTCATCAAGCGACTTCAATTTGACTATTGCTATGTGGATAATTCCTTTCCTCCCCCTCCCCTCCTCTCTCTACAGTACAAATGGTTCACTTCCAGTAACAAGTCCACCTGCCCACTCTGCAGAGAAACATTCTTCTAATACCCGTCAGCCTTGGCTCAGAGGACGAGTGCTCTTAAAATAAACCAGGACTGAATCTGTGATGATATTCATCGTGTTACTCGTGTAGATTGTTGACTGTTCGGTTGAAAAAGTCTTAATACTTTTGGTTAGACATATGCCCACACAGAGTTGTGTTGTTAATAAGCTCCAAAGGGTTTGTATATACCAGTGCTTTGCTGTATCTCATGTTCCCAGCATCAGTGACCCCCCTGCGGATGTTTTTATCCTTTTTTTTTTTTTTTTCTTCTTCTTTTTTGTTTTTCCAACTTTTCAAACCCACTCTTGGGCAGAAGAGGCTGATTTACATAGTTGGGAAAATCAGAGCGGTTTGAGTGCTTCAGTTGCAGAGAGGCAACTTTTGAAATTAGACATTTTACGAAAAACTTCAAGGGGGGGAGGTTGGTTCAAATATTGCAACGTAAAAGATGGCTTTCATTGATATTTCCTAATATTTAGGAGTGTAAAGGGATTATGTCTGATTAGTGACATGTGTTTCATCTATCAAAAGCTAAAAAGGGGACTTGCTGGGAGGTTTTTATTGTCAGAATGCATGACAGTGTGTGTCTTACCTTGTGCCTGCATACAGCTGTAATGATGTTGAAAAGTGAATAAAACACAACTCGCTGGATGTTCTTAATGCATGCGTTTGATTCAGCATAGCACATGTTAAAGCATATGCGATGAATCATGGATGTGGCTCAGAGACTGTACTTATTTATCTGCATATTTATATAGTCGTGACACATGAAATCTCTTTGCCTAAACAAGTTTCTTCTATTTGCTAGTAGTTGTAACATCTGAAACTGAAGGATTTCACGTATTGATGGAAAAAGAAATGAAGAGATTTGATTTCAACTTGGACTGCTGATCACCTTTTCACTAGAAAACCTTTTTTTTAAAAGTCAGTTGAACTGAGCTTCCGTGAACTGTTATGTTAACTAGATCCTCCGATTACACGTACAAAATAGTGCTTCCAAGCAAGGCTTACTGTAAGTAACCTGTGCTTGTCTCCAAGAAAAGATTGTAATTAGCCTCAGCCCTTGACTGCTGCTCCAGACTCCCCAGCTCATTTATCTTGGGTCCACCTCTTCCTCATGTTGAATAATTTATCTGTTTAATGGAGACTTGCTCTCATCACAGTTGTTCCTATGGAATTAATTATGACAGATTAAGCATGATCAATGAATTAGTCCCTATTATTTGGTCCTCTGTCTTACTTGTGTGTGTATGTGTGTGTGTGTGTGTGTGCAAGCGTGTGTGCATTTGTAATTCATTACTGCGATCAAAATTTATCAATACAAACAGCCAACATCCATCATCATCTGCCCTTGACCTTTTTAATCGCCATTGATCTGTTGGCCATGCATAAATATTTATACAGAAACCTCCTCCTCTCGGGGGTTTTGACAGAAAGACTCACTTCGACAGCCTCGAGTCTTATTGCTCATTATCTGCTTGATTAAGCAGTGGTGCGAATGTTATGAACTACAGTACAATTCTCAGTGAAGCTTATTCTTTACATAACACCAGTCGAGCGGCCTTACCAGGAGATGGCAGTATTACCAAAAGGACTGGCTGGCAGCCTCAGAGGGAGCCTCTACAAGTTAACCTGAAAGACAAGGCAGGACAGCTTTGGACTATCAAGGGAGAGTTACCCTCTATAATCAAATTCTTGTGCAAGACGTTTTCTTTTTCTTCTCATATTACTCGTTCAACTGGCCAAATGATTAATATGGTATAAAAGTGAGTTAACAATTAATTCCACTGGGATTATCAACCAAAGCATTGATGAATAAATTCAGTTACAGCTGTATGAAGGTGAAGCTTTTTTTAATGACAGAGGCAATGGATCATGAACCACGTGTCGTCTTCTTCTTTTTTCTTAAACTAAATATTCAGGATTTTTTTTCCATCCGTTTCTGACCCACTTGCATGGAAACTGCTGAGCTACTACAAGCTAATGAGCAGACACCCTGTCAACGGTCAGCCAGATCACTGGCCTCTGTGGTCTTAAAGCCTGATTGGTGCTAACTTGGTTACTCCACAATTAGCCAGGCCTAGTTGGCTTTCATTTAGCTCCCTCTGACCCATTTGCAAGCCCATTAGTATTCCAAGCCATTTGTAGGAGGCTAGTCCCATCCTGGTCACGCCACTCTGCAACACTGCAGGCAACTGCTTAGCTCTGGAAATGGTTTGGAATTACTGTGTGTGTGTGTGTGTATATTTTGTGAATATAGAGGAAAATGTGCCCATTAGTATCACTCTCGATATTGGTTCTATTGAAATGAATCCCACACAGTCATTTTGTTTTCCTGTGTGTGGCTGGTCTGCCTCTCCTCCTCCGTCTCCTTGAGTCTCTCCCCCGTGTTCCCCATCATGCAGCAAAGTGAGCAAAATCACACCCAGCTTATAATCAATATCTGAATTTTAATGTGATTCTTGAGATATATCGGATTCCTTTATCCTAAAATGAAGCTGAGAACCTTACAACATGGACTATATTCTTAACTGAATTCGACTCGCTCGCACAGGGATCAATTTTATTAACATTTGCCGTTTTCATATAATGAAGGCAATAAACAATGATTATTGACCCCAGTCTATTGGCTCCTAGACATGCATTTGTATTAGCCATTATGACTGGGAAAGGCTTCTCGGTCTGCCACAGTTTAAATCAACTGTTATTTGTCTGTCATCACGTACAGGCCTTTTATAGTTTTCTATTACGGCTGCCATGTTGCAGCAGCAGTGGAGCACAGCAAAGATCAGGAGACTGAATGAGCTGTTTTCTGAAGACTTGAGCTGTGATTCAGAACCGCAGTGAGCAGATTGGAAGAGACACTGAAGTGATGAAAAACAAGCAAGACTGTGAGGAGTTATATGTAATAAATCATGCTGTTACAGAATCTACAGCAATGGTAAAAATAAACAGCTTGTGTAAGTTGATTTAGAAATTATTTCAATGGGCAAAAGTGCAAAATCTGTTAGTATGACTTGAAAATACACGTTTTGCTCAACAGTAAGAGTTGACAGTTAGAGTGACTGCCAAGGCTTCATTTTAAACCAAACACAAGTATTCAGGAGCGCTGCCCAAGCTCAAAGTCACGCACCAGCAATGCAAACCAAATAAAACCTCATGGGTGGGTTTTTTTTGTTGTTTTTTTTTCGACCAGAAAACCCTTTATGGGTTAGCTTCAGTCTGTCAACTCCAAAACGTGGCTCTGGTCTACATGGAAATAAAAGCACGCGTGAACTGTGAAGGGAGAACTCTGGATGACCAGATCCTTTTAGATGCAACTAGGACAAACATGAGTGGTACTGCCTGAATTTTTTAGCTTGCATTGGTTTACTCCTGCATATGAGGTCGACTGGCTATAGTTAAGATCAGTCTGCACTTTCTGACTCCTGCAGAGGTGGCAATTAACTCTATCATGCCCCATTCACCAAATTTAGAGAGACCCACAGGCATAGCCATATATTGTACTAATGCTCTATATATTGTTGTATAAGCTAAGAAAATAGACTTCCATTTGACTTCCTTTGGCATAATTTAATTCACTGTGCTATTTAAATGGCCTCACTTTGAGGGAGGCTACTGCTTCCATAGCTAAGCCCAAGGGCATTTAGATAAATCAAACTGTAAAGTAATAACATACTTAACATATACCATGGGAAATGCAATAAGAACACAGCGTTCAATGCATCAAACTAAAAATCCTGTGTTTTGATCCGACAATTTGGCTCTTTCCGTTTGGGATAGTTGGCCGTCAGTTGATCCACAGCTTTGTCTCAGATAGACAATGTCAAGCACAAGTATGATTTACTAGAGACTTTTTACAGAAAGTTACACTCCACAGAGATGAATCCTGTTGACTTTAGGGCTTCAATTACTTTGTTTTTACGATGAGGCCAAATTTTGAGGTCAAAACCTGCGTCATTATTTGCTGTAAAAAAAAAAAAAAATTGCAAAAACTTTGTTGATTAATTTATGACCTAATCCCTTTCACTGGATGCTTAGAGGGCAAGAGAACTACGAAAACCAAAGAAAAGCATGCCAATATTAGGGTTGGGTTGAAACCCGAGAACAAAAGGCCCAAAACTGAAAGACATCACAATGAATGAATAAAAAGTAAAAGCAATATAAAATACAGCCAAGAGAAGATAACATCACAAAAGAGAGACTATGAAACTAGACTCTTGGAATAGACTTAAAAATGTCATTCTTACCTACTTATACTAGTCATTCCAAAGTTGAAGGGGACTGATGAAAAAAGCAAGGCCACCTCTGGATTTAAGCCTCAACTTTAGAGCAGCCAGAATAACTCCACCTGAGGATCTAAGGCTGCAAACTCGCTCACACGGAGGTCAACATTTCTGCTTTGTAGCTAGAGGTGAGATCCAGCTGTGCTTTGAAAGTGCTCTAAAATGAACACTTAGAGAATGAATAGAAGCGATGATTTGGGTTATCATGTTATGTCATCCGCTTAAACTGGAGGCCTAGCAGCTGCATTCAGAACGAGATTGAGATGAGAGACTGATTTTTGCTGTGTGGCTGAGAAGAGGGAGCTACTATAGCCAAGAATAGAGAAACTAAGTCTATGAATAATATTTTTTCCAGGTTAGCATATTTTGAAGTGAAGGGAATATGAACTTTTTTCATTTTAGTCAAATAATATTTTCAGTAGGACGGCTCTCAATATGACAGATGCAATTTACTGGACTAAACATAAGGATTTCTGGTTTCTGAGTTGATTAGAATTAATTTAGGCAATGTACTGCACAACAGCAAGTAGGCTTTTCATAAGGGAGGGCATTTCTTTGCATTGCAACAAAAAGACAAAAGACGTTGTGATATTGGATGATCTGGCCAGTTGGAGAAGTAGATAAAAGAAATTTACCCAAAACCGGGGCTTGTGATGCCCTATAGATAATATGAGTCATGGGATATTAGTTGCCTGTGGTTCTTTTTCATGAGTTGATACTCTACAATATAAAAGCTCATCTGCAGCAGTTTCTTGTTTATTTTGCACAACAGGTGCACACCATGATAGATGTACAATGGAAGAGAGCTTCCACACTAGAAAGTCATAATCCTTAGTCATAGTCCCACTATGACTAAGAAAAAAATCTAATAAAAACATGTACAAAGGAACTGTGTGGGCTTTAGAGACTCCTACTAGCCAGATTGTAGCTTGCAACCAACAGGATATGCCCTTCAACATTCTAGCCTTCCAGTGTATAGAAGAAAATACAGTGGCTTTGACAAAGGTGGATGGTCCTCCTAGGAGTCCCTGTTGAGTTAGTCATTTCTGGGGTCCTGTAGAAAGAGTCATTTATGTCATGTGTAGATATATAAGACTCCATCTGAGATAACAAAAACTTGTCTCTTATTTTCACACAGTTCTACATTAATGAAAAGTTAGTCGTGACTTTTATATTGTATATACGCCAGTAGATTCCAATAAAAGTTTTACTGTGCACTGTTTTCAAAGGAACATTACATGGATAAGACATTATTCCTGTTATCCATAGCCTGTCTGGTAGTTTTTATTCAGTCTAGATTAGAAAATAGAGGACTCATATCATTGCTTTTCCATCAGCCTCCATCGACATTAACTGTCCTTGGTGTTACAGCATGATGATGAACATGGTAAATATTACCCTATAAACTAGATGTGTGCTTTTAGATTTTGTCATCTTGGCATAAGGACTTTTGAATTTAGCTCATAACATCCCTGAACCTACATAACAGCCTCAGCTGGTCTATACAAATTCCCTCTCATTCTTTCCACTCATCACATTGATAGGAACAATGATAGCGTAAAAGCTTATGTAAAATACCGTGGCAGGACAAATTTAAAGTGATATAGACATAAGTTTAGCTATTCTAGTCACTGCACTACCTGTTCCTGTCTGCTTGCCTCAGCTGTAGTATTTACTGTCTAGAATAAATCAAAATGTGATCCCAGCTGCTTCTGCTTGTCTACAGCAGTCATCAGAATAGTGCACCTGATAAACAAGTATAGAGAGGGGTATGGCTTCATGCAGTGCGGCAATCTGAGAGCGAAAGCATCAGATCCATGAAGATTTTAACAATTAGGTAAATCCTAATTGGCAATTACTTTGATTTGTAATCCTAAAGATTTTTAATGAGCTCATTTAATGGTGCCACTGAGCATGATGGAGTATGGTAATTGGCTTTTATAAGATGTGTAAAAATCAAAATGTGCTTGTGAGGTGGGTGGTGCCACTTATTTGCCAAACCATTATGGACCATTACGAAAAAAGTTTTTTCACAGGAGAACTTTGGCAGTTTTGACACTGGCACCTTTCTTCTGAATGATGATACGTTGAAGACTATGTTTGTATACACATGCCTCTACAAGGGTTGAACTGGAAGGTAAGGAAAGACAGACAGCTGACATCTTGCTGATTTTTACTGGACATCTCATTCTCTAGTTCTAACAAGGTCAAAGTTGTCAGGGAAAGAGTGAGGCTGGGGAACTAATATACTCAGACAAGGGGGAAGAGGAAGAATCATCTTTCATGCACACTACAGACAGAGGACTAGAGGACCGAGTGAGATGGAGAAAAGAATGGAAATGAGAGAGCAAAGGGGAAGAGGGGGGGAGATTAGGACAAGTTGGACAGGGAGAACAGAAAGGGGGAGTAAATAGATAAAGGGGAATTGGAGCATAGAGGGGAGGATGAGGAGTGGAGATGAGAGAAGCTGTCTGCCCTACCCTGAATCTGTGGTAAAATGACAGTTGTCTGAAGCCAAATCTGAGACCAGCTCATTCCAGTGATAAATGGACTGAGGACTGGATAGTGTAATGGAATCATTGCCACCTTTCGTGTGGAAGATGTGGGTTCAAATCCCCTGCATGAAAGGCACTATCTCCAGTAGGGGTCCTTAGGCGAGACCCACTTACCCTATCTGCCTACCTGTAAGTTGCTTTGGATAAAAGTGACTCTGAATATTTTCCACAGAGGAATGCATGTACACTGCTTTCTCTTGAATTGGAGAAACCAAATGTTTGTTAAAAGCAGGTAACTTAGGTAACTTATTTGTGATCTATCACTATTAATTCCCTCCCTACAAAAGGAGGCTATTTTTGGCTGATCTCAAACATGATTTACCTCTGCAGTATGATGCCTTCTTACACAGTCCTTATCTATGTGACCATAGCACCAGTCAGCAGCACTCATACATGCTTATCATTTTTCTTTTGGACTAGTTGGAAGGAGCTAATGGCCAATAAATAAAACTAATTATGCTTATGATAATGAAAAGATCATTTGACATCAATTACTCATTCACTGCACAAGCAGGACACTTTGGTATTTCACTGAATGAGTCAAGAACTTGAGGAGAGGAGGGAAAGATACCCGCAACCAATGCTGCCTATGGGCTAATACTCACATTATGTCTACATTATCTCACCGTGCAACAGAGCCTTATCAAGGCCAGCAAAAATAACGAGGTAATCAATTAAGTGAACCATGCAATTAACTTAATTAATTGCTTGTATGCCCAGGAGTTTCCTAGGGCTTGTGCTGTGGACCACATTGGTACACTAGCCAGTGATTAGATTACAGAGTTAGTAATGCCATTTGAGTCTCAAGTGTGAGAGCTGCAAAGTGAAGTCCCACTGGTTGCTGTAAACGTCTCCAAACTCCAAATTAACAGTATAATGTCCTCCTGCATGGGCAGTGAAAGTAAAGGGGCAAAATGTCTTTAGCTTCTGGAGGACAAACGCATTATGTGCTTTGCTTACTTTCTGCAGATGAACAGCTCATTGTGACTTTCAGACCCATAAAACGTCAATTTTTACCACTTCAGTTTACCAGTGAAATAGGGCTCCAGTTGCTCTACTGATAATGTTTGAGTTCTTGTCATGATGTGGTGATGTTGGTGCTTAAAATGTAATATTGTTGACAGTTGCCACTGTTGACTAAGACCAAATCCACGTATTTTAGGAGAATGGAAAGGTTAGTGAATGTCATTAAAGTTTTTACCTTCAAATGAGAGGTTCCTGGTTCAAATTGTACTCTGAAGTAAAAGAAAATCAATGCCTGGAGTGTGAAACTAATGTGTATGGGATGTGTGGACGACTGTGTGTACTTCACAGTTTCTGATGAGGCGTCTGTCCAGCTATTTTGTCTGGCATTGTCCAAACACTACATTACTTTAACATTTATCTATCTAATATTTTATATTATACTATATATTATTATTTACATTTATGTCAGAACACAGTATTAGTTAACACTGTCTTTTAGTAACAACAGAAAAACAGATGGTTGGGCATCATTCTCATAATATTCACACATTTTGTGTAAATTCTCAGTAAAAGTCCACTCAAATAAATCCATAGAAGAAGGTTTTATCATTCTTACAGAAAGAGAGTCTTTGTGATCAAGGTTACTTGTTAAGCATTACTCACTGAAATACAAAGCATATCTTAACACTTCCCCTTTACATGGTGGAATTTATGGATGCAGAACTCTCATAAGGCAGTTTATTGACACGTTGCATTCTTTCTGTGAAAGAGATGTTGTGCATGTTATTTTTGGCTTCACAAGCCAAAGAGAACAGAACATAAAGTTTGATGTATTCAAAACACATGCATACAAAAGCAACTTGAGGAATTGATTTGTTGTCATTTTGATTTTTCCTCCTCATTTTGGCTGCCAGTAATCTGTTGCTGTTTCTCTGTGCAATATTGATGATAAGAACGTCAGTCATGTTATGTTCTGAATTTGAGCACATTGCTACGCTGCAGCAAACACTGTGGGTGGATTTTACCACATTTTGTCCCTCTGTCCAATATTCATTTGTGTTATAATGAACATGATGACAGTCCAATTAGCATGATGTCACTTTGGTAGTATGTTCAAGCGACATGGCTTTACAGCTGTCCCACTGTGATAACACACTGCATCCTGTTTAAGGATCATAGCACATCCAATGAAACACTTCCGGTGGTATTTTGGTACTTTGATTTGGATCATACTGTTTTTCTATTATAGCTGTTCAGCACAGGTTCTTACAATTTTTTTGACAACTTCTTTTTTTAAGTAAGGCTGTGGCAGAGGTTACTTCTCTAATTAAAAATGAAGGAATTTGCTTTGATGCGAAACACCGTTGCACAACATACAGATGTGGAGAAGACTTATTCTTACCTTTATCTCACCCTAACTACCTGTGTAATCCTGACATTTATCTGGGTTGAAACCTGACATTACATTAGGGAGGTCTTCCTACTGTAATAAAGGATTTATGAGGACTTGAGGAGGCCGCAATGTGACTCACCACAGTGTGACAGCATAAATAGATGCAAGCCCTCACAATATTAAAAATAAAAGTCTACTCTATCTGTCCCTCTCACACACACACCTTGCCCAGGTGCACACCTAAGCACTTATTCTATAGGCGAGGAAGTAGAAACTAAACACTTAGTTTTAATTGAGTCCCCCTGAGCAAACTGGAGAAGTTCACCCATCACTCAAACACATGGCTTCCTACTTTTAAACCCACGCAGCCACAGAGGAGAGGCCTATTCTTAATAAGCTCCCTTGGGTCATAATGTTATTGTTGATTTCCATGCGGAAGACACAAAGACGAACATAATCAAATTCACATGTAAACACTCACAGGCCAGTTCTGCATGCACGTATGAATGAATGCATGAACACTGGCTGAGACAGATACTCTTCCTCCCTTTATACCATCATATACACACTTCGCAAAACAAATGTATTCCATATCTTTCACTACATATTAAATTTGTTACGAAAAAACTGAATCAGTCTGTGGTCAGCATAAAAATGCATTCAGAGTATTCAAACTTATGAATCCTTTCTCCTTACAGTGCCCCAATCAATGGAGTAGTTTCATGCAAATTGTCATGAATATTCTCTCTTTTTTTTTTTTAAAGAAATTACACTGTCCAGTCAGAAAACGCTCTTAGTGAAGCAAAACAGTTAATTTGTAGTCAGTGTCTACTCCCTCCTCGTCTGATTAATTGGAAGATATGAACGCCCAAACAAAATTGCTTTATGTGTTAAATTGCCATTACCATTTACTGCTAATTACATGTTGCAACTTTTGCATTTTTTGACAATAAAATTATGATTTTAACAGCTAAGGAAAGATATACAACATATCATTAATCTAACCTTCAGAAATGGATGCATGGTACATTGCACATATTTTGGAAATGACGTACATTAATTCCCATTTCTGAAACACACATAAAACTAAAAATCTCCGAGGAGATTTTATCCTTCACCAAGCCCAATTATCTTTTTTACAATATTTTAAAAATTAATCATGATAGACGCCAAAACTTCAGGGGTTCTACCTTTGCACATGCTCCACCTCCCCATCGACTTTCATTTAGTGTAATCTTGTTACTCCTCTGCCGAAGAATAACTCCCTGCAAAAGTTTTCTACTTCTTTAAGATTCCTTTGTGGTCTTACAAATGCTGCTCTTTACAAGTCTGTCCACAGATTTTCAATTATGTTTAGGCCAGACGACTCTGAGTTCTGTGGTAAAAACTCTACTTTGCACTGAAGGCAGTCCTCGGTGGACAAAAGGTGTGTTAAGAACCGTTATCCTGTTAATACTCTTCCATAATACTCCCCTTTTCATCTTCAGCTTTATAACAGATAGTGTGAGCTGTTATTCGGTCTACCAGGAATTGTTCTACTGTGTGAAGAGGTACAATGCAACACACGAATATCTATTTTCAGTTACGATGACTGACATTGTGACTGATCAGTAGTGTCAGGTTTGCTTAAATGCTCATTTTCAAACTTCTGATGCTGAACGTTATGGTGGGAATGCATGAAAAGTTAAATTCTGATGACTCCTAACTTTTTTTTTTTTAATATTCCAGTAATTTCGCAATGGTTCATGGAATGAAGACCTAAATGCAAAACATAAAGTCAACTTTATAAAAGGTCAAATAGAAAATAAAGTTGTAGAGAGAGAAGATAATTGCATTTTCTCAACCAAAAACCCCAAACTTGTGCTGTCAATCATTTCCAGCTTGGTGTGCAAGTATCCTGCTGACATTTGTTTATAAGACACATATTGTAACCATAAATATCCACAATATGATTATGAAGCACTGCTGCCTTCAAGTGGTGTTTAAAATGCATCAGCAGCTGGCTACATCTATCTCCTATAGGGAGATATAGTAAACACTATATACAATGGATGTGTGAGTGAACCATCCATCAATTTTCTATACCCCCTTAATCCAACTCAGGGGGGGCAGAGCCTATCCCAGCTGTCATTGGGCGAGAGGCAGGACAGGTCGCCAGCCCATCACAGGGCCACACAGAGACAAATGAGATAAACGACCATCCACACTCACTCCTAGGGTCAATTTAGAGTTACCAATGAACCTGACATGCATGTTTTTAGTGATGATTTGATTATTTGATAGGCTGAATATATAACATTGCAAATGTTTAGTAAAGCTGTTACTTTTACGAGCTCACTCTGTATTTGTGTAAAAAAAATTAATCATTTGACTGTAGATACATATGATGCAGTCCTCTGATGGGAAGTTTACACAATAAAGGCAGCTCCTTGGCAGTCTCATACAAACATGTAGTATTGCAATGTTGTAAATATACCTGATGAAGGTTAGCTAGACAGTGATATTACATCAATGAGGTCATCAAGAAACCAATGTGTGGGAGTGCTTACTATTGTGGAAATCTAGTTTTACCTCCCTCTGACACTCCTATCACTCACTAGGTGTGCACAGCTTTCTCACTTTTTTTTTTTTTTTTAAAAGCTATACACTATGCTGTAAAATCCCTTTGATTAGAGAGCTTTTCTAGTTCACTTAAATTGTTGCTAAAGAGATCAATTAAAGCACCTCAAAGGACAAGACGCAGTTACCCATTCATGCAATTTTTAATACGTTGACTGAAATGTCATGTTGAAATCTGCAGGTGACAAATTAATCTGTTCAGTGTGCACGTAATAATAATGAACAAAAAGATCTAATAGCCAGAATCTAGTATGAATAAACACTAAAGTTCAACATCTTCTTTCAATTAAGGTAAAAAAAACGACCTGTAAGGGAGACAAAAAAACCCATGTTGCATGTCATGTATAGTATCATCTTGGATTTGATTAACCTCTTACACTAATGATAAAACCTAATGATTTTACTATTTTATGCACACATATAAAAAAAAAAAATAAAAAAAAAAAATAGCTGTAATCTGCCAGCTATGATTCTGGCCTAAATTCTAAACTTTACTCAAATAACTTTAAAGTATTTCTCAAGACATGATTAGGACAGAGTTTTTCTCACTTCATTACCATACAATGTTTTGATCACTCTCTTTGACCCTGTTTTGACCTCTCTCATTTGTATGTCCCTCAGAGAAAATGGAGAATGTGGTGATCATGCTCCTCAACTATTTTTGCAGGCACCGAGAAAGCTGTGAAATACATCTAAGACTTGCCTGCGGTCTTGTCATTAGTATTCATCTTGCTGAAAGATTGAAAGGAGTTTGATCTGTACAATTAAATTACCTCTAAACATTTTTTGGTTGCCTGGAGGAAATGTGCTTTGGAACACTGTCTGATTCAGAGGGTAGTTAGGAAACATGTTTTCAGGTTAAAACCATTTGTGCAGGCAAAAAAGCAGCAATTTTGCCACTAAATAATAGATGCTACAGCTGCAGAATCACTAAACATGACAGACACTAACATTAATTACATTATTACACACACAAGGTAAGGCTTTATATGTTCGGCTGTCATCGTAATGGTGTTTTTTGATATCAACGATGACACTTGCTACAAACCACGTTGCTTTTTGTCACAAACAAAACCACACAATCTGTCTCCCTTGTAGAACCACGTCATTCACCATCTGCCTCTGAGAGAATTATTGCCTCATTTAACATTTCATAGCCGCACCTATCTTTAGGCGAGAAGTTTCAATAAACACAAGCGAAATGACTGCACTTTATCTTTACTGTACACGGCTATAAATATGAAGTTTGCCACATTCTGCAACAACCCTAGACAGGTCGCCAGTCCATCATGGGGAAACACAGAGACAAACGAGACATTTTAAAGTCACTAATTAACCTAACATGCATGTTTTTGGACGTTGGGAGGAAGCCGGAGTACCCGGAGACCTGTGGACAACATGCAAACTCTACACAGAAACGCCCCAGCCTCTTGCTGGGAGGCAGCGGTGCCAACCACGCAGGAGCTGCACACTGGGTGCTGGGTTTGAGTGCACCGCTTGAATAGTACCCATATACTGTCGTAGTGATTTACTTAGTAATACTAATGTGTATGCTACACATCTCTTTTTAACCAGTCAAATGAGAGAAATTAGTTGCTAAGTTGACTTGATTTGGCCACTTTTGCAACAAAAAGAAAAACAAGCTAATAGAGAACTTGTTTGTGTGTAAGTTGTGTTCATCTCACCAACTGATTTATGCACCTTTCTAAACACAATGGCGTCAGTTCACAGCATTGACAGAACGGTGTGCTGATTGGTTGATTGCTAGACTGCGCAGAAAATCAAGCTCACTTTGACGACTTTCAGCCATTGCTGTATTCTGATGCCAGCATTTGTAAGGGAAGCAGGCTGCCAGATTTGACGCTAATTCAACAATAAGCAGTTCAAAACTCATGCATTACAATTACACTGTAAGACAAGCTCAAGCTGTTCAAAACACAGGAAGAACTGCATTGCATTTGGCAAAAAATCTGAGGTTGTAAATTCCTGATCCCTACTGATCTTAACCTGTACCTATATGATTTTTTATTTATGCTCTGTGTGTAATCATGTGTTACGATGTGTTCATTTCACAAGAATCATCTACGTGATACTTTGACATCTCACTTTAACTTTTAAACCCTCGTTAAAAAATAGTGGAAACTTTGACTTCGGCATCGCTGCAGCCACTCTTCTTTTTGTTATTCAGCTCACATTCTCTCAGTGGAGAAATTAATAAATAATATTCCAGAAAAAGAAAAAAAAAAGTTTTCAGTAGTTTAAGTAACCTAATCATGGCAGAGGTGAACACTGCAGCTCATCAGTGCATAATGGAGACACATAATACAGGCAGACACACACAGACACAAACACACACACACACAGGTGCAAACACACTTAAAACTAGGCCAGGCAAGGCCTTGGAGGAAGAACGGAGAAGGACAGAGTGCTCAGCAGCCAATCAGAAATGTGGTGGGGCCTGAGGGCTTGTGTGAGTGGGGGGAAAGGTGAGGAGAAGGAAAAGGGCATGAGGTGTTGAAATGAGAGACTGACGAGTTAGAGAAAGAAGTTAAAGTTTATGTCACCCCTTTAGCATAAAAACACATAAACTTTAAAAGTTCACGTATCATCTCACATTATATCTGACATGAGGTATTCTCCTGGTGCTCAGTTTCATTCAGACAATTCATTTTAATAATCAAAGAATGAGAATGAAAACCAAAAAAAACTTAAGTTCTATTTCAATCAAGTTTGTCCATCCATCCATACGAATGTTTGTTTTTTGCCTATCACTTTTATATTCTGGCTTTGCTTTGTCTTCGCACTAGTCTTGGAGTTTTGAAATGCTAAACTGAAGACGGTCATGTGTAAGGTTGTGGCTGTGGAGCACAAAATGTCCCACCATGATGCTGGAGCATGTCTGCTCATTTGCAACATTTGCAGTTTGGCTTTTCCGTTAGAAATGTGTCACACAAGTTAAACACAAGGTGTTTGCTTAGATTGGCACATCTTCAATAAATATTTATAGGGGTTACTGGGTAATATGAAAAAAACATGACATTCTAAGATGGGCTTTATTCCCAAGGAGATAGTGATCTGTGTGGAGTTAGCAAAGGCAGAGAGGTGAAGGAGGGAAGCAAGGGAATCATTTGTTTAATGATGACAGGCCAACAGATAAATCCTGCAAGGACATGTTTGATAGATGTCTGTTGCATAGTCTATGTGTAAGCAGTGAATGTAACAACCCCAAAGGCAATGCATGGACGCCTGCCTCTTATGGATGAGAAAAGAAAACAATCTGTAAACGGCTGGTCCATATTTATGTCTATGTATGTGTATTCAAACAGGGATTGTAGACAAATTATCAATAATCATCTACGTTGGTTAGGTTTAGTTGCTAACAATGTTAAGGGTCATAGAGACAGAATCTTAGGTTAGATTTGACCGATTTATTTTCAGAAAGAAAAAGATGAGTTTAAGACTGTTTTCCCTCAAAGCTTGATGTCAGTCAACGGGAGCAAAGATGGGTAAGAACTCAGAGACAGTTCCGGCTGGACAACAATGGGTTACTAGATTGTCCAAAGATTTGTTGCAAACCAGGTTATCTAATAACCAATACTGGTGTTACTACATCTTTCCAGGTATGGGCTGACTGCAGGTGATATATCTGATCTTCCCAGCAAAGGCAAGTATTCAGGTCAGGGAACAGGTGTTTAGAAACACTGGAGGTGGGCAGGCGGGTTTCAGGATTTACTCAGAGTCTTTAAACAGAGGCCAACAGAACTGAGTGTCAGAACTGATGAGCTAAGTGGAGAGCACACCTGGACTGATAAAATTTTAAGAAGAAATGCTCACAGGCAGGGGTAGACAAACAGAAAGCAACAAGGAAAAAGGGAAGAAGACACAAGAAGAAAGGGAGGGTATGGCCAGACCCTGACACATAGACCCATGATGCCCTTCACAGTTTAGTGGATTATAGCTTTGAAGGTTCAAGTTTTGCATTTTGGTCATTAGATTAAAAAAAAAGAGAAGAAACTGGAAAAAATAGAACAAACAAACAACAAAAAAAAACAGTGTTATATGCCAGAGGTAGATCCGGCACTATTGACAGAGAACCTGTGAAAAATATCAATACTCATACAATAGCACACACTTCTTAATCAAAGGGTAGCCCTGTCCAAAGCCCTGTTTTGATGTCTGTTCTACTTTTAGTTCGCAAAATAAGCACCATGCTCCCGTGGTTAGGGATGCAAACAAATGTCTGACAAACTCATTAGGAAAAACCCAATCCCATTTCTTAGTGCTACCCCTTTCCCTTAATGCGGAGTCTCCTCTTGCCTCCCGAAACTGAGTTTGACGGGCGGTTGAAATGTTACCATTCAAAATGGGACGCCCCTTCGAGAATCTCTCAGCTATTATCGATTCTTTTTTGGTAAACAGGTGCAACAAAATAAGATGCTGCTGGGATCTCTGCTCTGTGGGCTGCAGGGAACTCATGGTGGTTTCTCCGTAGTAAATCGAGAAATAGGAGTAAATGACAATGTTTTAGTACAAGAAAATACAGCAATATTTGTTGTCGTCATGTGACTATTGGCAACAAAATTTCCATGCCGAGATTGATAGCGCGCACACTTTTAGTGGCATCTCTTTATGTTGGATTGACTGAAATTAGTCTGCACACATGATATGTTCCCTTTGATAAATTGATATTTTGGTGAACTGTGTGGAAACTTGTCACCGCCCTCCAATCAAAACGGTGACACGTGTCACAACTGGTTGGTTATCTGTGGTGTGGTGGACGTTTGGACCCGGATGCAGATATTTTAAAGGAAAACTTATTTAAACAAAAAGAACATAAAGCGCGGCTGAGCCGGAATACAATAAATGTAAACTGTGGAGAAAAACAAAAATCGGCTGTGAACAAACATGAGGCGAAACTTGACTTGACAAACCATGAGCAGTAATGACGGTGAGGATTTTGCAGTGAACATGAGGGAACCTGGAAACTAATTGGTGATTGGTGATGGAGTGCAGCTGAGAGCAAAACAGGTGACATGGATGAACCTAATGATGGGGCAAGAGTGACTGGAGAAAAACAATGGTAGAACTAATGACTTAATATAAACCTAAAACATGAAAAACCAAAAGCCATAACAGAAAAATCCAAAACACAAAACCCAAGACGTGACAACGCGGTCTTCAGCTGAAGGAGCAAAGGAGTGAAATTAGATTGGGCAAAAAGATTTAGACATAATTTTCCAATTAAGGAATTGTCCCCTGCTGGCATCAGATACAACAGAGTGCAGGTTTATCGTACTTCTGCAGTAAATTCACGTTTCTGAACCGCAGGCTATGTCCATCGTTTATATACAGTCCATGCTCAGGAGTCATGTTACCGCTGCAGATAATTCTCGGTTGGATGCTTTTTACTAAAAGATGCTTTTTTGCTAAATTTAACCTGGCTTCATAACATAAATAATTGACTAAGTTTACGTCGGTTTTGTCTTTCCCAGGTGCTTTATTGGTTTATAACCTTTAGTGGACGTTGCATGCTTTTTATGTAGGCAGGCAGACTTGAAAATACATGCCTTGAATAGAATAAGCATGAAGGCGTGCCATTAAAGATTTATGGTGATGAATATGACTAAAACATACTATATTACGTGATCATGTTACAAGAACAGACGATAAGAATATCATGATAGACATTCAGCCATTTAGTGCGCCTAATCAAATAATCCTATTCATGCTTTGGATAGATTTAGATAGACTGCTGAACAGAAAGGCATTTGAATGCATGGATGGAGGTTTTTAAGTTAAATCCCAAGGACGCAAACATTGCAAGTATTTCGAAACCCTAAACATAGAGCCTGGCTACATAGACTGATCAGTAGTCCCAGTGTTTAAAAACAAAGAAATGACGGAAAAATAGCAAAAGGAGAACTATCTATTTGAAAAATCTGCAAAAGAGACATTCAGTCATTCTGGAATCAATATCATACCATTTATGTGATAAGAAAAATACAACAAAGGACATTGATTCCATTACACTCCCACTTGATAACCATCAGTCAGACATAGTTCAGCGTAAAAACATGGAAATATATACTGCTTTTGGAAGGAGTATCTGCTTGGCTGATGGTAGCTCAGCATTAGACTTATTAAACAAGCAAACAGTGTTGATGCTGCACATTTTCCACATATGGGATCAGTGACAGAGCAAACCCGATGTCAAACCACAACGTTAATGAGACGCTAAATGTGCAGAGGTGAGCAGTGTCTACTTTTAATGATGTGCATGAGTCAGAGTTTTCTTTGTGTCTTTGTGCCTTCCATCAGCAGCCATGGCTCAGGACGCTCCTATTAAGAGAAAAACACTGATCTGCTCTTTCTGTTTTGTAGTATTTTCACAAGTGTTATATTCACACAAAGCTTAATTACTGCTTCTATTTTTTCAAATAGCTTAAATTCAGACTGCACCGACGAGCATATTGTGCATTTTTAGACCGTATTTCAATAAGTGTATTATTTATGGTAACTCTTAGTGATAGCGTTGCTTGTGCTTCATTTATTTCTTCATGATTGAGCATATTCATGTTTTTAAAATACAGCTAATTTAATCATCTAATAATGATCACAATATCCTGTGTATGTATAAGGACCGGGCCTTTTATAAACCAAAAAAACATCCCAAAGCATGGATAAATAGACTATGCTCATGAAAAGCATCCCTTTCTCTTTTCTTATTTGTTCAGCATTCCATATTGTCACATCATTTACAGCAGCTTCGGTTCTGAGACTTTGTGGAGCTGTTTGGTCTTTAATGGCACTTGATATGACCCTGCAGGATTCAGTAAAATTAAGATGCAGCTCTGATTATGTTCAACATCTGCTTCATATTAGAAGATTCGCTCCCAGGTCACAAACCCCTTGGGAGATGCTCTCCCTTGACGCTCAAAGGACATTGGACCATCATTGATGGATTAATTAAGGTCTTTGCTCCAAACACCCAAGCTTTAATAACACCTAATTATCATAATTGAGGATTTTAATATCACCTTCATAGTTTAGTACTGACACATGCTTGTTCAGGTTCAGCGTGTCCAGAATTTCCCCGATAGAGATACCTTTTATCTCTTCGATTATTTCCTTTTTCTCTCAAGCCCACAGTTTGAGCCTGTGGGCCAGCAGCCAAACACCATTTATGATATGTCCCATTTTGTCCCTCCTACTTCTGAAGACATATTAGATTTCAACACCAAAATGTTTTGAAATTTTCCTGTAAGAGATGTTCTGATTTCATAAAATCCACTCAGTATGCGACGAGACGGGTATTATAGGCTGACTGACAGAACCAGCAGTTAAGTGGTTTATCAGAGATCTTCTGAAGGGAATCTCCTTCGCTGTTAGTTTCTTTCTTGTAGTGGATGTCTCAGTTTGGCCATTAATCATATCATATCACAGGAGTGTCTCAAAAGTTTTGCTGAAGCTAAATGCAACTCATCCATCACATTACCGAGAGGTTTCATATGTGATGAATGTAGACATTTTTCTTGTCAACTGGGTATACGATCTACATACAAAGTCAGGTTCTCTTCAGTTATTTTGTGAGGACCTCCAGAGAGAGCAGTTGATGAAAGATAGAGGGTAGAAACAGCAAATGCCGCAAATAGCATAAAGACGACGGTATAGGTAAGAACAGCGAAAAAGAAAGAGAACAAGGCACAAAGAAAGGAGACAGATGAAGGGATGATGAGGAGTCTGGGCAACTTGTAGATAACATCGCTGTGAGATAGATTCTTGCAAAGACTAAGCTGGGCTGAGAGAGAATAAGTCAAGTCCTGAGTGACAGGCAAAGAGAATGCTTATCAATGACGAGCAAAGGGAAATCGGACGTCTCCTGAATGCCCTCATGATAAAGCTGCTCACTTATGTATGTGTTTCTTGAGTGGAACACAACACTGTAATCGATAACATGCCATTTCATTCTTTGTCTAATCTGTAAGTAGGGTGACACGGATATTTGTCTGACCATTATAGCTGCACTCTCAAAAATGAACAGCAGTCTCCAACAGGCTCATACAACCTCTGTGCAGTATCCTGTTTTTTTTTCTCCCGAGGTAGAGCACAAGATCTTTTGTTAATCAGTTGTTTACTCGTCATCTTAACTAAGTACAGAGACTGAGTGTGACACATCATTCAGTGTATAGCCAAGCTCAAATTTTCAGTGTGACGTTGGGTTGTTTGTTTAAAACCACATTCTAAACCAATCTTATTTGCTGGTAGCCAAATGACAAACTCAAAGCTTTAGAACAGTAAGCTACATATAAGCCAACAGGTGACATCAAGGTGTCTACAGCCATCTTTTAAGCTCCCCATGTTCACCTTGCTTCCCCCTTTTCTGCCTCCTCTGCTCGCTGTGCCACTGAGTTAGCCTTAAAAGCTTCAACCAGATGGCTTCGGAAAATGAATCAGCGTCTGTGTATGTGAATGTGTGCGAGTCTGTGCAGTGACTTATTCAGGGTTAAGAGGGACATTAGTGGAAAGTGATTTTGACACCCCATCAGGAAAAGAAATCTCATAGTCCTTCACTGGGCTCATTCATCTCTATCACTGTTTCTCCTTCACGTATTTATTCTCGTCCTTGGTATCTATATTTTGCATGAGCATCTATTTAATTCTTAAAACAGGGTTAGTTTAAAGTGCTATCTGGCATATCTTGGGGCTGTGAAGTAAGATCTGCACATGAGAGAACATAAAGGATAGAAACCCTCCTTTACTGACAAGAAAAGGAGGGTTTGTGTGTATCTTTATGAATTGCACAAGTGGTAAAAAAAAAATAGTCAGTTTAAGTCCTGATGCACATAAAAGAAAAGCAGCCAATCTAGTTTCAGTCTACTTAAAAGCAACACAACAGCTTGAGTTTTGAAGAGCTGGTCCCCCCCTAAATGAATTTCAACAAATTTCTACCATTCAAGATGCAGGAACAGCTGACTGTAAATGTTAGGATTGATCAAAGCTGCCTCTGGTAATGACAACTATTGCAGTGAATTGACAAGAAAATTGAAACTATTAGAGCCTGCATATGAAGTCACAGGTTATTTATTTAAACCTCTTACACCTATCTGGGGTTCATTTGCTGCTGAAGTATGTGCAATCATGATGCCAAGCTGTAAAGAGCACCAAGATCTTTTTTAAAAAAAAAGGTTGTGCATATATATTTGTCTGGTTAAGGATTTAAAATCATCTTAGAATATTTAAACCAAATAGGTTTGGGATACTGGGTTAAGTGGGACATGGGAAATTGATGAAGAATGGGCAGAAAATTAAATCTAGCTTCTATTATTCAGAAGGTTAAATCTGCTTTTTAGCCTTTTTCAGCCAAAGCGATTTTGTGGTGGTTCAGAGCTGCTGTCACAACCAGTTCAATGTTGGTTCTATGAAGAATCAAAGCCGAAGCCAATTTCCAGAGCCAGGGAGACAGGACAGAGTCATGTCATTATTTTATTTTGAACATTTCTTTCGATACAAGTCTGAACCTTCCTCTCCTGTATTTTCAATTTCTTACAATTTATCTTCAAAGATCTCAATGTTCGTCTAATTTTTTCATAATAACGGACTACTCTAAGTTGTACAGTTGGTAGTTATGAAGGCTCCTTGAAACATTAAGTGGCGTTTTACAGATGCTGAATGATATTTCTGAACAGTGCTGTATACGGGATTCAGACGCTCTGGTTCAAGCTGGATCTTTCCATTCGCTGTTTAAATGCTGTTTGAAAATTCAGTTGTGAATGACCATTGTGAATGCTGCTCTATGCATTGAACTGGGCAGTGGTGACTCGACCGGTGACATAAAAAACATTAAAAAGCAGGAAGATGAGAGGAAAAGGGTGTCTTCTCCTTCACATCTTCGTTAGCTTTGTTTGGACATGAAGTTGAACCTTTTAATAGAACATAGTACTTTAGCATACTTGCCATTCCACCAAGTAATTACTTAGAAAGAAGTAATAGAGGCATATTAAATGGCCACTTTTCCAATGCGGTTGAGTTCATATTCGTCAGCAGGGCACTTTTCGGAAAATGATCAAATATTTGCTTGTTCAAATATGTAAAAAAAACAAAGTAATACATTTCCATGGGATGTATTTAATTTTTCATGATCTGACAGTATGCCTTGTATGCATTAATGTGGAAGGGCATGTCTAGTATACAAAGTAGCACTTGATGTGACTAGAAGTATAATAGAAATTGATTTATCATGCTGTACAAATACACAGCATAGATAAATGATAAAGAGGATTCATAGCGCATATTTTCCAGAGGGAATTCACTTCTCTTCTCTTCTGTCACAGACATATTAATCATCTTAGGAGGAAGAGTGACAGCATGATAGTTTCATGAATTAATAAAGCACTTGCTACACAACAAAGCCTTCCGGTTAATCCAAATAAGGTCATAACTCAACTGCATTTGTTTCCAAGAAGTTGCACATGTGCTTCATGCCAACCACACAAACGCATATACAAAAAGATGCCATCCCCGCTCTATTGCAGCATTTTTTTCAGTGAGGCGATAGCTGAGTGTTAATACTTATTATTCAGAAACAGCGGGGAGGTGTCGAGCTCAGCTGGCTGCCCATTTCTTAATAAACAGCACACTGCTGAGCAAAATCATATCATAGTGACTGTTTGTGTATGTCTATCAGAGCATGAAAGAAATGCACAAAGCATGCGAGAACAAAAGGATGTTCATGTTTTTAATATGTAAAGTGAAGGGGACAAATTGCAGAATAGGATTAATGCCTAAGAGGATTATCAAATTTGAATCAAAAACACTCAAGTTTGTGTGCCAACATCCTTGCAACACGCTACTGGGAAGGAACAGCATGAGCAAAATGATGAAAAACATCATTTGCAGTTACTCAAAGATTCAGATAGAAGCACTGTGGTATACTCTGTGAGATAAGGGCGTCTTTCTGGGACAACGTTTTCCCTTTTGTTCTTTTGTTCAGTTTTTAGCAGTTTTATCTTGGTAATAGATACCACCCTAAAAAAGTAGGTGCAGCTTGCTGACATCACTAATTACTCGTCAAGTCATTGCGATATTGTGTATGTTTCTCTGACTGATGAATTCTTACCTGAAGTCTGTATTCAGGCAGAACTGTTCTCCTCAAAGGTATTTCACATAGATGTTTGACCTTCACCTGGCAGGAAGATGGATCTACAGAAGTGTGTACTAATTGGGTTTAAAGCAAGACACCACAGGCAAAACCTCATTTTGAGCTTTTTTCCCCCCAATTCTGTTTGTCTTCGCCAGTAGTGCAAAGGAATCATCCAAAACACACGTATAGGTGTTCACAACTCTTTGTCCTGTGGGGATTTTTGCAAATCAGCTCATACTTATCTAGATAATGTCTTGTCTACATAGGTGAATGCTATATATCAGAAAAAAAAGTTCTACCAGTTAAAAGTTTTCAGTGTCACATCTGTGTATTTTTCTATTTAGTCTCGGTTAGTCTGAAGTTAGTTTAGTCCTGCCATTTCCTCACCTTTCCTCATTTCCCTCCTGCCAGCCATCAGCTCCACTCTTTTCACTTGTACTCACTTATCCTCAGCTGCACTCAGTCACCAATCACCCTCCACAGTATTTAGTCTCTCAGTTGGTCTTCAGCTTTTGTCAGATCCTCACCGTCACACTCCATGTTTACCTAGTCTGTTCAAGCTCTTGGTCTTCGTGTCCAGTCGGGTCTGTTTGTTTTTTCGGTTTTTGTTTGATGAGTTTTGTCGTTTGGTGTTCCGACTCTGCTGTTTTTTTGTTATTTTTTTGTTACAGTTTTTGAATAAATCAAGTTTTTACCTCCAATCTGCATCTGGGTCTGCATTCGGATCCTCTCACCTCGTCGCTATGCTGACACACAGAAAATGTTGTTTTCCAATACCTTTCCATAACATCAATAATACCTTTACAGGCTGTTTCCTAAAAATGACAATATATATATATATATATATTTTTTTTTTTTTTTTACTATATTCTGACTGTCAGTCAGGAGATCCAAGTTAGTCATGCAACTGACCCTGTGCTTTTTACATCTTGGTTTTAAACTTCACTTTTGCTGTCCGTTGTTGCATATTTTTAGCGTTCATTTTGTGTTTGGTAAAGTCTAAGAACAGAAAGTTCTTGGCATTAAGAACTACTTAGTTTATAATGAAAAAGGAACATGGCTTACCATGTACAAAACACTCACAGAATGCATACTATGCATACTATTTTTAGTGTGTTCAAGATTTGTTCAAAAGAAAAGAAAAGAAAATTTGAAATTCAGGTGTACAGTACCTTGGTGAGATTGGACATGTAGCCTCTTGACATTGGCCTAATCATCATCCAACACATTTTCTTATTTTTTTGGCTTGTTATGAACAGAAGCTTCTTTCAAATAAAGGCCACTAGTGCCTAAAATACCATTTTTAGAAAAATAAAAAAGAAGTAGCACAAGTTACATTGACAATAGATGTTTAAAGAGTACACTTTGTGTATAAGACATCTTATGTCCAGAAATAAGCAATCCTTCTGAAAATGAACCCATTACAAACTAAAAGTAATTCTAAGAAATTAAAAGATCATTGTTGCTTTTTAAGGAAAACCCACGTTAGACCCAAGACATCATAAGATAAAATAAAAAATCACATTTTAAGATTGTGTTAGTTGGCAACCATATTATGAGCACAGGAGAGCATCTGGAAAACTAAAGAGCCAGATATTTCTGACACCAGATATTGTGATTATGTATTATTGGACTTCAACATTAGACACATCGTCCGATGTGTCATTAAGTATAAATTGCAAACACATCCAATCATTATATGATCATGATAAAATGAGCACTTGTACATACTAGAAAAACCCTTATCTTTATGTTAGTCAGCCCAAAACCGGACTAAAAATGCATACAAACATGAAGTTCAGCCAAGATTGTGTGAAACTGACTAAAACGACAGATAATGCAACTGAGAGTTGAATCATTACACAACTAGACTCAAATTTGCCTTGTATACTGCGCCAAGGACAGTAATACCATTAAATGTTCAAGTTGAACTTTAACAGTAGTTCACGTAAATGTGCGCATAAACATACTAAAAGTCAACATTGCATTTAGAGACAAAAAAAAAAAAGAATTCTTTAATTGTATTAATCTTTGGTTGTGAGTTCCTTTTACAATCTAGTAGAGTTTTTTTTTTTTTTTTTAGGTAAAAGTGGCACATGAGTAGACATGGCTTTCTTTGTATCTTATATATCAGCTATGTTCTTGGGAGTTTTGTTGGAAATATACAGACTACACGGGAAAATCTGTGATTAAAAGTAAAGGTTACTACATCTCACACCACTATAAAAATGTGACATGGTTTGCAGAAAAATAATCTGCACTCATCCAAGCATCGCATGACCCAAGTCTCACGAGAAAGAAACCAGTTACTTATCCAGGCGTTCAGTGTCATCAAGGAGATTCAGAAAGCCATGTATCTGAACAACAGTTCTGTGAGAACATTGTTCGTCTGCTTTTGAATATCCAGGGATGCAATGCACATCGGGTCAGAATGATAAGAGTAATTGTAGTTTTCCAAATTAGTAAACCTCCATATCTCCATCAAGCATAAAGTTCGGAGGGGTACAAACTGTATAAAAAAAAAAAAGAGGAAACCTACTGCTTCCTCACACATAGTTATGCTCTCTAACTAACATTTAATCTCTTTTTGATTAAGAACAGGAGGTTGGTAATGAGATTATTTGTCATAAAGATTCAGAGCTTTGATCATTTTGATTAAATTAATACACTCTTGTAGGCTCAATGAGCAAAAACAATCAGAATTTAACTAGAAATACTCACATTGTTTTAAGTAGCTGTCATTGCCACAGTTAGAAAGACATCATAAGGATTTCCCTTGAAACAAACTTTAAATCATTGTTAAATAAGCAGACATAACCTTTTTGTTTCTGACCAAATACAAAGTGCGCTTACAGAGTTTTTACAATACCACAAAAAGATTATACAACTTAATGTTTGTGGATCAAGTGTCAATGTGATTCATCTTACTCACTGACAGCAAACTGATGTTCATAAGCTCTGTGCCATATGTCTCTGAATTGAAGTAATTCCCCTTCATTGGATGAAAAAGTGGATATGAAACCACAGAATATTGTCTAAAAGCAGGACAACAGTGACTGATTGACATGACAGCAGACGGTCTGGATTTGACAGAGCATTCTCGCAGTATATAACCTTAGAAATGATTTCTTGGCAACACCATGGCAACAGCACAAAAGCTGGAGTTTTGTTTTCTCACTCATAAGCAGGGGGTCTCTTCTAAGAGACAGCAGCATTTAGTTAGCTCAGAGACGATGCGACATGCAAATCCCTTCTGGTCTGCAACATCTGCCTCGTACTGACCCATGTCCCGACGCACTGGCAGAAGTCCCCGTCATAACATCTGTTTAAAGGTGACCCTAACCCCTGTGTTGTACCGTGGTGTAAAGTTGTTCCCTTCACTCGACATAGATCATTACCTCAAACTGGCGGGGGTAGTGTATGTGAGCGGAGTTGCATGAACAGTCTGAGCTCACTGAAGAACACCTGCTTTGTTGTGACCTTTTCACAACCCCTGATAAAGTTACAACTTTGTCAGCAATTTTTCATTCGTGCAGCTGGATGTTGTGTGCCTGTCATGTTTCCAGGTGAGCTTATTGTCATGCTATGGACTTCTGGAACTGTCCAGTGAATTTTAAAAAGGATGCACTGTCAGTTCAACTCGCTCACAGAGAGGTCTTTGCAAAGCGTGTCAAAAGTTAAGAAAACTTTTTGTGATGAATATGTGTTTTGAAACCCAGCTGGTTGAGGCGGATGACCCCCCTTCCTGAGTCTGGATCTGCCAGAGGTTTCTTCCTGTTAAAAGAGAGTCGTTCCTTTCCGCAGTCGCCTCAGGCACGCTCAGGACGGGAGATTGGACTGAAGAGAAGTTTCGGTGCAATCTGTTGGTTTCCTCAGCTAGGATATTGTTTTTGATTTGGCTCTATATGAATGAATTGGATTATTTTGAAATGAATCAATTGGATTTCATTGGATTATGATTACAATGAAGTGAACTTCAGTTGGCTTGAATTGGACTATATCATTTAAGTGCCTTGAGATGACATTTGTTGTAATTTGGCACTCTATAAATAAAATTTAATTGAATTGAAGACACAAAAAGAAACTTTTATAACCTAGTATAACTCAGTATTAGACAGAATTACATTTGAGCTGAATATACAGAAATCTGAATGCAAATACAGTAATGTTGAGCCCGCAATAAAGGAAAGGTCTAACTTATGTGGCAATAATAAGCACGATACAGAGTTGACCAGAATATAGAAGAAGTTATCTTGGACTTTTGACCAGTTAAGAAAGGCTTTAACTTTTAGTATGTCTGTACAATTGACTTTTAAAGTGAGAGTGTGGATTCACTGTACACTAAAACATTGTTCAGATCAAGCCTTAAGATAGAGCGTTGATTCCAGTGGAGTAAATTTTATTTAACACCTCAGTATTTCAGTCCGAGATGCATATGGGTGACTGTTCACAGTATAGCTGATAGTTATACGTTTATCGCAGAATTGGCAGAGGAGGTTCTGCTATTCCAGAGGGATTATTATTATCTTTTTAATCAGACAGAGCAACTGACAGAGCAACTCCCTCAATACAAGACTGTTTCTCCCTGCTTAGTATGGACACGGGGCACATTAGTCCCTTACATCAAAGCCTGCTATCCTGAATATGTACCAGGTATGCAGCAGATAAATATGTTGCAGGCTGCTAACAGTATCTATTCCAATATATGGTCTTATATAATGGAACAACACCCTCCCACCCAATACACAGAAGAGTTTTCTACACAGATGTAGCCAGCTATCAGTCTGGCAAGATCAGCACTTCTCAGACAAGCACATGAGATATTAACTCATTAGCAGCATCCATTTTCTTGAATAATACTAATGAAAATTAATACAAATATTACAGCAGATAAATGTTAAATATTGCAAGCTGAGTAGAGGAACATCGTTTTCCTGCACTGAGCCAAAACATGTGGGGTGACACGTAAATAACAAAATTGACTGTTCACGGCATAAAAGAGGAATATATTGTCAGGGCAATGCTTCAAACCAGCACACCTGATAATCATCAGCTGGGAGTGAGAGTACTCCTATTTTATAGAAAACATTAGAAAATGACCAAAGTTGAAATGGTTCTGCGTTTCATTGCAATTTTCAAAGTTTCCTCACCACATTATGATGATTATCTTGTAGGTGACAGTTTTGTTAAAAACACCACAGGGGAAGGTATGCTTCAGGGTGGAGCTACCTTATGATTGACATATCACAGTGTGTGTGTGTGGGGAGGGGTGTCCTTAGGCTGTCAATCAGATTCACATACAATTTCAAAGAAATGAGATGGTGATGGCCTAAATTCCAAACATTAGGCTACATAACATTAGTCCACAGACCAAAATACCTACTCCTGCCAAAGAAATAGAAGCAATACTTTTTGCTTTGCCCCTGAGGCAATGACATAACACGAGCTTTCAGAGTTGATGCTCAATGGTGTGTGTTTTTCTTTTCTTTAATCTCTTTTTATATACATATATATGTGCTTCACCAAAAATGCAAAGAATGCACAATCTGTTCTGATAAACTATAGTAATCCCCCCCACCCCTCCCCATGACACGAAAACCCACACACACATGTGCTTTCTCATCATTTGGAAAATCACAGTCTAGAATGGACAGACCCTAGGCTTTTCATATCCTCCATTAGTTGTGCAGCAGAAATAAATTAGAAGCATCACTGCAACCATGGCAGCATGCTGCCAAAGGCGGACTTATGCTTTGCAATCCTCCATAAAGCTCACATTCCAGGATGATAGACTACCACACTGATGTCGCACATAAAATGAGCTGCTTTGGACAGCCATACAGTGATGTTTTGGCTCTGCACTGTTATTACTTTAGTTTTGAAACAGCTCAGCCGTGTTTCATGTCCAGACTGACAGCTTTAATGGATATGTTCTCTCACAAGAAATGAGCAGTGGGAAAACTTCTGCCTCAGTTTGTCAACTTTGCACAGCCCCATAGTTTATTTCTTTCCTGTGTTTACAAAGAAATGCTTATCTTATTAAAATCCCAAACCTCTCAGTTCTTTAGACCTTGCATCGTTGTGGGTGCCAAATTGTTTGAGAACATGGACGGAACACTCAAGAAGCATTATTCAGATGATTGCTAAGTGTGAGACTGCACCGAGACAAGTCAAAATTATTAGTTTAATTTCCAACGTTTTCAAAGTTTAACTTTCTAAATTAATAGATATTTAATGCAAATGTGTTCCGTTGAAATAAGTTATGATAAGCTGTGAGGAGGTTGAATTGTCGACTGCATTAAATACATGTCATCAGAGGGAATTGATAAATGCACGCCAGCACACATGATTACATCACTCGTAGTCAGAGATAAAGTGTCCATCTGGGCCCAGCTTCCAGAATAACTGTTACTTAAAATTTGTGGAAAGTGGAAATAACGACCCTGTTAATACAAAGTTATGACTTTGTCGTAAATGTGACTTTAACTGCGCTCTCACACCAGATTTGGTCACAGAGCTGCTTTCTGTTTTCTCAGTTTCTTTTGGGCATATGACATTTGTCTTTTAATGTCTGTTTTTGAAGTAGCACCATGCTGTAATTACCTTGTGTTAGTATGACTTGTGAGAGTATTTTTATAGGAGGCAATGCACAAAAGTGTGTTGTTTTCTTTTTCAAATCTCAATTTGATTTGGAGAATTTCGATGGTGATCAGTAATAAAAGTAAATGCAGAGTACATGTGTCTGCTTAGACGGTCATGGGGCCAATGTATCAGAACTTAGTAGTACTCTGTGACTGTATTTATGCTATAAAGGGGAGAATTTAGAGGTCATACAAAAGTGAGAAATTAACTTGAATGAAGGAACTAATTGACTTTTGGGAATCAATTAGTTCCTTGGTGATTTTTAGAAAAAAACTAAAATCATGAACAAATGATCTTTTAATGTTTCACCTGCTCTTCCTGAACTACATAATGATAATCATTTCTAAAAGGCTGTCTCTAAAACTTCTCCTAAAACAGCCTCCACATACACTAAATACTCCACCTTTTTCTTCTTCATTGCACTTTAAACGATATTCTTCTTCTACATGCCTTTGGCATGGCAGATGGCAGCCGAAACACTGCAAGATGGCACCACAAATATAAGCTTTCTGTGGTTTAGCTGTTGTACATAGACACAGATAATTAATTTTAAGTTAATAAGCAGAAACATTACTAATGTACTCATAAAATACAAAAAAATACTAATAAAACAAGCTTTCAATTATTTTTTTCCTATTAGATCAATGTTACACACTGTGCATTTGGGACCAATTAAGAATTATTTAAAAAAAAAAAACAATGAAAAACAGAAGTCTTACTTGCATAAGTCACTGTAACTGCATTCTTGAGGTTATGCAGTGGAAAACATACTTTGGAAAACTCACTTTTTTTCACATGTCAAATTATTTTCATTAATGTTCGATACATATTCTTGACTGGGATGTTTCATATTTTTATCATAGACTACATATTTCACAAAAAATGAGCAAATACAGGTTGAAACTGGTGCAAACGTTTAAGTCAGCATGCAAGAATGATTCAGGTAATGATAATAAAATAACCGTACATGGAGGTTCGTGGATCAGAAAGAATTACTTAGATAAATCTATCAGCCCAGTGATTTGCTGTCATTTACAGATTTGTTTTTATTATGCCTGGCATCTAAAGTTATTGTGTTAACTGTCTGAAAAGTAAAATAAATCCCAAAATTATATTTGACACATCAAGCGCTCGCAAGAGACGAGACACTCTCTCTTTTGTTACTTAGGATTTGATTTTATCTAGCTTTGACCACGAATGAAAGCGATTTGACATTGGACAAATGTCAAATTGTCTCTGAAATGTCTTGACTTGAGATTACACCCCCCCCCCCCCCCCCCCCCCCCCATCTCCACTAGACTTTGGCTTGAACTTTACAAAAGTCAAAAAGAAGGTGCCATTTGAGGACATCAGCAGCTTATGTGGGCAAAGTCCCTGCGAGGTTTGTAGACATGAAAGTCTCATGGCATCTCGAATCACAGCAAACAACTCATAGTGGGTCATGTCTAAGTGACGGTGTGGCCGCACACGGTCAGCACATTTGCTGAACATCAAAGCCGTGCTTGTCATCCTCCAAAGTGAATCCACCTGAGGGGAAATGAAGAACTGGCTGAACAGGATACATGGATATGAATTACTTTGAACGTATGTGCTATGTTATAGAAAAGCAGTTGAGAAAAAGATAAGTCTTGATATGGACATAGACAGTGAAGTGGCTCTGACTTATAAAGACTGAAGAAGGGCAAGTGCATTCTCATCACAAAGAAGAGCTGTGTATTTTCATATGGAATGGCTGACGCCTCATCTGACAATGCTGGACAGGTGTGAGGCACAGCTGCATATTTAGAAGGCCGCATTTGGTGTGCAGGGGGGGCAGCATTAATCTGCCCCTTCTGCAGCAGCCCTTAAAACAACTGAAATAAACTGTATCTATAATTCATCTATAATCTATAATGGATATATAATTTTCCACAGCACAGCCATCTATATCCTTGTGCACAATTCCCTTTTCTACAAATTGTTCGCTTTTACTCCCAAAGTCCCAAAGCTAAACAGCTAAAGTTGGCTGTACAGCATTATTTTCATTATCATTATTCTCATTAATCTCAGCTTTGTATCAAAATGTCCCAAATAAACATTTGAAACTTGTCAGTGGGCCAAGAGTTGGGCTATTCTTCATTCTGAAACAGGCTTCCGCTGACAGTCTGAAATGAATGCATTAATCAGTGTTACCCTTTATTTCCCAAACAGCTTTATTCCCTTGTCATTTTTACCGGTGGCAACGAGGCAGTATGTTTTTTTTTAGCTGCACGGCATGATGATGATTGTACATATTGTGATAATTTTTAGTGTGATCAAACACTTCTCAATGCTTTTCTGCTCAGGGGCTTTTTGTATGACTGTAAGGGTTTAACACATGATCAATTCCTGCACAAGGCACGTACAATGATGGCCGAGGGGCTTCCAGTAAAGCCAATTTGTCTTTGTTTCTCTGAGAAACATCTTGATAGATCAATATTTCTCACCAGAGGTAAGTTTATTGAGAGCAAACCAAACCAAGTTACTCAAAAAAAAATTCCCTATTACAGTTATTGCTTCTGGTTTTAGTGATATAGCATTTAAGTACAGTATATAGCTTGTCAATGCTAAATAAGTAAGTGTGTTTTATGAAAATTGATGCTTTTGCAATATGATTACTTAAAACTGTATTTTAGAATTACATGTAAGGCATGATTTGACTTGCAGGAAAAGAATGAGCGATATACTGAGGTGGTTTTGGGTGGTGTGACAGCTCAGCAGATTTCGTGGCATGGTGCTTATTCACTGCACGAGCTCGAATCCATCTGAGTTTGTCATCCCACTCATCTCTTCCTTATATCCACATATTCCTCGATGCCATCTCATAAAACTGGAACTCTACGCATAACAAACTTTGCACATTTATGAATGTTAGAACATAATTTTCTCCAGGCCTTGCAAATCCTTTGGCGGACGTTGGCTGTTTGAAAATGAGGTGGGATAAAAAAAATAATTCATGCAAACTAGCATTTTGCATGAAAAGCAATTTTTCTGGCCAGTCTTCCTCGAGCCGCCTTTGCCAGTTCCCGAAACTGCTTCAATTGACTGAGAGGTAATTGAGTTTTTCACTGACCTCTCACTTTCCATCAACGGAGGAATCATACCTGTGCTGCAGAAATGCAACCCTCTCCAGGCTGTATTTATTCCTGACAGATGGGGTGATTGTAGCTGCTTTCTTTAGTCTAACATGACATCTTATTGCCATTACCTAATTCCCCTCTCAGTCATCATCCTCTGACTTACTGAAAATGGTGGATGGCTCTCCCTTCTGTCTTTCAGGCTTGGTTGGGTTCTCACCTTTCTCATTTTCTCTTATAGCCCTCTGCATGTGATTAATTTGATCTTAATTTTATGCTCAACCTTCAGTCTACCGCTGCAGTTGGGGTATAAATGAAAGTGAGAATTGAAATCTGAGTAAGGCATAAATACATGGGTTTGTCACATCACGGAAAACTGTTTCTTATCTACAACTTTGCCGAAAGTGTATGTTAATAAAATTCTCAGAATAAATAAAATTAGCCATCGAAACCACATGAAGATAAAGTGTTCAGGACGGGGCTGGCTTGCTTGCTTCAGATACCTGTTCTGCAGAATCATGGAGCCTCGATTTTAAAACCCAACCGAAAAACTGAAAATTGATATTGCTATATAATTCATGTTTACATGGAAATCTTTGAACTAGCTTTACTATGACTTTGGATGATTTTCATGTTACCACCTCCAGAGACTGATTCATTGCACTGAATCAGAACACAAGTACTTTAGCTGGCATGGTTTTTGGGTTTTGTTATGTTTAGATTCTGTCGTTTCCTTGTCATTTTGATTCCCATGTATTGCTGTGCGAGACTTTGTTTAGTTCATCTTGGGTTTTCAGTTTCATTTGTTCTTGTTTCATGTCCAAAGACCTTGTTTTTCTCAAATAGTCTAGCTGTCTGTCTCTCCCCACAGTACTAGTTTCCTAATTACCACATCTGCCCTTCGTTTGTCATTAGCTTCCTCTGCATAAATCCAGGTTTTTGTTTGTTCTGTGCCAGCTTCTTGCTTTGGTTAACTGTGTGCTCACCACATGTCTAGTTTGACGTGCTCTGTTTGAATTTGCTTTTTCTTTCTCTAATTGTACCACACTCTGGACATTACGTTCTCTGGTTTTCCAGCTTTTATGTTGCTTTTTTCTCTTTTTTAGATAAAGAATTAATCATTTTCCCCTCTCTACCTGCCTCCTGAGCCTAGTCTCCTTTTGTGTCCTTACCACCACCTCTAAAATACACTACTTTGTGACACAATAAGCTAGCCAAGAATGGACCCAGCAGGTGAATAATTAACTCTTTTTGAGTTCTTCAGCCATGAGGCTGCCAAAATCACACCCCACTAGATGAGCTATCATCAGTTATCATGCCTTCAACTGGGAAGTCTTTGTTTGGAAGTTGCAGAGGTCAGATCTGGCAGGTAATGTGACAACATAGTTGACCACCACCAGACCCCAGCGACTGCTTGGGCCATGGTTCACTGGCCCATGACCAACTTGAGCTTTGGTTACCCTGAAATGTCCCTTGGTTATGCTGCTATAGGCCTTGGTCGGTGGGGGTCCTCCCATGATGCATCTTCTCTCACTCTGCTCTCTTTCCTCTCCATTTACATAAAACATTATTGTTGTCATTAACTTGTTTAACTCTTTCTATGCAACCTGATGTCATGGTGCTTGTTGACCCCTGTTTCCTGTCCTCTCAACCCACAACCAGTCAAGATTTGAGGTTTCTTCCTGTTAAAAGGGACATTAAATTGGCATTACATGAATCAAAATAATTTGGACTTTAATGAATTTGATTATAATTGGCTTGAATTGGACTGTATTTCTGAAGTGCCTTAATGTGATATTTGTTGTGATTTTGCACGAAACAAATCAAATTGAATTGACGATAGGAATAGCCTGGTTAGTAAATGATTCCCTTGAGATTTAAGTGATAAACAGTAAGCGTAGTCCATAAAGTAATGATGATAGTACTGTAGATATTTACCAAGAGTAATAAAATCAAGACTAATGTTATCCTTCTCTGGTGTAATAATAAAGTAATATATTGTTAAATTACTGCTTATTATAGTAGATTACGCATTGTAAAAGAGTAAAAATATCAGGGTATTTGCTGCCAGTATTTCATAAATTCTTTACGATGTATATCTTTCACAGTCAGCAAGTGATATTTTATCAGCAGAATTGGCGTTTTCATTCTACTTTTTTTACAAATCATAACTCCACCGACTAATTTAGAGGATTTTACACGACATATCTCAGGTAAAGTTGTTTCTGCTGGAGTATTACTTTGTAGGCTTTTGACAAATATGGGAAATAACACCGGAGATGGCTGAAAGACTCCTCGTGACTGTTTGGAATATAACACCCCCACAGAATGCAGAAAGGGAGCGGAATGACACCATGAATTATGTTTGTTGATGAAATTTCATGAACATGTGTCTGCATGCCAAACATTTTTTCTTATGTTTCTGTGTATGTGTGCGTGCATATATCCTCACTGGAAGTGACTCATATTGCCAATGCAGAAATTGTTACAGTGAATCATCAGTGCTTATTGACCACATCAGAAAAACTTAAATAAAATGCTTCCAATGGGGGAAATCACGAGTTATAGATAGAATCAGGCTTATACAGCTGTTTTGGCAACTATTTATTCAACAATTTTCATTTCATACATACAAACCTCTAAATTGAATAATAAATCCCACTGACAATGGGAGAGAAACACCTCCATTTTGGGGCTCTTTAACAAAGCAAGCTTTCTGTGTACAGCTTGATATGAAACACTATTTCATCATGGTACATCGGGTCTGAACTAACATATGTCTATTTCTAATCCTGGTCTTTATTGTATAAATTTTGTATTTACTGAGTGACAGTGCTTTGAATCGCCTGATACACATAAAGATGCGTGTTATTGCACAAAAAAACAAAAACAAAAGAGGGGGTAAATGCTTTGAAATGCTTTCATACCATAAGATGAAATAATTTCTGTTCAAACAAACCTTTCAGAACTCGTGATTATTTGCAGCATGTTTCTAAATCCCTGCATTTGAAGTCAGCGATGATAATAAGAGTGCTTCCTTATGTCTAATAATCCAATGACAGCGAGGTGACAAAATTACTGAAGAATCACGGAATCATTTTTATTAACATTGTGATAATCTTAAACTCAACAGATACATGGTGTCAGCATACAGGGACGAGAGTGATAAGTGCTCACAGGTCCCAGTTTAAGGACATGAAACAAACAAAAGAAAACCTAAGTGAAATATTTTCCTGAGATGCAAAAGAAAAGCAACTGATATGAAAAAAAAACAACTCACATCACTGCATGCGATTGTGTCTCTTGCTGCCGTCAGTGTGATGATGATATAGAAATTGGACTGATTGATGCTTGCGTCAATATTGCAGAGGAACAAAGAATTTCATTGAAGCCAAACTGTACAACAATGACAGTTGTGGGACTGAACGAGTAGGGGCGGGGGCACGATACAAACAGGCCATGTTATGTTATCATCCCAGCAGTGGAGAGCATAACAATTTAAATGATGGATTCAAATAAAGATGTAAACTAATACAATTAAAGAAGAAGCAGACATATGATGAACCACAGCAACCATAACTCTCATACCCATTCTCTATGATCAGGGGTTAATATTTTTAGTTTAAATGGGCCTCCGGTTTCCTCTGTGCTCCAGAGCTAGCACAGTGCAAAGAACAGCACGCTCTTAGTTCACAATTCAGAATAAGGAAGCCTTAATAATCACTAATGATGCCAGCTTGTCTAATTCCTCTTCAAAAGGAGCAGATAAGCAGGAGGAGGGTGCGGATGAATAAAGCAATAAATGGCTCCCTAATAACTTCTGATATCCATTTCTGGGTTGAATTTACTTTTCAAGACACACCAATATGATTTTATGCAATCAAGTAAAAACATAAATATACATATTATTATTATCAGGAGGACCGAATCAACAAAAACAGTAATTCATAGAATAACAAAATGTGTTTTTTTTTACTTTTGTTGTCTGTCTGAAGCAATGTTGGCAAAACTCATCCACTCACCTAATCAAAAGCAAACAGGTTTAATCACATAATAACCTGTTCTTAAATCTGTTTCAGGTTAACGGGAGGAAAAAAACAACCCTTACGGCGAAGAAGAAGAGTTGTTTCTTTTTGTAATTTTGCACTGAGGTGTACGTGCCGCTGCCAGTATGAAAATTGTTCTCAAATTGTGTGCAATTTCATGCCAAAATTACTGCCAGTATTGCACTGCTTAATCTGCATAAATGCACAACCTCAACCCCACAATGTGTGCCTTCAGAGTGAGAAAAAGGGTTCGTCTGGTGCCAGGAAATTAGAGACACACAATACCAGAAAATGGGATTGTGCCCAATGAAAATGGCACCGCAACTATGTTAGCACGATTACCGACTTGCTGCCAGGATGAAAATTAGAGGCCCGTGATCTTGTGAATGTGAACCAAACCAGTATATACAGGAAATGAAGGAGGCGACATTTTTAAAGCTTAGTTTCAACCGACAACAAATGAAGACGACAAGGATAAAAACGGAGCTCCACCAATGAATCTGTACAATAAAATGGCGCACGGTGGTATGAGCGAGGTTGTTAAAACAACAAATTGAAAACAATTTAGGTTTGATCTAGTGATTATAAAAAGCCATTGCAATAAAATCAGCTCATTACTGTCATGTCAAAAACAAATATTTACACGTGGTTTTCAGAGAGAGAAACAAAACATTTTCACAATTACTCGGAAACCCCATTAACCCCTAGGTCAGAGTGCATCATTTAGTAAATGAGATTGTTTAACTTGGTGTTCATTTAACATATATCATTCCAACCTGTTTCTCATTCATCAGAATCACAATTCGTCATATTTCAAAGAAAAAGAAAGCAGCTGAAAATGTGATGGACACCATCAGTGATTAAACGCACAAAGAATTAGGATTAAGAAAAAAAAAAAGAAAAAGAGAGGGCATTAGATCATTGTGATAAATGTATATACACAAATGTTATAGATAAGGTTTCAACAGACCAGAGCTCGTCTGGAACCCCAGTCGGGATTTACAGGTTTGTGGTGATTCTGAAATTAAACCTGCAAATGGTGCTTTTGCTGATTGAAGTGCACAAAAAACCAAAGTGTAAAAACTGTGAAAAAAGCTTCTGACTTTTCAAATCGCAGCATACAGCCTATTTCTTACATCGGCAGTGTCAGGCATAAAGTGAGCTCATATCGACCTAATGATTTCCAACCTGTGATTCACTCCGGCACTGCTGCTTGAGTTATAACACGAAGAGAAAGACCTTGCCTGCTGACCTTATTTGCATAATGTTGTAAATTGGCCACCGAATTGGGGACAGCTGGGCCAGCTTTTCTCATTGCCCTTGGTAATAATTTACTCCCTCTAAGTAAATTAGCACATTGCTTTTAAGTCTTTAGGTGTTTATCACTCTTTCGCAGCAGTGTAAATCAGCCAAATTCCTGCAAACTGATGAAAGAGGAATGATGGGGATGTGTTACGGATGTCATAATTCGTCAAGACTTTCGTCGCCACCAACACAAAGGTAATGTTTCTTGTTGTGGTATGTTTCTTAAAGTTGATTTCAGTATTCATTTTAAGGATTTGGTGAAGAAAACACGTTTTATTTCATGTCTGTGGACAACCACAGGTTTTTTGTTTCCTTTTTTTTTTTATGTTATATTTTCATCGTTCAGATGAGTAGAACCCGAAGGCACGTCACAAACACAAGAGGCCAAAATGAATATGCCTTCATTGTGGTTCACTCTTCAATAACTTCGGTTCAAACTAATTTCAATCATGAAAAAGAACCAAACAAAAACATGCTAATGTGTATTAACAAAGTTTAGTTCTTACACATTATGTACATGCTTCGCACAAAAACAAAACACCATGGTTTTTAAAGCCTTCTAATTTATGCCATGAAACATGAAAAAAGATAAAAGGTGGCTAATATACAAATTTGAAGCAATACAGGAGTCCAGAATTTAACAGTAATTTTCACAATAAACCACATTTTAGCAGACACAATATACAGCAGGGAGCTTTAACAATTTCAACCAAAAAATATTAGAAACATCATTTTTATATAAAAACATGATTTAACTTACATTTTCAAAAAAGATGCACTGCAGCTTTTTTTTCTTCTTTTTTTCCTCCAGAAATGAATCAAAGACAGCTTTGTCATCTTTCTGCTACCCATATGAATAGAAGAACTGTTCCCGAGGCAATCAAGTTGTTGGCAAAGGAACACAGTAACTCATTCAGACAATTTTTTTTTGTGCTTCTCTATATGTCTTCAGTTTTGGAAATGAGGCCCCTGCAGATATATGACCCAACCATTTCTTTATTTTCTTCTTTTTTTTTTTGTTACTTGAGGATGCCAAGAAATGTACGTGCAGTTCGTTGAAAGTGACTTTGACTACATGAAAAAAAAAAAGAAGTTTGAAAAGTTGGTAACAGTAAGCTAACTAAATTGTTAGAGTGAATTTGAAGGTTGAATTCATATTTGCAGTCAATGTAATACAGGGAAACCGATAAGTATTTGTGCAAAGTATCGACATGATTGAATACTTGCCTATGAACCTGTAACTGCTGAAAGCTGCCTGCACCTCAAACTTAAAAGAAGAACCAATCAAAAATGACCGAAAGAGGTGCAAAATTCAACACTTGATCTCCTATACATAACGTAAGAGTTCTTGGTTTTGTCTTGTAGTAACACCCAATGGTTTGGTGTACATTTCACAAGATCCTCAAGCCTTGATATGATTTCAGAGTGACATCAACGGGAAACTAAAATCTTAAAAGTGAAATGTTTAACTAATTTCAGTACAATTTATACAACTTTTAGACAGAGAAGACTGACTCTTTCTGTAAACCTGAACCCTTCAGATAAAATGCAAAATACTGTAAGCAGTCCAGATGATGCTAAAGGTGTTTCTCCTGCACAGAGCTGGTATATGCAGAGTAAAGTACACAGGGAGAGCAGATTTAGAGGATGTTTTAATATACTTGCTTGAGTTGACTTGATGGAATGCTTCATCTAGCATCTTTTGTACATTTTTGGTGTGTATTCTCTGCTCTAAACAAAACCACACTACCCTTACACTCCTACCCAAAGAGTGAAATCATATTATACACTTATCTGACAAACCTTGCTACAGTGTTACACAAAACCTTCTTCTTATCTTACAAGGGGTCAACTGTTAAATTACAGGTCTATTTAGAGGGGACGGGGCTAGGAGCGGCAGATCATCTAAAAGTACCATATTTAGTGTGATAGACATGTATAAGGCGTAAACAGCACAGATTTTCATTCAAATAAAAAAGACGAAATGCATAATCAAAAGCTGTGAGCTAAGCAATGAAATGATCTACGAAGCATTTACACTGCTACTGACAGACGATACATGAAGGCATTGACAGAAGTTCAATGGCGTCTGTATTTTTAGGCACCGTGTTGATGTGAGATATGATATGTGTTTGTGAACACAGGGGATATAATATGTGTTTGCGTGTCTGCTTGTTGGGAGCAGCAGAATAGACGGACAAGGGGTCATGTAAGAAGCCAAGTCATGGTACATGTACAGATTTCCAGGAGTTCATGTCAAAAGACGAGAAAAACGTGAGACAGGGGACAGCTTGAGCAGCAACAGCAAGCCGCCTGTGAGAAACATCAGCTAGAAATGAAATAATAAAGAATTAAAGAAGAAAGGCATAAGTGATGAGAGAAATTAACTCACATAAGATAAAAACAGTGGAAAACACAAGGGGAACTTCTCTGCCTGTGAGCTCCCTGTTGACTCGACGTAGGCAGTGGCCAGAGGTGAAGAAGAAAAGTGTGAGACTGAAAGAGAGAGTAAGAGATACAGAGACCGAGGGGCAGAAAGGAAATGGAGAGAGCTTCACAGCTCCCTCTGCAGTCTAAATGAAGTATTCTTTCTTTTCTTCTGCGTGTGCGTGGTTGCCCTCAGCGTTGATGATGGCTGTGTCGGCATCTGGCGCATCGTCGGCTCCTTTGGCTTCGTTCGTCAAATATGTTCCTGTGTAACGAAAAACAAATACATTTCAAGGAAAACAAATATGGAGCAGCCCTGCATGGTGTTGGCTGCCAGAGGCAAAAAAAAACACATCTAAAGACAACATCAGTGATGCTACATTATTCATAAACAGAATGATGAGAAGCTAGGATAGTGTAGTATGTGTAAATACAGCAGAAAGTGTAAAACTTGACAGATACAGCAGATGAGTATAAAAACATATAACATATAAGAACATTATTGGCAGTGGTGGCAGTTATTATAGTCTATCCATCTAAAATGCACACCCAAAATAATTTGATGCAGCTCTCAGAACTAAGTTTTGTAGTTAATGTTGAACTGTATTCATACATTCTCTTGCAGAAGCTTTGCATCTACTGTATTAGCCCAGATTATGCCATACATGCCTTTTTCCAGAATGATTTAATCTACACAGCAATGTGTATCTTTCTTTTTTTTTAATGGAAAAACATGCGCCAAGTTAACAGACCTTTATATTAAAAGTCAGTTTCCATTACAACAATAATGGAAATATTTATTTTGCCTTTGACTTGAAATGAAAAAGTAATTTGCAAACATATGCATGAAACTTCTTAAGATGAATCAGGGAACCGTCTTTCAGTGTGACAAAATTCAAAGATTTTTTACCAGACAGTTAGGGACGGCTAACACAAAGGTTGGGAAACATTGGGAGCCCATGCCTGCTTGGGCCCCGACCACCCATTTATAACCCTCCCTAAATGTGCCTGATTTCTTCTGTCCGTCACTGAAGGTATGTCTTAATGATGTAAATTATGAATCAGACTGCACTCAGTTAGGACACGGACCACTGGTTCAGTGAGCCTTGTCTGGTGTCCATTTTGCTTTTACCTTTATGCCTGGCCAGGTATCTTCCCAGAACAATTATTAAACACAAGGTGACAAAGACCACAACAGCCACCACTCCTCCGATCAAGGCATGGTCAGTGCCATGCTGCCCCAGTGCGTTGGGATCTGAGGAGAGACAAAGGGAGACAAAGAGAGAAGATAAAGGTGTCAGTTAGAGAGGTTAGGGAGTGAGAACAAAGGAACAGGAAATGAAAGACAAAACCAAACAAAAAGTAGATTATTTCCAGATTGTTCCTTCTTTAACAATTGCTCTGACTGCTGTCATTCCTCTCCCGTCACATCATGCAGTGAGGGCAGAGCAGCACAACTCTCTGAGAATAGTAAAACAGAAAACGAGAAGAAGAGCGAGGGACAAAGAGACCAGGAGACACACATTGGCCCTGCAAAATGAAGGAAAATGAGAATACAAGAGGGATTTGAAAAATAGAGGTGAATAATTCATGACCACCCCCACAGTGCCGGAGGGGTCCCCCAACATGCAAACCAGGGCAGTGAGGAAGAGTTGTACACAGTAAATAAATCATCACATGGAAAAAAAAAAAGGAAAGATCAATCTATTTCTGGTACTTTGAGAGGAAGAATTATTGTTGGGAAATGTCAGAGAGTTGCTACTGGTCTCCGGCTGGTTGAAAAGCTGCAGAGATGATAGCAGAGTCATAAAAGAGTGAGGTATCTACTCATGCAATACCCCGTAAAAGGCTTCCCCCTTTTCAACAATAGCTCATTTCCATTATTCACACTGTCTTCTTTTTGCTCAAAGTCTGATTTTTCAAGGTAAGAGTAAGGACAGGACACTGATGCACTCGAGGAGTAAGGACCCACTGTGTGCAAATTTACAAAAAAGTCGACAGTGACAGCATTGAGGAGATGGGTAACGGAAAAGCCTGTATTATTCATATCAGTCCATGACACCTGAGAAATTATGGTAGCACGATCTCATTATCATCTTTCAAGTGTCATGGCATGTCATACACAACCTTGCCACTTTGTGTGTATATTTATGAGTGTATGTGGACTAATGATAGCTAAAGCATGGCACTGTCAGAATGTCAGAGCGGGGAAAGCAGTGACAGAAGGATGGGTTATACATACATACAGCACACATCATATACTGGCTCAGTTTCTCTTCACCGTTCTCTTTTTCTTACTGTGTCTGCCCATGTGGCCAAATTGAACAGCTGGCTTGCTTTCGCTCCATAAGCCTCCATGGTCGGAGTGACCAGGCCGTCACACTTCACTGCTTCTCAGTGGACAAACACACGCTCACACTGACACACACGCTCATAGACACAGATGTGAGTAATGTGGCTTCACTGTACTGCAGTTCTGCTTGGTTGGTGGAGCAGAGAGTAGAGGAATGTTCCCCTGGCAGGACCCAGCAGGGCGAGGACTGGGGCGTTAAGTTACACGGCTGTGTCTTCTCTCCTCTATCTGTCAGGACAGTGTGTGTGTGTGTGTGTGTATGTTTTCCTTAACCATCAAACACATTCACTGTCTGATTGCTGCGCTTCTGCTGCCTGTTTGATATGTAAGACTTTGAACTGTGAGTCAAAAGCCATTGACTTTCTCCAGGACGTGTCGTCTGATCCTTTAATAGATCATACGATATAGAATGTTGACATGAAGTCAAGGTAAAATATGTACTTATAAAAAGTCAAGGGTAATCCACTTAGTCTTTACTGTGTGTTTAATTTATTCCAAACACTTGAAAGTTTTCATACTGCATGCTGAATGAACTGATTGTTCATTTAGCACAATCAGTTCATTGTGCTCAATGATGTGTGTAACTCCAAAGTGTGGAGTTACTCACTGTAAATCCAAAGCTGTTCCAAAAGTTGATTATTAATTGATTTCTTTAGGTGATTACTTGGAAAATACTTATTTGAATGCATGAATGAGTTGTACAAAAAATGCAGAGAAAGTCTTCAAGCAATGCTACTTGAGCCAGTTTTGACTATGGCTGGAAACTGAAATGAAAAAGAACATAAAATGAAAATGGAACCTTCAAGAAAGGAAAGGAAAAAGTCCCAAAGGAAACATACTGTTGTCTTTCACCTTCTTGTATTCAAATGTATCAACATAAATCCCAATTAGTACAACTCTATGAAAATAATTAACTTTGACTATAGACTGCAAAGCATTGTGGGATGGCAATATCTTCTTTTCTTTATCAAATGATGGTTAAATGTTTCCCATGCTGATAGGATTACTGCAAGAGGCACTGAAGCTCCTTAAAAAAAAGACTATTGGACCATCATAGCCAAAGGAAACCCTGTGAGTATCTCAAAGATGCTACCGGCTTTTAACCATAAGAAGCATAATCTTTGGCTAAACTGTCATAAATCATGTTATATTAGGGGTAATGTAGAGGTAAAGGGTAAAGGATCTTGGGAAGGTATAATAATGTGAAGGATAGCTCTGCTGTACTGTTAACTTTAAAAAAAAAAAAACCTGCTTCCATGTGTCAAATATGGTTCTATTTGAGCTAAAAGAAATCACTAAAACCCAACTAAAAACCAACCACATGTTTTAATGCTTCCAAGCAGGGTCTGTAAACTGAATCCATCAAGTACATATGTGACTGAGCTAGATGGACCAGTTTTAGTGCTTTAACATACCTTTTATGGAGCTGTTACCTACTTTCATATTTACAGTTTTGATTTGTTTTATTTGTCTTCTTCTGCATTCATCTAAACTCCAGCTTTATGGTTATGCAAGTGTAAAGTGAATTATTTCTGAGGTGAAAGTTTTAAAAGATAGTCCAAGGCTCAAGACATAAAAACTGAGAATCATAAGACACATAATGTAATAGGAATTGCTAAACCCTTTTTAATCATGTTTGAAGCCAAATAAAGTATCTATATGTCAGTAATATCATATTTTCATTTGAATATTCCATCAACTTGATATTGAATGGGCATTGAAAGCCTGTGACAAAAAAACCCCCCAAAAAACAGTTCTTCCACTGTGTCCCTATCAACTCAGTTCTATTATACTATATTATATTATATTATAAAATAACAGATTAATAAAAATACAGCAAGTGTATTCATAGAAAGACAGGGAAAGACTGAAATTGAGTGAAACTAAAAGGCAGAAATTTAATTTGGACCAAGAAGAAAAAGGAAAGCAGACAAGAAGAGATTTTGTGTAGGAGGTTATACATTTTCATGACTCAAGAACACATTATCTTTTAATAAGGACATATACGTTCTTCTCTGTATGATTTAATATTGGAGAATGGCAGAGAAAACTCTTCCTTTAATATTCATAACACCCTCCTTGTCACCTGCCCTTGTGAGTTGGGCTTGTTTAATAAATTAAAAGAGGTTAAAAGGGGTATTCTGCGAGCCAGTGCCAGGTCAAACGGTACTAAAAGTCTTCTTCCTAAACACCCTCAGTAACTCCTCATCTTATGAGAGACTGGCTCTCTGTGGGATAACTCAGATAGGATATGTGACACTGATAATGTGGCTGTGTAATGTCTAGATATGGAGAGAATATATTCTAAAGACATTGTAATGGTCAGATTAAAAACAACTTTCTCCCCTAATGAAGAAAGATTATTACTTGGCTATTTTCATGTAATGTATACATTACACAAGGTATACAGCATTGTCATTTGACCAACAGCTGGCTTCAACACCCCTAAGCTTTTAGCTGGTTTCAGTAAATTTTCAGGAATTTTGAGATTAATTGCAAAGTAATGTTTGTAGAGAATATCTTAACTAACAAAAGAAACGACTCCTAACCAAGCGCTCTAAAATTCGGAAATGGAATCTGCTATCACAACTAGAGCCTAATGAGGCACAACAAAGCAAGGTGGAGCCAGGACTACAAGTCAGGCAGGATACAACATCATCACCGCCATCCGAGAATGGGTACCAAGCCCCAATAAAAATCCCTGATAAACTTGCAACCTTAAAAGGAGGTGAAGATTAAAGCAACATATGGAGAGGTGAGCCTACAATCAGAACTTCAAAAAGGTGCAATAGAAAAATAACTCACTTAGAAATACGACAAAATGTCCATACCTGGAAACAGCCAAAAAACAAAAACAAAAAGTCCCAGCTCTGCCTACCCACCTGAGAAGGTTCACTTAGGACATTGAAGCCAGGAGAATAAATGGGACATTCTCAACTGAACCATTTGAAGTGTACTCTCACGGGTAGGGTAATAAGGTGATAATAGAGCTACCATGGGCAGAGACTGAAAAATATTGGAAAAGCTATAGGAGAGAGGCCTCACATTACGACACTGCTCCATGGGTGGTGAATCTATGAACTGATCCTCACAGTCTCAGAGAACAAGAACCAGTCACCGACATTGTAGGAGACATTCAGGCAACAGTGTCAAGTATGGTTAGCTGGACTGTACCAGGTTCTGAAATGCAAACCTAATGGCAAAAAAAATAAAAAAATAGGCTCCATGAATGCCTGGGAGCACAAATGGAAAAAGCTGCTAATGGATGGGACCAACCACTCAAGGTCATAAGGTTCTCCTAGCAGGCATCATAGCAGATGAAATGAGTATGCACATGGCTCATTACTTAAGTGGGACCCAAATGGGAATTGGGTGTAACATCAGAGAAGCTAAATATCAGCTACTGATTGATAGAAACTGTCACTCAAGACTGTATGATGACAACAAAAACAAGAAAACTCCTCACAATGAATGGTGGGTTTCTCCCCACGTTCAGCTGCCTGAGACTGTACAATTAACAAAAGCAGGGAAGGCCGGATCGTAGCTACTTCAGAACTTCAGAACCCCAATCCAGGATGAAATGACAAAGATCCAGAAATACACCAGGAAGATGCCCCTCAGTGATGAGCTGCTGAGTGAGATTGTCAGGCAAATGAAATAGAGTGAAGGGGAGTAGGAGGAAGCAGAACCATCGCTGAGGGATAAGTCTCTGCACAACTGGTTCTGCCAACAGACCGAAGAGGTGGCTGGGAAGAAGTCATGAAGTCCTATCAGTGACTCAAAAAGGTGCTAGAGAGGCACTATGGCGCTATAAAGGCACTGATGATGGCAGTGTCTTTATTGCAGTGGGCAGGAACTTCCCAAAAAAGTTCTTTACTGCACCAGAGAAGAAGAAGAGAGTACAGACAGAGTACAGTCTACTGTGGTGCTCCTGACCATCTTCTCAGACACACAAGCTTCAGTCTGACAGTTTGTAATCAATAATCCAACCCCAGGAAGCTAAGCAAACTGCTTCGGGTCTTAAAACAGATTTACTTTCTTAGGCAAGCCAAGGACTATGATGGTGAGGAATATAAGGGCAACTATTCTGTAGTTGCTGAAGGAAAATGAGTGAGATTATTTAGGTGCCGGGACAAGGCAAGATGTCTTCGTCAGCACTGGCAATTTCTCATGACTTAGGTCAAGTTTGATGAGGTGCTGTAAAATCCCACATATCTTTTCAGCACAGGCCTGCAGGACCCTTGTACTGACACTATCTTGACCTGCGGCGTTGTCCTGGTTCAATTTTACCAACTACTTCTTTACATGACTGCTAGAGATAGAAAGGCTGGAGGGGGAGGCAGATGAAGTCTCAGTATGTGCTGATGATGGGAGTGATGCTGATGAGGCTGTGTTATTATCTGTGACTAAGGTTCAGGATGACTCTGTTGAGATGTGACAGGAAGGCCATTTTGCTATTGTGTAGAATATCATTACAAGATCTCCTGTGTGTTGCAATATATCATCCTGAACACTGCCTTTCATCTAATGCCATCTTTTTTTATAATAGTCAGAAATGATCTGACATAGTGTCCTTTAATCCATCATATTAGTATGCTATTCTGATTGCCCTCTCCACACTCCTACTTAACACACAGCACATCTCTGGCATTCTCTCTCTTTCCCCCTTGGCTTTAAATTTATTTCATAATGAAATTCATACCCTACAGGCACCTTTTCTTCTTTTAGATTCTGCTTTTTTCCGTTCTCTGTTTTAGATGTAGCTCTGTGAAGCAATAGGTTCACTTGCTCAGATCAATAAAGCAGCAACAAGCCTGGGCATGAGCTTATAGAGCTGCTGTGCCCTTGTGTCTGTAGTGTGGGTCAGAGAATCTTTGAATGTGTCTGTGAGCATATCATTATAGTTAAAGAGACCATATAAGTTTGAAACTATATAAAGCCCTAGAAACTAAGCAATGACAACCAATCTTTTTTACTTTCAAAATTAAGTTCGTAATGTGTAAGTGCATAATATACACAGCTTTTTCTGACTTTTTAAAATCTATCTTTAACTTCTTTTACAAAAACAGGTTTTAGATGTTTTCCCGCTTCAACACACCTGATTCAAATCAGTGCATCATTAGTAAGCTTGTGCAGAACTTAGAAATCTTTTGAAGAGATATACTTAATCTGAATCAGGTGTGTTGAAGCAGAGAAATATCTAAACCCTGCAGCACAGTGGCCCTAGAGGACCGGATTTGGACATCCCAAATTCAAGGCACATGGTTGGTTTGGATCGTACTTCACCACTTATCCTTCAAGGTGAGGACAAGCATCTGCATCCCATTGTCCCTCCACAGAAGTGCCCTGAGGCTTGGTGCTGGGCCCCCTCCTCTTTAAAACAAACACCACATCCCTGGGCCTGGTCATCGCCCCCTATGGCTTTAAATGACAAATCTCTATGTAGATGATACCCAACTTTAATTCCTGTAAGATGACCTCATAGTTTCATCATGGATCCCAGATTGTCTGTCTGACATAACTGCATGGATACAGGAACACCACTTTAAACTAAACCTATCTGAAAGGGATGTAATTGTTATACGCAGCAAAATACCAATAAAAATCACCTCTTCCTCTTTTGACTGTCTCTCAGCCATGACACTTTGAACTTTATGTACACTTTTTAGTGTACTGAAGATTGAATATTCTCCCTCCTGTCCCCTTCCTGTATGCAATTTTGGATAAAAGCATCTGCTCTCTAAATGCAAAATGTAAAATCATGTAAACACATACATCATATCTAGTTAAGGGTTTTTGGATAAGCATTAACTCTCTTGCAAATGAAGAGCACAAGTTACTGACAGCTATTGTGTGCGTTTGTTGAGAAATTCACAGAAAGGTGCTCAGTGACAATCAGTGGACAAAAATTATGCTCACTGAGAATTTGTAGATTGCAATGACACTTCACAAACATCCCCAACACTTTCACAACAGGCAGTACACAACATGTCTGGAACAAAAAAAAGACTATTGGTGCTTTCATACTGTCGTACATTCTGACAAGATACAATATAACCATAAAACTCAAAACTAAGATGTGACAACAAAGAAACTTAGAAAACATCCTCGCTGTAGAGGGAGTCCACAATTACCTGTATTCTATTATGAAAGCACAATGTCGAGTAAAAGTCTTTTCTCTAACAATGTCTGAAAACACTGCACATCACATCATCAACTGTGAACATAAAGAAACACCTGCTACTCTTTTTTTTTCTATATTTCTATTCCTCTGTAGTGAGGGCAAGTTAAAGTTAGAGACACAAAAGAAAGACGACCATTCAAGTAGAGCAATAGTCAACAAAAGAAACAATTACAAACTACAAAGCCTTAATCTTTGATTATGCAAATGTTTTTCTTTTTTAAATGAAACTCAAAAATTCACAAATTTACATTTGATGCTAGTTCTACAGCCTGGATGAACGAGTGCCTCACGGCGGTAACAGAGCCAAAAGACTTCTGTGTCCAACTTTGAAAACATGCACCCAAGCACAAAAGAGAAGATGTTACTGAATCGTGTGCATTTGTGTGTGTCCTTGCACATTGCTGCTTGCTGGGTCAGAGTGGATTAATTAGATTCTGAAAACAAATTACCTCAGCTAATCATTCAATAAAGCCCACATGTGGACACTATCTTGAATATTCAACCACCTCCCTTTTTTTCCCCCCTTCTTCTTAGAATGAGAAGAATTTGTGGTCGGCAGGGTAACTGCATCAAATAATAAGCACAGCAAGAAATTAATCATATGAATTAATTAAGTTGCAAGAATCTATCAAAGCAGCTTGAGGGTCTGCAAAATTCATAACCTCTCAAAAAGAAAAGAAAAGAAAACAGCAATAAAACATGACAACGGAAGAAGCAGGAAGATACCATCACTAAAAGCTTTGCAGTAACTTAAGCTAAACTGTATTCCTGCAGCTTTTCAGATATTTTCTGTCATACATCACAGTGTTGCTGGACTGCATGAATCAACTACAGACAGAGAGCCCAAAGAGAGAGATTTTTGAGGAATGTTGCATCATCAAGCTCAACAATATCCTATATGATATGAGGAGAGAAAAATTAATTAAAGACCAAATAGAACTTCTTGTCCACTTCATGCCCTTGTATGTATGTTCTTCCTTAATATTGCTGAAAGTGTCCTCTGCTATTGAGATTTAATAAGAGAACGGCTATCACATGTAATTCATAATACCAGCGTAGCTAGCTAATGATTTCTCTCTTTCTATCCAACACTTTATTCCAAATTGTTGCTATAACTCTTCCCCAAAGCAAGTTAATGTGACAGGTCATCAATAAACTCGCCCAACAATAAGTGGAAAGACCTTTGCGTTTTGTTTTAATTTCTCCTGTGCTCCTCAGCTTTATGGTGTGGGGAGTAGGGAATTGAGGGAGAAATGGGTCAGTTCTGTCCAATATTTAACCATTTCACCATTATAGGCAGCAACTAACCAGTTGCCTTTGATACTCGCCCTCAAGAAAATATATCCTTAACTCATCACATAGCCGGATCCATGTCCTCCATTTTAAAACGAGATCAATAGCAATGGAATAAAACTGTTACAAAATCCCTCCAAGGAATGAAAATTGTCTCTTTCCTTATTGAGTTTTCACCTAAGGTCGGTCTTCATTCTTAAGAACCTTCAAGGTGAATGTGGGGTTAAAGCCATAAAATATCACCTGTGCAGAGTGACCAGCCCTTATAATTTACAACCAAATTTTATCAGCAACAAAGGACAATTCATTGTAATTTCAAGAGTCTTAATAAATATAAAAAGGAAGAAGGGATATTGTTAAACAGGCAATCCGTCTCATTGATGTTTCATATTCGTGTCATCTCCACTCATCTCTGCAACATAATTAAAAAATTTCTCCAGATTTCTTCTGAGATTTCTTCCTTCTGGTTTGCTAAGGATGTTAAATTTGGTCAGGAAAGATTTAGAAGAGGAGTTAAATCACTACTTCCCTTGTATTGAGTCACTTAATGACATCTCAGCCACACACACACACACACCCCTGTTCGTATTCTCCACTGAATACAGGCCGCATACATTCATCTTCCGAGAACACTGGGTTCGTAGCGTGTTCAGGTCAGTAAACCAGAGAAAAGCTACTAGTCCCAATGGAGTACCTGGAAAAGTACTTAAAGCATGTGCCGACCAGCTGTCCACTGTGTTTAATAAGATCTTCAACCTCTCCCTGACATAAGCCACCGTCCCTCTCTGCCTCAAATCAGTCACCATAATCCTTGTCCCCAAGAGCGCCACCATCAGAAACCTCAGTGACTTCAGCCCCATTGCCCTAACACCCGTGGTTGCTGAATGCTTTGAGAGGCTGATCTTACAACACATCAAAGAGTGCCTAACTCTCAGCCCCTACCAGTTTGCATACAAAGCAAACAGGTCCACAGAGGATGCTGTCTAAACTGCTCTTCATATTGCCCTGCGCTACGTAGAACATCATGGGACTTCAGTCAGGTTGCTCTTCGTCGACTACAGCTCGGCCTTTAATACCATCATTCCAGACATCCTAACAACCCTGGATTTCCCCCCTGCCACCTGCGCATGAATTAAGAACTTTCTTTCAGACCTCCCACAGGCGGTGAGCAATCTCACCTGCCCTGATGCTCAGCACTGGTTCTCCACAGGGCTGTGTGCTGAGCCCTCTTTTGTATACCATATACACACACAATTGTACTCCCATCCATCTCTGTAATACCATAATAAAATTTGCAGATGACACCACCTTGCTGGGGCTAATAACCGAGGCCGATGACTCAGCCTACATGGATGATGTGCAGCGGCTGACAGAGTGGTGTAACAGGAACAATCTGTCTCTCAACACCAAAAAAAACAAAACAAAAGAAGTGGTCATGTGGTCACTTTAGTTAAAAAAGAGAACAAAAGTTTAGAGGCTAACCCTATCCTCTGAACCGTGACCATTCTCTAGTCTCTGCTCCTGGATTCTCCTCAAGTGTGTAGACACTGCTATCAACTTCAAATGGAAAAGAATGGCCCTGTATTTTGCTGTGGACTAACACTCATAAAGAACATTTCGGTGGATGGATTACCATGGTAACCTCCACTGTCAGTTTAAACATTGGATTGAAACCAACTTTATGGTATCAGTTTAAGTGAAAACAGCAATTTCTTTCATGTTATAGTCTGCACTTTGATTAAAAGTCTCAAGGATCTCTACACTTTTATCTTGAGATTCTTTTAAGGGAACAACTACTGGGCCTCAGAAAAGAGAAGTTTTACTCTGCATGGTGGTAGATGGGTATTATTTCAGGGTTTTTTTCTGTTCTTCTCCACAGGCACAGACAGTAGGCATGAATAATTGCTGGCCTCTCAGCAGTGGGTCCTTTTTCTGCAGCAATAACAGGCTACAGGGGCTGAGTTTGGCCACACGAATGCTGATTATGAGACGCAAATGGTAAATATTTTAAACACCAAAGAAGCCCTTGTGTATGATTCAACCTTTCAGCTTCACAAGGTCAAAGCTAATTTGCAAGTCAGAAAAAAAAGGCATTTGGCATATTTCAGAGAACTCAGTGCTGGTGGGGGAGTTTGTGTGTGTGTTCATGGAAGGGAAGATGTGATGACATTACATAGACCTGTGATACTTAGCGAAAGAGTTATTATAGCCATTAAGGCTGGCCGGGCTATTGAAGCAGTGTGAGTGTTGAGCATACCTGCCAGCACCTCATTAATAAAGAGAATCACAGACTGCAGTTATGAATCAGTCCAGGCAGTATACAGAATGGATGAAAAACAGGGGAATCTCCTCCATTCCTGTACACTAGCTACGATCTAAAAGTCAACAAGTGAAAGAATTAAAGCTGTAGTTTCCTGTGAATTTTACATTTCCCATTAGAGCCAGTGAGCCTACAGTATTAAATATTTATTCCATAATATTCAAGCAAGGATGAATAAATGTTTCCATTAAATGGTGCATCATTATATTGCCGACTAATACTTACTGTCACAATGTAAGCAAAGCTAGACATAAAAAGATGTTATTGTCAAATCATACAAAAAAATACCTAGATGATTCAGTAAATAATTCATAATAAATCCCTTAAGCTGAGTAACCCTATATTCGAACAGAAAGGAGAATCGTCAGCTGTTAATTTCAGAACCGTGGCTATGTTATGCCTGGAATGGAAATACTCTTTTTCTCACATGTTTGGATTATCTGAGATGACATCTGTTAGTGACAAAGTTAATAATTTTAACAAACCTGAAAACAAGCAAAAAGCTCAAAATCCCCACACTTATTGCATTTGACCTTAAGTGCTTGTGACTCATTCAGACTAATTTATCTTGCATAAAATCTCAAACATTGCAATGTATGGTATTACCACCCCTGTGATAAATCAAATAATTTATGCCTGTCTGTCAGTCATTCAGGGAGCTAATGACAGTATTCTAAAACTAATAATAGTATAACACGAAGTGAGGAAGACAATGAAATTACTAACCACAATGATTTCTTTGACACTTCATTGTCAGCTAAGATATCATGACCGTGACAGCCCAACCAGGCCTAATAACGGCTCCTCTGTATGTTTCTATTGCTGTAAACATATGCTCTGGAAGCATTACCCCAGGCTGTTTTCAGAGGGGCTCAGTTATAAGCAAAGTTATAACACTGAAGATCTGTAAAGTTTAAGATGTGCACAATTAGAGTAATCAAAAACTGTCTAATGGCATAAAACTCAGCCCAAAGCTAAAGCCTGACAAACAAACATCTCTTCAAATTGTCTGTGGAAGAAACAATTTTAACCTGCACTGTATCACTTACCTGATGCCTGCCGGAGGAGTATTATATCATAACTAGAGTATCAATATGATATTGACATACCTGAGAAAACTATGGGGGTTAGGAAGCACGCTTGGAGAAAAAGAGATCCTGACATGACATGAAATTTTGGGGAATGGCATTAGAGCCATGCTTATTGTTGAGAGAAGGTTGACATTAACCTCAAACCGCATCTATTCTTAAACCTAAACAATCAATTCAGGTGTCTAATAATAACAATGAAGGGGATGAATGTGGGGAAGAAGGCAAACTTCCTCATTTTTAAATGAAATGGAATTAGTTACCGACTTTCTAGTCTACCTTGAAGCTTAAGCTACTTTTTCTTCATTGTAAAGAGAACTTGAGAGAGTAAGAAATCTATCAACATAGTTAATGTTGCAAAACCAAGATGATTTATATGTCTATATTTTGTCTATAATTGCAATTATGTAATTTTTTGTCAGTTTAAATGTGTGTAATAACCTACGTTAATAGTGGCATCACCTACAGAATGTTATGGAATTTTTAGTGTTTAACTGGCCATCTTGAGGAAGGTGGGGATGGTGAAAGATGCAAACCCATGGACCTTTATGTAAGGGATCGCTAATTTGAAATTTGTCCTGTACAATGTTTGTCATAGTCATTATATTTTTGTAATTCCCTCACACTGCTGACTCCTCCTTTGTACAGCACTCACACTTGTGAATGGTTAGAGTCAGATTTAATCCACACTCGTTGGGGCGAGATGTTGCCAAGTATATCGTCAAAAATGAACAGGATTACGGCTTACTCATTTTACTTCTCATCGGTCAAGATTTCCATTATGGCACAAGAATACACCCGGACAGAAAACTGCAGCCTAGGGATACGTTGCCACCTCTCTTACAACCATGGACTGTGAACATATTTTTTGTTCTAATGTATGTTTTCTGGTGAGATTGGGCTGTCATGACCATGACTGAACACTTGTCAATCCTCTTGGGGAGTGCAAAAAAACAAAAAAGAGAAAGTGCAAAGACACATTACAAACTTATGACAGAAAAACAATGCTTGGAAACTGGGACAAAAGGCAAGTTAGCCAATATAGCCTCCATTTAGGGGAGGAATTTATCATATATTATTTAAGATTATCAATTGCTGGTATAAAGTGAAAACTGCATAGCATTTTCCCTTACCATCAACGCACAAAGCAAAAACAGTTTCTCATAAAGGACTTGAGCTCTTTTGTTAGTAGATGGAAGTGGTTGTGTTGAAGTGGAAGTGGTAGCCTGCTTGGGCTGTTGAGCTGCTCTTTGTTGGGAGGCGTTTCAGACTCACCTGGGGAAGTCATGTGATTTCAGCTGAAGTCCAGTATAACTGAGACAGCAGCACAAAGACCTGTACACTTGAAAGAGCTTGTCATAATATGCTAATGTTCTACATGCAGGCTGTGTTGCTGAAGTCACCGTATGCATTTCTGTTGCACAGCAGGACGACTTTATTAAAAAGAAAAAAGCAAAAAGAAAGGCATCATAGGGCCCGCTATAGCTCCACAGTTGTTTGCTTTCATCCAAAGCTTGTGAAAAGACCTGGTAATAAATCAACTAGACACATGAAAACAGATAGTGTTGTAATCCTGTGAGTGGGGACGCGGTGAAAGAAACTGATATTTAGATTCCCTGAAGATACACTGAGAGTCTCAGCTCCGCTTGTGTCCCTGCACTACACAAACAGACATCAGAGTCAAATTGAGGCACACTGATGAGGAACATGGAAAGGCGTGTGGAAGCCTGTTATCTAATGGGGTCTTCAGAGAGATGTGAGGACAGAGGGGAGGAAACAGAGAAGGGAAAGGAAACTGAAACAAAGGCGAAGCAGAGGAAAAGTAGTGGGGGAGTCAAGACTCCTGTGGGACTTCAAAAAATGGTAATTTACAGAAAGCAGTAGTGATGAGGGGAAATTATTCTGAGATGGGAACTATGGAACACCATGAAGTTGAGAGAAGCATAGAAGAGAAGAGGCAAGACTAAAGGCAATCTTAGTTACATTTATATGGTGAGAAAACAGACATATGTAGTACTTGAAAATGAGACAGAAAGAAGGCAAAGGCAAAGGATCATGGTTAGAAGTTTCTAACATTAATATTTAAAAATATCAATTTGAAGCTGAACTGAATGTTTTGTGAGAAAATACACTATGTTTAATATATTAAAACATTAGATTTTTTCACAGTATAAATGACCAGTCTACACAATTTTCTCGAGAAAGCCTGTTGCGTATTTGTAATAACTTTAGAAACCACGATCAAGATGATATATGAGTTAGTAAGCTCTTTCTTATAGAGCCTATAGCTGCACTTAAAAGCTGATATGCCAGGTGTCATGTCAGCATTTGCCTTGGCCACAAGCATAAAGCAGGAATGCCTTCTCAGAGATTTGTAACATCCTTTGCATTTTTCCATTTACTGCAATTTATCTGGGTCGCAATTATGCCAAAACATCCTTATACCAAGCCACATCCCCCAGCTCCTTTTTTAAAATATGCTGATGCTTTCACTTTTCAGGTGGGAAATGTAATCCCTCCAGCCTTTTCTGGGTTTGCCACATAGTCTCCTCCCAGTTGGATATGCCAGACTGCCTCCATAGAGACGCCTCCCATTGGGAGATTGGTCAGATGCCCAAATCAACTCAATTCTCCTTTAAATGCAGAGATAGTTAATCCGGACATGGTGATAGACCTTGAGGGTTTTACTCATTTTATTGCAAACTTACACTCTACAACAGGGGGAATCATGTCAGCCATTTTGACTTCCCCAAAGTAGTTAATCGGGGGATGGCTGGGGAAGAGATACCATGAAAGAGAAAATAACACAATTTTTAGGTAACAGACACCCAGGCTTACTTTACTCAATCACTTAAAACATGCCACCTCACAAAATCCCAGGGGAGATATGGACTTAAGTTAATTTGTGTTCATACACTGTTTGATTCACAAGATTAAGAAGCTTGCCCAGTTTTTAGCAATTTAGATGAAACCAGCATTATCTTGTCTGAACTTCAGACAAGATAATGAGGTTGAGATAGCTTTAAGAAAGCTTCAAGAAAGAGTATAAACAAAGCCCAATAAAATGTTCCAGATCTCGTGAGACACTATCTCTACAGTAGTGGCTTTAAAATTTAAAAAAAAAAAAAAAGTCTGCATGGCATTGGTGCGAATGGATGGTGATGATGGCAAATGAATTCTCCCCGGATATCAGCTGATCTTCCGGAAAATTATCCAGAGTAACACAGAACTGTGTGCATGTCATCGTCTTCTGCAAGAATGAGAAACTTAAAGCTTGACACAACCTGATCCATCATGTTTTCTTATCATAGACGGCATCCAGTTATTCATTATCAAAATAATAATGCTAAAGTACACGGCTACAACAGCGGCTTTCACACTCTGGAGAAATAGATCCTACAAAAACACCAAATACGTAGTAACTGATAGTTCTCTAAGACTTAAGAGTCATAACATCTCCATTTCCCCAGACATTTTCAGATGGACATTTGCCACTTTCATGCTCCAGGGTAAAAGGGTCCTGGAATCTTTGAAATACCAAGAGGACAGTTGATAGAGGATGTGAACAGAAAGACTATTCAGGTAGAGACACAAAGTCGGATTAATGTCCTTAATGTAAAGTGAGTATGCCATTGTTGATAGAACACACACAAACACAGAGTTTGTTAACTGCCCTAAAGGGGTGATCATTTAAACAAAAATATTCAGGCAAAACTGTAAATAGCTGAGAAAAAAGGAGATGTAAAAGTAAGAGAGAAGTGGGAGCACAGAGTAGCATGCTGAGGGGGCTGTGGTGGGGGTGTTACTGTACCTCTGTTGCCAGTGACTGTGGGGTCTGAGGCGTGGGTATTTAACTGAGCTGTAGGATCTGGAGGGATGGGATGTAGGGGGGGAGTGGTGGATGGAGGCAGGGTGGTGGGGGCGTCTGGTGGAGGGCACAGACAGACATATGTACACAAAAATAATACAACAACAACAAAAGTGAGTTCACACAGAAAAGTAATGCTCTGAAAAACAAAAATGAACGATGTAAAAGATTTTTTCCTGCTGTTGAAGATGTTTACTGTGTGTTGCTGTGGAGTAAAGTGCTTTTTCTCAAAGTATTATTGGGAAATATTACTATAACTTTGAATTTAGTAATAACTGCCTGAATGAAATATTTAGGCCTTTTTCTTCATTTGGGTGTAATAACTAGTTTCATTTTAACATTTTTAAGTTGAGTCTTGCCCCTTCCAAAGAGGTTTGAAATATCAAAGGATAACATTCATGTTGGGAAGCTTTAATTCAGAACAAATCTTCATTAAACTTCCAGAAAGCTAATGTTGTGATATTTCACATTCACTCTTCACTTTTAGTTCCCCGTAATGGCTGTAAACCAGGATGAGACCACATGATGCTGACCTGGTACCTGATCATCACTTATATTTGTGTTCGATCTTGATATTCGAAAGCAAAAATTGCAGGGACAATATGCTATTCTGTTTACTAGAATTGCCCATGATTTTCATGCTCTGTAACATCACTGACAAACAAGCCGCAGCTAAAGACTTTCCTGCCAGCTCTGAAGTATGTGATTTGTGGCACTTTGGTTAAATATCTGAATGTCTCCAACCCAGTCTCACAGCAAAACATAAAACTGTTCTAACCAAATGCCCGAACCAACTCGGCTCACCGTTTTCGATGCAAAGCAGCAGTGGCTCTACTCTGAGTTCCCCCCATGTGGCTGAGCTTCTCCTGCTATCTCTAAAGCTGAGCCCTGCCACCCTCAGAAAGAAAACCCATTTCAGCTGCTTGTATCTGCAATTTCGTTCTTTCGGTCACTACCCAGATGTCACGACCATAGGTGAGGGTTGGAACAAAGATGGACCAGTAAATTGAAAGCTTCACCTTCCGGCTCAGGTACCTCTTCACCATGAAGGGCCGGAGCAGCGCCCTCATTACCACTGACGAAGCCCCAATTCGTCTGTCCATCTTTCACTCCAACCTGCTATCACTCGTGAACAGGATACCCAGATACTTGAACTCCTCCGCCTGAGGCAGGGACTCATTCCCAACCAGGAGAGAGCATTCCACCTTTTTCCAGTTGAGCGCCATGACCTCAGATTTGGAGGAGCTGACTTTCATCCGGGCTGCTTCACTCTCAGCAGCCCTGGCGGAGTCCTACACGCACTGTAAACAAAATCGACTTAGTGCCAAGAATGCGGACACAGCTCTTGATTTGGTTATGTAGAGACCGGACAGCTCCTAAAGCTGTCTCCGGCACCCTGTACTCCCTCAGCAGCCCCCACAGAATCCCTTTTCCCTTTTCCAATTGCCTTTTCCAAGTCTACAAAACACATGTAGGCCCACTGTTCCATGACCTGGGCGAAAACCACACTGCTCCTCCTGAATTCGAGGTTCGACAATCGGTCTGAGCCTCCACTCCAACACCCTAGATTAAATTCCCTGGGGAGGCTGAGTTGTGTGATTCCCCCTGCAGCTGGAACGCACTCTCCGGTCACCTTTCTTAAAAATGGGAACCACCACCCCGGTCTGCTACTCCACAGGCGTTGACCCTGACCTCCATGTAATAATGAAGAGGGGTGTGAGCCAAGACAGACCCACCATGTCCAGCGCCTTTAGCATCTCAGGTGAACCTCGTCCAACCCTGGCACTTTGCTGCCAGGAAGCTTTTTAATGACCTCAACAACTTCCGCCGAGGCGATTGGTTGTACTGATATGATCGCTTTTTTGGAACTACCTCAGTCAAGGTCCTGAGTGAGCCAAGCTGGTACAATACGGTGATAGTGACACACTGCAGAGCACTGACTGATCAGAGAATCATCACTTGTGTGAGCAAAGAGTGTCTTTGCAGCAGGGCACACCAACATACCTTCCTGTTCTATAATTACATTTGAAAGTCTAGCAATTTACAATATAAATTGAGGATATCTCATGACCAAACAAACAAATAAATTAATAAAATCAATAACAGAGTTTTATGTTTTGTCACTTTTTTTCCTAATTTTGCAGTAAGACTGGGCTGATGTCTCAATTATTTGACATGATGGCTGTTCAGTATACACAGTTCAAGATGCTTAGACCATTAAGAGGCAAAATGAATTGATTTTTAAAGAAAAGTATTTCTATTTACTGCACGTGTGGAAGCGGGGTTCATTGAGGGTATTGAGTAGATAATGTATGTATGTTAAGAGAAAGCCCCGGGCTCCCCACATTTTCTTTGTATTAAGATTGAAAAGAACTGTTGAATGCAAGGGGCTTTTTCTGCAGCAAGAGAACAGAGGTAATGTTGCTAATGCTGTCTTCTTCTTTCTCTGATGAAAGAAAGGGAAAAAAAAAAGTGATTTGACAAATGATCTCAAACACAAATTTCCAGCACTGGTTTTAGAAAAGGTAGTCAAGCGATCATTACTATGCTTTGTTTTAGACCTCTCACTACACGAAAATGGTTGTGCTTCATGCTAGGAAGGGTTTCTCACTGTCACATGCCAGAGCAAAAGAAAAAAGCGATTGAAACATTGTGTGTGACCAAGTTAATGAGGTTACACTACCACCTTGGCTTTAATGTTTATGTCACTCTGCATTTTATGGTGAGCTAGAGGCTTTTAATTGGCTGTGGTAGTCTTTCTCAGGGCCAACCGTCCTCTGTGTCTCGGTGACATTTCAGCGTGACTCACGGAGCAGCTAACTGCGTGTCTGGAGGAAATAGGGAAGAGAGAAAGCGTCTCCTTGTTGGAGGGGGACCATTAAAAAGGTATTTTTCAAGAATTATGGAGGCAGTTGTAAAAGGCTAAAAGGTGTGCTAATCACTAATGAAGGATAGAAACAGACTCTGTGCCATTTGAGGCGAACGAGTAATGAATCTGAATAGGACTCTTTGACCCTCCCGTACCCAGTAGCCTTTTTTGTGGTTCAGAATTTGTCAGTTTAATATCATCGCGGTCATTATGTGCATTGTTTTTTTTTGCTTGCTCTTAGCTTCAGCTGGCATTTGAAGGAATTGTTAGGTGCAGGCACATACCACAGCATGGGTGAGAAGTGCAGTAATTAAAACAGAGCTGTAACAATTAGTCAATTAGTCAAAATAAATTAAATTTACTTTTAATTAAGGGGTTTGGGGAGATGACTGTAAATAGAAAATGCAAAATCAAAGAATACACATAATAAAATGGCTTGATAACAAATTGGTGATCAAACTCAATATGTTCATAAGTCTGCTTTGGACGATGTTTAACCAGCATAGAGATCAGATTTATGCACGGCTCCCTTGCTTACCTGTATCTTAACTTTGCATGGAAGCTTCACACCTTCTTCTGCTTTGATAAAGCTCGAACATTGGAATTAAATTTGAAAGTGAAAAGTAACAAACATAAATGTTAGATGGTATACATGATTAGCCAGTCGTGATCCTATTTTTGTGGCTTTGAATTATCCGATGGAAGCTTCAACTTACTCCGTAACAGACACACGAAAATAATTTCTGCATTTTAAATTTGAAGATCACGTCGCAAATAACAAGTGAAGTTCACTTGTATATTTGTAATGATGCTGTCACGGTAACTGTCAAAGTATAGTTTGCAACGACATCAGTAATTAGTTTTACAATGCTGGGTTTTCACTTAGTCTTTCGCTTGATCTAAAGCATTTTAATTTCACTTCTCTAATCACACATTACTGAGCACTACGAGATCACGTTACAAGCCATTAACATGCTGTTCATTTGGAGGATGACACGACAGTATATTTCAGTGACATTTACAGTCTCGGTTTGATGCATGGGTCTCTTAAAGCTTGGTGTCATTTGTGCAATGAGTTGAATAAAATCTCTGCCTGTAGAAATTAATAGCCTTTAGGTATGACTTATGTGTGTGTACATTGCTCAGTTTAAAGGGACATTTTGTCTTTTTAAAAGTGAATATTGTCTCACCTGCAGCAGACAGCAGTCAGCATGCTCTCGGTTTGGGGGGGATTCTTACAGGCAAGGCAAGATAGCTGTTAGCTACAGAAAGAACTCAAACTTAAACATTTTATTGGGGTTGAAGCAATTTTTTTCACCATTTGTATCTGGCTGTTTGTACAGGACCACTTATGTTTAAGTTTTTATTTCTGCCACCCAGTAAAGACCCACTTTGAATTAATTTTACTTAGCAGTGTTTCACCATGTGTCCAGCCAGGAGGTAAATCTCTTCTCCCTTTCCTCTAATTATTCTCAAATTTACAATGTCTGCATGTAATGTAATCTTTCACTTACAATTGAAACGTAATTTTGCGTTTATTGAAAGCAAAAGGCTAGCTTTTTGAATTAAACATACTATTACTAAACTTGCTCTGTAATGTTTGTAGAAATTTAGGCAGACTTATATGTGCAAATCATGAGCAGCTGTAATGTCACAAATTTGCACAATAGCAAACTGTAATACAGATTTATTCCGCAAACCTGTTTCTCTGTTTAGGGACACAGCCTTCTGGATTCTTCAAGAGAGCCAGCTGACTGCTGTTGGCTGCAGATGAGACACTAACTACTCAAAAGTACTTTGCAAAACCCCACTAACAAAAAAAAATAATAAGCAAACAAAGCCTATAGAGTGAACTCACTGTGTATTTACTTACATAAGAACACTAGTATCTCACTGTACACAGATATTTTAGGTAAAATTAACTACTGTCAGCAGCATACTTATTTTGTAGTAAATGCTTATAACTGCACCACATGTCTGCATTTGGAGAGTCTAGATTAATAACTGAATAATTGATAAGGAATAATCATCATTTACATAAAAGTGAGCCAACAATACAAAACAAGGTCATCAAACTATTATGAACTACATCTAACTGCATGATAGAGTTGGGTATTACGTTCATTTAAGGACCGTTTAAATAGCATTTTTAAAATTCCGAATTCAGAAGGTTTTCTCAAGTATCATGGCATTTTATAATCTGTTGATAGGGATCTTGGCTCCATCCCTCATTAGTTTGTATCTGGTTACTCCTGTGCTGTACACCTACCAAACATTTAGGATCGAAATCTCTCTTCTACTTGTAAAGTATAGCTGATATTCTCTCATGTTTTTCTCAGATTAGGTCTGTTTTTACATAAAACAACAAATAAAACACAGGCATGAATTTTCCTTTCTGTCCATCTTAGAAACTGTTTGACATCTCCAAAGAAAACGGACTAGAGATGCTTCACTGTCCTCCTCTCACTTTTTTTTAAAGTATTATTACTTAATGCCATGAGATAAATGGCAGGATAGAATCGGAAAGGAGAAAGATCTATCTGTTTTCCTTGACAGTGAGTCCCTCTATCCTCCACCTCCTTTGGCATTACTAGGAATTACTTATCCTGATATTCCTGACAACGCAGCACTAAATTCTGCCTCCCTCATGCATTTCCTTCCTGGTGTGTGTACTGTCTGCATGGGGAGGATCTGGGACACAGATTTATTTAAGGAAAGGCGTTGGTGGCATTTCTTTCACCTGAGGCCCATACTTTTGTTGTGAGAGATGGTGCCACTAATCACTCTTTCCACTGATAAAGTATGCAGATCTGGAAGTACTATAACCTTAGTTTTTGCAATGGAGTTTGGTGTTTTCACTTGTGATGTTTATACTTTCTAATACTTCCTTATGTACCATAATTGAAGTCCAAGGTGTTTTAGATCATCTCATCTCTTTTGTCTGCCAGTGGTGTTAGAAAACTAACTGGTGAAGATATCTCTGTTCATGTACCTCTGGCCAACATGAAATGCAATTACCTACACATCAGCCTTGCCTCTGAACTCACCGTAGACGTAGAGTACATATTCAGCACTGCTGGTCCCTAGGTGGTTGCTTGCTTCACAGCGGTAAGTGCCATTGTCTGTTTTGTTGAGTGAGGTAAAGGTGAGCTCCCTCCCCTCTACAATCATCCTATCCAGGTCAGGAAGTTCACCTCCATCCTTTGTCCACATCACAGGATCTGGCCTGGTATGGAGGAATATGAGAAAGAGATTCAAGCACTCTTCATGGACTCCATCAGCAAAAGCAGAATTTATACTTACGATGGGTTTCCTTTGGACACACACTCCAGCTTCAAGTACTGGCCCTCCTGAGGGACTGCAAGGGAATGGACGATCTCCACCCGGGGAGCATCTGGGACAGACGGAGAAAATGCAGACTTAGGCAAAATGGGATGAAACACATTGAAAGAACGATCCCATTATTTTCTTGACATCAATATGATATTATTATCTATTCAATATTCTACTGTAAGAGTAATATCTATGTGGCAAAAATGGTTCTTCCAACTGAGCCACATTTTAGTAATTGATATCTTGATACCGTGTGATGAATATACAAACAGGCCTTATGTTCAAATCTAAAGGATGGCTGATAAAGAAAATCTTCAATACTGGTCTCATTTGGTTGAATACCACATGCACACATTCCACAGCTCTCTTTACCTTGGGCATCTATATTTGTGACTTCCCCTTTGAGTTATTTTTCCTCTTCCTTTATGTCCACCTAAACAGTTCTGTATGCATTTGAGTGTATGCACATTGTGTGAACACTCACAATGGACATTCAGTACTTCAGTGGCCAGCTGTGGGGTCTGTGCAAGTGCCACATGGTCCACTCTGCAGGTGTAAGCCACTCCATCATCATTTCTGTCCACGTGCAGCTGCAAAGAGCTCCGGACTGTGAATGTCTTCCCACTTGCATTCACCTCTTTGGCACCTTTGGAAAGAGTTGCACACTGTCACCAATGCAGCACATTTATCTTGTGAGACATCAAAGTGATGCCCATGTTTTCCACAGTTCGGTTAAAAGATGCTTTACATCCACAGCCAGACTCCCCCAAGGTCTTCCATTCACAGACTTTAGCGAAGGCCATTCAAACAATGAAAGCAATTTCAAAGCATCTTTACAATTACAGTCAGTTTTATCCTCATCACATCTTCACATCACAGCTCAGAAAAATGCCTCGATAAGAAAGCAAATGAAATACTTTTTGAAGTGCTTGAAAGCAAACATTTTGTCTATGTAAATATTTAGTCTGATTAAAGGCTGTATTAAAGAATAAAAAGACAGACAACCTGTAAAAAATAACCTGCTCTACAGCTTTAAAATGGATGCCCAGTATACTAACCCTCAGGTAAGTGATTCATGTCGGGCATCCATCATATTGTCTAATGTATGAAGTGTTCTATATCTCCATTATGTCAGCTGTGCATACTATTTTTGAAAAAAAAAAAAAATAAATACAATAAAATTGCCCTGAAACAGATATCATACAAAATAATGACAGTTAAGCAAATGAGCAAAAAGGTCAGGGAAAAAAAAGTGCCAGGCTCTTAGGGCTCTTGTACACCAGCAACATCCTATTGAGTCTCCTGGCATTGCCCAACATTTGAACAAATAAAACAGCACTTAAAAACACCTCACAGAGGATTTCCAGCTGATTTGCCAGGCCAAGTGCTAGCTTAGTCTACTTTATTTGCAAGGGCATTGACACTTACTTTGTATTTAATCTTCTCAAACACTGACATAATACTCCACTGCAAACAGCTGTGGAGGTATTATTTGGACAGAGCCACCAACAGTGGACGTCTCTCCAACTATCAGTGTTTTGCCCATGTACCTTAGTACAAATCTTCCTAGATGCTGCTTTTATGGTTCTGCATGGCCAGTTCTCGACTTATTTCTAGCCAGGGATTCAATGAATGTAATATGTATGCTAAAACTAGTTTTTTTGACCACATGTCACCTCACCCACCCAGTTCTGCATGTGCTTCCCTGGGCTTCACCACTGTCATACAGCATGCCCATATCTTGCCAAACACTGAAATACACTTCCACTTTTCCTCTGCTTCTGCTCTCTCCACATGACAACTATTTCCAGCCGCTTTGGGACGAAAAGAAAATCGCCATTCATATCAGACATTTGGCTTGTAGCAAAGTATCATTATACCTCTTGCTCTGACCAACTTGCTGTCAGAGCCATCCCCACAACACCTGCCTTGAAATCTGACCAAACAGCTGATACACCTCTTCGTGCCCATCCACATACCAATCATTGCCAAGGCTGTGCAAAACCCCTGCAGTCAGCTTCCTAAAATCATCTGCCTGATGTCCTGAAATTTGGCATATGTCTTCATTACATCTGTCCCCACTTTTGCTTCATTTGCCTCCCTAATGATATTGGCCTTAAAATGTGTTACAATTAAGTGCCATGACCTCCTTCCTTCTGACTGGAAGGTCAAAGGTTGGACTCCTGCACCTCTTTCCAACTGTGCTTGAACTCAAATCTTTTACTTTACCTGATCCCTGTGCCCTGTCCACCACAGTTTTAGGGTTCCATACTGTAGCAGACTGAGATTGTTTCTACAACACTTTGCTGATATATTATAAATATTTGCTATATACAGACTTGCGTATTTTTATTTTTTTTGGAAATTGGAAGTTTAAGAAACACTAACTACATCTGGTAAGTGTCCTCATCCAATTCATGGCTACATCATTTCAGAGACTGTACCTGTTTTAGGTCAAAACTGACATTTCAGACAGTTTCCCAAGATTTTCTGACTACCATCTTACTATTATGACAGACACTCATGTTCCCAAAAACTAAGAAGCATCTATGTATGCATTATGTAATACAAATCACCACCCCATTTCAGAACACACACTCACACAGAAGCCAGTAGTCTTGCATAATTCAGCACCACCAGATTTGCTTTACCTACTGGCTGATAAAAAAAAAAAAAAAACACATCCACCTCTAAGCTATTTTTAACAAAAACCTCCTCTAAATCCGATCCATTCAGTCTTTCAGCCACCTCAAACAAAACTATTTAGTCTACTAATGCAGTGCCAGCAGCCTTTACTTGAGATCACATTCATCCTATATTTTCAGAAGGGGGGCAAAATCAGCCCTATACTATATTCAGCAGTCCAGGCTTATCTCTGCATTCAGATGTTGCCCTTCGTTGTAAAACGTTTTTCTCTTTTTCTGCACTTTACACTGTCTGTCACAGATAATTCATGGAAGTATAAGCACACGGTGTGTACAGTGTGTTTCCCATGCTGACTGCTTTTGTTTGTTTCTCCTAAAGAGACTATTTACGCTGCATGTCCTTCTCTCCTCTTTGCTCAACTGCTCCGCTTTCTCAGCTCTTACTCTCACTTCTGCTAGTCAACTACTCTGCTTTACAAACTGAAGCAATGAGCCCGACTCCCCAAGAGATGAATGACTGACAGGCCTGCAGTGTTAGCAGCATCCATCCAATCAACAAGAGCAAGGGAAAACGGATAGATTTCTTCACAACGACCAACAGGAGGAGACGGAGGAGAGTGGAAAAGAAACGAGGGCAGAGCGGAAGGACAGGAAAATCTAATTGTTCAAGTTCAAGAAATGCCTATGGAAAGCAGGAATTTTCCTATAATGTTTATCAGTCATGCTAGCTCCTCTTAAACTGCTTCTCCATGCGTCTTTGTCTTCATTAGTCTGACTTCACTTTCTCCTTTTGTCTGTTTTTTTTCCCCACACATACACTGCATTAAACCTTTCACCCCTAATCTATTGGTTTTAGTCTGTTTTTGTATTGCTCCTGTTAATATTTTTGTGTGTTATCTTTTTGCAGGTCAGTTTCAGGGTTATTAAAAAGTTGATTTATCGCTTCAATCAAACAAAAAGCAATCAAATTAAAGAGTTAAGTCACGTTTCCTGAAAATATGTATATATGTGCAATTCACTGACTTATAGTAAAACAATTTCAAAAAGGTTATGTTTGATTTTTTTTTAAGCCTTTTGTTTTTCTTCTTTTTCCACACAAGTTATCACACAAGTCAAGTAGAAAAGAGGATTATTACTTTGAATGTCCTCGTTTTTTTAAAACATTAGATGTCAAGCCAAGAATTGTGTTAGTCCTGTCCGACTAAACTGAATGAACCATTCTTAACTATGCAGTTGGATCATGTTTAAGGCAAGATTTAATGTACTTAAATCTATGTGATACAAACCGAGCAATGCCCTGTAGCAACTAGCCTTTGGTTCTGATTGTACTTTAACAGTTTCTTCCTGCAGACTGTCAACTTGTAGGCCACAAAAGTTATTTCAGATGAAGTAGCTTATAATCAATCTTTGTCTTAGAATTTCTTGATTGTAAATACAGTGCAACATAAATGGAGAAACTCGCTTTCTATTGAGAATAATTCTGCCATGTAAAGTGCCTGGACTACTTTAATTCTTTTCATAAGGCACTTTGAATGGACTGTGATTGCCTCAGTGTGAGTCGGGACTAAAGCATTATAAAAACTGACATGCTTGCAGCTCTAATAATATCATTATTTGCTCCAACTCTTCTTAGGTCTAAGATCATATCAATGTTTGTCTAACACCAGGTAAGACCTAATCTAAGTGCTGCAAGTACTCAGAATGCATTAAAGTGTATGTCTTTGGATGAGTGTTAGTATAATTGCTCTTTAAATACAACATCTTTGCACATATTAAACACAGCTGAATGGAGCAGTTGACAACAAGCTGGTGTTACAGCTCAGGCTTGCAGATAAAAATCAAATAACACATAGTTTAAGCATGTATGCCTACATCATTGGCATGAATCAGCAAAGTATTTACTTGTTCTGAAGATTTCTGTGTTCTCTGCAAAATAATTGTATACATGTTGCAGGGTTTCTATCATAGGGAGAGAGCTTATCTATCAATTGCTTTATCTGGGCAAAAGAAAAGTGTTTGACATTAGGGACATGTATTTTGAATTCCTTAGAAAACCCTGTTATCAAAAAAGCCAACAAAAAAAAGTGGTGATTTAAACATATTTAAACCTCATATGAAATTCGACAGCAACAAATGACAGCAACACAACAAGTTGAAACAAGATCTGATGGAATATCCCATGACTACTCAGGTTCATTTACAATGTGTCAGTAACATGACTTAGTTTGAACAAAACACTTTCATTTCATACTTGTCAGATACTGACACCCTTTGTGTCAGCTCTCGACACACAGCGTAGCCCTTTACCTTTACTATCCGATGCACCGAGAAGTGCAGCATATTTGCAGCGATCCCCTGCGGCTGTATGTGACGCACCAGCTGTGCCATTAGTAAACAGCAACAGGAAATTGTCATTCTATAGTGCTGGCATATCAAAAAATAATCAAGATCGCACCGTGATCACACTCATTTTGAAGCCCAACCTGTTTTTCTTTATTTTGACTTCCAGTCTTTATTTCTACTTTCTGTGCTCTGCACCAGTAGTACTTTGTGTGCAATAAAAGAAGCTACCCTACTTCCTTAAGGCTAGGATAACACTGGCGCATCTTAAATGCACATTAAAATACATTTCACTGTGGAAAGCTTTGCTGACATATCCTACTTTGCCACGCTGACAAATCCTGAGATTATCCCTTTACCAGCTCACCTATACATCATGAAGTGGCATTTGGGCATAGAGAACAGGTTGGTTTAAAAAAAAAAAAAAGACAGGGTCTTTAGGTACAAGATGGGGGAGGTTCACTTCTCTGTAAAAGAGTGTATGTGCAAATATATTTATTTTTCCAATATAACATTGACTAAATGTTGTGACTTTTGGGCCTTCAAGCAGCCCTGCAATAAAAACAGACTATCGTTCTATCGTTTAAATTGCTGCATAAGCTCAGGAACACAACATGAAAAGAACAAAAATATGTAAGAATGATCAAGATATGGTGCCACCATCTCTTGTCCTGAGGTTATTTGAGATGCTGTATTTCTTAGGCTAAAGAGGAGACCGAGGCCATCTGACCTGTAATTAGAGTACAGTTTTAGAAGCATAAAACTATCTGTGATGGTGTGGGGGTGCAATAGTGCCCTATACACAGGTAACTTGTGTACACACGAAGGCAGTATCAGCACAAAAATAATATCAATTTTGGTGTAATATATATATTGCTTTCCAGATTATATATTTTCAAGGGACAGCCTTGCTTATTTCAATATCAACCTACATTGCAAGTATTACAGTTGCATGGCTCTGTGGAAAAAGGAATTAAGGTGTTAAACTGGTCTTCCCAGACCTCCCACTCAGATTTTGTCAAATTATGAAGATAAAAGTAAAGCCATTCAAATAAGAATCTTAATCAAGCAACAATAGGGAAGCTTCCCTTTAAAACTGGCTTTGATATTCATTACTCAACTTTTTTGGAAAATCCCTGGCCAGAAATCAACATTATAAGAAATAAAACTGCTCAGATTTCAGAAAGAGTACATGTAGATATATATATTTTGATCCTATCTACATGATCTACTTGAGTGATGAGAAATTGAACACGTACAAAAAAATGGAGTAGCAGGGAATAAAAGAAAAAAATGGATACCATCCGGCCACATTCACCTTTGGTACCTCTCTTTCACAAAAAGCCTGGTAGTATTTTGCAGTGACTGTGGCATTCTGTTATGTGGGTGGGAGTTCTGCACCACTTATGTGAGCCAAGACAGAGCCTCGGAGGATTAGAAATGGAAATGACAGGTGTAAAATGTGGCAATCTGACCCTTTATGCCATTTCACAGGAGAGAAGGACAATCCAAGAATAGGAAATGAGTGGACAAGACAACAGAAACAGAGGCACCATGTTGTCGACAATTCCTCCTCCAGCATCCTGAGGTGGAGGAAGAAATATCAACAACAGCAACAGTGCTGACTAATGCTGGCAGTAAGTGTCTGAGGGCTGACTCAAGATACCCTGAACTGCCTCCCATCTGAGATCTAAAAACATTTACGAAAGAGAGATGTTTAAGATGCAAAACCTACTTTGGGCAGGGGGAGTATAATCAACATAAATAAAACTGTAAAACACACTGAACATGCAAAAGATACGCTGCCAGGTCAGTGCCTAATTTGCAATATTTAGGAAGCTTAGACTGTTGGCAAGTTGTATCCTTCCTTCTCTGATCGACATTTCTCACCAGCTCGGTTCCAGATTGCAAAGAATTTTCACATAAAATACTGGCAGCAGAGGTGGCAGTATTTTGCTGTTATTTTACTGTGCATATTTGTTTCGACAAATATCTACTTATCTACTTGTTATTATCTTTCTATCTACTGTCATTTGTTAACTGACCGCCTTAAGGTTTTCATTTAAATGTGAAACCTTCATCGCTAAATTAATGTCATTATGAAATGCAGTCAGATGCCGTTGTCAATCTACAGGAAATTTACCGCAGTCCAGTTTAATGTGGGCCTAACTGACAAACGACTACAACCAGGGAGAGCTGCTGGATGTTGGGCTTTTATCTGTGCCAGGCAGACGTGTCATAATGTCCTCACTGACATGAAAACCCCTGAGCAATCACAGCTTAGGAGTGTCTGCTGCGGATTCATGAAGATGGCTTTCCACTCCAAAAGGAGAGGCCTGGTCAGTCTCGGCGCCTTGGCATTTAAAAATGGACAGGTGGCCCACCTCTATGATGTTGCTCTTAACCGACATAGACAGCGGGCTGCTGCAATCTTTTATCCCCTCTACTTCTCTGCTCAAGGCTAAGTCTGTTAACCTGTTCTCACTGTTATTCTGCCAGAGACAGAGGTATGTGTATTTGTACGTATGCTTTTTTGTGTTTTTTTTTTATGCCTTTTGTGTGTTAAGCACACTGACTTATATTTTTGTCCACCTCTAGGTTGATCCACCAACACTTTACCAACATCACATTACATTGATCACTCAACCACACCTACAGTACTGACCTGCTGGTTCTCTCATGCTCAGATTTTTATCATGCATAGCCTCCCTTTTTGTAAAAATAAAATGCTCTTGCTGGCATTTTGCGTGTCCTTTCTCGTTTTTGTCACGGCCTACTAAGCTGGATCGTGACAGCATGTAACAGGATAGAGGAGAATGTGCCATTGTAGCGATTGTTCATGCATGGGGATATAGTCAATAATTACGCTCGAAGAATGTGCAACCTTTAGTTGTCCTGAGAGCAATTGCACGTGAAGGGTAAAAATGCCGATCACGTAAAAAGTGTTGTTGTGTTATTGTTGGAACACACGTTGGTCTCAATCTCATGTCCCCCCTCCTCTTAACACCCCATTTTTTCCTTAAAAGAACCTTGTGGCTACTTTGACAAAATACATTTAGAAATTAAGAATGTACTTTACAGGTGATGGGTATCTCCAAACGCCCGATATGACCATTTCAGTTGGAGGACTTGGTGGGATAGAGAGGGTGAATATGTATTTTTATGTGTGCAACTTTGGCATCTTTTATTCATGCCACTGTGACTCACAGGAGCCATCTTGAAATTACATCTTTAATGGTCATTGATCTTCCCCACCCCGGGGAGCTGGGTCGTATAAATGTAATCCCAACGCCGACTTTTCAAGCAGTGTGCAAGCAAGGTTGTCAAACACTGCCAAAGTGGCAGAAAATGTATTCTACTTTTAAGTAGAAAACTTCTTTAAAATCCCAATTCTTATTTTAGTGTTCACTATGGCAGTCTCATCAGCCTCAGCATCATCCTTTTTCAAAAGACACTCCAGGAGCTTTCTTCTGGTTACTTTCCTCAATAGATCCTTCTGGGGTGAGCCTTGGAATAATGATGGCCACCTTATTCTATTCTTAGTCACAGTAGTCTAGGACTATTACCCATAAATGAAAAAAAAAACCAGCCAGCGCTCTTTCAAAAGGTTGTTCAGTCGACTGTTCAACTCTTCAGGCAGACTTGAGCGATAGCAGATTGAAAAGCCAGCAGACAACGACCTTAAATAGTGCAAGGTATACCTGCAGTAATAGTTCTCTGTCCTTGACTAATAAGTTTGACAATATCAGGATGTGACCACAAGCGTATTTGAATCAAATCTCAGTGTTTTTTTTATTAAGCCCCCTTGGAATAGAGCTGCTGCGTAACATGATGAAGCAATAACCTCCCCAGTTTAGGTCAGAGAGTATGATAATACTAGCCTGATAGTCAAGATCCCCTCCCTTATTTGAAATAAATATTCATTTCATCTCTGCCTTGCTCGGTCTCCACACTGCTCCCCCCGGTTCACTGGTGTGTAAACAACTCCTACATGTGGTGATATTGGAGGAGGTCTCTATGGGTTATGGTGTGTAACTGAGATAGAAATATATCATTACTGGGTGGGGACTGAGGGGATCTGAGGGACAAAGAGACTGAGAAATAAGAATATTGAATTCTGTTCCACACACACAAGCTTATGTCCTAACATGCAGGCTGTCTGCTCCATCTGTCTGTTTTGCTCAGGCAGACACACGCACATATACATCAATATAGGCACATACACACAGACACTTAGCATAGGGTGTCTGTTAACTGCAGCGAATGGGTGATGGACTGCTCCAGTGGCTCTGCTAGTAATATAATCTTCTCTATTTCCCCAGATCCCACACCAATATGTCACAATTGTCATTTATTCCCAGCATGGCTGCCCCTCAATCAGATGGCTTTTCACATTGAACACTCCCTGATCCTGTCAGCATGATGAACACTTCAAGTGCATTCCACGTGCGGCATACATATATTGCATATCAACATGCGCTGCTCTTTGTGAATCTATTTTTGTCAACTTTGAATTCTGACCGTAAGAAAGCGGTTTACCACTGGAATGGCCTCATTTTCCAAATATAAACTCAACACACATTTGTACATGCAATTATATACAAATAAACTGTCTGTTGGTCTCACACCTCGCAAGTTAGACTGACAGAGGCCAGCTGGTAATTCACACCTTTTTATTATGACAAAAAGAGTGGAGCAATTAGTGTCAGGAATGCATTTGTGGCTTAACAAAGTAGAACATTCTGTGAAAATGTGTGAGTCACTCATGGAACTGAGAACAGGCTATTTCCTGAAGTAAACAGGTTCTGGATGTTTTTGTTAAAAGTAACACACAAAGCATACAGCAACATACAGCTAATTTATAACTTGTCAGAAAAGATGTGCAATCATTCCACAGATCAACACTTCCTTTGCCTCTGAAATCAAGAGGCTTTTCAGTGTTTTATACATTGGTTTGTTTGGGCAAAATGAAAAGATTACAACGACAAGGTCAGCCATTAGTCACATTTGGTTTTGATTAGAGATAAATTGTGTGATGTTACAAATTTAGGGGTAATGTTCAGTCTGTCCAGGTCCAGCTAGCTAGATTAACAATGCTTTTTCAGCAAAGAAGATGTCCTCTGCCAGTCTGAATAAGCATCATCACATTGTTTCAATATAATCTACAGAGTAATTATAATAAAAGACAACACTGATATCACACTGATATCAGCGTTATCTAACTGATTGATTTGGCTTCATCTCCTTCCTTATCTGGAACCTGGGAAACCCTAATGTCGGATTGGAGGCTGAGCTATCTGCATTCAAGCTTGGACAGAGAGAGTGTAATGGCTGACCCTGAGCGAGCCTTTCAGTGAACTCAGCAAGCAAACACCAGCTCTCATTGAAATTCTTGACAACTCCAAAAGCGGATCTAACAACTATCTTCAAATCTGACATTTGTTTTAAGTATCAAGCCTCTGCATTCTGTTCTGGGGAACTGTTCCCAAGATTACCTTTGAAAGAAGAGGTAAAACCAAATAATGTGGATGCATTTGTACACATGTGTATCTTGTATATTTACAAGTGCACTTTTTCGAAAATTAGCTACATTTTCTACAGTTTTTGTTAGTCATTTGAACTTTTAACAGACAGAAGTTAAATTAAATTAATTTCATGATCTTTCACAACCAGCCTTATTGTATTTAGGAACTATAAACAAATTTAAATTTGATGCCAGTGCCAAGAAATTGGATGAGAGGTAAGTTGAAAATGATGTTTTTAATTATGCTTTTTACTCATTTGGGAACAGAGATTCCTCTCGCAAAACCACAACAATTAGTATCCTGTGTCCTCTCAGCTGCTCAACAGTCCATGGCTGTTGTCTTTTCATGATGCATCTTTCATTCTCCAAAGGAGGCATAGCTGTACTGCTGGTAGGCCCAATTAGCACATTCTGTCTATGAAGCAACAGTGTTTGAATTGGTCAGAATAGGGGCTATATTGTCCAGCTGAAATCACCACTTATCTCCTTGGAAAAAATGTTGCCTTGTTGGTCGCGTATTTCCAAAATTCCAATATCTGCCTCTGCATTAATGGTTCCTGCACTCATTTGGAAGTTATCCTTGCCATGGACACTGATGCACCTTTATACCATCAGATTTATAACAGCCTGGACAGTCTTTTTTTTTTATCTTAAGTTGATGAACCAGAAGTAATTTCTTCCCAAAAGCAGCTGAAACATGAACTAATCTGACCACAGAATACTTATCCAGTGTTTTTATGGTTCTGTTTTTACATTTAAAGGACATTTGTAAAAAAAATCTGATGACATGTTAGTTCAGATTTATGCAGAAATGCATACGATTCTAAAGGGTTCACAGTCTTTATGTACCATCTTTGTAAAGTAGGCACATTTGAAATGTCAAGTTTACTTGTTAAACTCTTTTGAAAATATTGAGAAATCGAACATATTAAAAGAATCAAATCAATTTCAATATGACTGTGGGGGGAAAAAAGCATATCCTCTCAAAATTCCCAAATTACTTTTACATCAAGCTATTATGAATATCTCCAACTACCGGTTAACTTTTGGTTGTAAATCAAAAGAGCACAATGGCCAAGCCAGTTCTCTGTATTTGCCTCACAGGGAGCTTTGTGGTGGGGTTACTGGGAAAAGCAATAATCATCCAAGGGCAAAATAAGCCTGATCGGAAATAATACTAATTAGTACTTTATATATTGTGTGTACATTTGCTTGTTCGTCAGAAGGGAAACAAAAGATGTAACAAGGTGGAGATGCAACATATTGTTATAAAAAATAAAAGTAGAAGCATAACACAACTCTGGATAATTTGCTTATATACTCGTAGACATAATGTTTAATGAGTGAAAGATTATTGTAATTAATTCTAATTCAAAGCAATGTCATATATCAGTGTTTATTAGCATAATAATAGGGAGAATATTAGAAGTAAGCATGCCGGATCAGGGCTTCTTGAAGAGAAAAAGTTTTCAGGTGAATGATAAGTTAAATCAGTTGCCATGGAAATGTGTATTGCAAAGCATACTTCAAGAAATGGACATAAAAATTCACATAAAAACATCATACTGAGTTGATGTTCAATGTGAGAGTAGAAAGAAAATCATTCACATGTGGAGTTAATGAGAAAAAAAAATCATGCATGTTTTGGGGAAAAAAACTTTCTGTGGTTTATCAATCCCTTGTATGGGAGGAGGAATAATAGTGTTTGTCTTACAACAATTAATTGGGCATTCAGGATGTGCAACACCTGGATGCTTGTTATTCTCATTACTGAGTGGCAGTGATCTGTTAGGCAGCAAAGACTTTGACAGTATCTTTTCATGCGACTGTATTTCTCAAGGATGGTGTTTTCAGTAAAGCAATTCTGTGATTTTTAGTCCAAATGTGAAGATTTCTTTGACAGAAATGGGCTGATTTACATTACAGAAACCTTTGTAAACTGAGCTTCACATCTGTGCTGATGATCTGTGACAGTCTGTCCAACTGGGTTTTATGTTTTTATTTCATCCATAGCCACATCTGTTTCTTTCCTCCTCAAAGACTTAATCTCATCATTTCATGTTCTCATCTTTTTTCTTTTTTGGTATCCTCCGTCACCCTTCCCTGGCCGTCTCTTTCAGAAAATTACAAGGCGGATATTTCATGAAGTTGAGCAAAGCAGGACCAGGGTGGAAATGAGGTATGCAGTCGATTGTGTGAGATTTAGAGTAGCCCTCTGATATCAAAGGAAGTTAGTGTAACTGCCCCTTGCCTGACAGCAAAAGATGAATCTGCTCTACAGCAAACAACCACTAATGCATCAGCCGCACTGAGTTCACGACACTAACATTTGAAAAATCGCATCCCTACCGTTTGTTAGTGCATCTCAAAACAAAGTTTAGTCGTTTCTGATACAGTCTGTTTATCCCAAAACATAATCTAAATCATGGCGCAATGTTTTAACCAGCATTTGTTAGTACTCGCCAATGCAGTGGAGATGAGGAGATGACTTCATAAAGAGAACAATGCAGGACTAATTGGGAAGTTTGTTTTAAAGGGAATTTACAGCTCGGTGGTAAATTATTAGTGTGTTAGCAAATTAAATATGACTGTAACTGATGCATTTATGCATGAATAGACTTCTATAAACCCATCCCATCCCATCATTCCCCCCCCCCCCCCCCCTTTTTTTTTTCATTATTCACCATAACCTTCTCTCTGACACCGATGATAAAGTGTTTGTTTGACACAATGCTTGTTTTTTAAAATAATTTTTATAATTCAGTATCTCTATAGCCACAGGTGTGAAGCTGGTAAATGGAGATGCAGATGTCACACACCTTTGACTTCCTTTTCATTCCTGAACCAACGCAGGTCGGCGGCGGGCTTGCTGCCCTGAGTGATGCAGGTCAGAGTGATGTGGTCCCCCTCCATGGCGGGATTTGTCAGGCCATCGATCTCTGGCATCTTCGGCACACCTGAATGATTGAATGGAAATCACAGAGATGGAAATAATTCACACAGAGTAGTGTGTCATTATGCAACAATGATTCTGTTGCGCCTCAGTGGAAATTCTCCTCCAGCTAACCCACCTGAAGAGAGATTAGAGAATAAACTACAGAGCTTTCCTGAGCAGGGCCCTGCTCCAACCCATATTAGAGAAGGCTCTTACTGGCACATGTTTGGATGGTTTCTCTGAACACTTGGCTATTCACATTGCACAAAGCATATTCCTAATTAAACCTAATGGTGCCAAGCCATGTCGAACATTTAGTCTTTTTCCAGGCTGTATCTGTCTCTGCTTTGACTCAATCATAATAGGGTTGAATGGAGATGTATTTGTTATGCTCACAGATTTTACTTTTTTATCGTGTTTTACTTTTAAAAAATGGTGACTATTTTCTGGGTACCCCACAGACATTAGCAGGAACTGTTTTCACTGGATTACCATGACAACAGAAAGCCTCGGCATCAATCGCAGCACAAATGCAGAGTTGAAAAACCTGTTTTTTAAATGCGTGTAACTCAGGGTAAGCAAAGTCTGTGACCAGAGAGGAGACCATGAGATTATACACAAATGTTAATTACTGGCCTTTCCTGTAATGAGTATTTTAGGCAACTTGTGTCTGCCTTTCTATTGTCGATGAGCAATAAGTCTGCCCCTGGCAGAGACACTGAAAGGTCTGTCAGTCAATGCCATTGACTGATGCTTGCCTTGTCAGTCTCACCACCTCCTGTAAGGTTTCTAGGTTTATTACAAGAGCTATCCCTCTGTTTAATGTTCATCTTTCGTATAAAGGTAAAAAGGGCATACATAGTCATAATAACAGTTGCTTATTTGTAGCTATGTCTCTTCATCTTACTAAATATAATGCAAATGATGTTAAATATGGGGCTGCATGGTGTGGTGGTTGGTTAGCACCATCGTTTCACAGCGAGAGGGTTCCAGGTTCAACTCCCGGCTGGGGCCTTTCTGTGTGGTGTTTGCATGTTCTCCCCATGTATGCGTGGGTTCTCTCCGGGTACTCTGGAGAGCTTCAGATGAGCGATGCTCTTTTCACTCATGACTCATGAATGGCAGTGTAAATCTGTGTAGATCTTTTCCTCGATCCACTGCTCTGATTATGACTAAAATACCAGCCTGAGAGATTTCCATGGAATTTAGTGCTTGTATTCATGGACCCTGGTGAATCAGTTCTCATGACGGTGGTGATTCTGGACTTTCCTTGCAGCACCACTGCGAGTCCACGTTTTTGGTTTTAACTGCCATTTAATAGACTGCAGATGACTGTTACCGTTTGGATGATCCTCCTGATATAAACTTACTATTTTATTTGTCAAGCGTCGTGTTCCATAACATTTCAATCAGTTGTATTAATGATTGTTTCCCTTTGGTAAGAGATACGCACACATTTGTGTCCAACATTTTCACGTGTAGATTTGCAACATTCACTGCCTAGATGCAGTGGCAGATAAACCAGGCCGTTCCCAGACCATTTTGTATGATTATTAAATCTCTTTTTCTGTTCCCGGTGTGCACCATTAACTATTGTTTGGTATTGCAAAATAATTTTCTCCATATCCTTATTGAGCGGTAGCCTTTAATGTCTCTAATTCTCAGAATGCTTGTTAACACAGAGAGCCTGCTAATGGTCCTGGAGTGCACTAACACATCTATTAGCATTAGTGAAAACTAATTGAAAAGATAATAAGCCGAGTGGCAGGAAATGAGATGATGTTTGTGCGAGGCGATGGTCACAACACAAACAATACTAAAAGGAGGGGGGGGTGCACCGACATGTTTCAATTTATCCGCAGCTGCAGGCAAGCGCAACAGCCTCTTTTAGGTCATAGTAAAGCACAAGAAAACTAATGATCAACCCAAATACACAAAAAAAGCAAACACAAACACCAGAAACCAGAAAGAGCTCTTCCAAGGTTTCAACCTTACTTGAGTTGCCATAATAATGAAGCTTCTGAGTAAGTCCAATAAGGAAGATCTGTTCCCTCAAGTCTGCCCTCATTCACTGCTACGCTTTGTCACTTCTGTCAAACTCACTTATTTTCTCAATCAGTTGTCAGCACTCTGCTCCGATGGTCTTTGTGCCTGCTACATTTCCAGCTAATCAGACCGATTCCCCACTCCGTAAAACTCTCTTCGGCTCTGTCGTTCTTACTTCAGGCTGACTTTGGTGCCCACACAAAATGATAGAATGATGCACGGTAAACATTTTTTATACGGACATACTTTACTACATGACAGTCATGTCATGCCGGGAGTGTTACAAAGTAAATCTTTACTTTGAGTTGTTTTTTGGTGATAATAAGTAATTCTATGATAGATAATTCTATAGTTTTGTAATCCAAGTAATAAGTAATGCAGCAGCATTTTACAATAAGCACCTAATAATATCAATATACACTGACATGCTTTTTTCTTTTTAACTTTATCGATTTCTTTTTTGAAAATTCGTGCTGAAAATTGTATATAAATACAACTGAACTGAATGAACTAATGTCACAAGCTACTTTTCTCAGTGGGTAATGCTGTCATGTGACTAGTTAATATTTAATGGTAGTAATCTTATGACTTAATATGTTACCCAACGCGGTCTTTAAAAATGCTGTCTCAAGAAAAAGTATTGGGGAACATATTGACCGCAGGAGAGCATGTGAGCATGCGTGGCTGTTTCTCCGATTTGTTTATGTGTAGGCCTTGTGGTAGAATAGATGACCTGTACAGGGTCTACCCTGAATATCGTCCAATGGCAGCTGGGATTTTCAACGTTTTTTGCTAAATATAAATATTGGCAATGCAGTCTGAGCTGAGCTTATCCTCCTGTAGCCTCAGTGGTGCTGATGTACTGTCTAGCTGTTTCGAAATCTGAAGCTTCCACTCTGAATTAATTCTGATGCTGGCTGCTGCCTAAGATTCGGAGAATCAGAGTTGTCATTTTGTGCCCTCTGTATTTTGGGTGATATCATGGAGAGAAATGATGAAAGAAAACGAGTTTTTACTTGAACAGAAGCTTTAGAAGACATAGGGCTTTTCAACTGTAAGACACATCTGAGAGGAAAGCACGGAAGGGAGCTGCTCACTTCTCACAAACCTGCCGATTTAGCTTGTTCTGCAAACACGTGTGCTGCACAGCTGGAAGCAAAGATGTCACACCTGTTTTTTATGCACCTTTCAAACTGTGGAATTTTTTATCTATTTTTTTTTTTAACTGTGATAAAGTGGATAGACACAAATGAATGTCTCTTACCTAGAACAGTGAGGTAGGCTTTGGCCGTTCGGACGGGCATGGTGAAGAGAGAGCAGGTGTACATTCCCTCATCAGACAGCGTGACATCACTGATACTGATGGTCAACTCCGACCATGATGCGTGCACAAGCTCAATCCTGTTGTCCCTTAAAGCTGCACATGAAGACACACAAAAGCAGACAGTTAGACAGAAAATATTACACCCGCCTTAAAGAACTGCAAAGTAGTAGCTGTGGCAGACAGACTGAAACTTCAACTATATGACCAGAAGGAAAACAGTTTACAGTATTTAATGGGTAAAGTGAAAGCCTTGTTGTTATTTGGAAAATTCTGCTTTTGGTATTATTCAGACAATAACTGCTCAGTTACCTGTTTGAAGAAGGAAATGTCATTTTGTCAACTCATTTTGAAATGGGAAATTTTGTGGTATAGTATCCCAACCCAAAATGTCCCCATTCTTATTTCAATATAGTTTAAAAATCATTTGTGTGCTAGCAAAACCAAGCTTTGCACTTTGAAAATGTACATGATGAATTCATTTTTGTGCATAAACATTGGAAAACAATTGCAAACAACAACAAAAAAAACCCTTTATGTTAAGTCTGAAAATTAATGCATTTTCTACAGTAGACTGTACTGCTACAATTTTCTCTGCTAGAAACCACAATGGACATTTACTTATATGAAAATGTAATCTTCCAAACGACATAATGGAATGGAAATCAATACTGCAATAACAGGCACAGACAGAGAAGCCTAATGAGAATTTGGCAAGGTGTGAGAGTTTAAATAGATTTGCTGAGATTGAATGGCCAGTTGAAAGTTCTCCACAGTCTTCCAACTCGACTTGATACCTTGTATTCGTGATGCAGTGGGAGCATGTGCTGCAATTTCAGAAAAGACGAGACACCTTGAAAACAGCAGGAACTATGTGTGTTTATGTCCAACTGGTACACAGTGAGCTATAAAACAAAACTACATGAAAGACCCGTTTGTATATGTATGAGGAGAAAGCCATGCGATTTGTTGAGTGCTCAAAAATGCTGTTCATGCTATTTCTCTGGCCTTGGCTGCTGAAGAGATCTATTCAAGGCAACCTTTTACACAAACAAAGACTTTCTGCACACCATGTTTAATATGAACAGCCAAGGCTGCTTTGCTTTTAATCTCCATGAAAGTGACTCTGAGCTCACTGCAGTGGGTGTGCGCATGCATGTTTGTGTGACTATGTGTGTGTGGGTTCAGGTTTTTTTGTGCACAGATGGTTACATTAAGAATCATGGAATCATATTCTGATAATTTCATCATTTCTGATAATTCTGATGCTCTGCTGCAGAGCACTTTGAAGACTAGCTGGAGCAATTGTGAGAAATACCTAATGTATCTAATATTAATAATTCACAACAACATCCTAAAGTTTTCAGCTGAGCAACACTAACTATGTAGCTGTAAAGCACACCTTCAATCACTTATACACTATGTCAACTGATAGAAAATAAAAACGATTTGATTAGGTTATAACAGATTCTATTCTGTCACATTGTTATTTTGCAAAATAATGTCAATACCAAATGTCAACACTGTAGAAACATTAAATAAGAAACAGTTGTGAATATACTTTATGTAGCTATTTTCTTTGTCATTAATGGATTAATAACGAATATAATCTCTTCATAGGCTCCGTGATAAGACAAAGATGCTGGCTGGGTCATTATTGTAATCCCCGAGAAATATTCCTGCCCTCTTAGCATTTAACACACCGTGATATTCTTCTAAACACCGTTTTATTGCAAAAGAGGGTTGTTTGTGCTCTCACAGATTCATCAGGATTATTCTTTCTGCCGAGAGGCATCCAAGTATGAAAAGGTCATTTAAAAAGAAAAGAATGAGAGGCCCCGCAGACAAAGTGTAGTGCAAACTGGAAGTCTGAATTAAAAAGATTTAACTAAGAGCCAGCGATAATGTGGACCACACAATTCTTCTGGAAATCACCACAACAGGCGTAACAGAAAAATTCCCTGCTCCAACAGCCATGCCAACATTGAACCAGAAAATCATTTACATCTTAGTAAAGTGGGAGTCCCATATGCTCAAAATTGGAAACTTAACTACCTCATACCATGTGAATTCAGAGCATTTTTGTATATCAAATCTGCACAGTGTTTGCTTACGGGGTAGTTAAATTGTGTTCCCTGGCAAACCAGAGTGGAACAGTAGGCACTAGGTGTTGTTGTACTGTACAGTACCTTTGTTACTGTCAGACCCAGTTAAATTTCAAACCTGTTATGTCAGTATGAAAAGAAGTGCTCAGCACATCAGCTGCATCATTTTTGTGGCCTCTGAGAATGCATGCTGCAGTGATCACAGAGCTGACAAAGGTAGAGAAATGTCAGTGAGCACACTATCTCATGTCATTTGGTCTGCCAAGGGATGGAAAGCTTTGCTCTGCTGCTCCCAGCCTAAACACCTACAGTAAATGGCACCAGAGTTGTAATCAGTTTGACTAAACGACAGCTGCTCACTCTCATTTATTATTGCATTTGTTCTGTCCCTTCCTGTTCCTCGCAACACCAGTTATCTCTACATGCTGTGCACTAAGCATGAGCAGGAGTCACTTGCTGATACACTGTAGGCACATGACATATCTTTAGGCTTTACACCTGTGACAGTATATTTCTGTTTCTGTGTATGAGTACACATGGTTATCAATGCAAGACACTGAATTAGTTTTAGTCGGATGCACTCCAGCTCAGTTCATGATGAAACCTGCCCTGAGAAGATACAAAAATGACATTCTATGCAGTATGTATACAAACATAAAGATTATTTAAACCGATTCTCATCCAAAACTCGGTATGTCTGTAGGTGAATCTCAATTTCTCTTTATCTTCCTACCTTCAGACCTCATTCTGTCTACTCACGCAGCTCTGCTAACCTGTGAATGTGTATGAGTTAAACAATTCTGCAATTCAACTGTTGCCTTTTTTGTTTTAGCCAAGGAACTATGAGCAGGCAAATGTCAGAAAATACATTTACTGGCTCACTAGCTGCCGAATGCAACTTTGCCTTCATGCTCCCCTCAACAGCCCTTTCCGAGAAGCAGTCTATGAGAAATCCAAATCCTGGGAAACATACAAATTATTCTGATTTATTGGTCTACTGAAATGTAATGGTACAGAGAATTCAGTGACTTGACAAGCTGTTTTGACACTGACAATAAAAAGTACGACAACACTTGCTTGAAACAATTAAGGACACAGACAATTCAACAAATCAGATTTACTGAATTTGAAGATTACTATTTATTCAATTACAAATATCAACTTGATCTATGAATCATGTCCACAGAATGTAGAAAAAGAAGAACCTTTTTCAGTGGTTACAGGGAGGGATCAGGACAGATGCCAAAAAGCAGGATCATCCCGATCCTCCTGGATGGGTGGATTTAGGCTGAAGTGTAGAAAAACTAAATATCTGACACATAACCATGAAATCATCATATAATTGAAAAACACCACTACTGTAACAAACATTTGATTTGAAAAATCTAACTGATAAAACTTTGAAAGCAATATCCCAAATTAATAATCATTGGTCAGCAGATGACTAACAATTCTGTTGTGAGGATGGTTTTGCTTTGGATTTCTTGGAGAAAATAAGGTCGTAAAGGAAGTGGTTCCATTATGGCTAAAGGAACGAGGCTGTGGACAGGACAAGGAATCACTCACTTCCAGAAATGGGTAAAAAAGAAGTGGTGGAAAAGAGGGATGATGCAATATGTGGAGGCAGAGGAAAGTCTGATGACAAATACATTGGAAGTGGATTCTCAAGGAGTTGGCCCTACAGTTGTGGATCCCATCAAATTTTCTGTTTAGATTGGAAAGATTTTTGCAATTTAGTACATATGACTTATTCAAAAGATGAAGATAGAGATTCTTATGTTGTGCAACTTCAAAATATGTTCAAGAATAAAATAAGATAAAGAATAATATGAAGCACACATTCACATCTATATACAGTACGAAAGAGTCATATTTGTGTACTTTACTTTAAAAAAAACAAAACAAAGTTTAATGAACTGTTACCTTTTGCTGTCCTTGACAGCGTAACCTCTGCTGTGTCGTTCTTTGTGAAAGTTTAGATATAGGATGAGTGAGCCGAGAAGAGGTAGATAAACTCTGTTATTTGTCTGCTTTGGTGCCTCAGCTGCCTGCCATCCATTACAAACCATTAATGCTGACAGTCTTCAATGTGTTCATGGGGGATGGTGTTGTTGTGAGCATCACAGAGTGGCAGATATGTGTTCTGCAATAACTACTTACTGAATGTACAACCACGTTTTTTTTCTTTTTTTTTTCTGTTTGTCTCTCCTCCAGACAGAGACCAAAAGGAAAGATGCATTTGTCAACATCAAAGTGAGATCTGTCTCTGCAACAAATGGTCAGTACACCTCTATCTTTTTTGCTGCTTGTTAAGTGCATGCATGTGGATGTGTGTGAGTCAGTGAAAGAGTTTTATATTTTCTACATTTAAGTGGCCCAAGATGTGACAATTGTAAGTTTGCCAAAACAGATACAGTTTGCTTCAGAAGCCCAGTGGAGGCAGAAAGATTTTCCATCTAATTACAAGTCCTGATGACCATTGGCTCACGGGAGCCGTCAGCGTGGAGGTTCCCTAAATGCAGCCAAGTCCGATCAGATAACAGCACGTAAAAGACTGTGACACCAAAGCCACAAGACTCTCTGTTCCAAAACACAAAGGGACAGAACAAAGTGGAAAAGTGTCATCTATCTCTTTTAAAAATCTGCGGAGGGGGAGCAGAGAGGCACATCTTTGAAAAGGAAAACTGAAGCTGCGGTGGGAGGTCAAAGATGTCTCGTTTCCCTTTAAATTAAAAGTGAGATCCTTATTCTGAGAGAACACATTCTGTCGGGGGATGGTGTCATTGGAACTGTGACTGGATACAAACGTGTTGTTTAGGATATTATAGCAGTCATGTTGTAGAATAAGAAATTATTGAAAGCATTAGCGCTTTTCATTTAGAGAAGTCAAAGCATGTGCAATAATGATGCAATGATGATGCAATGAAAAGAGCTCATGTTATGCTGATTTACTGGTGCATGGATTTATTTGTCGGTCTCCTACAAAAAAGTTTAAATACTAAAAAAAAACCAAAACGTACAATTTCTCTCAAATTGTACATTGTTGCAGTACATCTTGTCCCATTCTGTCTGAAATGCTTAATTTAAGGTCTCGTCTCTTTCAGGGCACCTTCAATAATGCTCGGTCTGCTCTGATTAGGCAAGCTGATGATCAAGATGCCAGAATTCCGTCCGTGAAGCTTACAACTATGCAGGCATCGTGTTAATGTGTTTTATGGTGATGTTGTTCAGTAAAGGAAAAGTCTGGACTAGAAACAGGTCATTTGTTTCTTTGGTTTGAATTCAGGGTAACCAAATGAAACTAAGGAAAAGTAATCTTTCTGTACCTTGTTTGAACACATTTTATATTCTCTGTGAAGCACATTGAATTGCCTGGTTGTTGAATTGCACAGCAATGTTTACCCTTACTCACAGATGATGGTTTAGTGAGTCACTAATATGCTAGCAGAGTCTCACAAAAATTCCAAAATATTACAATGCAGATGGCCACAGCACACCAGCAACATATTTTTGTGTTTATAGAGAAAGTAGTACATGCGCATATGTGTGCATGCAGCACATATCTGCACATCTAAACTGGATGCATAAACATCAGTTGTTTATGTTTATGCATTTGACAGACGCTTTTATCCAAACCAGATATAACATTACATCTAACATCAAAGCTAACAATAAGCTACTTATACAGAACTACTCTTTTCTTATGATCAAAAGCATGAGGTGATGTGATGGGAATGTATGGGGATGTGCATGTGCATGTATTGATGGCAATTATGTTTTTAAATTAGGGATGTGTTTATTGTTTAGGCACACCGAGTGTATGCACATACAAATAGCGATTGACTCACTTTTAGCCTATCATATTTAGATATTTCATTTCATCCTTTTCTTTCTCCTCTTATTACTCCCTTCTGCCCTCTTACAGTTTTCCACGGTTCCTCCCTGTGCCCTCATCTATCTAGGAACACTGTGTGTTAGTACAGAACCTTGGCAGGTGTTTGCTCATTCAGGTGACACAGTTTTATAATGAGAAAAGTGCAAATTTCCGACTATACATTCAGCTGTCTGTGTCTGGTTGTGGCCGTTGTCTTTTCCTTGTCGACGGCCCATCTGGGAACTTGAATTTGTCTGTGTGAAAGTGTGTGTGTAAGTGTATGGATACGGAGAGAGCCAAGCAAACAGAACATATTGCTTATTGAAGAGCTTCGTGTATATTCTGTATCTCAGCCATTCCTCAACCTCTATTACCTCTTACTGAGGTAAAGCTTGCTTTGTGAAATGTAAAATGTGCCATACTCCATACAGTAATTGGGTTATAGGGATTTTTTTTTCTGTGACAGAAATGATTTTCATCAGTCTGTACCTGCCATACCGAGTTCAGTGGGACGCCAGCCCTACTTCATTAAATCTTTGTGAGCAGCAGGTCAGTCAGGAGATGACTCTTGCCCATCAAGTCTATTGCATTTAGCAGAGGAATACATTTCCCCCCTGCATCACAAGGGTACTAAAACATTATAGCTTTTGAAGGAAAGTGGGCAATATTTGTATAGCTGTATCCTTATTTTGATGATAAAAGAAAGAAAGCAACCATTCCCACTTGCCTCAGTTATACTTTCCACACCCTTACAAATGGAAAGTAGCTCTACTTATAAACACTGTGATAACGGGATCTGTTGCTTTACTTGAAGATGTAACCTCCTTCTCACCCTAACTTGTCTTACAGCACAAACAGAGCTGACATTTGTCTGACACCAGTTTTTCTGATTCACTGGCAACACACAGTGAAAAAATCACAGATTTCTGCTTTTAATCATTGCACTTGGTGGCACGGCAAAGCACAATGCAAACACAAATAAGTAGAACAAGCTTATAATCAACAGCTGAATGTTACACTCAAATGCAGACATGCAAAGAGCAGTAACAAAGAAAAGCTCAAGGTCAAAAGAAAAGTTTTGTATCTTCCAGAGGTGATGACTGTATCTGAAAACTCCCATAAAACGCCTCCTTAATTCCTCTCCTTTATCTCACCAAGGCCTACATTCCGTCTCCTGTTTCTTCTCTTTCTTCCTCTCATGTTTTATGGTCCTTGTCTCGGAGAGAGGGGACTTGTTAGGGATCTTTGGAGATTTACAGTCACAGTTTTTTTTCCCCTATCAGAGAGAACACCGCACCAATCTTCACGCCAATATGAAAGGATGTTTCATAGAGGCACTCTTCCAAGAGAGCCGTCTCAAAAGTTTAACTTTCCTGCTCAGATTAAGTTTTGAGACAAACTTCTGTTTAACAAAAAGTCTGTCAGGCATTTCTTATTTTGTTATTTACTTTGGAAAACTTTTAAAAGCCTATTCACTAAATTGCTCAGGCACAGATACTCTGAATGCATCAAAGATTTTGTGGTTGCATACTGGGGAGGAGGAATGCTTGACATTCCAAAAGCAGACACATATATGTGCACTTGAAAGCATATACACACACATATATGTGCACACTCCCACAACCACAAACAGGCAGAAAATTGATTCAGACAGCTGAATATTTGACGTCTGACTACCTGAGCAGTTTCAAATTCAGCAGCTCGGGGGCCTGAAAAAGAGCAGTTGGGCCTTAGCTGTTCATCCATGACACTAATTTTAATGTTTAAACAGATTCAATCAATCGGCAGATGGCACAGCACGGGTACGGTATGGTGAGAATTTTGCCATTTTTCCTTTTTAAAACGGGTTATTGCCCATACATAAATAAAAAAGATGCAGATAGTTTGACTTGATGCAACAATTTGGGCATAACTGAGAAAACTGTATGTTGTTGTGGGTTCTAGTGAAAAGTAGTGAACTGAGTCCTAGCGGCTTTGACAAGTGAAAAAATCTTTTGAATGCGTCTTTATTCAATACAGAACTGGTCCTTTGGTCATCAGGGACTGTGACTTATCATGTCCACTTTGTCTGTAAAACAGCTTGAGCCAAAGGCAATCTACCTTAAGATCATGAAACCGGCCTCAAAATGCACATTCAGAGGCCTTCTCTAAACTTGAGTGCAGATAAATTGACACTATATGTTATATGAGTTAGTAAATTAAATAATAGCATCAATGCAGCATTTAGCTGAAACAACATTAACTTTCTTTACAAAATACTAAAGACATACAAAGAAATATGTATGGAATAAAATTTATTCCAGGTTCCAGTAGGATTTCGGGTTCGAATCCCAGCTGGGGCCTTTCTATGTGGAGTTATCACATTCTTCCTGTGTATGCGTTGGTTTCTCTCCAGGTGCTCCAGCTTCCTCCCACTGCCCAAAAACATGCATGTCAGGTTCATTGGTGACTCTAAATCCTCCCCAGAAGTGAGTGTGGGAGTGGATGGTGGTGTGTCTCGTTTCTGTCTATGTGGCCTTGTGATGGACTGGCGACCTGTCCAGGGTGTACACTGCCTCTTGCCCAATGACAACTGAGATAGGCTCAAGCCCCCCATTGATTTTTACTCTTCCGACTGTGCAGCCTCAGGATGGATGCAATCAGGCTATTCTCAAGTTGTTTTTATTCACCCCTCGAAATTTGTCCCACCATTTTAAGGGTGCACTAGTTGAATAGAATAAGTGGCACAATGACAGCCAAAGTAGCCTTTGTTCCTCAACTGGAACACTGTCCCAAATGTCAAACACCCCTGCAGAAAAGCTCACAAAGTGCTCAATTGGCCACTCAGGCTACAGCGACAGGAATGTCACGCTAACGAAATTTTAGCTGTCAAGAATTCCTTGTAATTGTCAGACATATATTTGCAATTACTGAGTTAAATGCCTTTTTCTTTACATTATCATACAACTATTATAGGATTTGCCAACTACTAACTGAATAATTCATTGAAAGTTTCTCAAAAATGACAGCCATCTATTGAAAAAGAATACAGCGACATAAATAAAAACATATGTTTCAGTTAGCTTTTAAGGCTTTTAACACAAAAAAATGATCGTAGCAGATATAAAAATGTCGGTCAACTCTACTGAATAGTAGAGAACACTGTGGAAACATTGCTGTTGCATGAATAAAGATGATTAAGATAATCATCCAGATATGGATCAGGATTATCTCATATAATCTCTATTATACAGTTAACTGCTAATTGTGATGGGCATAGACTGTGATAGTCATAACAACTACAGAGAAAACATGATCAGATTTCTACAGCATGAGCTGCTATTGCATTCCTGATGTCAGGAGGTGAGTCGATGCTAAATCAAAATGTAACCAATTCTAAAATGATGTGGACTCCTTCTTGACCTGAGAGAAAACATCCCCAATGGTGCAGCAAAGCTTATCGCCATTTTATCCCACAGAGCAACCCGATTCTCTCAAAATGAAATTAGCTTAATCCAAATGTCAAAGAGCTAATTAGTGACGCCCTACCTGGGAAGTACATCCAAGATTTTTCTGTTACTGTGCAGCTGCCAATATAATTGACGGCAGCAATAGCAACATTCTGGACGAAGCTGTAACATATTAATTTCCATCAAATGTGTGCTGTGGGGAAAATCTTTAAGGTGGGAATAAAAACTATGCTCCAGCGGGACTCTGGGAGACCGATAATTTGAGCCACGACAGAAAGGGATCAGGGAACACACTGCATGCTGAAAATGAGAATATAAATGTTAGTGTTAAACAAGAAACATTGTGAGAAAGGGAAATTTCAGCAGTCGTTTTGAATCAGTGATTTAAATGTCATACCTTCACCAGTGCTCAAACATAATGAGTCCATTGAATAGGTGCAAATTTAGCCAAAGAAGTACTTACACACAGGCTCTTTCTAATATGCAAATAAAGAAAAAAAAAATCTAATTATGTCCATCCAAGAAAGAAAGCTATTATCAAGTCCTGGATTACACGAACCCAAATGAGCAATTTGTAACAAGATATTAGCCTCTTTTGAATCTTATAAAAGAGAGAATCCCTTTTGCCCAGCGCTCATCTCTCTCCCTCTGTCGAATCCCAGTTCTTGAGTTCCTGAGTGGTGAGTATTGGAAAGGACAAAATTGGCTGCTTTTGGGACAATGGCTTATTTGAAATTCAAAAAACTCTTCACAGACAGCACCTTCGAGAGGGCGGAGGACCAGAGAAGAGTGAGTCTGAGCCCTGATATTAGACAACAACAGCCGTGAAGCTCGCACACTCAAAGGACTGTTATCGAGTCAGTTCTCTGCAAAAAAAAAAAGCAATAAGCTTATGCTAATGCCTTACACCTGACTTTAAAGGAAGGTCTCACTTTACCCTGATATAAAACATGCACATGTGGGTATTAGTGAACAGTCAATGGCATGTTGAATTATCAAAAATAAACTAACATTTATTGATAAATGGCTATGTTCATAAAAGTATCGCAAACTATTCTTAGCATTTTGGTCTCAAGCATTGGAACACAAGCATAATATAAAGCAACCCCTCATTCCTTTATAAATTGACAGAATGACAGGAAAAAGGTGCAGCGGTTTACTGAAACTTGCAAATATAAATGCAAATACAGGGCAAAAAAGTGTTTGGACAATAGGTACAAGGACTGGACTGAAAATTAGTAAAAAAGCAGCCAATATCCAAGAAAAACTTTGGATGGCGCTCAGAAAGCCTGGATAGCCATTGCTTAAGACCATTTTAAAAGATTACAAGAAAGTTTGGCTGCTTGGAGGCAAAACTAAAGAAATTGGAGGTGGATAAAGACATTGCAGTGATTACAAATCAAAACAGTAACTAGTTTTGCTGTTCAAATAAACTGGTATCTTCTGAAAGAACATGACTTTTACATAAAAATACAGACAACTTTCACACGTTTATAGGAATTGTATTAGGCAGGAGAAATCCCGTAGCCTTAAAAATTTATTAAAAAAAATAATTTATTGTTTCTTCGAATTCAGGAAAAAACAACAACTTTTCAACAAATTGCATTTGAGGATACTGTGCAGAAACTTGGCAAGTTGGTATTGTATTTTTGAGCAGCTTGGCCTAATCCCCATCTTCTTCTTCCCAACAGACAGCAAAGAAAATTAATCTGAAACCTACTGTGCTCAAAGGCTGAGACATCTTTCCTTTCTCACACTGCCAGAGGCACTTTGAAAACACTCAGCATCTCAATGCTCCCATCAGCATGTGCATCTGAGCTTGCCACGATCAGCAAGACAACTCTCAAAGCACCCACACTCACAAAAACACACAGCCAACCCAAAAGGGCCTCAGTAGTATCCCTTTGCTTTTCTGATAATACAAAAGTCTTTGGCAGGTTTTTCGTTTCCAATCTCAGAGCCCCGCACTGCAAATCCCATGAAGTAGCCCCCCAAGCTCAACCCCTGGTGTGATATGGAATGACCTGCAGAGAACATCAACTGTTGAATTTGATGTTCAATAGAGCTTTTTAGTGCAGACTCTTTCAGAGAGCAGGTATGTAAATAAAAATGTGAACTGGAATACTTTACACCTGCATGCATTCATTTACTGCATGTAAACACACACACAGACAAGGACACAAATACACACATAAAGGGCATGAGCACACAAATGGACAAAGAAGACCAACGGGCAGCAGGAGAATGGAAGACGACTGTGTAAATCCCATATGTGCTTAATCCAGACACTTACAAGAGAGTGTGATTCATACTCTATTACAGTCGACTAATACAACTGAGAGACGCACTGGGCGCAATCATTTCAGCAAGCATGAACCGACCACGTAAGGACCATGAATCCTTTTTATGAGGACTTCACTGAAGATGGTGTGAAAGTTCAGGAATAAAGCCTTCTTTCTGATCAGTCATTAAAACACAGCCACAGCCACAGCCCGCTGTTTGTTTGTTTGTGTTTGTATGTGGACATGTTCAAAGATAACAGGAGGTGGCATTCATTTAATAGAGGGAACTTCTCTGTGGGGCTGTGCAGATTTGTGGTATATAAACTGTTATTTATTACACAGCGTCTGAGTCTTTCCTCCAGACGACTGAGGCTGCGGAGCGGCTGATAGGGCTATTAAAGTCCTACATCACAAAACACAAGACCTTATTTTCACTGTGAGCTAATAGTTTAACAGAGACTAAAATTATGCTACAGACATTTTATTTTGAGATTTTTCATTGTTAAATATTTCTAAGGTGTTCTGAAATCTAAGCATTTTAACTATTAGACTGCAAAAGTGGTTTTAACTGGTGGACTACTCGAAAACATTAGCACTGTATCTCTAACATTAGGCAGATTAACGTACTGCACTGGAAAACATTACTCTTAAGTCAAGTCTGGAGTTTGTTGTTGGTCCTTTTGTGCTAGACAATTGTGGTCGTGCTAAAAAAAACATCTACAACGCTATGAGGTCTTTATTTTTGACATGTTACCCATTGGAACACCTTATAAAAACTACACCATCAGAAATATCATAACAGCATAGCATGAGACTATTTCCTACAGAATGTGAAACTAAGTCATTGAATGCATTTCTAACTGATTACATGATATTTACATTATCCAATAAAAGTAAGGCCATAATCCTGCTCTATGTACTGTTCAGGTGATTAGGTTTGTTCTGTCAGCAGAAGGCTAATTCATAATATAATGTTCTGTACTGTATGTGCGACTGGCAGTAGAGACTGGAGTGAAGGCCGCTTACACAGCAGCACCAACGGCTGACTGTGAGCATGTGTGGGCTGCTCTGATCTTCTAATATCACCTGAAACACAATTCTAAACATCAGAGTGTGATTTAGGCAGAGAGGCTATAGAAACAAAACCACTTCTGATCCACCACTTCCTTTTCAAAGGACATGGTCAACCTTTCCATCGATCGTACTTGGAATTGAAATGCTAAAAAGAAGTGACAGCACACAGCAAAGCAACTGAAGCTAGACTTTATGAAACGTGTGTATCTGCTCCTCTGTACTGTAAGTGCCCTCGCTATAAAATCTGAGCACCAACCAGAAAACACAGACACATGAATTGTGGCTCAGTTTCTATGACACAATAGGGACAGCAGTTTATTAATGTGACAAACGCACAGAAAAAAACCCTCCTTTTTTGAGCTTGCTCTGGCATTCTCTACCACTTCAATCCCACAGCAACACTCTTAAAGACTGTGTCTTGTCTTGAGGATGCTGGTGTCTGTCGATCTCTAACTCACCTTTCTTGTCCCCAAAAAAGAGGGTCTGCTGTGCCGGGTTTGACCACTGGAGGGAGGTGTTGTCATTATACTCCACACGGCAGGTCAGGTTGGCTGTCCCACCCTCTGTCACGGTCACATTTTGAACCAGAGGATACTGACCACTGATACCTGCAACATGATACAAAAAGAAAGAAGAGATGATGATGATGCATCCGGAAGGAGGGAGACGGACACAAAAGTGGACAGAGAAAAGCAGCTTGAGCATTCATGATTACTTTATTTCCAAGGTTGCTTTGAAGATTAAATCCATCTGATGAATTTCTTTTCAATCTAATGTTGATCACTTAGAATACAACTGGTCTAAGCAGCCATTTGATTTTATCTACATCCTCTAGAATTAAAGAACTGTTCGTGACACAAATACTCTTCTCCAACCAACACAGTAAGACTATGAGAGTAAATCTGGCATATCTCCTGGGGAGAAAAAAAAAAGAAAAAAAAATTAAAACCCTAATTACAAAGCAAATGCTCAGAGAGGCTGGCCAGTGACTGCTGTGTGCTAAATTGGACCCTAACATTGAACACACAGGAGGCATTAAGCCTGAAGTATTGAAACCTTAGCTACATGAAGAGGACCAATTAAAATTTGTTCTCTGCGGACTTGTTAGCATGTGTGGACGCTGATGTGTGTAACGCCTGCATCCAGTGAGTGAAAAAAAAGACAAATGAACTGATTAATTTATTTCTGTGTGAACTTGAAGCAGATTAGAGCTGGTTTTCAGCACCATGGACAGGGCACTGATGCAACTGGCTCATCCATGATTTTTCTCTTTTTTTTTAGTTTTCAGGACCCTGGAAAGCTCACATTGTTGCCTGACTGTGTGCTGTAGTACATTTATTTGGTACGTGTGTGTGCCTGTGTGCGTGTGTGCGTGTGTGGGGGTGGGTAGGTGGGGGGTCTGCGCTATCAGGCAAGAAAGTAAATCATAATAACCATAAATCTATTCCTGGCTCCATCCCCAGAGGACAGATTTTAAAGACCGTGTGAATGAAGGCTTAAGTTAGAAAGATAATTTATCCCCAGCAAACTCATGACTTAATCCCCCCAAAGGATGGATCAGGAACCCTAAAGAAAAGAAAAACAAGTACAAGGAAGGAAAAAAAAACAACTTTCTGATTGGGAGTTTTTAGATGATAATGGATTTCCCCTCAAATGCCAGCCAGTATCATGTGCAACATTTCCAAACATTGGGGTAATTTAGGGCACAGGTAAGATAAAACTAAACCTCAAACATAGTTTGCTTACTGGGATAGCAGGCGAGGCAAACCCTATGACAGAGAAACCTTTGGTGGAGGAGATGTTGAGAAAGAGAGAAGATGAGGTGAAGGGAGGAAGGAGAGAGGTAAGTCAAGGACCACAGGTCATTTCCAGTGTTGATTAAGGCCTCCCGAGGTTAATCATGCGTGAGAGATAGAGAGAGAAGAAAAGGAAAATGGCGGAAAAATTGATCTGAGCAATGGCAGGCTAAGAATATGTTTTATTCATGAAAGTTTTGCATGAAGCATGATCTGCCAACATTTTACCGTTCTCCGTGCCTGCCTTCGCTCTCTTTATTACATCTTCTCTTTAAATCACTTACTTTTCCCTAATTTTTCTCCCTCATGCAGCAGTGCCACGTACAGCCCCGTGTGATACATTTTTGCTCTTTTGTGCCGTCCAAAAAAGGAAGTTAATAGTTAACCACTTTACCGAATCCCGAGAATAAGTGAGATTTTGCACAGAGGAATTTCACTGCAGAGGAAGTGTCACTGTATAATGTCACTGAAGCCAGGGACAGTCTGGGGATATGCCTATGTGTTGCATTGTCATCTGCTCTCTCATATCTGAAAATATGACACGAGTATGTAATGACCTTCTTTTTTTAAAAACATGAAAACATAAGATTTGAGTAATTTACTGGATGTTGGACAATGCAAAACAAAATTAGTGCCATTTTTCCATTGATGATTTTGAAACAAAAAGATACAGGGAAACTATACATAAACATTTGATTGACCTAATAGAATCATATAGAAATATGGCAATTTATTATACATTTATTGATATTTACCACATTGCAAAACAAATGGAACATTGTCAATGAGCTGGCTCAGGCAGTCAAATCTAGCTGTGTTGCTATATACACATGTGATCTGCTTCTCCACACATTACCTATCAAACACACTCACAATCTGGCAGTTAGGCTGTAAAATTTCCCATCTCCCCTTCTGACGTGTCAGTGCCGCAGATGTGTCAAATAGGCTGCTTTGCTTCCCCGCTCTTTCATCCCTTTCACCACCCCAGTATCCACCTGCTGGCTCCTGTGTGATGATATTTACTCATCACTCCCCAATTTGTTCATGAAAATATCTTCAAGGACTGATGAGCTCAGAGACTAGACATCAAATTGCAGCTAAAACTCAAACTGTGAGGTGTCTGAATTGATTTCAAGAAATGGCAGAGCAGACGAAAAAAAACCCAACAAACTTTTCACATTCATAATGTTTTGTATGTTTGCTTAACGGGACCCTGCATCAGTGTCTGATACTACACACCCAGTGGGAATGAAAGGCCCAAAGGGGCCACGGTGATGGCTGTATTAGAGCAGAGCAGTGTTCAGTGCACCTAATTGGCCAGTGGAGTAGGTTCTTCCATTTTCCCCTCTGGCCACCCAGACCTGATTTAAATGTATCTCCAGAGGGAAGAAGGCAGCTGTTCTCTCCTGATTTCCATGCTAAATTTAGGCTCTCCCCTCACTGCAACTCCACTTCTCCTACTTTCAGTTTCTTGCTATGTCTTTTCCAATTCTTATCTATTCAACTCTGTACCCTTCTATCCATTCTTTTCTGTTGCTGTCACATTTCCTCGTCTGGTTGATCCCTGAAGGTTGGCATTTTCCACTTTCTTTGTTGCTCATTTTCATATTCTCTCCGTCTCCTGGTGCTCCTTTGTCTTCAAGTTTATCTTGATCCTACCTCCTTTCTCTTGCCAAATTGTGCTTTATGTCTTGCCAAGATAGGGGTCAGTTTAATTGTCCTCCATCTTGACTGACAAGCCGAGGCTAAGCCGGGTCAATAAAGCTCTCATCTGCACGCCATTATAAAGGAATGACATAAAAAATTTGCTTTGCTATCTTTAGCCTGAAATGAATAACATTTAACATGGTGCAAAAGTTCTACACCATCGAGATGTACTATTGGCACTAGACGTAACAAACTATTACTTATCACCAATTTGTACAACTGTCTGACAAGTAAATGGATATGCAGAGAACATATCCACACATAGTCAGACACATTCAGACAAGTACCTTTTGCACAAGCAAACGACTGAACAAATAATACTGGGAAGGATATAAGAGTATCCGGATGTTTCCTGCCTGTTCCCACTCATGACCTTTCAAGCAAGAGTAGCTGAGTCTACAAACCTTTCTTATTTAGGCATTCAAGAAGCATAGAAAAAGAGATGCACACAGACAGACGGACAGCCCAAAGCCACTGACCTTTACAGCAGGACTAGAGCTCAACTGAGCTGTAGAACTGTGATGTATGGCTGGGAATACAAGATTACAGAATGGATAGAGGCAGTCAACAGGTTCGATTAGCTGAGTCACTCTTTAAGTCATTCAAACACAACTGACGCTTGCCGACTTGGGTTCACATCATGGCAAATGTAAATCTAAAGAATAATTCAGTTTTTTACAGAAATGTTTCTATGGTTTTTAAATAAATACCCATCAAAGATTTATACACTTATAAGGCAATTCTTGGTTTGTTTCCAAATTATCTACAGACTTGATTCTTGAAAAAAAGTAATGGAAATTGTTGTCTGTTCAAATGAATTATTCCTTTTCTTTATGTCTAATGTCCACGATGAATTTTGGAAATAATAAAATTGGCTGCTTGACATCACCCTCAAAAACCTCACAATCTCAAGAGGGTGGTTTCACTAATTCAAATTTAAGCACATATAAAAACATATCAGAGACAGATATGTCTGGCTGTAAATACTAGTCCCGACCATTTAGCCCTGTTTGGACACCCTGTTGTGATTAAACTATTCTGAATTTTGTGTTTCTTAACTCTTTTCATCTTTAAAATTTGGATGTCTTTTAGCTCTTTTAATGATGCTTACACATACATATTATTTTGTGTGCTGTGTGTATGTGCTGTTATATTATTCCCTCTGACCTGAGCTGCAGTCTATATTAGTGTGGACACTCTTGGAAAAAGATATTTCTCAATATTTATGATTTACGGGTTGAGTAAGTGTCAAATAACAACTCTATCAATTAAAAATAATATTTCTTTGTTCCAAATACTGGGGGAAAGCCAGAGAAGACAGAAAGGACAATTAGGGTTAAAAGCTGTTCTACTTTTTTCTTTTTAAATCTTCCTAATTTGTTTGACTAAGCTTTGGGGTTGCTCAAGCTCTGCTTTCTTTTAAGCGTAGGAGGAAATTGCAAATAAGTATTCAGCAACCAACTGAATGCCCTCTGCCTCACCCTCACCTCCCAAGCCTGTTGCTTCCACAGATGTGAAAGACAATAAGTAATCAAAACAAAACTGATCTTTTTGTCTGCCACATTTAAATCTTATAAAAACGTAGTTGTAAATATAATATTGCATTTCCACCAAAAGGTGCCCTTGAATATTACACAATGAAACTAGGATCAAGGATCAAGCAGGTACAATGATATTGCATAAGTATTAAATTAAAAATTCAAATTGCCATTGCATTATGGAAGAGTGTGAAATTATTGCTCCTCCTCCCTTACAAGTTTAAATATCTTACGAACACTTGTATTTTATTTTTTAAACAACATTGTCTCAAATATTAGTAATTCAAACCATATGAGACCACTTCAAGTTAAGCTACCATTGCACAGCTCTGTCTCAGATGCCCCGGCATGTGAGACATGACTTAAAGTGCCTCTCTGTTAAAAGATGCATCTCACTAGAAAGACTATCAATGAGATGCACAAGACTATATAAGACATGACAGCTTTGCCACGACCAGTTAGTGTCTATAAAGTTACACAGGTGGGTACACAGCTGGGGACACAAGGTTTTCAGACGGACTGATTCTCGGGGTATTAGGCAGCAGGGTGGCCTTGTGATTGGAGAGACAGTACAAAGTCAAGTGTTTGATCATCTCAAGAGCTGGTGTGAATTCATCAACCAGGGATGTATCCTGTCATAGTGTCCTTGAGCAAGAAAACTCATGTCTCCTCACACCTCACTAGATAAAAACATCAGCAAAATATTGAGAGCACGACTATAAAAAATTCAACATCAATGCACTTTCTCAAGAAAAATATATTCAGATATTTTCTCTTTTTCTGTGTAGAAATAGGAAATTCTGTTAATAACATCCTGGAACAGAAGTTAACATGTCAGACAAGTGCATCATCTCTCCCTCCCCCCAACAGTTTTCACACAATCTCCCTCCTTTTTCTCAAGAACACGTTGTGTGCACAGTGTTGTTTTTGCAATGACCTTTTTCACTAGGAAGTCATTGCACTGCATATTCCGGTGAGAAAAAAGGCAATCATCAGTATGATGACAATGTAGCTGCTTTTTTAAAAAAAAATAAGATAACAAGGAAAAGGGGTTCAACCCTGTCTTCAGCCCTTGTTTGCCTTTAATAAATATACTTCAGCCTTAAACCACTATCAGTCTGATCAAATGCATCCACTTTTAAAATTTGACACTTTAAAACTGGACTACTCGATGAGAGTGAGTGCTGGTAATTTTGAATTTTCTGGAGTGAAACCATATTTACATAAATCTGAAGAGCGTTATGAAAAAGCCTATATATCGGAGAACAGCAGTTGGTTAAACAGGCTCTTATAGGATAACTAAAAGGATTAAACGCCCTATTTCTCTGCTTTGTTTCTTCTCTATTTGCAAATGAATTGTATGTTAATTTGTGTGTGTGGGTGGGTGTGTACTAACCTGGTCTTTTGACAGTGATAACATTTCTGCTGTGAACAAATTGAATGCAGCCCCTGCAGTGGGTGGAGCTACCTTTGTATTCAGCTCTGGCATGCTACTACCTCAGGACACATTTCTGATCTATGAGATATGAAAATAATTATCCAGCACCACAGAGGCTGGCTATAGCAGTGATGTTGTCATTTACATACAGTAATTAGACTGGGCAGCTGCTGGTGTTGCCTTCACCAACTTGACATCCAACTCAGCCCTTGGAGTCAGATCAACAAAATATTGTCTACCTCTCCAAGGTGCCGTTAGGTCTTGTTTAAGTGTGGTGTGACAGAAACAGCACTGTTTGGTATGAATCGTGAGTACCTTTGTTTCTTTTTATGGACATATTTGTGAAATAGAAAATGTTTCCAGTAGCATCTAGGGTGTGAGTGGTTGTAACAGATGCTCTTAAGGCAGTGACAAACCTAGAGAAAGACTTCACCCTGTGATATAGGGCCTTCTTTTGTGTACAAAGCACGACAAACATGGCAGAGCACACAGTAGTTCCTCTTTTTTTTTTGCTTTGGGTTGCAGAAGAAAAACTGCTTCAGCTGAACTTTTATATGAGGTTGCTTTCTGATTTCCAGCACCATATATCTGGATTTCAAAAATCCCATACACTAATTTAAAATTGGTGAGCAGACACGCTTTCCAGACACATGCAATTTGCTCAGTATTCCTGCCCTTGATTCAGCCACATCAGTTTAAAGTACAGAGATATAACCTCTCTCGGCTCTCTGTATGTAAGCTGCCTGAGTTCATGCTTTCACAGTTCAAAATGGCTAGGGAACTCACTATCCTTTCTGAGCCAAGGTCAGACATCTCATGGTTTTATTACAGAGGTAAACCTGGCCTTCATAAATACTTCATACAATGCTTTCTGGCAAAAGTGAGCAGAAGAAGCTGAAAGCAAAGGCGAGTTAGGCAAGTGTAGAGGTTTATTTGACAGAGAAGTGAAAACAAGACAGAACAGAATGGAGAACGCAACTGAGACAGGTGCAGAAACAAAAGAGCAATGTCTTAAATGCTTCCTTAGCCATAGTGAAAGTTTAGACAGACTGGTAATGTAAACCTTAACGTGTGTTTGCGTTTGCCTCTTTGTGCTGCTCATACTTGTGTGTATTTTGTTTGTAGGTGTGGATGTGTGAGGCTGTGTATTGGAAATTTTAAGTGAATTACATGCTAACAAAGAACAAAGCTTTGGCTGGTGCATCACATTGGGCCAGAAATATTCCACTTTAGTCTCTCTTTAAATATAAGGCCAAGCAATATTAGCAGACATCCACACTTGTTGGATCTGTAGGTTTTCTAAATCAAATGTCATAAAAGCATAATGTCAGAGAAGTCTGGTATATTGAGGCGCTTTCTTAAACTAATATGGATGGAATATGAGCTTGACTGGATCTTTTTTTAAATCACATAGAGGGACTCATTTTTTATGCTTTCACATGCGATGAGAGCAGGATGATCACAGGCGAGGGTGGGATTCAGGAGAATAATCAGACTAATCATGCTGCCTCCCAAATTCCCCACATCAACATGGCACTGTGTGATATTCTAATGTGTAGTGATGTGTTGACAGATACTGTTCATTTAGGAGTGATCTGGAGAAATGCTCTTAGCCCCAGAGGGGACGTGTTGCAAGATTCAGTGGGCAGAAAGTGCTAGCTTTAAAAACTGCTTTTATCATTTGACTCATGTCAAATTGACTTTACTGCAGTGCTCTTTTACCACAACTTCTAGTCAGGGCTCACAATGTGAGGGTTGACACTGTAGATCTCCTCTCAGAGCTAAGCTCAGACTTGCATAATAAGGCTTGAACACAGCTAAATAAATTATTTGAGAAAACTTGTAACCTGTGTGACAACTGCAAGTATAAAAAGTGTTGATTGTGCATTTGAAATGTTATCCTTACATACCCTTGATATTTCCTTTGTAATAGGTTGTAAAAAATATAGGCTTTTCATCCAGCAGGCAAATGAATATGTTTTAAACAGTGAGAGATGTGAGGGAAAACTCATGGCCCATTCACCAACACTGCAGCTGAAGGCTGTAGTTTTGACACACAGCTCAATTTGATGGATTTATGATAATTTAAAAATCAAAAATTTGATTTTGAGAACCGCAGGTTTTTCTGTGCATTGGCCCACATGCAAACACAATTTTGGAAACTGAAACCAAACATTTTGCAAAACACCTTACAGTGTGAAGATTTTTTTCACTGATTATAACAGTACTGACATCAGATTGTGGGCTGCTCTTAGCCATGATAGTGCTGGTGCTAACTTTGTTAACAGGAAATTTTCCACATTTGCACATAAATGGACATTACATTACACGCCAACTTAATTGAGGAAACGAGACATGTTATGGAGTGTAATACTAATATACTGCAAAGATAAAGAACCTGGCCTTCTGTGCAGGTTTTGAAACAGACACCATCAGAGTTCAAGTTGGTAAGACATGTTTGGATTTTTTCTACAGGAAACCAAAGTCAAGGACAAGCGGCAATGGCAGACTCCGCCGTGTGAGCTTAGCCTTAGTCAGACTGAACATATACACACAGACATATTTCAGAATTCATGTGCATTCCACTTTGAAGACGTCATTGTCTCCAAAATCCAATCCTCTGCCAAATCATAGGGAACGAGTAGCAACTTTTAAAGACAGAACCTCTCAGAAAATCATTGTGTTATTAAGAATTTATTCTATTCCACGTTTAAAAAAATTAAAAAAATAAATCCATTATGCCAAATCCAGATATGGGCCAAAATGGGGCCAAAACCAATTGCCAAACCCAGCTCAGGGTTCTTTAAGCAGTGCTTTTTCTCAGGAAAAAAAAAAAACAACCAATAGAAAACTGCAGATGTTGGTCTACTTGCAGAAAGTTCTTTATGAGAGTGGTTTAGTCAGTGAAGGATAACCTGCAAGTTTGCCATATTGCAGGCACTAACAAGCATGGAAGCGCTACTGATTTGCAGATTTCTGGGTCAAAGTAAGAAAACAGCCTCTACTATGCTGCTCAACGTTCTTGTGGTCGTGGCCCAGGAGCCCTCTCAGTGTGGTCGGACCCCAAGGGTGGCTTTTTCCTTGCCTTAGGTCTGGGTGTCCGGCCATGTCTCTGTCCGATAGGTGCAGTGGGTCTGAGCCTGTGTGTTTGTGTGTGTGTGTGTGTGTGTGTGTGCATGTGTGTCTCTGTTCGTCTCAGTATCTCTCTGGGTATTTAAGGGGGTGGGAGCGTTGGTATGTTTTATCATTGTTGTTTTGAGCCTCTGTGAGACACTTTGTGTTGCTTTTAAAGTATGACAGGTGCCATATAAATAAAATTTGATTTGATTTGATCTGATTTCATGAGGCCCCACCTCTGTTCAGCAACCGGAAGAGAGGTGGCTCAGCCGTTGTGTTAAAGCAAACAGGAGAAGGCAAAAGTAAGAAACGTAAAATTAAGGGGAAAAGGAATCTTTAAATCAATCTTTAGCTCTGTATACCCTGTAATAATTTGTTAGACTATAGCATCACTGTATAGTTAAGAGAGGCAAGGCCCTGATGTGTTCTTTAGTCCTTTACTGTTGTTACAGTCAAACACGTGCGGCTGGATGTTGATCGGGGAGAGATGGTTTGAATTCATTACGCCTTCAGAAACATGAGGGAAATGAGAAAAAACTGTGTAGAGATGTACAAGTGATGTGTCAGTTCTAACCACAATTGCTATGGAAGAGGATATACTGAAAGAAAGAAAAAGACGGGGAGTAATAAAGGGAGGTGGCAGGGTTTTGAAATAAATAGTGTACTAAATTAATCAACCCATAACAGGCAAACTTTCAGCAAAAATGAGCCTTTCCTCAAGTACTTACAATTACTACATGATTGGTTTACTGTTATTTACCTGTGAGGCATTTTATTATTATTCTAAAAAATGCTGCCGCAGTTCAAAGATGCACGGCACAGAAAAATGGGTGCTTTCAAATCACACATAATGGATGGCAGAAACGGAAAGTAATTGTAAATATTACTGAAACGCAAGAATCTATTATCTTTTGACTGGGTTCGATTTTTGTTTTTAGGTGGGCATCCTCCTATCAAGTGTGTTCATCTGGTGTCTTTACCCTGATTGATTAGCATTATGACAATTTACAAGACGAGAAGTTGCAAAACGATTAACTTTGAAACAGCACCAGTTCTTCTTGGCATAAGCAGATATTCAAATGACTCTTCAGGTCTTTTTTTTAGAACTGGTTAAAGATCTTCAGTGGATTAAGGCAGCGTCGTAACCCAACATCCTAAAGTCATGTAACTCCTGACTGACTCTATGTTGTTAAGATGAGGACTCTTTGGGAACTATACCATATGTTGCAGGACTCTTTAAGATGATTTGGTTTTTTTATTCATGACATGGGTTTTGTACACTACATTAAAGTGATCAATGATTAATAGGATTCAGTTGTTCCAAATATAATTAAGATCAATTTTGCTAGTATAGCCTTGATTTATTACTGTTGTTGTGACCTTCTTAGCTTGGATACTTATCCTTTCATCTGATTTATCATCACATCTCTGTTCAGCAACTGACTGAGCGTGTCTGAAGGCTTTCCCCAAATGCAAAAACAAAACAGAAGGGAATCCTAATTACAATTCACAAAAGGTTTTTGAGACACATATTTGCTGAAGAACAGAAGATACTGAGCTATCTCATTCAATAAAATCACAGTTCTTTAGTTTTTTGTCTTTTTACACTTAAATAATCTTCAATTCAATCCGAAACACCTACATCGATATATCAAGGCTAATTTGTTTTGCTGTAGTTGTCCTTCAAATCTTAAACTAACAAGAAATTTGGATTCCAAGCAAGCTACTTTTTTTCCCACCAGGTAATTTTTCCACTGTATTGATAAGTAAACAACTAAAACATACGTTCCAAAGATGTCAGTGATGTGGCTTGCAGATGTGTTTTAGCCTTCGACCAAATATCTGGTTTATTTGATAATCTGGAGCAGTTGGCGAGTGAAGACCCAAAAGAAGTGCAAGAGACAAGGTCAGGGGACACGACAGGGGGACACTCAGAAAAGAAAAAGAAGCAAAAAAACCTAAAGCAAACATGACAGAGCGCATGCTGAAGAAACTGTGCTCTTCTCAGGAAACTGAGCAGAATTTGGTTAAATATTAGCAAATATTTAAACCTCTATGATGTTTCCGGCATGCAACATCATGAAAGTCACGAGAGAGAAGCTGTAGGGAGAAACTTTGAGTTCTCTTCAAAAACCAGGTGAGCAAAACAGACTGAACCACCAGGAGCTACTTGTATTATAACATCACTGATGAGAGAGAGAGACTTGTCTGCATGACAAGTCAAAGCGTCTGCTCCCTCTGCCACTCACTCGTGTAGCGTGAACTCACTAAGGCTTAAGATTTCAAAATCAGAAGAGAAGCACGCCGCATAGTTTGAACAATACAATGATCCAACGACACTAAAAGCCTTATAGACTGAACTTGGCCTCAGGCTGAGTTAGGCGCACAGGAGAGGGAAGCAGCGGCATCCACAACTCACCTCGAACTTTGCCTTTTGAGGCCATCACTGCAGTCCCCAAGAAGAGAAGAGGGATTGGATGGACAGGAAGAGAGGCAGATGTCAGAAACAAGAGAGAAAAAGACAGAAGACAGAGCAACAGATTAGATAACTGTCAGAAGAACAGTGTCTGTATCTGATGAATACATGCACCCTGTGGATGTCGATCCCAATTGCTGCAGTTCCCCCGATCAATCGACCCTGCTGGAGAATCCCCAGATTTAGTTCAATGGTAAATTAAGACTTCGCACCGTGACACTAGTTGTGTTGCATCATCTGGATCATTCATAGAAAGAACATTCATGCTTTCTAATGACCTTGCGAGATGTGCGAGAAGACAGGCAGACTGTGCACATCATATGTTGTTGATTAGTGGAAACTGTGCTTCATTTGAGAAAATTTTAGTTTGTTACACTGTTTTTATTTGACGTCAATGTGGCTTTCGATTTTTAAAGATGCATACGCATCCTCAGAATCACACACGTATGTATTGTCTGTACATGCGTGGCCAGGACAGAGCACAGTCACACATGTAAACTGGTACACCATCGCATTACATTGTGACTGACAGCACTGTAATTAACAGGGAGAAGCACAGACAAATTTGTAACCCAACAGAAAATAAATCATGATGTAGGAGTAGTCTATAAACAGCTCAGAGAAAACCATATAGGCCGGCGAGGCCATGTATAAAAACAAAAGAAAACCACAGCACAGAGAACATCGCCAACACACGAGCGTCTCCGCTGAGACTCCTGCCAGTAAAAGCAGAGAGGAAAGCCAAATAAACTATTGGTGTGCATTTGTGTGTCTTTGTATTTGCGTGTGTGTCCCAAAGGAATGACTCTTATGCTTCACACATACTGCTTTGCCAAATTGATGGATCTATTGGAATGCCTCCAGTGAGCCTGAAAACGTGTACAACTCGAAAAGACAGCGCCTGAAAAACGAATGAGGGAGGGAGAACAAAGAGAATCTCATTGCAGGTGCCGTGGAGGCAGGTTATAAAAATTATTGTGGTTTCTTTTCGATTACAGATTTATAAACCGCTCTCCCTGTAAACAACAACTAATTTCACTATATAAATTTAAATTCACAGTTAGAGGGAGAGAAAAAAAACAACCTGGAGATGCATTCCAGCTTGAGGGTGACCATTCTTTTGACTCTCACATACGTAGATATTGCTTTGTTTTTATGTGAGCCCCATTAAATCCTGATAGCCAATTTCCTGTGGCTGATGGAGATGATTGAGCTTTGCTAGTACTACATTATAACTTAAGTGAAAGTGAAAATGTGAGAGAAAAACTAATATTTCTTTCCTTTCGATTTGTGGCGAATTTTCTACCTAATTCGTATACACGCCTGACTTTTCAGCATAACCGGCGACACACAACAGGGATAAAATAAGAAATAAATACGCAAACACAACCAACTTCATCTGTGCACCAGGTGCATTGTTTTTCTTTTACACATAGACAAATACACTCCCAACAACGTATTCTAACACTTTGCTGCTGTGTCACTGGTCAAAAAGGAAAGGGTCCAATGGAGAAACAGGGCAGCATAAGTCACATCTCTACCACCATGGCTTTCTATACGGGACTGTTGACTATTGAATATATTCCTTCAGCTTGTCTGTTCTCACTCTATTGCTGTCTTTCATCCCTGTTGTAAAGCTGTGAGCTCCCTGGAACAACTGTGGCTGTCTGTGTGATCTCTGTGAGTCAAAAGCCTGTGAGACATATGATTAAGAAAATTAAAAAAAATTTTTAAAAAAGGAGAGATTTTACAAGTCTTCACTTGTAACAACACCTGAACATATATTTGGCTGTATGGAGAAAGAGGGAAGACAAGCAGTGAAGAAAAGAGAAAAGTGGTGGGAGTGTTTTTCACTAGAGTCCCTGCACTTGTATCTCGGAGTATTACAGTTACTAGGCAACCAGCACAACAGTTCTGTAAGTCAAGCTGAAATTGCATAAAACACTTTTCATTCTGCTCTCTCATTCCCCTATTTTACCATGCGGTGAGCAGAGTATTCCCAATTGATTACACACTGCCCACCTCTTCCATGCCCTCAATACTCAACACTGATTGGTTAGAATACACTAAGGATAAATAAGAGATCAACACCTAAATGGGATCAGAATTGGCTATTTGTGTGTACTTTTGCCTACAGCACTGCATTTCAAACCTTATGGGATTCCTCTTTTTCGCACTGTTTGATGTCTTCAAAAGACTCTTAATAGAATTAAAGAAATTAATACACCACCATGCTTATTTATTTGTTTATTCGTCTGTTCCTTTATCTCTATAATTGTGTTTTGGTGGACCTCACTGGGGTCAAACAGTGTTGAATGTCAGATTTACTATAGAGAGCGTTCCTCTTTTTTTCTGGTGGCTGTGTAACTGGGCTGCTGTTTGTTAATGTGAGGATCATTAAAAACAAATCATTTAATTGCAATAATTCACAACAAACATAAATCAAAACTTTTTTTGGCCCTAGTATAAATTCAGCTTCAGGAGCATGCATGTGTGAATATACAAGGTGCCTAGACAAGGTGTGATGTCTCCTGCAGGCATTGTAGGGTTCTCACTCGCCTTCATATGTCCAATGAATCATTTCAATTAACGCTTGAAGTTATTGGGCTGGCCTTCATCATTTAGCCTAAAACCTAAATGAGGCACTTTGTAAATGAGATGCTCACTTGAAAGCAGTTGATCAAATAAGAGAAGTTAATCTCTTCGAAACAAAGAGTGGAAAATAAATTTGAGGCTTCTTTTAGTCTCATCTATTTGTTTTCCTGTAGCTCAGCACATTTAATTGTTATCAGACAAATATGAAGAGTCATCATGACAGACCTGTATGCAAGCTGAGAACTGTCTGCATTAGAGAAGCTTGCAGTCTGCAACACTTTTTGGAGATATTCTTATCCTGTAACACAACCTGGTACCACTCGATTAATGTTTTTCTACACTTTTTTCAATGGATTTGTTTATTTTTCATTTTGTATAGATAAATAACAGTGATTGCAAAGCTGCACATGTTCACATTCTCAAGTATCACCCAAAAATGGCTTGAAGCTATTGATCTAAGTACTGTGTAAACACCCGCACTTCATCTGGGAGGATGAAAAGTAAGTGGTGAAACTGGAGAGCAGTGAGTTGCAAGCATGTTGTTCTCTGTCTCTGTAACCATCAGCAGGGAGCCATCATAAATAAACTGTGTGATAGATGCCACCTACTGCTCCTGCCAGCCCCCCAACCCCATCACACACACATATATACACAAACAAACACACATATGTAGCGGTGATCACAGGATTCCCTTAAGGTATAAGTCTCCTGGGAGGACGTGTTTTCTCTTAGAACATCCTTCCCGTTTTCCTCCTCTTTACCTGCTCCATCTTTTTCCTTTTAGCTTGAGTTTACTCAGGAGTTTGTTTCACCTCCCTTTTCATATTCACTCTGCCTCCTTATTAACTCTTTCCTTATCTAAATCTCACTCCACCTCTTCTGCATTTCCAACCCCCTCAGGCTACCTTTTTCACAGTTGCAGATATATTCATAGTCTGACAGGCAGTGAAAAGCCTATGGAGATCGATGTGTGCAGCGTGCCTCTCTGAGCTGTCACATGACATGATGGAGAGTTTAACTTATCTTTCGTACAGCAGCAGCTGTTTTGCCGCGTGTCTGAAGTACTCCAAGCCCTTGGCATTCAACCAATATTCCACTGGTGAGCAGCTTGCTGTAGAACCTTAACACACTCTTTGTCACCTTATGACTTGGCTGCAGACGGAGCATCAATCCACTCATTTGCACAAATGTGAAAACGCTGAGGAAAATATGCTCTGTCACACATACAGTGACTTCTACAATGTTTGTGACCATTTTGATTTGCGGATGATAATAAGCATGAAAATAGTTTAAACTAAATACAAACATTTAAATCTGAATTGATTTAGCAGCAAATGTATTTAAATCTTATTTGCTTTAGTGGAGCTTTTGCTAAGGGCTGCAATTCAACTCCACATAATAAAGGAGAAGGTAAACAGTGTTAATAGATGGAATCAAGCTTACTTAACTCGGCTTATTGCCACCATACTGCCAGCTTTATTAGATCTGTCTGCCACACCCTTGGTTTCTCACATTATAGGGAGACACACATCTGTTTGTTTTGTCATTTAATCTAGCATATTCAATTTCCACTCCATAACACAATTACACACACGTAACCTGTCCACGGCGGAATCATCTGCTCATAAACTGAACAAAGACACATGCGCGGACACATGCACAGATGCCCATGTTGATCACACAGGCGTTATAACACTTTTACATCTGTTTTTTTCCTCATGCTGGAAAGCAAACTAAATGACGTGAACTATCCTAGCCATCTATGAATAGAGCCGTGCAGTCTGGATGCAGTCATATAAGAGGAGCTCTGGGTGGTTGGCATGTATGATGGAGGTTAAGAATCAAAAGCATAAAGATTAATGGAAATGGCACAGAAATTTCAATAAAAGCCCAGATTGCTTTCCATCTTTTTGCAACATGTGTGTTGTGTTGAGGTGATGGTGTGGGCACAGTCTAGAGGCAATATATAATGATAATGAGTCAAGGGATAGGCAGCTTACTCCGGTGGTCAACAACCTTCGACTAAACACATAGTGAAACATATTAAGGCTGTGAACCTGATGGATTACCACCACTTTAGTCATGTATCTTTGTTGGCAAAGCCCAAACACAAAGCTGACCCTGCTAAAAAGCAGCTATTTTTCTATGTACGCTTCTCCGGCTTGCTCTAACTTCTCCTGTTAGTTTTATGATATGATCTTTCTGGGTTTAGTTAGTTGAAAAATAAATATATCTTGTAAAAAATGTTCTCTGCCACATAAGTCCAGCACCTTTTAGCAACCAAGAACTTTCATAACTACAGCATCAGACTTGATCATCTTCAGAATCTATGTATTATTTTCATTTGCACTTTTTTTGCTTTCAGATCATAACATTTATACACAATGTGACATAGATAACATAGTTATCTATATATTGTGTGTCTTTGGACAAAAAATTGTTTATTTAGAGTATAATTCACCCAGTTCGTTATATAAATACAGAACAGAAGCGTAGCTGAAGTAAAAGTGTCATAACTATTTCTTTGGTCGATTTTCTTTGATCTATATATCATGATATCATTTAAATTTCATGACCATTCTTTTGCCACTGATATGAAATCCTGCCACAACCACAACAATTAAAATAGACTCCTGGGCTCTGTGAACACAAATGCTTTGCACCGGAAGAGAAAGCAAAATGTGTCATAGTATTGTTTTTTTTCCCCGTCAATTCGCCTTAGGTAGTTAAAATCTTTAATATTCTTGCATCATGTCAGTTAAAATTTTGGTGACACATTGTACAGTCAGTCAGTATGTGGACTTCTGTTGTGATGATGCCGTTATTCCAAAATGACCTGAAATGACAATTAAGGCGAGTAGTGTAATTGAGATAAAACCGTGATACCGTGAGCCTATCTCAAATGACAGTGGGTGACAGGGATGTATTCACTAAATCCTGTCTGACCCCAGAATCTCCTTATTGAGGAGACCAAGCTAACCACTGTGTCACCATGCTGCACTGATACTCTTTCTCACAATTTCAAAGAGATGCAGATCTGTACCTAAATTCAAATTGTTCTCTCCTTTTCCACCATCCACCTTTCCATGATGTTTCATGAACATTTGGCTTAGTTAGTTTTGAATAATTCAGCTAACAGACAGCAAGACAAATGGCAATAAAAAAAACAACTTTGTTGGGGTGAAACATGAAAAGAAATCCTCTTTAATTTCTCTTTCAGTCTCAACTCTGATTCTCAAAATACCAGCAAGAAAATTATTCCAAAGATGTTCTAAAAAAATAAAAAATGAACATGCTATTTTAAAGCTGCAGTTAGTATACTAGAAGGAGAGTTCAGTGACAGTGGTTTTGTGGTTTTTAATGTCAGGTCATTTTGGTTTCCAGTTGCTCTGTCACTTGACTTCAGCGCTGTTCTATAAGAAAAAGGTCACTGCGTACACTCAGAGCATGCACAACTACACAAAAACAACATGTGCACACTATTATCTACAACTGCTCATATTGTTTGCCCTTAGCTTGTATGGAACATAATACTGGGCACAATTCAAAACATGTATATTTGCAGAGTGCATTGATTTTATTCACAGAATGAACACCCATGCTGGCATATACTGTATCAGATCATCTCTCCAGACTAAAACGGTGCTGTATGTATCTTATCTACTCGTTTGAGTAGTTTTGTATGTCTTGTTAATTAGCTGGGGCACTGTTAGACAAACTGTAAGCTTGGAGCTAAGTTCTGAGATATCAAGCACCAACACGATATCAAATACAAACACAGTATTTTGTTTTTATAAACCTGCAGGCTTTGAGGCAATTCTGTATTTTGCATATAACATTTCAGTAATGCCTGTGCTCCCAACTGATGATAAAGAATAATCGTTTTATCAGAATTTCTATTCTCACCTCTGAAAATGGTGTAGGATTGCAAGAATGGCCTTTAGCCTGGGCAATGTCTTTCTACAGTGGGAACATACAGTTTACTGTAATCATATAATATATAGTAACAAATTCTGATTTTCACTTATCTCTAACTACAATGAACTACAATTGACTTGGTTGTCCACTCTACAGGTTGATTTGCTTTTGTGACTGAAATAAACCAGATTTTTGGCACTATGTTCATTTAAATTATGTTAGCTAGAATAGCACATGATCTAACATGGGAAAGAAAAAGCTGAATTTCGTGCCTCATAGTGGCAATTTAGTGCCTTGTGATTCATCTATCTCTGCTGGCAGATATGTCTTTTGTAGCAGGAATCTTAATCAAGGTTTATAAAAAAAATTAAAATTAAAATCACATCAAAGAGTTTATCTCACGTTATTAACAACAAGCATAACAAGCATCCAAATCCTTTCCATACAGATTCAATAAAGTGGGAATTAAACATGATTTATGACCTTGAGACGATTTAAAATCCTTTAGGTCTACATTTTTTTCACTTAAATACGACACTTAATGACAACTTTCGTTGAGTATGTTTTGTTTAAAAATCGAATAGAAACCAAAACAGTTCTCATTAATCTTTCCAGGACAGTTACTATGGCAACACCCTGTTATAGGAATGAAAAAAACACTTTCATGTTAACGTGGCTAATACACACTCACCAGCCACTTTATCAGTTACACCTGATTCACCTGCTCGGTGAAGCAAATATCAGACCAGGAACCAAATGCATGTAGGTAGGTAGACATGCCTACGTTACTTAACAAGTGTCATGGCTGGTGGTGCAAGGCAGGCTGGTTTGAGTTTGGAGAGAATGGTTAAAAAAAAAAAACATCTTCAATTAAGTAGAAATGCCTTGTTGATGACAGAGGTCGGAGATGGCTGGATGTATTTGAGCTGATAGTAAGGCAACAGTACCTGAAGCAAATAGTCTTGTGAACAAAGTATGTAGAGGAGAATGTGTAGATGCACAACATGTCAAATCATGAAACAGATGAGTGAAATGAGAAGTAAACCACAGTGCATGACATCTAACACAAGACAGCTAAGAGCGCAGAGAGACAGGGCTCATTATCAACAGATAATAGATAATTAGAAAATGTGGCTTGATCAGACTAAGTCTTGATGTCTGCAGGTATGGTCATTATATGCAGGGCTCCAGAGTGTGATAGCCGTCTTCCTTGTTTGCAATTGTGAGCCCAACAGACAGCAGATGGGTTTTTTTTCCTCCCTTTTGTTGCAAGCTCATTTCTCTGTGAGCTCCCCCTCCCTACATTCATGGTCATAAAAGAACATCAAGGTCAGAGTCAGTCAAAGGCAGAGAAGAGATGTGTCTTCATCGCTGACTGGCTCTGACCCAAAGATTCCTCAAGACTGATGCTACACATGTGACACATGCCAGCAACAGGTCAAACTTAAACAAATGCCAGCAACTGGTAAAACAAAAAAACACGTTAGCCATCAAGATGGCTTCAAGATTTCTTTCAGAAAAATTATGTGCAGTCCATTACACATATCCCCGATTCAAGTTCTAGATGTGACACCTCCAGCAGAGGTGATTGTTGAACTATCCTTCTTCCCGGTAAGATAGACAACAGTTACCCTGACCAAGCATCGGAGGTAGCATTACACTCAGAGTCAGAGCCAAGTGAAAATGAAGAGACTAAAATATATGTACCTCAGAAAAAAATATTAGTCTAGTCACCATGGCTCAGGTTTGTTAAAATAGCCAAAGTGATATTTTCGAAAGGATGAAGCCAAAGCATGACCGGTAACAGTGTATTTGTTGTCGCAGTATCAACATTCAATACTTAATTGCTGAAAAAAGCACAAAGACTCAAACACACTTACTATCTGTCTTGGAAGTTGTCTGACCAACAAAGTGCCCACCCTCCCCACAGCATTACATCAACGCAAGTAGTTCTAAACCAAAGCAGTGAAGAGTCAGATTATCCATCCATCCATCCATTTTCTGTACATGCTTAATCCAACTGTAGAGTCGCGGGGGGGTCTGGTGCCTATCCCAGCCGTCATCGGGCGATAGGCAGTGTAAACCCTGGACAGGTCGCCAGTCTATCACAGGGCCACACAGAGACAAATGACCACACACACGCTCACACTTACTCCTCGGGACAATTTAAAGACACCAATGAATCTAACATACATGCTTTTGGAAGGTGAGAGGAAGCCGGAGTGAGTCAGATTATAATAAATCTTATTCTTACAAATGATATAGCAAAGAAGAGATGGGTTTTACTAAAACATACATATATAGGCCATGAAAAGGTTAAGTGCACCAGTGCAACCAGTAGAAAAAGTTATGGCCTGAATATCATGAAATCATCGATCCATTAGGTTAGTGGTGGGAATGTAATGTTGTGGGGGATATTTTCTTGGCATACTTTTGGCTTCTTAGTATGAGCTTCATTTAACTGCCACATTTTAGCGGAGTATTGCTGATACCCGTGTCCAGCCTTTTATGAGCACCATATATCCACCTTCAAATGGCTACTTTCCGCTGGATAATGCACCATATCACAAAGCTCTTATCATCTCAGATTGGTTTCTTGAACATGACAATGAGTTCAGTGGATTGAAATGGCCTCTAAGTGTTCAATAGAGCACCTTTGGGATGTGGCGGAACGGGAGAAACGCAATATGATAGTGCTACTCACAAATCTAGAGAAAATATTTGATGCTATAATTTTCATACAGACCAAAATGTCAGAGGAATGTTTCCAGAACCATGTTGAATCAATTCTTTGGAGTTGAGAAGTTCTGAAGGCAAAAAGAGTTCCAATTTTTTACCAGTGGCTATTGAGTGTTTTATGCGACATTTTAATTCTTTATGTTGCAGTGGATGGTGTAACAGACAGAGGCAGAAAGGAAGAAAGAAGGGAGTTCATCTCATAAAAACTGCCGGTGCACTGCAAAAACAAATATATATATATAAGTGTATGTGCATACACACACACACACACACAAAGGGCCATAAACCTCTGCTATTTCAAACCTTTAAGAAATTCCCCCTGGACTCAAGGAGCACATTTCAATTTCCACATAACACCTGAGGGGTATCGAAAACATGAATCTCCCAAACAGGACAAGTCAAACACATATTGCTATAGGATGATGGACACACCAGAATGCAAACACATGCTGTCTAAGCACGCACACGCACACAGTGCACTGTCAAACAGGTACTGCCACTGGATGATGGACAGCCCAGGTACAGCCCATAACTCAGCAGAAGCTTTTTGTTTCCTTTGCTTCTTCAAATGAATAGTTTAGAAGCTGAGGTTATATTGTGATCGATGCCTTGGGGGTAACAAATGCCTTCCTCCATACAAAGCTTTAAAGTGGATGTGCACGCCTAGTCACCAACCTGTAATCTCCAGCCATTTGTCAGGTAGAGGGGACAGGAGATTTCCAAGGAAAAATTCCAGATAATATAAGCTCATTTTTTACACCATGCAGAGGTCAGATCCCTACAGGATGAGCAGGTTGTGTCAGAGTATTACTTCCCTCAGCATCAGGTGCTCTCTTTAATTCAAACATATGGATTGTCCAATATTTCCGGCGGATTTTCTGCTTTGTGGCTTTATCCATTCTGTTAGAGATCGTGTTGAGGGGGGAAGCTTTTATCCTCAGTGGAGAGGAACACATAGCGTCTAGAAAATGCCTCCTCCCCTTGATAGTGAGACTTTGATCAAAAATGTGTCATAGCATTTTGCTCGAGCTGAATTATTCAAAGGTCAGTGAACAAAGGCATGTTTGTGCTGGGTTGCCTTACAAAGGGTAGAATGATGGTAAATTGGCAAAGTGCTCACTGTGTCTCTGTAGGGAGCTGACCACTGAGCCTCACCCTCAAGGGACCATTTGGCATCAAACAGTGCAAGCTCCCTGTGATTGTTACTGCTTCAGTCATAGCCAGGCTGTTACCTCGTATTTTCAAACCATCATCTTTATATCTGATTCTATTTAGGGCTTTATACTTCCACAGCGTTCAAGCAGGTCGAGAGGAGAACAGACGTTTAACGAGAGAAACTGAAAGCTCTGTTCTTGTTGGAATATGCCGTCCTAATGAATGTTGCATGGGTGCACTTATGTGCACATACAGTATGTGTATGTGTGTATCAATTATCTGTGAGTTCAAGCAAGACCCTGTTTGTCCTATAGCGCGAGTATATGCAGGTGTGAGTATATGTGTGGGGGGACTGCATGAGTGCAGTGGGACTTTTGTAATGATGGGAATAAGCAATCTCTAGGGCAATGGGGCAGTCAGCAGCTCTTACAGTTATAGCTACACTGACTAAAAAAAAGAAGAAAGGACAATATATGAGGGCATTCCAATCCTAGTCTATAGCGGTCTCTCTTTTTATGTGTATTGTCCTATATTTTATCCATAAATTCATACCTCTCTGCTTAAATGGTTTTAATGTTATCACCTTAAAGGAATTCAAAAGAAAAAAAATCAACATAGCTAAACCTTGTGCTGTTTTGTCCTTTGGGTGGGCCAACGGAAAAGATCAGAGCAAGCAAAGAGTGGGGGAGGAAAGAAAAAAGACGAGGGCAGAGGTAGGAGAAAATGGCTAACACTGAGTGTTTGTGTGCCTCATGCGCTGTATGCATAACGACATTCATTATACTTCAGCAGCTTCCATTATTCATGCTGTGTTTCTTAAGAAAAACTCAAGTAAGCGTGTGTGGCTGATGTGGATTCTCATTAATTAAAGACCCAACAAATTTATACACAAAATACACCAGACACAAAAGAGAAGCAGGGAGATGCAGAAGAATTTTTAAAAGTGAGGTGAGCAGAGCCACACACGGGTCTGCAACTGGAGTTCAGTCCACATCCATGTAAGGATATTCAGGGATAAATGTACAGAAATACTGTAAAAGCTTCTCAAGGAGGAGGAGGGACATTCATTTGAGGACAGTAATGTAACACATTCTGGACATAGAAGACAGAATGTTTGAGAGAGGAGTCAAGGATGTCATCCATCCTTGAACAGAGGATACCTGGTCTCAGGTATCACCTTCCCAGCATCTACAACACAGCATTGTTTCTCCTCCCTTGGCAGTTTCATAATCATTCAGACCTTGGATCCTGTGACCAAAACCGGCCCTTTCAGACAAGTAGACTCATAGATGAGAAATTACTTAAACAACACGCACATTGGTCAGGGGGTAGGATTACCATGATCTGGATTACTGAGAATCTACATTGACACTGAAGAAGCTTGGTTTTGACTTGATTTTCTATTTTCTCTGTAGTCAGTTTTTTAAATGTGGTTGTGTTTTGCACTTCAGGGCCACAGTATAAACAACTTGGTTATGGTTACAAAATGATCACGGTCAGACGACAACACATTCTTTTACATGACCGTGACCGCCATCTTTGGGGAAGACCACCGTCTTTACACCTCACCTGTGTCGGCTTGCATGAAGAAACACTCCATGGTTGACTTATATGGGCCACGAACAGTCTTGGCTGGTCTTATGGAACAATGTTATTTTCTCAACTCGAAGTATATTTAAAAAAAATTATAAAAAAATTAAGCTACTGCTCACTGGCTACCTTACTCTGAATGCACGTTTTGTTCATTTATTCTTTTTTTCCTGTTGTGGACTTCATTTTCTACCATTCAGCTAGGTCCACAAACGGCGAAAAAATGGCACTTCAAATCAAATCTCTTCCTATTCTTCTTGCTGTCCTGGCTCAGTAAGACATCAGATGAATTACTTTCTCTATGTGGATTAATCTGTGAAGAGCCTAATTTATTTAAAGTAGTTAGTAGCTGATAAAATGTGAGATGATTAGAACAGCCTTACACTAAGTGAGAGTAAAATCCAGGTGCTGACACACATTGTGTCACCCATTACCTTTTACCCAAGGCCGGAAGACATGAGTAATTCCCATTTCATGGCTCGGCTTATTTACGGAAAACCAAAAGAAAAGCTGTGTTCAATTACCAAAGACAAATTTGAACTCATCTGGGTCATTTTGAGCAAATTGAACTGGCACTAATTCCCCCTCAAGTGTTGCAAATGATGTGAATAAATAATAAAACGGTGACTTGTTTGCTTTCTTTCCCATCAAATTAAAGTTGACCCCAACATGCTCCTATTATTGCCGTCTACAGGCACAGGCCCATGAGAGCTGGGTAAGCACACTGGAGGATAGGGATTTACCCTCTGGAGGAAAAAGCACAATATCCAGCTTATTGTCGTCAAAAAAAAAAAAATCCATATTTTTGTCAGTGTCATACTCCCTATCCCGTTTCCTGTCAATCCTAGCTTTCACTCCGTGTCTTTCTCGCTCACTGCAAAAGGTGTAAATTGGACACAGATAATTGAACATTACCATCCTGGGAGATAGCTGGCACCATCTGTTAAATGTCCGCCCCCAACATCATAGTGTACCACACAATGTGCCCAATCATCCCAGAGTGCCATGCTGCACATATGTGTGGGCACGTAAACTGTGGGGTTGGATAGACACTTTCCTCCGATTTTCAGATTGGTGAGTGCAAGTGGCGCACTAAGTTTCAAAAGTGTACCAGTTGTAAAACTTAAAAAGGCTACCGAGTTAAGTCTCCAATGCTAACATTTTGCTCACAGCAAAAGTGACTTGTACATAAAGTATAATTAATCTACAGCTCTTTATGTTTTCTCATGAAAAATTTCTGCAGGCTGAACTGTGTGAACTAGTTCTTCAAATGCAGATGGTGCTTAAACATAACCAACCTTTGTGATAGTGTTGAATTGAATGAAGGATTGAAATGAAATTTGCCTCTTCAAGTACAACTTTTGTGTCTCAAAATGAAAGTTTTGAGCTGTCTTGGCGGCATTCAGTTTTGGAGAGCAATTGTTTTCATTATTTAGGCTTTCTGTTTATTTTGTCGATCTTATTTAATTAAATTCCCCCGCACTCTAGTTCAAGAAGTTATGTGGAAACAAACCAACGCACTGAATTGCTCATCTTTATTCGTGATAATAATACAAGGCCATGTTCAGGCAGCATTGGTTATAGAAGAACAAGTACAAATGGGTCAACATGAGCTACATTGTTATACCTGTGCTGCCTATTAACACAGCATTTTCAAATACTGTGCAGTGTCTTTGGGCCATGGTCAAAAATTGTTGTTTAGACACGAGCTTTCTTTGTAAATGCATCTTTGATTAGAACTTTCTGTTGCTACTTATCCACTAATCAAGCTTCACATTGTGTTTAATGGTATTGTTCATCCCAGATGGATGGATGGTAAATTCCACACATTTAGTGCATTCCATGCGATTCTCGACAAAAACTCAATTATTGGCTGGAGCTGGATTACAATCCACACAAATAATGAGGCAAAAATGCCTATGCGGATCCTCTCTCTCCCTTTAGCTTCCTCTCTCCAACACACATGGCTGATTAGCAGTTGGCATTTTGTCTTGGCCATGTGTAAAATGAGCACAGCAACATTACCATCTCAAAGATGCTCTCCTTGCCCAGTTAATGATCAGGACACAATGGCTGCTCAAGCACTTGATGGATCATTGAGGGATTATGCTATTTGGCTTTGTGCCTTTATGGTCACTTTGTGTGCATGTGTGTGTGTGCATGTGAATGCACATACATATGCATCTGAATATGTGTGTGAAACAGAGACAGAGGCGCTATCCTGTAGGTGTGGACTCCTACAGACCTCTCAATGGGAGCAATAATGCAGAGGAGCTGCAATGTCATATCCATCAGAGCTGACTTTCTGTCAGGGCCAGACAAAGGTGTTGACACCTTAACACCACACATTGAGTGAGGATACCATTCAAATGTCAGTTAGCTGACACACAGTCATGCTCTTTTAGATAGGTGGAAACCAATGACTGTCAGTTGGTAACTAAGAAAAAAGGCCACTGCATATATAAAGCTCAGGAGGAGCAATCCATTGAGATTTAATGAATGAATATGTTTTCATCCTTTGAGGGAAGTATTCAGTTGGCACAATCACACCTGTCAAGTCAAATCAGAACACAGAGATGATTCAAGTTCAGCCACCCTATTTAATACTTTATCATACGTAAAGCCCATTTAAAGCAATAAATGTTGCCCAAAGTGCTTTACGGGGGAGACCACAAACAAAGGACTAGTCAGATTGAATATAGAAATAAACAATGAGACATTACTGAATTAATAAGCATACATAATTTCAGGGTAAATCATAAAACAAACAGCTTTGCAAAAATATTATTTAGGATACAAACAACTAAAATCCATTCCGAAAATAGTGGTCTGGAGTGTAAGTTGGTGCATGAAATGGAAAGCAGTGATTAGTCATCAAATCTGTGAGGTTTGCAGGTGGAATTGGGATTGAGCGGTTCAGAAATGGGATCTGGGGCCAACCCATAGTGCTTCTGCACTAGCAGAGTCAGAGTTGTTGAAATTAATTCTGTGTTTCACAGGTAGCCTGTGAAAAGTGGTTAGTAGAGGGGAGACCGTCTCTCTTCTTGGAGTCCAGCTGATGCCTTTAGAGGGACCTTTCGACCGATACCTACAAACAGCACTGTTATCAAAGTGAGAAGATATAAAACCATCAAATTAATCCCACAAGTCTTTATTCTTTATTTGAAAGTGAGTGTTGACGAGTTGTCTGCAGGGCCTAAGATTAGAGTCTCAGCCTAAGTCTGGTTTGCAGAAGGAAGTTGCCAACAATGATCAGTTTAATGGGGTTGCAGCATCAGTGTAAGTCTTTACGCTCCTCAGTTGGGACGCAGAGGAGCTGTAGCCTATCCCAGCGGTCATCGGGCGAGAACCCTCCTACTTATATTACATCTTAAAAATAGAATACACCATGTCATCACCACAAATAATCTGCGCTTTAAAAACAATAATTGTATTTATAATTACTTAAAGTTTAGGCTATGAGATGATGTTTTAGGTTATGCAGTCTTAGTAGACAGTTATTTGTCTCAACTCCTTCAATTTAATCAGTCAAATCTATCAAAAGGTGGAAAGCAACATGGAAATATTTCTGTCAGTTTCACCTTGCTGTTTTCATACAGGTGGATGAAAAGGATTAAGATGATTATGTAACCGCGGTCATGATTATGTCAAAGAATTGAGATTCCAAACAGTGTTGTGAATCGTGACAGCATTCATACATGTAGCCATTCACACGCTGCTGAATACATGTACAATCCTGCACAAAATCATGTCAGCGCACAATTCAACGAATTGCAGATAATCTGAAGAAAATGTTGGCCTGGATTTTACATCAAGACAGCGTATCAAGAGTTAACACAGAAATGGAGAAAAACTTTCTACGAAAGCAACAGACAAGATGAAAACCTCTTGGACGCTGAAAAGGAGCGACTAAACAGAAAGTGACAGTGAGCCATTGAGTGACTGGGTATAAAAAAGAGAATCCCAGAGAATGAATAGAGGAGAAAAACTGAAAATAGGCTTGTTGATATGATATGTGATAACTGGCATGTTAATGATCAACATTGAAGAAGAAAAAATTGTTGTCTGGGGACTCTAGGTTGATTGAATGATAACAGAGAGTGATGGGAGAGGAGGATGCAAAAAATAAAAGAATGTTTTCTTTTCACCAATGGTAGCAGCCTGGTATGTAGGATAATCTTTGTAATCTTTCAATTTCCTAAAGACAAATAAACTGTGTTGGTCTGACCATGCAGGTCAGATCAAAGGCAAAATGACCTCTGAAACTCACATTGCTTTTTTTTTTTTTTTTAGAAGGGGGTTGACTTTTGTACAGTTGAGCTTGAGATTGAGGCGATGCTTTACAAACTAAAACTGCTAACTGACTTTGTTGTTCAAAAAATTCATGAACCGCAATTTGATATATTGGGATGCTGTTTGTCACTGTGTTACACCCCTTCTTACATAAGTTTAACACTGTTAGAGGCTGCAAAGACAACACAATTGTTTCACTGTATTAGCTTTGAATGACAAATGTCTTTTCATTCTTGTCCAAAGATCACTCCCATTGAGTACTGACTCCAACCTCCAACACCTTACCGCTGTCTTTAAAACTGTGGATCACAGACTGTGTCCCACGTCCTTCGGCCTCGAAATCATTGGACTGAGATATCCTTCCTTGCAGTGGGAGAAGGGACTCTCTAAGTATGCATATCATTTTAAAACACTGTGAAACGTGAGCTTGGCTGTATGTTTAAGGTTCTCCAAACCGCTGTCCTAGTCTTGATTACATTTGGCTTCCAAGCTTGAGCTTGATTCAGCAGCGCTTCCTTCAGCAGCACATTCACTACATTGGCTCCCCAGCTGTTGTTTGAGCTTTATTTGTCTTCCATCTAATAGTGCAGCTTCCTTCATAGTAGGATCATGAAGTAATGTTTCTCTCTCCAAAAATGCCTCCTAGGCAATCCCTGTCTTTCATCATAAAATAAAATGAATGTCACCAAGAAATATATTTTTCTGTCCCACTTGAATCATGGTTTCCTTTATATTATTACTCTAGATCCTCATATTTCTTGGTTGTCCCAGTCTGCAAAGTTTCTTCATGCCATTGTTGATTCTTTTTTAAGAATTTCTTAAACCTTTTTTTGCCTGTTGACACAATAGCCGGCCTGCTTCACCTGTTTCTCATTTTTCCTCTATTTTGTTCGAATTTTTAGCTTAACATTTTCAGTTCCCATCATTTTACATTATTAACTACGATAGCAAACATTTCTTCAAACTTAAATTGGGCATTTTAGGGATTTCTATGATCTTAGAGTTCAAAGAAATACAGAGGAAAGAAAGATTAAAATCTATATCGATATTGATACACATATGATTTGACTTAAAAAGATACATCACCTCCACAATCTGCCTCTTAAAAGCAAATCATTTCTAGTTGGGTTTCACAGAGCACACATCAACAAGTCAAGCCTTTAAGCTGGTTAATAATGACTGATGTAATGTGTGTGATAAGACCAGCAAGGCCTTGTTAGACATGGACTGTAGACTGTGCAGATAAGGTTTAAGACTTTGCAGTGTCTTTGATGTCAAATACAATTAAGAGTAACTGTGTGGAAAGTGGAGGAAATTTCCAATTACAACCATGGATAATGGAAGCCTGTTTCAGATATCAGTAATGATGATATAACAAAAAAAATGGAGATCTACAAAAACAGCTACCTACTTAGACTACATTATTCTCTGTGGTTTCATCCTCACACATGCACAGCATCGTCTTGATTCAAGTATTCCAGACTTTGCGTGACAGAGAAAATGCGAGCGGCGTGAGGTGAAAATGCTGAAGATATTAACGGTAGTGTGAAAAGAAATTTGCTTTATGGATGTTTAGGACAGCACAGCTGATTCAAGGCCTCCCGAACAGCTGAGCACAGCTGCACTGTTTGACCTCAGTGAGGAACTCATAAGCAAAAAAAGATGATTAACCAGGAAATTGTGTGTTCAATGGGTATTAATATCTATATCTTTCCTGCTTTCTTCTACAGCTAAATTATCTAATAATAACAAAATAACAAAGGTCAGAATAATTGGCATATGTGATCAACACTGACTAACTGAGGTGCAAAATGGAATCCTAAGAATATTTGACAGTTTTCTGTCCTCTGATTCTGCAAAACAAGAAATGAAAACGGATTAAAGGTCGTCAGTAGAAATAAATGTTTTTAAAAAAATCAGGCAGATATATAAGGTATGCTTGTAGATGTATTTTGCAAAGGATAGAACTGGTTTTATTGGAAAGAGATACTAAAATCATTATCACTATGTTCTTATTGTGCCCTTATTGTGCTAAATAACATGTTTTTATAGTATCTAAAATATTAGGATGGTTTGACAAATTTTTATGTTTGCACTGAATTGGAAACTTGTGAAAGTGGATAAATAGACACAGATACAATTACCTCTCTTTGTGTGAAGGACGCATCTAGTCTAATTGTTTGATATTCGTGTCAAAATAAGAACTCAATTATAATCTCAGGGCTGTTTAAGGCATATTCAAGTTTTGTGCAGAACATCTTCATTTATGAAGCATGACAATTATAACTATTGCAGTAATTTAAAGGCAAATATCAATGTTAATATTTCAAGTTGAGTGCTGCTACCCACATTATAAGAAATCTCAGTCGTTCTCTTTGGGTCCATCTGATTTAGCTATTTTAATCGAATGTAAATGTTAAATGATATTGCAAAGTGCTTCCATATTGGAAATAGTCTGTCCGTGAACTCATTTGCATTTTTGCCAGTACCTAGCAAGTTGATTTAACGCTGTTGTCAAGTATAAAAACCCAACAGAAAGGTCTACTCTTATAGACTCACTGCAGCTAAAATTCTCAGACAAGCAGGTGCACTTTGCATTTTGTATCACACCTGCTCAATTAAAGTATTCCGAACAAGGGTGGATGCTGTCTTTAACCATAATTTTGTTTAAATGATTAGATAAAAAAAGAAAAGAAAAAAAAGATTTGGAAAAGTAAGGTCAAACTACACGCATTTAATGACATTAAATTCATTTGGTCCCAGGAAATTCACCAGCACCGAACAAACAACACATTACTTTTATCTGTAGAGGAAAAAACACGGTGTCTGTGTTGACATTTACAGAGCTGTTGTACTGAAAGAAGGACACCTAGAAGCTACGATCAAATATCTCTCCTGTTTTAATGGGAGGTAGTAACCTCCTACATCAGCACGCCACCACTTAGACCCATCAGCACACTTCCACTCAGACCTGCCTGTTAGTCTCAGTTGGCTGCTTCTTCCTCCCTCAGGAAAAACTCCATAAAACACAGGACATTTATTTAAGGGAATACACACATGCATGTGCACCCATGCATGCCAAACACGCACGCACATGAACTCACAAATGAAGACAGATATTTATACCCAGAGAGAGAGAAAAGGAGACTCAAGGAAGAATTTCTGTTCGAGTGAAAGTACTGTCACTGAAAAGTTGGAGATATAAAGGATTATTGGTCAAAGACAGTCTCCAGCTAAACTCATGCTTTAACCTCGTTCCAAGGATCATATAGTGTTTTTATATGCTATATGAGACACCAGTAGTGGAAAAGAATTCAATGCGTTAGCTGAGGATTTTCACCTAGGAACTGCAGTGTACAGAAACATTAAAAAACACAAACTGCAACATCCAGTGTTTCCCGTGTAGTGAACCTATTGAACCAATCCCATTTACCTGCTAGGGAGGACTTTTTAGAGCTGCCAAATGATAAATAAGCTTATCTAAAATTAGCAACACATTATTAGTTTCTGGCTAAAGTGGCCAAAGCCAAGGAGTCAAGGGTATTTTATCCAAATTGAGGGTGAGCAGCTGCAGCCAGGGAGATGGAGGCAGGGTCTATTTGCATGTTTATAGATACACACCCACTGAAATGGCTAGGTGTGCAGAGCTGTGCAAAGCTCTTGAGCTTGCACTTAGAAGGATTTTCTCCAAACACAACATCCCAGTGCTCTTTAAACCCTACTGTAATCTCACACAAAAACTGTTTCATCTAAAGGACAAAACACACAAAACCAACAGGGCCTTATATGCAGTCCGGGTGCAGTGAAGAGTGTACAGTCTTTTATATTGGGGGAAACGGGACAACCACTTCACAAGTGCATGGCACAACACAGGAGAGTCAGCTCCACAATTCAAGACTCAGCGGTCCTTCTACATCTTATAGAGAACTCTTTATACAACTTTCAACAAAGGGGGGTGACCTCAGGGAACCGGTATGCTGCCCTGACTCTCCTACCCCGGTGGTTTCACAACACACTGGTAACAATGACATAAATCACCCACAGAAAGAGCAGGTGGGTCAGTTATTCACATATGACCTTAATGACTCTCCTAATGCCCCAGGTTACAGTTTATAAGTCTAAACTCCCCACAAGCTCATCAACTGAAAAAGCCCTTCAGATTAACGGTGAAACATCTTCGAGAATTGAAGTAAGTAAACAACTTCTTCACATACTGCCAGCAAAATGGTAAATAGGTGCAGTGAGTCATTGAAACATTTGCAAACATAAATGCAAAGTATAGATCACAGCATATGATGCAAAAACTGATTCTGTACAATTCTAATCAGCCTGAGAGTATATATGAGCACCTTTATTCTTCAACACAGCCTGAACCCTCTTAGACCAGCTTTCTGTTATTTCTTTAAGTAGTTTTCAGGAATAGTTCTCCAGGCCTTTTGAAGGACACCCCAAAGCTCTTCTTTGGATGTCGGCTGCCTTTTGTTCCGTTCTCTGTCAAGATGATCCCACACTGCTTCAATAATGTTAAGGTCCGGGCTTCATTCATCCCGCTAGAAGACATATTGCTACTGATTTTCAGTTTACTTCTTGTGCTATTTGGCATAGCAGCCTTTTGTTCCTGTTTCTACCTCATAAGAACGGCTTCTTGACAGCCACGCCTCCGTGGAGACCATTTCCGATGAGGTTTCAGTGAACAGTAATATGCATCTCTCAGGTGCTGCGTCAGGTCTTTGCTGGATTTTCTCCTCTTTCTTAAGGACATCTCTGTAAATCTGCTGTACAAATGTTCTTCTTTTGTCCTTCAGTGACACTACACACCATGCTGAGATATGCATGACTTTTTCCAGAGATGCAACTAAAGAAATCGGACTAAATTATGTGTCTATGCAATAGTTTGCTCGAAAGAAAGTGCTAAAGAAAGATACTGTCCAATTTAAAACTGCTTCTTTTCTAAATTTGCTCTTACAAAACTGGTTAATCCGTTGAGTTGATGCCTTTCCTATGATTGTTTTCACAGGCAGGTTTTAAATTGCTTATCAAAAAATTTAAAAAAACCTATGGAAAATAGTCAGGTAAAAGGACCAGGATAAAGGAATGAAGAAGCAGCCAATGTCCAAAGACAAAAACTGAAAGACCTTCAGACAGCCTGGAGAGCTATTGCTTAAGACAAGCAAGATATTAAAAAGAGGGGTGGTTTCTTTCTGAAGCGAGAACAATTTTGCACAGTACTACAACTCTACATCTTTGCCTCTTTTGAGGCCATTCAAACTACTGAAGCTGATTATTTTCACGACAATCAATTGAAATGGTTGAGGTGAAACCTTTTCAAAACATCTTTGATGAGCTGTAATGAGTTTTTACAAGTGTAATCATTGCCTAGAGAAGGGATTTAAAATATCACATAATCACTGGGCTTTGTCAGACTCACAAATAGGTACTGATAAGATCAAACGTAGTCACAGTCCAACCCGAAACACTCATGTTGATATTATGAAATGTCATGAAATCATCAAAACTGCTGAATGCATCTCAGTCATGTCAATACAGAGAACAAAACCGCTTTTACCAAACTGTTTGTGCCTTGTCTGAGATATACCTGCGAGACCTGCCTAAAAAACAAGACGTAAAAAGAAATAACAGTGCAAACTGCTGGGCACAGTTCAGTGTTGTTTCTTATTTCTGTTGCACAACACGTTCAGTGCTAGGTTGTCTTGAGCGTGCAGTGTAAATGCTGAGGAAAATCCTGCCTCTGAGCTATATTGATTCCACAGTTCCAGTTCGCTGTGTATGCGAATGTGCCACTCGTGTGCTTGTGTGGAAGTGTGGTTGTTTATACATTTGTGTTTTGCGTGTGCCCTCTGCATTGATTCCCCCACTTTGTACCAATTATCAGTAAGGTTACGGGGCCTAATAACTGCTATTCACACAAGTATTAGAGCAACAGAAGGGAAGCGCATCTGAGAATGGAGGCTTAGGAGAGTAGGAGGTGCAGAGACGAGGAAGAGGGGAAGATGCAGAGCTTGGGGAAGTAAAGGAAGCAAACACACAAAATGATGCAAGAAATAAATATTTCAGGGTGTTTTTTTTATCTATTTATTTTATCTACCTTTTATTGGTTGGAGGCCAGATCCCTGGGCAGCTTCAGTGTTGTCGTTTCCCCATTCCCTCTTTTGGGTAAGTCAGTCAAGACACTGCAAATACTGTGTGTTTGTGTCCAGAGAATTACATGTTTGGTTTGAACATTACCGATTTCCTCAGTCCACTTTTATATGAAAAATGTCTTGCAAAAAGATGAATAACAGAAAGTCTAGCATTTCATTTTGTGACATGGAAGTGCTTTCAGTCATCTATAAATGTTTTATGAATTTACCAATGACTTTTAATTTGTTATCCTCAGATCACTGGCTATCTTCACGTGACGTGACATTGACAAATGACTGAGGTCATGGCTGCATTAGGGGCTTTAGCATCAGAGGTTTACATTCGTATGCAGTGTTTTGAGAGTACAGTGCTCAAAGTAGTTTTAAAAGCACACCCAATAAGCTTGAAATTATTTATGACTGAGATTTCCTCAAAATCTCTTCTATAATCTCGCCCCAAGACATTAGTTGTTAATGCTTATGAGCATGAATACTTGCTGACTGGCTTTTTCTCCGGTTTACCCATGGACTCCCACCGTGTGAAGTAAAAGATTTAGTGTTGTTACAGATTGATTTTCTCCTCACGCACAGTCCTGCCTGTATGTTTTAGCGTGGATGTGAGTGTGTTGACTGTGCATCTCCACAGCAATCAAGTGTAACCCATAAACCCCATGCTGGAGGTCAACAATGCTGACACATCGTGCAGGTATCGATTGCCTTCCTGGTGAAGGCAACGAAGGAGTTTAGCACAACATACGAGACTACAGACTTTGTGAGAATCTCAGGTACGATCTTGATGTTATGCAATCTATTTACAGTTAATACCAAGCACAACTGAACTTACAAAAAAAAGAAGTAAATAAAGGACTGAAAGGAACTTTATGCAAAGGGAAAAGGAAATGAGATGCATTTGTGTCAGCGCACACGTGTGTGTATTTACAAGTCTGGATGGAAATCTCTCTTGCGGTGTGAGCCGCATTGTTTGATTCCACTGATTCCACCGTAAGAGCCGCCAGGGGCTTGTTGTCAAGGTTCAGCCAATTGAATTAGGGATTTGCTGTTCCCTCCTCAGTCCAGCCCTCCTGACCATTTCCTGTTTCTAGGGATCCCAGAGGACCCTTCCTCTGCATTCAGCTGTAGACTCTAATTGTATTTAGGATGCCTGTGCAGAGCCCAGTGGAGTACACGATAAGAAGAGGCTGAGAGACAAGGAGCAACAGAAAAAGAGTTGAAAGGATGCGTAAACATGACCGGGGGAGGGGTAAAAAAAAGAAGTGGAAGAATGAAGACATGAAGAAAATCTTAAAAATGTTTGTCTATTGAGGGAAGGGTCGGGAAGCTGTTGGTGTGGGACCGAGATAGAAAGACCATCCATCCATCCAAATGAAATACAAGGTCATTGGTCTCATTAGATTCCTAAGCCTAAACCGGCTGGAGACGGTTTGGTGTAAGCATTGCACATCCTAAACTGTAAAGGAGGAATCTAATAGGCCATGATATCCAAAGACATTTGGGCCAGAGCAAAATGATTTTCCTTCATTCTCCACCTAATTTAGAAGAAACAGCAGTATTATATCACATGATACCAATCCTATTTCAAGTCAATAGTGTTAAAAATACCCCCGAATACGCTTTATACATTTTTCAATGCAAGTATAATATTACAATCAAAACAGCCATTGTAAAAGACTAATTTAGTCACATCCATTGAGAAAACTGTTTCCTGCCTGTCTAGGAAATCAAGTTTGCATAATATGTGCTAATGAATTCATGTGTGAATTAATTCATCACATTAGTGGAGTTATTAGTATAGGCTTAAATGGCAATGCATTCCCAATATTAACATAACTGCAGGTGTAGCACACTGGGGGCCCTTAGTAAAATAGGTCAGCGTACATTGATGTTTAGTGAAATATCACCTGCCCCAAAGACCTTTTGCTAAGGGACCCCTTAAAGTTTTTCTCCCATAACCTCTCACTATGGGTTTCTCTGTATACAGAAACTGGACACGATACCATAAAAAAACATCTGTGCTACTTAGTATGGTGTATCTTTGTCAGTGGCATGGTACGTTTTGCTCATATTTTACGTTATATTTTTTATCTATATTCAAATCTGGTTATGGAAAAAGTAGACATTCATTAATTTAAAAAAAATTCTACGCTTGTAGCATCCTTTAAAAAAGCAGGGAGAGACGAGAAAACAAGTGTCACAGAGCTCGAGCTCCCTTAATCACGGTCATTTTGTTGTACATCAGAGAATTCTTGATACTTAGCGACTTCACGCTGCTGGATACTCTTCTTTGAGTGACATATCTGCCAGACAGCGAGGCTGAGTGCATTTTGAATGGTGCACATTGTTAAGCTCTGACTCAGACTGTCACCTTGGAGCTGCAGCTGGAGCGGAGATCCAGCTCAACAGACCAAAAGACAAAAGCTCACACTTGCAGATATTAATTTATTCAAAACTTAGCGTCTTATCGTAAACACATTTCATATTATGCTTTTGTTTGTCCTGTTAAATCACTGCAGCTATGTCTATGTCCGAGATCCAATTCAGCTAATGTGAGAGTGCCGAGCTCACTCTATGTCTTCAACCCTTGGCTCACATCCATTGAAACCATAAAGTTATCTTTCATGGTGTCCAACAGTTTTGTCTGACATGTGTTAGTCAGGGTCTGTCCTTCTGTTGCACCGCTTGGATCAAAGGGGGAAGCTACTCCACCCATCTGTGTCACATTTAATTTCTCACAGGCGCAACAAGCTTTGATGCCCACACACAGAAGAGAAACAGGGGGAGATATGATATGCCATGAGATTATATGAAGCTGATTCAGGTAAACTGACGGATTACAGAGTCAAGATCCAGGCATTACGTAGAACTGCAGCAAACAACATTTGACACGGGTGCCCTTTCACTCCTTCTCCATTGCTTCAATTCCGTCTATCTCCACTAGAGACGAGAGCCCTCCTTGGTCTTGCTTTGATGACCAGGTGCTGGGCAGGTGGTGTAAAGTAACAGGAGGTAGCCCTGCATGTGTGTGTGTGCGTTCATGTGATAGTATGTGTGTGTTTTAGCGCGATAGAGGAAAATCCATCCCAACAGTAATGAGAGGTGCCAACTGCTCTCCCATCTGGCATTGAGAAAAGTTTCTCCTTCTCTCCTCCCTCCTCCATTTCTCACCCCTGCATTTCTTATCGTCTGTTCATTTGCCTATACTTCAGTATCATCCATTTTGAGATTTTCAGATGATGTAAACAGTTGACTACCCACACACACTTCACCTCATTTTAACACATTAGACATGAGAAATTCAAGCTTCATCTCCCTCTGCAGTTAAAATTGATACATCGGCTACTTACAAATGGAGCCAATTGGCAAAAAACATCTGGTTGTGAAACATCTGTGGCTTTATGAACTTTACTGTGGATGTATTGTGGATGTTTGTGGTATTTTGCCCTCTGTGCCTCTGCACTGCACATGTCAGACCAAACGGCAACCCACACAACAAAGCTATGCAGACTTGGTCAAAAGAGTTAAACCTAGTCTTTTTTGTAGTTTGACAGCTTTAAAGGAGTTCAAAATACTGGTTGGTATTGATGCAAAGGTGAATGAATCATTACATGATTCATTCATTATTCCTGTAATGTTTTCTCACCATTTTGTTCATTTTTCACTATCATTCTTGGTTAAACCAAAAACGGCTTCTTGGCAGTATGAAGGCTTTCGCTCATTCAGTCCAACAGCCAAGTGAGGGCTGGCTCATATGCAGCAAAGCATCTTTGTTTATGCAGATAAAATGGGATTATAGCACATTGGTTGAAATCTTGAATGAACAATATCAAGCAGAAACCAAAGAAATGAACAAACTTTGTGCTAAATCAGTTTTGCTTGTTCAAATTTACGAACCAGCCCTTTCAAAACCAAACTGTGGTGAAAAGAACAATTAAAAGTACAATCAATCAAGCAAGTTACTTCTTTTATTTAGTTTTTTTTAAAATGCTTAAACTTTTATATACTTATTTCATAATTTAATTCAAATTAATTGTATACCTTCACTCTAGCACCTTTTTGTGGGAAATAATATTCCCTGTTCTTCAAATGTTAGACAGCTTCAGTTATTACTTCGTTTTAGAATGAGGATTTTCAACAATGGTTGATAGAAAAAGCTTTATAATCATTATGCAACATATATTTCTCCCACTGATACACATAGAGGCGAGCCAACATGCACACAGACATGCATGCATACAAACATGTTTAGCTTCTGTCCAGGTGTTTTGAGTGACACGGGCTGTCGGGAGAGACGACTAATGACGATGCGCTAGCAAATGGGCTGATGGGTAATGAGTGTCCTGGTTTCACTGATAGTTGGATGCCTAATTATATGACATCTACTGTGTTCTAAACATGCCACATTCTTCCAACATGCTATTCTCCATCTGATGTCACTTTTGTGAAACAAACTTGATCTACCGTATGTCACATTACTTCATCACATCACTCCTTTGTCTACATCTGTCTATTCAAACATGATTTTTCTTTTCATAATGCTTGTTTCTTTGCAACATATTTTGTTACAGCTGAGTTATGACGGTGACTTAGTATTTAAAGTCTGACCTCTATAGCCTCAAATGCAAATTCAGCCGTAAAGTTAGAAAACTAACGGCTGTGGCAGTGCTCCAAGCTAAAAATTATGCTGATTGTATTGAGGCTTCTCATTCTGTTCGACTCAGTTATCTTTCAGCATAAACATTTAATATGTTTAACAATGCGCCTATTGTCAGGTTAATAGACAAAAGAAAAAACATTTTGTCATGCCTGTGTAATCTATTTAGAACTATAACAAGTGGTTCACTATTTTTTTTTTGTATATCTGTCTCCAGATCAGTACCCTCAGTGGGATATAGTCAAGTACATCAACATTTGACAATCTGTTCAAGTTAAGGACGCTCACAAAAACTGGAGCTTACACTTGAACATTTTAATTGTTTTTGTACACTTGTATTGTTATTTGAGACATTATTTAACTTGCATGACAATTGTTGGTCATTTTGATGCATGGTAACACATGGCTCAAACATTGCAGAGGACTAAAGCCCTTAAGTACCATGCCATGATTTGAATCCATGCTTACACTGGTGGAATGAGTACAGTTGAGTAATGGCTCTGGATTTACTGCTTCGTTCTTCACACACTGGTCCCATCCAACACTAAGGCAAGCCAGTTAAACTGGCAACAAAGGACTAACATTACATTTTTTCATTGGACAAATTTTATAGAGGTGGATGGTTGGCTGTTACAATGGACCACAAGATGTGTTTCTCCACACCTTGGGTACTCAAAGAGACAAAGGGAGGTGGCTGTTCTTGCCTTAGGTGCTTAGAGATAGTGGCAGATATTGTCCATTTGGGATGCCATTAGGATGATGTAGTACCAAGCTTTCTGCTGACAATAGCAGGGACCTTATATGTTCCCTGTTTATTATTGGCCATTACAGATATTTACTACATCCACCATCAATGGCTTGACCCCTGAAAGCTTCCCACCAACCTCTAACTCTTTACTTAGAGAGACTGTGTCTCTATAGAATGCCTATATTTGAATAAACAACTGTTAAACAGATGCTTGGACGGCCGCTTTTCCTTTGAGACGCAGAACATTGAAGTGAATGACATTTTCTTGCATAAAGGTCTGAAGTTTTAATTGCTTGTGCTTGGCACTGCGAGAGTACTCGCAGCCTTAGTTTTCAGCACTATCAGAGGCGTTTGTCTATAATTTGTTTCGTTGCTCATCTAAATGCCTCTAGGTCAAGCTTATTTGCACTTGCACATGGCATAAATAGCTTAAAGAGGTAAGTTACAACGAGCAAATATTTTCGTGTTTATTTGTGTTCATAAGTATTGGGTGAAATGGAATGGAAAGTCATGATTCTCTTGTGATGCTCTGTATTCTGTCACTGCACTAAACATTATGTAGGTTTCAGTCTGGCTGTTACTGTATGTGCTGCTTAAAAACAAGATGCAATCCCGAGGGAGTTCCTGTGATAGACATCTGAATCACATCAAGCACACTGAAATCCCAAAGTCTTTCTCATCTCAGATTATTATCTACTAAGTTGACTTTTTCTGACTGTGTTCCCAAAACATTAATGTAATAATGCTTATTGCATTAATGTTAAGAAGTCACTTTCTGCTAAAGGAAAATTAATGGTAATTCAACTCGCAGAATTCTGTGCATACACAATGCTCCAGGGCTAAGTCAATAAATCTCTCTGTAGCGTGTGACTTGGTTTGTCCAAGGCTCTGTACATGACAGGGTCAACATGCAATGCAAATGTTTGGTAGTTCATTATTCTGCTGCTAACAGAAGGTTTTTGTATTTTCTGTATGCGAGTATTGCAGCTTTTTAAATAAAAAGTATCTCTGGGGTCTGTAGTCCGAGGGGGAAATGAGAAATTAATCACAATAAAGATCTAGTCTCTCAGAAAATTCTCAAGAATTGATGTTTAAAGAGGGTACTTAATACTAGGGACATTTTCCCTAAAAGTTGATTCTAACCATAGTTTATGTGATGGTTGGATTAAAATTTGTTGAAAATTAAGACTTCTCAGTCACAAATCCAGCTCCATATACATCAAGAAACTATCTTCTACTTTCACTTCTGAGGACCAAATGTAAGATACTGTAGACTGGATCACTAGCGTGAGGTGGCGGACAAAAGGATGAACACAAGGGGAGTGAAACACAGCCAGCAAACTTCTGTCAAAGTACAGGAAATTGTGTGCTTACCTGTTGATGAAACAACATGACAGATGTCAGGAAACAGTCAAGTCAGCGGGTACAGGAAATGAAAGACAAAATGAGAAAAAGAGAAAAAAAATTATTGTGGGAGATTTTTTTGCCAAGAAATGACAAAAATAATTAAATCTTGCAAAATCTTCAGACCGCCTGCAATATGTAAACAAGGCATTCAGGAAACGGTAATCACAAATGCTCTGCAATATTACTCGCCCTGTTCTTACATGGGCTGACGAAGACATTTACTATTCTTTGAAATCCAGATGTGTTCGCATCAGTTTTGTATTGGTACATTTGTCCACAAGTCCAAAACATAGCAGTGTCACGATTTAGAGTTAAAAATCCTGACACGTCTTCTTGAGGTAAAAAAAAAACAACAACAAAAAAAAACAAGTACACAGATGCTGCTAATCAAATTCACCAAAAATTATTGACCAGAGAAGCAGTTGTTGCTGCTCATCAGTCTGAGAAGGGTTATAAGACCATTTCCAGACAAGTTAAGAGTTCGTCATTCTAATGTGCACACATGTGCACACTGTCATCTAGTAACAACCTTTAAGATAACATCATCATGTAGCAAAAACAACAGAAGAGAACATATATGTAAGCTTTGTAAGGATATTAAACTGAATGAAAATGAAAATAAATTCATCAAAATTAATGGAATAAAATACATTGTTCATCCCAAAGAGAAATTACAACGTAACAATAATCTTAAGTGGCCGTTGTGTACTGTTATAACTGCTGGCACAACTGACCTCCTGTATTGTACTGTGCTGCAGCAGAGCTGAAGAAGCGTTTTACCAAACACTCTTTATTGTTTCAACGACACCTTTGTCTCTATATTACCAAAGGGGAATGAGTGAGGAAAATCATCATGCAATTCTTTTTTCTTTGTTCGTTCTCTGAACGTGCCATGTTTCGTCTTGTGAAGTACCAACTCTTTCATATTCTCTCGTGAGACTGGGTTGATAGCACAGTAGCAAAGTGTAAGAAGTGCTTGGTATAGCTGAAAAAAACGGCTACCGCCTTTGTTGGCTCTGCGACAAATTCATCATGGTGGTGACACTGGCCAGAACCAAGTTCAGGCTTAGGTGTGGACCTGGCTTTAAATGAGCAGTCATTATGTGTTCATTTTTTTTCACAAAAAAAAGTATCTACACTATAGAAGTCTGCTCCCTCGTTCGAGTTTCAAGAGAAGGACGAAAAACAGAAAAACAGTTTCTCTACACTCCCGGTGAAGAAAGCTTAAACACTGGGACACCAAACTGCAGTGACACTCCATCCTTGATTAGCTGCTTTAAGTCACTGGAGTGCAACTTACTTGGAACAGCTGTTGTGTTTAAGTCCATTAGTTTTTGGGAAATAATGCATCTTAAATGAATTATGTTGTGTAAATAACTCGCTGATCTCCCCCGGATTCAAGAGGAGAGATGATAATCCACTCTGCCTCTCCCTTTCTTTGTACTCTTTCCCTTTGTTTACACTAAGCTGTGCCCTCAGAGGAAGGATAAGAGGGTTTAGAGAGGGGTTGCTAAGTGTGATGTCACATACACATGCAAGGTGCATGTGAGAGCACACACATGCACGTGCTTTCACTGAAAAGAAATAATAATTTTCAGTACAGTAGTGTAGATAAAGAATAAACAGAAGAAGGGATGATTTTCACAAAAAGTGTGGATCTACAGGAATTTTCACCACAAATGAAGTCATCAAGCTAACAGATCTTTAGGTTTACATCTTAACTACAGCAGTTCCAACTCGTAGATAATTCTCGAAATTGTACTGATTACCTTAAGGTCTGTCATCAACAACCTTCCTGGTAGTGCACCTCAACTCTATTTCCTCTGGACAAAAATAGTCCCATTTAACAGATAATGGGTTTCCTTGTGTCTCACAGGATCGTTGAAAGGCTGAGTGGTCACAGGCAGTTTCGTGATAGGATCACAACGTTCCTCATTATATCAAGACCACAGTGTGTGGGTGATAAACCAGTAATATTCAATGCCAGTGTGGTAAAGTAGTCTATGTTTGTGTTTAAGAAAGACTGTCTATTTTGAGTGCAGCCAATGAATGTGGCAGATACAGCTGATCAATATGCCGTCATGATTAGCTGGCATGAAAAAAGACCAATTAGACATAATCGGGGCCTAATGAAATGGAGCTGGACATTATCCCTAAAAAGACTGAGATGACTGACCACAAGTCGGTCTGTGTCTGTCTGTGAGTACTCATTAGTGGGAATGAAGAACCGACAGATATACTGCCCAGATAAGAGGAAGAAAAGAAAAAAAGGATCACATTAAGGACCCTTGTCAGGATGAAACGCTGGGGAACAGATGTGACTTTATACTGGAGGCACGTGTTATAGCTGTCAAGGCAACATCAAAATCAGTCTCTTGGTCACTCGTGCAACCATTTCTGGTTAGCTCACACTTTGTTTTTCCAATGTGAGCAGAATTCAAATAGCAGTGCATGTGTTAGCTTTTGTGTATCTTTTTGTTTTCTGAATTATGCATCAATTTGTTTAATATCTGCCAAAAGTGGGAAAGAAAGCAAATCGGACTTCACAGCCAAAAGTCAAAGATGTGTCAAATCACAGCACAGATAACAGAGAAATATGCTGTGCACGGTCCCGTTTCCACTAGCCTTGCGATGGATCAAGTAATACTGATAACCATGGTAACCATACACACAGAATGTGACAGCAGTAGACTCAATATGCTTAGAATAACCAAGTTAAAAATAAAAAGAGACAAAAGAGTGACTATCTAAAACTAATATGTACACACTATACCTTTCTAAAACAAATGCAAAAGTGTGCATCAAAACACTTAAACTACACGTAAATCTACAACAGGTACATTAAGAAAAGACAAAACCCTGTATATTCTGACCAGTCAGCAGGAAATAAAAAGTACAAGTTGCTGACATCAGCGCTGTGCAGGAGAACTGATTCAATTAGCGCCACTCATAAGCACCGCGTTGGTTCAGACACATGTAGAAAAATAAGTCTCATTTTCTTTCAGCTCAGGCTTTTCAATAAAACGGAGAAAAATAAATATGCTAATACAGGTGCATGAAAATACAGGCAGACCATACAGAATTCATCACAGTTCTAATTTGTAGAAACAACATAGTAATGCCAGACCAATTACTGTAGAAACATTTAGTAGATCTTATAGAGAAAAGTCAATCTTCTGCAATAAAAAAAAACAAAACAGTGAGAGCTTTGGATAGAATCGAACTACCTATGGGTAGTTGCTTAAAAAGTTGAAATAGCCTTGTGGGTTTGTCGCCATGGAGCTTGGTGCACAATATTTTAGGAATGTGTTGGTACAAAAGCTTTGAATAAGGTACTAAATGTAAGTGGGAAAAAAAAATTGCATTAATTTAATAATGATTCCCATATTGATGGTTTAAAACATCTGTTGTGCTCGCTCATCAGGCCTGAAGTAGAAGCTTACTTTTGAGTGTAATCAATAGCTTTCTAATTACAAATCACAGGGGGACAGCTGTTAGTCATTTAAAAGGCAAATACAATATAGCCACCAGATGCTTTACCGTGTGTTTATGGTTGTGTCTGTGCATGTGTGCAATGCAGAAAATGTAATTTTTTTTGGTTTTGTTCGTCAAAGCGTTGTTTTGATTTTCTTTATGTCTTAGCTAGAGGCAAAAGTTATCACTGGTAATAACCCAGCTGTGTATTCCAGAAGCAAAGACCACTTTAGTTTGATTTTGTTGTTCAGTGAGTGAAAATAATGACTGCAGTTGCTAAAAACCACAGACAAAAAGTAAATATCACCAAAAACTGTTTTCCTGCCCTCTAACTGTTAGAGATGTCAGTTATGCAGTGCTGTATTCAAACCAAGCATGAAAGAAAAGCTAATTGCAAATTGTGACTTATTTTTCTTTCTCAGCATCACAGAGTCACTTCTCAGCTGTAACTTGAAATCATACACAATGCAATTTGAAACATCTTTGCTACCCAGCAACTTTAATCAATGTGAGGCTAATACTCAAGGTTTTTAATTGTGCGTCCTCTGTTAGGTCGAAAATGAATACAGCAAAGTACCAAATGGTGAATATCTTTCTGATTTCACTAATTCCATTTTCATTAAAAACTCATTCGAGTGTTATTTGCTTACTTTCAAGTATCAGCTAAACAATAAACTGAACGACGGCTGAGAATCTGGCTGATTATTTCTTAGCAGTGTTTAGACATCAACAACTAACTCACTAAAACAAACAAATTTGTCAATGCTTTCTCTTATTTTGAGTTAATGACAGCTAGAGGAATAAAATCAAAAAAGATTGTTGCAATCATGGTAATACTGTCAAACTAAATCAGGTGGGAATTAACTATTTCGTTTTTATTGTTTACGTGTATTTGCTTCAGAACTATTCGCACCGTACGCCGGCACACATACAGCTCCACCATGCGGTTTGTACACCAAAACAACAAGAAACAAAGACCTCTGAAGACAACATTTAATAAAATGCATCAGTGGGTTTATGCATCTACATGGCGATGTCAAGCCAAGTTTAGAAACTATTGTTGTTGACGAAAGTGCTGCAAAAAAACAAAAAAGATCATTCAGAAATAGAAGTAGATCTTAATGAGCTAGGAGGCCCAGATGGATATAAGGGGTCAGTATAAAATCTTATACAGTCATATTTATATATTATTGTCTATATATATTCCACTACAATGCATTTTGAGCAACAGCCCAAAAGTATTTTCAGCAACCAAATTGTGTAGTCCTGCTAATTCTCAATAAGAACAGGAACTTAAATCTCTCTGTTCAACTGGTGAAGAATCAGGCAATAATGACGAATAATCCTGCGACAGCATGTGTCTGAAATCATTGCAAAGGCAGCTGGGGCTGTGCATTACTCTACAGTATCCTCACAAGTGTTATATCATCAGACAAAAAGCGTACCAACAAAGATTTCATGAGCACTTTGTGCTTCTTGGACTTGAGTTTGGTATACAGATGGTTCGCCTGTTGGGTTTTTCGTTCGTACTGTACTGATCGTAATCTGCATCTATCAAGGCAAAGAGAAAGAAAGCCCATTTAATTGAAGATCTGTTTTAGAATTTGGTGAGTCAAATAACATGTTATGTATTCCAATTTCTATAAAGGCAGTCCTAGAAGAATATCCAGTTGTATGGCACTCAATCTGGCAAACGCACACATGGCAATTTTAGAGATCTTACAGATGACAAAATCATTTAAAATTTTGACAGCGCCTTTTCTTTTCTTCTGCCTGAGGCAGTTTCCGTTAATTCACCTCTGTTAACTACTTCCAATGGTTAATGGTCTGAATGAGTCAATTAATCCTGTGATTCATGTCTTTCTGTCTGCCTGCATCAAAAGCGGCATCATTACTTCCCATTACCTCCAATGCTTACATTAGTAGCTGCTATATAGCAGCCATCTAATCCCATTAAGAGTTTATGTAATTACAAGCCTAAAAGATCTAATAGAGGAGAAGGGAAACACAATTTGCAGTGATGAAAAATGCATTCTAAATACAGGTGTAGAAAGTATGGCGCACATGTTAAAGCGTATTCCATCCTCCATCTTGCCAAACATGCCACCTATTTGTCCTCCTAAAAATTCTTTTAGATGCAAGAAGCATATGAGAAGTTTGAGAAGAACAAGACTGTTGGTCTCATATGGACTTAAGAACACAGTATCCCTGACCTGACACTTATTGCCCCTGTTCTGGAATATATAGGAGAGAGCAGAGAGGGTGGCCAGTGTGCTACAGAATGTGGGTGCTTTTTCTTTTTTTTTCTTCATGATTATATATGTGATTTTTTTATGCTATACTTACTAAATGGGAAAGTCAGTAAAGCAAATTAAAGATGTTTGAGTTTTGTAAAAAAAAAATAAAAAATCCACTTTGATCAGTGAGGAAAGCAATGTTGAATGGGAAGAAACATTTGTATAGTGTGGCTTGCATGTAAGTGTAAGTGCACTAACCCACAGACACACACAGAAGTGCTGGGAGGCTGGAGTTAAAGCAGTTATACTGCACTGTTGATTATGCCAGTGCATGGCCCGTACTTGTTTCTGCAGGAACACAGCGTTCAGGTTCAATTTGTCCTGAAGAGTGACAGAAATGCACTTTTATACAAAGTAACTGTGCCCCCCCTGCCCCTCCCCAACAATAGTGTTGGAATTCTGACTGACAACTTAAAAAAATCTTCAACAAAAAGTGAGGTCATGTTTCACAATACCCATTTGCACCATACAAATGCCAATCAAAATAATGGAGGCATTTGATTCAAGGTTTGTTATAGGTGCTATTGTTCCTTTGTGAGTTCAAGCTTAAAAGTAGTAATTAGTGTCTGCAGTGCTGTCGTGGAATACAGGATGGAGTTGGCAAAATTACATATTCAGACGCAGCGGGAACTCCTACCACATTATACATTTTTTTCTTGTTCTTGAAGTAAAATAAAAAAAAATTTGACTGCACGCATATAGAAAGTACTTTCTTTTTTTTTTCACATTCACAATCACCACCGTGGAGGTTGTTGCATCATTGTGCAAATTTAAGACACCGTTTAAGAACTTAAATGAAAATTCATCCGGTGGCTGGATCCCCAGAAGAAAGTACTGTTCTTAAGATCACTCATGAACACTCCATGGCTTTAAGTTAAGAGAACAGATTAAGTTCATCGGGTATTTTCACATCTCAAGCCTAAACTTTCATTAGAACCCACCTTTAATTTAAATGTTATAATCTGTGTGACAACAGGGATCATCATCAATCCAGCAATCCACCAAGCTCATGGCCGCAGTGCTAATATTAGTTTACTGAGTGTATTAACTGTTCATTTGTATGCACATAATGTACATTTTACAGTAGCTCACAATTATCATGACTACAGTAATATGCTGTTGAATATCTATCATGACGTGATTGATACAACAGTGGTGGGTCTCATTTGGGACAATGACGACCAGTCCTACCGAGAGAAGGTGAAGCGACTGGTGCTGTGAGAACCACCTGGTCCTGAGTGTGGAGAAGACCAAGGAAACGATCATCGACTTCAGGAGGAAACAGCCCAGCCACTCACTGCTCATCATTGACAGCAAAGCAGTGGAGGTGGTAAGCAGCACCAAATTTCTGGGGTTGAGTATGACTCACAGTCAGTACACGGAACTGGTCACTACACACCTCATCAGTGGTCAAATGGGCTCAGCGGCGGTTGCACTTCCTGCGCCGAATGAGGAGAGCACAGCTGTCTCCTCCCATCCAGAGGGTGGTGAGGACGGCAGAGAAAATCATTGGGACTTCTCTTCCGTCCACCCAGGACATTGCACACAAACGCTGTCTCAGCAGAGCCCGCAGCATATTCCAACACTGCACACAGCCTGAACGTGGACTGTTCTCCCTTTTCCCACTGGGAAGAGGTTCTGCAGCACCAAAATAGACAGGTTTTGCAATTGCTTTATTCCCCAAGCCATCAGACTGTTACTAAGCAATGCACCTATGTGCAGTACACTATTTATTTAATATCTTATACTTATGGACATGAGTCTGAGTTTTATATTTAGTATCTATTTACTTTTGTTTTTGTTTAAATTTTTTCATACAGTATTTATTTTGGACTTTTTTTGGAGGGGGGTGTTATTATATTGTACTAGTCTGGCGGCAAGTGAATGCATCACAATTTCTTTCCTAATGTGCACCAACTTATGTATGTTCTGAATAACAAAAAAGTGGCTATTCTATTCTGTTCTATTGCAATTATTCACAGTCAACCCTATTGTAACAGGCACAACTGCACAATGTATGTCGTACACGAGCATACAAGCAGACACTTGGAGTAACAGTCCCCTTCATTTTTCAAGTGTGGAAGAGAGATGCATAAAGAGAGCCGAGTTGCTCTCTGTTGCTACTTCAGTCTCCCAGGTATATGGTGGTGTTGATGTGACAGTGGGTTTGAGTTAGCGTGAGGTTTTCTGCAGCTTCTGGAGGGTGACTCAGCAGGAGCTTAATGAAAGAACAAAGAGGAGACCAATACAGTACACATTGCAAGCTGTAAAACCACCATGACCTGCTTTCACTTGGATTTTGAATACAGTTCATGTACAAACCGGGTAAAGGGGCACAAAAAAAGACATGTGAATTTAACATCCCTGCTTGTAGTCCATTATCGGTTTCCATTTCCTTCCCATCATTCTTGTACTTTAGAACCATTTCTTCCAACTGAACTCTCTGTCGTAATGTGCCTTCACCCATATCCTCACTGTCACACCCTTGGCTTGATGCTTTTCCTTCTATTTGCTGCATCCAGAGCCCCTCTGGGCTTTTCCCCCACCTCCAGACAAGGCAAGGCGAGCAGCTCAGTACCTCGTCTGTTCAATATTTCACCACTGGTGGGAGGATGTTTTATTTACTGTAACTGGGATACCTGCAGCAACTTCCTCACAACTGTGAGGCACTGCATGGCACAGTAGCCGGAGAGTTGAGGTCAAAGGGTTGCAGTGGAAAAAAAAATATTCATACTGTGTATATTTGAAAATAAAATAGTTACCAAAATGGTCAAAGCAAATGTTTAAATTCTCCAAATAGAAAACTTGTAATGACATCAGTTCTTAATATTCAGTTGCATTTGTTACTTAAGCATTATAATCAAAGCTATCTTATGTCAAACAGACATTTCCAGTAATTGGCAGCAAATAGCACCTTTCTGAAACAAGAGTAAGTTAATTTTATTGTGTGAAATCGCTGTTTGTCACCACAGCAGTACAATAAACACTAACCCAGAGGCTGTGAAAAGTGGCTATTTGTGCCCTGCAGAGACTGACAAACAGGAAGTTATTCAAAACCATAAAGACAGTAACAGAGGAGAATATAAAATCTGACATCTTCATTGTCTCTACATACATTAAGAGTGCAATGTTGTTAAGAGGGCTGTGTAAGGATGGAGAGACAGCATCACTTTGAAAAGATAAAAGCAGCAGGTAGAAGAAAGAACACACAAGAGACAGACTCCTTCTGCAGGATTATCTACTGTGTAAGTGACCTTTCACTCAGACACCTCATAATGATTTCACTTCTTTCAGACTGTGTTAGTGTTAAATCCCCACGTAAGAGTCTGTAATCCAAATGTCCAAATCCTTTCATTCAGATTGACTGATGCCTTTTCTTAGTATGGAATCATTTTTATTAACAGGACTATCACACAGACAGACAAAAAGAAAATAAGAAAACCTCTATGCATCGCATTAAAACCTGAAGAAGTTTACCCTAAGCCACATCGACTTTATGAGACGGGCAGTAAAGGCACCGTGGGTTCAATTTAGCTCTTTGTAATACCTTAAAACACATTTTTGCTTTCAGACCCAATGAGATTACAATCAAGTGTCTGAACCACAGCCTTGGCTGAGCCTACTTCATTTTATATTACTGCTGGAAGGGTTCATAAATATTTGCCACTGTGTATTATGTTATAGAAAAGAACAACAAATCCATTGTGTAGAACACTGAAATGACATAAGAGTCCTTGTGGTAGTACTTTAGTTTTGCATTAATAAAACTAGTTAAAAATCCAATTCATTACATAAAGACAATCTTAAATTATTTTAACAAAAATGCAGCCATGGGAAAAAAATTACACAAAGATCGTGATTTGTCACAAAGGAAGTTAGCCTTGTGTATTAGGAAATTAACTGCTACTAATTGGGGAAATAGGTATATACAATATCCCTACAGATGAAGGTCTCAAATGTAGTTTTTTCATAATTCAGCATTCACCACATTTCTTCTATCTCAGATCAAATTTAGAGGTCTTAGAAATGTACAAAAAACATAATAAACAAAACAGCTCACATCTACTGCTGCTTGAAATAATCCTTTCATGTGTGTTGGGCTAACGCGGCCCTGCTATCCTTTCTCCACATATATGACGCATTGGGGATATTATGACAAATCAAGTCTTCATTGCGAGTTAATCAGGGCAAGACCACTCTGATCAGGATGTGTTGGGTCACCTGGCCCAAGAGAGGGCAAACATCATTTAGTGTTTCGAACCGAAGAGGAAATGCTTTTCATGGTCACGTCTGGGTGTCAGGGCCTTTGTACCCTGCTCTTCCGAGACACACTCCACCAGCTAATTACAGAGTGTATTGAGCTGAGCAAGAGAGAAGAAACAACCTGTCTGGTTTGGCTGAGGATATGAATAAAGCCACCAACGTTTAAACACTGATGATGATACGTGAACTGAATCTAAGCATTGACAATACGTTGGAATTTAGATGGCTGTAATACCTCTTACAGCCATACATCGGTGTTTATAATGAAAATGAGCTCGTACTGCATGTGACAAGCTGATACACCAATTAGCAATGTGGTAAAACATGATAAGTTGAGGAACAGAAGAAGAAAAAGACTGAAAAGTCTTAAAAGAAAAGTCTTTTTAAGGAAGCATTTAATTAAATGTGGTTTCTCCTGATTTGAGACACTGTTCAATACCATGTGTGAGAATTATTATGAGATACTTATTACTCTAATACAAAATCAGAAAGCCATCCATTGCTTTGCATGTTTTCCTCATAAATGCCCCCTTTCATGGAGCTGATAAACAGTGAATCCAGCTCCAAAACGCTGCTAGTATGCTAATTAGATCAAAGTGGGGAGATGTTTCAACAGTCCATGTGTGATATTTCAAAGAGCTAGCCACATGTCACAAATTAGCTTGTGACATGCCTCAAATTACCCTTTGTTCTGCGCTGAACCACTCTGACTCAGAGTAATTGGGAGACTATGATGCAGGACGTGGGACGCGATGAGTGCGAGTCTTACACTGTGCATGTGAGACAAAGAGCATGAGAGGGAAATTCACATTCTCGATCTTCATCACCATTTAAGGATCACAGTGACAAATTCGGTGTAAAGCACACATTTAAAGCAATTTAAAGAAAGAACTGTGGGGTACTTTGTAAATTATACTTAAGCTTACATATGTATTTTTTTTCTAAAACACACGAAAGACAATGGTGACGGGTAAAAGAGTGTGGAAAGAGTGTGTGAAACTATCAATGTGAGGGGGGAGATCACAGAGTACAGAGGGCAACCTTCAAATAGGGCTGCAACTAACGACTATTTTAATAGTCGACTAGTCATCGATTATTGAAACGATTAATCGACTAATTGGTTAATTACTAATTAAAACAATCCAAAACTTAAAAAGGATACATTCAAGCCATATTATATCTTGACTTTTAACATTAACTGAAAATACTAAGAAGACGGCTGGCAGTAATGTACCAACAGTCAAATCAATACCAAAAAGTGAACAAGTAAAAAGAGAATACAGAGTGGTTGTAACTTTGGACTGTGAAGTTGAACAGACCCTTGATACTTTTGGAGAGGACGATAATTCAGCCGCAGCCATTTCACTGTTTATACATGTCATTTCCCGCCAGTGTTGCCAGATGGGAAATGTAGTATTATCGAACCAGACATAAAATGATTGTATTCTGAGGGAAATTATTGTACACCCGTCATAGCCAAAATAACAAGTCTATTGATGCGCTACAGTCACTCTAGTGTTGAATAGCGTAAACAGGCACTCACGGCTTTGCATCAGCAACCCCACAGTTGCGTTAGGCTAAATGTCCCCGTAAACAATGATGAGTGGGAACTACTAAGCCAAATCATGAGGCCTGGAGGCCACCTACTGTTAGGAACTTCTGAGGCAAACGCATTCACGTCACTCGTCGCTCACATAGAAAAGCACGATTGGCTTGAAACTTGTCACATGGAAATGGAAATGCCTTCAGGGTTGACAAAAAAATACGACAGGCTGATTACAAACGATTACAACCACACATTCACAGAATGGTCAAATTATCGTATATTTGGCCTTTTTTGGGATTATTGATCGTACATCGTACACAGTGCAAAATTATGGTACAAATACGATAATTATCGTACACCTGGCAACACTGTCTCTCACTATTATTTACCATAACGCGCATGAATCTCTGAGCTGAAATAGGTAGGAAGTGAGATGACTCACTCCGTGCGAAGAATGATGTTCAGCTCGACAACGTGAAAAAGACGCGTGATGACGTAAACGACAATTATCAACAATTAAATAGGTCGGCGACTAATTATGTTATCGATTTTTGTCGACAACGTTGACTAATCGTTGCACCCTTACCTTCAAATGCAACGATGGAATCTGTGTTCTGAGATTGAGGATATCAGCCTTGTGGAAAATAATTAAAAAGAGTAGCTGAATGTAAAGACAAAGTACATTAAACCAACATAAATAAAACACTTGCATGAATTTATTTCAATAAAAATATCAAAAGGCATCCCAGTTCTTTGCCGTGTTCTTTTGTTAGTAAGTTTTCCCACTTGAATTCTGTCTCTGTTGTGTTCTGCAAAGACGTAATTGAAAAACAAAGCACAAACCTTGAGGGAAAGTGATTTGGTGCACTGTTACTTAAAAAAACAAAAAGACAAAGTACAAGCCAACTCTACATAAAAAAAAACTTCTGATATGTGAAGCAAACACTGAAGCGCCACAAATAATAGGTCAAAAGGAGATATTTAGTGGATCTGACTCAATTTCAATTATGCTGTTTATCAACACTCATCTTAAGGAAGTTGTGTACATTTGGGTAAAAAAAAAAAGATATGACAAAGGTATTTTTATGCCTTTAAATAACATTAAAAAATATATGTTGAACCGACTGATTTTTCTGAATGCTTCACAAAACCTGAGATAAGGATAAACTTGGCATTGAGCTTTATTGTATGTCATTTATTAACAATTTGACACAACCTCCTGAGGTCTTCATGAAATTTCTGTGTGAGGCTTTGATTAAAAAAAAATCTACAGTGCACACTACCATTGGTGTGTCTTAACTGAGATCTGTCCCACAGCTCTGAGTTAACATCCAAACATAAATGTGGAGACAAATTACACTCAAGCACCCTTGAAGCACATTATTACCTTATGAGAAAGCATACAGTGCATAATCTGAGAGCTAAGCTCACACTACCACACATCAAGCAATAGAAAAATAAATTTGGCTATTTTATTCTCAAATAATGATGACTCCTTTATCTGCTGTTCGGCCTGGGACAGCTGGTACTGATCCCTGTCTAAGGCTCAATCTCGTCAAGAGACGTGTTGAACGGTACCATGTGTTGAACGGTAAAAGGCAGCACCACGGACAGGAAGGTTTAAACCACATACCGTGGCTGGCTGGCAGCTTAATAAACAATTAATGACTCACATGGTAATAGCTCTGCTGTGAATCAGCTTAATGAACTTCGAGATTCACTGTAGCTCCCTTTTCACGTTTTAGTTATTAGGGGCTAACTTTCTGTTTCATGGGGTACTAAGTTTGTTTTTGAAAAGGACTATGTCGGTGCATTTAATCACTTAATGAAACAATTGGAATTTTGAATTTCTCATAATATTTAACAGAACATGAATTAGAAGTCAAATGTATTAGTTTAGATATAAAACACAGCACAGGTAGAGCAGCAGATTAGCTTGTTTCTTTCTTAAGTTAAGTCAACTACAGAACATGAATTAGAAGTCAAATGTATTAGTTTAGATATAAAGTTAAGTCAACTAACAGAACATGAATTAGAAGTCAAATGTATTAGTTTAGATATAAAACACAGCACAGGTAGAGCAGCAGATTAGCTTGTTTCTTTCTTAAGTTAAGTCAACTACACAATTGCTGATGAGAATTTGCTGTAAATAGTAAAGGAAAAAGCATAAACTTTTTCAGCTCCCCACTCTTGTGATATACAGAATGCAGCATAAATTGAATTTGAAGCTGAGAGGAGATACAGATGTGGGGGCTGGATGTTTTTTCCTCTGAGGCAGAGATGCGACGTAGACTGAATGAGATATATACAGACCAAGTGGGCCTTAACCAAAGTGCCTGGCTTATTTTTTTATTTTTTCAAGCTACTACAGACACCCAAATATATGCTCTCAAGCCCACAAATACACATTTCTTTACAATATGCTCCACTAAAGGAGGCTTGTACAAACAAACAAGCACAAGCACAACTTTATGGGCAGGAAGAAAAGAGGTTTTAGAGAAAATATAGTTATGTCAAAAAAGGCTTTGGAATTTTAGCTACTATACTGACTGTGTTTTCCATCAAAACAACACTAAAATGATCAGCAGACCAAGCGGAACAAATGCATCATGACATGAGACGATTGTAAATCCTGTAGTTACAGCTGAAATTTGCCATTCATGGTATACCCCGGTATAAGTAGTTGGTTTTAACAGACCAAGTGACACTATATATCCTAATTTGACCAGCAGGAACAGTGATTTGCACACTCACCGGCACAGGCTTAAAACAACGAGAATGCACATTAGACACTAACGTTTAGTAGTTTCAGAGAGGCTTTATAGTGGGCCTATACAAAAAAACTCAAGGAGCTCTCACGAAAGAAAGCTACTAAAACATTACTGTGTACTGTGTAAAAATTTTACCTGAGTAATGGTGCTTTGTAGTTATGAGCCCATCTTATAAAAGAATAATGTGCTCAACTATCTAAACAACAGCAGCAAATATTGCTTTTGATCTTAGTCAAAGAAAACATGCATAGCCTTTTATAGATTCGCCACTTTGTTCTGATCCAGCATTTATAGAAGGTTGGCAGAGAGGGGAATGTGGCTACTGAAAGCCTCCACGATAATGATATAAGATCTCTCGCTGTTCTTCTGCTGAACTAATGTGGTCTCCTGCTATCCTACACAATGGCTTTTGATTGTTGTTCTGTCCAACTAGACAGAATGTGACAAAACCCAGTAAATTGGGGCCTTGGCAAAAGGAATTGTGAGAATTATAGACAATCTACGAGGCCTGTTCATTAATACAATTAGGGATACCACATTTTTTTAAACCGATACAGAGTGCCGATATGAGTACTAATCAAGGGCATTACAGTTCTTACAATTAAACACATTTTCTTTTCTTTAGGCATATTCAACCCAAACGCAGCTGCACTTTGTGCATTTTAGTTATAAAAAACTACTCTTAGTGCAACATATTGTTTTAACATTCTAACTTTCACAAACACATTGCAGGAAAATTAAGCTCCTGTCACACTGGTATCGGTCCTGTAGTATTGGAACACTTTAATGAATACTGAGTACGAGTACACGCACATGGTATCGGCATCCCTAAATACAATACGGGAAGAGGTATCATATCGAGGACTCTGTACAAACGATGATCATTTTGAAATTGTTCTCACAATAATACAGGCTCAAAGGTGGATGTAGCTTAAAAGCTAAATTTTAACCGTCTTATAGACCATACATCAAACTACTATACGCAGCATTTTTTTTTTTCTCTTCATCCAATATGTTCACCACTGGCAACATATTGCCACACTTGTGCTGCATTTGCTAACTTGAACGGAGTTATTGAGAAAGACTGCTACTAAATGGACTCCCTCTCATTCTGGCAACAGAGGTGGAGTGAGCTGGTGTTGCTGTTTTTTTTAGTGGAATTACAGGAGAGCTGCAGGCAGGAGAGGGATGCTGAGAAAGGACTGATGGGGGCACAAAACCCCTAATGCACTTCCTTTTAAATAAGCTGCGCATTAAGCTTTCATAGGATTCCCACTGCTCCTCTTATCTGGCAATCTAAACAGCCATGCCACATGCACAAACGAAGCACAGTGAAACCTGCATTCACACATACAGTACAAACAGATAGTATGCATATGCTTTATAAAAAATTATTAAAAAAAACCTAAAGACACAGAAAGGTATGTAAATGGAACTTGTTGCTTAGTGTAAATATTGTACTCAAATTAAAAACGATGACTTCATCTTTGTGCTATAACAGTTCCAACACCTGACTGCAATTAATTGAAGGCTTCTGCATTAATCTCAAATAATCATTCAAATGGTGTCCATGCAACTGTTCAAAAACAGCTGGATACAAAACTAACTCCCCCTGCCATAATTTTCCACTCAGCCAGGAATGTCTGGTGCCTTATTATTAATCTCATTTCCATCCCTTCCAGCCTGCTACAGTCATAAGTGAAGAATAAGCATCAATAGCGCTTGACTTCTACTATTAGACAAAGCACATTTTTGAAAGCAACTCTGGATATGATGGTTTTGATAGGATTTGTGGATAATAGGGATATGGCTCGTTTTGGTCATGCCATTGTCAGTGATTTCTTTGAGCCCCTACAGCTCAACCAATGTGTGGGAGAAAAGTTAAATAAAACAGCACTTAACAATCAATAGGAGGTTTGATTGTTAGGTTAATTCTGAATTAGAATAATATAAAAAAAAAATGCCCAGACCACTTTCAAGCTTAAGAGGATTTGTTAGATGGATTTTAAAATTCGCCTTAAGATGTTTTTAGCCCTTGTGTAACGTGTCCTTGATTACTATAAATCTCTTGCAAGATTTTTTATGGTTGTTAAGTACATTTCTTGACGAATTCAATCTATAAGATTTTATTTTTGTCAACCAAAGACTAAAAGTGAGTGCAAAGCCTCAGACAGTTTATTTTTGCTATCAGAGTAGGCGTCTCTTTTTTTTTCCAAACGGGATACCTCAATTTGAAATGAAACTCCTCTTTAAGACCTTCTGAGAATTGAGGTCGTTCATGGGGATCAAATATTAAAAGCACTGAGATGCAATGCATTTTTTCACATTCCATTTGTTTATAGAGACTGAAATAACAGTGGCGGCATTCATTTCTTTTCAGTGGGCTTTTTTTCAGGGTCAGAGGTTCAGTCAGCTGAGTCTTCAGAATTCATAACCGCTTCACTAGTAGGGCAAAGAAACCCTGGAGATTTCAAGTATCGATATGGAGGCCAGTTAGGAGAGAAGAGATACATACATGAGTGCACACACATAAATACACACACACACGGTTTGAGCCTTACACTGATAATGGTAATTTTATGAAGCAGTGGCAGAGATAAGAGATTTTTATATTATTAATCATAGAAAAGATAGATATTTCAGCTTGAAATGTCAAATTTAATAAAATGAATAGCAAATTTGAAAGCAGTCACTGACTGACTGCTAATTAAAGGGACATTTGTAACATTTCAATATCTAACCGCCTGTTTGCATTACTCCAAACAGTTCAAAACAGTATTTGATTACAACTTAGTAATCAAAATATATACATACAACCCCACTTTAAAAAAAGAATTGGGAAACTTTGTGAAATGTAACTAAAACTGGATAAAATCATTTGCACCGTGCATAAACTAGTATTTTATTCATAATTAAAAAATAGAAAACATTGAAAATGTTGAGAATTAGACATGTCACCCTTTCATTTAATTTAGAATTTGATGGCAGAAACACGTCACAAAGATGTTCGGATCGGGGCAGCAATGAGCTGGAAATAACAGTGGAACTAAAAAAGTAACGGGTGGAGGAAGATGTTGATCCAGAAACGCTGCTGCCTAAACCGGGACAAAAGCTCAGCCGAAATGGACTGAGGACAGAGTAGAAAACTCTTCTGTAGTCAGACAAATATGAGGTTTTAAATTCCTGTAGGGAATCATGTTCTTTGAACTAAACGGGAGAACCTGACTGTTGTCAGCACTCGGTTGAAAAGCCTGCATCTCCGACAGTGTGAGGGCGCATTGGTGCCAAGCCTAGATGGTGCACATCTGGAAAGGCACCATCAATGCTGAAAGGTACAAACACCTAACATGTGCATCTATCCAGATTATACCTTTTTCAGGGAAAGCCCTGCATATTTCAGCAAGACCATGCTAAACGACATATTGCATTTCTTACAACAGCAAGGCTTTGTAGTAGAAGTCAACGTAGACGTAGCATCATTATTAACTTCAGGATGACTTCATATTTTTCATGAAATGAAAGCAATTCTCATCCAGCATTTGATACGCCTTCCATGCTCTACTTTGAAGAAAATATTGGCTTTTAGGATTTGAAAATCGTTGCGTTCCGTTTTTTTCCATTTACAGTTTACACAGTGTGCCAACTTTTTTTTTAGAATTGAGGTTGTACATTTGAAACCAGCGATAATACATTTTGATGACTGACCAAGAAACAATTCAAATGATCACTTCCCTCATCAGGGTATCGGTTGATTAAAATAAATTACCGCATGAGTACTGAGGAGTAGATAAAAGATCTTCATCTCTATTTTTTGGGTGTCGTGTATTTGTACAGACGGGTTAGCAAAAGAGTGTACACTGTCAAAACAGACAGGGTCCAAGCGAGAGCTAATCCTCTAAGTCCAAACACATAGATTGAGGCACGAATACAGTGCCACTGCTGCAGAGAGATCTGCCGGCACTTCCCACATCTCTCCCTGCTTCTCAGAGAGACTGCTCTCCTGTTTTATTCATGCTCCTTCTGGAGAGGAGAAACACAAGATTAGGTGTCTGTGTGTGCACATGTGTGAGTTTATGTGCACATGGAGTATGTGTTCATGCTCATGTCTATCACCACAGAAATATATACAGCTTTAGAAGTGTACTGAATAATCAAAGGTCAAAAGCTTTGAAGGGGGAAAAAAAACATGTATACATTCATGATTTTACATTTTATTTCAGACGAATGAAACAACTGACACAAATACCAACCACTACCTAGCAGGAAACTTCACACTGCATGACCATGTCAACAGATTACACAGGTTTAAGTAGATCTTGTCTTGTCACCCGCTATCAAGACTTCCAGCTCTCATTCATGAGTGCAAATTGTGGTGCTGGGTGATTGCTGATGGTGGTAAATTTGCTCATCGACCAAAAGGGAAAAGGCCATGGAAGTATCAACACTAAGTTGCGGAGACAGAACGACAGGGAAAAGATACAGAAAAGAAAAAAAGATTGAAAAAGATGGGAAGAAAAGAGTCAGAGAAAGAGTGATGCAGAGGGAGACTGGGAGGCAAAGAGAGAATGAGCAAGCAAGTGGGGAAGGGAGTGAGAGGTCCCCACTGAGCAGTGGCTGTTGAGTGAATTTATTTGATCTGTGGCCTCTCAAGTGAATCCCCTGAATGAGAGTAAATAGACAGCAGGCAATGTGAGGCGGCCTTGCCTTACAACAGCTGGTGTAAGAAAGAAGGATGGCAACAATACACGTGATCAAACAGGAGACTTAACACAATGCCAAAATATGGCAACACAGGATGAATAAAAGTTATTTTCCTATAATTAAGCCAGTACAAGCACATTAAAGCAATGCAAATGTATCATTAGATGGTGCATTCACAGAATGAGCAGTTGGTGGACAGTGAAAAGGGGGTTGTCCTTAGTTAATGATGTTGTGCATCTTTATCTTTACCACCATAGCTCCATTTTTAATAGCTTGATCACATACTGATGCTTTTAACAAAAACAATAGACTTGACTGTGTTCAGGTTCACAGAGAAACAGAGAGAAATCATTGTGATTCGAGTTTGCAGATGATTTTTATGGGACCGGTACACTAATAATGAAGAAAGCTCTCCTCAGCTGTAGAACTACTCCCATAACAAGCCATCAGGGTATGAATATTGACCAAGGTTCCAGAACAACACTGGCTGTTATACCTCAATAATGGAAGGCTGACAGACCTTATTGTATACAATGCATTGGTGAGCATAGTAATTATCTGGAGTAATGAACCTGAGAGCTGAGAGGTTACGAGACACTGGGCAAGATGAGTAGAAGAGAATGTAACAGCATTCCTTTAATAATTGTGTTGTGTTCTAAGAAGCATTGTCACAAAGCTCTCTCAATACGGATCAGGCTAACTTGGTCGGTTCACCTCAAAAGCACGGATTCTGACTGTTGGAAGGACAATTTGCAGCCCTCCTGCTGACACCCCCAGCTCAGCCTAATCAGCGCAGCTCTGATGACAGTACTTTGATAACGCTGTATCTCCCTATACTTTGACGCAATGGTCTTAATTCGAACGTGCACTGAACAGTGAGATATTGTAAAGAATTACACCAGTTAACAATATCTACCATGTTCTCCAGCATGCTGTTAATACCATTGTGAATAAAGAATAAAAAAAAAAGATAAAGAAAAAGCTCTGTCTTCAACATATGAATTTTCTGAGACAAAGTAAAAGGTGCTTAAAAGTCACAAAACAGATGACTCCCCACTGAAATCCAACTATCAGACATGAACTTCATGCGCTTCGTGTCAAAGTTGTAATTGGATTTTTTATTTTCTCTTAGCACTGCGTCATGGGCAAGTTATCCCTGTGATATTCAGACCTCTGTGACTTCCACAGAACCCTATGCCAAAAGCCATGATAACCACAGAGCGCTACCAATCAGAAGAGTGCTTGAAACCACTTTGAAACTAAAGTGGTTCTACACATTCAGCTGAACTCCCAAAGCACTGCAGCGGCACTGAATGGAAACACAAGAATTGCCAAAATATTAAAAACCTTCCAGTGTTCTTGGAGAAACAGTTGGTAAATGATTAAGATTGAACACAGTTTACAGTTAATGGGATTAAATTTGTAAATCCAAAGGCGTTGTTGAAAACATATCCCACACAGGACTTGCAGAGGAGGTGATAATCAATGCATCTCACTCAAGAACATTTCCTAATCACTGAAGATTATATTAAAGAGATTTGTATTGCAACTTTCCCCTGTGGAACTACACGATGGCACAGTGTAGAAGTTAATACATTTAAAAGTGTATTTTATCTAATCTCATATTATCCTATCTTAAAAAGAGAAACAACAGGTTGACAGGCGCGTGTTTCTGGGAGGTCTAACTATGAAGTTTCTTGAGGACGCAATGAAAACTTTTCATGGCAGATGGTTTATTTTAGAAAATTTGAAGTTGCTACTATGAGTTCTTCACTCCAACCTGCTGTTTCTGTCCACCCTTGAGGTGTCTCTTTGTCCCCGTCCTCCTTCTGTACAAAAATGTACACTGCAGAAAGTGACTGTCCACACCTCGCTGGCTAAGTGACTGGTGCCGACAAGCGATGGTTTCTTTCTCTTTCTGTGCGCTTGTATCTGTGTGACTGTGTTAGGGAAGACTGTGTGTAGTCCTGGCCTTATTCTCACTTTTGCTCTCTGTCTCGGTATGTGACTCCTTTTATCCTTCTACCTGTCTACCAACATTGCAACATCCCTTCCAAAGGAATAAAAACCCTGAAGCTGAGATGTTGAAGTCAAATATGAGACGCCCACAAGTCCCCATTCTTTCACTCTGTATAACACACACACACACACACACATATATATATATGTATGTATGTATATATGTGTGTGTTGTTTCTTTTAATAGCAACAATAGCTGGTAAGGCATTGGAGAATCTGCCTAATCTGTGTCCATGTGAGTGTTTGCCTGGGTGACACCATGCTGGGAAAGAAAAGAAATCCAATACATTTTTTTTCTGTAACGAAACGCAGCATATAAGGTTGGCTCAGCGTACACGTGTGTTTGTGTGTGTGTTTGTGTAGACACAAAAGGTTTATGTCAGCGTGAGTCTGGTCCTGTGTCAGCTACCAATAGACAACCATGGCATTAGGATTTTCAGATTTAGCTAATCTCAGACCAGCCATTCTTTTGAGTTGCCACTTCAGCAGTATGGCACCTAAGTGGAGCTTTATAGCTGCCTTGTGAGACACACAGCATTTCTGGTAAATGTAAAGGGGGTGTATAAAAACAGGAAGACATAATGAGCATATGTGTGTGTGTGTTGGTATTTCCTTGCTTTAAGGCAGCTTGTACCCCGGCTGGTGGACGGCGCCTTGTGCAGCCATTTCATCCATCTTCGTCAGAGTCATTGTCTCAGACAGCTGTTTCACAGCCCAACACTCACACAAGACTCTGCTCACGCACCTGATCTCACAACACACTCAGACTCACACAGAGAAACACACACACAGGCACAGAGCAGTTATTTGTTCTACAGTTCTAATCCAACAGACCTGCTGAACCAACAGTCCTCCTAACCTCATAGTCGTTCTCCAATTGGGGGATCATTCTAATGCTGCAATGTTGATTCAAAAGCCATCTTAAACATTGCCTCTTTCATGCAGCTACTGTATTTTGCGCACTATAAGGCGCACCTGATTATAAGGCGTACGTATTACCTAATGTTCTCTGATTGGTTTATCGCTGCCAGCACACGTTGGTATGTATTACGTCCCTGTGTCAGTGGGAAATGATCCAACGGTCGGTCGTTTTTACACTTATAAACTTATAAACTGCACATTGGTCTGCATCACCCATCTCAGACTGAAGAACAGGCACTTACTGGGACATGGGCAAAAGCATTAATGATGACATGATTCAATCGCTAAGTATGAGCTCGATACAATCATCGCCCCATTCAGAGTGAATGGCTGGGATCCGCCTGACCCTGGATTCACACCGAATGAAAAGCGAGCGACGGAAGTGGCCAGTTGCCATTAATTTCCAACATACCAGAGCGAAGAGACGCGGTAAAAGTGTACGTAGCGGTGAGCGGCGCGAAGGGAGACCGGTGAGTGATGCGGAGAGGGATTAATGCCCCGATGAATGCTCGGCGCTCCCCGCTGTAAATTCAAAATGGCGGTATCTGAGACAGAGTTTGGAATCCGGTGCACCGGATTATATGGCGCACGGCCGTTTTTTGTCAAAATTTAAGGCTTTACGTGCGCCTTATGGCGTGGAAAATACGGTACATATTATGTCTATTTTTTATTCTTTGTACATTTTAATGATAGCCCAGTGGGTGAGGCTGTCAATGAGGGAAAAAAAAAAGGGAGACTCATATTTGCTTATGTGTGGGTTGCCACGGTTCCACACATAAAGTAATCTTGCACTCCTCTGCAGTGATTACACTTGTCCTTAAACATATATAGTAATACAGCCTCCAGATGCAACCTTTAGATTTAATTTTGGTCAGAAATTTCTTTATTACCATGCTGATGTGATCTTCACTGCTGGGTTGGGACATATGAGAGAATTAGTATTGAAAAAAAACAAAACATGACAATGAGAATAATGCTTGCATGTGTGCCTGAATATTTAGGTAGAAAAAAAAGAGGGATGGTGAGAAAGTGAGCCTGCTACGTAACATTTGTTGTATAAAGATTAGTGTGGCGAATAAAGAGATTGAAGAAAGAATAAAGAGTCAGTGGATTAAGGCCCAGCAACCAGACAGGCTGAGATTAGCCCACACTTAAAGGTCGAACGGCTTTACTGGAATGGGGGACAATTCCTCGAAGGGAAGAATAACTCGAAACTGAGAAAATAATCCAAGACTTTTTCTCCCGCTGGAAGTAACATCTGACACTCATTATGATGGCATTTCTTTGCACACATGAAATATCCTAAATCTAATACCAGAGGGAGATGAACTCTGATTTTGATAAAGACAAATGTTGTTATAGTTGTGCTATATATAGATATATCTGTCATTTCTTCCTTTCTCTATCCTCAACATATATATCAATTAGCTACATAATGTAGTAATGTCTCTTTCTCAGGGCCAAAGCTCCCTTTAAGCAGATTTCACAATGCTGTGATTGAAGAGAGGCGCACTCGGTCAAATGCACTTCTCTTATAGGAACTGCCAGACTTACTTTTCCTCTGTGCAGATAGATCTTGCTCAGACAAGATAGACTGCTTGAGCTGGTAATACTGACAGCTTAGCCTGTCATCTTTTTAATCCTGGTCATTCATTTCTTTAAAAAACATCTCTCTGGCAAGGAATTTCAGTTTGCTAATTACCTTAGAATAAAAAAAAAAAAAAAGCCTTAACCATCCTTGACAGCTACTGACAAATTTCCTCAGATGCCTGGTGGCTCATTTTTTTTTCTTTTTTTTGTGTGCCATCATCCCCATCAATGAAGTCCATGCTTGAGTCATGCAGTCTCAGTCGGATGACTAGTTATACATTTTCAAAATATACTTTAATCAAGATAGCAGACTCACAAAACTGTTTTGGATAATGTGAAGTTGGATCATCTACATATAGATGCGTTCATTAATGAAAGTGTAACATTTCAGTTAAAATGTTTCTGTATTTCACATTGTTGGACAGTTGGACACTGTTATGTGCTTTGCTATGTTTCAACAAGAAGAGGAGGCCGCATGAAACAAAGGTGATTTAACCTATTTTACTATATACTGTGTTGCTGTAATGTTTCTAAAAACTCATTTGCTGAGGCTGCTCGTGTCTTTCTAAAGAACTGAATTAATTTAAAGTGGGTTTTGTCTGATATGCACAAGGATACAGCACAGGCAAATGTGATGTACACATATACTCCAACGACATGCTCCACGTTTTAGAGAATCAGATGTGTTAGTCGTAGTCATTTTTAAAATCAGATTTATTGTCCTGTACAGGCAATACACAAAATTCCTCCTCTGCTTTTAACCCATCCACGTTGGCACCTGTTGAACACACACATGCACAGGGTCACACACACATAGAGACAGATGCCATACACTGGAGCGGTGGGCAGCCAATCACAGCGCCCTGAGCATGGGGGTACGGTGTCTTGCTCAAGGGCACCTCGGACGTGGCAAGCAGGTGGACTGACACTCTTCCAGCTGTCAGTAATATCAAAAAGTAATGAGATAACGTGCTCACTTTGAGCATTCATACCTAAACTGATGTGCTTCACCAAACAGTAGATGGTTAGGAGCAGAAAAAAATTCCATTAAGCCTAACCGTATTGTCTAATGCAAAATTTCCAATGTTCCGAAAAGTAAAAACATTTACCTGCTACTTGGCTGAACGCCGGTTTTAGATTCCACTAACACACTGTTGTGAGGTACAGCATTTCACCAAGCTCACTTGTTCATTTCCTGTGACTGCTGCCTTGTACATGATTTTCTGATTCAATATAAGATTTTTATCGCAAGTGCAACTGCTCAGTATATGAGTTTACAAGCAAAGTAAATCTATACTTCAACAGAAATGGTGAACGTTTTTGAACCATGTTAGTATGAATGTGTAACAAAAAAAACCCAAAATAAATAAATTCTTTGAGTTTGTCTCCTATGAGCTCAGTTTGGTAAAAGGCTGATGAATATAGCAACATTAGGGACAAAGAGAAAGACATCTAAGAAGTTGAAAGTATCACAAATACGGCTGTTCATGGGTGTTTCAGCACTGATAACATGCAGCACATAGCTGCTTTAATGACACACTGTCACTGAGGAGGCATTTTCTTGCAGCATGCTGAAATGATGAATGGGGCCCTCGTGTCTGCATTAGTTAGAACAAATGTTTTGTCATTTGTATGGGGCTGTGTCCTTCACAAGGGCTTCTATCTGTGACTGCTAATGTCCTCTGAATGGTCTCTTAGATCTGAGATGTGCTTGCGTTTGCTTTTGAGTGCATGTGTGTGGATCCACAGCATCATAAATGATGCAGTGCATTGAGCAATTTTCCTTCAACAAAAAGGTTTTACTTTTTCCTTAAGAGCTTTTTGAGAAGTTTAGTTCAAATCTAACATATAAGGTAGTCTAGATACACACCCAATTAGAAATGAAAAACTAGTGCAATTATGTAGACAAAGAGAAAGGTGGCTACCTGCTTTTGCTATACTAATTAGGCCGCACACTATGATCAGAACACCCAGGGGTATACCTAAGTCATCCTTTGGATCTGCGGGGGCAAGGCTAAGCAGGGATGTGGAGAATCTTGCAAGCAGAGGTAAATACGGGTCGAAGGTTTAGAGGCAGTACACGTACTATGCACTGAATTTTCAAAGCAGTTTGTATATCTAAAGTGCATCCTCTTGGTACCAGCAACATATTAAAACTGGGATAATTATTGGCTGTTGTGTTGCCTTAAGAATACAGTATGAACAGAATTTTCATGTTTTATGCAAGGACACGTTCAGGATTCATTTGGACTGGTTGAACCAAGTTGGAGTACACTGTTGTATGGCAGAGACTTGGCAAGCCAAAAAGCCAAAAATGTGAGACTGACAATCTTGGAAAGAGAGATTTTCTGTGTTACTCCGACCTACTAGGAGAGAATCAATTAAAAGGGCATATAGTTTCAGTGTGTTTAAAAAAAGTGTTTTAAAAGTGTAAAAAATTTGTCTCAAGCTTAACACATGAAATTTGGTAACCTAGTAACACAAGTTGTTCTCAGCAGTTTATTCTTTCAGAAGCTGCAAAGTGAACACATACTAGTTTAGGACAACCTGGAAGGCACAATTCATCTAAGGGCCAAACATAGCACTTTTCTCTGGCAAAAAAGTGCTCGCAGGGCGCTCTGAAGCACTTGCTGCTGGCGTTTTACCAAAAAAGCGCTTTGATACAGCAGCTCTTTTTTTTTTTCCTTTCTAGGACAATAACATCTTTACAACACATCTCCAGTTCAACTGTTAGCATTATCCAGCATTAGCCTACCCCTTTGCCTTTTATCATTTTAAGACTTCCTCCAAATACATTTTGTTGACATTTGTGGTGCAAGGAGTGTGACAAATTCTCTTAAAAACAGCAGTACAATTGTGAAAGAGCTACTACAAGATGGAGACTGATTCTAAGCCTAATTTACCTCTATTAAAAAAATATTTTTTAAGTGGGACTCTTGAGATGGTTCACAATGCACGAATGCAACATTCCATGAGGTGATTAGCCCTCCAGAGCATCTCTGTGCTCCACTGTCACCTGCAAGACAGACTGCAGCTCATATTCATTTGAATACACTTCCTCAGCTTCGTCGCTATGACTGATCTGCTCCCATAAATCGTATTTTCTTGGTTCTGACCTTTCTGTCCGACATGTCATAATGCTATGATGTAAATTTGTTCATAAACTCAACGTTTTGGTACAGGGACGGAGACAGCTGGAGAAAGCCTGTGCCACTATTTCAGGCAGCATGCCAGAACATATAAAGGAAACTCATTCTGGACCAAAGCTTGTATTAAGATGCTCAGATCAGCAAAAGCAAGGTTACAAGATTATGACAATTTAGGGGATCATAGGGACAACTCACTGCACTTTAGAAGTCAGTAAGTTTTTGACAAGAACTGATATCAATAATGTATCTGCTTTTTCTCAACCCGAGCTGCTTCTTCATATTGAAAGGTCCTGGATGAAATCTCATGGTGTCCTCCTTTATCTTTCTTTAGAAAAGAGTCATCCATTAACATCCTCACAAACAGTGTAAAATGTGTCTTTTCACATTGTGAGTTTTTATTATTTTCCTTTGTCTGTATTCCACAAAAGCCAGCTCTGTTGAGTGCAAACTTTTATATCTTCTGAGTGCACAGTGCATACCACCCTGGCATCATATCCACAAGTGCCATTTCAACATATTGCCCGACCCTTCTGTGATAGTCCATATTACTCAGACATGCACTTTAGGCAGGTTCCCCGACACTTTTCTTTCTTTCTTTTTTGCCCCATACCTGCAGTCTGTCAGTCATCACCGAGCCTTGCCTTTTTCACACTGTGGTTTCCAGTTGTCATTTGCAGCTGTCAAAACCTTCATGTCAAAGTTTAACCTGTTTGTCTCTTGCTATCATTTTCAAGTTAGTAACCATTTGAACTGTCCCTGAAATCTGCCCCTTTTACCCACCACATGTTGGCTAATTTTGCCCGGCTGACTGATCACCTGTGTTTGACCCAAACCTGGTCGAATAAACATTGGATCTCTGACTTCTACATTTAGTCCGCAACTAATTCTGCTCCTGGTTCCAGACAATCACACTTGCATGGCATTCATACTGCAGCTGTCACATGTGATCACACTTTTGGAACTAAAATTATTCATGAAAAGTCTTTAGGCAACATTTTGTGCTGTGAAAATTCAACTGTGGCTTTTCTCAGATGGTTACCATGTATAGAGACATAATGTCAAAATCTAATAATTATGATAATAATTACTGTGATCATTATGTAATTAAAAGTAAGAAGTTTAAACAATTTTGAGTATATAGCTACTGAATACTATTGTATTGTATGCTTATCAACTTGCACACAATGATCTATGTTTTAGGTCTTATACAAGGAAAGAGCAGCATTTGCTTGATGCCAAAAAATACTAGGACTTGCAAAAAAAGGACAGAGGGTGCAGAGAGTTGGAGATGGAGACTGAGCGAGGAAGACAGAATTATGCCGTGCGAGAGATGAGAGGAACACATCTTCTGCCCTGAGGACAGATAAGAAAGAGGATAGAGCAGAATACAACTGAAAATCGGTTGAAGTGCAGCACTTTAAGGAGTGCTGAGCATAGATAATTATACATTGTATATGCTAAAGGAAAGAGTATAGAGTATGTACTTAGATAGCTATTGAGTGTGAGAAAAGGACACTAAAAGCTTAAATATTGGACACAGAGAGAGCCATTCGGGTAAGGGTCCTTCTTGCACGACCCCATAAAATTAATTTATAGCTGCCACTGTGATATGTAATGAATTACAATTAGTGAATGATACATCTGGGCATGACAGACAAACTATGCCTGTGACAAACTGTCATGTCTGCTGCATGAATTTAACAGACATATACATGTATATGTAGACATGCATGCACACAAGCATGCATGCTCATGGTCACAAGCACATACACACACACACACACATACACACAACTGGATGCAAGCTTATACACAAGACATACACAGTGGGAAGCCCCTTGGTGGATCTAATTGAAGAGATTAGATGTTATCCTGTTATATCTCAGCCAATTTCAACCCATAGCCAAAAGTACTGCCTGAGAATTCAGAGGTTACATCAACCTCCACACACAGCATAGCTGTTCCCTTGGAAACAACAGCAAGGCAGTCCATAACAACCAGCTTAATAAACTCTTTATCTCAGTTAACCCCCTTTTTTCCCCTATTCCTTTAAATCTATTTTTGATCAATTTAATTTAACTTTCTTTTTCCACTTTTATGTTACCTAAATGTTAGGACTAAAACAATTATATTTTTGATCTTTTGCTCAATTCATCTGGATATGAAAAAACACAAAACTTCACCAAGAAGATTTCAACGGTCTTAGAGAGAAGATCAAATAAAATCCTAGCAGGAAAATACCAGTAGAGACAGGGAAAAAAACAGAAATGTATGAGAATGTACATCAGATATGAGGAACACTACAATCGCATATTTCCCTGATCAAGCAGTGTTCAGCATGCTGTGCCCTCTCAGCAGGACCAGCTTTAAGCAAGATTCTTGAATTATGCACAGTAGCAATGATTACCTTGTGTTCAAAACTAATGACTTCACTGAGGCAAGCATAGTGTATATGAGCATGTCTGTCATGTGGTAGTGTACAAAAGCACCAATGACCAATTAAATAAAATGATGTGAACTAAATAAAGGAGAAAAGTCAAATCAAAATTAGGGCTGCGGCTATCAATTACTGCTAATTGAGAATGCTATTGTTTATTTAATTGATTATTTCAGTTATAGTTCCCTTTTTTGTTTCCCCCTTTGGTCTTAATATAATATATTAAAAATATAGTTGGGTATCAATGAGATGGTTAGGGTAAAGTATCTGAGCAAGGTGGATAAGGTTAGGAAAGCATAATGCATTGAAAGAAACATAGAAAATATTTCCCACGCCCACCACTAAACATATAACGCATGCTTGACTGACAAAGCAGAGGTCCTCCTGAAACACATAACTGCAGAAGTTGTGCTGGGTGGAACAGAAAAAAAGAAAGAAAATATTTTGTCCTTGAGTTTTCTTTTTCATTACCATGTCATGCTTTGCCATGAGACTCACCTATGAATTACAGAGAGAAAGGCAGGGTACGCTGTGGATGAGAGAAAAATCGCCAACTGGCATATGGTTCAACAAAGGAAACATCATCAGATTATATCAATATAAATAGTGTTGTCTGATTTTAAATCTTGTTTGAAAAAACAAAAACAATAATCAGAAGTTTTTAGAACACCCAAATCCTAGCCAATATTAACATAATTCTATACAAAAGCACATCTCAAGAGGGATACTGATTTTCATTAAAATGCTAATGTGAAATGTTGCCTTATGTTGGTTGTGGACCGGATGAACAGACTGCATGCTTTCCACTGAGATGTTGAATCGTTGATATTATGCTATTAAGGTATGCTAATTTGGTATTAGAATGGACAAATCGTGCAGCATTTTCACTTTGCTTCGTCTAAAACAGTCTTTTTCTCTAATTTTGTGCCATCCTGTTTTCTTTATTTCCCTTCATTACGCCGTGAAATCAAATGTGCTCCAAAAGTTCAGTGGTTTAGGCAAGTCGTGTGACACTGAAACCACTAAGCAAGCATATAGCAGGGTTGATTATTAAAGATTTCAACAAATAATTTGGATCACGTTTTTTTTTTCTTATAAAATCATGTTATTAAAGTTACTTGATGAAACGTTTCAGCCCAGTCTGTAGAGGTTTCTGCCATTAGCAAGATATAACGCCACTTTTGTTCAACAAATATTAGGAGGAAGAATCAAGTGAACATGAAGGGTAATTCATGTAACAAAATGCTATTAACATCAGACACTGTGACAAATAACATTTGCAAACTAAGCATGGGACACAAGAGGGATCTATAGAAAAGTAGGTAAGTGGTCCTAATGCAGTGGCTGATTAATGTACCATATTAGTGCATTGTATTGCAGGGCAAACATATCAACGCCAGCAAAGATTTAAGTAAAACTATTTCATATCAGCTACATATTCATCTTCCTCCTTTTTTCTTTTTTTTTTGTAACCGATGTTTTAAACTTTTTTACGATTGTGTAGATGCATTCTTAATGATGGGTATGTTTTAAAGATAAGGGGCTCCTCTTTTCTTATTGCTTAATAGGTTGGCTTTAACGATTTACTAACAAGAAATAAGCTAAGGGGGAAAAAAAAATTGTTTGTCTGTTAGAAATAAACTAACAAGGCTGTGTAAAAGGTTAAGACATTTCATCATTCATCCAAATGGTTTCTTTTGGTCTAATGGCAAGCAAAAGCTCCAAACCATTTATCCTATAGGGATGTTTGTTTTACAGTAACCCATATAAATGACAAATCAAACTTAAAAAAAATAAGATACACCCCCCACCCATCCACCCACCTCAGACGAGCTACTGCTGCACAGTATTTTCATTGCAGCATTACCACTGCCAGTGTGATGAAATTAGATATTGTTTTGCCAGTGGAGCTTCAGAACAAATTTGGGTCACAGAGAGAAAGTGATACAGCCCACTCAGTTTGAACGAATCCAATGTTTTGTTTGTAGCTGAGGGGAAATTGCAGTTTGCAAAGTACTATTCAGAGTGTATAGAGGTAAAACTTACTGTAAAGTGTGATTCACTACAGATCTACACATATAAAGAGAAGTTTCATGTACATCTAACTTGATACATCTAAATTTGGTTAGTTATATACTTGGCTGGCTAATGGGTCAGTAAATAAAATGATTAGGTATAGTTAAAAAAATAAAAATAAAAAAAGGAAGTATCAAAGATTTTTTTTCATATTTAGAAAAGCTATACTGGAGCAAAAACCCAGTTTAATGCAAAATGTATTAGTAATAGTATTCAAGGGTTTTTTAGATGAGTAAATACAAGTTTAGCAAAGCTATAAGACTGACCTGTAATGAGGGCAAGAAGGCATAAAATTTCATCACTATCATGGCAAATTATGTGATTACTATTGATGGTGCTCATCAGGGATCTCATTGCCTCACCAAGAATGATTGGTTCTGTCTGGCAGGGAGTTCCATGTATGTGGCTGCAGCCTCTTATTAAACGTTGTGTCTGTCTGTCTATGTGTGTGTGTGTGTGTGTGTGCGTGCGCTTGTAGGAGAAGAAGGTTGTCGTGATTAATACTCCTATTTGCTGCTGCCTCTCCCTCCTCAGCCCTCTTCTTGGCCCAAGGTTAGTCGGAAATGGCTGCGTTTCCATTAGAATATCAGAACAAGGTGTACCACAAAAGTAAACAATGTATAAGTCAAAAACAGTATCTTTAAGTACACGCACACAGTGTCATGCAGGGTTAAGTGATGGTAGTCAATTTGAGGAGGAGCCCAAAACAATGGCAATCTTGATAAAACTTAATTAGCATGCACATGGCACATTTTTGTAATATATCGGTTAATTAACCAGATTAATGTGATTTTCAAACAGTTCAAATTCATAGACTTGAATGATTTACATTTACAATTTTCTCCTCTTTCTTTCATTCCTTGTGTTATTAGTTGGAACTTATAAGATAAGGCATCTGTTACCAACTAGTTTTTCAACATATAACTCAAGGTTAATTGCTGTAGCACGTGTCAGTTTCTCACTGTTGAGCTGCAGCAGACATAATAATCAAATAATTCATTATTCAGCTTGACGCTGTCCAATTCTGTTGCTTTTTCCTTATTAATTATTGCAAAAGCCAAAACAGTCTCTGATAGGACATGTGAAGTACCTTATAATCAATTCTTTCTTGGCCTGAATTATAAGACAGTTATGACTCTGATGCCTTGTTTCAGTGAGTGTTTCTTTTACTAAGGTAGCGTGAAATACAGCAACTTTATCCTATTCTAATTAAACAAGGATGTTCAGTCAAGTAACATTTATTTGCTAAACTTATTATACAGTGTAGTCCCAACAAAAACCCATACTTTGCTCATTTACAAGCTCATTTCTATTTTGTGAAACTACAAGAAAGAAAAGCCTGCTCTCTCTTTATGACACCTCCCCTGAAGGCAGCACCTAATTCTTTGAGGAATTATGCCCATGTGTGACACGGAGTAGCAGTGTCCTCTGTTGGAGCGTTAACTCTCTTGGGTGTGTACACTTTTTGACTTTGCAAGACCTCTTACTTGCACAAAAAAAAGCAATATAATACAATGAAGTAAAGGGTAAAACCCGCCAAAGCATGAGATGGCCTTTTTCAAGCCTTTTCTTCCAGACAAGTAACGTACTGTTTCAAAGCATAAAGCCCACCTTTCTGCAGTGCATCCAAGTATGTCTGCATAACAATTGAAAATGTTGGATACTCAGAATTAGCGCTAATGTGCTACTTAAACAATCAGTGTCTATCGAACGAAATGGGAGCGCATGCTGTGGTGACAACTGAGTGCGTGAGCTGTAAATTGAAAGGTCTGCCTTCTGGTGTCCCAAATCAGATGTTACACACAACAAGAGACGCATCTGAGCGTACGGCACTGCACCATATTCCACATGCAGCAATTAAAACAAATATTTCAATAAATACCTTCACATTAAACTGTGTCATTGATGCTGGTGTTGTTAGTGACTGGATATGGGAGGTGATACGGGATAGGATACGGGAGATTGGACTGAAGACAAGTTTCGGTGAAATCTGTTGGTTTCCTGAGCTAGGATATTATTTTTTTTAATTGGCTCTATATGAATGAATTGGATTATGACTACAATGAATTGAATTCCAATTGGCTTGAATTGGACTATATTATTTAAGTGCCTTGAGATGACAATTGTTGTAATTTGGCGCTATATAAATAAAATTTTATTGAAATTGAATTGAATATGGACAGGAGTAACATGCACAGCGTAGTTACCAGAAATGATTTTGCTGCTGTCTAACTTTAGCTTCCTTATTTTAATATTAATGCTGCTGATAACAATGGTATGTGAGGTAATGCTACAGTACTTTGAGTACAATACTAGCTCCTAACTTTTGGCTGTAAGACAGATTATAATAAAACTGTGTCTCTTTCTGGTTGTGTGTGCAACTTTCTTATCAGAAGGCATGGGACTACCGCATGACGGTTTTTGCCAGTGAAGTTGAACTTTTATCAACTTAAAAGGAGTTGTGAGAATTCACATGTTGAAAGAAAAAAGACTGAAGTCTTACAGCACCGAACTCGAGCTGTTTATATGTTAGCAAGGATCTAAATTTTATAGATCTTTAGCATCCAGAATACAGTAAACTGTGTTGATAATGGGCAAAAGAAAAACCCCATTAAAACTCAGGGAGCAGGGAGTCTCCGTATCCTGTGCTGCACTTTGAGTGCTCCAGAAGCCTGGACAAATGCTTGAAAGCCATAATAATACAAACAATTGCCTAAAAGCATCTTTTTTTTAAATGTAATCATTGAAAAGTGATTTCTAACTAAATCCTCTAACAAAATGTTTCTGCTTCCTTTAATTACTCCCCAATTAAGCTGCCCATCATAATCCATCATCTGTCACACGGGGTTGTACTTTATCCACCACACTGGCATGTAAATCAACGGCTTCTCAATCAGTTAACACACTGATCATTCTCAGTTAGTGCTTTAGATGATCAGGGATGATTTTTTTTTAAAGCACTATGCACATCTTTGAGAGCAGGGACATTGAAATCTTCTCCCTCAGCTGAGAAACTTTCCTCAATACAATTAAATATCACATTTTCTTTTCCATCTAGTTCCAACCATTATGTACACTTACTTGTACATAATACACTTACTGTATACCTTATGTATGCAGTAAGCACATTACCACCACCCCCTTCGCCTCTCTCCCACACAACACATACAATAATTTACATTCAACACAAATACTCTCTTAACTCCTTACAAACCCGGTGCAGTGTCCTGTTCAGTTGCCGAGCAAAGTGACATGAGGAAAAAACACATTTTCCCTGAGGTTTAAACTATGTTTATCTCACTTTCTCTTTCCTTTTGTAACCTCTACCCCCACCCTCCCCATCTCAAGATTTCTGCCTGATGACAGATAGAAAACTGTTTGGTTATGCAGAAAGTGTTGGGAAGACAAGAGGTTGGGAATAAATTGATATTAATAACTGTGATTTGGCTGACAGCATCTTGCCCAGCTATTTTCACATTTTGTTTATATTCGGGACATCATTCAAATGAACAGTTGCTGACTTGAAGAGAAGGGAGATTCAAGGGTAAAATTGGAGTTGTGCATAATCATCATGGCTAATTTTTGTGAAAATGCACTGTAATTTAAATGTACCACAAGGCTTGGATAAGCACACCGTGTCACAAATACAGACAGACATACACAGGCAGCCAATTGTGGCAAGACTGACTCTTGATGCCAGTAGAATGAACAATTACTGGTGCGATGAATGCTCTTCAGCCAGGCAATGTCTTTTTTGTCTTTATTCTGTACCAGATGAGTGATCTGGCTGGTGGGAGAAAGTAAGGAAGTCAAAACATAAATATTACATAAAGCAAGGAGAAGATGAAAGAGACAGACTGAACCATCTGACATACATTTTTCCATGCTCTCTTTTGTTGCTCTGTCTCAAAGTCTTCTTCTGTTTGAGTTGCTACACTGTGAAAATGTAGAAGCAAGTTAATACGAAGCATGATTTGTTGCAGCAAAGAGCTTGAGTACCATTAATTCACCATGTCAAGTGTTTGCAGCATGGTGCACGCAGCGGACATTGACAAAAAGACAGATTTCCCACGTAAACACACATGTCAAGCTGTATGAAAGTAAGACTAAAAATTAAATATGAAATTGTACTCACAAAAGCCAAAACAAAGGCAAACAGAGTTTTGGGCACAGCAGGCAATTAAGAAAACAAACGGGTTTAACAGCATGCAGCATATTCGAAAGTATGTAGTTTTAAATTGGAATCACATAAACACTCGGGTACGGAATAAAAAACTAGGTTATCCATATAACTGTGGCTCCGACTAAAATGCATTAGCACACACACACATGCAGAGCTGTACATGCACGGCAGAATGTAAACTACCAAATAAGATGATGAATACTATAAGAACAGAAGCTTCATTAATCTTTGAGAAGATGAGGTGTAGTAATTAAGGTTGCTGACACATGGCAGACTCCCATAGGGAGGCTGTGACAGTCAGGGAGAGGAACAGCAATCCTCTCTAGTCGAGCTCTACAACCTCTTAGTGGGGCGCAGAGGTGAACCCATGGCCTGACAGCATGGCTGATGCATCACCTCAGCCCAGCTCTCCTCACAACCACCCATACTCACAACAGTAGCTTGAATTCTTGTAGCCTTTTTACATAACCTCTCTTATGCTCTCTACCCTTGTGAACTTTGAAGTTCTATATAAAAGACGTATTCTAAAAATGAAAAGAATATATGGGGCTTTCATCATTTACAGTACATCATCTCGTTAAGATATTCGGTGAGTTCAGAGAAATGTCTGTGCGCAAGGGACAAAGCCAAAATACAATATTAAATGGCAGCGAGCTTTACACACTGCATAAAACGGATAGAGTCTACAAACACTGTGGATACTATTGGCAGTTAACACAAGTTTTTGCTGCATGAACAGTTGCAAGTGAAAACTTTCATGCTAAGAAAAAAGCATACGAGCAAAAAACAACGCTTGCTTTCCAGGATTCAAGTTAACATTAACACACACTTCAAAAGCTAACATTTACAATGGTATTTGGGTGTATTAGTGCCTAAACATCAATAGTTCTGAAATCACCATTAAAGTTGGTGTCTTTTTCAGGTGAGGGTCTCGTTTGTTTTTAATCAAGAACATGGCAAACCACACCCTGCGCATACTACAACAACACAGCTCGGTAGTAAAGAGTCCCGGCACTAAACTGGTCTGCCTACGGTTCAGACCTGTCATCTAAACGTCCGGCGCATCGTGAAAAAGACAATTCAAAAGAGAAAGCTCTGAACTGACGAGCACCCTCTATCAAGCAAGGGTGGATAAACATTTTGATTTTAAAGCTGCAGTTAACCTCTTAACTTTCAAAGCGTTTGTGTTGTGAAGAAATGGATATAAAAGATTTAACACAGTGGTGAGCAATATTGCAGTCACGATTATAAAATCTTAGTAGATCCTCATTTGTTAAATTGATCTCTTTTCAATCTTATGCTGTTATTTTAGCACAGGTCAACTGGTAGTTTTATGATTCACCTAACACTTACGAAAAATGATTGGAAATTAATACAGTAATAGGAAAACAAATGTCTGCTTGTATGCATGTTTGGATACATGTCCACAGCAGAGGAAAGGGGGGCAACAAGATGATGTTATTACGATGGCATCAACCCAAATGGGTTAGTCACTCATCTCTATTAAATGATGGAAAACAATGTGGAAATATGACAATGGTGTCAGTTTCCCTCTGATGTTTTTTAATACAAGCAAATGAAGACAATTACAGCAATTATGATCATGACCGCCTCAAATAACTGTGGTAACACAATTAATTGCACTTGTTAAAAGTGGCAGCCATTGTGAGCATATGCCTGTTCATGCATAGAGGCAAAAAAGAGCATTTGTTAAAAAACAAACGAACAACAGAATAGATTTATTTTAAAATTGTTCATATTGTCTCTTATGTTATATATTGTAAGTACTTTCTTTCTAATAAGGTTGAAAGGCTTTCAAATTACTGTGTGCTTATTCATATTTTACACTGTCAAAACTTTTTTTGTTTTACTTAGTTAAATTACATTAAATGTAAATGTACTTTCTCTATACAGCCCTTTACAATCCTTTCAGTGTACCAAAGTGCTCTACAACAAATAATAAATAAAGAGAAGAATAAGTAAAAACAATTAAAAACAATAAAAGAACAGTAAAAGCAATAAAATACAACAAAATCGAATAAGATAAGATAAAAGTGTCATCATACTACTGGGTATTAAAAGCCAACCTAAATACGTAGTTTTTTAGCCTAGATTTATAGAGGCCCAGGTCAGAAATAAGACTCATTTCGGCAGGGAGCTTATTCCAGAGCCTGGGAGCAGCAACGGAAAAGGCTCGGTCACCCCAGTGTTTGCATTTTGACCTGGGCACTTCCAGCAAAAGTTGATTTGTTGACCTCAGAGCTCTACCAGGATTACAGCCAGTAAAAAGCTCAGACAAATACGATGGGGCGATGCCGTTAAGAGCTTTAAAAACAAACATTAAAAGTTTAAAATCAATTCTGTAAAGGACATGAAGCCAATAAAGGGAGTTAGGAACAGGAGTGAAATGCACACGTCTGTTACTGTTGGTTAAAAGACGGGCAGCAGCGTTTTTCACAAGTTGAAGGCGACGGAGAGAAGACTGGGAGACGCCGACATAAAGTGCATTGCAGTAGTCTAACCTTGAACTTATTAGGGTATGGATGGCTTTCTCAAGGTCGTGACAGCTTAAAAACTTTGGCCAGGAGACGCAGCTGGAAAAAACTAGTCCTGACAACATTGTTAATTTGTCTGTCAAACCTCAGATGACTGTCAAAGGTCACTCCCAGATTTCTGATGGTTGAACTGACCTTTAAAGACAAGGTGCCAAAGCCAGCCGTCACAGTATCCCCAAACACAATATATTCAGTGTTATTCATCATTTAAATGAAGAAAATTTTGGGCCAACCACTGCTTAATATCAGCAATACAATCAAACAAAGAACATTGTGCACTGTTACTATTTGGCTTCACTGGCAGATAGATTTGTAAATCTTCTGCATAACAGTGAAAAGAAAGGTTGTGCCTGGCTATAATTGACCCAGATGGTAACATGTACATTGCGAAGAGGATAGGGCCAAGAATAGATCCTTGTGGGACTCCACAGGAGAGAAGAGCAATGGAAGAGGACAGGTCACAAACCATAACGGAGAAGGTTCTACTGGATAAGTAAGACGTAAACCACTTCAATGCAGTGCCGTGGATGCCAATATAATTACTTAGACGTGACAGGAGGTCCACCGTGTCAAAGGCTGCTGTGAGATCATTAACAGAAGATCAAAAATGTAATGTCATCTTATCAGATACTATCTAGATTTGTACACATTCTTTATTTTGTTTTAGTTGACATGAAAGAAAAAGATCATGTCTCAATGTCAGTGTATATTGTGCTGTTATGACTTAACATAAGCTAACAGTTTTACAGTTACAGATTTTATTTCTCTAGAAGCTTGTTTTTCAGTTGAAAGTAATCTCATTTCACAGGTTGAAATGTCATGTGATAAATATATCTTTAGTAGATGAGAATGGGTGGGGTGGGCGTGAGGGTGAGGGTGGTGGTGGGGTAGCTCTTAAAAACTACACCATTAAGTCTTATTAAGTAAAATTTGAGCTACTTATCTATATAATCATATTTAATTTAACACACACACTGACTGAATAGCAGAATATTGTAAGGCATCAATTTGGCATTATGTCAGACAAATTGTTTGAGTTTGTGTAGTAAAGTGAGAGATGCAGGGCCCCACAAGCATCACGCTGGTCAGGAGGTGTACAGAGTACAAGTTGACTTTTATTAACTCATCCAACGTAGCCTTTTAACAAAGGGAAAATGGGTTGTTACTCTTCCCATAGCACATAAAACATACCCCCTTCCAACATGACAGAACAAATCCCAACAGACATATATACTCTGATAGGCCTCCTCTCCAGTTCAAACGAGCCTATCAGAGCAGATCTGGGGATAAGAGGACAGACATCATTAACAATGAAATCATACAAATCTTAATTTGTTTGTGCCAACAAATACAAATTAACTCCTGCAAAATAAAGAAAGAAAATATAGTGCATTCAAAACTAATCCACAAAATGTACAACATAAATAATTCAACTTAATTAACTGAAAATATTTCCACCCATTTTGTCTACCAATCACAACAATCCCCACCTCTTTCTGGTCTCCATAAAGGAAGACCTATAGAGGCGAGCTCCCTCTTTGAGCCCATGCCCAGATGCAAACAGGACTGGAGAGACCAGGTGACAAACCACACCGCTCCACACCTACAATCCGACCCAGCATACAGTGAGAAGGTTAGCACTTCCTCACAGTTTGTTTGAAACATTTTGAGGAAAATAAAATTATGACAATGTCATAATATTAAAATTCCCGAAAACTCCTAAAATCCTAAGACCAGAGGGTCTTAAGTGATTTGGGATACCCTGGACAATGCAACGCAGTGCCAATAAACATAGTTTTAAAAATGCGTTTGAGAACATTGTTTTCCCATCGGAGCTTGGCATATTGATTGGCATATGAAATCTGATTTTCGCTTCTTGTAAACTGGTGTGTGACTCGTGTGTTATTCACTGGACAAATGCGCATGGTGCCAATGCAGCATCAAAAATGCCTGCTGGAGTCCACTCAAACACAGGAAGTAATCTGCATGTTTTTACTGGCACTTCTTTGTGTTGATTGGCAAAAATCTGTGCTTGAGTTATTCTGTGATGTTTGCTTGTCAGTTAAGGATTTTTCAAACGCAACACAACAAAAACAGTACGTTTTTTAAAAGGTGGGTTGCTACAGAAAGAAATCCTCACGGCTCAGACTGCTTCTTCTTCTCATCTCCCTCATATTGAGGTATATTAATAGCACAATTAGGTACAGAATAGGGTAAATCTTCAGCTTCAGCCTGGGTCTTATTTTCTAAGATTTTGGCATGTGGATGATTGATTGTGTTCATTATTCCCTGAACATCTATGGAACTCTAATAACATAATTATTTCCTCTCACCTAAACTATATGACAGTAATCAGTTATCTAATTCATGTCTGCAATTTGTTAAAAATGCTGCCACTTGGTATGCCACTAAATTCTAGTGAGAAACAGAAATGTACAACATGTCTTGTGGGTCTGCTTTTCTTTCTCTTGACCTGGATGATTTCACAAAACCAAAGAAACCATCAATTCTGAGGCCCATCTTCAAATTCCTTAATGGTTAATCTTGGCATCAGCAGAGGAGTAATAACTGAGCCAAAAATGGGACATGCAACAAGAGAATGACCCAGAGCAATCCAGCAAGACAACCAAGAAATGGCTGTGGAAAAAGAGCATTAGCACTGCATTGGGCCAGTTGGGTCCAATGAAAATGCTATGGTTGGACCTGAAGAGGGAAGTTCCTGCCAGATGCCACTCTAATTTCATTTAAATAGCTGAGCTCTGCAAGCAAGACAAAATTGAGACAAAGACAAATCCATCAAAGAAGAAGAGATATATATATATAGAAGAAGATAGTTATTCGCTACTTCTTTACGGTCAGTCATTTACAGTGTTTCCATTTTGAATTGTTCTTTTAGAAAATGTTGTATCTGAGAAAACTAATGACCATAGTAAAGATCCGAATTCAGTGTTTCTAACAGATGACTTGAAGGCTATCCATTCTGACCAGGATAAATGATCTTTCTGAACTTCAGATGTAGGTGAACATGCTAAACCCCAGTTCGCTCACTGTCTAATGAGAAAAGACCTTTCGTCACACGGAACATGTCACATCCTCCCTGGCCCACGTCAGTAGTTTCATGCTCAGGGAAATCCAATCTATCATAATTACATGGATGTCTGCCTATATTGATCACATGTTAGTCAGGCAAGACTGACAGTGAGCAGCAAAATTAAAATAGATGTGCGAGTACCAGACGTGAGCTAAGGGACTTCCACTTCACTCCGGCTGAGCGGCTCACGGATCTACAAGCCTTCAAGTGTCATTTTGATAGATCTCTTTCCCCCTCTCTCACACACTATTTTGCACACACTTTTCCATTCATTGATAAATGTGACCTGAAAAACAGTGCAGATGAAGTCCATACAGATAAACACAAGTGCTTTGCCATGGCTGAGTTTATAGCGATGATTTTATTTGATGCAAAACATGGAATTGTGTAATTGCAAAATATCTAAGATATGTACAAGTTATCTTTGAATCGACACGTATGTTGTGGCAAAAATTTGACATATGAAAACAAATGCTCCAGCTAGAATAGAATAGACTTTATTGTCATTGCTTAGCAGGATACAACAAAATTGTACATGCATTAATGCACCACCTATCATTAAACAAGTGGAAACTCAGGCCTCCGCAGGGTGGAAACACATGTTGTCACTTGGATTCACACTGTGTGACAACACTGTTTCAGTTTAGACACTTGTTTAAACTGCAACTGAAACTTGTTTAAAAAGCAACTTGTTTAGGTTTAAGAACCAAAAGGACTTAGTTACTGTCAGGTTAGGTAACGCTTGTACTTTGTTTTTCCCCACTGAGACAAAACTGATTGAAATCAGGCTGTTTTTGAGCAAACATTTCAGTCTAGTGGTCTGACTGCCATGCTGGTGGTTTGTCCTTTTGTCTGTCAGCAAATTTACATAGAAACTACTCAGTCAACCTAAATGAGAGCTTATGGAGCTCTGGAGTATGACCAAAAGAAGAACTTCAAATTGCAAAATAGTGCATTGGTCTTATGTCGGAACTGAACTCTAAGTGTCTTACTAGTTAATTAATTACCATCCATCCTAAGCATATAACCCAGATGCAGTTCAACAGTATTGTCTGTTAATATAACCAGATACAATGGTTGATCCCTCCAATGTTTGAAACCAGTGACTGATATTTTCATCATACCCCTAAAGTTGCATTTGTAGCAAGGAGTGATACACACCAGCATCATCATGTCATCTTGGGCAGCGTCTCAGATTAATGGCTTTTGCAATTATCATTTCATTCTTATTCATACACCAACTCTGAATCTTTTGTCCATCATTAAAGATTCATTGCCGTTTTCTTTCTGCAGGTAAAAAAAAAAAAAATTCCTACCTCTTTATGCCAGATTGGATGGAGCCACTATTTACTCGCTTTTACAATAAACAAGTGGATCAATGCGTGATGTCTCCATTTAGTGTTATATTATGAATGTCCACAACGGATAGATTAACCAAACACTTTTCACTCAGTTTACAAGTATCTGTGAGCAATGATCTTTGTTGGATATTGGATAAGTAAGGAAACAAAGGAAAAAATAAACAATATGGACTTACAATAAGTGTATGCCAGACTGAGAACTGAGGTTGACAATAACCCCTTAGTTACACCAAGTATGGGTATCATCATCATTGTAACCTCTGCTGTCATATTGTTTTTGTCCTTTTCCTTATCACCCAATTCATTATCATCATTACTCTGATAAAGTGTGTTTACTTTTGCCACACCCTCAAGAAATGCATGCATCTCTCTACTTCGTCTTGACATTTCCCATTTTAATTCACTCGCTCACATCATTTTCGTCTCATATTTACACCCTTCCATGACTGACGCCCCCGTCCCTCACCCTCTCTGTCACCTTAATTTCTCGAGTGAAGGTGTCAGAGCGCCTCCATCATTTTCTGTGGAACAGCTGAAACCTTAATGGTCCCTAATGACAGACTCAAAAGAAGCAGAGGAATGGTTATACGGTCACAGGGGAAAGATGAGTGAACAGAGGAGAAAAACTGATAGATGGGGTGGTGAAGAAGAGGTGCGAAAACACATCGGAGAGAGCAAGAACGTGTTGATGGGACTGAAGAAAATGTGAAGGGAGGATGAGACAGAGGTTAGGGAAGGCAGTAGTAAAGAACTGGAGTAGCTTGAGTGAGAAGTAATGCAATGTATACAGCAAAGACTAATAGAAACAGACAGGGTGATTGAGAGAAGGTGATAGAGAGATAAGGTGATACCTCCAAACAAAACACCTATAGTGTGTTTAAATGACCCATAAAAAGGTCCAAAGGCTTTAAGTGTTGTTGGACACAGAAGGAAGCAGAGCGGACAACTGGATGTCTGTGTTTTATCCTCTTGCGTTAATGTCTTACCACACAAACATGCAGATATATGGCCAGTCAGCTGGCCAACTGCTGCAGGTTCACAACACCCAGCTTTCATCCCAGCAGCAGACTGATGGTGTAAATGCACTAGATGTATGCGCGATCACACACTGCATGCTGCCCAAAGCATGCATAGAGACCAGGTCCTGTGCATGTGCGCACACACACACACAGCTTCGAAGACAGTTAAAATTAACAAATTTGTTTACTAAATGTCAGTCAGGTTACGGCTCAGTGGGGAGGACAGCAGGGGAGGAAGTGAATAGCAGAGAGAGAGAGACGAGACAAGACAAGGAGTGGAGTATGACTTGTCCCTGCCCATCTTGCATCTCCCAGTTAGCGATGAACAGTGACTCATTTAGCATGAGAGTCACACACAGACATAGCCATGGAAAAAGGGACAAAGAAAAAGGGGCTATTTTTTAGATTGCCACTTGGTAAGAGTGTGCATGCTGCACAGAAGATTTTGCAACTAGATATCATAATACAATGGACTGGATCTGAAGAAAAATAAAGCGATGAGAAGTAGCTACTTGTTAAAAATGAAGGCTAAATATAAGAATATAAGGCTGTGGTTTCAGTAAAAAAAAAAAAAATTCTCATTCTTCATCTTCGCGAGCATGATCTAGACTGATACAAGGTCATTTGAAAACAGATTGATGTGATCAAAGTTCCAGATGTAGAACAACACACTCATGCAGGGGGGAGAATGACAACAATCTTTACATTTGAAGAAATCTAGTAGGTTTAAGTGCACACCCTTGGACAGAGGCAGTGAAAAAAGTGAGAGACTAAATTTAAAAGTCCAAGCAGAAGAGAAAGGGCCTCTGACAAATTCAATTTGCAAGGGCTCTAACCAGTACATGCAGACAGGCCTATATTAGTATTACTCATATGATAGAGCAGCCCATCCATCACAAACATGCAAGAGAAAAAGAGGAGAGGAGATGAGATTGAGAGGAAGGAGGAGGAGGTGGACAGAAATAAAGGCGAGTACAATGCATCTAAATAGCATCTACTGATGACTAAACTGGGAGTTTACATTCTGCTCTGAAGCCAGTTTTCTTACGTCGATGAACTCGTATTGAATGTTTGCAAAACCAGTGTTTTTTTGGGGGATTTTTTTATTTTTTTTCCCCCAAACCACAGATCCCCTGAGGGAGAAGGTACATTATTTGAGCTATTGTTTTGTGAAGGACAAAGCCCAAGGTTGCTGTCTCCAACTCTGTTTGCCATCTGATGGAGCCACTGACGTAACAAGCAGGGATGGAAGCAGCTTGAAATGCATTGTACTGTATACCGCCATGTAGGTCATTATTCCCTTGACAAGCTTACCTTTTCTTTCTTCTTTTCTCCCTTCCATGTAATATGTCTCACTCATAACATGAGTTAGAAAAGAAGAAATGTGTGGAAGTGCTGGGTAATTATCAGGGCCAGAGCACACCAAAGCTGAACCATGCGAGATGGACTTTTTTTCCGAGGAAAGAAAAAAGGCAGCATATTAAAGGGAAATCCAGGGTTAATTTAGTCTCAGCCATATTTTCTCTTGTATTTAGCTGCCTTTTTTGTGATCTAAAGATACAAAACTCTTTACAGTCTGGCCTATATTGAGCAAGAGTGAGGACAACTACCGAATGATAGCTTCTTGAAAATGACACTAAGTCTGCTATACGTGGCTGAGAACATTATGAAAAGGATCTCTTTTGAGGTTTAGCTGAGAGAAAGGTCTCGCTCTGAAATCTCTTGGGAGCTCAATTGTTGAAGGGAGACAAAAGTCTCCACATGGGTGAAAGCAGGAAAAAAAACAACCTGTAAGGAGCGGGCATTACAGATTTAGAGTACAAACCGTAGCTTTCTAAAAACAAACAGTGGTTTGGTGCTTGCACTTTTCTAAACTGTGGCCACCAAATGGCAAGCCACACATTATAAAGCTCCGACAGATGACCTTTAAAGGACTCGGTCACGGTCCTTTCGAAGTCGTGGCTTGTTGTGCTACAAATAAATGTTAACACTTGTGTCCATGAACTGACCCTCGCAGAGCATTACTGTTGCAAATAACACTTTGACATTTTGACCTGGATTACTGCTGCTTTTCAAATAGTACAAAAGATCCGCCATCGGAGCACCTTTTCCTCCAGGAAAATGTTGTTTCATAAGCGGACAAAGCTGCTATGGAGGCAGTTTTATTACCTGAAGTTGACCTTCCTCATCATCTGTTACTTCTAGAAGCTTAGCTTCTACATATTCCAACACAAATGCATAGGGATAGCCATCGAAATTTGACTTGATAAGTGGAAATAAATTCATGCTAGCAGTTTGTTTATGTCTGAAGCTGTGATTGTTGAAATAAATGTCCAGGTCTGATGACATTACATTTGGCAAGTCATCTGCTTTAGTAAACATCACATAATTATGTTACGCTATCTAGATAAATAACATAGACACAAAATGAAATGACACTACTGAGACCAAAATAAATCAAGAATAAATAAAGACAAAGGTCTACCTCTGTGGGCATCCTTTCGATAATGCTATAATCCAAGCCTGTCAGTGGAAAATACAAGTATTTTTGCTGCACATGATTTTGCCGTCTTGTTATTCTGCACTTGTTAAGCAATTGCTGGTGTTCTTGCTCAGTACGGGTCCGATTGCAAAGATTTTTCTGCCAATCAATAAAGTCTACACCCAAAAACATGGGTAAACAGGGCCCCTGGTGAAAAATCATGTAATTTTCCACATATAATAACTCTTTGAGTTTCTGAAATACTGCATTAGGAGAACCAAAAAAAAAAGTCATTTCCAAAACAAACAAATACTAAAATATGCATGTTTTTCTATTTTGCTGTTCTTTCATTTAGTTCCTACTTTAGATGAAGGTCAGCCTGTCTCTGCGGCTGAGATGAATAATGAACAAACTTACAATATGTTCTTTCTTTTTCTTTTTCCTCTCTCTTTTTTTCCTTTGCTTCCTTTGTTTCTTCACTTTCATTCCCATGATGCTGCTAAACCATGGCTACCTACGCTTTAGATTATGTTGAGCACATGAGTAAAAAGCTCACCGTGAACACAGTTCAGGGATGTGCATGTGTGTATCAATTTATGTTTCCATGCATGTATGAGGTAATGCTTTCTTAACCCCTATCCGGCTTTATTAATCTATTTTCATGGGTTCCTCTCTTTCTTTCTTTATGTTTCCTCAAATACTTTGCCCAGATCATACATTTTCCCAAGATGTCTTACACCAGTTGAACTTTTCTTTGCACAAAATGAATTTACTAATTTCATAATCAAGTCCAGAGAAACAGGAGCACAGACTAGACCGAACCTCACACTATGTTCTCATGGAGCCAACTCACACACACACACACACACACACACACACAGACACAGACACAAACATCTCAATAGATAAGAATGACTGGTCACACCACAATGTGAAGGTCATCCTAAAAGTACAAAAAACATCACTTTGTTTCTAAACCAGACTTCAAATGAATCCTGTTGGAAGTCACTAATGCAATCAACCTTTTAGCCTCAATCCCAAACCTCCATTCTCCATGCAGTCCAATGTGGCCTCTGATAGGGCAGAGGACAATAACAACCCACCTTAACGATTCAGAAGACCGAACAATGATAAAATCAATAGAGCAAACCTTGTAGGAACTGTTGTTGTCAACTGTTACAGAACAAAGCTGGCTTTCTATCATTTTTCTATGTGCCATACTTTCCTCAACCTAAACCATTTAATATTTCTCCTGATTCTGCACCTTTGTCTTTGAAATGTCACGAATATTATGAGACAAAATAAGGCATATATACGTCGCACACTACAACACGCACCTACGAGTACAGACACAAATATCAGCCTATTTATTGTCATCACCCTGTTTGAATGGAGTGTTTACTGGGTCTCAGTTGGATCTACAATAAATTCTCCTATTCTTGCCCCTGTCAGGTCCAACTCATATCAGAGATATGTTTGATGTTAGCTCAGTACAAATAAATAAATCAATCAATAAATACATAAAAAAAAAGAAATTTTAACAAGGAAACCAGCACCATTCGCGGTGTGATATTGACATCAGGAGACGTGAGAGGTTCAGAGTGTTTGTTACGCTTGAAAAAAACAAAAATTGAATAAAAACAATTCTCCAAAGCCGGGCTGGAAACATATGGCAAAATGAGTAATTGAAACATTTCTGTGTTTTGCTACAATCAATGTAGCATGACAAACTTTTCATTGACCTGGACTGCCTGGCGAAAGAGAGATTGGATTTCTATGAGAGTTTCCCAGACAAATAAATGAGAAGTAATAAAAAAAAAAAAGAAGAAAAAAGGCTGCTCTGACTTTTACAGAATCACTACACCAAGAGCTCATAAAATATACCGACTAACACGCCACGCTGAAATTATAAAGTGAAAGAAACAACACACATGAAGCATGATGATGTCATGTGTCTCCTACTGCAACACAACAAGCCAACTCTCTTGTTCGGTGTAATGTAAGATCTTATCGAGACCTCCGAGCGTTTTCAATCGTGTGTTGAAAATGTGCGTTTGAAAGGAGGACACAACTCAAAAACAATCTGCAGCATTTCATGTGTGAACATAATAACTGTGTGTCTCTCGTTGCTACGCTTGTGTGTCAGTCAGCCCCAGAATGATCTAATATAAAGGCAGGACTCTCAATTTGTGGTGTTTCTCAAACCTATATTTAACAGCAACAGAGCCAAGACCCTAGACCACACTTTCCACCCACTCAATCAAACTCCATTTTACATTCACCAAAAGGCTCCACTTTTATCTCCAGCTATTCATCTGGGACACATATGGGGACCATTGTGGGAAATAAATGAGTATAGAAACAGGCTGTGTACCCCTCCCTTTCTGGTCTCTTCTGCCAATCTGCAAAATCACAATGATTGGATATCAACAGAAATCTTTTTTTTTTCTTTTTACACAACAGCCTGCAGATAAAGAAAAAAAAATACAAGTTAGACCATACCCAACTAACATGAACTAAAGTTAACTTTGAGATTCATTGTAGTGAAAGTTAGTCAGAATTTTCTTTTGTTTCAATTAATGCTTATCAAAATTATTTAGAAGTTTACATGTAAATTTTAGTTCTTCTGTTCGCTTCTGGATCAGACATCTGTTAGAGAATGTGTATGCATGTTCATGTGTGTCCATGTGTGCACAGTTTATTCACGTTCTCATCAATTTGAACTAATGATCCAGTATTGTGTCAGGTGCTGGTATAAAAGATGCCGTACTATAAGGCTTTGATGCTAGTGTTGTGTCAACACTTAGTGTAAGGCTCAGGCAAAATCAATTCAGCTGAAATAACTGCCAAATGCAGCATCCATGAGTAACCAGGGAAAGACAGTGAATGTGTACAACTGACTGCTGTGGTCTTCAAATCTGTGACATTTCTGAAAGATGACAATTGCTCAAACTGCTTCCCCATCCTGCAATGTTTCATGACTCAAATGCATGCCCTACAGAGCACTCAGAAACTGATAATGCCCGTGTTTGCTTTGGCTATTAGAGCAGAAAACGCTGCACTGAGGGTTTATGCACTCTGCTATTGCTGGTTGCCTGTCATAGCTTGAGGTTAACCTTATAGATATAACAACAAACAAACAGCTGTGTTCGTGCACACTAAATGTGTTTTTCCTTCACATATCAGTATGCTTATCATTCTCTCTTTAGTCACATGAACATTGAAAGGCATATATTTATACGAGCACAGTTTCCCTATATACTCACACTTGCTGTTGGCACCACTGTGATTCCATCACAGTGGATTAAAAGAGGCAGTTAAAAGGAAGAACGAGACTGCAGAGTGTGTATTCATAAAACGTGTGGAAGCATCACAACCCTTCTTGATTTACATGCTGATTTAAGAGGAGCCCACTACACTTAATGAGCTGATTTCAATTTGCACATTGACATACGAGCATACACTTATGTAAAATTTCCATTTCATTAAATCTGAGTGAATTTGAGTGTTAGTCACTTTTGATTGGAATACGTATGAGTTGAAATGACTGCTTTTCCAACAACTCTAAAACAGTTGATGCAAAATTATGAGGGTTATTTAAAACTTTTTTTCTTTCCTCTCTTTCTCGAGCAACTGGCGCCTTGAAGTTTGCCTAGATTCTGGTCTGTTTGATGTGTTTCTCTGCGCTTTGGAAGGGACTAGATGAGCCAACTGCTCCATGGGCTTAGGCCTTTCCAACAACCTGAGGGCTGTGTGGGTTTGCAGAGCTTTTGCCTGTGTGTGCGTGTGTGTTTGTGTTCACAATCTAATGTGGCATCTAAAGTGACATGACAGCTCGTGCAAAGGGAGGCTAGGCAGGTCCTGAGCCAGAGTAGAGGTTGTTTACACCCCAAAATGTGACACATCACACAAGAGAGAAAAAAAGGAAGGAAGGAAGGAAGGAAGGAAGGGGAAGTGGCATTGAGGGTGATGAGATTTGACAACTTTCAAGTCTGTTCTTTGTTTGCGTGATTATATCTTCTGTACATGGAAAAAAAAAAAAATTAAAACTCAGTTCTTGAGTCTTTCATTGACTTCTAAGTGCAGCATTTGTCCACTGGTGCGTGTAAATCAGGGCAATCTGGGGTATTTATCCATGGATTGAGCTGTCCTAAATTAGGACCGAAGTTTACGCTTACAAAGAAGCCCTACGGCCACAGGGGACGCACATGCGCCACATTAATTTTATATGTGTCTATTCAAGTATTAAAACATGATGACTGAGCAAGACGACTAGGCTATAAGTATGACATAATAAATACTGCATAGTTACTTGTTACAACAAACCTCCCACAGCAAACTCGTGAAAATAAAATGAGAACTACAAATTTCATTTCAGTATGTTCTGATAATACAAAATGAGTGACAATTCTCTATTTTTCAAGTCTTTAATTCTTCTCTATTTTATGACGAGCCAAACCAGTAGTTAATGTCTCCAGTAACCACTTAAAGAAAAAGGGTCTCCACTGAAAGGGCAGACATGTATCCCAAGATGAGTAATGCTATGCTAATGCAGACCAGATGCGTGTGCTCTGCTTCAGTGTGGGCTTGCTGCACCGCAGCCTTTTTATGGATAGTGGGTTTGCCTGCTATGTGATCCAATCAAAGCACACAGACATGGGACAAAAGTTTCACTTTTGCTCAAAGTTCATTTGTTGCTATTTCTGCAGTCAGGCTTACTGCATGATCAAAAGTCTGGCTGCTTAAAGTTTTACCAGAGACTGCTGGGAAGGTGTCTGCCCAACTGTGCGTGTGCATGTGGAATTCAAATACTCCCCGCTCGTGAAAGTTCTTCTGTGCCTACGTGTCTGGATAAAAAGGGGACAGAGGACATTTGGAGAGTGCGGTGGACAGTGCGGTTGGTTGAGCATTGTCCAGCAGCATTGTTAAAAGGGAAGAGAAAGGAGGGGAAGGGTGAATGATGAGGAGAACAGCAGACACAAATAAAAGTGAAAATGAAAAAATACACAAGTTTGAGCTAAACTAAACACGTGTTGGTGTTCTTTTATTTGTCTTTTTGTAGGGGCATAAATCTGTTTACATAGCCACAAGGCAAATCCCAGTCCCACTAGGAATTATAAACTATGGACGTTTGTCAACACGTCCAATATGTACTAGTTTCACAATCCAAGGTTTCAAATATGTGAATTTTTATGGCAACGGTTTTGAGCCAGGAAGCATCATCTCATGTGATGGAAACCACGATCAGTATGTCTAAAACTTTGCAGTCAGTGACACTGTATATCTTTTAATCCTAACCATGTATGCTTTATCATGCAGACCTAAGCATGTACATCAATTCTAACATCAGCCATTTATACTTTCAACTCGTAATCTTAACCACTAGCAGGTGAGAGGGGACCTAGAGCCAACCACCACGCTAACCTGCATTTTTTTGAACAAGTGAACAGTGGCCACTGTTGACATCGTCATGCCGCCAATGTGAATATGTTGAGACGTCAGAGGCATGACAGGAGCTCTATTGCTGAAGTGAATTGCAGAAGCAAATCATAAGTATCCTACAATTCCTTTACTGAGTCTTTACGGAGAAACTTTACTGTGAAACTGGTACATGTTCTTCCATGAAGAACCGTCTGTATTCCACAATCTTTCTTTGCTTTGCAGTGCAGGGACTTTTGTCATTTTTGAGGAAATGAAACAGATGAGTGTGAATGTTTGTGTGTGTGTGTGTGTGTTTACACCAGTGCATGGTGGACTCTCCTGATCAACTTTATCTTATATTACCTTTCTCTGTCAGAGATGACAGTGGAGTGAAGACTCAACTAATATCTGTGCAAATTTGCACAGAGATCATTAATGCTGCTCAAAAGCAGTTCATTAATGCTATCTAATAAGTAATCTGCATTTGCAAAGTGGAACGTGATATTCCCGAGTGCAGGTCATGTAATGCTTACCAGAAAACAACGGCAAAACTTATTACAGCTGCCAACATTACGAACAATATTGAAGAAAAATTTTGCACATATCAAAGGAATCTTAATTACTACCCTCTTCTGAGTTTAAGACACTGCCCGTCAGCTGCCTGCAGATAATTAAAGAACTAATGAACAGACGTAAGTCACAGCTCTCATCTAACATACTGCACTGACACTTGAAAGATCACACGACTACATGGAAGACTTCACAAGTTTGATAATATATATATATATATATGTTTTGGAATGGTGTAAAAATTTGCTCACTCAAAATGTTTTTGAATTTAGTCTCTTTGGCCACGATCCAAGAGGTATGCAATGTCCAATTAAGAATTAAATCAGTCATAGAAAATCGGTGGCTCAAGCATGTCAGAGGAATTCTGATGATTGTGAAATTAGCAGAATACAATGTTCGAGAGAGAAAAGAAAGAAAAAAAGAAAAGAAAAAAACTATTCATTTCCAGAAAGCAGAATCTACACCGCGTTCCAAATTATTATGCAAATCGTATTTATGTGCCATAAAGATTATATCTTTTTGTTTTCCCATGAAACTCATGGATGGTATTGTGTCTCAGGGCTCTTTGAATTACTGAAATCAATCTCAGACACCTGTGGCAATTAGTTTGCCAGGTGAGCCCAATTGAAGGAAAAACTATTGAAGAAGGACGTTCCACATTATTAAGCAGACCACCATTTTCAAGCAATGTATGAAAGAAAAAGGATCTCTCTGCTGTTGGAAAGCGTGAAATAGTTGAATGCCTTGGACAAGGTATGAAAAACTTCGATGTTTCACCAAAACCTGAGCGTGATCATAGTACTGTTAAGAGATTTGTGGCCGATTCAGAGCACACACAGGTTCGTGCAGATAGAGGCACAATGAGGAAGGTTTCTGCCAGACAAATACATCGGATTAAGAGAGCAGCTGCTAAAATGCCATTACAAAGCAGCCAACAGGTATTTGAAGCTGCTGGTGCCTCCCAAGTCCCGCGAACATCAAGTTGTAGGATCCTCCAGAGGCTTGCTGTTCTGCATAAACCTTCTATTCAGCCAACCCTAACCAATGCTCACAAGTAGAAATGGCTGCAGTGGGCCCAGAAATACATGAAAACTCATTTTCAAACAGTCTTGTTCACTGATGAGTGCTGTGAAACCCTGGGTGGTCCAGATGGACTGAGTAGTGGATGGCCAACATGTCCCAACAAGGCTGCAACATCAGCAAGGAGGTGGAGGAGTCATGTTTTGGGCCGGAATCATGGGGAGAGAGTTGATCAGCCCCTTTAGGGTGTCTGAAGGTGTGACCTCTGATGATGCAAGGAATACCTCTGCATCATCAGCTGCTATGGGTATAATAGGAGAGAAACCCCCCATCCTCTCCTGACCCTCAACCCTATTGACAACCTTTGGAGCATCCTCAAGCAAAAGAGCTACGAGGGTAGGAGGCAGTTCACATCCAAAACAGCAGCTCTGGAAGGTTATTCTGACATCCTGCAAAGAAATTCAAGCATAATCTCCAAAAACTGACAAGTTCAATGGATGCAAGAATTGTGAAGCTGCTGCCAAATAAGGGTTCCTGTGTTGAAACGTAACTTGACCTGTTAAGATGTTTTTGATTGCAATAGCTTTTGATTGAAATAAATATGACCTCCTGATACTGCAAATTCAACAAATTACCATTTTAGGTTCTTTACAGCCTATAAAATGTTTTGAAACTAATAATTTGGAACAGTGCATTTAAAGTTTTTTATTTTTGAAAAAAAAATATTTGAATTATACTCTCACGGTTGATGACTGGAAAATTATGTTGACTGTCATTTGCATCGACTACTTAGGAAAATCACAGAAAGATATGATTTGCATAATAATTTGGAACACGGTGTGTGTAAAATCCTACTAAATTTATAGTTGCTGTGATGTCATTTATAGAATAAATTCAACTCGTCTTTACCGCTTCACTCTTCAGCTCTCTGTGAATGTACCCATATTTTACCATCTGCATATTTCAAACCCCTCAATTACAAGCGTCAAGTACAAATTGTGACTTTTGGAACACAAAGCATTTTAATAGAACTTATACCAGAGAAAAGCAAGCAGAGTTTTTGCTCTGAATTTCAGAAGCAGTCTGAGCGGGTCTGGTTTATTTCACTGTAAGTGGGAAATAAAAAGCCAAACATTCAATATGGGAAAGTAGATAGATGTTTTAAACTGACGCATGAACTCAAATCTAGAAAAATGGTGCCAAGGACAGTTTTCTGATACGAGCAAGATTCATACGGCTCGGGGAGAAGTTTTCAAATCTGGATCTTTATTCACCAAAATTTGCCATAACTATGTCTTCTTACAAGCCGATTAACATTTACGGAGTGAAATACCTTTTAATTAAGTGTGACACTCTCAAAGCAACAGAAAGTAAATGGGAGAGGATTCTCTAATACAACAACAGCAACAAAAAACAACACTAAAGACTTAGAGAGAATGACATTCATCATCACATACCTTATCAATGAACAAATACAAAGTAAATAAAGACATATCATGCCCCTGTATCAACACATGGTCTGGTTAGGAAAGCAGGCTCATTGTGTGGCACTAAGCACGACCGTGAACTGGTGTTAGCTCAGAGAGGACCTTGAACAAACTGCAGTCTATCATAGACAATAAACGGCTGCATAGAAGACTTTAAACTAGTGTGGCATGTAGCAAGCTGATGCCACGTAGCTCCTCATCAAACAGACTCTTAATAACAATGCCATCTAAACATATGAAAACCTAAATTGTGTTTGAGATCAATAAAGTATATTTATCTATAAACATTGCAGCAAAACACCCTGAAACTCACGTCTGTGAGTTCTGGCGAGCACGTGGCACGCTTTAAAATGTAACCGCACGAGTGTGGCTGTGAGGTTGAGTCTCTAATTACACCATTGTCCTGAATCAAAGTATAATGAGCTTTTTACAAGATGCCTCCAGCTGAAAAACACAACTTAAATACCCTACAAGTAATCACGTGTTTTTAAGCTTTTATCACATCTAATTCATATCAAAAGCAATAGAGCTTATTAGCACGGTAAAGTAAATGCTGCACCCTGTGAATAGCATTATTTATTGATCAAAATAACCATGAAAACTTTTGAAGCAATGCGTTAACAAATACAGTACCTTGTGGTGCAAATTGTTAATGCATTTTTCACTGTGCCAAAGCTCTGAATAGTGTGGCTGCTATGAACTGGAAAAACCTGCAGCAGAAGCTCAGATGGTAGCTTCCTGGGCTTGTTGAGCTGTTCGAGATAACTGTTCCCCTAAAACTATGTAGTATTATATCAAAATTGAATATAGCCTCAGATCGAAGTAACTAAAACCCCTGGGCATCTTTAGCATGTGCATTTTGAAGCAAATGGTTTTGATTTACACCGCAGCAAATGGTGGAAAGAACCTATACAGTAGACTTTTAGCTCTGGGGGCAAACAAATGGATTCTAGGAAACAGAGAGTTGAAGAGAATAGTGTACTGCGTTTTTTTTTTTTTGCTTTGGGGCAGATAACATTGGCAGTAAGAGAAATGCAGAAAGGGTCTCTTAGGGCTTTTAGAAGTTTATTTGCTGCTGAGATGTCAATGATGTATGCTGTGAAATGGTGCTTGGAGCTTTGCCCTTGTTAACCCATGTTTAAAGAACCAAAATGGACTCCCATACCTTCCTTGTATTAATGTATATAGAGTTCCTTATAAAATAAATCTGCCAGAGCTACAAGACCTTCTAAACACTTCCTGGAAGTCATTGAACTGGTCTGAGTAATTATCATTTTTTTTCTTTTAATGGGCAGTTTTTATGTTTATGCATTTGGCAGATGCTTTTATCAAAAGTGACTTACAGGTAGGCAGATAGGGTGATGGGGGTCTTGGTTAAGGACCCCTACAGGAGGTAGTACCTTTCATGCAGGGGATTTGAACCCAGGTCTCCCACACGAAAGGTAGCAAGGCAATCATACCACTACACTATCCAGTCCCTAGTGACAGCTCAAATAACATATGTCCCCAATATCCCGTAAACAGCTAGATGTCCCCCAATATATCATTGTTAACATCATTACAGTTATTTTCCATGACTGGATATAATGCATTTGATGTAATAACCAAAGTTTCATAAAAGTTCTTATGAGAAGGGGGTGAAAGTCTGATGAAAATGTTTCACAAAGGTGTCATCAGGAGAAAATAACTGGACTCACAGGCACAGTGAGAGAGGCGAGGAAATGTGTTGATCCTCTATCAGTGTCATGAAGTAAGAAGCCCTTTTACATTTCTAATTGTAAAAAAGAACAGAAATCTGAAAAATACACTTGTGTCCAACTCTCAACATTTGCTTTTAGACATGTTTTCAGTTTATTGCCATCCCCCAATAACTGAAGTAATGCATCCAACCATAATTTATATGGAGAGCCATTTTTAAAATTAGATAAATAAATAAATACTTTAATTAATAAATGTGCCATGAAATAAACAAAACATGCCAATGAAACAAACGATAAATTTAATTTAATAGCCAATGTATTTCTCCCCATATTTCACGACTCTCTTATTTCATAATGTTTCATAAAGCCAATTTTTATCTTGTGATACCACTTTTACCATTTCAGGAGACTTTTATTTTGTAACACCACTTTTATTGCATGGCTCTTTTTATTTCAGTTCCCTATATTCAAACGAAGGTGCGTTGTTATCTGTGCGGGGCAGGTTTGACTGTGGCAAGCAGCGAATAAATGTTCAGATTCTCATCCTGTTTTTATCCATTACAGTAAGGGATCCACACTCGGATTGCTGAGCAATTCACTATCAGATACGATTTCCTGCGTTCTGATGAACAAGAGATTCACGCATCTGTTAAATTCATACTGCTGCCTCAGCACATATTTCTGAAATCTACATTGTTCTATGTCTTAATTTGTCCATTATAGTAGGGGGAACACATATTGATAGCTGGTAGATCAAGCTTCAAATATCGTTTCCCCTATGTTTTGTTGGAAGGGAGGCCCATACATGTATCAAATTCATTAGTTTGGTGCTGTGTTCAGGTAGGTTTCAAAATCAACCTCAAAACAAACTTGGACACAGCGTTGGCTTTCCTGTCTCTCGTGCAAAGTTCCCTACTGCGGCCAAACCCCACAACAGAGATTTCCACACTCGTACATTTGAATATAAGGAACTGAAATTAAAAAATAAAAGTGGTGTTACAAAATAAAAGTTCCATGAAATAAATATTTTTATTTATTTGTTCATTAATATTTATACTGCTCTTCACAGATTTAGGGCACTCTAAAAAGTTGAATTGTGACGGTGTGTGCTGAGAAAGTTTCGAGCTCAGCATGGACCTGTCGTGACTGCACAAATAAATGGTGTGAACGTGTTTTCATCACTCACAGATCCAATGCGCTTCAGTGTAGAGGGTTAACCACACATTAATCACTCACCTAGAGAGAGACGGAGAAATGTGGAGAAAATGAAAGAAGATTAAATTTAAACAACAACAAAAAAACACATCAGCTGTCATCTGAATGCAATCAGAGACATTTTTGTCAAGCAAACTCTACATACGGAGTTACTACTCATGATTTACTAACAACACATGCGAGTTGTACAATCTCTACAGCACAGCGTTGCCCTTGGGCAAGAGAAAGTTTTTTTTAACCCTGGCATGTACATGTGAACTTAGATGATGCCAATCAATCAGATTTTTTTAGAAAGTATCACATTTTAGTCCAATAAGATGTTTATTTACATAAACTGTAAAAAAAAAAACGTGTATGAAGTTGTAGAGAGGGTTTTTGTCAGGTTTTGTGAAGTATCTTTTTTATTTTGCATGGTCAGAAATTGAGTTTTTCTGTTCGATGCCTCAAGGCAATGTTGTGGGATAAGGGCTAGAGCTAGAGGGAGACTTTGCCAACAGTGTGTTTGAATGTAATCATGTATTATTCCATGTATTTCTGCACAAAACTAATCGCAAAAGCAATACTGTTTTTATTCCTATTGAATTTTACTTCTCTTAACGCATTTTGACTGCAGAATGGACATAAGATTGTTCTATGGGAGCACAGAGGAGGATCAGCATGTTAGGGGAATCCCATCTGACAGTGAGGACAGTGACACAGACAGCAATGACAGTGACGAAGAGTGGAGCGGAGAGAAAGGTTTGAGCAGAACAGAAAAACAGGGTTTTAATTTCATAAAGCAGACAGCATAGCTGTAGTTGTTCTGGTTGTATTTTCATTTGCAGTGAGAGCTTACTTTTTCTATTATTTCTTTTTAATATATAGACACTAAATACCAGTGATAGTTAAGATTAACAAGAAGATGACAAGGACAATCCATCTGAGGAAGACAGTTATTCCTCCAAAACCACTCGATGGAAAACATGTTACAGCACTGCCTTCCGAGTACAGCCTGAATGGTTACATATTGCTCTAGCAGACAGTGAAATTCTGTCTCCATAACAATATTCTAAAGTTCTTCTATCTGATGACTTCCTTGAGCTAACCTGTGCAATGTTGCAAAGCCGTTCAACCTTACTGTTCAGAACTTCAGAACAGTTCCTCGGCACAGTGCTGTACGTGTCATTATTTGGTCTTGCAACCACTTGCATATTTTGGGGCCACAGCAGCCACATTTCACATGTTGCTGATGTGATGCTTCTTCCGTGGTGGGTGGACATCAAACAGTTTCTCCATTACAGCGACAACAGCTGCCAGCCCACAAGCGATATGGGTGACTATGATGGACTGTACAAGATTTGGCCTCCTCTTGAAGCTGAAACATGTTTCCTATGCAAGAGACATTGTGTGTGGATGAGCATATTTTGCCATTTAAGGGCAAGAAAAAATTCAAGCAGTACCTACCCAGTAAACCAAGAAAATGGGGCTTCAAAATATTATTCCTTGAATATTATTCATATATTATTATTCAAAATATTATTCCAGATGGCATTCCACACAATTTTGAAGTTTGCACAGGGAAAACTGTCCACCCACCTGATCTTCCAGATGTAGGGTCAAGTGGGAATGTAGTATTGCACCTTGCTGTACCAATACCAAAGAGCAGAAATTTCAAGCTGTTCTTTGGCTGGTTTTGCTCAGTCCCTGCTTTAACTTAGCAAGCCATTCACTGTCTTGGTACAATGCGCTCTAATCATCTGCCAGGCAGTTCCACGATATCAGATGGTGATCTAAAAACATGTGGTCCTGGAACCTTTCAAGAAAAAACTGCCAATGTTGGAGGTACGCAGCTGCATGCAGTAAAATGGTTTGAAAACAGGTCAATCACCTTCCTCAGTAGCTATGCAAGCGCCCACCCTGTCTCCCACGTGGATAGATGGGATAGACGCCAAAAGGAAACAATCAAGGTCCCATGCCCGGCAGCTGTATCCACATAAAATCAACACATGGGAGGTGTTGACTTGCTGGATTCACTGATTTTACTGTATCGCATAAATATCAGGTCGAAAAAGTGGCACCGTCGCCTTGTCTTTCATTTGGTAGACATGGCAGTGGTGACATGCCGGCTGCTCTTCAGGTGGGAGTGCAGCGAGAATGGGATGATAAAAAGCCACCATATGTGCTTGTATGCATTCAAATCCCATGTCTGTGCAAATTCAATGAAGAAAGGAAGAAGAGAGGCTGAACCAGTGGTGGGATTTCTCAAAAGTGTGAGGAGAAGAGTAATAAGCCGGGACCCACGTCTTCCATTTCAAATCCGGATGACCGCTTGGACAATACGGCAACAATGTGTGACAACAAGGGAAGATCCAGGGTTCCTGGATGCACAGGAACACTGAAAGTGCACCTCTGTTTCACAGCGGAGAAGATGTGTTTTGAGGAGTTTCACACAGTGACAGCGATTTCTCACAACATGAGAATCAATACAACATGACACTGGACAATACAAAACTAAGCCTGTATCAAGTCATAGATGTAAATATGTCTCAAACGTTTTTCAATTCATTGTTTGAGAGTTTGTTGACATTTCTGAAAAATGTTCTGATGTTTCTATCGCTCTCCAACTGTTGTCTTATGCTCTATGAAATAATCATTTGCTCTGTTCTTTTGTTTTTGTGTCTGAAATATATAAATAAATAAAAAATAATATTTCGACAGTAAAATGGCACAAAATGAATCAGAAAATCATCATTTTCAGCATGAAAAATAAGGAGAAATCGGAGACTTTTCAGTCTAGTAAACTTTGCAGAGTTACTACTCGTGATTTACCAACAACATATGTGAATTGTACATCAGTTGTCTTAACCTTGTGAGTCAACGTGTGCACATTTGTAGAGGCATACTTAAAGAGCACCATCTATAACTGTATGTACATTCATTCTCAGCAGGTGTGCTTTCCATCTTGATGGGGAGTAAACACCGAACAAGCATTGGGATGTCTTTCCCTGCTGAGTGACTGATCGAGATTATAGAGGGGGTGGAGAGTGTGCTTATTCGTTAAGAAAAGATGCGCGTCTGTGTATGTTTTTCAAAGGACTTGAGCAGGTGGGTGGATGAGATCCTGGCATCTTGTGAAATGTGATGTGGTTTAATGTCAGTTGTTGGCAGCTCCAAATTATGAAAGGGGCTATGTGTTCCACTTTTTAAAACAAACAACAAAAAAAATCTATTCAATATAACAGTATTTGCATCTGTTTATGACTGATTGTGTGGTTTGCAACTGAAAAATTTAATAAATCCATAAACGATGTTGTTGTTTTTTCTTTGTCTTTTTTAAGCCTGGTTGCACTGGTTATAAAACTGCCCTATACTTGCATCTATGTGTGTGTGTGTGTATGTGTTTGTGAGTGTGAAAATAGAGGTAAAATGAACAGAAAATGAAAATGGAGGGGTAATGAGCTCTGGTCTGAAGTCAAAAGTAAAGTGGAAGCTCATCTCCTCCAATCACACGATTGCAAAGCTAATGAACCAGAAAGAGAGAGCCTTAAAAAAAAAAACAAAAAAAAAAACAATCTTACTATAGACTTGTGTTCCAACCAGGAGCTTTCACATTAGCCCGGATCACTGACATAAAACCTAACATTATCCAGTCAAACTCAGTTCAGTGAACAAAGTGATCTTTACCAGCTGGAAAATAGTTACTTTTCCCCAGTAAACCCATTAATGCCCCTCTGACCTGTCTTCACGTCATCATGAGCAAACACCCAGTCGCAGCTCTCCCAGTTGGTAATGCTGCTGTGCAACAAATTCAGCTCCAACTGCAGCGTGTACAACGGAGCACATCATGAGGAGTGTAGTTGTACTGTCATGGACAAAGACGCACTCATGTGTTAATGGATGCTTTGCCTATTAAAACGCATCTCGAGCAAGTGCTGACAAGGTGAAAGCAAGTCTGTGCATGTGTGAATGGATGTGCCCATGCTCCTCATGTAACGGAGAACTGCAAGCAGGTCAGAGAATGAGAATATCTGGAATGTGATGATGATGAACTTTCTGAAAGCATATAAGTTAAGGGATACATAATTAAGTGCTAAAAATAGAGCTGCTACCGTAACATTTTTATGGTTCTCATCTTCATACATGAAATGCACTTAGATTTGCACCATCAAATCTCTGGTTAGTGTATATGCTTACACTGTCATGCCAATATTTTCACTTGCGAGACTATAAAAACTCAAAGAATAGCCTGATCCACTATTAATGCTTTCATGAAAAGTTGATGATGAATCTCTAGACAGGACAGAAAACTCAGACAGTTCAATACCCGGCTCTTGTCAAACACACTCACAGTCTGATGCACCCGAGTCTGATGCACCAAAATATCCACAGGGTGTTTGTAAGCGTGTGACCTAAAAGTAGCCGTGTGACTGTTTGTAAGTCTCCAAGATGATCATGGTGTAAAGCATACAGTATGAGAGAAGGAAAAAAAAAAGCATTTGTGTGACTGATGAAAAAAAAGAAGAAAAAAAATGCATCAAATTATTGTCCTTTTCATACTCATAAGAGCTTATGCACCTCAACTCCTGTTCTCAAGAGTTTTCAGCCAGAGTTTTCTTTCTTACATGACATTTCTCTTAGAATGCTAAAGTGGAAGCTTATCCACTTTGTCTTGAAATCTGCACTGGTAAGACCAAGTGATACACAATTAATCATAATTCAATCTAAGTTAGTGACTAATTAAGCATGACCCGGGGTCCTGCTGGTCTTCAACTAAAAAAAAAAAAACATTCCAGAACAAGTAATAACTGGTGCAGCTGTTCAGTCAAGTGTATGAAAAGTTCACAGTTAAGTCAAAGTGAAGAGAACTGTTGGCTTAACCTCAAATATTTATAACAAATTCATCTCACCAGATGACAATGAAATTGTAAAATAGCCGGCTGTAGTGCAGGTTATTTTTCTCACGCCATCCTTGCATACGTGTAAAAGTTATTAAAAGCAGAGTGGATACAAAAGCAAAGAAGTGGAAAGCGTGCAACCGCATTCATATACATTTTTTCCTGTTTGTGGCCCATGAGCCTGGGGTACCACCAAGTGTTCGAGTATTCTCTTATCATGAATGATTCACTTCTTTCACTCACTGTGTCCCGATATGGACACTTAGAACAGTTTCCAACTGTGTGTAGTGTGTACTGACAGAGTGTTGTTGTTTCAAATTGAACGGGGCAATTTGCATTTACCAGACAAAGATATTTAACCATGATTACTGGGCTAGATAATATATTTTCTAAAATTTGCAAATTGTTAAGCCTCTGACCACAAATCCAACACTGCATTTAATATTGCATTTTAAGAAGCATAAACACAAATTACCACCATGGCATGTGTAATGTCAGTGCCTGCTCAAAATCTTCCCCTGTTAGCTGGTTAGCTAGCATTAGCATCACCATCTGGTCGCTCCTTTTCCGCAACATACAGACAAGATGGCGACTTTTGTGAGTGAGGGATGTACTTTGTAGCATTCCACATTCCGTTCATTGACCATTATGAGGTGCCACAAAAGCATCTTCGTATGCCACTTAACATGGCAATAAAACAACTTTACAGCCTAAAAAATACAAGCTGCGTAAAGACTTATCACTTATAAAAGATGAGAATGCTTGCAGTGCTACTTGAAATTAAAGACGTGTATAAGCATGAATGTTTGGTAGAGTGAAACCAATATATTTTTCCCAGTTCACAATGTTTACTGCAGCAACTAGCCTATAACTGATATTATTGCTTTCAGCTATCTTTCAGCCAGAGGCAACATATACTCTCACCAGAGTGTGTAATAACTACACTGATCCATAACTGGAAATGTTACAATTTCACAAAAATCATAAAATCATTTTGACACGCCTATATTGACGGGACAATTGGGAAAATGCATCTTTGTCTGGTGAGACTGGCTGCAGGAGCTGAATAAAAGAAACTAGTACTGGTCAAAATATTTTTTTCTTTAAATATTTAGTAATGGTGCTTATGTTTTACCAGTATGATGGTATTGTTTTAACTTCATACAGCACCACTTATGGACACAGACAACTGTACATATTTAATGTAGAAAATAGTCACTAATTTAAAACTGTTTCGACCAAAAAGATCAAGCTCCTGAAGAGAGCCATTACCGTTACTTACGGATTTTAGCAGAAGTGCTCACTTCTCTTATCCAGAAACTATTTTTTTCCCCCACTTAATTGAAGACTCATTCATTTGGTACAGTTAGTTCATCTGTGTTTGCTTTATTTGTCAATGCAACATTTAAACCACAGGTGGCCCATCACATGAAACATGTTACACGATAATTGCATTACAAGCTTGAAAAGGAAAAGCTAGTAACTCCAACTTATTGAATAATTTAAAGAGCATTGTGTCACTGCCTTGCTCTGTGATAGCCTAACGACAGGCTGCTGTGAAACTGAAAAGGATGGAACTGGTATAAGAACTGCAGATGGATGCGTTTGCTTTGAGACTTTAACACATTTTAGAGGTAGCGTTAAGATATAATCAGCACTCCCAAAAACTGAAATCTGTGAAAAGCTGTGCTTAATATATTGTGGTCTGGCAAGGCTTAAGAAGCACTTTCTTGGTTCTGGTGCCATGTAATGTAGGCTGTGCAACGGATGAGCCCTGGTAGCTATTCCCAAGGTTTGAGAGACTTTTGAAAAGAAAAGTATCATGCCAAAAGCATTCATTTTGCCAGGATTAAGTGATTCTCAGTAGATGTTTTCCAAACTAAGTGAAAATAGACCTTGTTTGACTTAGACTGGCAACTGTGTATGAAATTGAGAGCTAACTACTGAGAGCAAGATTTACTCTGCCAAGGACCCATCCATATTTATTGAATTATAAACATTCTCTCCAATCCCACACCCCATTTCCTGACATGACACAATGTTTTATTTTGCCCTCAAATGCTTTTTTTCCCCATCACTGATATTATTTTAATTAAAAGCAGCACTGACGGCTTGCTGAATAACCTTTCACCCCTAAGGTTATTTGTATTGTATAAGTGTGTCCTGTAATTTACATACAAAACAAAAAGACATTGTAGTAAGTAGAAGTAAGTTATCTAAAAGTGACAGTTGAACATTATGGGAGTCATGCCAAATGTATTATGACAAACGATTTGTTGAGTCAAGATCAAAAAGCCTTGTAAATTCAGCACTTGCCAGAAAATTCAAAGTCATTGCATGTCCGAAGCTTTTGCTTGTGTTCAGTAGAGATTCAAGAAAAGAATCAGCCTTGAATTTTAATGAAAAATCCATCTCAATATACAACATGTAAAGTGAATACACAGCAGAGGCACGACTTTCTGAAAAAGAACATTTTCTGACCATAAGACTTTGTTCAAATGATTGATTTTGCAAAGTCAATAAAGAGCTGGCACATTTCTAATCTCAAGAATCCAGTTATCCCTGGAGACACTCAGTATCCTTTTATGTCAAATGTCAGATAGACTTATTGCCTACATTACCTTTTTTTTTTAATGTGCGTGTATCTGTGAGGATGTGTGGATATGTGTGAGCAAGCTGATTAAGTGATGGTGGACACATTCACAAAATTAAGATTTAAGATCAGAAGCCTACAGCATATCATTAGAAGTATACATGCAGCATAGTGTCCCGGTGCAGAATAAACCATTGTTTTTCACCATTCTCAGCTACCACATTTTCATACAACATTCAAATCTATTGTTACTGCTGTATAAACACTGCATAGAAGTTAAAGCATGCCACGACATTTTGCACGGCGTCTCCATGTCTTGGTTAATTTAGATCTCACTCTCTGTGGAGGCAGGCTGAAAATCTCAGCGCCCCTCAAAATCAACTCTGTCAGCAGCCAAAGACTAAACTCAGTCAATTTCCACACTTTGTAGTTCACTGAGTGTTTCTGTGCTTCTCACCATAAAAGCCTCATCCCTTCTGCCTTAATACACAATAAACAGCAAAGAAGCTGAGATCTTGTTTGAAGTTGGAAAAGAAAGGGACAGTAAAGCATATGTTTTGGGTGTATTTCAATCAGCTTTGCTTAAGAAATGTTGGGCTAATAATAGTAAGGAGAAAACTACATATTTCAGCCTACCGCATGAGTAAATAACATGAACAGAAGAGCACTGTGTAGAGCTCTGCAAAGATACTGCGGAGCTTTGACATGTTACTAAAAGAACTCACTTAATTTGTCTCTTTGTGGTCCTAAAAATTTAATTATACATTTTTTCAGCATGTTTTATAATACTTGAAGGGACATATGGAAAATAAGGAGAGAAAAAACACGTTTGGATTCATAGTCCTTGTATATTAATTTTCTTATTTAGTTAAAGTCAATATGCTGGTTTATACTTCTGTTAAAGTTATAGGCTTGAACAATTACATTCTACAACCTCCGGGTCATTATTTTGCTAATGTGCCTTGTATGGAAAACTAGGATATCATGCTCTAATGGATGGTGGGAAATCTGGGGCTATGCTGCGCAAACAGGATTTCAAATGTCACAAAACTGATCACACACACACACACACACAACACCACACATTCTCACATCAAAATAGGTCCTAAATCAACAAAAACATGCATTACGGATTATCCTCAAAATCCATATGAGTCATAATCTCCTCTACGAGTCAAACTTTCTTGCAAGACTTCAACCTCTGTTTACCGTTTTGTACCTTCTCCCCAACCTCTCTAAAAATATTGTGCATTGCCTCAGCTAGAGAAAGAGCAACTCACATTTGTGAGAAGAATTCCTGACATCTTCAGCCCATGCTTTGCCAGACACAAAGTGCAAATAATCCCACACAGTGGAAGCTATCCAGACTTCATGAACTGAGTTCTGCTGCAGGATCTTCATTTGTCAGGCCATTATCGGAATAATTTAAGGCAAAATGTACTGTTGCATCAGTCAGTTGCCCACTGACTTCACTAGTCGCTGTAAAGTTTGGGATAAACACATTTCTTTTTTAAGTGTTTTATAATTATGAAATGAAGCAACTCCGTACAATGTAACCCTCAAGTTGATGTTTGCTCTGACAGCCTGTTACAGCTCAAAGCTTTGAATTGTTGTTTCACACATTCGATATTGTGCGTCACTGGATTACATAAGAATATTTCAGAACACACAAGAATCTAACTGTTCACATGCAGCTGCCTGAAAGGCACTTTGTGACAATAAAATATGAGGTCTGATATATGTATGTGCATTTTGTTTCTGTATTGCATCACTGCTGTGCTGAATTACCACAGCTCCAATTACTGGTATCACGCATACACAAACGCCGTCTTTCCCTTATAAACTCAGTCTCAACAACCCCCCCACCCCCCACCCCCATCCCCCCACCCCCCACACACACACAGAGGTAGACTTTTACAGACATTTGGGGAGTGTTGGGCTGCTGATAACAGGTGTAATATATTTCTAATGAGACAGCTGCCCCGCTGCAGAGCTGCTAATTCTCAATATTCAGCTGAACAGCAAGACACTCTTCAGCTCGGCAGGAAACATGGACACATACAGGGAAAGAGAGGGTGAGAGAAAATTCAAGGAATTGTTACCTGTCTAACAGTAATAGAGATAATAAAGCAATAATTAGACCGAGCGAGAGAGTTATAGGTTGTAAGCTGATTTTAGCAGCATTATCTGCCACAGAGGACACAAACAAAGCTTGCTTAATCAACAAGCACAAATCAACAGCAATGTCACTGCTCAGGAACGCAAATAGGACTCGAACGCACAAGCACTGTAAAAATAAAGATGAGAGAGCAAATCATGAGCAAAGAGGGTAGAATTTTTAACTAATAGGCATCGCAGTGAAACCTCATCAGGTGAACGGCTGCATTGAAGACAAAGTATTTTTCTATTAGAAAAGTTCATTTTTAACTATGTGAAAATCTGCACTAAAACAGAATGAAGGGTTTATATTTACACTAATCTGAAAGACGCAATGCAAGGGAAAAAAATAACCCTAAATCTCAGCCAGTGTCTCGCCCAATTCTTACTCAAGATCTGTGATGACAGAGCCAGAGTTCCATCTGACAATGAAATCTGGATCATTCAGATATGCAAATTATTATTAAAAAAATACTACTTTTTTTTTTATGACTTCCTTTTCATGATGCAGTGCTATTTTTCATGAGTCATGCACAGCAGTGGAGCAGGCAGATATGTCGTACAGTCAGTAAAACATAATGCAGGTGCATGTTCTGTCAACACAGTGGCCATGTTTCCGTTGGCTGTTTCTTGGAATAAATCTGATACCGCAGCTTAGCCGTTTCGTGTAAAAGGCCTCGTCACTGGAGATTATCTGGCATTTCCTCAGGGTGCAAATTTTCGTGAAAGCGTGTAGGTATGTTTGATACTGTGGATTTTTTTTTAACAACGTTGGTACTTTTCTCACTCTGTACAAACTATATTTGCACCTAAATGAATGTGGCTGATGTACAATTGAAATTTAAGATATACTGCGTCTGAAGGTGCAAACATGGTCACATCGGCATTACAGGGCATGCTGTGGGCTTGTATATTTCACCTTGCACTTGTGCATTTTTTCGTCATCCATCCTAAAACAAACTATATTACATAGAACTAAACTTTCAGCTCCATGCTGCTGAGCAGTGCTGCCTGTTATGTACAATAAGCAACTTCTTCATCTTGCACACTGTTGCTCCTGTCAGGCTGGTTCAACCCTGATATGCATGTTAACGTTGCAGAAATTTGAAGTATATTTCTGTCCCTTGTTATCACTTTCGTTAGTTATAGTTTCACAGGTCACTGAACTGCATTGAGCTGTCTGTTCCAGCAGTAACATAGACATATTTTTTCCAGGCACACATGTGACCGATGCATTTTCATTAGGAGGTCATCCAACTTGGTGGATACATTATAATTTGTGCGTGTGTGTCTGTTCGAGTGTGAGCGAGGGAGAGGGGGGGGGGGGGGGGGGGGGGAGGGGGGGGGAGGGGGGGGAGTGACGGAGATGGCAAATTCTAAAAGAGCAAAGGTGAGAGATGTGTTGCTGTACCCTGAGGAGTGAAGTGACAGCAGGTTGCTAAAGAATTGATGAGTACAGAGGGAACATGTTTCACCTCAGACATTTCCTGCTGTGATACATGTCCTCCATGATGACTTCCTGTCATCAATATCATTACATCCTGCTGAGGTGTGTTGAGAAAGGTATCCTTCCCACACTACACTTTGCCAAGACACAGTGCGCATGGATCTGAGAGAGAAGAACATGTTCTTGTGAAGGGCAGGAGAGGACAAATCTACAAGTGGTTTTCGTCGTGCTTATATAATAGCCTAATTCCTGTGATGAATTCTTACCTCAGTAGAATAGAAATTTGAGATGAATGAGAAGATAACTTTTTCAGCCTGGAAGATCCATTTAAGGAATAATACATTTTATCATATATGAAAAAACAAAGATATGTATCCTTTTTCTATTGTAATCGTTTTAAACCAAGATGGACCAAATGTGGAAAATTCCATATCACGCATTAAAGTCAGAATGATGTAGACTCTTTACAGACAACTTCAGAACAATGGCAAGTTAAAATGTAGGTGGAAGGATTCTAGGACAACTCTCAAGAAAATGCCTCTGATGTATTAACCTGCCTACAATTGTCAAAACAGTATCAATAGGCGCTCTGTGAGAGAGCAAATTATATTTCAGTGCTTGACTAAAGGAGAGTTATTCCAATACTACACCACTGTCCTGTTAAATCAAAGGATACCCAGTGGAAACAAGAAGCTTTCAGCAGGAAACCGATGAATCAAACTCAGATCTAATAGATCAGAGGCAAACTTGATCTCAGCTAAAGAATAGAGGCTTTGAGGATCTTCAGCAGCTAACCTGTGTTAAGAAGGGAAAGTATTTCTGCCAGAAGTTCAGACTCAAGGACTCACATGAGATAACAACAACAGCTACACAAGAAAAGAAATACCGAAAGTGCTGTTTGAAAAGGAGGGGGAAAAAAGATCCAACATTATCCCCCTCAAAAATATTTTTCCGACTTCTCACCTTTTCTCGTGCTTTCCCTCGACCCTTCTGCCTCTCCATTCACCCTCTCAGCTTTAACCCTTTACAGAAAACTACATGACAGCAACAAGTAAAACGATAACAAATATACCAATAAAATTCTTAAATCTACAGAATTTTCAGCTAACCAAACTGTTACAAACCAAAATGATCGATTAGTGGAAAATATAATATATAATAATTAAAACATAATCATCAGATTAAATCAGTCATGAAGTAGCCATTGGCTGAACTTGGGCGAAAGTCACTTGGATAAAATCTGCTTCCTTCAAACAAAAAAAATGTGTTAATAATAATAATAAAACTATATTACATCACTATGTTTTATTAGAGCTGCATTTAAGAGCCTTTGACTTTTAACAGAGTACTTTTACAGTGGGATATTGCTACTTTTAAGTGATGGTATTTAGTCACTCATTGCTATTTTCAGTAAATGTATCTCGCCGCTCATTCAGAAAGAGAGTTACAATGTATGTGTGATATTTATATTTCACGCAAGACTGGACTAAGCATCAAAACGACAGTATGAAGTATGAAGAGTGGTATATCATAGTCCTTAACAGTGTTCTCACATAATCTTACCATGTCGCTTAACAACTCATGTGAGCACGCCGAGCCCCTAGTGGTCGTGTGAAGTGTAGCAGCAGTCAAGGGGAGCAGGTTTAGATATAACCTTTCTGCACATCTGTGCTTATAGAACAGTGCGTTATACTGCGAAGATTTAATTGCATAACAGTAACAGTGCTGATGTTATCAATTCAAGAAAACGTGAGGCCTCCCGCTCAACAGCGCAGAGAACCTGCGGCACACAAAACTGATACACAGTCAGAAGTATAGCTACAGTTCAGCAGCTCAGTTCCAGATCAGATACTTCTCTCTCATTCATTTGCCCCCACAGCTAATTACTGTTGATAAAATAACAGAATAAAAATGGTAAATGACAAAGTAAAAGTTTGAACAATACTTTTATCCATTCAGTTAATAATGCACCCTGTAAGATTTCTCTAAAAAGCTGATCGTATGTCAAATTCACTCAGCCCTAACATGTCTGTCTGCCAGCGTGACTGCAGCAGAAAATTATACATAGTACTAGGTCGACAGAGGTCAGACTTTCATCTCTAGATTTTACAGGCACCAAGAGCGTAATTCACACTTTACGCTGAGTTGTTCATGTAACTGCCCTTTTCATGTGTCTCTCCATGTCCCAACAGCCATCAATAAATTTGCGTGAAGAGAAAGAAGAAAGAGATGATCCATCTTGCAGGTCTGTCACTGGCCTGTAAGAAGCTCAGCAAATCATTGCATTTGCTGATCTTAAGCAGGATGCAATGATTGGTTGGATTACCAGATTCTCTTCTTGTTTACCCTTGCTCCTGCACTCACTCTGTGCCTTGATTGCGCTTCACCTAAATCTATAGAGGGCTGCAGGAACAGAGAGCGAAAGCTTCTTGAAGCAAGCAGATACCACAGAGATGGCAGAGAGAGAGAGAGAGAGCAGCAACGTAAACCTTCCACAACATGTAGTGCAACAGGAGACAGGAAAAAGAAGACAGTATCAGAAAAGACTACAAAAAAAAAATCGGACAAAGAAAGAAGTCAAACAAAGAGTCAATGAAAGGATAGCTTTTCCAAGATGGCTATAACTGTGAGAATCACTAGGGCTAAGAACTCGCAAAGTGGTTCCTTTTTTTTTTTTTTGCTGGACAGGAAATTTGTTTTGTGGAGAATATGCCGTTTTCATTATAATTCAGATGGTGCATCATTATAGCAACGCTGTGTATTAGTCAACAACTGTGTTCAGCATTATTCATGTAAAGCCAAGGCTAACCAGATGCTCCTCCAGCTGACTTAGTGCGTGTGCAAACATTGTCGAGGTGTAACTTTGGAGGAAGCTCTAAGGGGAGGGGAAGGGTGTTTTTTTTTCTCCTGTGTGGTTTCATATATCCCGTTTTCTTGCTCTGAGAATACATCATCCTCAGCAGGTTTGTAAAAGGGGCTTTACTTAAGCAAATAACACAAAAAAAATTCCCCCAACACTGCCCATATTGTATATTTGTTTTCTAGTCTTAATATGTACTGTATATAGTATAGTATCAAACTGATATTTTACCAACAATTCACAAACAAATTTGCACTTTTTTTAGCAGAGAATACCTTGAAAAGAGTTAACAACAGCCACTGTTTACCTTTTGATCTAGTTGGAAAACTAGCCTGCACATTCACGCATATCTTGTCAAGTGTTTAGTAGTTTACGTGTTAATGGCTTGGAATTGTCCCATAAACACAATGTGGCTCCGCTAATTTGATATATTACTAAAGTGATAGTGCAAGGAGTCTATTCTATGATGACACATACAAATAATATGATGAACAAAAGGACAAAGACCACAAGGCCAGACTATGTTCATATTAGGACAAATTAAAATGCGTATAAACAGAGCCTCCCAGGCAGCCCAGACTTTAGATCATTTAAATGGATTGCAACCAGTTAAAGAAATAACATTAGCACTACTGTATCCAAATAGAAGAGAGGCTGAAAGTGTGTATCCAGAGCCAACTGTACCTGACTTTTACTGTCTTTAGTAACCATAGAAACAGAAAGATTTAAAAACAGGAAGGTGGGTGAACTAGGAAGACTGGACCCTTGCAATGCAATACAATGTAGATGGATAGATGCAGAGATGGATCAAATCTTTGCCTGCAGAATACACAGAGTAGACGGTATATCCACAACAGCCCTAACACCACTTAGCAGCACATGAGGGTTTAGAAATATTCACTCTGGAAATGTCAGGAATTAAAGTTTTGATCAGCTAAAGGATGTTACTTTAAATGTCAACTGCTGATAGGGCCTCACTTCCATGCTAATTCAGGGCAGATAAACAGCTTATAGGATAAAATAATAATGTGCGGATTTGACATCGGCAGGCTTTGGCTTGACCTTTAAAGATCCAGTGTTTTAAGCACCACCTTTATTTTTAGTTTAGGTGAAAAAGCTCCCAGACACAAGGTGCACAACCAAAAGCATTTTGGATATCTATGTGACAAAGTAGGTGAGTGACACCATTTGTCACCAAATGCAACATATTTACAACAGTCTGTTAACTATATTTGTTTGTTTTGGCTTAATCATTTTAGATATATATAAGTCAGTTGTCAGTAGACACAAACAATCCCAGGTTTGTTTGAGTTATGCTTTCCATTTAATTTTAGCTAAAATACATCAACATCTGTTAAACCAAGACGCAAATTTAGTTAACTCGCTTTATTGTTTAGAACTGTTTAATTATTTAGTTTTGTGTACTCACCATGTGTCCCAGAAACACAGAATTACTTCCTGTATTTATCGCGTTTGACTTAATTTGTGACATCACTGGAAGAGACTAAGTGTGAGGGAAGATATTTGGGTTTGAGGTGTCCTGCAAATTAGTACATTCAAACCTACAGAGAATTGAGTTATCTGTCTAGGTGGAAGAGTCCAAGGAAGTCATTTTATGATGAGGATCCGAAGGGTATTTAAGACCTTTTATGAGAGCAAGGAGAGGGCCATGGTCATGTAGCTGGGTGCATGTAGCTTAGTCATAGTTTGTTTGAGTTCAGTTATGTTTACTTTGACAAGTTAACTGTAAGTTCTGTAGTTTTTGTTCATCCATTTTTGTATTTCTGTTGTTGCAACACGCACTCTGTTAATAAAAACCTGGGTTTCTGGAAGCCATTTGCCTTCTGCCACTTATTCAGCCACTCTGGCTTCACGACTATCTCACACTCTATATTAGGATCCTAATAACCCAAACAACTTGTGCCATCAACTTTCAGTGTACAAGTAGTTTGTGAGAGCCAAGAAAGACCCGATTTCAATTCTCATTATTCTGGGATTCTTCTTCTCTCTTCTGTCATTTAGCAGTATTCTAACGTTAAAACACTCTGTGCCATAGTCTCTTTGAGCCTTACAATAAAAAGCTCATTTGAATGTTAAAAATCATGATGCACCATCTTACGAATGATTGCCATAAGAAGGTAAATAAATGTACATATCATACATAGTGAAGATAGAGTTTGGTGTTTTATTAAAAGAGACTTTGAACTTCCGATTACAGCCTACCTTTACAGTCCAATGCTGTCTTGCTTACAAGCACCAAATTATCTAATACAGTGATTCAACAACTTTTAAAGCTGTGTACATGACTATTTCTGTGCAACAAGTGAGCATAAACAAACGGTGAACAAACCGAATGGGGAAAATGTCGGACAAAACAAAAGACAGTGCTGGAATTCGTTCTTTTCTTTTCTTTTCTTTTTTTGACTGAAAATCATGTATCTACATCTATCCTGTTAAATCCAAACCAAATATTTACCCCATCTCCTTTTTTTTCTTTTCCTTAGTAATTCATGGCATTTACATTGCTCCTTGGCAAACTTCATTTAAACAATGAAAAGTCTATTAACACAGCAGCTGTAAATGTTCACACATCAAGGTTAGCTGGTTTTGCTTCTGTGAATCATCCATTAATGTTTGCAGTGTTGGACTGGAACAGTCAAATGGTTACAGGTGTTTACTTTCCCAAAAGATCATACATGTCAGTGGAGTATTTTGCAACACTTTAATGTTTATAGCAATTACACACAAAAATAAATAAATTAAAAAAAAAACTTTTCAATGACGAGACATTGTACACTTGAATCTGCATTGAATAAATTGATTTTGACCAAGAATTTGACCAGGGATACAATATTTCCATTTCAGTAACAACATAAAGGCTTATGAATATGAATCGCAACCCTACCTAATCCTAATGGACATTTCCCACCTCTCACAGTCCACAGATCCTTCATATTATAGATCTTGAATAGGAATTTAAAACCAGCAACACTGGCCCCTTACAATCATTGTTCCTAATGGTCATTTGTTGATCAAGCATTAGAGAACTATAACTGAAGATGTTATAGTTAACATCACTATGTTAACTTTAACAGCACCTTCAGTTGCAAAGCCTATCAATAAAGGTGGAAAAAACACTACAACATTACTATGGCTTTTTAAATTGGGTATGTCTCAGTTTAAATTAACCATGATTTAATAACTCTAATGGCCAATTTCCTAACTGATAAAAGAAGTAATACGGAAGCCTTTATTATAAATTTGGTTCCCCAGGGAAAATTATGTAGCATAAAACTGCTTATAAATCCAAAACAGTACAGTTTATCTGCAAAACAGATATGAATGCGTGTCTGTGTGTTCATGCATGTAGGAGAGCTTCAATTTCAGAAATATGCCCTCTGAACAGTTTGCTGATTAAAGCATTTAAAGAAAATTAGCCCCACAGCCATCATAAATCTCCTGCCTTTTCTTTAATGAATGCCGCAAAGCTAACATTTGCTTCTTATTAGCATATGAAAAGTGCCACCTTCACTGTCATTACATACCTACATTGAACAAACTAAATTAAAAAGGAGATAAAACATTTTTGAGTTTTGGTTATAAGAAGTTTGTGTTGACAACTTCATATGAATTTGTACATAAAGTGCGACAAACTGTCTGAAGTGAAGTAGCTTATTTAAACCTTGGAGAACCTTCTCTCTGATTACAATGTTATTATGCATCAGCAAATGACACCGAGTCACGATGCTCTCTCATCTCGAATGATCCCTATGAACTCAGAACTATCATTTATCACTTCAGTGGCTAATGAGATATGATGCTAAATGAGAACAAGAAAGCTTTATGGACTGAAGACAGTAGAGTTGGTGTTTCAGTTTGATGAATATTTGGCTTTTTGGGAGTAAACAATCATGCCTCAGATGGCTGCTGAGGCAGAAGGGAGGAATAGAGCAACTTCTGTATGGCATTCACAAAGGCTCCAACTTAATGGAAGTTTGAATTACCATTTAAATAGGATTTCTTTTGGGGGAAGAGGAGGCGTCATACAGAAAGATAAATTACATTGTAAACAATGTCAAAACAGTTTAATGACACATATGAAATCAAAGCACACACCCCGTGCTTTCTTAGCTACTGAGTGATATAAAGAGTGGAGTGAATAAAAAATGAGGCAGCCTGAGGAAAAAAGCAGCTCTGCAGACTTGTTTTGTCTGCGGCTGGGCCTGCACTTTTAATTGACTTGAATAAAAAACTCAATTACAGCATTCCGGCCACCGGAGGGAGAGAGAGCAAGTGACAGAGGGAGGAAGTGAGAGGAGGATAAGAGGGAGGGAAGGAAGCAAAGAGAGGAGTGAATGAAGCATGAGAGAGGAATGAAGGAGTTATTGGGTCAGAATGGCACCTCAGGGGAAGTCAGGGCAGCAGACAAGCTTTTCTACAGGCCAGTCTGTCTATGGGAATTACACCTGCCTAAGAGGTGGAGGAAAATAGACTAAAAAAAGAGTGGGGGGAGAAGATAAAATGCTTTGTCAGTACCTTCAAAGGGTTTTTATGCATTTATTGTCATATGTCCTCAACTATTCTTCTGAGACTGAGATACTGATTGAAGGTGAGGGGCATTAAATCAAGTGAAATCAGTAAGCAGAATCACTCAGCTGAGGCACTGATTTAGCCTCCACAGAAGTTGACAGGCCTTGTGCTAGTAGAGTATTGAAATGCAGAACATGAATAGATAAGAAGGTAACACAAGAAATGGTGAGCGTGATGCAAGGAGAAAGAAACTTTGTAAGATTCTTTGTAAGGAGAAACCTCATGACCACACAGCGATACTGTCAGGGTGATAACAAATGACTGACTACAGGTCTGTTGGCAGATTAGTGTGTGTGTGAGCACATGGATTTTCACATTTTGTTATGTGTAGGTATGTTGCAGCTGTGGGAGTGATGGTAATAGTGACGGGAGGGGAGTTGAGGAAGACTTCCCGATATCTCGAACAACAGATTCTTTGTCAGCCTACAGCACTAAATGCAATGTTTGCGGACAGTGTGCCAATATTTCCGCTTTGTGTGTCTTTGTGTGTGTTTGGACAGCAAGCTGTTGTTCCCATGGTTGTGTGTTATTGATTAGTCATCTCTGTGGGCAATAGGAGCTGTTATCAGGCCTGACATGGAGACAGACGGGGGTGGATGATGCATGGGACGGGAAAACTGTTCAGACGCAAAGATAATGGAGCTACACACACATACACACACACACCGATGCGTACACATACATGCTGTAAAGCTGGATGGGTACACACTGCCACATGCTTCCACAGATTCTTGCACACAGAATAGACCTATTACACAACTGAGCGCAAATGTATTGGCAGCAATAGATTTGTTTTCAGCACCATGGACAGCACTCTAAATCTTGAGCGATGCCAGTACACAGTGCATATGGCTAATGATTATCTATGGTGGTGCCGGCAACTATAATCAGCCATTACTCAGGGAAGTTAAGTGTAAATGCCCTCAAATACCACAATAAGCTTTTCAAGACAGTTCTAAGAAGTGGACAGAAAAAAAAATGAAGGCATACTGTGATGCCCAGTGCTTCTCCTGATCAGGATGCATGCAGCAAGGATCCTGGTACTCACCTAAGAGATAAAGAGAGAAGCAGGGAGAGAAGGGAGTCAGAGCCAAAAAATTACACAATACAAAGCCATGTATAAGAAAGTAAACATTGATAACACATACACATACAATCAGACTTCGGTCTCTGTGAAGACACCTATGAATTAAATGTTTTAACTAGCCTATTAAGCAATTCATGATCACCAGAACTAATCAGCCCCAACCCAGTAACTAATACCTTTAACCTTAAACTTTAAATCAAATCTTAAACCTTAAGGGGCCCAAAAGTCACTCAGCACATGCGTGTACATACATGTACAGTCTACAATGTAGCATGAGAAACAGGACAAAAGAAAGAGTAAATGAACAAGAGTGAATCCCTAGCTTTATTGAGCTGGCAAGCACTGGAGAGAACACAATGACTTGTCTACTGAATGCTGGCCAACTTATATCATTTCAGCAATCCTATCAGTAAATGAAGAAAAAATTAAAAGCATCTAGTTCTAAGAGGAGTCCTTGAGACTTGATGTGGAAGGACCTTTTCTTTGTGCGACCCAAGAAAGTAACTCTTCTCATGCACTTATTTGCTGTGCTAAACAGACAATCAGAATGAGTTCTCACACTAACAGAAACGACAGCACTATTTTATATTGAATCGGCTGAAAAAAAGACATTGACTGAGTCCAGCAATTGCAAAGAGGTTCAAGCACCACAAATACAAGAGAGATAGATGTTCACAAACGCTCAGGATACAACCTCCGAAAATTGGTTATATATTTGTAACTATGGTGAAGACTGTAAATATGGAACAAATCATTTAAACGGCTGATGAGATTTTCAATCAAAATTCCTCACAGTGGGACTACAATATCCCTCGGTAGCAAACATGTGATAAAAGACATGTTCCACAATCTAAATAAATGTCCAGTGGGAAAAATGTATGTGCAGTTATTGGGTAAAATCTTTTTGTCTTTCCTTAAATCTAATATGTAACAAGTAGGACTGAATTTTCATCACGCGCCCTCAGTTCATGCGCCATCTGTCTGAGGGCTGAGTGAGTTGTGGGTAAATGTCAGCTGTGGAACAGGTTGTCCACGAGAGGCCAACCATGAGCACACAGGGAATAGATTGTCAAGGCCTTTCGCTTTAGAATCCTTTCCTTCTCCGCAGGGACAGGTAAACTCAGGTTTTTTCCAGTCAACCATGAAAATACATGAGGTCAAGTTTCCCACCATGTCCTCAGCTCGCTCACAGGAGATGGACAGGATTAGTTAGGGTCATAGACCAAACACACCGAAAGTGATCCATGAGTGGAAATTACTAGTGACTTTCAGTACAAAGAGAAAACACAACACGGAGAAGATTCTGACATGTTCAAGCCCCTATAAATACAGGTGTTCTGAAATAAAGAGTAGAAATACTTTTTTCAAAGCACAATGTAAAGAGCATATGCGTACTTATAGCAGATCATATTCATGCTACATTCCAGCTCCTGCTATTAAAATAGGATTTAATAACTTTAGTGCTTGAGAGTCAACTAAAAGTTGAGGTCACAGTGATCTTAATCTTGATATCTTAATCACATCAGCACCATCATACGTAGTTGTGGACTTAGAATTTAGATCATATTTTTTAAAGAACGATCTCAAAGGTGCAGCTAAGTTTCCAAATAAATAAATAAATAAATAATGAAACCCAAAGATCTATTATAACGAGAATGCTGTCTTACTATAACAAAAAAAAAACACTGTCTATTATCTTTTGTGTGAGTGTGAATGACTTGTTTATTGAGTAAAAGTCACTCTGAAATAATTCCAAGAGCTGAATAAATTCTTCCGTCTTGCAGACTTCTCACATTCTTTGATGGAGAGCATCTGCAGTGATCGATGTATCCCGATAGAAATGCTTCCTAATGATACAAGGTTGACTTGCTGAAAAGCTTACTTTATTAGAGTATTGAAAATGAAAACAAACTACTCTTTTTCTCACATTGTAAAAGCAGTGCTAACATAGCCACAAATGTGCAACATATTACCAAACATTTCCAAAGTTTTAAGTCCAGCTAGATTTGCTTCACTTGAACAAGCCTTGAACAAGCCTAACAAGCTAGTGTTTACCTGTTAAAATCTAGTTGTGATTTAGATTTGATTGTCGAGACTGAATTGGGAGTGTTCAGATCAAAATAAGTCAAACCAAAAGTGAGCAGACCATCAGATGGTCAATACAACAAGCAGTGTTGACTTAAGTATATCTACGATAAAGATAAAGACAAACAAATAACTAATGTAGAGCAATACTCCAGTCAGAGAAAGTCTTGTCATAAGAAGGCTGGTGAGTTGTAATCTGCTGTAGGAGGATGAGTAGAACATCTGAACTCCCTTCCCGGAAGGGAACAAGGCCAAACTATCAGGTGGGCTAAGACAAACAAATAACAACAAACTCATAGATTTATATCGGTAACAGAGGGGTGCACATAAAGATATTAAAAAAAGAGATTTAATATTGTCACATGCTTTGATATACTGGAGATAGACAACTAACCAAATAATCTACATCTTGACCAAGAAGGAGGAGAATTCCATTCATCAGAAACATGCTCAAACCGTCTGGTTTGCATTTTTTATTAGGACTGCAACTGCAGCAGGTCAATGACCCCAAGACAATTATCCAATATTCGCAAGAAGCTGTTTGTAGACCTGTCAAGCTGCTCCACAGTGAAAAGGTGGGAAGCAAAATTCTGAGAAAGCCAAGCATTGGCTTTGCAAACACCTGTGGGGTAAACGCCAGCATGCCTTTTTTATTTTACAGATTTTATCTTAGACCCAAACAGTCAAGCTGTGTCAAAATGATTTTTAATTTTACAAAAACACATTTTAGATATACACATTCAATTTTTGGAACTGCTTGGATATACAAAAACTGATAGGTAATGTAGCTAAAACATAAAACTAATAAAAGCTTTATCTAAACTTGAAATTGTCTTCCTGTTAGATTCAATAGCTATGGATGGGGATCTTATCTTTTTTACTAGCCTAATGAACACACTTATAGCTACACCACTTATAGGCTATATAGTAAGACATCCATTGTAAAGTATCTTTACTGAGCTGTAGCTGTGGAACCTGTAAAATAAACCAATACAAAATGCATAAACAGTGAAACATTGCTTGTCTCTTCTTTCAGTTCTATTGAGATATTGCAAAAATGTCTCTAATACCTAAATTTGCTGCTTCTCTTTTGGCACTTGGATATAGCCTGCAGTCAAAACATCCCATCTCCCTTAGCTTAACATGAGCAAAACAAAAATATGTTCACTCTAATGTTAACCCTGTTTTTTTAAACAGGGATTCAAAACTATTTGATGTAGGGATGGCTAAATGCAAGAAGGACCATGAGCACAGAGGGAAACTGGAAAAAAACATAATAAGGAAAGTTGTAACAAGGCACACACACACACACGCACTGTGAGAGACACTGAGATAGCAGAAAGAACAGGAAAAATACAATGTTTGGTCAATACATCCTTAAATGGGAACATGTCAGTGTAAAATTAATCACAGACTGACACTTATCTGAACCCTTTCTGTGTTTTGTAAACAACAGACCAAAAAAAAACACATGACCAAAATTAGGACAACTGAAAAAAAACAAAACAATGAGCGTTACGTAAGCGTCTAATTCAATTGCTGGTTAATGGAAACATAAATATAGATAGCGGTCCAAATTTCTTTCACATTAACCATAAATATAACTGATCGAGCATGAATTCATCTGATTACATAAACACTTGCTTGTACAGACAGCCATATCACATTTTATTGTTGGTGAATTAAAGAAATAATTACTTTTGATGCTGAGAAAGATGGGAGAAGGTATTGCATAACCCTGCTTTGAATGAAGCTGACAAATCAATAGGGAGTCTGTTCTTGTTGTTCCCTGTCTGCGCTTTCCTCCCTAGTAGCGTTGACTCACTCATGTTTTTGAGCATGAAAAGGTGCGGCTCCCCGGGAGCCATTCACTGCAGGGAAGTGGGTTTGTGTGTTTGTCAATGAAGAGATAAAGAAAAGTGATGAAATGAATGGACAGGAAACAGTCCGGCCGCTGTATTCCTCTATGAGGTGGCTCTCGTTTTGTCATCTTTCACTCTATGCTTATTCTTACAACTCATGCCTAATTACACAAACAAGAGAGGATGAAAGGATCTGACTGACAGCTGAGGTTGGATGCTCAAAGAAAATAAAGTAAAATAAAAAAAATAGGGAAGAGCCATTTCGCAGGGAGGAACCAAATGCAACAGGGCAGCAGGTTGAGAGCCGAGTTACCTCTGCGGATAGTAAACATGGCGCCTATGCTGCATGCCTATCAATAACCCTAACCCCTGACCATAACACCATATGGAGGCTGACCTCATGCCATCCACCAGTACAGATGCTAATGGGACAGCCTCTCTTGATCGAAGCACATTAGGAGAGCCATCAGGGTCACAAAGTCAACGGCTTTGTGTCTCTTCTCTACTCTCACAGGTAGTGACACCTGAGTGTTTAAAGAGACCTCATTCTCAAATGCTGTTGCTATAGTAAAGAAGTACAGTAAATAGGTGCCTTGTAAGTAGGTCTTCTCCTTAAAACACACACATTTTTGTGAAAGTGTTTGTGTGCAAGCCCATGAGTGTATTGATTTTCCTTTCCACATCTTTTCTCATCTTTACTTCTCTAACATACCTGTATTTTTCTATTTGTTTGTGGACATTTTCTCAAAGTTCACTCTGATGGAAAATGCAATCTTGTCCTACCCTTTTACTGTCTTGCTTCTTTTTGCTCATTCTTTTTTGTTCTCTGACTAATAGAAATTCTGTTAGTATGTTTGTATGGGATGAGAGATGAAAATGATTTTGTGGAGAGGAAGAAAAATGGCAATGGAAAGGGAGGGAGCGGATGAAAAAAAAATGACAGAGGATAGAAAATCGATGGGAGATGAAATATATCAGAGCTCCTGGAGCAAGGTCAAGAGGATATGATCTCTCACGACACACAGTTGTGCCTCACTGAGCCAGAGGGAGCAGGCAAGATGGAGAGAGAGAAGGGAGGAGAAAGGGGGGAAGATGAGGGGCAGAAAGGAATCACTAAGAAAGAGAAACGAGAATAGGGGCCAAGACAGACAAACAACTTTTCTTGAGCGAAGTCACTGTCCATTTATCAAAAAGAGCATCCCACTCAAAGCATAAGTTTGCCCATAAGGGCAAAACACTGTAACCACAAGCGGTGGACATGCAGTTTGCTGATGCTGGCACAAATGTGTCTGGTACAAAATGTTGAAATTAATCTTCCTTCAGTCAACTTTCTTCCCACGCAAACTAATTCACTAGCTAAAAGGGGCCAGATCAGCAGCATGTGTCTCCACCCCAGGTCCCAGTCCTGGTTCCATATGCACAGACCATTAGAGCCACACTCTCACCTCCTACAGAGAGAAGGGCCAGATAACATCTGTCTACCGCTACCTCCCAGCAAACACTCAACCAATTAAAGAGCCATTAGAGCTCAGGCTTGGTGAGTGGTGTGGGGGTCAGTTTGACTGTTTGTGTTTGTGTCTATTATCTAGGTTAACACAACAACCTCTTTTTTATGGCACATAAAAATGTGTTATTTACACATTTATCCATATGCACACAATATAAGCACAAAAGCATACACATTTACGTCCATGCAAATCTTTGTTTTCCCCTCTCCACTAGCTCACTCGGCCCCGCCCCCACATGTAACATTCATAAGTCGCCCCCAGTCTCCATCATACAATTTTAATTCATAATAGGGACAGAAGTAGGTCATTTGACAAACATGTCACATCTGCTCCAATCAAGGCTGCACCTCTTTTAGCATCTCTGCTAAAGACAAGAACGTAGGTTTCAGGCAGCAGAGAGTGGAAACCATACCTGAAATAAAAAGAGATACGCTGGTTTCTATGACTTGCCATTGGCATCTCAATCCTGCCAAGTAAGCTGTTAATACAGAGCAAGCTGCTTTCTTCTCAAGGCCTATTTCCTTTAGTTAGCCATATGGGCAGTTAACAAAGATTATATTCAGTTAATCCCTAGTTGTATGTAGTTATATACAACAAAAATATAATCATCTCATTGTGTTAAAGCAAGGACTCAAAGTATTAGCACAACACGTAAAAAACAAATACTGTGAAGAGGATAAGACCTTTGACAGTATTGCCTAAGCTTGGTTATTTTATATGTCATCCCAAAAATGTGCACAAGGATGCCTGAGATCTCAGTTGGATGTTGTAAATGCATCAGATACTGCAAGAGAAAAATTGCAAAATGCACAATGGCACTTACATCCCTGAGCAAACAATCTTGAAAAATGATATTCAGTTGCTACAGATTTTTGCAATTATTGGCTTTCTGCAGTCAAGATTTGAGAGGTTTTCCAATTCTTCAAGTAAATACAAAGAATTGAAAGTTTTTCAGGTTAGGAAAAAAAAAAAAAAAACATCAACAAAACACAGTTTTATGTAGAAATGGTGTTTGAAAAATGTTTCGGGGGAACATTAAAAGCTGTAAAGTGAAACAAAGAGGCCAGATGATTCTCAGAGTGACTCATGTGTCAGCTGGCCTCCCGTAGCGCTTGCTGTGCTTTAACACCGGCCCAGGGGAGGCCAAGAGTCTGCTGTCCTCATAGAGCCCTGCACGCCAGACTGCTACTCTGCATGGCCGTCTGTCTTTCCGCCAACTGGCAAGACTGATTACCCAAAACAACCGTGGATCCACATACCCATATGTAAACATCAGAATATATTGTATTGTTTACCAGGAGGAACAATATGTATACATTGTGTATATCTATGTTAAAATATTCAGATGTGAATTTCTGTGTGTTCATCTCCCAAAAAGTTCCCTGTGGAGAAACCAAGCCTGCAGTCAACGAGCTTTGAACACACCCACCACTGGAGACAACATGCAGGTTTTCAAATCCCCATGTCCAACAAGAGTCACTCGCTCGGCTTCCACACTGCTCCCAGCTATTAATTTGTAGCCATATCTTAACACGCTACAGTGACTTTAGCATGGATATATGCACTGAGCTTAAAATTGTCAAAAGGGAATTGTCAAAGTCAGTGTATTTGCTCCACACACGCAACTTGGCAAACCAATAATGAAACACAGGAGCCTTTCCACCAATAGAATATTCTAGAGTGTGGATGCGTGGGGTGGGGGAGAGGAGAGGAGAGGAGAGGAGAGGAGAGGAGAGGAGAGGAGAGGAGAGGAGAGGAGAGGAGAGGAGAGGAGAGGAGAGGAGAGGAGAGGAGAGGAGAGGAGAGGAGAGGAGAGGAGAGGAGAGGAGAGGAGAGGAGAGGAGAGGAGAGGAGAGGAGAGGAGAGGAGAGGAGAGGAGAGGAGAGGGGTTGAGGCACATTTCCAGACAACCTCTGTCACCTCCACTTAATGTTAGAAGAATATTTACCCATGCCTCAGTGCCCAACAAAAAAACACTGGAAGTCTTTCTTTCTCTCTCTCTCTCTGACTCCCTGTCTTTTTTCCCTCTTTCATTCCTCCTTACATTCTTTCTTTCTTACACTCAGTCTCTCTGATGTTTCCGTGTAAGCTAAAGTAAGCTAATTTACATGTTTTGCCCCTGCGTGCCACAGTATTTAGCATGTTCCTCTGAGAGGAAAGTCCTAATTATCAATCACTTCAAAAAAATGTTTCACATAATGATAAAACTTGTTTCTGCATAGGTTTTTACAGAAGTTCACACGTATGTTTGCACAAGCGGGGCGAAACTCACTAGGAATCACCATAAAATAGGAACCTGAAATTCAAAGTAACAGTAACAGTCCAAAAATGTTTCCCATAACTTGCATTCCTTTCTTTAAAGTCTCCGTCTTGAAGATCTGAGGAGGTCGTTTAGCAGAAATTGCACTTCATTTTTCGGAATGATCTTTTCAATAGTGTTGAATCGTGTGAAAATAATTGTGTTTTAATTCCCTCAGAATGAGCCATTCATATTCATACAGGTCATTCCACTTAGTCTCCACCACGCTGCACTGGCACGCCACCACAGTAGCCCGAAAAGAACAAAACAAACATCAGCTCTGTTGATTTTCAGTGGAGCTATTTTAGGTAATGACGGGTAAGTTTTTTTTTATGGTATTCAGTTGGCGCCAATCTGTATGCTGTCCAAACTAGAGTCATACTAAAGTTCTACTTTTTTAAAACAATGATTTTTTTCATGGGAAAATGTTTTGCAGCAATCTTCTATATATCATCTAAATATGGGTTGGCGATCTGACCAAAAGACTTTGTGTTAAAATGATGATTTATAATCTCAATGCTCTCCTGAAATTCAAAAGACTTATTATGATTCCATGATTAGTTGTACATATGGCTGCCTGAATAAAAAAGCCATTATTTCAACAAAAAACTAAGGGCCCAGTTTACAAATCTACATCCTATTTCCGCCTTAATCTCATCCGATGAGTTTGAACCAGAAATGTTGAATTGTTCCTCCGCTGCTTAGATTCCTCTTTCGGGAAGTTTGCCTGCATGCCACTTTTGTCGATACGCCCAGCTGGATTTTATTTGCAAAATGAACGTCGCAGTAATTGTGCCACCATCTAGAAATTCTGGACTATACTGTTATTCATTTAGTCCATAACACAATCTGTATGACTAATCTGAAACTAGGTGATGTGCTGAAATGAAGTCAATATAAGATAAGACCCACCCCCCCCCCCCACACGCACACAAACACACACACACACAACAAACTGATAAGTATGTCCATTTACTACCATAATATTGAGATATTTGGACAAAAATGGACCGTTGATTTGCGACTTGCAGAATGTTTGTGTATATGTCATGTACAGTACATCACAATCTATTCTGGTTCTCTCCACTGCATCCTCACTGTCTCGTCAAACACCATGATAGATGTCAGATTCGTTAGCGGGAGATGCACTTGCGTGTGTGCCTGAATTAGCAGTCATGCCTGTCTGCTTTAAGTTACTGGGAACATGCCATCACTGACACAGCATTTTTCTTGCTCACATTAGCAACTGAGAATATTCAGGAGTTGATTATACCAGGGGGAAGGAAACGTCTTTTGATGAGCCAGCCAACTTCTCGCACACACCTATTACACGCGCGGATGTCATAGAACAGCCTGTTGAAAATGTTAGCAACATGCAAACACCCCGTTTCTCCTCTAAACAAGAACAATCAAATCCCTTAGCTGTCCTTGCCTTAGTTCCACCTTTTAGCAGTGACAAGACCAGAAGGTGGAGCGAGGTAGATGGAGGAAGGGGAGCTTCCTGCTTGTGTCCTATTTGTGCCAGTTGCCAAACTCTATAAAAACCCACTCTAGTTATGTCGCCCACCCACTGACCACTTCCACATTTTTATACACTCTGTATTGCCAGTGGGAGATAGAGAGAAGAGATATGCAACCCAGCTGGGTTTATTCTTTTACAATTATGCAAAAACCACTATTTCACCCAGAGAACACATAAATCAAATGGCAACACATTCAATAGCTGAGCGGGTTTCCATGTTTTTAACTCAAACTGAGGTGGTTTTTATTCTTTTTCAAGTCTTAAATAAAATAGTAGACTTGGTTAAATATCTGTCTGCATATTATTGTAATATCTCTAGAAGCAACACAATTAGCTACCATAGATACAAGTTAAAACACAAATAGAGGACACCAAGATAAGAGCCAAATAAAAAAAAATTAAAAAAATAAACACAGATATTTGCTTCTCAAAAAAAGAAATACTCTTGTAAAAACTCTTGTAAAAGGGAAGTCACCTTGACAAGCAAAACTAACCAGGATAATTCAGAAACAGCCTTCTCTAAACCTGTGGCATATTCAACCTCTTAAAAATTGAATGCAAGTTACCCATTAATATTCTTGAAGCACATGTTTTTATTGTGAGGAAGAGTGGAGTCTATTTAGAAAAGCAAGTGAGTTGGAAACAAAAATTAATGGGGAAAAAGTGACCACACGCATACAATGAATTTCAATTACCTTCCTTTGCTGTCTACGCTGAAACACTAGGTCTACACTGTGTATGGAAAGCAAAGAAAACTTAACAACTCAGCTTCAAAATTATATATACATGAGAAGCTGAAAAACAACCTGCATCATCAAATGAGATTCAAAATGTAGAATTTATCATCTGTAAAAGCATAGAATAGAAGCACTCTAGTCTATGTAGACAGATGCTGCATGAGAGCAACTTGTGTATAGTAAGTTAGTTTTCTTAAAATAATTAAAATTTTAAACACACAAATACACACACACAAAAAAAAATCTTTCATGTTCTTAAAGGCTTGATTAAGACTCATTTAGTGAATGAGGATATATGAATATGCTAATCCAGCCCCGCCCACATAGTTTGTGCTAGCTTTGCCTTTAGCTTGCGGTAGCTGCTTATTTAATCTGTTGGGACATGCAAATTAGCTGTGAAGCTCAACCCTGCAAGTAGTGAGGATTGGTTAGTATTTTACATAGCACATACAGGGTGCCGGAACTTGCCTTCAGACAGTTGGTAATCGACAGAGTCAAAGCAAAGATCCTCAGCTATAACGTTAGTGGCTGATTTTGCTCATGATATGTCTTGTGATGCATAAAACCATCTCATAGACAGGTCAACAAGGTTAAAATTTTGCTTTTTTAACAGAGGGGGACTTAACTTAGATCTTATTGTGCATGAATGCATTGAACTGATCATATTTGTGAGTGGAGTTCATACCTTCCATTTATGTTCAACTGAAAGAGGCAATTTTTAACTGACAAATGTGAAGTAAGCACAGCTTTCTCTTACAGCATTAAATCACAGTAAAATTGTCATGATGAACTGGGCCAGTATGTACCCTGCAAGTGTACGCTCTGGTGGAATCCACAGACCTTGCAATAATTTAACACCATACGCAAGCATAAATAGCATACTTAAACTCATCCAAATGCATTAGGACAACATACGTGTAGTTATAGACGTGCAGAAATTTGTATCAACAATCCTACAATTGACAGCCGGACAGAAACTGCCCAAATATGGAGTACTAAAACAGTGATGTTTCAAATGAGAACAACAGTAACCTTTTTTTGGTAACGATTGCTGCTGTTGCTATGTGACTAATGGAAACACATTTGGAGTGAAAAAAGACTGAGGCATGCCAGCTGAATCTGAAGGATGTAATAGATGACTTTGCACAGCTTGTAATGTAAGTTGAACTTTTGTTTTGGCCTTGATGCAGACAGTTGCACTGAATCAGTTATTGTCCGTGTCATCAACTGTCAGTGAGTATGATTTTATCTATGGTGCTTCCACGTCAGATTTTGACACACGACTTCCGGTCTGTTTTTCTTGGTTTTCTTTAAAGTGTATTTGTTGCTGCTGGTATTTGTTTTTGAAGTTGCCTTTTTTTTTACAACATTACAGAAGTTTTCTTATATTAATGTGGTGATAATTGTGAGAAGTGTTCAGAACAAACTAGGTTATACACTAAAAACATGTTTGCTTTTTTAAAATCACAATTTGATTTTGAGTACCTTAATAATAGAATAGATGAATGCTGAGATGTACATGTTTCTCCTTAGAAGGCCCATATACAAGTACTCCATGGCACTCTATAACACTGTGTATCATATAGGGAAGATCATTCAAAAGAGGTAAAAAAAAGTAAAAAGAGAACTGAACAAAAAACTTTGTTGAGAATTTCAAATGATAAACTATAAACATGAAATAATTCAGTTTTCATCTATGGGAACTAAACTTTGAACTAGTCTTTGATAAAAAAAGACAACTTTCACCATATTTATTTGACTCTTTAACACACTTTACACCTCTTTTTTCCTCTTGAAAGTGTGAAATGCACAACAGTTGCAAACATATAGCCAGTTTCACACGTGCACGTTCTTCTCTTGTTCTGACTCATTATTACTGCGTGTACGCGTCTGTGTGTCTGTGCAATGCTGCTTTTCACTTCCAATGGCAGTGGGGGCTTAACATGTGATGAGGGCTCAGTGCTGGGAGCAGAAAAACTTCTAGCTTCTAGTCAAAAAGGGAAGTGCACTTCAAATGTGTTTCCATTAGTCACATAGCAACAGTAGCAATCTTTACCAATCCTTTCCAAAAGCGCTTGTTTAAAAATAGGGTTACTGTTGTGAAAAAGGACAACTTTTCTGAGTAGGGCTGGAATGGTTGTTAGGTTATGCTTTAACGTGACATTTCTATTCTGCAACATCTCTGTCTTAAACGCCTTTACATTTTATGGATTCAGAGGAATCTAATTCTGTTGAACATGTGTAAGCCCATAAGAGAATAGAAATTGAACGCAGAGTTTTCTTGATATTCCAGCATCTCCTTTTAACCAGTAATGTAGGTGTACAGTGTCTATTCCATGTCAATCTGTCAACCAGCCAAGTGTCCTGCTACATGTTAACATGCAAGTCCCTATCCACTGGGCATTAACATGCAGGGCGAGCAGCAGTTAGGTGGGTCTGAGCAGAGCCCAAGGCAGGTGGCAGATAGTCAATGTGCACGCTCCTAAATCATTCATGTTGCTGAGTTGAGGAGATTGTGTTTGTGTGTGAGTGCAAAGCAAAAGCAACAGGATTGCAAGATAAGAATGAGGCAAGTCGGAGAGACTATTAATTAATATTCTGTAGCCTTTTTTAGATTTCACAATAGTTCACAGGCATAATTCATTTTGTTTGTTATTACCATGTAGATCATTAAAAAGATAAAGAAATGTAGGAGAAAAAAACTGGGTGTCGAGTGGGTAGGGACTGGGTGTTGATGGAACTGGAAGGTGAAACTGACATTCTTGAGAAGAGGCAGGCCATGCAGGCTTTGGTAATGAATTAGTATGCATGGCTGACGCCACACAATGACCTCGAGCAAGGAGCTGACATGCCATAGACACTCGGCCGAAACTAACACTAACACCACAAATTATTACCTTTTCATTATGGAAATTAGCCCTTCCTTCTCATTCATCCCACTCTGTCTCTGCCTCGCTTCTCTCACCTGCTCTTTTCTATTCCTCACATCTCTCCACTTGCTCTCGTATATTGGAGGAAGACTGGTGTTGACTCTGAAAAGCAATTACCTGTCATTTACCTGTCTCTCTCTCTCTCCCTTGGATAATGAATTTCAAGTGAAAGGTGAAATAATTATCTTTTCACTCACCAAATCAAAGCTGTAGGCGGGATAGCCACTGTCACAATATGTGACGTGCCATATGGGATTAAAAGATTCTGTGCAGCGCATACATCCACATACAGTACACACCCACAAGCAGTGCAAGTTGTTTTCTGAACTGCTGTTGCATGAATACTTCAACTTCAGTCTAGATTGTGACAGAAGCCATTTTTCTGTTCTTTCTGATTGCCTGTATGATGTTAAAATTCCAATGTGGTAGAGAAACTCACGTGGAGATAGATTTCTTGTAGCAGCGACAAACTGCCTTCCTGACAGTGAAAGCAAGACATTGATATCTTCTTACGAAACTGGATCATTGCAGAGTCAGATTCCAATACCCGACATCAACATTTGTGATCGCAAGTGAAATTGATGGGGACATTGGTTTTCATTGGGGAAATCTGAGAGGGCCACAGCAAACAGTCTATCGGAACAGCAGAAAAGATATGAGGCTGCTCTACAGTGTGGATTTATAGTACGTTTGCTGCAAGGTTTGATTTGGACTATGATGACAAGAGTGCCACCTATCAAACCGTCAGAAAGTATTTTTCCAACTTTATCTTCGGTATGTTTATAGTCATGGGTTTTCACAATCCCTACACCTTTGATTGATCACAGTTATCTAACAGTACATAAATGCCATGACCACCTCAGTTTACATATATAAAAATAGCTGAATGAAAGAAATGGCAATATATTTCCATCGCTGTTATATTGTATTTCACAGATACATCACTTTCTTGCACTGCTTTCTTCCTCTATGGTTTAATGGCACCAAAAGCGCCCGATGCGAGATGTAAAATGAAACGCATCAACTTGCTATCTGGAGAAGGTAAGACTGAGGATCTAACAGATAATTTTGCACTTGAGGGACGAGTGCATTTTTTTAACTTTTTTTGATCTTCATATTTTATATATTTTACATGTAAAAATGACAGAAAACTTCAAAAAGTGTAGTATAAATTTCTTAAAATGTAAAAAAACAAACAAGGGTTTTCATTTTTGTCTTAAGTTGGTTCATGATATAGAAACAAACTCTTCTCTTAATAGTGAAGAGATTTAAAACTGCAGCAGCACTTCTGCTAGTCCTCTCTAAGAATAAGGAAGACGGAGGCAGAAAAAGACTGTTCAGTATCTTGAAATGAAATAAGTATGTATGGATGGCACCTTAATGGAGAATTTGTGTCATCAAGGGTTTATCTTGAGGAGCTTAAACTCTAATCCTACTGATTTAAGCAAACTGACACATCTGAAACAAAAAAGGTCAGTAGCGCCATTACCATTTAAATAAACGTGGAAAAAAAGTGAACAAAATCAATTGATTTATCAAGCAATTCTCCACCCTTGAAATTTTCCGAGTGAGTGATTCTTCTTGTTCATAAAGAGTGTGATTACAACTATTACCAGGCTTCCATTTTAACAGTGGCACAATTTTTTTTGCTAATTTTTGTACAACAGTAAATAAACAAAAATGTCAAGATTGTGACAACCATCTCCCCTCCATTTGTGACTTTTTAAGAGAAAAAAAAAAGTTTTTCACATCACACAATTAAGCCGATTAAAAAGAGAACTCCCAAAGTTGTCTTGCCACGTTTGACAACGTGATTTTCACTCCAAACACAACAGAGTTCATTTTACTTCAGAGGAGAACACCTGCGTGAACATGACTTTTCCTTGAAGATTTTCCTTGAAAGAGCTCTAATTAAAAACCAGTCATATGGATGCAGGAGACATACACATCTTAAACACAGTTACACAACCTCCTCAATGACTTGATTTATTTATAGCTCAATACATATTTGACCTGGTGTCAAGATATGCCGCAGAGCAACGGCAATTATGCAGACATTAAACCACAGTTTCTACAACCAGAAAAGACCTGCTCTATAAAGATCGTTTTATTGCTCTGATACAAGTTTGAGTTAGTTTGTGTATGTGTGTGAATTTAGTACAAGGAGGGAGGGATTGTATAAGCTTTAACAGCAGGCATTTGCTAAAAGTGAAAATAAAATAGGAAGATAGAGAGAAGGAACAAGATGAGCAGAGCACAGATGAATAGAAGCAGAAGAAACATGAGGAAGCTGCAGCTGCTTGTTGTTTCTCCCTGTGGCACCTTCAACTTCTAGCAGCGGGCAACGAAAGGAGCTTAAAAAATTGAACACTGTTGCGTATGGACAATCACCTGCGCCCCGAGCCTCCAAAATGACGGATGAACGAGAGGGGGGAAGAGTAATGGAAGGGAACAGTAACGGGCGGTGTGAGAAATCAAACACAAGCAAGCAAGTAGAGACCGAATAGACAAATATTAATATTTGAATGGTTTTCAGAAGGTTTAACACGTTCACAAACATTACTTTATCGGGTCTAACCTTACCTTTTCTCACCCACACAGCTTTGTGTATGATCTTGGAATATCCTTACATCCACAATCAATTCTATGTGTGTGTATGCATGTCAGTGTGACAGTGTATATGGTTTACTTATAGCCCAAAGCATGATGCCTCTGTCAATATCTAATCACTGTGAAAAACTACACTCTGTGAGCTAAAAGCGAACCCCAGAGAGGATGAGACATTTATCAGTGCTTACAAGGCTTCCTTAGAGTTGACTGGGACACAAATGACCATACAAGGCACATAAACTGTTTATTTTCATGGCATCAATAGAGTCACCTATTTCTATTACATCATAAGAGCAAAAAGATGAAAATTCCCATTTCTTCCAAGATAATAAAATGCATTGCAAATAATGCCATTAAAGAAGACATCATCTAAATGTCTTGGAATTTCTTCCACTATGCTTACCGTGACGAATAAAAGAATCTGCTCTGTTTTGCTGTTTGCATTATAGAAGAATAAAGTAGTGGAGGTTGCTTGTTACGACAGAATATTTTTCTCACTAGAAAACAAGTTTCAAAGCTTTGCTTTAATAATATACTCAGTATTCCTGGTCACAGAACAGCTATCTCAGTTTTACTCAAACTCATATAAAACACTTATGAACTCAGACCATTCTCACTCCGGTAGCATCTACTAATATTTTACAGAGAATAGCTATGCTTTAGATCAGTTTTCAGCAAGGATGGTCAATGTGGTGATTCGGTATATTTCACAACCACACAATCCCTTCCGAATCTAAACCGAGTAGTTATTTGTTCTTAAATCAATCAAACTAAGTTTTTTTTTTTTAAAACCTGAGCCTGAACAAGACTGTCGTTTTCAAAATGTGCCCATGTGGCATTTGTTCATGTAGGCAAATACATTGATATTTACCTTAAAATAAGATGCAACTTCTAGTTCTAGTAGTAGTGCGGAGCCAGTCTGTGGAACCTTGAGATTCAGAAGTGATGCAGTGCAAAAATTTATAATATACCACTTGCTTGAATCACAATTATATTTTTGAGGTAATTTTAGATGGTAAATATTTGTTCTTTCACACAGCCTCCATAGCGTTTAGCTTAAATTGCCCATTAGGAAACCACCTGATTCACCACCAATACTCTGCTAAAAGTAGAATGGGAGGCAGAGCCTTCAGTTATCAGGCTCCTCTCTTGTGGGAAGCAGACACCCTCTCTAACTTTAAGAGTAGCCTTGAAACTTTCCTTTTTGATAAAACTTATAGTTAGGGATCGCTCAGCTGACCCTGAAATATCCCATAGTTATGCTTCTATAGGCCTAGACTGCTGGGGGAGCTCCCAAGATGCACCTTCCCTCACTTTGTCCTCTTTTTTCGCCCTTTTATTTCCTCATATGATATTATGTACATTTGGCATTATTGATGTCATTAACTTGTGTTTCTCTGTTTCAGCAGGTGTCCTTTGAATGGTGTTACGGTGTTTGTTGTCCCCTCTTTTCTGTCCTCTCAAACCCCAGTTGGTCGAGGTGGATGGCCACCCTTCCTGGGTCTGTCAGAGGTTTCTTCCTGTTAGAAGAGAGTCGTTCCTCTCCACAGTCGCCTCATGCATGTTCAGGAAGGGAGCAATCTGTTGGTTTCCTTAGCTAGGAAATAGTTTTTTAATTTCAAGTCACTAACACAGTGTCAGGCAGGCAGCTATGGCTGACTATTTACATGTATTTATCGTCCCACTTTAGATACAGGTGACAGTCAGGGCGGTTACATGCGGGTCATTGGATCAGATTAATGACTAAATTACAATAAGATTGAGTTATTCAGTTCATGTAGACACCTTAATCTGACAAGAAATAGAATCAGAATTACTTGCGATCGAATTAAGACCCTGGGATAACTCAATCCAAATGCCCACTGAACGTGCATGTAGACGACAGTGGATCGGATCGAGCGTTCTGAGCATGCTCGAGATTTTTTTCCTGTGATCGTCACCCGGAAGTCAAAGGAGACGATATTACTGTTGTTGTCGCCGCCATCAGAAAGAAACAAACAACACGATGGAAAATGCGCCGTTGTGCATTGCGTTTGTGCCATAACCATGCTTATCACAAATGTAGAGGGACATAGCTTCATCTTGCCCTTCGTTCGCCATCTTTCTCAAATTTCGTTGTTGTTGGTGGTGAAGACGTCAACCGGAAGTGGCTCTATTAGCGATATTTGAAATGGATACAGCGCTACCTATCGTACTGGGGTATTGCATGCTTTGTGCCAGTGATTCGATTCATATATCCAAGGATAATTACCCTTGCTCAGATAAGGAACATAACCCAACTATTGCTATAATCGAGTTAATCTCATCATGTAGACCCACTGACTGATGCAAGTTTCTCTAAAATGTAAAGATTTAAACACTCAAGTTTGCTCCAAACTAACAGGCATTGTTTTGCCAGAAACCCCACTTACTAACAGTTTCATTATATTCTCTCTCTGAGTGAGTTCACCCCTTTCATATTCATAAAACACCAACACGGTGCCTGTTACCTTTGCACTGCTCGGCATTATCTTTGTAATTCGAACAGGTTGAGCTCAGGCTGAAGGCAAGCAATCATCTTTGCACATATTTATAAAGAAGAAACTCAGGCATCAGTCTATAGACATCCTCAGAACTTCTCTATATTTTATTGAGAGAGCTGTTTTGTACCTCCATGACTCATGCCAGTCACATTGTTGGGTCAGAAAAAGGCAATTAATTCTGAATTAATCAAGAAAAATCCCCTAACGGCCCTACTGTTAGTTTGTGTCTCATTTTAAAATGATATATGTACATATATAAAGCTCATTTTAAAATTAACATGTTTTTCTGTTTACTTTAAGACACTATGAGCACACTCACAAATACACTTAATATAGCAAGCTATTAAAAAAAAAAAAAAAAAACTTTTTTTTAGAAGACTCCATTTTAAAAAAGTTATGGTACAGCATATTGAAAGAAAAATGAACAGACAGACAAACAGCACAGTGAGAATGCAATGCACATAAAAAAGAAAGAGGTTCTCACACCTGATATGCATCTGAGCTATAGGCTCTTTGATCTCTGGAGAATGGCTTGGCTTTGGGAAAGCTGACTGGAGAAAAATCCATGTTACAATCGCACAGGTGCACACGAGCACACAAAAAAAAATGTTTTATTACTTTTAACATTAGTCAGTCGATGAACCTCGTAGTGAAGGCAAAATATTTCCTCAATTCTTCACGTCATGTCAACCATGACATAGTTAGCATGCATCAACCTCATTAACACAAAGCACACTCTTTCTGTTTTCCCCGATAAAAACATTTGTTCCAATTGAGAGAATCTTTATCTGATAATGCGTCTGCAGTAAAAGGTTACCTCTTACTAATGCTGTTTTGTTTGATATTTTCCACCAAAAGACTCTTGCTTTCTGCCTGTTCCATCTCACTCATGCCCTACTTTTCCAAAGGCAAAAGTTGATATTATGCAAATACTCACTAATGCTAATGTTTGAAGGCAGACACAAGCCTTATTTGCATATGGCAGCACACTCAGCCAGTGAAACAGCATGGCATGCTGACCCTGGTCAGGTTGCCGGGGGAACAAGCTTCCACACCCCACACACACGCACACACACAAAAGAGAACCAGTGAGAAAGAACTACTACAGCATTCCTCCGTTAAGATGCACAGCACCAATACCAAATTTAGAGTTCACAACTTCATCAAATGTACCATGTTAACTTTGCCTATTGACCACATGGTCCTGTGATACTGGTGGCACAAAATGACACACTTAATGGGCTGCTTTTGTGTCCATCACAGCCACTTAGTTCAGGCTTTGATATGGAAATTGTTGGATTACTGACAACAATTGCTCATTCCTCTTTAGTTAATTTTACAATAGAATCACAAAAAAACTAGGGTAAGTTTCGCTTCCTCTTGCCACCATCTAAATAAAGACATTTCCATTTCCAAAAGTCAAAACAACATTGTTCTTTTCCAAGTGACACACACACACACTGTAAACACATTTACAGCACAGTCAGATAAAGCAGCGTGCAACAAATGCTGATACATGAAAGCATGGCTGGGTAGGCAGCATATGTTGATACGTGTGTGCTTTGCTTTCAGGATAATGCAGGTTTGCTATCTGTTTTCTGAAAAAAAACAAAAAAAAACAACGGCTGACAAGGATGGATGTTCTGGATTCGAGCTGCTTAAGGATTATGTGAATGGCTCCTCTCTGCACACTATAAGCCAATAAGACCTTTACTTGGACAGTAAATTTGGACGGCTTGGGTACAACTTTCAGGAATCCCCTCAGTCGCAGCATCTCTGCATAAATCAAAGCTGACACAGAAGTCGAAAAAATAATAACACGCAGCGAGGGAGACGGGGGAAAAAAAAAAGAAGGAGTGGAATGTAGGAGTCGATTGGGTGGATGGGATTCACAGAAAGGTTGGTTGCACATGTTCAACCGCTCGGATTCAGAAGCCACAGCTGGCATTACAAATTTTCTTCACGTAAGCCAACACAAACAAGAATGAGGTGCTGCCTCAGCCTGACATAATTTTATAGTATGGCATTTTCTCCGGTGTATTATACAAACCTATGTCACATATAGGCCAAGGTTCTCCTTTTTAAAGGCCATCTTGTGATTCGATCTCACCACCTGAGAATCAGTAAGTTCTCATACAAGATAAATGGCTTATGCCCATCAACATTTTAACCTTAACTCCAATCTTTATTGGATTTATCTTAAATAACACCTCATAAACCAATGTTCTATTCACAATAAAGCAAAACATGTCATATGGCGAAAATGAGACATTTTACTAACCTATGAAAAATGTTAGCTTATGCTGAAAATGATGGGAGCAAAAAGTCTCAAAAACATTGTGACAGATGTAACAAAAGGCTGAGGAAGTAAGTGTTTTTTACGAAAGAAACAGCGGGAGGAAAATGTTGCAACTAATATGGTTAATTGGCAACAGGTCAGTAACATGATTGGGTATAAAAAGAGCACCTAGGAGAGACAGACTGTCTGAAGCAAAGATAGGCAGATGTTAACAAATCTACAAAAACTGCGTCAACAGATTTTGGAGCAATTTTAGAATTACGTTGCTCAGTGCAAAAGTCTGAAGTTTTGGTTTTCCCATCATCTATAGCACAATACAATCATCAAAAGATTCCAAGAATCTGGAGACATCGCTGGGAATAAGGCGCAGAGCTGAAAAATCAACGTAAAATGCTCGTGAGCTCCGAGTCCGCAGGTAGCATTGCATTAAAAACAAGTTAAAGCTCTAATGCAAGGAAGATGCATGACACTGTCCAAAAACCCTGCCGTCTTATCTGGACCAAAGCTCATTTCAAAGGGACTGAGGCAAAAGTGGAAAGCTGTTCTGTGGTCATATGAATCAGAATTCTGGAGTCTGCGTCCCTGATGGTATGGAGTATATCTGTATATCTGTATATCTGGAAAGGCCCCATCAATGCTGAAAGGTTTATACAGATTATAGAGCAGAAGGCATTGCATATTTTAGAAAGACAACACTAAACCTCATACTGTATTCATGAAAATAGCACGGCTTTGCAGCAGAAGCAAGAGTTCTATATCAGAAAAGAATGAGACAGCATTCCTCAACAACGGTCCAGCAACTGGTCGCATCAGTTCTAAGATGTTTATTATTTATTGAATATATTTATCTATTTATTGCTGTTGTTAAAAGAAGAGGCAAACAATGACCTGTCCCAACTTTTTTTGCGACATATTGCTGCCACTAAATTTAAGATGAGGTAAAAACTTTTCATGAAACTGTAAAATGTCTCACTTTCCACATTTGATGTGGGATTTTTTTGTTCTATTGCAAATAAAATATTGTTTTATGTATCTGTTTTTTATTTACATTTTTTCTCATTTTCTATTTTTCGGAATTGGGATTTTATATTTCTATTTATTATGTCTATGACATCTGCCCTCAGACAAACACTTGCAAAAGTGGCCTAAACTGCTTGTCTGGTAGTAACTGCTACAGGAGGTGTTCCAAAAAAAAAACAACACACACACACGTGCGCATACACACACATACCTACACAGACGCTTATGACCTTCTACTTATCAAAACGTTGCATTAACCTCTATTGATTGTGAACAGCGTAACTCGCACAATAACTGTAACCTTCTCGAAATGATGCCTCAACCTGACTTTCACCTTTAACCCCAATCATGGCCCCACACATGATATTTTGCCTCGTTAGAGCCGGGCTTTGGTCCCCGTGAAAAGCACTGGTCTCAAGAAGGTCAGCGTCAACAATGGAAAATATCCTGAAGGTAACAGGAATGAGCACATATACACGAAGAGAGCCACAAGATAACAATAATCATGTCGAAATTGCTATCTATTTGACATGAATTGACACAAACGGACTATGAATACTAAGACTAATTTAGGTGATTGGAGTGACTTTTTTGTAACACTTCTTCTATAGAAAACGTATGTTGGTCTCACATATAAACATTTTAATTTCCCCCGCATTTGATACACACTTCAGAAGACATTTACATTTTACCAGTCAATAAAAATTGACTGTCGAGATAGGTTGGCTGGGTCAAGTAGCATATCCCCTGTACTGTTCAACTGAATCAACAAGTGGTATAGTGACAGTGGCTGATATGTCATTAAGCTCGGTTTTTAGGGATCGGACTTGTTAAGAATTTAGCAATTCCGGTTCCATTATCAATATCGCTTATCGATTCGGTTCCTGATCGATTCTCATCCAGTTATTTACATTATAATTTTTTTTCAGCATGAGAAATACAATGTGTGGTGGGAGTGCGTGACAAAAGACAGAAAAGCGTGACTGTCATGCTTAATGCGTGAGACTTGACAGCCCTGTGTTACCTGGGACTTTTGAGACGGAAGACACTGTGCCACAAGCTCCCCCGTGAGAGTCGCCACCATCAATTAGCAGCGTGTCAAAGACTTTACATTTGTGCAAAGTAATTGCAGGTTGTGTGGTCAAATGTTTCAGTATGTTGGAGGTATTTCCCACCTTTGATGTGATCAAAGCTCTGCACGTGTTGCAATTGGCCCTAATATTGTCCTTTTGGTGAAATATAACCAAACTTTGGGGGAATTCTGCCTCGACGCCATGTTGGAAACATAATGAGCTAAAATATGAAGCGTGCACACGGCGTCATCGCACAAATGAGTCAGACGTTAGCAGAACCTATAAACGGAATTAACGATTCCATGGAATCGAACTACTGGGAGCCGGCTCTCTTCGAGAACCGGTTCTCAATTCCCATCCCTATTGGTATTTATTCAAAATGTTGCTTGTTACTGCAAAGGGTGGAATTGTTCAAGATCCTAAGGAAAAAACTGACAGAAAACACAATGGGGAGGGTGTGACTGAATATTATATTAATGTAGTAAAAGTAAATGAATACAGTTTATTGGTAAACTGTTTTATAAACTTACTTAAACATTGTGTTAAATAAGGTGGCTGTCTTTAATGCTGGAGGATTTGTTTGAATAGTTTCATACTCAGAACAAATGCTAGATTCACCCATTCTTAGGGAACTGAATCAATACAAGATTAAAATCCCTTGATGAGAGAGTAGTCTGAGAATTTTACAAACAGTAAAACAGCAGGATGAGCTTTCATTCGCACATCACTGCAGGCAACATAAAAGGCCCGCTGCCGAGGGACATCATGACATAATATTCCTGTGAGGGAGCTAATGATAAATGTCACACAAAGGAGTAATGAGAAAGACAGAGGGAGAAACTCAGCAAAACCAATCACATTTGCAAATCTGGTCCTGGATATGCATGGATCTTCCATTAGTGAGTACAACTTCAACTGATGGCATGCTCAAATGGCAGCAGCGGGACTATACACCCCACCACCCTGAAAAATTGAAAATCGAGTCAAAAATTGTCCAGCTCAGGGAACATGATAAAGAGCCCAAGGCCTTGACCCAGACTTGCAGCCTCCCCAGATCCCAGTCTAATTGAGAATCTGTAGAAAGCTTGATCTACAGAGGCCCCAACCCACAACTCACAGGACCCAAAGGATCTTCTACCAAAGCCCTGGTGCCGAACACAACAAGACACGTGAAGAGGTCCCATTTACTAGCTCTTTATGGGTCAGAGCTGTTTGGGAATTATAGGAGGACATGCTAAATACTAGGTGTGCTTTTAATGTTATGGATGATAAGGGTCTATTTAACTATACTTTACTATTCTGACACAGTTTTAAGTCTTGTCAATGATAAGCATAGATAACTTCCTGTGAAAGCTGGGCTTACACTTTGATATGAAGAAATTACATGGATTGATGCATTTTGTGAAATAGATTTTTACAGGCAAGAAAAACATACTGGTTAAGGAAATTTAAGAAAGGTCACAGATTTCTGAGCACCGTGGCAAAGAGCAGCCTAAATTCCCCTTTACTTCTAAAAATACTTATAAGTCTTCCTCTTTCGCCCCACGCAAATGAATTTCACAGATTCATTATACCTGGCCGACAAGGTTAATCAGCTCATTTTTGGTAAAGAAAAAAAATATTTCAACATCCCAGCAAATGGAGCTTCACACTTTTTAAACTTTCAAACGGACATTAAAAACAATTTGAAAACATTTTTTTCTAATCTCTTGAATCTCGACTGCAAGATGTTGATGGCAGTTTTAATTTAGTTATCTGAATAGGCTCTGGTGGGAGCAGCAAGTTAAAATGAAAGCTGGAATGGCTGGAGGCACTGAGTATGACTTTGTAATGCCACACACCCTTTAGTCTCTGTGTTGTAAAGAACATCCATTTATTTGTCACATGTCTAATTCAAGACTGCAGCATATGCACTTTCTTTTCCATTCTTTTACTGTTATTTCTAGTTTATGAGTTTTCTTTCATTAGAGTGGCTTTTTAATTACTGTTCCTTCTCTCTTTATGGCCTTGTTTTTCTCTTCCCCCCTTTTTTTTTTTTTAATCAAAGTACTTCTTTGATAGTTTTATAAGTTGCACCAGTGGCTGTGTGGTAAGCAGATTAATAGGAGAGTAATGTCATTAAAATGGTAATGTGTAGACTTGGGCGAGATGCTGAAAACAATAATACTCCATTTGATTAATGACACTCTAACGCATGAGCATGTACGCACACATGCACTCACGCACACACACAAAGTACTCCAGGGGATTCACCTTTATAATAGAAGCTTTTTTTGTTTGATAGCTTTAAGTACATTTATGCACTGGCTTTTTGGTAAATGCATGCATAAAACGGTCATTGGGAGTTTAATTTTTCCCTTTTTTTCTAGTCAATAAAATGGTAATTAGATTGCATGTATACAGCTTTTTGAACTAAAAAAGAAAAAAATGTTCAAAACATTGTCTAAGGATATATATACGGGTCCCAAGACATTAGATTAGTGGACTACCTCCTACCCTTCCAGAAAAATGAGGAAAGAAAAATCTAAGTAAACAAAGGCATTACTGAAAATACTAAATGAGCAGGCAGAGTGAAAAAAAAAATGGAAAACACGTGTGCAAACACACGGGATACCAGCTAGCGCAAAGTAGAGATGGCTTTATACAATGTTATTGTGGATAGCTTTTTTTTTATGAAATCTGGAGCTTTCTTTCTGCCATGTGTAGCTCATGGTTTCCAACCACAAAGACACAGAGTGGGTAAAAAAAAAAAAAAAAAAACAGCCCAAAGACAGAGAGAGCAGAAAATACCAGTTGGAAGATGTTTTGATGACTACAAAGGGAAGATTCCAGACTTCTAGCCTCTTTCTTGTTTTTCCACATGCCATCATTTTAGTACAATGCGAAATAGCACATCGGTCAGAGTCAACATATAGTAAATATAGTAAATATATTCAAACAATGGTAACTTTGAACAAATCTAGTCGATGATTTTGATGTGATGCCCAAAAAAAACATAATAAAGACATTCTGTGATTTTTGTAATCATTAAAACACAATTCTTACTTCATCAGTCTTGATTCAAATAGTACTGGATACATTACTAATTTCCTTGATATCTGTCTCATTGTCATTTAACTATCATATTCTAACAGATGCTGCTCAGTATAATAGTTTTAGTCATCATTTCACTAATTTGAATATTGTAATTTGAAAAAGATCTTGGAGTAGAATCGAAATCCTCAATTTGAATCCTCACTGTCTCGACATGAAAAAACATGATTGGTTGTACTTTTGGGTCAAAGTTTATTGCTTCTCTCAGTCTCCCAGCATCAAAACAATTCTGCACTCTATGTCTGCCTGAAATAGCTCCGCAGAAATAAAATTAGCTGCTGGGCTACTGCACCAGAAACAGGACAACATCCCGTATCCAACACTGTGGGCAAAGCTCAAACACATTGTGATATGTCTGCTCTTCTCACTTCTACCAACCCATAGTTAGGATGAGTATGCACGGATGGTAGTGCTTTTCATCATTCAATCTAATGAATTGTGAGAATGTAAAGATTTATACAATATCAGCACTTTAAAAAAACGCGGTAAAATATGCTCAAAGATCCTTTCTTTTTTCCAAGCATAAACACACACAAACACACACCTCTGGGCCTCCCTCTAGGATGAAGTTAAGGCCTCTCAGCCTGGCTGGCGTCAGGCGAAGGTAGTAGTCACTGATCATTTAATAGGCCTGGCCCCTGACAGACAGCGCTCGTTTCATCAACCTGTCAGGGGGCCCAAGCTGATCCCACACAGCCATTTTGGCTCTGGCTGGCTGCACGCACGCTGAGAGGCTGACAAAAACAGCCTATACAGAGCCTCAAATATTCTGTCTCTGTCACTACAGGTAATCATCTAACCATTCAATTGCAAATTCCACATGAATATAACATCAACATAACAATTTTTTTCTATGACAAATGCACACACATACAAACACACACACAAAACTCCAGTCAAATCCATTAGATTTGTGCTTGCAACATAGATTACACAGGTTGGGTGACAGTAGGCTTTCGCTGACTGGAGACAGACGCCTAAACAAAAAACAAGAGAAGACATAACACAAACCCTCAGTGTTGGAATTCTTCCACTTTGCACTACACTGTGCCACAGGCTAGAAGTCATGCCGCATTTGAAACACAATGAAAATAGAATGTGACTAAAAGAAAGCAAAACAATATCAGCCTCCCAACCACAACTGTGCCTACAGCAAGAGAAAATGACATGTTTGAGCACTTAAGCACACAATACACACACACACACACGTATGAGTGTAATACCCCTGCACGCATTACACACATACACATGTACGTGTGTCATGCCCCGCTACTAAAACAAACCACGAGAACAGGGAATAAAAGGCAGAAAGGGTGTGATGCAGCATCAGCAAATACACCTCAGCATGCCAAATGAGTTATGTGTGACCCTGGCCAAAGGTGAGAGCTTATGGGTATGTGAGAGAGCCACCGTGCCACATGCGCTCTCAGCTCTGACTGAGCTGAGAGTGCATGTGGAATTGCTTGTGCTTCTTTGCATGCTTAGTAAGCATATGCGAAAAAAAAACAACAACAAACCCCACATATATTGGGGAAGATACTGGTTTCTTGATTTTCTTTTGTACGGGCTCTATTTTCTGCCCAAGTAATCAATTGTTGTGTCATTGTGCGTCATCAACAAGCCACTGATAGAAAGGATGAAGGTTTGAAAAACTAATTTGAGTTTTGTTCACAAGAGTATAAGAGAATGCTAAGGGGTATATAGATATGATGTGTTATGCATGAAATATGAAGTAAAGACTGTGTCATGCACGAAACTCGAAAATCCTTGTCCTGCAGCAATGGCTTGACTTTATACAAAATATCGACAGTCATCCGGTGTTAAATGTGTAATACCATCTACGGCCTCTGGGGGCAGGCGCCAAAACATTTCTGGCTCCAACAGACTGCCATTCAACAAGTGCCAACTTCTCACATGAGTCTACTCAATTTTTCATTATGTTACCAGCAGGTGCTGGTGGTCCTTTTAATATTTGACCTCAAAGAAACATATTTTGCCCAGTCAGGTTTCAGGTATGACTCCTGCCCTGTGTCCAAATATAGTCACTTTTGGCTCCAAAAGAGCCAAGATTATGAAGGGCAAATGTTAAATGCCTCAAAACAGCAGTTGTGATGTTAGTTGGCTTTTACAAACTGATCTCAAACTGTTGATCATACACAAGCGCAGAAAATGTGTAGTTGCATAATATAAATTTGTTATCTGAAATATTCCACAGATGGAATGAAATATAACTCCATGTCAGTGGTGTACAGAGCTGCAAAATGCAGACGCTACTTTTTTCCAGCATCTGCGTTTGAATATGCAATTAAACATCCATTGACACATTAATTCTGAGCCATATTATGTATGTATGTGGCTGAATCAGTTATTGGCAGTGCTTGTTTCAGCTGATGACAGTTGCCTGCACTGGCACGAGTGATGCATTGAAAATCAAACACTGTACAGCTTTCAAAAGGCTTTTGCCAAGACGCACTGGACGACAGCAGACATGATGAAAACCTAAAGCAATCCAAATGACAATCTGACATACGGGCTGTTCAGCTCCTGCTTTGTTAGATCAACACAGATTGGACTAATGTAGCGCCATAATCCTCACAACATTGAATTCAAGCTGCAGCAAAATAATCACTTGCCGGTGTGTGTGGAAAGTTGTCACACTTTGATTTTCACTAACACAGTCAGGTTTGTCTTGGCTTGATTTGTCCACAGCAAGAGAAGCTCACGGCAACCTGTTCCCAACCTGCTGCAGATGGATTATATGCGGAGATGCGGTAGGTGGTGGGAGTGGGAAGTGGGATGAGAGGCAAGGTGCTGAAGGATGTCGTGGGTGTATTCATTACAGTAAACTGCAGAAGCAAGTACAAATCAATGCTGAGGTGTGATTTTTTTTCTCTGTTTGTTTAGTTTTTGAGGTTTGGACACCTATGCTGTGTAGGTGTTGTAGAGCATGTGTGATCACTCAAGAGCTGTGGGCCACTTAAGGCCAATGCATAGTAACTAGGTTTCTATGGGGGAGTAAAACTGGTTTAAAACCAACACACACTGATTCAATGGGGCCCCTCGTTACTCATGCATGACCAGTCCATAATACACTTGTACGCTTTCACTCACCGTTGGCAGGACAACAGAATTTCTGAAAAAAAGGATTTGAGTAGGAAGAATTTGCCAAGACTGTGGGAACAGCCAGATTCCTTCTTACACCACAAAGGAAAGAGGAAGAGCAGCTCAAGTCTCCAATTCTCTAGTACGAACATTTAAAGAGGTGAAACCATCATCCACAAAAGTATTGTATTGCCTGCAATTTCTGAGCCTAATTCGGCAGCAAAAGTAGTTTTCCACTTGAATTGCATGCGAAAAAGTTGCACATTAAAACTTGCTGGTTGAAATAAAAACAAAGAGGCAAAGAAAAAAGTAGAAGGAAGCAAGAAAATTATGCAAAGTGACTGCACCTGAAGTCGTGAACTTTGAGCTGTGTTTAAATGTGTGTGTAAGGTTGCGCATGTGTATGCACATCAAGTATCCAGCTTTTGAATGAGCATTGATCCGTCTGGCTCCCTACAAAGCAGATGTGAGCAGACAACTAATGGAAGTGCTAGCCTCAATTAGCCCACTGACTGATGGGAAATGTGATTTCATTTAGTTGTCGCTACAGAGACTGTAAACAAGTCGTGTTTCCCCTCTAGGAGCAAAAGGAAACAGACACGTAGTGAGAGACAAAGAGGAAGACGTGTAGTGAGATGCATATGCAGATCCTCGCAGCTGATAAGTAGGTTCCAATATACATCATTGAATGGTGTGAAAATGTGAGATGTGTTTTTGTCACCTAGCATTGTGTTTATTTGATGGCATGATTTTAATATTACATAGATGACTATAAGTCCTCTGTTTCTCTCAAAACTTTTCTTGCCAGCACAGCTTTATATGCACAAGCATGATAGCACGCACAGCAAAAAAACTCTATGGTCAAGCCTGCTTATAATTCGAATTAGCATTGCTGTTGACATCACTGAATCGCTGTATAATTCCTTGTATATTGTGATTTTAGCCATCAAAGTTTCTATGTAGATTTGATTTCTTATTTGCATTAAAATGTCTCAAAATGACTACGCCAATGTTTTTCAAGGATCAGGTTTAACATAAAAGTCTGCCTGATATTGTGTAGGTTCTCCTCATGCCGTCAAACTGGCTCTGACCCATCAGGGAATAGACAGAGGACATTGAGGGTGTCCTGTGGTGTTTGGCATCAGCATGTTGGCAATGGATCCTCAGGGACATGTTTGTTGGGGTGAGGGGCCTTTTGGGTTGGAGCTTGTGCCACATCCCACGCATGCTCAACTGGTTTAGGATCTGGCAAGTCTGGAGGATGGGTCAACGTCTCATGCTATTTGCCATGTTCCTATAGCTGTGCCTGGGTCATTTTTTGCAGTGTAGTTGGACATGTTGTCCTTTTCGGGCATAGATGTCAAACTCAGGCTTGCAGGCCAAATCTGGCCGGCTTTGTAATTATATTTGGCCCGCGAGATAATACCAACTGTCTACTAGAGCTGGCACGCTAGCTAATACTACAAATCCAAGTTTTTTTTACTTTGTCCAAGTTTTTAATTTCGGCCCACTGTGTATTTGAGTTTGACACCCCTGTTCTATGGATTAGGACGAGGTTGATATGCCAACCTTGTAATTCATGTTGACATTTTTTTCAGAGCAGATATGAAAACAGACTATCTGAAGTCGCCTGTTTCCCACATATGTATGTATGTCTATGTACTGTATTTCTTTTCACTTATGGCGCAACCCATCCACTTTCCATCTGTCGTTGTCAGCGCTAAGTTAAGCTGCACTTGCTGAACTTCTCTCTGCTGCCATCTCAACAAAGCTGCCTGCATATGTTGTCGAAAGAGTAACAAGTGATAAATGCTTTGACATATTGGACATACGATGACGTTAAACTCTGTTGAAGAATATCATCAGAGCAGCCCTGCGAGCATAACTATGTGCTTTTCCTCACACACCTCTCTCTACCCAGCAGAGCTGCAGCAGTCTTTGAGCCACATGCATGTAAACTAACTTCTCCGAATCAACTTACATGTAGGTACAACCAAAATCCAGCCACAGATGTTGTCAAGGTGATTTAATCAGACCAGGTCACCTTTGTAAAAGCAGGGAATGCTGGTTAACATGTACTTTTAACAGGTGTCATTTCAGATGCCCTTTCTGACTCAGTGTAATGACTGATAACTAAAACAAAAATGATGTAAATAAGAATAGCTTTAATGGGAATACAGTTGTACTCACACACAATATGGGGGTGCACAGTGGTGTGGTGGGTTAACACTGTTGCCTCACAGCAAGAGGGGTCCCGATTCTGGGTCTGGGGCCTTTCTGTAAGGAGTTTGTATGTTCTCCACATGCCCACATAGCTTTTCTCTGAGTAGAGTTGAAATGCATGCATGTTAGATTAATTGGAGATTCTAAATTGACTGTGAGTGTCAGTGTGCATCATTGTTTGTTTAATTTGTTTCTGTGTTAGTCCAGTGATGGATGTGGCAGCTGGGAGAAAGGATGTACACAGCGTACATCCTGTGCCAATAGGCTCTAACCTCAAATGAACTCTAAACAGTATTTATACAGGTTATAACCTGGGAATGGAAAATAGAGCAGGACAGAAGAAAACAGATGTTAACTGCTTATGGAGTTTGACAGTAGGTAGAATGCAAAAATGTTTATATTGATAATAGCAGTAGTATCAATGCAATAGAAGTAACAAGTAAAAAGTAATATCAATATATAAGTATCAATGTACACTGTTTAGTCATTCTAGGCAAATAAATTTTTTCAGTAATAACAATGCAGTTTGTTTTTTTGCCACACAACAGTAGGATTTCATTAAATCCAGGACATTTTGCAGCACAGTAATCCAGTAGAGAACTATAAACTGATAAGATAGTACAATATCAATCTAGCAACGAGGAACAAGAGGCTCATGCCTGTCAGTTAATGCACACAGCTCATTAAGTTATTTTCAGTATGATTATTTTGACCTTGGATTAAAGCACACTGCAACTCCAAGATAAAATTGCCACATCACATTAGCAACCTTTGCTACATTCACAGTAGACCCATTTATTCGTAATTCAGCAATTAGAAATAAAGTTTGATTGGTTTCATTGATTGTGTAAGTTTTCAATTACTTTCACTGGTCTCATGCTACTTTATAACAATATCAAACTGCCTCTTTTTGTTTTGAGTAAAGAGAACACAAGAGACTAAAATTATATCATCATTCATTTTTTTTTTCCATCCATGCTTCATCCATCCCCCCAACCCTCCCACCCCACCCCCCACCCCCACCATCCCAGGTCAAGAGGTTGGATACGCCCATCATAGTTCTCCAGTTCATCACAGGGCCATCACACACATAAAGGAGAAAAACAACCGTGCACGCTAACAGTCACTCCTATGGTCCATTTAGAATCATCAATCAACCTAAAATGCATGTTTTTAGACTGTGGGAGGATCACGGAGTACCCATGGAGAACATCTAAACAGGAAGGCCCCAACTGACGATTGAATCAGAAACCTCTCTGCTGTGAGGTAACAGTGCTCATCACCACAACACTCTGCAGCCCAAGGAGAAGTTTTTAATCTTGTTTCAATGTCCATAACATGTTTTCTTTGTCTTCCGCGACATATGATAAGAAAAATCATCCACCAATGCTGTGGCTGAGGATTTTTACTTTGAATCTGTAGAGCACCACCTACAGTCTCAGAGAAGTGAGATCAGGCAGCCTCTTAGTTCGATGTGGAAGTTTCGAGGAAACAATCCTTACTACTGGTAGAGTGTAACTGTGCTCTAGTTTTGTATGAGCTGTGAGAAATTGATTAAATCAGAAGCAAACACAAGGAGAATTTACTGATGACTGGTGGGCAGCCCAGCCAAGCGAGGGATGCATTTAAGAAGATATCAACAATATAATCACAACATATTAAGCCACGTTTTCCCTTGTTCTAAGGTTGTGTTCCTCTATAATTAGTGGCATTCAATAAAAACCAATATCACATCAAATTAAGCAATGATGTACCCACGTTTCATAATTTTGTTAGCTGGCTAAACGACCTCTTTGCTTATTGCTGTTCCAACAGTATATTCTCAACCAAGTTGATTTCTTTTTACTGTTCTTAAGGGTTCTTAAATCAGCTTAGTCTTAGAATGTAGGTTAATTCCACATAGATGTTGAATCACAATGTCACATCCACATTGCTTTCACCACCACTGCTGTGGTGAAAGCACTGATTCCATTATGGAGATTTATATGCCACTATAGCATATGCACAATATACAGAACCTGACACAGAAATGCTTAGGTAGGACGTTATCCAAGCCCTCTGGCAGATGTTGCATATTAAGTGTCATTTAGATGCACATAACCTTTATGCAGTCGAACTGCACTGATATAAAGCTGAAGTCTCACTTCATCTGGTGAAAGAGAATGTGCCGATATTAGTAAAGCGATAAGGGAAGGCAGTGTAAAGGACACAGAAAATGAAACAAAAAGAATGTAGTTTGCCAGCTTAACATGTTCATCTCTATAGCCCAGCTGCATTCCAAGGGGAATGGAGGACTATATCTAGTGCTCTGAAGAGAGGAAATTATATGTCATGGTCTATAAAGCAAGCCCTTCACGTATTTTCAGAGACAGTATCCTTGTGGCTTCGATCATTGTTCAGGAGATGTTAAAACGCTCGTAATGACATCACCCTCTTTTAAGCCATTCAGTATCTTTGCCTTTAAGGACAGAATTTCCTACATTTCATTAACCTATTTTGTCCATGGCAGAGAGCTAGAAGTGGTGTGACATAATGATCTGGCATACCTTTACTCTAATCCAGTGGCATTTCATGTGACTGATATCTGTCTGATAACCTCAAAACTTACTGTGAACATGGCTTCTCCATCACAGGCAAAGCAATACGAGTTTGTCCCTACTGACACAATTCATGTTGGATCCTTTTTGAAGCCGGTTAGGTTAATGAATCCCACAAATCCATCCGACTGAACTACTCAGACACTGGAAATTCAATTTATGTCTCACACTCAATTTTATCAAATTCAAAGCAAGCATCTCTGAAAACATGACTCAGTATCCCGTTCACTGCTGCATTTCTAATTCCAAATTCTCCACGGATGCCAGCAAAGCCAAACTTTACGTAGTCCCCACCTTGGGGATGCTGCAGAGAAACTTTAATGTCTGACAAGGACGTCAACACAACAGCCCCCTGCCTTTTTAATTTGGTCACATGATCTGCTTTGGCATTGCTTTTCAGTTTCCATTGCATAACAAAACTCAGCGGTGCTTGTTAAAACACTTTTCGTATCTATGCAAGTGCAATGAATGGTGTGTGACAAGGGCGCTTGTCTACCAATTGGGGTTTTCTTATGAGGGAAGCACCCTGGTGAGATGAAAGCTTAGGGTGAGACTGGAGAGTGAGGTGCTGGCAGACAGCGAGAAATGAAGCATCCAGATAGTAGAGGGAGCAGACGTGTTGAGGGGGAGGCATGAAGAGGTAAGATAGACAAAGAGTGGGAGAAAGTGAGAGGCAAGTAGGAATGAATACCTCGCTGTACTATAGACAAGGCTTTTGGCATTTCTATTTAGAGCCCATTACAGCAGCTTTCACATTTGGACGGGCTGCATCTTTTTCAGAAAGGAACGTTAAAGAAAAGCTGCCATCAACACTTTTTCATACTACATGTTAGAGCTGTACCAACTGATCGGCTGGTGCCCAAAATCAGAGAAATTTGTGCTACACTGCTCAGTCGAGCTCATACAAATCACTGTGAAGAACTCCCGGTGCAGTTCGTCACATCGATGAGTTAAGATGACAGAAAGCTTGCAATTTGTCCCAGTTTTTTTAAATAATTCCAGCACGATATATATATATATATATATATATATATATCGAGATCAAACAGTGAACCAGCTTTTTTCCCCGAAACATTAAGCGCACTGCACCTCTGTAGCAAATTCAAACTTCTTAGATCAATAAGCCTCATGTGATGTTAAAGCACAAGCAATACCTGTTTTTAACTGTGGCACAGTAGTAAGTGAGCTGCAGCCTGATTTTCCTCATGGCCTCTATGTGCAGCCAGCTGTGAAACGAATGCACTGGGACCGTCTACTACGTGCAACACCAACAAAGGCAAAAGCCACCGCTGTGGTATATTGTGGTTATTATTCAGTGATTAATAATAACAGAAGGTCCTGTGGTGTGGTGCAGTTTTGAGGTTCATTTTAATAGTCAGTATTTTATCATAGGCATATAGTGTGTAGTATGAGTCATCTATAATGATCTGTAAAAAGTGTATTCAGAAGAAATTGGTGAAAATGTCAAACCCCCCCTTTTTTTTGCATTCACAATCTTTTTAAAAGAGCTAAATAAACTCGAGCCTGTAAAACTTCACCTCTTCACTGACTCTTTGATTGCATCTACATAGCCTCAATATTGAGTGTTTCATCATGGCTCTGTATACTTGCAATTGTTAGATAATGTGCATTGGCTTATGAGTCTGAGGACAAGATTGAAGCCGTGTCAAAGCTCATTTCCTGGATAAATCAGGCATAACTGTGGTTCTTTTGTATTTGTTTTTCTTCCTTTTTTTTTGACTGTGTTATTTTTTTCATCCTCATCGGGTTACCTTAATATATACCTTAATTCACTCCCATCAATCCTGTCACCCCCACATCCTTCAAATTCTTTCATCTCCTCACCCTCAACCCATTTATGACACACATACTCACAGAGTGTTTTGCTGAAACCCTCATCCCTGTCTCGTCTCATCTTATCATAGCAAAGCTTTAAGAGAGCGGTGACACAGCAGTGGCCAGTGACATGCCATTCAGATACTAGGCAAACCACAGGCACAACATCCTGCACTGCATCTCAGAAACAACCCATCAACCTTATCCTGGTGCGTGTCTGCTGTCTTTCTCTTCTTGGGCCTTCCTCCCATCTTTTGCTTCCCTGTAATCACTTCTATCAAGGAGCTCCCCTCTGAATGACAAGCGTTTGGTAAAGAGTCCTATTTTAAAAGGGCTACTTTGACACAAGTTAGCAAATTAATATCGACTCGCTTCAAGTTAATTCAGCACTAGTCTCTGATATTTTGTGCTTTATTATTGCAAAAGTATGGTTTAATGACATTTCCATTTAAAACGATATCTTGTTGTGCTTCATAATCCACCACACTATGGATTTGACCATTTTACTACACTACAACTGGAAAAGCATGATTGACTAAAATGTGACATCCTCTGTCTGTAGGAGGCAAAGTCTCGTCTATACAACAATACGTTCAAATATGCAAGGAACAAGCACTGGAATCAGAAGTATGCTTCTAAGATCATAGAGTCAGATTGCAGTTAATCAAGTGCATGATGATCCTCTCAAGATCAGTTTATCTAAAAGTAGGGCTACCGTTATGTGGGAGACAAGAGGGCATGTAAGGCAAATATATCAAAACTACAGCAATCAGCTTAAGATCTCAATATAACAAAAAATAATTCCATCACTATATATTTTTCATGTGGATAAGAGCATGTGCTTTAAATGGCGGAAATTTACTGCTGACATACAATTTCTCATAATTAAATTTTTGGTCAGTTCATTTCTTGCTGCCATGTGCATTAAGATACGCAGCGACATTCCTGCAATAGAAGGGTATCGCATATCATTGCAATACTGTATAGAAATGAAAATTATCTTTTTTTTCTAATAGAAACAAATAAATGAAAAGAATCTCAAACAGCTAATCTTGCCAGTTCTAGATTCTGCCCTGTTCACACAATATATGAAGAATTACCTGAACTGATTAAATGGTAATAAATTCAAATGAAACTAAAATGAACGGTGCTTATGGGGATAAAAAGGTGTTTTCTGGATAATGGAATATAAAGGTCACTTCCTCTTAAACAGACTGGATTGAGGAACTACTAGATATAACTCTTTTTGGTTATGGGATCTCTTTTTATTAAGGTGAGTATCAGGGTGACCAGTGCATTAAGGCAAGCACTTAGAATCGGCCTTTAGTCCTGAACAGTAGGCTACCAAAAACCATCCCAGTAGAACTGCAGTTAACACCTGCCTCTTACTGCTGCTCAGCCTTGAGAGTTCCAATCTCACTTGTCCTATTTTTTGGCAGCTTTGTGCAAACTACTTTGGGAATGAAAGGTAAGAAAGTAGTGAGAACAGGGAATATAGCTTCATGAATTCCAAAAATAGCTTTGTGGTCTCTTAATCACAAATATTTAAAAAAGCATTTTTTCTAACATATATGGATTTAACACCATACAGAAAGCTTTCTTTGGAGAGCTTCCTTTACTTATGATTCACCATTCCACTCAGTTGACCTTTACATTCTATATCTTCTACAGCAATAACACTATTTAACTTGAACATATAATGGCTAGCTGATGTGAGCTTTTAAAATAACTGAACCTGGAAGAATAACACATTTCTAACAATTTTGCTCAAAACAAATGACAAATGCTGTCATTACAGTGACAACCGAAATTTTTGAGTTCAGGTTCAGTTCAGGTTTTTCACATTTTACGTCAAACTCCTTTTAAAATAGATTCAATAAATTACCTTATTCATTAATTTACACACAACACTGCAACATTATAAATGATCTGAACGTACAAATTCTTTCCTAAAGCATCATTAGCAGCAATAGCAGGCTCAAGTCTTCCTAGTAAGGAAGTGCTGGCAGAATTCTTTGGGCTCAGCTAAGTTGTTTTGGGAGCATTGGTGCATGACCACACAGTCCATTGGGAAATGTGGCCAAATAGTTCAATCTTTGTTTCATCATATCGCAGGATGTTGGCTTTTCATGATCTGTGAGTCATCCAGGTATCTGGGATAATTCCCAGCAGTCTGTCATGTGCCTTTTACTGAATGCAATTCACTGAATGGCTTCCGTCTGGCTACTGCTCCACTGACGGTAGTCCTGCTATAAGGTTCTCCCATCTCATCAAAGGAGCTCCGGATAGAATGCATAGTGAACGCTGGCTTGTTGATCACGTGTCTGACTAAGGTCCTTTGTCTCCAAGTACTCGCCCAGATCAAGGGAACACGCTGGTTTCCAAAACACTTATGTTGAGAAATTATAGGGACTACTGTGCTTATAGGTTATCTTAGGAAGTTGTCTTTTTTCTTTGCAAAGATTTGTACCTTGACACCTTCTTTTACCAAAGTTCTTTCATTTTTGTGGTTTAGCTTTTACTCTGACATATACAATCAGTTGTAAGAACATACATAGGTTGTGTCTGAGGAATTACATTACACACAGGGGAGCTTCTGTCAAATTGTAGATGCATCCTCAAGGCCAGTGATATATGTAGAATGAATCTAATTACAAATGTCAAAAAAGGATGCATGAGTGCGTTTAATAAATAGAAAATGTCATTGTTTCCTTTGTAAAAAATTAAAATACAAACCACTGAGGAGTATTGTGTGTATGCTGATTAATCCATTTCAAGATGAGTCTGAAACTCAACAAAACGTGTGAAAGTTTGAGGGTCTTGGAACTTTCTGCTCGCAGCATGCTGAAATGTTAGAAAAACTCCAAATAAATGACCACTGTCAAAAGCCAGAACATACAGCCAAGGTTAGAGCTGAAATTCGATCCATCAAAACTAATCCCGCAAATTCACTGCCCGGGTGGGCCACAGATTAACATTCAAAATTATAAAATGCCCTTGTCGCGATGCTCTGAATAGGAATCTTACATTACATGTAGGCATAGCACCAGGCTTGCAAGGCTATGCATTTATGAAATAGTTTCAAGTACTGCAAGGGTACTTTCAAAGATTGGAAATGTTGTTTGATGAGAACACAAATGCACAATTTTAGCATGACTCACAAAACAGATCCAACAACATGAGAATATTTTCCCATGTCAACTGGTGTAAGCTCTTGTCTGTACTGGAGGCCAATGGACAGGATGACTGAGATCCTTTGAGAGTGAAAATACTAATGAGGACGATAACGAAGGCATTGAGTAAACTGTTTGTCAATATCAGTGATAAGAGATGAGTAGAGACATGAAGGGAGTGCATAAAAGGCCAACTATTCTGCTTTCCAAAAGAATGCATCTGTTGTATGTCTCACTTGTCTTGCTAGTTGTTTTTCCAAAGTACAATGCTTGCTGTACTCAAGCGGAGCAAAGTGAGAGAAAAGCAAATAGCTTTAAGATAGGCACTGAAATTACCAGTAATTGGAGACCATTTAAAAACATAATAACTTCTTTGTTTCCTCAGCAGGAGGTTCAGGGCTAGGGAATCTTTTTGATTAGAACTGGAGATGAGTTAGCTATAAAACTAGTGAGCCAAGATTCAGTAGCAAGATTCATAGAGTGCTTGTGCATCTGCTTGTCTTACATCTTCCTGCCAGAACGCAAAAAAAAAAAAAAAAAAATTCTGGATCAGACAGGATTATTAGTGTCCAGTGTTGCTTCAACAGGGACCAGTTGAAAATATCTCATCACACTTATTTCAGCGGAACGAGTAAATAGGCTTGTAAAATCTCAGCGCGTCAATGCTAAACACCAACTTACAAAAATTCAAATGGAGCATGAAAATATGTATTCAAATATGGCTGGAAACATGCCACAGCATCTGTAACAAAGACGTGTATGCGGTGGCAAATTGTCACCGTTCCACTGAGTAGTGGAAGTAAGCTTAGGGGTGTGTGCCACTTAGTATGGGGGGAATAATGTGGTGTAGCATATAATGGATTTGCAATGTGGCAAACAGAGACAGATGGTGAAGGGAGATGTGTTTTTTTGTGTGCTATGTGTTGCTAGACTGGCCACACATGCACACACACGCAAACGCACACACGGCACAATGAGTGTGGAGAAGAAATCCCTAAGGCGCATTATGTATGCTGGTGCTCGTTCATCCAAGCCAAGGGTCTCAGTTCATTTGGTTTTTAACTATTATAAATTGTCTCACTTGACTCCATCTTCCCTCCCCTCTACAACAGGCCTGGAGCGATCTCTACACACTGGGAGGCCAGACTCCAAACTTAATAGCAGTGTAAGTTTTGAGACATTCAGCGAGGGGATCCACACTGGTATAAAGAGTGAATGGAGGATATCATATCACAAGAGGACGAAGCTAGGAGAGTTTAGAGACTTAAATGGTAAGACTATTATCACTTAAACACAGCATAAAAGTATTACCATATAAATCAAAGGATGTCTGTATTCAAACAGGTTGACAAGGAAGTACACCGAGGGCAACAAAGAGGGTTTGTTCCTGCTCTGGACTTTTGCAGCACCGATGCTTTTTTTATTTTTTTTAGTGTGTTTGTTAACAGGTGTATAGGCTCATGGTATAAAGCCCTTAGATTTAATCTGGTCGCTCTAGTTTCATGCCGACAGAAACCAATGCGCCCGCACACACACACACCATCTTACTGAGTTATTGCACAGTTCTCCAATTCCTTCTAAGCCCTGAAATAACTCAGCGGTAAAAGCTGTTTGATATATGTGGTGCAGCATCCACAGTGAATGGACCAATTTAGTTTGAAACTAAGACATCATCAGAAGAATCCAACTGCATAATTCTATCACATTAGATGTGTTTAGAAATGGTGCTCGTGTAAAAGAGTGTCTAATAGCTTTCAAAGACCAAATTAAGACGAGTGGAGAGGGGGGGGGGGGTGTTGAGGCTACAGCTGATGATTAGACATTAGACATGGGACTAGGAAGTGACTTCTGGCAATAATAGAAAAACACACATACACATATGCGCAAGTGCACACAAGTGCAGTAATACACAGAGAGTCAATTAACATGAACATGTCTTTGGGGAATTATATTTCAATTAGCTTTAACTTTCCTTTGAGACCAAAATGCTAAAACAAGTTCATAGTTGTGCATTTGTGGATGCAATAAATCTTGTTTTTCAATTAGTGTAATGCTTTAACTCGGTATTGTTTGGCACTAAATTAAGGTTTTACATAATATAAAAGAGCCATAACATTCAAATGAAGCATGCACATCGAATAACTTGTGCGGCTTTAGAAAATGTAGACTTACTGTGAGGCAGATATGAAAGAAAATCAAAGCAGTGAGAAAGAAGTATCAATCAGAAATGAGTAATTGTCATGAGGAGGAATTACAAGGGAGTGCCACTTATTTTAAAACTCTTTTCCCCACAAACATACAGCCTGTATGTTTTCCTTTTTAAGGAAACTGCTTTGCAAACCTGATCCAAAAACAGCAAGGCTTTAACTGAACTGATTATGAAGTCCGACGCCGCTCCAATCATTAATTCAGGAAACACCACCACCACAAAAGCCAGAATGTCAGTCAAATGGGAAGTTTATCTTTTTATAGTTTCTCTCTGTCCCTTTCTCTTTTGCAATTCCTGCGCTCCAGTGGTGTCTCCGTGTACAGCGGGCTGCAGCAGCCAACCGAGAGCTAAATCCTATGCATAACAGCCTTGGCTGTTCGGTCAGCCAGCCAGCCAGCCCTGGCTGCAAAAGTCTTAAAGTTGTTATGTTTCTAACGTAGTTGAAATCAAGAGAAAGCGAATACATGACCATTCCGATACTTGCCCTTGCAAGGGCCCTTGTATAGCTGGATTACCTCAGTATTAGATCTGGCCATGATGAAGCATAGCAGAATCAGAAAAGACAGGGCGGATATTCATAATGGTTACATGCACAGCTGAGTCAAGCAACAGTTACAACTCAAATTGGCCATTTAATTAGACCACTATATTTACCCCGGTAAGTCAGACCCCTGATGCTATGATCTGTGGAACATCACCATATAGCTGATATAAATATAGCAAAATTCACTGGACAGATGTTGCCTTTAAATGATCTGGATGGTGATTTTGTCATATGACGCTGAAGTTATTAAAATCAGGATTTTTTTTGGAGTAGAGCAACAGTTGGGAAATGCTTTTAACTAAAATTCACACATCATCTTCATTGGGTGCTTTTCAGTCACAACTTCTTACATGTTTCTGACAAAAAAAAACAAAAAAAAACCACAAATGTGTTAACAAGAGCAGCTTTATTGGGGATTCATTCCATGTTGACATACACGTATGCTTTACTGTGGTTATAAAAAGATGCAAAAAGAATGGATACTCCAAAGTTCCAGCACCTAGGCCCATTTGAGTCTTGTTGAGCTTATACATGCAGCTTAATTTGAGAAGCTTCATTTCGTACTGATTTAGCCAGGCTAACATGCGTTAAAAGACAAAAAACACAATAATTACTTTTTTCTAGAAGTATGTGAATGTACTTAATGACATTCACGAGAGGCAGAGATTATACCCTAGACAGGTCGCCTGTAAAGTTCACAGAGAAAGGTCCCATCTGGGATTCAAACCAGTGAGGCTCACTGCGAGGCAATGAGACAGTACTAACCACCTCACCTCTATGCAGCCCCTGTTTGTAGGACCGGATTAACATATCAATAGATCCCCATTCACTCAGTGAAGAACAGTGTATTGACTCATACCTATGCAATGTAAGGAGAGTTTTAGGGGATTATTATCTGCAGGAGTGGAAGTTTAAGGGTTACGTCATGGAGCTGCATCACTGACTGAGTGATTTGAATAGTGAGTGTGAGCACCTGTGGGTCCTGGATTATTTCCTGTTTTTGAACTGAGTAGACAAGAAGAGGCTTGAATTCAGAAAGATAGCTTCAAAACGTAAAGGCTGGCAAAATGTATCTTCCCTTTACCCCTTCTATTTTGCAGTACCTTCAATTTACTTTCTGGATATTCAGTGTAAACTCTCCCTGTCAGTCCAACTTTGAGAGGAAAAGTACCGCATATGTGTCTGAAGACAGAGAAAGCTATTTCTGAAACTGGGTCACCAAAACATCAACAAGACAGACAAAAAAGAGAAGCTGCTTTGTGTGCACATGCATATCTTTATATTGTATCTATATGACTACGCATATTTATGTTGTACTCGTACAATAAAGCTACATAAGTACGAATTGCTTTGCCCATAATATAGACTTTGAGTGCTTTGGATGAGTTCATTTCTGCCATGAAGAGACGCAGACTCTCCAAACAATAACAGAGTTGGGGAAGAAGACAAGAGCCGGTGAGTCACTGTTGTCCATATCTTTATTTCTGTCAGAGAAAACGATTACTGTAACATGCGCAATAAAGTCTCCAGACTCCAACCTTCAGGGACTTGTGTGAAGAGAAGCCTTGAAGTGAAAGAGGGAAAAAAAAAAAAAACCTTATTTAGGAAGGACTTGTTCAGAGAGGAGACCTGATGAGCACATTAGCTTTTGCTTAGTGTGCATCAAATGAATCCACGTTATTTGAATGTTTTTAACCGAGAAAAGGAGTTAACAATTCATTTTTCTTGGGGTTCCCTATACATTCTTTCTCTCTTCACTTTGAACATTCTTTTACTCTTTTGTATTTATTTTTTTTGGTTTAAAGATCACAACATATACTGTGAGGAGTTTTAATCCAAGCCTTGATTGTGTTTGTGTGTCTTTCTACGAGAGTGTTTGAGATTAGTGACACATGGCTTGTCAAAGACTGGAGCTTTAGATTAGCCACTCTCTAATCCTTTGGATTTTAATGCCATTACAGACATCGCATATGCATGCATACACACACACTCCCTCACACAACACACAAGAAAATAAGCAAACGGTTGTGCACCCTTGAAAAAAATCAAATCTCCTCTAGTAAATATTCAGGTGAGTAGAACATGAAGAGATTTCAGCAAGGGCCTACAATTAAAGGTATAGATTTTGCAGTTTAAGAACAAAAAGAAGGATGTTAGCACTATTAAAAAGTTTGGGCATTCCAACAGATTTCAGGAAGGTCTTAGATAACTTTCGCCAAGGTCTCAGACCATAATCAGCTTGGGTCTTAGTTAACATAACTAATGTTCACGTAGCATGAGAAGGCTACATGGAAAAAGCAGAGCATTTCAGGTACCCATTTCCTTGTGTAATTGTGAAATAACAGTTAACGTGTCGGGCAAGTTGAGGTCAAGAACATTTTCAGTGTGTAGGTATCCTTAAAGGACCCTCCAGTAAAAAAAAAAAAAAACCCTGTAGAACTGAAAAAGTAGTGCAGTAGTGCAGAGCAGTGCAGCACTATGGATGGTGCTGCACTGCTCTGCTGTGTTATGATGCACAAACAAATTAGTCCCTAAAGGAAAACCCGTTGATTGGGTCATCATTTTGGAAAAATGTCTTGTGAACTGATTAGGGCCTGCAAGGCCTTCTCTGCTGGCCTAAAAACTATCTGAATCACAGACCGATGTTAATCCTATTTTATCCATAAATACTTATTAAATAATTCCAAATAGTCTGTCCGGTTCCTTTCATAGCTTTTCCCTTGGTTGCGCTGATTCCAGAAACGCTTTTAATATTTTCATATTAAAGCATTTAACCAATCACATTTCAGCCGTCATTTGTTGCCAGGGTCAAAGAAATCTGCCTGGAGGCCGTCACAACCAGTTCTGCGGGCCCTGTAGCATAAAATAAGTGTCGATCAAACTGTTGCTTCAACCAATCAGATTTTGAGTTGGCGACACCAAGGCCTTCTAGCAGGAGTCCGGTAATGTCAGCATATTCATACCCTTTGATTGGACAGTCAGAGAGTGAACTATCCAGAGCTACCAAACTGCACCTGTAGCCACTGTAACGAGCAATAATATAGTTGTGTTGATTTTATAGCTGTTTTGTCAACCCACAATGGCTGAAGGAGGAGAAGAAATTGATTTAAAACTTTAAACTTATGAAACTTATACCAGAAATACGACAGGGCAGGCTCGACTTTCAGCACTGGCTTCGATGGCGATAGGAAAGGACCTCTTGAAGGAACTGAAACACAGGGATAATCTGTACGACAGAGTAATGAGGAAAGAAAGGAGGATAGATTTTGTGTACAAATAATCAGGATTTTTAGTGAGTAAACTGTTGCTATTTTAATAAATAATATGAGGTTGTTATTGATGCTTTTTTATGTGTGTGGCAGCTGTAGTTGCAGTAGAAGGAGACTTGAGCACTCCGGGTTTGTTTCTTCAGTAAATGCATTTATTCTGGCTACACGAGTTATCTATCTGCAATGCAACAGCTCTTTATATTGCATTTCTGCATTAAAAGATGTTTTTTACAGCCATAAAATAGTTATTGAGGGTGGATTGATTCAGATGGAGCAAGACTGAAGGCCTAGGTGTGAAATGCACGGCCTGCCACTGGGTTAAAGTACATCTTTATGGTTGCAGTGAGCAAAAGCAGGTTTGGAGTTCATTACAAAAGAGGAGAACACTTCTTTAAACTGTCAGAAACAGGAGGAGACTGATCTGGCTTGGAGCTTGTATTGCAACCAGTGGAATGGAGAAACATTTCATTGGTTGAAGGAAGACGTACTAAGTTTGGTCCAAACCAATTCCGTTGGCAATCAAAATCATTTCTGTAAAAAAACTTGAGGTGAGAAAAGAGAAGTTTCACAGATCTAATTATCCTAAACCTTAAAATCCACAATGGACCCCCCCCCCCCCAAAAAAAAGTGCAAGCTGGGATAATGCCATGGCTCTCATAGTCCCCTGACCTAAACACCCCTGAATGTAGACTGACTGTCCAAAAATCTTACCTTTCCCAGGAAGAATTCTTAAAATGTCATTTTACAAGCTTTGTTAGTTGCCAAAGGGTTGTACTTAGTACGAAACAGTTAATCTTTCACACACTTCACTACATAAAAAGATATTATGCTCAAACATTTGCATCCCACTGAATGTAGGAATGTTTTTTTTTTTCGTGTGTTGAGCCAAAAAACATTTAAAAATGCACATGATTTTATATTCTGACTTTAACACATAAATAGCTACATTTCTTCATGTATGCTCCATCAGCTGATCTGTAAGCTGAGGTTGCACAGCTCTTTCACCTACCAGGAGGTGTATTTAAGTTGAAAACGAGCTGTCTGCTGACGTCGCTGCTGCAAATGAATCCACCTGTGGGCTTGTATTCTCTTCGCTCTCTATGGGAGGCCGCATTTGATCTTTCCCTCTTGCTCTGGGCTGAATTTAAACAACACTTTGCCTTATAGGGGAACTCTGGTATTTTTAAACCTAGACCTTTTTTCTGGCATGAAATATGTTTATCTACTCACCGAGAACAGTTTGGCAAAAGTCGGCGTCCTTCGGAAGATATTTAGATAACTCGCGATCCGCGTCTATCCATATAACGGAGAGAACGAGGCTTAGACGATGCAGCCTCTAAATAAGGCATTAGCTGTCTTTATTTCACCAATACTTTAACCCGAATGAATTAACAAACATGTACTATAGTTCTGTTAGCTCATAGGTGCTGTTATGTGGCTACTTGCGGCTATTGGAGAGCTAACGGAGGGATTTCTACACAGGCACTCTACTGGGACCACTTCACCCACACGCCCCCCTGGAGCACAGTTTATTAACTCCTTGCTCTATGACAGTCAGCTAACTTCACATGGAGTTTGCTACTGCTAGTTTTGTGCAACATGGCAGGATATTTATCAAATTTTGACAACATGAACGATGCCTTTGAGTAAGATGGACGTTCTTACCGGACTGAATGAGCTGTGCTGCAGCCATGTGTGTTGATGAAGTGGTCCCAGTAGAGGTGTGTGTAGAATTCCCTCCGTTAGCTCTCCTATAGCTGCAAGTAGCCACATAACAGTAGCTATGTGCTAACAGAGCAATAGTATGCGTTCATTCAGCTTAAAGTATTGGTGAAATAAAGACAGATAATGCCTTTTTTAGAGGCTGCATCGTTTAAGCCTCATTCACTCTATATGGATCGCGAGTTATCTAAATATCTTCCGAAGGTTGTCGACTTTCGCCAAACTGTTCTCGATGAGTAGATGAACATATTTCATGCCAGAAATAAGGCCTCGGTTTAAAAATACCAGAGTTCCCCTTTAAAGATATAAAATGCAGCCTGAACAAAATAAGAATCAGAATTTCATTCAACATGAATTCTCTGAAAAGTGAAATGTGGTTGGTATGCTCTGTGACTGTAACTAATGGGAACCCATTAGCTCACAGCATCAACGGCATATGATTTTGTAATATAATGCAATTTGGGGTAAAATAACAGTGTTCTTGACTTTATGCCTGACAGGATCATTCAAGATGTTTTTGCCTTTTGTCCATTCGAAATGTGCAATGATTTTTCTCTTTCAGGAGATACCAGAATCGGCAAAGCGCTTGCACTGAGGCATTCACACAACTGAATATCCACTTTAAAGCTGAGGTGATACGTGTGTGTTTGTATACAGTGTAATAGGCTTGAAACCTTGAAGTTTTATGTGAAAACACTGTCGGATCATTTTTTCTGCCGATATATCAAAAACATTCAGACAGGCAGGTTGAATCTTGCTTTGTCTGCAAACGTCTGTGCTCATAAAGTCATTTGAAGGGGACGTTTTTTTCCCTAACTACATCAAACATTACTAAAAATGGGGAATGGCTTCCAGTCCATGCTGTGTCATGCAGTGTAGGTGCATCCTATTTTGCAGGCTCAGAAATGCTTAGGAGATTTCCACAGGCTGGTTTGGTTACTGAGCCGCAGGCTAATGTTCTGCTCACTAGAGGACATTTGCAGAAAATGTGTTACGAGCGTTATTTGCCACCTCTGAATCTTTGCCATCTGCAACAACATGTGTATTAAGCTAAACAATGCTTGGCTTCCCGCCTCTTCTCGGCTTTTCTTTTTTTTAACCTTGTGTCTGCACACAGCATAATTGTGTCTGTATTTAACTGAAAACATGCTGAAACAAAACCTGTCCAAATGCACTGGCGGACTGCTGCACGGGACAGGTGGAGCAGGTGGCAAGATGCACTGCAATTGTCTCTGGAGCAGTTCTGAAGCAGGCCATTTCTATTCTGCCATGAAGAGCTTGTAAGCTTTCAGTCCAACCACATTCCCTTTTCAGTCTCCTCACCCTTCCTGTTTTAACTTTTTTTTTTACACCTGGACTAACAAAAGACTGGCTTTGATCATGGGAAATCCCCTGGCAGAGCAGAGATGAACCCACACCAGAGCTCCATGTGAGTATGTTTGTGTGCTTTTGAATGTCTGTGTGATGCACATCAATCCAGGGCTGCTCAGGACGCAGATTCTCAGTACTGAAACTTCATGGCAGGGGTATAAGGTAAAGAGCTCTTTGCATGTGCCGTGTGAAGGAACACACTCGCAGACACACACACACAGAAGAGGGATGGAAAGTGCAAGTAAGCAAGAAAGAGGGAACATCTTGTTTCTCCAATGTAATCAGTATCTCTGCAAACACACACACAAGGCTGCTTGTTATCAGAAGCTTTCCCACGCTGCTGTGATACAAAGCTCCACACCAGGATGGGAGGATGAAGCGAGGGAGGAATGGACGAAACTACAGAGGGATGGAGGGTCAGCCTTCAGCAGCTTAGTCTCACTGCGGGGATAAACACATCCCTCAGCGGGAGTTTGTATTTAGGCGAGCAAGATCAGAGTTCAGAACAGACAGACTGCCAGGCAGGCAAAACGACAGGAAACAGACAGGGCAGTGGCGATAAACGAGCATCCATACAGCAAACAACCACCAGCACACATCTCATACACATACTTTAGTTGAGTAGATTGTAGCCTACAATCCTCCTCCACACCTCTGCTCCCACATTAGTCTTACATCGACTCCTCTATTCTAGAACATCTCTCTCTTTCGCTGTCTCTCTCTGTCTCCATCTCTCCCCTCGCCTGCTGCTCAGCCCGGAGCTCTTACGTAAGAGGTCCATTTGCATAACAGCCTGTTTTCTCTGGCTACAGCATGGCCACATGAGACAGACTCGATAATATGTTAACAACTCGGTCTGTTGGTAAACACCGACCTCCATCACAACACCTCACATTCGCACTATATGTGGTGCAGGTCTAGTCTGTGACAGAGATTTAGTGTCTTTGGATGTCTTGATGCCAGCTGGCTCAAGGCCAGAGGGGCTGAAACAGCTGTCATTTACAGAGCGCAAGCATAGGCCACGTCTTTGCCTCGATGGACCTCGTTCAGAAGGAGGCTGACCTGCCTGCTGTGTGGAGCCTATGCAATAATAGGTTTTGCACCAAGAGATGACTGTTCAAATCAGGCAGCCTGGTATTATCCTCTTCAGGGTTAGGACGAGAGGGAAAGAGACCGGTATGATTGCGTGTGCTGTTACCACCGTCCTTATGTCTTTGCTTAGGCTTCTTAAAACATAAGCAATATAAACAGAGCACACCTTTGCTGGAATGTACACAAACACACACAGTCATACCTGCACACACACTCATAACAAACGTGCCACCGTTAAGAGAATAAAAAGGAAAAGAGAGACTCCGAAACAGCAATAAATGCTGCTGTGGAAGCTGTTATAAACACAGTAAAATACCTCATTACACACCAATTCATTAAGTCAAGAATGGCCTTAATCATGTCTGGTTATTAGGGAAGGGCTGCTCTCTTCTCCATATGCACACACAGACACACACACTTCAAAGAGACAACAACAATTGATCAAGGGAATCAAGCACAAATGATCTCCTATCTGGGATTTCTCCTTTGTTCGTCTGGAAAACAGTGGTTAAAGTCAAGATTATGCTAATTTTTCCTTTCATGTTAATACATCTGTTATCTTGATGTCATTTGAAGGGGTAAAGTGGACTGAAACTTGGCAGCATAAGTGGCTCTGCTGTTAAACTGGTAGTTGTTTCAGAAAAAAAAAAAAGAAATCATAACCCTCCTGCTGCGGTTCTGCACTGCATGAATGTACCAGTGCCGGAACTCAGGAAACTGTGTTCCCTCTTTAACATCCTACACACTGTTAATGGGAGTAGTGAAATACTCATTTGATTATTTTAAGACTTGAAAGCCATCCAGTACATAACAGAGTACTCTATGATATTAAAATGGGGAAAAGCGTGTCTTCATTCCCAAAAAAGCTTTCTTATTTGGTCAGTTTAATCATAATTGTATTCGTGAATCATAACACACCAACTGCAGTACCAGTTTTATACTTTTTCTTTGTTTTGCAGACACTAACAAGTGCATATAAAGTACTATTGTTTTAGTAAACCATTTTCACTGTCCAGTATTTGTAGTTTTTGTTTTTAAAAAAATCTATTTTAGTTCTATGTCAACGCATGCTAATAAAACACACTGAGCCATTTTACAGTTTGTAAGTTAATTGCACGCTAACTGTGACCTTGTCTCCCAATGTCAACGCATTCTCGCGCTTATATCCAGATCACCTACAGTCAGAAGTGTTCATAGTATGTTCAGATTGTCACTCAAGGTATAAACCAAACAGTTTTTGATCTAATACATCAAATTTGAAGCACATGAATCAGTAGCACAGCGTTGCTAATGAAGGCTGTGCAACTCTCAGACTGTGAGTTTGCACGTATATGCTATTATGCAAAAAAGTAAACTATTGGGAGAACCGTTTCCTGGACCTCGTATGAGGTTACTGAAGAAGGCACATCGCCTGAGCTGACTGCGCGCATAAGCCACAGACTGGCTGCTGCCGCGACAGCTCAAAGAAAGCAGTGTGATGAAGTCTGAATCAAAAACAGGAAAATTAAGATGAAGATGGAGAAAGAAAAAAAAAGATCCGCGAGCCCACCAGCTTCTACAAGAATCCGCAGCACCAAACAGTTCGGTGCGTAAAACGCTGCCAGTGACTCCAGGGCTCGTCAAAGTGCAGCACGTGAAAAAACAACCACTGGCTTTGGTGATTGTATTGTCTGGCGTGTCCGCTGCCAGCGCAGTCCGCGCACAGGACACTCGCGGTCCGTGCGGCGTGCTCAGGTCGTGTCCTGTGCATTCAGTTATGGAAGTAACACATCACCGTCCTGAACGTGTACATCCAAGGAACCTACATCACGCACGTCTGCAGGCAAACGCACACACCTATGCTGAAAGACTCAGACACGCACGTGCTTTTCAATGATAAGCCATGTGTCTGCGCGCGTGCGTGTTTATGACAGATAGAGGGAGAGCAAGAGAGCAAGAGGAAGACAGGTCCCCCATCTCTCTGCCAGGACCCGCGTGTGACCGCGCGTTTTGCCCCTTCATCCTGCCCTTCAGTCGGCCGGGAACACGCGCGTACACACATTTTAGACAAGCACACAACATGCGCACGTACGCACCACTCGTCCCGTACTCACCTTTTAGAAGAATCCCATAAATAGTGTAGAGGGTGAAAATCAAATGACTCTTGAGATTCATCCTGCCTTCTTCTGTCTTGCTCCTGCCTTCCACGGGAATTTCTCCTCTCCGTTTCCCCACTGGACTTCTGACGGGACCGGACCTCTTTGTTCGCTATCCAGGTGGACCTGGGAGCGTGGCTTTTGTGCGTCTCTAGGAAACGGGGTTAACGAAGCCGACTGCACGACCCGTAGGCTGTTCTGCTTTTGAAAAAGCGGGAATATAATAGCTCCCCAATAAACAGAAATCTGGATGTTGTCGGAAATGCAGTGCTGGTGAGGTACACTCAGTTTGAGGAACTCTGGAAAAACCTTCTCTGGTAACAGAATAAATGTTGTCGCTCCTGTACAACTGTCTGCACAGCTCCTACTCTGCTGTGGCGCACAGTCCACAGCGCAGGGAGCACGAGTGGATTGTTTGAGTCCCGCCCACACGCGTTTGATTGGCATGGCAGACGAACCAATCGCAACCGACATTAAGCGAGGTCTGGGTCAAGCGTGAGACTCTGCAAAAAATATCAGTTTCAACAAATGTTCTACGCATAAGACCAGTCACTGTTAAAGGTGAAAATATACGAGCGACGTGAAATAAGAAAGACGTTGAAGAAATCTGAGCCTTATTCATGATTAAGACGAGTTGACTGTGTTTAAATGGTCACAATATCAAAGGTCCAGAAAAGCTGAGGAAACTGGGGAGCATTGTGCAGAAGCCTACTGTCTTATATTTTCAATCACTGCATAACATTGCAAGTTATTCAGATGTCTGACTGTGATTTAAAATTTTTGCATGTAAGTTATTATGTGAGGCGTGTCCAAGGTGGTGTTTCTTTTTCTATCAATGCACATCTTTGATGGCGAGCGGATTATTTCTTACAGTGTACCGGTAGTTAAGCCTAAGAATTCAAAACAGACATGCCTCTTGATGTGAGCTGCCCTTCCACTTGAACACCTGGTAAGTCACAGTAAACTGTTTGTTTCATTGCTCACATCTCTGTTGATAATAATGACTGAGGTCACGTGGATGTGAAGTATAAAGGCTGAGAACAGCCTGACTTTTGAAGATTGTCTTGTTTGAGATGGTCAGGGGGTGGAGAGGTGAGCCGGGATGTGATGGGGCAAGGTGGTGTGTAGGTAAAGGGGACAGCTGTGAAAAGAGTGGAGAGGCCTTTTGAAGAGAGAGAGATAGCATGCTCCAAAATAGAAGTAGTTCTTGAGTTGACAGTGCGGGTAGAGAGGTGACACTTGAAAGGCTAAGATTGACTGATGTATGTGATGTTTGTTTCTGTTCTTTGGATTTTTGATTGCAATATGTTGAGAAACTCTGAAGGAGGATTTGGACATTTTCTATAAACCACAGTGTCTTGCACAGTACATTTAAATGCACAGAGCTGCTCAACTAGGCCAACAGAGGTTCTTGTGTGAAAACATACCGAAAGCATTGGGAGAGGAATCGATTTATTGCCCCACGTATGTTAGGCTACGCTATGACAGGTGATCATATGCCACTTTCAGCTTCCTAGTATCAGGCCTTTTCTGGATAACCTGTTAGGTCACAGTCCAAAACAGCAGGTAAGCAATTTAGCTGTTGGCAAAATTTGTATAATGTAAAGAGAGTAGGGCAGGTCTGATCATTTCATGCCTGTTGCTCGCATGAGCTTTTAACAAATTAGATGCATGCTACCCTTTCTAGGATTTGTCTGTAATTCCTAGTTTCTTCTGTGTACCTGCTTCTCCTGCTGATTTCAAGTTAAAACCCAAGGTTGAAACCATGGATCATCAGCAGAGCACATTGGCCGGTTTTGGTCCAACTAAACATATAGATACAGAAGAAAATCAACTCCCAATGCTTCATGTGGGACTTTGAGATATCTGATGCAGCACGATTTCAATACATGTTTGCATGTATTTAAAAAAATCCACTTTTACTCACACTAACGCAATAATAAATGTTTTTCTAAAACCTTAAAAACATACTGACAGTGTCTGGTATTTCCTGCGATTTGGTATAGCTCCAGAAGACGAGCATTTATGTGCAAATTAATGGCTCATAGTTAGATTCCCTGCTTCCGGCATGTCGAACTGTCCTCGGGCAAGATTCTTAAACCCCATTGCCTCCAATGCATCTATTGGTTTATAAATGTGTATGATAAAGGAAAAGCAATGCGTAGCCCGTTATACTGTGTCGACTAAGTGCTCTATGAGTGTGTGTGAATGAATAAATGGAACTGATAGCGCTTTGAGTGGTCAACTAGACTAGAAAGGTGCTTTATAAGTACAGTCCATTTACCCTTGTGAATTATATTGTATAATAACAACAACAACAGTGTCTACAGGGCCTTATTCCACAATACTGTCAGCTCTAATCACACTTTTGCAACAACATATTATTATATGTTCAAATTTTCTGATACATTACATTCAACCTAAAAAAGAGACTGAAACAGCTTTGAGATGTTGCCCTTTTAACTCAAAGTGCCCAGACTTCAAAGTAATTGACATATTGTGACAGTCAAGGCTCCATGAAAAGCCTAAGATGTTGACATCAGTCATAACATCTTGTAAAATTCTAATATCAAAGTTTACTGAACAAACCCGAGGTCATACACAGGCACATAGTCAGCGAGGGAAACAGCAAGAGGCAAGATGCAGGAAAAATACTTTTTTTTTTCCAAAACTGGACAAAGACACACACAATGCATTAGAAAGGCCACAGGTGAAAGAAGAATCAAAGCCGAGAGCAGCTTTAAATCGTGCACAAGGACTCAACAAAAAGACAATAAAGTCAAACTTTAAGGTTAGAGTTATAAAAGATAGATTTAAATTCAACATTCCGATATTGTACTGCTTTAAATGTTACTTCTGCAGGGAAATGTTATTTCATAAAGCATGATTCAGTGTATCCTTTGCTGAAGGAGACCAGGAAGGAAGCAGTGAAGGGACTCATCATCATCTCACTTTAATACTTCAAGGCCTTTTCATTTAGGAACTTCTCTAAGCTGAAAAGATTATTCACCAGCACTAACTTAGCAGGTGTTTAACTGAGAGATTTATGTAGAGGTGTAGGTTTGTGTCAGTCTGAAGTGTGAAAAAGAGGGCCACGTAAGTGATGAAGAAGATAATGAGCCTCAAAACAGCGATGTATTAAATGAAGTTGGATTGCCAAAATCAACTCAACTGTTAACTTTTTTTGGTTATCAACTTTTTTATGATGATTTCCGTTTGATTTTTTGCATATCTGTCAATTACCTTTTTTAACCTTAAAGTGGGAGCAAAGCATTAAAAGAGCTACAATTCCCTGACAGTTCACAAGATTCAAATCTGCTTAATTAAATCTGAGACTTGGCACCGAATATAGTATCCACCAGTTTATTTGATTGAGGATATGCTGAAAAACAGAGCCTGCTATATAGCACATGGGACTAATTACTTCCTCTTTAGTAATTTGATTAATTCTGATTGTGAGATTGGATATAGAGGCTACAATCTGCCTTGATATGATTTAGGCATAAATGAAGAAGAACAAAGAAAGAAGAAGCTTTCCTTTCTAAAATATAACATGGCAACACTTTGGTTACAGAAGCATGTAATATCAGAAAAAAATGTGATGATCAATGATATAAATGCACATATAAATGAATGTCAAGCACCATAACACTAATCTCAAAGGAGGCATGAGAAGGTGTGCAATCAGAGGCGTTATGCAACAGTAAGAATTAATAAGGTGCTGTTTGTTTTATGTGCGTCTGGTGTTATTGAAAAACAACCTTGGTTCTAGATCAAATCTTCTATGTAACAATTTTGCAAACACATAGTGCATCAAGGTATGTCTAACTTCTCATGACATGTTTCCGTGATAAAGGCTCAAGGCCTCTCTTTGACACTGCTTTTTTTTCTCAATTATCAGACAGCTTCTCAACTCGACCGATGCATTATTTATATGATTAACTTTACTTTTTTGAAGTTGCCACCAGGTAACAGTTTGTCATTCCATCATTTTGTGTGCACGTTTGCACCTCATTTAAGGATCAGAGTGCACACGTGTTACAAATACAAAATGTGCTAATGAGAGGGCTTTTTTTTTAACTGTACACTTGTTTACCATGATTTTTACTATGTTCAGAGTCAGTTGCAGTGCTGTTCATCGGGTAACACAGAGCTGAGGGAATGTAATTCTGCTGGCTAGTGCTACCTACTGATAACTATGAAAATATAATATTCACAACTCATTATTGTGATTACCCACTGAGAATCCCTGGTGGGCAAATTACTCGCCTCTTAAATGTGGGGTGGCTTGTATCTTTTCTCATTTGAGATGCAGGATTTTTATCATTTTTTGGGTAAAATATTTATCGGAACCAAATTTTGCCAAAATGTATTTAGTCTAAACAGTAAACGTGTGAGGGAAACGTTATGGAAAGTAGATTTTGAAGTACGCAAGCTTCAAAAGTGGGGCTACCTTGGCTCCAAAAAACCCCTACTTCCTTGCCAACAGTTGTTTTGTTCTGACATAATTAATTGTTTTTTTTTTTGTGGGTTATGTACATTCCTAATTAAATTATTGGATGCTTTCAACTGAATTAAAGTTACAGTAAGTGCTTTTGTAGGTAAATACAGCTCAATAAAAAAAAATGTGGGTAGTCATTTTTATGTCAGTGCAGTGGTGAAAGATGTTCGTTTTTGTATGTTCTCAAGCAAAAAACAGCAAACTCGTGCTGTCCTTCGCTTCGGATTTGGCACGTACCTGCGTTTGTTTATCTGACATGTAACTATGACTGTGTGGCACTTAATTATGAAGCATCGCTGTATTCAAATAGTGCCCAAAATGCATCAGTAGCTGGCTGCCTTTACCCCCCAGTGAGTTGTTATATAGTGAGTACTATGTAGTAGGTGAGTGAGTGAATAAAATTAACGAGTGGACAATTCAAAGACAGCCACTGTGAATCTCAGCTTTAGATCACCAATTTCTTCTTCTAAAAGCTGATACTTTGTAGTTCTGTCTTGCCCTTTCATATATACACATATGCGTGGGCACACACACACACACACGCACACACACACGAGCACGCACATCGAGTTGTTTCTTGTTTATCATAAAAGATTTTAATCAGTTTGTGGAAGAGGTTCTATAAATAAACTTGACTTGCCTTGGCCTGCTGATCTCATTTTGGGTCAATCCACTTTAAGAGGGGATGCAGCTTGGTGCAGCGCACCTTGTAATGGCTCATTTCACACTCTCAAAATTGGTGTGTGCCATCACTAGAGGCATAGCCAGGAACCAGGAGGTCATTTCTAAAAAGTGTTTGGATCCAGGAGAGAGGCCAGTCAGTAAACTGATGGAAACAGCACATTCAAGTTTCCGCATCACCTGGGATTGTCTCACTGCTCCAGATGGCAGATAGACCAGTCTCTGTCTCTCTCACTCTGTCACACACACACACACACAGCCATAAATGAACACCCTCCTCTCAGAGTTGCAAGTAACCACCACCTGCTCCTGGCTGAGACCATTGTTCATTGGTCCACCTAATGTGGGCTGACACATGTTGCCAAGATGAGGGCCCAGCACTTCAGCTTGGATAGAACAAGGCGGGGCACAACATAAATCACCTCATCTTTTATACTAAAATTTTCTTTCATCTGTCCCTCTGTGTGTTAAACTGAATGACCTGCTTTGTCAAATGTGTACAAAGAGATTCTCAATAATAAATTTGAAATGAATATCAAAATGAATAGCAAAAAATTGGGATAAAACGATGGGAAAACACAAACAGCATTTCATATTTGTGCCAGAAGAGGGGCAACACAAACAGTCCCTGTCAAGCCTGTTTGTTTCGAGACATGCTCACATTCAGTTTTCTGAAATGTAAAAAACACAGGTGCGGTGCATGTGCAGAGTGTGCCTGACATGTGATGTGAGCCTGAGGAGTAGAACTCAAGCACACACAAACATCATGTTTGAGTTTTGAGGAGAGGACAGGTGCTGTGTGTGGTTGAACCGGAGTAACAGTGGCGTAACAGGCAAACAGGAACAGAAAATGTTCAACACATTCCGCCGCTTCTAACTTTCTCTATCAGCGATCGTTGCACATAAACAACTGAGTTCACCACCCAGACGATCTCTTTGAAGAACGACGTATTATGCTCTTTTTCTTTTCTTTCACAAGCTGACACAATTTCCTGAGGTCGCAAAGAAATGTCTGTGCCATTCTTTGGTCAAAATAACACAGAGATACACCTCAGCAGCTTCTTTTATGTCTAATAATTTACATCTCTATTCAGGCAGATCGTTTTAGGGGACGGAGGGACTCACTTGACCCCTCCACTCCATTCTTCTCTTTCTTATGGTTTGCGTCTTTTGAGATCTGCAGTACTCAATAACCCATGGAGCATATGACAACGATATGAGAGAGCGTACGGTAAATAGCTTCAGAGCTAAGACGAAACTGAGAAATTTGTTTCTCAAAGACTTACATTTCACTTCTATGCACTTGGACCCTGGACAGCTGGTAGTCTCCCTCTTCTAGGTACAGTTTTGTTGCAAGTCATGTGTTTAATTGCTCAAGTTGTTAAAACACACATTGCAGAACGTAATGCCTGTTGGCCGGTTATTAACACACGTTGTAATTTCTCAGTCACACATTGCGTCCATAAACTCAGACTTCAATGTTGCTCCAGTTTTCTGCGTTTTAAATTTTTAGTGCTTAACTGTAGAGGTAATTTTTAGAACTGTTGCTTATTTAGCCAGTATTTCACAGATGTTTGTTTTGTAATTGCAATTACCGGTGCTGTGTTGATGGTGCATTTGACGACCAATGACCATTTTCAGAAGAGCTGAAAAGTTCCATAGTAACCCATCTGACACGCCAGTAAAATAATAGTGGGATTCTAGAGTGAACATTGTGGGTGTTTACCAAGAATTAAAAAAAACTGTTGGAATTATCCTGTTTTCTTCCCAATTATTCTACTGTATGAACTGTGAATTTCTGCACAGCAGCTTAGCAGGTAATTCATAGAAAAAAAAAGACAAAATTATAAAAAAATTAAAATGAAAATCAATAAGACCACCAAATCACAATGCTTAATCAGAGGATTTAAATAATGAAGGTGCTTCTCATTGAATGTGGAGATAGTAGGCTGCTGTCTCAGTGAAACTTAAACAGCCAAGTACAGTATTGAGACCACTCACAACAGCAGTTTAATTGACATTTAAACAAGAGAATTTAAGTTATACAAAGGACAGGATATTAAAACAAGTAGTGTACAGGCATATCAATAAGTGGAATATAGGCATTTTTGAGAAGACAGGTAAGTAAGTTTTATTTTATTCTTTTTTAAATCAGTGATGGCGTCTGTGTCCTGTGCCCAAGCAGGGTGTTTGTTGCATGGAACAGGAGCCACGAGGCTAAAGGCTCTGCCTCCTACACTAGTCTGAGAAATTTCAGGAACAAGTAGACCAGCATACTGAGAAAGAAGTGTTCTTGTGGGGTGATTGGGAACAATAAGATATTCCAGACAGGTCCGAGCTAGTCCATTGAGGGATTTGTATGAAATGAGAAGGATTTTAAATTATATTCTTAACTTCACAATGTTGAGAGGCCAAAACTGGAGAGATGTGGTCCATCAAGTCTCGCCATCACTGGCTCCAGCATTTTGGTTCAGCTGTAAGATTTTTACGGAATCATTTGGACACCCAGCTAAAACGGTATTGCAGTTGTCAGGTTTTCTTTTTTTTTCCAAGCTTTTACTTGTTAGTCTGAGAGGCAGACACGAGTTACCTTCTAATTTGAAGACTACAAGGAGCACTTATTTGAAACTCTTGTAAAATGCAATGTGCTGCCTGCTGACAGGGAAAAAAAATCCCAACAGAGTAAAGCAACTCTCTATCAGCTAGTGTGAAAGTTTAATAGGCCTTTTAGCCAAAGGACCAAAGTATGAATATTGCTCACACACGATTTCAAACTCAATACCTTATCAAAAGTCCAACAAAACTGTACGTGCCCCACGTCTGAAGCAGAACTTTTTATCAAGAAACATGACGAGCAAACATGCGCACAGATGCACACACACACAGATTTACAGATTCAATGGTGAGATATTCATTTACTGAAATGATTAATCATACAGTCATCTCTCAATTATAGTCACATGCTGCAATTTCCCACCACAGTCAGCATAATATAATAAAGAGATGCAAATAATAATGTTAAGGGTTGAATATTACATTACTTCTCCCTCACACTTTCTGGACTCATCATCTGTTAATAACGCACAGTTTAGAAGTTTGTGGTGTGACATCTGGAAGTGTGTGGGTGTTATTGCTGGGATTTGTGGGTTTTGGAGCACTCTGTTCTCTGCAGTACTCCCTGCTATCTATTTTTTATTTTCCTGCTGCTTGCTCTTCGCTGTGTAGCTTTAGCACAAATATCACTCGGATTGAGTTGTTCTGTAATATGTTGTCAGCAAGAAATGACTAACTGATTTCCGAACACAGATATTTAAGGACCAAGGGCCACGTTGGGTTATGTGTGATAGCACAGTGTCAAGGTAAGTTCAACCATGTGCTGTATCTGCAGTTCAGCTTAGAACCCCTTTTATACGTAAATACTGTGCCGTAACTATTCACGGCCAAAATTTGGAAAATTAGATCCATTCAGAAAGAGTCAGGGCAGAGAGGGAGAGAGCACACTGGAACATTCTGCTGCAGCACAGGCAGCAAACTAAGAGGAAGGAAATTGTATGTAGATAATACAAATTACCAGCTACTGAAGTATGAGGCTGGCTTCTCCTGCAGACACCTGAGTGTTTTTCTCCCCCTGTGTCGGCAGTATAAATGACCTTTCCTTCGGATTTTGGCAACCATGAAGTGCTACAAAGACCAGAGCTATTGCGGGCTGCCACACCACAAGGGGAGACTGTCTGCCAAATACAACCAGATCCAAAGCTCAGCAGCAGTGTTGAGATTAGAGTGGCACACCAATTGTTTCAGTACCACTCATTCGGAAAGTGTTCCTAGACCAAACCCTGCATACTAAGACGGTAGGGACTGCCCTTTTGTTAATGAGAATGGCACCATTCCACATTCATTCAGAGGTGTAAAAATCTGTGCAGATGCTTTGTTCCAGACAATATTCATTATCACCTTTGGAATCTTAAAAGAAAGTAGTCTGTACTAGTACAATCTATACTTTCCTCTGTATCTCTGTTACTTTTAGTGGAAAACAGATGATACAATGAGGCAGGAAATAAACTTTATGGTGGTTGTGTTGCTTGGTTACTGAAATCAAGTTCATAGTTGCAAATCAAGTTGCACATTCAGGAACAGAACAGAACTGGTAACTTAGAGGATGTGTGCCATTTACCTGAAGGGATAAGAAAAGTGAAAACAAAAGTATCGGATTTTGTTCATGAGGTCATGGTCTGGATATCGTGTTTAAGTGGGTCATGACAAAAGTTTCTTCACCATTATGACAGGCCATGCTGGCCATAAATTTTACCTATACCCAGCGTCATAGCCAAACAATTCACCAAACCCTGCACCGCTGCGTCGAAACACAAGCACTCTAATAACCTTATGCGCAATCATTCTTTCTTGCAATGCACAACATGAGTGATTGCACCCAAAGGCAACCACACCTTTAGCCCCGCCGCCTCACAGCCGCCGCCTCACAGGTTCGATTCCCGGCTGGGGCCTTTCTGTGTGGAGTTTACATGTTGTCCAATGTTAACTGGTGACTCTAAATTGTCCTTAGAAGTGAGTAAGAGCGTCCATGGTTGAGTGTTTCGTTTGTCTCTGTGAGGCCCTGTGATGGACTGGCGACCTGTCCAGGGTGAACCCTGCCTCTCGTCCAATGACAGCTGGGATAGACTCAACTCTAAATTGGTATAAGAGAGTATAGAAAATAGATGGATTGATGGCAACCACACCTAAATGTATCACCTCACAGTAATCATAAAATTTCAAAATGGTCAACCAAAGAATATTCTTTTTTCATAAGCCTGCTCTCTGAGTACTATATAGAAAGCAGGTCATAAAGTAGGAATTAAGTGGAACAAAAGTGTATACACTCGTGATCACTGGCAAACAAGATAGAGAAGCTGTAGCCACTATAACAAAGCTGAACTTCCAGCGTGCTCAAGTTCATGAACCTGGATTTAAAACAAGCTTTGAACAGCAGAACCACTTTCATTGTAGCGCATGGACGTAGAAATGCTCTGATGACTGTTTTCCATGAAACTGTCATCACCACGAAATAGGACGACAACATTTAGGTGAGCCTTTGTTTTAGTCCAGTGGTTCTCATTTTAGATTGGGAAATTGTTTCTACGTTATAGCCCCCTAGTATTATCAAATTATAATAAATCATTGTCTTGCAGGCTCCCGATTTTGAAAAAAAGATATTTTGTCTGCATTACAAAGGAAACCCAACTGAGACAGCTGGTGCTGCAAATTATTCAAAGCAAATCAATTTAAAAGGGAACATTTGAAATTTCTTAATGATGTTCAGTGTCGCTCATTTCCTTGTAGCATCAGAATAAGTAGCATGTAGCTTGATGACCATGCTGAAATGTGCCCGGCGTGCGAGACAGAGAGATTGTGTGTGATTCATAAATTTGATCTTAAAAAGGTCAGAATGCTCTTTCTGTAAAGTTTGTCTTGTTGCCAGTGAAATGTCGCATTGTACCTTGTTGGTAGGTCAATACAGCTTGTGTGCCAGTTATGCCAGAGCAAGCACACCTGTACCAGCACCCCCCCCTTTTTTTATATCATGCAACATCTTTTTTACTTTCTCTGGTCGCAAGACTAAGTCTAATTTGTTTACATGCTGCAGTATGAGAACTGAAGGTCAAAAGCTGACCATGAGACAACGCTGGAAAGTACTTTACTTTTTATCCTCATTTTTGTGTCTGCCTCTGCCTGTCTCTGTGTGTGTTTTTTTTTCCTTCTCTGCCTGCCTGTGAGTCTGTCTTCGCTCTTGTAGGCAATACATCAACTAGTTCAGTCAGATCCAGCACAATTCTAGCAGGATGTAGCCAGAGCTGAATACACCAACTGTTTCCTGGCAGTCAGAAATAAATTATTAGCCAGTTCATTTAAGTTACATTTCCGTGTTTGATTGCCATATTCAGCTACACATTGCCAGTGATCAGTGGAAGTGGAGCAAAGATAACGGGCTCAAGAGAGGTTCTTAATGCTTTAATATTCTATCTTTTACACAAAAAAACACATATGGGCACAAACACTATCAGAGTAATGTGCTCCATCATTTGTCATTTGCTCATAATATGAGTGTGACTGTCCACAGCTGAGGTATCAAGTTGGGCCAGAGACCTCTCGCTCATGCAGAACCCCACAAATGCCATGTGCACGCAAACATGCACACAAGTCCTGAACATGCACACGCACGAACATAACCTGAGCTCAAGTGTAGACCAAAACCTAACAGAGCAGAACTTGCACAGATTTTGGGATAATTCACTTGAGAGCTGGATCTCCAGTTCGTACAGACACACACACACACACCGACATACACATTAGCACTCTCTCGCGCTCTCTCACACTCAACAGCTCCAGCCTCAAGGTAAGGGAAGGCTCATGAAATTGAGTTCACGGTGGTCGCTTAGCAATGTTGGGCAGAGGGTGTGCTATCAAGCCAAATTGTTCCGGTTCCTCTTGGCTCCCCTCAATTCCGTTTGGGTGTTCAGGGGTGGAACGACGGCACAGAGATCTGACTGCACTGACATTTAGAAAGGGGGAAGGGGAAAATAAAAGGCTGAAAGTAAGAATTTATCACCTTTTCACAAACTAAAAGAAAGCATAGCTGATCTGGATTTAGTTGTATTTTAAATGAAGCCTAAAATTAACATTTGACTTTTTGCATAATTATTATAATTATCTTTATAATAATTTTCATAATGCCACACTTTTTTTTAACAGCAATTTTCTTTAGAAATGTTACAAAGTTCTTCTTTGTCTAAGTAAATTAAAACTGAGAAACATTCTGAGACTCAAGAAAGAGCAAATGTGCTCTACTGACTGTAATCATGAGTTTTCAGTAGTTCAAACTCATCTTTGTGCACATATGGATACACACCGGCATGCAGATATAACATGTACGGTGTGCAGCTAATAGGCAGATACCATTCCCCAAACACTGGGAAATTTGGCATTTTTTCCTACTTTCTTTATTAAAGGCAGAGTTTCTTTTTTTTTCTCAGCCTGTGGGGCCAAATCTCAGCATATGTACTATCTCATCTAAATTGCCTCTCACTCATAGATTTCACTCTGCCAAAAGGAAGTTCTAATTGAAGAGCAATTCACTTTCTAGCTTCTAGATATGTGGGTGGGTATATTGCTACTGTTCCTCACATTTTGCTCCATAGCTTATAAAATTTCAATTCGCCCCTGATAGAAAGTTTCCAGTCGATGCAACTGAGCAATAGAAGATTATCATTCAGATTACATTTCTTATTGATTTTCAAAAAGCGGTCATCTTGCATTATCACTGCAAAGTTAGAAAAAAAACCTACCCATTAAACTTTGCATGAGTGTGTGCTCACATCTCATACTGGCATGGCTTAAAAAGCAGTGTTTAAGCATCCTTGCATAACTGTCTGCTGATTTTTATCAGAGGGATTATGCTTCCTGTGAGAATGACATTATCTACCTTTCCAAGCTGTTTCAGCTGTGTTAGATCTGCGAGTGTATATGTGACAATGTCCACACTTGTGGGGATGAATTTCAAAATGCTTGCTGTGCTCTTTTTAGAGGCCCTCCATCCACACTTGGCTAGCATTTTGACTGCACTTAATTGAGCTGTGCTGCACTAACAACTGCTTTTAAAGACACTTGCCCTCTGCTGTCTCCACATAGCTGATTCATTTCCATCACTCACTGGTAAGGGCTGTGACTGATACATTTCAGCATACAATACATGATGATACCGTATATATAATTTTCCCAGAGGCATCCAAAACCTTTTTATCCACCTTTAAGTGACAGCTGAATAGTAATTAGAAATGCTTGACAAGTGATTCAGTAAAATCTTCTTTAACAGAAAAAAAAGCTCTGTGATTCATCACTTGCATGAACACCCACTGCTAATGAAGATATTGTTGTGACTTTTTTTAAATAATTGGATATATCTGTCTTTCACCAGCCACCAAACCTGTGTTTTAATGTGAGAGTGATAAAAGGGTGAGCTGGGATTTAAAAACACATTTATGGAGTTGATTCCTACCAAATTACTATGTGCTGGTCACATGAAATACCAGCTGATTTTCCTGCTGTCATTTCATCACACTAAAGAGGAGACTTTGTTCAAATGTGAGAATGGATAATGGACATATTTAATTAGAAAATACACATGGCAAAGGTTCAGATTGTTACAACTGTAAGCATTTCTCAGTGAATGCTATGAATTACAGTTTTAACTTGTGAATTTGAGGTAATATTTATTAAAAATGGATGTAATGAAACAATGGTTTAGCAATATTTAAGGCATAATCGCTGGCAGCTAACCCCCCCAACTGTAGATAACCTGGGGCAGACAGAGGGAGACAGAAGCCACAAGATAAAGCATAGATGTCAATATAAGCTTAACTGTTGCAGGGTGGAAAACACACAAAACTTTGTGCACATCTTCTTTTTCTAAGCAAAAGCGTAAAAAAATACAAATACTGCGATTTAGACTAAAAGCTGGTTTATTTTCTTTTGACAACTCATTATATCCCTAAAACATCCAATGAGTTTTAACGTTACACGATCAAGCACACAAGTGATCTGTGGTCAAGTTGGGCAAAATTCTCCAACTGTGCTGTGCAGCATACTCCTGGTTGCGATTATATACAGTATTAATTCAATTCAATTTTATTTATATAGGGCTAAATCACAACAAATGTCATCTCAGAGTACTTTAAAGATACAGTCCAATTCAAGCCTCTTAGAATCCAATTAATTGTAATACCATCTTCATACAGTCAAATCCAGTTAAATAAATTCCAAATGAGTCCAATTCATACATACAGTGCCAATTGAAAGAAAGTAGCCGAGCTAAGAACTAACTAACTAACTAACAGACTGCGCAGAAACTTCACTTTGATCCATTCTCCCAACCTGAGTGTGCACAAGATGACTGTGGATTATGCAAAACTGACTAAGGAATTATGTGCATGGGTTCTTTTTCATCAGGCCTTTTATTTACCGTAGTTTTATTTTGCCTCAAGAAATGTGTGAATAGGAAAGTAATCATTCACTGCATCAGTGGTCAGATTTCTTCATTTGTGGATGCATCAGGATTGAGCAATACGTCCTCCAATCAAAATTACCAAATTGGTTATTTGTACATCACTTTAAAAATGACTTATTACATGAGGCAGGAGGGAAATAACACTCAGAGCTTTTCCACATTAAAGAAAACACCATTCTCAAGTGTTTCCTTGAACAACCCACATAGTCCTCTTGAGGACACGAGGAGGTAGATGGTGCAATTATTTGCTGCATAAGGATGCTTGAGACTGAGTTTAGCACCCAGAAATGGCAAATGTCTTTAACTCAGTGACATTTTCTAGAACACTTTGGTCACTACCTGGTTGGTTTAGGAAGTAACCTTATTTGGGAAAGTTGAGGAAATAACCATGGTTAGAAATAAGATATATTTTCTTTTTACAACACCACAGCCACCTTGATGGAGGGCATTTTATAATTATTTTATTTTATTTATTTATTTTTTTGGAGGGCATTTTAAGTGTAAGCCAGTTGCTGTATTGCAACATCAACACAACATGTTCTGACAACACATTTTGGAAGAGGGATAGTCCTATTTAACAGCTGCCACATTTCCTCCCGATAATCTTACCACTGCGTTGCATTTTTCTACAAACCAGTACATCAATGTCAGTTTGTTCTACTTCACAAGTCCGCGTTTTTTCATCCTTACCTCTCTGTTCTTTTACTATTGATCAGAATTTTAAACCATCTGACCCATCTCGGTTCATTGGCGTGAACTACAGTATCACGAGTTGGTCCGGACCAAACTAGGTTCCTGCACGGCCTGCTCAAAGTGCCAGGTCTATCCAAAACGAACGCATTTATCTCTTAAGACCAACTTGCAGTGAAACAGACAAGTGTGAGCTGCCACTTAAAGATGTAGAGCTTCTTCTGTGTGGGTGGGTTTACCCCATTAGAGCAAACACATAGCTGATCTATGCTCTCTTGTGGTCCAAAACTCATCTTCGACAAAAGCAGCATTAATAAAAATGTTTGATAGGGAAGTGATTGAGCAGTGAAGTGCTTTGTAAAATTCAGCCTTAAAGCACTTCAGTATGAAATATTAGCCTCTTATAAGCCTTCATTTGCATGTCTCATTGTTACCCAGGCAGTCTTTGATTCATTAATAAACACATTAAATATTTTGTCACTGCCAGTTGAATGATCAAAACTACTCATTACCTTTATTGTAGAATATAATGATGCATGTATATTATGGACAATTAATTGCTTGATTAATTGCTTGATTAATGGCATTCATAACATAATCCGATGTATTCTCTTACTCAGCACGTTTGCCATGATATTCCGTCTGTTCTTTTTCTCCAATTAATGAATATATTTTAATAATAATCATTTCTTAATGATCTGTTCCTTATTTGGAAAAGCTTGACTTGAAGTGAGTCACGTGGTTGAAGATAAATGTTTTTTTATTTTTGTAAAATTTAATGTTTCATTACATCACCCGTACAAAAAGAGAAACAGAGTCAAAGGAGCAACCCGCTTAATCTACCACTGAGTAAAGATATGTGACTTCTTCCAATCACACATTCTCCAGTTACCAGTTCCATCAGAGGCAGGAATGGACTGATAAAAACCTAAAGGCTATCCAAGCTGAGTAAGCTGGCCTTACTGGCCATGAATGTTGATGCCATAAATTCTGGGGTGAGCAAGCTAAAGTCAGCAGTCTCGTGTAATTCCAGTTCTTAGGGTGACCACAAGTCAATTCTGCAATCAATCTAACTCAACATGGTGGGCCTGGAGAAGAGAAACAGAAAATGTTGACTCAGGGTTTTTAATATTCCCAAAGAAGTCAAAAATGTTTTGAGCTCAAATACATTCAGAACTCAGAGTGCTACTGCAAGCACACTAGATACATTGTGTAAGAGTGAAGTTATTGAATATTATTTTAGTATGTCATTGAAAAGTGTCAGACAGAGGCACTTATCTCACTAATAGCTACTGATAGAGCTTTATTTTATTTGATCAGGATACTGCTTGTTTTGTTTTAAATCAGGTTGCTGCACGTTGTCTGCTGTTGAAAAGAGGTGCTGTCAGTGTTTTAAGTACCCGTGGTTCATGAGCTCCAGATTTTGGAACACCAAATCCGTGATTTATATCTTTTTCAGCTTCTGGAGCAGGTGCAGAAAACTTGATGGCCATCTTATGCATGAACAAACCTAAACATCAAAACAAATCCTTGTGGAGAAGTACGAAGCAAAAATGTGGGCAGCGTTCTGTGTGCTAAATCTAATGTTGGAAAATATGCATTTAGTTTTGTTCGTTATACTGGAATGTTGACTTTGGACTTTGCTCTTGGTGCATTCCGTTTAAATTCAGAAGTATGAATTCCCATGGGTAAAAAAAATCAAATGAAACAGCTAAATGAACCTCACCAGCCCTGACAAAACAGAGTGTTGTGTATTGTTATGAGCTTGTAGCTAATAATAGCTACACACAGTCTGGCTTTTTTCTATTTCTGTGTCAGCAGTGGGGTCCTCTTGGGTCTCCTGCCGTAGCATTTAATTTCGTTCAGATGTCGACGGAAAGTTTGAGCTGACACCGTTGCACCCTGAGTCTGCAGAACAGCTCAGATCTGTTTAGAAGTTGATTAAGGCTGTTTGTCCACCCTTCGTACTATCCTGCGTTGTAATCTTTTGTCAATTTTTCTCTTCCATCCACATCCAAGGAGATCAGCTCCAATGCCATGTGTTGTAAACTTCTTGATTATGTTGCGCTCAGTGGACAAAGGTACAAGAAGATCTCTGGAGATGGACTTGTAGCCTTGAGATTGTTGAGATTTTTCCACAGACAGTTTTCTTCTCCTCTTTTTGTTCCCCATGCTTAGTGTGGCACACAACAGAAAAGTTGAGTCAAGTTTTCTCCACTTTAACTGGCTTCAGGTGTGATTGCCAGCACCTGTTTCTTGCCTCGGCTGAGTTTAAACGAGCATCATATGCTTGAAATAAAACGATTTTCCCACAATTTTTGAAAAGGTACCAATAATTATGCCCGGCCCTGTTTTTGGAGTTCTGTGTGAAATTGTGTCACATTCAACTTTTTTCTCTGTTTTGTTTTTTTTGTGTGTTGCTTCACTGCACAAGAAGGAAATAAAGATTTGTATCCCAAAATATTTCTAACCTTCTGGGAGAAATGGTTGGATGAAAGAATCATCCCTCTGAAATGAATTACTTTGAAATCAATGATTGGTATTGCTAAAGAAATGCACAGCTTGTTTATGAAATTTGCTTTGACTTTCTCCGACATTTTATATTTTGCCACACGTCGGGGTGGTAAAACACTGTTGTTGCTTTCCTGTTCATTTGTGAGCTTGGGGCCGGAAACTTGGTCTCGGCTCCAAACTCTTGTAACTGTGAACAATATAGTGGTTACCAACGCAATAACAACTGTGCTAATGGAAAGTTAAAAAAATTGTTTGATGTTATTCCATTGTCTTCTTCTACTGCTTCTTCTTCTTCTTTGTGACTGTTGTAACTTTTTGATTTCAGTCCTTTGGGCAACTGGGGCAGGACTCACCAACATGATAACCAATTAAATAAAGGAGAAGCCTGTTGCTTTGTTTTTTCCATACATGACTAAAACAAAATAGTGTATCGTGCTCATTCTCCAACCACAACACATAATTACAATCTTAAGAGAAGTATTGCAATCAGAAGATCACAAACACTCAAATAAATCAACAAGGTCCATGAACAGATTAATTTTAGTTAAGTAAGTACTTAGCAATCAAAGCTTAAGGGTGGGTTTCAAGATGGGTTTGAACCCTAACACCAACCACAGAATTCAGGCTTTGAAAAAGGGGAGGGGAGTTAATCGAAAAGTAGTATGTAAGGATTTGGGGCAACGATAGTTAATTGGACACATTCCAGGTGAGACGAGTAAGCTGCTCGTAAAGAGGTAGAAAGTCCTTAAAAGAAATCCTAGCGGGGTAACACATGGGAGCTACTCTGTCTGGTCTTGTCTGCTGAGACCTAAGACATTGTCAGCACCTTTTTCAGTCACTGTACCATCAGCTCACCGATATTGAACTGGGACTTTGAGCCACAACAAATGGGGAAAGGAGAGGAAACACTAATGCAAGAGAATAATACAGCCAGACAGTCAGGGAGTCAGGGCAGATACACTTGATGTGGCAATTTCGTCATCCAGAACTCTAACCTTTGCACCATCCCACCTCACCAAGGGGCTTAGCACTTCATAGATTAAAACTTAAACTGGACTTGGTGACCTTCTTATTTTTAACGGCCTTGCCGGCAAAATGTTTCACTCTCCAGTTCATGGGGAAACGACAAAATCCGAAACGAAGGAGGTTGAAAAATCTTTCTGCCAAATGTAACAGTTTGAAGACTGAGGTAATGCTATTGTATGCAGAGTACATCCATCCATTTTCTGTACCCGCTGAATCTAATTCAAGGTCGTGGGGGGCTGGAGCTTATCCCAGCTGCATTTGGAAGAGAGACAAGGTACATCCTGGACACGCTGTCCACAGACAACTGACCGCAGAGACAACTGACCATGCAATCTCACTCACACTCACTCCTATGGTCCATTTAGAATCAATTAGCATGCATGTTTTTTTGGACGGTTGAAGGAAGCCAGAGTACCTGCAGAGAACATATGAGCTCCACGCAGAGAGGGCCCAGCCAAGATTAGAACCAGGGACCTTCCTGCTGTAAGCTGACCATCTCACAAGCATGCAGCCCAAAGCGCACACAGTATACTTTAAAAAGAAGTTCAAAGCAGAAGCACTGATTTAACTTATAAGTGCAAGTAAAGGGGAAAAATTACACTCTCTGAATTCTATTTTTAAGTGTAAAAGTCAAATTTAAAAGTTTGAAATACCATTTTAACAGCTACTTGAGATTAATTCTATGTTTTGCTGTGACTAAACTGTTGGTTTATGAGATTCACAAATCATTACATTCTGTTTTCTTTTATATTTCACACAGAGTTTTGGGGAATTGGGTTTGTACATTTGCTGTGTCCTCATGCATCAACACCCACGGTATGAGTAACAAATGAGTGAAAAAAATAGAATAAATGAGAGTATGTGTCTCAGCATTGACATGAGCACATGTAGGTGAAAAGAAAGGGCGTTTAAGTGTTAAACCTTACTTCCTTATCTCTGGTCTCAGAGGGAAAGCCAAAATGAAATTACCTCTTCCTGCAATATCACCAATCTGACTCAGCAGCAACTTATTGTTCTCTTCTCTTCATTCCTATTGCTCTCAGGTTGCCTTTTAGTATCACCCTTTACTGCCTCTTGTGCTACAGAGCTGTGCATGGCCATTGAATTTCGACATGAATTCCCCAGGTTTAGTTGCTCTTTTCTTTTCCCTTAGCTGCTCTCTGATGCTCCATCTCTTATGTTCTCTGCCCACGTGTTTTTGTGCTGTTGATGGGCCACAGAGATGTCATTAATTCCCAGCACAGTGTGAGCGAGAGCACACACCAGAGGAGAGCAGGACTGAAGCATTCACAGCCTTGTATCCCTCTGATCCCTCAGCCAAAAGAAAAATATCCCCATGGGGTACAGCTCTAGCACATGCGTGTGTGATAGGGAGACAGAGAGAAATATTGTGAAAGACATTCAAGAGAGAGTGATGGCCAAGCTAAATCACAGGTATTGTTTCAACCTAAGCTCCTTAGGGGGAAACTGACAGCCAGCTCATCAGACTTGATAAGATTGATGACCAGGATTTTTGGATCTTTGACAGTGTCTCAGACCCTAAAATCATCAAAAAGTCAAAGTTAGAGTCCAATTTTGCTTTAGATTCGGGATTTAAGATTAATGTCATTGTTACTCAGCCATTTCACAGAGTACGGGTACGGTAGATCAAAATGACATAGCGGCTGGCTTACAAATGTAAATGCTATGAAAACTAACAAAGTAAAGGAATAATACATTACAATATGAATACGATGGAACTATAAACAAGTATGAATATATTGTATACAGTGAAAAAAATGCATGCGCCACAGGAAATTGCTTTTCTGAATAAATAAGACAGTTCAACTGAGTAAAGTGGAATTACATTTCAGTGAATAAAGAAGAAAAAAAAGCACATTATATGAAATGTGTCTTTGTGTGTGTGAGTAAGTAGGTACATGTATGAAACAAGCTGTTTGGAAACCTGGCAGTTATGTACTGTATCTGCCAGTGTCTTACTTCAGGGTGAAAGGACAAACTGTCCATGATGGGGGTGGTTGGGGTGACTGTTAATGCTGGAGGATACGTGCTATGCCCTCAATGGATTGGAGTGAACACCCAATGATCTTTTCAGCTGTCCTCACCAGCCTCTGCAGGGACTTCCTATCCAAGACAACGAGTCACTATACCAGATGGAGATACAGCTGGTCAGGAGACGCTCTATGATGCCTCTGTAGAATGTGGTAAGAACAGGAGGAGAGGGATTGTGTTCTCTCCTCATCTGTCAAAGGAAATCCAAGTGCTGCCAGCTCTTTTGGCAAAGGATGGGGTGTTTTTTGGTTCTGGTGTGGTTGTCTGCACTGTACTATGTTATACTCTTAGTAACGCTAACTTCTGATTCTGTACATCTCCTCAGAATTTCTCATATACACATATAAGAATAGATCAAAAAATATATTTTTGTTTGAGAGCCTGTCAAAGGTGTCAGTGTACCACGGGAGACTGGAATCTTTAATTGCTTCTAAATAAAATATGTTCTGCAAAGGCATTTTTTAATGATTTGTTTTTAGTTGTTAATGTTTTGCACCTTCAAAGGGATGGACAAGTTGTGTTGACCTATCAAAACAATTCACCCAAGATTCAACATCAATTACAGGCTGAGAGGCAACTAAACAGGTAAAATGTCTTATTGGGTGAATAGTTTTATGGAGCACTGAATATGGTCAGTGCAATGTCTGATTTATTTGTTATTGTCATTACTGAATGGATGTATATCATCCTGCTTGTATCAATAACTTGATTCATTTCCAAATTGAATTGCTACTATCACACAGTGAAAGGCCCTCCATGGAAGTAAATGCAAGATGATGAAGAAGAAGCCGTGACTGACAGCAACGTGTCAGTAAAATGTTCTAAAGTCAAATTCAGCAACCTAAACCACACAGTTATTAAGCGAAACAGTGTCCAATTGAAAACATATGACTATTTAAATCCTGCATTTTAAGACAGCAGAGGCATAAGCTCCATGTAAGCGATGATAGAGAAGTCAGACGGTTAATGTTAGCGATCTCCCCATGTACTAAGACTTTAAAAATGTCGTAACCTCCTCACTGAGCGACATTTAGTGAGGTCTCTATTTTGAGTTACGGGCCAGATTTTTGCCAACTGTGTAGGCTATCGGATTTAATTAAGACAGGACTGCCGACTCTTACAAACAGAGCGGGCAACTCACACCTTTGACATATTTCTCATGTTCCCGAGCCACAAGTCTCTCATAGTTTGATCAAACTTACAGGCATGTGGCTCCTGTGCCTCCTGTGACTTGTCACCTGTCAGCATTGGCCATTAACACATATGACCTGGAACAATATTTGGACTGTTTGATTTATCAAGCCTTGAGAGATGCACATGCTGAATTTTCAAGACACACCAACTATTTTAACTTATTAATTTATTTTTTTCAAATATTAATAAGAATTGAGAGGAAAGTCAGTCAAATGCAACAAATGACGAATGTCCAATTTCTAGTTTATTCAGATGGAGAAAAAATACTGTGAACAGAGTATGTTTTGCAGAAAACACAAAGATTTTACAAGACTGCTATAAACAAAGCCTTTGGTTTGAATGGGTTAACCTTCACACGTCAGACTGCATCCATTCACTTGCATCACATCGAGTAACTATGTGAAGAAAAGACTAATTCCTGCGTAGCATTTATTATTGAATATAGAAAGAATGGCTTTGAACTTTTTAGAATGCTTCAGGGGTGTTATGACAGTTCTTAGCGATGCTTAAACACGGCGAGTGATTGCCTGGGGCTGCCTTGGATTATCTATAAATCTGATGATATCAACATTGATGATTTTGTTTGTCAGCAGCTTTCAGCTCAGTTTTTGTGTCTTTGTTATTCTGAAATTTCCAAGCCTTATTACGTCTGTGGTTGTTTTTTCTTTTTATATGATTACTTCATAATAAACAAGATTTTTCAGACTCCTGCTTTGTGTGTCTGTCCTTTTGGTGTCTGCTTTGCTACAACTGACTGCAGTAATTACAGTGTCAACTATGCTCCCAAGAAATTACATGTAATGGTGTCTAGAGAGAAAAAATTATGTCACATTTTTTAAACTAAAGGACTTTGTGCGAGAGAGATTTTTTCTTATTATTACAAACTACTTAAATATAAAGACAAATTCAATAATAGACATCAAAATAGCCTTAATGGCTCAACTTTTGAGTACAGTGACAGCTTAATGGCATATTAACACACACAGCATATTCCAAAGCAACTTGAACAAGTATCCAATCCAATCCAGCTTTATTTATAAAGCACTTTAAAATAGCCACAGTGGACCACAGTGTGGTACAGAAGAGTAGGTAAAAGACAAGCTAGATAAGCAATAAAACATCCAATAAGTAAAAGAAGACCTAAGAGATAAGTAATAAAATACCTAATAAGTGCTAAAAGACATTATAAACAAACAATAAACTATACAATAAAATTAGATAGAATAAGAACAAGAAAGTCAACATCTTAAGTGGTGTCAAAGGCCAAGGAGGAGAGATGGGTTTTAAGAAGAGACTTAATAGCAAGCACAGAAGAAGCCTGTCTAATATGTAAAGGCATCTCGTTCTATAATTTTGGAGCAACCACAGCAAAGCTCGGTCCCTTCTGAGCTTACAATTAGTTTCTGGAACATTCAGGAGCAGTTGATCAGCTGACCTGAGAGAACGAGTGGGTGTAGTATAAGGGCAAAGCGGCTCAGAGAGGTAGGGTGGGGCAAGCCTATTGAGAGCTTTAAAAGCAAATAAGAGGGTTTTAAAATGAAGCCTAAAACGTATGGGCAATAAGTGGAGCGAAGGCTAAAATGGGGGAAATGTGCTCTTATTTTTCGCGTGCCAGTCAAAAGACACGCAGCAGCATTTCGAACCATTTGAAGCCGAGTAATGGAGGAAACACTAACTCCAATATAAAGTGCATTACAGTAATTCAGTTGTGACAAAAGTGTGGATTACTGTCTCAAAATGCTGCTGTAAGAGACAGAATAAAATCTACTGGTAAACACTGGAGAAACTTGACCAATTAATTAATGAACCCCCCACTACCCTTGCAAAGAAAAAGAAGTGGGCAGGAGCTTGTCCACCATATGGTTTTCTGACCCCCACCAGTGTTATTTCCACAAAAAGCTGTCCTATTTAAACACCCAAAAGGGCTGTTTGTTCATAGCCTTCAATGCAACCAAGGGAGGCGAGCAATATTGTCCACCCACAGCTCATTTTATTTTCTTCAAACCAAACATGGAAACATGACCGATTCACTTTTCTTTCTGGTGCTTTTCAACAAAATATCATCAAATAAGGATTCTTGTTGTACGTTGCTAACATAATACTCAACATAATACTTCCAACACGTTTTTAGGCTTTACCCTTTGATGTGTAAGGAATGTCTTTGCTGGATCCTTTAACTGTATTGTTTCATCAAAACGCTTCAGTCTTTATTTATTTATTTATTTTTTTTAAGACTGAGGTGACTGAGGTGAGCATGTCTAGTCCCAAACATGCAATAAACTTTGGGTTTATGATAGAGGTCCAGATGATGATGGGCTTTAATGGTTCCTGGGTGCAGACACGCTTTCTGGCCATCAGGATCACTGAGTTTACAGGCCCTCTCTGTACTATTAACACACTCATACACACACACGTAATTACAGGCGTGGAGGAGGAAAAACACCAAAATGTCTTCAATGAGGGCCAGCTGTTGCAAGAAAGTGAAGGACTTGCTGCAGTGCACACAAAAGATTGGGAAGAATCTACATTCAGGAAAGATGCAAAGAGAGTCATTTGGTAGAGAGAGATTTGAACTTGAAACTTTAAAAAGTACAGTGATCGGAATAGTGTGTTACACTGAATAATGTCTGATTTAGTGCTTACTGGCAGAATGAGCAGATATGTAATTGATTACTGTTATCAGTGGATTGGCAGTTACTGTAATGCAGATAATAGGAGCCATGATACACTTCCCTGCAAGGTACAGTTGCTGAAGAAAAACAGCTGGATAGCAATGGAAAAGAAAAGATAAAAAGGGATGGCAGATAATTGTCTGTAGTCTATTGGGATTGAAAAGAACAGACAGAGATGGAGGAGATGATGAAGAGGTTCTAATGATGTAATGGTGAATTCACATACCAGTGCCGTCCTTTAGTTTGAGGATTGATCTTTCCTCACATGCCTGAAGCCCATTCTTTTATCAATATATCCTTGACAAGCACTCTCATCGTATGCACCTTATTGTTATGACCGAACAATTCCATTCATATGACGCACATATATCTCTCTGCACCAATTGCCATCCTCTTTGCCCAGTCTCAGCCTCCTTCCTCCACCTGAATCAAGTGCTCCTCATTTATCACCCCTTCTTTACTGTCTCCATCCCTCTTTGTAATCTATTACCAGCTATATGGCTAAGCCCCCCTCTGTCTCGAACTGGCAGAGCAGATCAGAAAAACCTTGTTGTTGTGGTCACAGGTTAAAAGATGGAGTCTGAGAATCAGCCAAGAAGCCATTAAGGATCAGGGAAGAACTAAAAGGCGATACACCTATGAAGAAATATGCAAACATTCACAGTGACATACAAGTGCTCTGACACAAATGCATTCTAAAACGTATCATGATGCTTTAGATTTGATTTTGGATTCCCCCACATGCACAGAATATTACAAACCAAGACAGGGGCACATTCAACATACTGTTACATCTAATACCCACGTGTGACTCATGACTATTTAAAGCCTATGCCATGCCTACAGGCTATCTGCTACCAACAATTATAAAGAGGGGACAAGCAGCTGCAAGACTCCTGAATAGAAATCTCTGCGAGAAGTCAATCGTCTGCAAAACTGGTAATGGCATAGAGCCAGTCATGTTGTTCCAACACGAGAAATGTACGGTTAAGCTTCAGTTCAAGCGTGTGATGGCTGAGGGCAGACAGATTCTTTCCTTTGAATGAGCGTAGAGAAAGAGAACAGGCATAGAGTAACAAATATTGAAGGTCAGCATTTGGTAATAAGCTACCAAAAACGTTGTTCACTCTGGTCGAGCCACACATAATTAAATCATAAATGGTTTTGTTGTAGTATGTACATAGTAGTAGTATATTGGTGGATAAAAAAAGGATTCACGTTTCCGATTACCATAGAAATTCTTCCCAGTACTTTATAAAGGAGTGTTTACTGCAACCAGACTTAATCATTCAGAGCTTACCAAAATTCCCCATGTGATAAGATCCCTCTCTTTTTCATCACTTTTTGGAACTTATCCATTATCCAAGGACAAAGTTAAATGTATGAGGATCAAACCCAAGCACCTGGGACATCTCAGCAGATGCAGGATTGGCACCTTGGAAACTGAGACCCAAAAAGAAACTGAGGTTTCATAGACCTTTTACCTGTTGCGCTCCTTCGAACGCCTCTGAAAGCTTGATTAACTCATCTGACTCAGATGACTGCGTCGATTCAAAATCAAGGAGTTCATCTATTAGGATATTAACAGCCTCATTTTGCTGGTTGCCTACATGTAAACACACCGCTTTGCAATGGAAGTGAATGGTTTCAAGCAATAACAGCACTTGCAGACACGTGTGCTCGGCACGACGGAAAGATTCTGCCTCATATACTTTACTTTCAATACAATAGGACTATTCCATTACAAAATGTTCACTACATGGTTATCTTAGCTAAAAACATGACAAAACGTTTGTGATTATAAATGGAAAATAATGATATCAGACTAATTAATATTCTGTTTTATTTTCTTATCATAACAGAAAAATGACAATATGCAACCAATTATATCATTATATCATATATATATGATATATATGAGAAAATTATATTATTATTGATTAATTATATTATTGTGTCATATATCATAGAGATCATGTGTGTATTATTCACTCAATGTAAGTTGTTAAGTTATTAAATATAAAAACTAGCATGAATATATATATCAAAACACCAAATACTATCAAATATAGTATAAAGAATCTACAAGACAATTAGAGAAAATTATATTAAAAGACACCAACGTTACCATTTTAGTGTTAGATAAAGTACATATAAACTGTTTTCCAAATGGAAAAGCTTGAAATTTAAGTGGTTTTCTGAAACTGAGATAAACTTACATAAATCTCTTCCAGGGATGGTGAAAGGAAGAAGAACGGGACACAAGAGTTTTGGCTGGCAGCTCACCGCTTCACACACCAGCCTGCGATCGCAGCTTGTTAGAGGTGTTACCAAAAACCCACCACAATCAAATTACTTTGACACACAGCAAGGTAACACAATCAGTCCCCGGTGACTCAACACATTGTTTTCCTGAGATCCCAGCTCGCCCATGTCTCCACCCCGCTGCTGCACAGCTTGTGACAGAGAGTGAGCGGGACCCGTTTGCTGTTGCCGTCATAAGAACTAGCTGTCTTAAACCATCACATTTTGAACATGTAGACAATGGGAGCCACTTATTTAGATAATCAAAATAAGTAGGTAGTTTCTGGGGGGGGGTCTTTTGATCTAATGAATATGGAGATCTCAGGAATATTATTTAGGATTACTTTTAAATAAAAGATATTTATTCACACGGTGTACATGCGTAGTTGTAGGAGAAATTGCAAAAAAGTTAATAATCGCATTTTGTAATGTATAGCGCAAGCCCATCCCTATGATTTTTATGGTGGTGAGTTTATATGTGAGAGTTTCTGTGCAGCAGTTCCCAGCTGTCTTTCTGTGCAGGATTGACTCCATTGTGTTGTATTTTCCCAGCCATGCTTGAGGTATCCTGAGCTAAGCTGCCTCAGTGTAAACTGATAGGAGTGTGGAAGAGAAGTGTCCTAAATTTGTACAAGTAAACACAGTAATAATTTCCATGTATCATTTCAAACCAAAATGAACTGGGATTGCTGAAGATCATTAGGCTCCGCTCACTCGTAGCTTGTGGATTCTGACAGCACATTAAACAAAACAAGCAGCTCAGTGATTGGTAAATACACAACCCAATGCTCCTGAGCACAAGATATCAAACCTATTTGGCTCAGAGTCTGAAGTCTTTAATCGCCTCTAAGAACTTTGCTATCCTGTCTCCTCTTGACTGCAAATTCTTCCACAGAATTGCTTTTTTGATTATGCCAGTTGGATGCTCATTGACATGCAAAATCTTTTAATGTTGAAGAAGCAAAAGGAGTCCACAGATGTTGCAGCCTTATGATTTGAAGAATTTTTTCCCCTTCAAGTATATGTGATTAAAACAAGCAGTGGTCCCTGAAGAAAGAGCTGTTGGAATCCTGCAGATTTCTCCTGCACGTGTGCTACATTTGGTGAATATTTTGTCCACGTACGTATGTGCACAAAATGTGCATGTGTACATGTATCATATACCTATTTTACTATTGTATTGTATACTTTACTTTTGTACATTTGTTTATGAAATTTAAGAAGGTTTACACAACTTTAGACGTTTGGCCTGAGTAAGTTCATCTTATAAAAATATATTTCTTATAGTTTCAATCCATAACACTCCTGATATCTGGTCCATACAGGTGCCTATGGCTCAGTTTAATAAACTAGGCTCTCCTTGGGTTAATGTGGGCAAGAAGAAAACTGCAGAGTTGGGTCCCGTTTAGGCCACACCTTCTTTTCTGTCCGTGATTATACTTCCACATGTATATGACGGTGTAGAATTCTTTCAGTTGTCTTGCAAATCATTCTTTGTTTCAAAGAAGCATGGATGAATTTTCTTTCTTTCTTTTTTTTTCAATGAGCTTGAACATACAGTCAGAATTTTTGATTAATTTTACTTCAGATTGTATTGTCCTATAATTGAAATTATACACAAAATGCAATAGTTGCAATAACCTACAAGTTCTGAACTATTTGCATTACTCACTTTGGGTTAGACACGAGTAGAATAATATTCAATAACTCAATCCTAGTCACTCAGAAGATTGACCAGCATTTTTACCAAAGTGAATGATGAGCACAGTTAAATATTGCAGATTTCTGGGATTGTGGATTTTCTAGAAAATTACACTTTTTGTGTGTTGGTTTTTGATTGGACTCCATTGACAAGGTGTTGTAGTGGATGGCCTTGTTTGATATAAGCCAGGTGTGAGAGGGCCAGATCACAGAAAATATATTTGAGTTTGAGATGTACAGGTGAGCTCTGCTTGCTGTGTCAACTTTATACATTACTGCTGTGACCGTCCCTATTTTTCCAATGTCTGAGCTTCCAAAAACACACCCTGGCTAAGAAAAATAATGTCTTACTTTGACAAGCTTGTGTTGTGAATTTGTGAATTGCATATGATGTCACTGCTGTGGAATAATTGTTTTTATTTTTGACAAAATTGTTAATAGGGTGGTTTTCGTGGTTATTGTTTCATTTTGATATCATTTAAAATGTTTGCAGCTGTTCATCTATATGAATATATACCCTTTTTTTTTTTACAGCAATCACTGGTATTAAAACCCAATTATATGTACTAACAACTTCCTTCACACAAAACTACACCCTCCTTTAAACTATTCATTGATGGACTTATTTCTTGCACTTTCCTGGAAGCGTATCTATATTATTCAACAATGCTGTTTAGAGCTATATTTTACTGCATTAACAAAGCTTCTGCAGTCCCAGATGTACAAGTAAAGTAGGATAGGAAGAAAAATCTGATGTCTTCTCTCAAATTTGTGAGACACCAGAGAAGAGTTTCATGATTAAAAATAATATGGACATTTTTCTCTTAGGACTGCTATACTTACTTCGACTCTTATTCAGAATTAGCATGGCGTCTGGCTTCATTATTCACCGAAAACCCTTTGTAATGAAGCCAAAACAGACCGCATTCTGTTAAAATTGAATTAATTCCAGACTGGGTTGTACCTACTCAATTACACATTCTTTGCCTTTGGACAGTAATGAATAATTACGGTCGGAGTGGTGGATTTTCGTCTCATTTCCACACATGTGTATGTTCATGTGTGATTCAGGCAGAAGTCTATTAATTCCTGTGAGAGTTGCCGTAAGTCCCGTAGATGTGCTGAACTCTGCTTCTGTTTTTTACCCTCTCTGGAATTCACCTCAAGTATGTTAAAATATTTCAACTTTTGCATTAGACTTTGGAGAGAGACCATTCAGTGTGCCAGGAAGTTTGATAAACAAAGTAGCAAACAGGTTATCTAACTACTAGCTACTAGCTTTACGGTCAAAGTGATCACTGCATTCTGAATACAATCAAGCACAAACTTTACAGTAGTATTTAATCAGCATTTTTATTGAAATAACGGGAAGCTCTTTCATAGTTCATAACAGTTCATCTTTCAAAAGGAATGTCTTCCTGGCAGTCCAAGTTATATTCGACTTAGCCTCTCCTCTTGCATTATAAGTATTGTTCTTTTTATACCATAAAATTAAACAGGAAAAGTACTACTATTGTCCTCTCCCATGGCTGAAGAAAAGCTTTTCCTTACGTTGAATACTAAGTCACATAGTCAGTATATTATGAACCAAACACAAGTATGTGAAAATGAGACGTTACTGACAGTTAGTGATGCAGTCAAAAATGATAACCTCCTGATTATCCAACAATGAAAGGTTGAGAAATTTTGTAGGGGAAACTATGAACTGAAACATCACAAGAAATGATTGTAATACTTGAACGTTTTTCATAAAACACTTAAACATAATGTTTAGAACTGCATTTTCAAATGCAAACTACACGCAATCATCAGCAAACGTTATCTTTGCGGTTTCGTCATAATCCATTTGCTGATGCTGTTACATTCCAGAGTCTTCGTGGAACATTTGTTTGCTCAGACAATGTTCATTTCATTATCCTCTATGCTGAAGAAGAAATGTATTTTTGCTGTTTCCTTTAGTCTATTTTAGTTTTCACGAGAAAAGAGACACATAAACGAATCCTTCCATTGCTTAAAAGCAACCACCGTCTGTGATACCGAGGCTGAGTAGGGGATGTGTTTGGTAGTAAATCTGGTCAAATTTAGTAAAGCAAACTTGAAAATATAAGGAATTCTCAGTTTATACTAAACAGCAATAAAGAATATGCACAGATACCATCAGACATGTGACAAACATGTGATCATACTCAGTTACACCCAACTGACTCGCTCCAAATCACAGACAACATGTCCAGAGTGACTAATTGTGGCAAGCCAATAAAGGCATACCCTGTCTGCAAAGCACAGACTTTTAGGAATGAATACACTATGCATGCACCCCTTTCCAGTTTTCCTCTTTCTTTTTTTTCATTTCACCTCATCAACTGAGGCTGTTTATGTAGATTTTTTTTTTCAAAATTGAAAGAAGAATCCAATTAAATCACAGGTTGTAACACATAAAAATAGGAAAAACACTTAGGGAGGGGAGTCATTTGTGCAAGCTTGCTAATAATATGGGATACGTAGTATTTTATATGCTATGGATTAATCCATTCTTAGAAATTTCATTTAAAAAGTTTGTCAGAAATAAAAAAAACATTTATATGGACCTGGCAATATACAACCAGAATGTTGATTGGAGTCTTCATCACTTTGATTTTACTGACCATTCTCTCTGTGAAATATGACCAGTCTTTCAGACTGTGCTTCATGAAGTGTCAGGAGACCAAATTTCTGGCCAATTGTAAATGTCAGTGGTCCACAGATTCTTTGTTAGGTCACAAAGATCCTTGTATTTTATGATGATCTTCACTTGAACACCTATTCCCAAGATGAGATGTGGTAGGAGGTGTCTTTGTCACTCAGGGTGTGTGTCTGTGTTGTTCTTGAGATGGAGTAGTGACAGAGATGCATACCCTCTATTACACTTGCAAACTATAACATTTTTTTATTTTTTTAAAATTTTTTTACAAAGAATGTCTCACTAATGTCGTAATGAATGACAAGAGAATGACAAGGGTGAAAAAAGGGATGATGAATTTGAAAGGAGACAGACTGGAGAAAATTGCAAAAAACTAGAACCTAAGCAGAGTAAGACCAAATCAGACACAGCATTTAATGTGCTTGTCAGGCTAAACCTCAAAGCAGTGTCCTTAATAAGTCCCTATAATTGTTAAATTGGGAAAGTATCATCATGACAACTTAGTGAAAGGCCAAATTGGTTTATTTTTACACATCAGTCTTTACGTGTCTGTGTGTGTGTGTGTGTGTGTGTGTGTGTGTGTGTGTGTGTGTGTGTGTGTGTGTGTGTGTGTGTGTGTGTGTGTGTGTTTGACAAAGGGTCCTTTTTCACAGGCAGTATGCTATTTTTAAATTAGTTTAGTCATCCAGTACTTCACAACCTCAGGCATGTATCACAGCTTCTCATCTACATATTGTTTTGGGAATAATTAAATTTGCCCCGGCCAGTACATGATAGGTACAGATTTGACGCTCATAATAATGGTCATAGAAAAGACGTACATGCTGAGTCATTTCTCTTTCTCTCACAAACTTAGCTGTAGGTACTGTGCACCAGCACATGCTTCTACACAGTCTCACTACTGAAAACCACAGAACATTAGAGTGAGCAGAGACGGTGGGGTAAATCACAAAATGGAACACATGCTTATCTCAGCATTGATTAAAAGGGAACACTGGCCCTGAATACCATCACCAGCCCAAAATGACGAGAACTGGATAAATCATAGAGCTTATATCAAACAGCAGAAGGAGAAAATGAGCAACATACTGGAAACATTTTATTTTCTTATCAGTGTAAATATGAGGGGTTGTTTATTGAATCCTAAGCAGATTCTCACCTGGTTGGAATTTAATGCACAGCAAGAAGGCGGAATTATGGTGCATAAGACTTGAAATACAGCCTTTAATTCCACCATGAGGGATAAGTTGAAAATACTGCAGACAGTGCATCTGAAGAATAAATTTACAGTGTAGTTTGGCACATATTAGTGTATAAAACAAATTATCTGAAAAAATAAAATTATGAAATGTAATAAGAAAGTGCTTTCTGCAAGCATATCACAGCTATATGTCCAAATGGTATAAGATTCCAGCTACTTTTTGACACCTTTGTACTGTAGATGTATCACTCTGCCTCACAATAGCAGGCTGCACGAAGTAGGCTAGTTGAAAAAGTTAATCAGCCTAGAATATAGATTGCTTTATTTTTATCTCAGTCATTTACAGGCATGAATTGGACAAATGGTTCTTTCTGTTTCTCTAAATGATGGAATGAATTGCCCTATTTAAAATGTAGGTTATGGGCATTGCTCTGACTAATTAATGAATTAAAGAGAAAAAGAAATGTAAATGCATGCGTTCATTCCATATCCAAAATAATATATCCTTTCCCACCCAGACCCACTGAGTGAGTAAATTTTCATTTTTTTTCAATTTCAGGAGCCTCAGTAGATAAACACATTACAGTGCAATACAATAGCTCTTTGACTCCCAGTGATATTAGTAAGTAAGTAAGTAAGGCAGATAAATAAAAAATAATAAAACAGGAAAATACGAGGTATAACAACATGAGGCCTATAGTACAGAGTCTGATAAGGAACAGCAAGGAGAAGTCATCAAATTTAAAATACAAAATAACAGATGACTTATGGTAAACACAGCAAATTTGTTTTAATAGGATTTTGTTTGATAAAACATAGTGCCATTAAATAGACAGTTTCTTCTTAATTGCTTGTGCTATACCTACCTCTTTTTCTTAGTTTTTAGTCTGGTGCTGATTCCAGTAAGCAAAACCAACAACTAAAACAGATTTACATTACAGCTCAGTAAGAAGACAGTAATAGTGGGATAATAGTCTGATAAAAAGATGTGCAAATATAGGTAAATATGGTGTAGTCACCAAAGTAATAACCAGATATTAGCTTAACAGCATCAATGGCTAGATGGTCAAATGATGATCCAAAATTTAAAGTTACAGCATAATCAGGGGCCAAATGTTTGGGGAAACAAACTTAAAGACGACAACATGGCAACATTATTAAGTGATGGTATAATAGTATTTTAGTAATGATGTGGTAACTTACTAAAAATAAGCTGGTTACTTTAGTGTATTGTTTAGATTTGAAATATGGAAAGAAAATTCATGTTATTATGGGAACAACTTAATTATAACAGAATTTTTTTTTCTATTAGGTAATTAAAACATATTTGTTATCAAAGTATTGACTCACTATTATCATTTTATTACTGGGCTTTAATGTAAAGTTCAATCCCTACTTCACTGATGTGCCTCTCAATTTCATTTAATTTTCAGTAAAGATTTCTTTTTTTAACGACTTTTTACGACTAACTAGGGTCATGTTTACATTCCTTCATTCCTAAAAATGTTTGTGTATGTGCATAAAATGTCATGATGATTGAAAGAAAAAAGAGAAACACATGTTTGCATGGTTTTCTAATTCTGGCTTGCATTGCATGCATATGCACTTTTCTGTCTTTGTATGTACACAGGTTTTTTTTGTCAGGAAACTAGACACAGTTTTATGAAGCTGGCCCGTTCTAGGGCACTGAAGTGCATGAAAAAACATGTCTTCGGTGCTTACTTGTAATAATTTGTTACTGGTAAACATGATTGTAAAAACTAAAACATGGATTTTTACTTTTCTCACATTTTTTGCAGCATTTCTGAACTAATTTTGTATGCTGTGGACATCTGCAACCCCCCACAGACCGCCTAGGAATTGGTCATTTAAATCACAGCTGTCTTCGCCTTGCATGCTCAGAAGCTATTAGCATGGGAGCTGTTCCAGTCTTAGATTAGATTAGTATTAGAAATATCTAAAAAGGGGAATTCTTCATAAGATGTGCCACCTTACCTTACCTAATATGGCTTATAAATGGATGAACAACTTGTAAAAATGATGATTGACGTACTAATAGGTTGAATTTTTTTAGTAGTGCACCAACATTATGCTTCACTGATCAAGATATTGCCATCTAGTGAGCAAACATATTTGGATGCTCTGTACATCAGATTATATTCTGTACAAATTATTTAGGACGAGTTGTGACTCATAGGTGCATTTTAGAAGAGTCGTGTAAGATTAGCTACACACACACACACGCGCGCGACCTGACAGCCATCCTAAACAATCCTGTCAGCTCGGAAACCCAGCCTGGATAGACTCTGACCTAGTTGTCTCATAGCTACTTTTTCCTCTCATCGACAAAAGAGAGGTCTGGAAGACAAAAACTCCAGGGACGTCTCTGTCATGAACTTTTTACTTTTCTGAAACAACATTTAGCTCTGTGGTTGTGACTCTGCTTTTCTGAAGCTGTGTATGCGTGCATGTGTGTATTTACAGATGTGAGGGCTCAACAGGGGGTTGACCACCTGCTGCTTGAATGACATGTTTGCTGCACAACAGGTATTGTTGGTACATCTCCAGAGGCATCATTACAAAGCCTTCACTTTTCTTTTACTTTCTAACTTCACTGACTCCTTTTGGTTGCCTTTATTTTAGGGTGAAAGACACTGTCTTGCAGAATTTAAAAGCGTTAACAGCAATAATAATCTGTAGTCCTGTCCATTTACTGTAGATGAAGACAGAAGTGCCCATATCTCAGGTTACATGTGTTTCCTTTAAGGTGTACACACGTGTGCTACAAACCCTTTTGCCATTAGCGCTTATAGCTCAGCCCCTCCAATTAAATCATGTTAAAGGTAGATTTCTCTTTACTTCTCTCCACAGGGAACCGACAGAGAAGGCTCGTCTAGTTTCTCGCTCTACCCAGAGTAATAATTACCTGAGATAATTACTTCCCTCTCTGAAGCAATTAATGCCATTTCTAGGGGTGATGGTTTGGGACTCTGGCAGGAAATGGGGTTATGCACAAGCTTCGACATTAACAGCAATTTCTGTTGTTTCTATTGTCTTTATCAAACACTTTTAGATAGGAAACTGTATGACACGTAAGTCCCGACATTCATTAGTGAACTGTAAATGTGTGGGGGAAAAAAACAAGGTAATGAGAACAGATGTTAATGTGACACAGTTCAAGTTTCGCTCTGTTTTTCTATTATTTTTTCTGGTTCTGCATTTAGTAACATTTGGCAGCAGAATGTGAGGAGACTGATAAAAAAAAAAATCTCTTTATCCTTGTAAAAAAAATATCAAATACAAATTGGCGCACGCACAAACACACAGACACACATACACAACTCTGCTTGTTAAATTGAACCAAAACACTCATACACCTTTGTAAATGACTAAAAAAAATCTTTTGGCAGTGTCACTTTGAGCTGCATTCAAATGAGTGCGATCAGGATCAAAACCATACATGTCTGTATCTGATCCTGCTGTGTCCAAGTGTGCATGTGTTTTTGCATAAGTGTACATGTGTGAATAAGCAAAGCTGATAGCTATCACATGCAGCTGGCACCCTGGGCTGAGTGCTCGCACACTGGTGCCAGTACCATCATGGGGTATGCAAAACATTGCAAGAGTAAAGAATATTCTGACAGCAAGAGTGGTCTAAACAATTCTGGAGCTATGTGTTGTACTTAACTGGTTATATTAATGGTTAAAGGATCCAGACATTAGACATGCTCTACCATCATAACACCCTAAACATAATGACAAATTATGTAAGGATGATCATTATATTCTTGTATAACAGAGATAGAAGGACAGAGTACTTGAGACAGAGAGCAGAGAAAGATGGCATTTAAAATGTCGACTGTAGTCATTGTTGTTTGAATTACCATGGGGAGCATGGTATTGTTTCGTCAATAGTTAGCAAATGACAGAGTGGCAATGCTATTAGAGTGAGCAAGAAACAATACCTGTAATGGCTCATTGTTTCCATGAAAAACACAATGAGCTCATCTTTTTTAATGTTTTTGGCTGTCGGGAACCGATAATATGCTTGTTAAATATTCACCTAATTACTATAGACAAAGAGCGCTTCTTGTGTCGTGAGATGACATTTTAAATGGCATTCAATAAATCCCCATGTCTGTTCCTTCTCAGTTCGGGTTCAAATAGATCAGAAGAAAATTTTAATGATCCCCCTGAGTAAAATAAGTTTCAAACAACAACTGGTTATAAACTGATCAAAACTGTGCATCTATCTAACACGGAAATATATTCAACTGCCAGAGTAGAAACTGCTATACACATAGGGTTTATTCAGTAGATGGGCATAGCAACAGGGTGTCACTCTTGAAACCAAAGCGTAAATGCTTCAACGTGCCACTGTTACCCACTCGCTTGACCCACTGATCCATATAAATTGTGCCTCCAACAGATTGTCAACTTCTTTTGTGCGATACTGTCAGCTTTGTCAACATGTCCTTATGTCACCAATCAATTTGAATTAATGTACCCTCGTCTTTTTGGAAAAAAATTACACACTTGGTCTTTGTATAATCAGGTTCAAGTGTGACTCCTATAAACATATGGTCACTGTATGCTTAAAAAAACCAGATGGTGAGAGGCGAAAGTTTATCTCAAATTTTTAAATCATAAAACAGAAAGCACTTTAATCTTTAACGTTCAGTCTATGGGTAAAAGGGCTGACAAGAGTTTAAAGGGGAACGCTGGTATTTTTAAACCTAGACCTTATTTCTGGAATGAAATATGTTTATCTACTCACCGAGAACAGTTTGGCGAATGTCTGCGTCCTTCGGAAGATATTTAGATTACTCAAGATCCATATAATGGACTGAATGGGGGCATTGACAATACAGTCTCTAAATAAGGCATTATTAGCCTTTATTTCACCAATACTTTAAGACGAATGAATGAATGAACGCGTACTATTGCACTGTGAGCTCATAGCTGCTGTGTTGTTGTTATTTGCCGCCATCGGGGGGCTTATAGAGGACTTTCTACACACTCGTCTACTGGGATGACGTCATCGACGGGCGCTGCTGCAGCACAGCTCATTCACTCCGTGCACTGTGACAGTCGGCTAACTTCACACGTAGTTTGCTACTGATAGTTTGGTGCAACATGGCAGGATATTTATCAGATTTTGACGATGCGGATGACAACTTTGAGCACAATGGACATCCTTACCGGAGTGAATGAGCTGTGCTGCAGAGGCGGGCGTCGATGACGTCATTCCAGTAGACCAAACTGCTCTCTGTGAGTAGATGAACGTATTTCATGCCAGAAATAAGGTCAAGGTTTAAAAATACCGAAGTTCCCCTTTAAATGGATGAAGGCTGGAGGGATGTTGTACAAAGGTAAAATGACAGAGGGAGGGGCATGAAAGGACATTTATTTACAGGATTAACATTCCCTAAACAGTCAGTACATTTGTCCCAATTTCATGCAGCATCACAACACTATAGCATGTGAGCAAAAGCAAGCAACTCGCTCAGAACATTTCATAAATGCTTCAAAAGCCTTCTATCGACTCAGTAAACTGGTCAACGACACCAAAATAAAAGATGCTTTGTTATTTTGTTAATATGTGAGCTGTACTGGTCAAAATAAGTTTTCAGGTTTATCACCACAGCAGTCAACTCAGGAGATGTTTCCAACATGCTTATCGCAGTTTTGATCAGTTTTTCTTTTTTTTGTTGACTCTGACTGCTAACTGTGCTGTGCAAGAATGCCAGTTTTGTCAGGCTGAATGCTTTAGTGTATCACAGGGAGTTACCCAATAGAGTACAATGAATACACAGAGACTACACACAAGCGATTTGCACATTTGTGCACGTAAAGTAAATCTAGCTGTTTATCAATGCGTTTTGTGCATTCAATATTGAAAGTATAACTCCTTGTAAAGTCAGATGCAGCGAACAGAAAATCTGTCACCACAACCTGTAGGAGGTCAGTAAAACATAAAAACTTGGTGTTATCACCTATTCATGACATGAATAGGTTCTCATGCTTGTGCATTACTTGTTCATTTATACTTGCATGGAGGTATCCATCCGCAGCACTGTTAGCCCTTGCAGATGGATACTTTCCCAGTGCAGATGGACAAATCTATATTCCTCTAAGACGCTAACAGTGTACCTGCTTCAGAGATTATACTAGGCATTGGTCAAATGGCAATTATCCAAAAACAATAAATAGCAAAGACGCACAGGTGAAAAGCTCAGACAACAGCTGCGCTGGATAATCTGCACTGCACCTGCAATTGAAGAACCACGCGTGTTTGAATACCATAAGAGGAAGAGACAGAAGAGGAAAGATGAAGAAAAGTCTGAGCATGACCATTGATGTTTTAATTGTGTACAAAGTCTGTTTTCATCACTTCAGAGCCGTATCCGTCATATCCTTTTTTGTGTCAGGTCATTCTTTCAGCAACTAATGGGTCATTATTAGTGGTGCACCACCCAGTGGCTCAGAACGGCCTCAGGCTTGCAGCGTGAAACTGTTCCGTTATCCATTTCTGCTCTGTGATTACCATACGTTCTGTCTGGCAAAAAAAAAAATGCTCGTCCTGGAAAAAGCCCTTTAAAACTTCAGATTGCTAAAACAATCCAATATGTATCTCATTTATATTCTGCTCAGTCTTTATGCAACTGTGGGGTATTTTACATCCTGACATTTCTCTTAATGAATCATTGTGATTTTAGGTCCTGTGGTTTTTTCCAAGTGGGTTCATCTTGATACAGTTGGTAAATTTTCTTCTTACCTGCAATATGTTTTTTTTCCTTTAAAGAAATAGACTATTATTTTATTTCTGTATGAATAAAGAGACTGGTGTTCCCATCTGTTACTACACAATGAGACAGTTTATTAGCACCTTTTAGTAGATTTACATAAATATGTATGTTAAAGTGTACAAACATGTAGGAGGTACACACATAAATACTGACTTGAAGCACATACACCAACATGACTATATGTCATACATTTCCAAATGAATAGTGGCTTTAAAATGTGAAAGATTTGATCCTTTTCTACAAAATCCCTATTTTTTTCTCCTTTTGATCTCCTTTTCATAGATGGAATATCATCTAACATAGTATAGGCACCCGTTAAGACGACTGGCAAACAACTGGTGTGTCAGTCTTGTCTAGACGGCAGCATTTCATTCAATTATGTTGCAAATAATAATCCTGCCATTGTTGTTGTGCTCATGTTTGTAACACCTTAAAGAAGGGGAAGAAGACACATGATCAGGATAGAATTGACAAAGGCACATAGATGGTGACAAGCCTAGGCTCGATGATATCAACAGTGTGTCATATGGATTTTACTTTGAGGGAGAAAGAACGTACAAATACATGTAACCTGCTGTCACGGTGTGATTAACCTGGTAAAGGAAATGTCGATAAGAAGACAATAAAAACAAATTCTAGTCCAAACACACCCACTCAATTTGTGTGGTACAGCACGATGGATCGCTTTTTTGTTCACAGAAAGTGTAAAAGTAATAAGTGATAATCTAAGCTTTGTGTTTATCTGATTTGTCTCCAGTGTTTAATGACCACTCAAAATGGCCTTCTCATGCACTTTTGTTTGATAACTGAAATGAAAGTGCTGTGTCATCAGAGATCCTCTCAACAGCAATCACGGAGACAAAATTAAAAGAGTAACTGTAAACCATCAAAATCATGATGTTAAATCATGTTGAAATGTCCCAATATTTTCCTTTGACTCAAATCTAAAGTTACTGACAGACCAACTGTCTGCCTGTCAGTTTTTCTTCATGCTCACAAGAAGGAAATCCTAGTTGCACCGATGATTTACATGGTTTTCCGAGCTCTCATCTGTCTTGATCTATATTAATTTAATCATCTATGCCCTTTATGATTTGTGAAAGGAAAAATGATGAATTATTGATTTTTATTTGACATTTTATGACACAATTAAAGCTGTTCCAGGACCAAAAATGTAAAAAAAAATTACAGCTTGGAATGGATAGTGGTTGTGCAGAGTGCTGGAGAAGTAAAAAAAAACATGCTGACGTAATGTCTGATGGCCAGCTCCACAAATAGGCATCCCACCAGACAGTTAAAGATGATATGTGGTTAAATCAACCTCCTTTAAAAGATTTTTTTATACTGGCTCAGACCAGTCTCCAATTCCTTTGCTCAGATGTGTGAATGTCAGGAGGAGCAGAGTGCAGGCGCTTGCACTTTTGTATGTTTCTCCATCTCTATCTGTCCTCCTTTCATTTGGCTCTGAATGTAATCCACCTCGTTAATGTGTTCCTTTATGTTGTGTCACCAGGTTTTGGCCACTTCTTTTGCTCATTCCTTTAGTTGTCGGGTTGTTACTTGGTGTTGGTTTGTGATATAAAGTACTCACTTCTGTGTTCGTGATCTGTGTTTTTAACATTCAATAAATGTGTAAGATTTCCTATGTGTTAGCTGATGCTGGTATATGCAATAAGGTTTGTTATGATTTAAGGTGCTGACTTTGAAAATACAAACCAGCTGACCTTCGTTCCTGGCACTGTGCTCTCTTTGTGTCTGTCGCTCCCTGCTTTTATAAGCTGGTATGATTCAAACCATAAGCGCATTGAGTCTGTGTTTGCAAACGGTTGAAATTATGTTCTTCATAAAGCCAACATATTGGGTTAAACTGGTTGCTATGGAGTTCAAGGCTGAATTACATGTGCCTGGCAGTGATGAGGGAACAGCTACACTGGAAAACTACTGTGATGATGCACCGTGATGTGATAATATTTTCTTCTGCTTTACATCATCAGTCTGACAGGAGAAATGATATCTGTGAATTTTTGGTTTCCTTATCAGTCAGCAGGACAGGTGACAAATTTGTGACAAATTTAGAGACTGAGTCAGTTTGCTGGCTAGCAGGCTGGTCTATTTGGAATCACTGATCACCTTCACAGTATGATGTTCATCATTAAGTTCAAAGAAGAAAATATACATTGTACAAAATAGCATTTTTCTGAAACTTAAAATGGCACATTTTGTTCATTAAATAGGAATCATATAAATATGTTTTAGAAACTTGGAGACACTGACAATGTGTGTGTCTTCTACTGATATATTTTGTACCAATTAAAGCTTCTGAAGCAAAAAAAAAAAAATAACCCTGTAAAAGCTTGGTTAATTCTATGTACCCAAACATGGTGTTGAGCCTATTGGTGAGTTTTTCTGGGTTATTCCCCAAATGTTGGGACAACCCTGGTGAATATTGATACATCTCAGACGCCTTCTCCAGATTTGTGGATCTGCCCGGCTGGTTTCTCATCACCGTGGCCTTCTCCTTTCTGTCTCCTTAATATATAATGAGCCGTGCCCACTCCTTGTACATTTAAGAGCATCAAAAATGTAATAAATTTACAGACTGAAGGCTGAACAGGGAGAATGTTGCTGAAAGATTCAAGGCCTTTCCTGAAAAAGATGCCATCTTTATGTTGCTCTGAACTCTGTATGTATCATTCAGCATTAATGGTGCCTTCCTATATATGCAAGTAGGCACTAATGCACATCCATATCATCAGAGTTGCATGGAATGAGTGCTGATACAAGCCGGATGGTACCTCACCTCTTTAATCATCATGGAGTCATTTCCATTACAGAATCATATCACCTGAAAGCCCAATGCTTACACATCCTTGATTTGTGGCTGTGTCCCATGTGCACAGAGACTTCTCCAGATTCCAGAATCGTCGGATGATATTATATAGTGTAGGTCATGGAATATTCTCACAATTTCACATTCACCCTAACCCATTTAAACAGTTTAGTGAACTTCTGTCCATTTTTTTTTTCAAATCTCTGAGCATTTCCTCTCCAAGATACTCATTTTAAAGCCAAGCTTGCTACTGACCTGTCGCCAAATTAGTTGCAATATATATTCCTCCAGCTGTCTCCTTTTTAGTACCTCTTACTTTTTACAGCCTTTTGTTGCCCCTGTCCCAACTTTTAGGTAAAACTTTTACTGGCCATCAAATTTAAGATGAGCTCTTTCCTTTCTTTTTTTTTTAAATTCTATTGTTAATTTGTTTATTGTTTATTTCTTTACGCCTTAAACGGTGTCCCAAGATTTTTGGAAATAGGGTTGTAGATGTAGCAATCCCAAGCCACAGCAAAAAAATATATAAATAAATACCAAGGGCTCCAAGGGCACGAAAGTGAAGGCACCCAAAGCTCTGACCCCTCAAAAATTTGAGAGTGGCTCCACCAGATTCCAGGAACAACTTATGAGATCTCACAGAGGCTCCTGGGCTTCTGTTAGAAGACCCAAGCTTGAAAATGCAACTTCCAACATGGTATGGAAGGGAATTATTGTTTTCTGTAAAGAAAAAAAACTGAGACAAGGTGCTAAATAAGTCTGGACCATTTAAAGGTGAACTGCAGTATCCCGCCTAATTTCAGATGCTTTAAATTTCTGCTTGAATAAGATAAGATAATAAGATTAATAACAACACAGTAACTTCTCAACTTTGATAACTATGTTTTCTTTTTTATTTAAAATAAGTTACACAATCACCAAGCGAATGTATGATTAAAATGAATTAATCACAGACATCTAAAAAGGTGTATAACTGTTTCAGAAGTCCCTGCTCACTGTTTAATAGATTTTTTTTTTCAAAATAATTGTTAATGCTAATTAGGTCAGAAGATCTGCAAAAAATGTAAAGCACAACATAATGGATGCAATACAGTACATATGACATGGGCTTAGGCCATACATATTTTATCATGGTGACATTTTGATGTGCTTATTGTTATTAGTTAGCAATTAGTTCTTATTAAAAGTCAGCTACACAAGGGTAAAGGCATTTAAATTAGGAGACGTCAGCATGCCAATAAAGTCTGCATTTTAATTAAGGTTGCATCATTACAGATTCATCTAAAACTGCACACTCTGAGTGAACAACTCCGTTTTAAAATGTGGCATTGGCTGCCTCTGAGGCCAGTCTGCTAATAGAAAAGTTAATTACATCAGAGGCATTCATGTTAATGTATGTACTTTGACAGAAGCAATATAATAAAAGGTTAGAGGAGTGTGTTCCAGTCCCCTGATACCAGACACATGTAATTGCTTTGTCTTGGGCTCCATTCTCAGTGTTGTAAAATGCAGTATCATTGTAATCATGAATGGCTTGCAGTTGAGTCTTCACATGATAACGCAACTGTTTACGTGATGCTCGGAAAATGACTTTGTGGGTGTGTATTTGTAGAGTTAATATATGCTTTAGACTACAAGGTGCAAAATGTAACAACATATCCATCCTGTTACTCACCGCTGTTACACACGTCACCTTTAAATGTGGAATGCGGCTTCGAGACCAACATACGGAAGATCTTTTTTTTTCTCCTCTGAGTTAGAATCAGTTGGTTAATGACAACAATTAAAATGACTTAATCAACAGAATGATGATAACAATAAAACTCTTCTCAGTTACTTGCCGTCTTTAGGCATTAACATCCCTTGGTTAGGGTTAGAACACAATCATGGTTAAGGCTAAGAAACATACCTTTCACAATGTGACCGTCCCATTCATGGATGTTGTTTTTAGATTGCTATGGAGACCGAAAAAAAAAAAAAGTGGAAAACTGGATTTCCATCACTTTTTTTTATCCCTCCCTGTGGCACCTGCCAGGCTCCATAAATTTCTCATGCTGTTCCTCTCGTGACCACAAGAGATCACCTGTTTCGTTGAATGTCCTTTATTGGTCCTTTTGGCCTGAACTCAAAGATTCGGACAATTGATATTAGTCTAAATTCAAAATACTGTATTATCCAGTGAAATGAGTGACGAATAAAGCAGAGAATGTATGTACATACATGTATACAACAGACGCATTAGGACCATTACAGATACATAGTTACAGACATGTGTAGACTTCCACAAGCAATATTCCCGCAGCAGACTGAAGGTTTACACAGCAGGAAGTCAGATGAGGGCACCTTTAATAGTAAGTTAAACTTTTGTTTTGGAACAAACATGTGCTTGTTCTTTAGGTGTCATGCACAGAGTATAATTCTAGCTGTTGTTCTGTTTTCATTTTGTAACACAGCTAACTGTCCATTTTCTTAGTTTATTTTAGGAATAGGATATTTTTTCTGTTGCTGCTTGTTTTTTCACTGGCTTCTGAAAATACCTTATGGTAACATGGCATTATTGTGAGACTGAGGCATTAATTTCTGGGCCTCTGCCGGCTAATGTGCTCTCACTGGTGTGCAAGAATGATCAGATAAAGTGGGGAATGCATTAGAAACATTTCCAATCACAGTTTGATATTGAGCATCTTGGCGGTTAGTAATAGAATAGATATTTACTTGGATGCGAAGGCATCTTTTGAGATGGCAGCACGTGATAACGCAATAGAAAGGAAAGAAACAACAAAGAAAAGAAAGGAACATTTGAATGTAAACTAATTCATTATGAATTATGAAAATGAACTTATTTTGTAAAAACACGAACACATTGTAATAAAATAATGCAAATCAGATTATAGGATTGATGTATACTTTTTTGGGTAATGAAGGATACAATGAATAATCCTTTTCTAGAAACAATTTTATTCCATTTTGCTTTTGCCTCTTGTGTGGACACTGAGTTTGGATGAGGCCTCAAAAAACTGATGTACTAGTATAGGTTACAAAGTAGATTCTTTATATGGTGTTCTGGGGTTTCTGTTTGGGGGGGGGGGCTGACTGCTTGCTGATGCCATGTGTTTGATCCGGTCATTCAAGCCAAAAGAAGCCTGGCAAAAATGGTTCAGCATCTTGGAGTGGGGCACAGAACAGACTGGGTTTGACTGTGTTGGCAAATTAGAGTAAGATAAGTAGATAGACACACTACTAATGTTAACACATTTAAGTGGACACATACCGCAATCTCCGTGAGGTACAGATAAACAGACAGTGAGGATAAGAATATTTCAGAAACCCAGAGAGACATAATAGCCAGCGATAACATGGTTTTGCAGACAGCAAGTTTCAAATTCATGTCCGCCTCGAGTCATACCACCTGGTATTCTGTGGATTCACTTTTAATCGTGGTGTTTTTATGACCCTCGGAGGAAATGATAATAAAGTATATTGTCACTTGTTGAATCAGGTAAAAAAAAGTTAAATGTGTGGCATGCTCAGGCTCCACATGTATTTCCCTTTTAATAACATTTACATTTCAGCCCTCTGGCTTTATTCAGGATAAATGCTTCACCAAAATAAACATGTTACAGAGACCACACCCAAGTCGTGCATTTTCCACTCTTAAGGGTGAAGGAAATAGAAAGCATCTGATGAATCTATACAAACACAGTCAATCTCAAAATGAGTGGAAAAGAACAGATCCCCCAACGTCAACTTTTTCCATGCCACGTCATACATTTATATTTACCAAAGAGTCCCTTTTTAGATCTAAAGAAAAAGTTTGAACATCAGCATAAAATGACCACCATCAGCAACTCATAAGTGACGTTATAGAATATCTAATATTAATACATTTTAATACATTTGAAATCAAAGTCTACCGTCAAATCATATGGCGAGATAGTTTAAAGACAAATATAATAGTGTTCTAAAGTAAAACATTGAAGGTTACTTTCACAATCCCAACATAGCTTAAAGAGGAATTGGAATGATTCAAGTCAACAATATGTGCTGCCACTGGATAATTCATGTTTCTCATTCTATGTTCAGCACTACAGTAAGATCAATTATTAACTTAGTTCAACAAGGTATGATACTTTTTATTTTGGATCTGTTTATCCCCAGTTTACTTCTTTGTTTCGAACTTTTTCCATACAGTGCTTCTGCATTTTGGTTTACTATTTGTTAAATGAATACTGACACAGGCAACATGTCCGGTGTTGTTCGTCTTAGGATCCATACATCCATTTTCTATACTCGCTTAATCCAAGTCAGGCTGGCGGGGGCTGGAGCCTATCCCAGCTGGCACTGAAAGGCATAGTACACTACGGATGGGTCGGCAGTCCGTTGCAGGGCTGACACAGAGACAAATGAGACAAACAGTAATGGATGCTTCATCTGAGGCTCTATTTACATGATTTCATATGCTGTGAAGCACCTTATTGAGGTAATATCAGGATAAGCAATGGATTTTCAGTTTTTCTCAAACCTGGTTCACTTCTTATCATGTTGTATCGCAATGGCAATTTATTCTGGAAGCCTAACCTACTCCAGAGCAGGTTATCTTTCCAGCATAAATTAATTTGATTAATAAATTGAATTCATCACTTAACTCATTTAATTCAATTAATTTACTACCAATGAAATTATTCAAAAAGATGAAGAACAACATATATTGCCACTGCACTCATTTATCATGAAAAAGTGTGTATTCAGTTGTTATTAGTTTGGGGAACAAGCCTTTATGTCAGTGAGGTTTGGGAATAGGCTGTGCACCAAACAGAGAGGCTTCGCCGCTGCACAATATGATAGACGTGGACAGACGGATGTGCTCAGTTGACATATAGAAGGACATAAACCAGGTTAATGATCTCATCTTGTGTGATTAATTTGGAACTTAGCACCCTTGGCAGGGTTACACAATGAACCAAACACCCCACTGGCAGGTCGATATGCTTACACTGATGGATTTGTTCTCATACACGTGCTTATTCAAACATACACCACATAAGCGCACATGAGAACAATCCCAATGATGCTATTCTTTTCAACCTGATCCTCACAGATAAAGGTTTTGGCAGGACTTTTTTTTCCATCACTGCTTGTTTGTCGGTGATGTATAGTACTTATGAAATGCTTGAACGTCGCATACAACTGATCCATTTACATTTGTTTTTGATAAAACTGTGAAGAAGAACATGCACGTGATTTATTTTGATGCCAGAAGTTTATGTTAGGTGATAGATTGAAGTTACCTGCTAATAAAACTGAAATTATATCTTCAGAACTTCTAGGTATTTTGAAATGTCCTTTTTCTACTGCTAAAGTAGCTTCTGAGTTAGATTTTATTATTTGAAGAAAAAAAGAGCCCAAAGTAATTGCATGTAAATGTTTTATATTCAAAGTAAAAAAAAGATCTGTTGTTTTAGATGTGTAAATATCATCTAAAAGCCTAATAGTTTTGAGTTGTGGCTAATAACTATAGCTTTATATAGGGATTTCAGTTCTGATGATTGATCTGGATCCCATGCCTAGTTCCGCACTGAAATACCAACACTCTGCTTTTGTCTGCTTGATATTCATTTGTGACAGCATGACCAAATCAAATCTGAGATGACAGCAAACAACAAAAACATACAAACCAGGAGTCACACATATCTAATCTAAAGATCCTGCAAAAAAAACAAAAAACACAATAACTACAACCCCAATTTTAAAAAAGGTTGGGACACTCTGTAAAAGGTAAATAAAACAGAACAAAATGATTTTCAAATCTCATAAACAAATACTTTATTCACAATAGAATTTAGCAAACATATTAAAAGAAGTGTGCAGAATACCCTTTCCTTTGAAAACATATTCTGTAAATATGTGGGACCGAAGGAGATTACATTTGTAAATTTTTTTTTTTTTTGGGGGGGGGGGGGGGGGGGGGGGGTTGTCCCATTCCTGTCTGATAAAAGATTCTAACTGGCCATTTCATTTAGTGCCAAATGTTTTCAGTTGGTGAAAGGTCTGGACTGCAGGGAAGGCCTTCCAACACCAAGATTCTACTGCTATGCTGTTATACTAGATTGCAGTGTGGAGTTTAGCATTGTCTGAGACATGCAAGGCTGTCCTTGCAAGATATGTCTCCTGGGGGAATCATATTTTGCTCTTGAACCCTGTATTTACCTTTCAGCACTGACGGCGCCTTTGCAGATACACAATGCCACTTTCGTAGGCACTAATGTACCCCAATGAGGACTTCACATCCACATTTTTCAGGTTTTGATTTGTCCACTTTGCCTCAGTCAATTTCAGATGAGTTCTGGCCCATGAGAACACAGCAGTGTTTCTAAATCATGTTCACAGATGGCTTCTTCTTGTGCATGATAACTTTTGACCTACATTTGTTGGCGGCACAATGAATTGTGTTCACAGACGTCCCTTTCCAGATATATGTGTGACTCTATGTAATGATTTGCATGACAGAAACAGGCTTGTTTTTAATACAGTGCCACCTGAGGTCCTGAAGATCCGATATTGATTTTCGGCCATGTCCCATGTGCAGTCATATCTCCAGAGTTTCATAATCTTTTGATGATATTATATACTGTAGATTATATGATATTCTTCATAATATATAAGTATTCGTAATGTTATGCTGAGAAACACCATTCTGAAGTTGCTCCACAATTTTTTAGAAGCATTTTTTTTTTGCAAATTGCTGAACGTCTGCTCATCTTTATTTCTAAGAGACTCTGCCTCTCTGAGGTGCTCTTTTTATGCCAACTGATCGGTTGCCAGTTAGTGTCATTAGTTGCAACATGTTCCTCCAGCTGTTTCTGTTTTTTTCGTAGCTTTTTTGAGACATGTTGCTGTCATCAAATTCAAGATACGTCCTACTTACAACATTTGATATGTCTCGTATACTTTATGATGAGGAAAATATACGTTTGTGTGATTTGCAAATCATTGCATTCTTAATTAATTTGCATTTTACACAACTTCCCAACCTTTTTTTTTTAGTTGGTTATTGGTGGTTATACATCTGTAATGAATATGAATAAATAGATTATTAAATAAAGAAATAGCGACAATTTAAATAGATTTGAAACACAAAGACACCAAATTGCATATGCATGCAACAAAGTTTACTTGTATGAAGGACAACACATCGATAGAGTGCCTTACCTAGAAGAGTGATGACCAGCTCGGTATCTAATGACCTCTCTCATGGAGCACTTCAATAGGCTCATCCTTTCTCTGTCAGGAATCAAAATGCACAGGGGAACACAGGGAGAAAACAATGGTGTGTCACCTCATGGCTGCAGAATAAAAAAGTGAGATGCTTTATGATGCTCCTCTTTTCAAACAGGCAGGTGTGCTGGCAAGCAACTCAAAGTGAGCGTATGTGTGTGGGTGTGTGCGGTTAGCTGCTCACCTTTACTGTCCTCTTCAGAACTGTCCTTGATCACAGAAACGTACTGCGTCATCAAAAAACAGACACATCAAAACAGAGAGTGTTTGCAAAGTTGTGTGAAATGCTCTCTGGGGATTTGGTGACTTTTGTGTTGCTCAGGGTCCTGTGGAAGAAAGACAGAGAGATGGCAGGACTGCTCCACTGTCAGCCTTGGGGAGATAAAGGGAAAGGCTTTATCACAAGAATCCGCTTTTTCATGGCTGTCCATATGTCACAACAGCCTGCACTCAAGTCATCTTCTGTGGATAAAGGATGCAGTATATGTTTATATGGGCTTTGATTGTATAGTGCAAGTCCTAACTTCGCAGAGGTATGCTGAGTCAAAACCCACTAAAACTCCTGCTCTAAACTTATTTTTGATTATATTGTCTCTGCATAGCAAATTCAGTTTCTTTGTTAGTAACGTCCTCCAGTGATAGAATTAAGCTACACATCACTGGCTGGAGTATATTTTTTTTCAGTAAGCTGTTTGATTAAACCTCCTAATATACTTTAATATTCCTTTTTTGTAAAACCTTCCTATAAGTCTTGCAAGCCTTTATTTTTACATCAATAAATGATACAGTGTATTTTCCTTTGACCATTACTCAAAGAGATTCATTATTAGAAGCTCAGTTTCCCATCTGCCTGATGCAGTTGAATCAGGGCATGAAAATGGTTGGTAGAAGTGGGTAATTTTTCATTTTGTTAAAATAATATGGATATAATAGCCTGTTACACATTAAGGGAGACTGACTGAGATGGAATTTGTGCAGATTACTATCATTCAGGATCAACAAATGTGAGGAAATTATTGGTTATTATAAGCATAAAAGGCTAAAGGAGTTCATTTTCCAGCAAGAATTCTGACTATCTGAATAGCATATTTCCTCTGTGAACTTGATAAGAACCTACTCAACTTGACTGTGTGCATCTACAATCCATCACTGTGTCAGTGCCTTTTGCTGTGTTAATTTCCATCACAGACAGCAGATCTCATTATTCTTTTAAAGACTCTATTAATACTGTTGAATTTAATTCACACGGATGCATGCTTGTTGAAACAGGACTGATCTCAAATGTGTTGGAGCCATTCTCTCAGTTTGGAGGTCACAGCCCAAGTGCTCCAGCTACCATTAGCACCACTGTGGCTTTCACTTCCCACGATTTTTCAGCTTGCTCTTTCAGCCCTTGGCATTTTTCGAGCTTCTTGTTTCTTCTTCTTGATATGTTGCTGTCGCTTGGGATTGCTATATCTGTCGCTATACTGCCTTTTACTGTGGTTTGTCAACCACAATGTCCATTTAGTAGCCATCATCTCTTTATCAGTCTGGATCTTTAGGTCCCACAGGATCTTAGCTCTGTCATTTTCCACCGCCTTGCAACCCAAACTCAGTACAGTTCTTCCTGCACACTACTCCTGCTTAACGCTCCATGTATGCTCTGCCTACCTGCATTCCACTACTATGCGCTTGGCTGACTTGGAAGCCGCTTTGCACAGCCTGTACCTCTCTGGTGTGGGAGACCTCAGCCTCTGCTGCTCTTATGCTCAGTGCCTGCTGTTGTGCTGCCATGATAAGTGCCTCTGTGCTATCTTTCAGACCAGCCTTCTCTAGCCACTGATAGGACTTCTTGATTACTACTGGATCCTCAGTCTTTCCGTGGTACGTGCCATACAGAACCTTATCCTTGCATTATGGTTCCTCCTCTTCCTCTTCTCGCTCACTGGGTTTCAACTGCCCAAGGCCCTAACTTAGCAATTGATTATTGGGGGCCATCTTCCTGATGTACCTTCCTTTGTTTTTTCATCTTGGCTTGGACAGTAACTCACTCGCCCCCGGCATCCCTGCTTTCGCTACAAGTACAGTCTTAGGGTGCTGGACTTGGGTGGGACCCTTGCATTTTGAGATTTCTTGTCTTGATATCAGTATCTTCTATCTCTTCCTTTAACTAGGTGGAGCATCTGATAACTGACAAGGAATATTTGTTGATATCTTGGAAGTCTTTGAAGTAACATTCAGATGACTCTTCGGGACCAGTCTTACTCTTTGTAGGTACTTGATTGTGGATGATTTCCCTGTGGCCTCTTCGTGGTTGCCATGTGCCAATGGGATTCCAGTGTTCTTGTAACTGTTCTAAACATCTTCTACATTGCCCTCTTGTGGTTCAATCCTTCAGTTGTCACTTTGCCTCTCTTTGATATAATTCATCAATGTTTCAGTCCTGGTATACTGCTTGATGTCATCCATGTAGAGGAGGTGGCTGATGATTGTTCCACTTTAAAACTAGTATCCGCAGCTACTTTTTGTGACTGTCAGGTTGAGGGGGTTGCAGACCAATGCACAACACAAGCGGGGACAGAATATCTCCTTGATATATGCTGGACATGATCATAACTTGTACAAATGGCTTTGAAGTGGCCTCTAGAGCTGTTTTCCATGTGTGCTGCACGGAGTCGTGAGCTTACTTGCAGTTAATCGAGGCGGTGCACTGATTCCTATGTTGGATCTTATAGTCTTGAGTGATGGTTCTGTGTTACTCCCAGTTCTCCTTCTGGGCCCTGCTCATGTACACCATGTGTCTACTGATCTTATCAGCTATAACGCCTGTCAGGAAGTTCCATGTTGTAGAGACTCTAGTCATTCATGGAGTACATTTAGTGTATTTTGCCAGGAGCAGTGCATATAAACACACACACACACATACATATAAAAATAGGGTAAGTACAGACATTTTCTTTGGAATATTTTCAGTGTAAATTATTTGAAAATTATGATTCTGCTCCCATTACATTACATTACATTACAAACAAACATCTCAAACAAGCATTCTTTTTTTATTTCTAGCCAGGTATGTCCCATTGAGAAACAAAATCTCTTCTCCATGGGAGTTCCTGCCAAGAAGGCAGGATGAAGCAAAATTTCAACACAAACGTTTCACACAAAAGACATGTTAGCACAATAAATATGGCACATGGTGTAAAAAAGACATTTCACACTGGCTAAATCCACAAATTTTGCCCCGAGCCGTAGAACAATATAAAATAATGACAAGTTTCCCCCAGGGGAGTTCTTAAAACACCTTCAAAAGTACATAAGATTTGACTTAAGAAACATAAAACAGCATAATATGTTGAATCCTGTTTTTTCCAGATGTATGCATATACATAACATTGCTACAGTCTAGCACAGAGAGAAAAGAGCATTGTATGATTTTGCATCTGGCTGCAAAGGAAAAAAAATAGGTTAATGCTTTTTTCTTTTTTTTTATTATTTTTACAGATTTTCAACATGAACAATAAAAGTGAGTTTACCATCAAACCATGTGCCTAAACATATAAAAAAGGGACTCTTTCTATACCAATACGATGTAGTGTCAAAATAGAATAATTGGCTGTATGAGTGAGACCAATCATTTGGTCTTTTTTAATTTACAGTTTCAACAATGATAGCTGCAGTGACTCAAAAGCTTCCTGTAAAAGCTCTGCAGCCTTTTGATTCAAAGAAAGTGTGGCTCTATAAGTGATTATGTCATCTACATAGAAAATTACTTTACCTTGATTCGACCCATGTCCTAACCACTTTATAAAAACAGAAAATAAATGGGAGCTGAAATGGAATAGTTGTTGGACAGTAACACACTGAGTTGAGTGAGATCATTTCCGGACCAGTTCAGAGCAATTTCACTTAGGCTTATAAAGCTTTGCCCGTGTAATATGATTTTGGGATTTACAGAGTTAAAAGCTTTAGACAAGTCAACAAACAGAGCTACGCAATGCTGTTTGTCATTAATGATGTCATTAATGATGCCTGATTTAAAATGTTGCACTAATTGTTTTACAGCTCTCTAATTTTTTAACTTAAGTATCACCTTTAAATGTCTAAAAACAAGCATTAAAATTATATCAAATTTGCAAAGAATCTTTTACAATTTCCCTTGTGATTGAATAAAGCTGACAATTAAACAAAAGCATGAAGCTGGAGTCTTACTACTTTTTCAAACTCTCATAGTTATTTTGATTTACTTTCAGACTTTTGATGGAAAATGTTTTCTTCATTCCATGAATTAAATCACACAAAATTATTCTGTAGATGCCTCCCTGTATAAATTAAACTGGCAATACAGCATATATGACATAAAACGATAAAGACAAGCCAGGTATGCTCCATTTGCCTGTGGCAACTGCATCCCTCTAGCATTATTTGACCTGAAACACATAGTGGTTGTAGGCCCACAGGCAAGAACACAGTATTAACAGTGAAAACTTATAAATAGTCAATGATACAACATTGACCAGGCTTCTACACTTGTTAAGACTCTGAAGATAACAATTCTGAACACTGTTTTTTCACATGCAGTTGTCTCATTTCCACAGTTTTAGTCATCTCACCTGATGCCTTAATCAACATTCACAGTTAGATTTCAGAGATTGTGAGATTTTCCGTGATTGTTTTATCTCGGTTTTATTGTCATCGATATGGAACGTAAGAACTTACATTATCACCCATATGAAGTCTTGTTAAAGTGTCTCTAAATTTGATCAGTTCGCTTCCCATTTCCAGTGTGAACAATGTATTTGCAAATCATTTTTTGCTCGCATTCTCAACTTCGCTTCTGTTTGATTTGATGGAAATTTAAGATTAGTTGTCATTCGTCCCATTCTGTTCATGGTTATATGAGAGTATCATACCCACATCTTGCAGAGCTTTCAGGCAAACCTTTTTACAGAATATGAGTCATTTCTATGTCCATTGTATGGCTCTTAGCAAAGCCGATATACATAGTAAAGAGGTCTGGAGTGCTACTCCATGACAAATGGTACTACTGTTCACTTTAGAAGCAAGAGGTGTGCTTTAAAAGTCACTTACATCAATGTTTCATCCTTACTGATAATCTGAAACTTTGAGTTTAGCTTATTCAAAGCCATGAACAACTTTCAAAGGTTTCTATGCAAGGCTAACATTAGATGAGATTTTGGAAATGAATTATTTTGACTTTTGTTGACTCAATCACTATTTCCATACGGTATTTGTCTAATTCAGTGTTTTATGCTCAGGAGTATAAGGCTGGATTATCGTGCATTGTAATGCATGGAACCAGTAATAGCTAATGTCAGAGAAACAAAATAATCTGATGCCATTTTGCAAATGAATAAATTTACAAAACCAAACAATAACATTTGATAAACTGGATTTTTTCAGAGATCTATAGAGATGATGACTGCATGTATTTGAAAAGCTAACTTGTGTTCATTCCTTGTTTGGTTCCTTAGAATTAATAGTTTTCTTCTCTGTACCATATCTCCAGCTATATCTGGAAATATGGGAGTAGAATTTTTCCCATTTGATTTACAACCATCTTGTTGACTGGTAGACTGTCTCAGGAACTGTATGATAGATATACTGTGTATGATAGATGTTACTGTGACAAATTCTAAATTTGTGGAACCCGAATTTGGGTTTTGGTTTCCCAGATCTAGTTTCCCATTTTTGGGTTCTAGACATGGTTCTTTGCATGGGACCGGTGACAAAAGAATGGAAAAAGTGAATAAAAAAATAAATTTCACGCTTCAAAGTAAAGGGGGATAATACTTACGAAAGCCTGGAGAGAGCCAGTGAGGTTAATGAGTTTTTTAACAGGTTCACCTTTGGGCAGTCAAAATTCACCTACCCTGCTCCCAGCCACTCAGATCTCTCAACCTCCTCGGACCTAAAGCTTCACTGTCACACCTCTTCAGTATCACACCACAAGTCATTCAACCTCATAATGTACAACCACGGATTACACAGTTTAGAGTACCTGACCATCAAACCACAGTTAATATGTGTCTGAACGTGTGGTCAGCAGGACAACAGTAACTGCAGGAGATGTTACTCTGATCATTTCTTATCACTCTGTACACATCAGACATTCTGCACAACTTCGGAGTGGATATATGTACATATATACATATGTATATATATACCCCCAGCCCCTTTTCCCAAAATTCTGGACAAACTCTACACAAAGTTCAATTGACATATCTTGAAAGGTGAAAGCGTGCATGTCTTGCATCAAGTCCTAATAGGTAAAAATTCTAAACAGAGGGAGAAACAGCAATTTCCTTAACTCATTTTCTTGGGGGACAGAACCCAAATAGCAAAGATATAAAAAGGGATATTATTATACTCTTTGATTAAACAGCTTTATTTTGAAAAACTAATTGTGTTTGGTGTGCTCACATCAAACAAAAAGTGAGCTGCATAGGAGGCCCGATGACATACGATCAATAGAAGGATATGGGCAGATGCTTTGTTGTGACAGCCTTTCAGTATTGAGATTCCTCAGATATCACCAGAAGAGAGGATCAGTAAGATCAATATGATGGCTCTTCAAAACCACCAGGAAAGTTACAGAAATAATATATATGATTCTGGGATTACAACAATGGCAGCAACAGAAATAGCCTCACTCATTATCAATGGTAAAAATAAAACATGGCAAAGGTGTGAGATATCTGTGGAGGTAACCCTCTTCCCTCATCTCCAAAGACTAAATTTTAGCTTGGTGGGACACGATGCAAAAGTCTCCAGTAGGCTAAGTTGCCCGAGTAACATGAGGTGAACATTTCTTTCAGGTTTGGCCTCAACAAATCATACTTTGCAAATCTCATGGTGTCTACACATGGGTTGACTAAAAGGCAAAATATAAGAGGACATAGACGCCAGAGACTTTTTTTTACACTTGCATAGAGACTAAAGGAGAATTGAGATTCTAGAGTACTGAGATACTGCCATGCACTTGCCTTTATTCTAGTTATATATTCACTCTATGTGGTTATTTTGCTGTTGTCTCATCCTGAAATTATAAAATTTTTTGAAAGGGTGCTGGGTTCCCTGCCTAAGCATCACAATGGAGTGGTCTATTCCTAACCACCCACAGTTTTGACAAACTTGAAATTTTGTATATAAATATGGTACTTTAGCCATTTATGCAATGAGGTCCTCATTTCATGCACAAATGTAGTGCATATATGCAAGCTGAAGTGTCACTATGGCAAACAGAAGCAAGGCTCCCGAGCCATCACTTGGTATTGAATGCCCGTGCCTAAACACATTGGTTGAGTGAGTTTGAGAGGAGGGAAAGGGGTCTGAGGTCCGTCATCTGTCAATACAACACAGATTGTTGCGGTGAGCAAGTAAAGACTGTTGACTAAAAGGCAATCTGAAACAAGGAAAGCAAAACACAAATATGCCCAAGCTTCACTGAAAGGTGAACATGTCTAAGTAAAAATGCAAAAGATTGTTTATATTATACACTTCAGCTACAATTCATGACATACAGACGTATGGTCTTGACACATAGGTACACGTGTGCATCTGTAAAAGGCAGAGAATTTTTTATTAATCCCATTGTTGAAAGACAGAACGGACGCTAATCTGAAAGGATCGGTTGCTCAACACTTCAGAAACATGCACATACTGAGTTTAAGAAAACAATAAACCAATGCAATGACTGATACAGCCCCAACAAGTGATTAACTTTAATGCTATGTTGAACATGCTCTGGGTTCCTAAAGATGTGTGTGCTGCGAAGATCCCAGTCAGAATGCAGTTTTTATTAATTCATCACCAGCTGTGACACCCAACTGATAACAAATCTCTCTTCTGCATCTGGAGAACCCACTGATAGGGCACGCTCGCTGTGATGGCAAAACACTGTAAATTGCTGTAAAAGGTTAGATGAGATAAGAATCTGAAATATCGGTCTTTGGCTGGTTGAGGTTTTCACATTGTGCACTTTGAATAGCCAAGGAAAAGATCTCAAGCGTGTAAATATGGCAAAGAGTGCAGTTGTTTAGCCTGTTGGAGGGTTAGCAGCCCCACCATGAGCATGTCTGACTATGCTTTCCCCATTCTTTCTATGATACATACATAGCTTCTAAATGAATCTTTTCAGTGAGCAAACTTCAGAAGGACAGCGCATCATGCCACACAGGGAAATGGAAAAAAAACCCTCATTAGTTCAAGTGATGCTAAACTGGCCTCTTGGATTATTATTGCATACAGACATATTTGTTTCTGTTTGGCCAAATGGTGTGTGTGTGTGTGTGCATGTGTGTGAGTTAGTGTGACTGATCTGATGATTTGGAGGGAAACTCAAGCAGAAATGGGTGGCATTTGTTGCATGAGAAGGGGTGGGGGGGTGGGGTTGTTGTGCAGCTCCTGTCAGCCACACTGTTGTGGTTTGAACCCACGTTTACACACAAATACTGGAGTATCACCCACAAATGCTGTGTCCGCAAACACGTGCACACACACACGCACACACACATAGGCACAGTATGCAAAGTACATTGCCTGTGGCTTTTCAGATGCCCCTGGGGCTTTTCCTGTCCATCTGTGGTGACAGAATGACCACTCTGCCCCCTACAACTTGAGCAGAGCCATGTAGTGCCACACACATACAGGAACGCTTCACCAGACGCTACACAAACCCACCACTTCTCTGCAGAAAAGCAGCATGACTCTTGTTTGTCTAATTGACAGCATTCCAGTCAGCCAAACAAACAAACCTTGTCGCCGTGAGTTCAGTGAGACATTTATTTAACTCACAGCATCTAAATCCTTTTGTGTAAGTGTTGCGGAAACATATAAAGGTTGCTTGTTTTTTTTTTGGGGGGGGGGGGGGGGTCCTGACAACCAGCTTTGATATTCTCTTATTTTTAGCACTACCTGCGACAGATGGAGTCAGATTACAGCTGTCGTTTTTCCTCAAGTAGCTTACAAAATAAAAAAAAAAAAAAGAGGGAAAAATTTAACGTATGAAAGCGCAAACAACAAATGGAACACTTCAGCATTTTAAAAGGTATGTCAAATGGAAAAGGAAGGCTTAACTGAACGATCCCTACTTTTCCTGTAATGTACAACTGAACAGACTGGTGTAACATGGGAGTATTAACTGTCCATTGGGGGGTTAGGAGAAGACACGAAATGGAAAAAAAAACTGTCACAGCTGGATAACTCGGTGAGACTACCCCTGTAACAAAACCAAGATTGTTTTTGGTGCGACAAGACTGTCGAAAATCTATTGAAAAAAAAACCTCTAAATATGCAAATAATCAAATTTTGCAGAGCGGGTGAAAACCTCAATTTGTTACCCCATAAAACGGAAAATACTGTTGAAAGCCAAAATATATACGAATATAGGATATAGGAATGCAATTTTCTGTAATAATATGCTATTATTACATAAGAAAAAGAATCAAACATGCCAATGACATGTTTGATGTTTTTGGCTAACTAAGACTTAAAGATTTAGAGCTGAGAGTTTACCTAAAGATAATAGTCTTTATCATTTGTATTTTGGAAATTTCGTAATCTTTTAAAACACTGTTTACGGGTAAACATTTTTTCTATCAAATTCTCAAGCTGGTTGCTTACATGAAGTAGATTTGTTTGAAGCATAATGTAATATAAAAGTACCGACTTGCATACATTTCCAATAGACAAAGTACAATCGACACTTAGATATTTCATTTTCGTTTCTGTGAAAAAAGGCACAATGGATGCACAATCCAGAAAACAAAAGTAAATTATTAAGTGAGGGAATAAAAAAAAAGAAGAAATACTTTAAGAAAAGGGGAAATGTAACAAACTGAAATATTCAGTTTATTAAGTACATTTCCAAATCGCTGTATGTTAAAACTACTCAGGTTAATTTTTTTGCCCCTTAATATTTTTTTTTTGTCTTCAATAAACATTTCATGATGACCCATTATCTCGTAAAAGTTTAAATGTCTCGTTCCTTCATAATTGCTGTTTACTTGTTCATGTAAATGCATTTCCTGGGAAATCCTGTTTAACAAAATAAATGAGAATGAGTGCTTATTGCTTTGATAAACTCCTCCGCAATGCAAACAGGTTGAAACTTTTGACATTTTTTCAGCAATTAGCCTTGACAAGATGTTACTAACAAGATGTAATTGGTTAATTACCTGACTGTTTGTGTGACTGAAACAACTTTGAATGTCACCTTGTAATAATCGTGCTGCTGTAAAAACTATGTTAGTGCGTCACTGAAGGCCTTAAGATTTAAGTTGTTTGGGTTTAGGTGGTGGCAGTGGCACTCTTAGCTATTTCATCACTCATCTAAAAACACTTTAACATGCATTTGTACAAAAGGGATTTGGACCTATTGACAAAAGCCAAGTAAAAATGGATTTCTAAACTATCTCCATCATGAGTTCCATCAGTAAACAGTTTGTAATTTGATCTGTGGATACAGATGTACCTGTCTTACAAAGAGATCACTCTGATATAGAATTAGGTTTAAAACAGACAACTTGGCAAAGGTGTACATGTGTTCCCCATTGACTGATCAAACTGAATTCTAAAAGCATGATTCGAAACACTGCAATATACATGAGAATGAATTATTTATGCTGCGGTACAGCTTCAATCAAGGAAATGAGATGAGCTAAGCCCTGATCATTACAGGGATGGCTTACATCAAAGCCACATAATGTGTGCGTGTGCGAGTGTGTGTCTTTGCAAATTCACAATCAGTCTTTGTGTGTGATTGACCTGGCGATTACTGCAAAGAAAATTATACGCTAGAATTGTATGAATGTAATGATGATAGAGGTGAAAATGTGCTATAATCATGTTTGTCAAACCAAAGATGTGCTTGACTGGTTCTGTAAAGTTATAACGTCATCCAAACTTATAAGGCCTCTGTCTCATTATGCTCTATTTGACTTAGGGTACTTTGACGGCAGCTAAACGTTCAAGGTAACACAGAATTTGAAGATTTTGAACAATCTGAATATTAAAACTGTGATATAGTCTCCATCAATGCTAGAAACTCACAAGATTTTTCTGAGTCGCTCGAACTTGAGCCAGAAAGTTGGCGAAAGGTCTGGACTGCAGAGGCCGGGTCCAGCACTTGGACTCTACTACAATGAGGCCAGCTCTTTTAATAGATGCAGTATGCTTTTTAGCATTGATATATGCAGTCTTCCCTGAAAAAGATGTCATCTGAGTGAGGGCACATGTTGATCTAAAATCTGTGAATACTTTTCAGCATTGATGGCGCCTCTCCCGATTGTACCTATGTACTAACCAGTGTTGGTCAAGTTACTTGGAAATAGTGATTAGTTACTGATTACTTCTCCTAGAAAGTAATCCAGTTACTTACTTTCAAAAGTAATTAGTTACCATAATGATTACTTTACTTAGTTACTTTTCAAAAACACCTGAATACGCTATAAAGCAATAGATCTTTCAGCCTAATTCTATTCTTTCTGCATATTCCATCATATAGAATTGAATCAAATGAAAAAGTCTCTTTTTCAAAACACCTGTGACTCTTAAATCTATTTTCACCTGTTTTGCAGGAGAGGGGCCAACGGAGGATTGTCCGGTGGAATTGGATGTGATAGCCACAGCGGTCATGTCAGTGGGGGGGATCCGTGGGTTTCTCAGTGAGTTTCACATTCCTGTGCCGGCTTGCTTGCGCAAGGTTGAGGTGGAATTTCAGATAAACATTTTCTTCCCACGCAGAGCGCACAGCGGACAGCGGACGCCAATGTTTTTGTCACTTTTTACCAAGTCAAATTCAAAATAATGTCGGTACTTCCCAGCATTAAACGCTGCAGGGTCCTGCTCACTCAATCCACGTTATTTTTTGTTGATCTACACACCGCTCATATGTGATTGTCATGAGACACTGTCACAAACGGTTTAGTAATGCAGCCTGCTTGCGGGAAAGTAACAGTAATCTAATTACTGTTTTAGCAATTGTAATCCCTTACTTTACTTGTTACTTGAAAAAAGTAATCGGATTAACAGTAATCTGATTATTTTTTTCAAGTAAAGTGTGTTAGTGGGGTGTGTTAGTATCATCACTGGTACTAACACACCCCAAAGCCATCAAAGATACAGGCCGAGTGTGTCACAACCGGTGTAGGGGGGTTGTCTAAAGGCGCGGCTGAGCCGGATAACAATAAATCTAAACTGTGGGAAAAAAACAAGCAAAGCTATGGCTGTGACTGTGGAAAAAACAAGAGGTAAAACCTGACCAGACAACACATGAATTGAGGATTTTGCACTGAACTGAGGGAACCTGGAAACTAAAGGACTGTGGGAAGGTGACTGGGGATGAAGTGCAGCTGTGAAAACAAAGACAGGTGACTTGAATGAACCCAACAACGTGACAAGGAAAAACATGGCAAAAACTATTCAGTAAAAATTAACCTAAAACCTGAAAACAAAACCCAAGACATGACAGAAAAAACCCAAAAGAAGACAGTGTTGATAACAAGTTGGACGGGCCCCCTCATCGTTAGCCCGGAGGATGCAGCGTCCATGAAGAACTTCCAGAAATAATTAATGGAACGGCTCCCATCCACTTGAATCCTCTCGCAAAGGCTTATGTCACGACTCGGTCACTCTGGTCATCAAAGGATTGTCGTCTAGCAGTGCCTACACCACTTTCAAGACAATCCAGACTCTTTTCCCTATATATCTACAAGAAACTCTTGAAGACCCAGCTCCTCAGAGAGCATCGCCTACCCGAGCACTTACCCTGTCTCCTTGTGCACTTCCCTACCCCCCTGCTGCACTTTCTCTTTCTGTACTTCTGATATAGCCCGACTAGTGGTTTTCCTTCTATGTAGCTTATTGTTAGCTTTGATGTTAGCTGCATTGTTATATCCTCATTCGTAAAGCTGCTTTGGATAAAAACGTCTGCCAAATGCATATACATAAACACAATTTCAAACTTTAAGTCATCTGACCACAGAAGTTTTTCCACTTTGCCACGGTCCATTTTAAATGAGCTTTGGCTCATGTTCACTTATGTCTTCATCTTTGCATGACTGAGTGTTAACCTGCATTTGTGGATGGAGTGGTGAACTGTGTTCACAGGCAATCATTTCTGGAAGTGTTCCTGTGACCATGCAGTGATTTCCATGACGGATGTTTTTCTTGTGCACAGAGCTGTCTCCAGATTTTCACAATCTTTTAATGATTCTATGTGCATATTATGGTTGATTCACTGTGTGATGGATTCTTCAAAGTAATTGCAATTTTATCTCAAGGAAAATACTCTGAAATCGTTCCACAATTTGTTCACACAGATTTGTTTTATTTATTTTGCAGGTAGCTGAGCTTCTTCTGCTCATCTTTATTTCTGAGACACTCTGCTTCACAAAGCTGCTTTTTTAAAATATCCAATCATGCTACTGATTTGTTGCATTCTAAGCTAATTAGCTGCAACATGTTCTTTGAGTCTTTTATATTTAGTACCACTTGCTTTTCCAGCCACTGCAGTCCTAATTTTTTTTCTGTAACTTGTTGCTACCATTAAAATACTTTCAAATACAAATATACTTTAAATATTTGATTTAGTCTATTCTCTATACATGCAGGATTATTTTTATTTACATTTTACAGTGTCTATAACTTTTTTGGAACTGCAGTTGTATAATTTCCTTGTAATAAAAAAAAAATCTCCTCCAGCATTTCTCCAACATTCAATATAAACTATATATACTAAGATCCAGAAAAAGTTTGATCTCATGCTGAAAACTTAAATCAAAGGTGTACTGAATGCATTAAAGTGTTGTGCCGAGGGTTATTTACCAGGAGTCAATGGCTACGTTCACACTGCAGGTCTTAGTGCACAATTCTGATTTATTGCTAAAATCCGATTTTTTGTTTGGCTGTTCACATTACGTCTTTAAATGTGGCCTGTCTATGGATTGCTGTGTGAACTGCTCACGCTCCTGAAGTGGCCCGCATGCACACCACAATGGTGTTTACTGAAGTGACCGTGGCAACGGCAAACGGTACTGCAGGACTGTATGACTTAATGCTAAAAATCAGGGCTCTCAAGCCTCACGAGACACATACATTTCAACAAGTTGTCCCGCTCACACGCCACACATGGTATTTCTCACGCTGAAAAAAAAGTATCATATACATTTCTCTGGATTCAACAAGCACGTCTCCCATGAGTCTGAGCAGAGCAATACCAACAACAACAGTAATAATAATATAAGTAATAAAAGACCTGTCCAACTACCAGGTCCTCATGCCTGACTATATTAAACTACGCCAGGGAGACAGAGACAGTCAGGCAGAGGTGGGGTTTCCCCCAGTGTGCTGGGGCGATCGATGGGAGCCGTGCAGCGTGGGTCAGAATGACATCAAAGTCGCATTAAATGCGACCTTCCTGTTTAGATTGTGGTTGCATTAAAAAAAAAAATCAGATACGTATCCGATTCAGTACCACATTTAAAAGTGGCCTGATTCTGATTAGAAAATGTCAGATTCAATGCGACTTGTGCTGTTCACACTGTCAAAAGCAAATTGGATATGGGTCACATATGAGCGAAAAAAAAACGGTTTCAGGTCACTCGCAACTGCAGTGTGATCGTAGCCAAAGTTTGGCACGCGGGGAATTACAATGTGTTGATAACAGGTCTGTTGGGAGTTTTAACATTTTGGTACGCAAATATGAATTACAGCTGACAGACAGAAATCTAATCATACACAATACATTATATATAAATGTGTAGCACTGTCAGTTTTCATAATGTCAGTCAAAAATAGAAGGTTTCTACCAGCTATTCAGCATGCCTGAATTTCTGGAACTAATAGTGCTATGATGACAATGAGAAAAACAACCAAAATATTTTTCATTTTATAGGGAACTTTATAGCGCAAAAATAGATCTAAACATTCATTTATTTCTATCTTAACACTCCAGTCAATCAGCCATCATCGCTCCTGCTGCACAAATGTGACGGTTTGCAGTGTGGGAAATACCATGGAGCATAGACCTGTCCCTGCTGCACTAGCTTACACTCTGACACATGTTTGCTGTGAGAATGAGAGATAAAGGGAACCCATTGCCAATGAATGCCAAGAGCTAAACTCCTCATAAGCATCAGCAGTGTTTGGAACTGTTGGCAGATCAGCAGAACAGACCTGTTACTGGGCACTGCAGTCAGTGGCAGCTGTTTCCACCTGAGAGCTAAATTCATCCCCCCTGCTTCCCACAAGCTATTTCACCAGAAATAAGGTGATGCTAATTTTAATGTTAGAGCTGATAGAGATGGTGTACATTGTTTGCATGATAACCTGATCTAACTGGCATCACGTGAATGCTTCACAAACATCTCACGTCTTCTGTAATCGCAGATTTGGCAGGACGATAAACAGTGTGTGAAGGGTTGAATCTTGATGTAACACATGTTAAAAACACCTACTGATGAGAAACAGTTGTGAAAGAAAAGGGAGAAGAAGGAGGAATAATCAAGCAAGAGCTGTTATCGGTGTGCAGCTATTAATGTATTTACTGGACTGATCCACCATAATGAAGAGTGCAGGCAGACCAAATGAGAATTTTCTCACTCTCCTCTTTTCACATCCTTTCATCTGTTCTCTGCTTTCGTCTCTCCTATTATCTCCATATCCTTCTCTTCCACTGCGTGAAGAGTTGCATTAAAAATAAATAGAGCGAGATGATGGGCAGAGAAATCTAATTGTTTAAACACCATATTGAATTTTAGAGGTCTCTTTTGAATTAATAGAGTATGATTTTATCATTAAAAATTCATCATGAGATTGTCTGGCTGTTGGCTTTAATTCTGTAAGATTCTGTAAACCCCCGACTGGCAGAGTTACAGAGGAGGAAGACAGAGTACAGTAACTACAGAGACAAAAACAGAAACAGTCTGACCTTATTTGACTTCTGAAACGGTGCTGTCTAGGGAAATTTTAAATAGATATTGATGGAGCACAATACAGGAGGTAACCAGCAACAATCCAGCCAAATCAAAAATAAAGGTTCACTCTGAAATAGCTCTCTGTGCAACTTGTTCAAACATGCACATATTCAGTAGCTTTTATTTCTGATCTCATAAATGCACACATCTGTGCACAGCATGACATCTCTGTAGTTGTACACATTTGCACACAGAGTGACTTAGACGTAAGGGAGACATGTACCCTTTCTTCTATCCCTTTAGGAAAGGATCGCATGCAGCAGTTCCTATTTATCAGACTGCCAGCCATCTGAAATCAAATTTCCCCTGAAGACACCATGAAATTACAGATATTTTCTCTCCCAGTCCACCACCTTGCCAAAGCCCACAGGATAAATATCACAACTCTAAGCCTTTCAAGCTGCCATAAGCTGGCACGCTGATGACATTTTGACCGGGCCTGTGTTTCTCCCCAAAGCCTGAAGTCACACATACGCTCTATTTCTCATACACACACCTATACACATTTATACACTCTGTCCAGACTTTCTCCTTTCTTTGTCTCCTTCTATCCCTTCTCCAAGTGACAGGCTTAGCGGCGCAGTGATCCATGGTACTACCTGCCTGTTTATCCAGGCTAAGTGCTCTTTGCTGTGCCACTTCACTTTTCTCTGATGTCTCAGGCCTTTTTGATTGATAAATATTGCAGCCAGCAGGCAGAGCCTGCCTCTGACCTTAAGATAATGGAAATAGTTCAGAAGTACATGACAAAAGACTGGGCATTGAAATCTCCACCAGCTCTTAGTATGTTTTGGGGAAGATGTGACAGGTAAAACAGATTAAATTACTGTAACTTACTGTTTATAGGTCCCTCTTTAAATGCCCTAATTTGGCTCCGTAATGGTCATCGCTTTTTGGTTGAATTTATGAGTGAGTCTGTTTGTGGTTACAACAACGACACTGTAGTAACTGGTTAGGATGCATACCCAACGGTTGCATCACCAAGTCTCTGAGTATGTTACCAAGAGACTTCACTTTTACTGAATGTCACGTTTCTATCTCGCAATCTAATGAATGTAAAAAGGAAAAATTTAAGTACCGTTTGAAAGAATGCATGCCAGATAAAATTAGGTGTAGAAAATAACAGAAAAAACCCAGAAAAACACATTAATCTCGATGCAAATCCCTTCCAAAACTCATAGATTTATTTGTAGCAGACAGAACCAGAAGGATAATATCAGAGTAAGGCAAACTTTCTAACTGCATTACTGAATTAATGATGCTCTAAAAATAGTTTGGCATTAGATGTGTAAATATACATGATTACCTGAGAAAGAGCCACATTGTAAAAGAATGCGACTTTTGGGACACTGTATATTGTTGAGTGGTGTTTTGTTTATCGCATAACAGCAGCATTACTATTCTAATATTGATACAGATGCTAAACAAGTGAATATTTGCAGTTTTTACCATCTTGACAGTCCAAATTTGCTGACAAGTCAGTCCAAGCTACTGTCCAAATAATGTCTCATCAACAGAGCTAGACACACTGCCATTCTCAGAGCCATCCTGAAGCATCCCTAAAAAGCTGTCATATACTTCTCTGTGAAAGAGTCTGCTGTCACCAAGTCGGCTAGTGATTGTCAGCGAGACTTTGGCCACATTTTTTAAAGCCTGGTCGCTTATGTGATCTGTTTCCAGTGGATAACTGTCATTCATCTCCTGGAGCACAGGTTGTGTTTTCATTCATTCTATAAATCCACTGAGCCCTCTCTGAGACATTTTTGTTAAATGAAAAAGACTCATCTACTGGGCAGTGACTGTTGCCATGTTTGTTTGTTTTTTTTCCAAAATAAGGCTTCCCCTGAAATATCCTCTGTCTGAAAGCGTGTCACTGTTGGTACAAGACCAGTTATTCACCTGACGTAAGGATAAACCCAATGTACAAAACTACCCATATCTAACTAAGTTTTAATTTAACAGGTAAAAATACAATGATCTGCGAAACAATTGTGAACTACAACTAAAAAGGTGATGTGTTTCCAGTGAAGATATTGTTCTTTTGTAGATTTCCTCTAAGCATTTCCTCTGAGAATATTCTACAGATCCACACCCTTGGCTCTAACTAAATCCCTGCTCCTGGATGAAGGAGAAGCATATGAGTCAGTCGTGATGGTGCATCAACTGCTGTGAGACATACAAAAAGCCTTTCTCTGAACCCCTATGAGCTTTGTATATGAGACAACCTGAAAGAAAAAGAAAAAAGAAAAAAAATCCAAGTTGAGGGAGTTTAGACTGACACAGCCAGAACCTCCAGTTGTGCGCTGAGTGATGGAAAAACTTTAGATGTTTCCCAACTGTGTCTGCTGTGAGAGTGCAGCTGGGAAATAGAGGCTTATGGAGCCAACCTCAAGTGACAATGCAAGAGATGTGAAGCAATGCCTTTGGAGAATGCAAACTTTGTTTTGAGACAACGTAGCAAGAGACTGGAAAAAGCTCCTTTGGAGAATCCCAAGATGGTTGCTGCTCTTTTGTTATAATGTAAATTTACATGCAGTAAAGGACTTCACAGACATATTTGAGGGAAACTTAAAGCTAAACAGTACAGGCGGTCAGTCTGTATGTGGATTTATAGAACAGTATAAACACTTTCAGTGACCACAAATGAAAATAAAAACTATCAGTTAATAAATAATTTCCCTCAAATCCTTACATTGTAGTTTAGCTGTTTGTACAGAAGACAGCACCCAATGTCCCTCAAGGACTTGAATGATATATATAATGTAATCTGTTGACAAGAAATTTTACGAAACACACAAAGGTTGTTTTTTTCTTTCAATACAAAAGAGTGTAATACAAGGTGCGATGCCCTATTTTTATCTTTATTTCCACCTCCCTGTATGAACATGAAAGCTGTACTGCACTGTGGTCTTTTTGAGAATTCCCATAACTGCCATTGCAAGAATCAGAATGTGCTTTATGTGTATTATCAATGCAATCCCTTGACAAAAAGCGATATGCCTATTAAGGACCAGAAATACTACAGTTTTATGATAAAATCAAAGAAAAACACATTTTGACTTATGATGACGTTAACTTGTTGATAATGTGATGACCATGACTTGTGACGATACTTCCACAGGAACATCTGCAAAGCAGTTAGATGGATGACATGCAACCATGAACTGAAGACTACCGGCTCCTGCACAGACTTTTCAGCTTTCTTTTCAGTCATTCTAATTCCTCTCCCACTCATGATTCATTAATTCCCTACATCACATTCAGCAGGAACGTTAAGGAGTTAAAAGTGCATGATTAGGATTAGATGCTTAAAATGTAGACATTTAAATACTCGTGGGTGTGATTTCCTGTCGTGTGGTGCTGATGCTGTCCTATACAAAACAGCACCTTGCGATAAGCTGCCATCCCATAATGTTTAACCTTAACTTGAGACACTACTGCACCCCCTGGTGTGCCCGCTGCACCACACCCCAGCGGAGTTAAGGGAGGGATTATGGGATGGATGTATGGGAAGTGCAAGTGTGTGTGGTGATGACTGGGCCTGGGTCTGGGACTTGCTGTCCTCTGGCCTGCTTGTGCTGCTCCCGCTGGGGGGCACTTGGCCCTCTCAGGTATTGGGTGGGGCCTCTGTATGGGGGCGCTCGGGCTACTGGGGCTCGGGTCCGGTGCGCGGCCCATATCTGGGCGGCTGGGGCCTGGCGGGGTCAGTGGGCCGCTGCTCCTGGTTCCCGGGGGGCCTTTGCCCTATGCTTATGGGGGCTCTTTCCGAGGGCTTCCTCTGCAGTCTTCTGGGTGGATGCGTGGTTGCCCCTGCGGTGGGCTTCCTGGGTTCTGTGCTCTGTGGGGGCTGCTGGTGGCCTGGGTCTTGTGGCCTCTAACCCCCTCTCTGGGGGGGCAGTGGATTGTGGCTCTGTACACTTATACACTCATAATTAAGCAGGGTTATCATGTAGGTCCTGTGCCATGGGTATTGCATGTTCACGCACACACACACACATTCATTAGCCCAACTAAGCAGTTTATGTGTTATCCTGTGGTTTCAGGTCATCTATCCACAGTTGTGTTGTATGCGATTGCCGCTACTTGTGTTTTTTCTCTGCTTGTCTGCTTTCAGGTGCTCCTGGTGGCGCTAAGGCTGGATTCCCAACAGAGGCCGTGGATCGTTGTCTGTTTTGTTTTTACAGGTGTAGCAGCTGGTTGTCTGGTTTCTGTTTCTATTTTTGTTCTGTTTCCTCTTCTTTGCTCTTGTTCTTTCCTTGTCCCCCGGTCCGGTTCGGCTCTATTACATGTTATATATTGGAAACAAAAATAAATAAATGGGCAGTTGATGGGCATCAAGGGGAGCTTTAGATTTATAAAGCTTCCCTTGGCAAAGCAAATCTGTTTGGCATAAAAGGTATTCAGACTACAATTCTGCTGCCATAATGCTGGACAGGACAAGGGAAAAAAAAAAAAAAAAATTGAGACACTACTACGTGTTACATGTTTTCAGGTAAAGGCATACTCACACTGCAACATGACGGCGTCATCATTGCTCACTCCTTTGGTCTGACCTGCAGTTCGGAACATGCTGCTGCACTGCTCCACCTGCAGGCTCTGAGCTCACCCACCCACATTGCTGTTGAGCCAATGTGGGCCAGTGAGGAAGTGATAAGGACATTTTTAAATGCTTGTTTGACTGCTTGATTTTAATGTAATATAATATAATGTAATGTGATGATGTTATAATTGCTCCTGTGTTCCACAGGTTTCCATTAATAAATACACATCATTTTAGATTGTAACTACATTTCTGCCAATGAAGACTGTTTCAGCACACAGCATATTAAAATTGCATTAATGTATATCCTAGTCAGTGTAGATCTTCCTCCTGAGTCATCAGTTCACATAGGGAAGGTTGAAAGATTAAACTGCTCAATCACATTTCCCCACAGGAGAGATGGGTCTGATTTCTGGTTATACAGGACTCATTTGATCTGCAATCTCATTCCATATTCTGTTATATAACATTCTGAGACACACACAAGGCTTCAGCTCAGTAACTAGTTCCCCTGCACTCCAGTGTCTTGTCCATCTATTTCACTGCCTCCTTTCTTCCAGCTGAGCCCACAGGGGCACTGACCTCATCTAAACCCAAACTCTGTGACCACTGGGCTTCCTGTGTGTCTTCGAGGAGACGAGAGTACCAGACACGTCTTTTATTAAACCTCTGACTATCAAGCTCTGGGGGGGTATAAGGAAGAAATGGGTGGGCTGGACCAAACTGGACCTCTTTTGTCATCACCACTGTTACCATCTGATTGGTTCCTGATAGGTATGCAGAAAAAAAAAAAGATTGGGTGCACACAAAATACACACTCACACAAACACATGAAGTAATGTAACCAAAACATCAGATTACATTAACCTAAATTGCATTGGTTAAACTAATTCTACCCTTAACCATAACTGCTAAAAAGTACTTATCTAACCCTAATTTTACCCCTAAACTAACCTCACAACATGTCCTCTCACTGAATTCAGCGACACAATTTTGTATAATTGTTTCAAAACATTTGAATACATGAGATATGTATGAAAGTTTCAGACTTTTTGTGTTGGTCAAGAATTAAAAATGACTTTGGATCCATTTGATGTCACAAGCTATTTATTGATGATCTTTTCTGCCCGAAGTTTCTGATGAAGTTTCTGCCCGATTATACAAACACAACAAATTGCTGTCATGTCTTCAGTGACCAACTTCCGTATTTCGAAAAATTCTACAGAATCTAGATGATCAGAAAGAGCTGCCAGAGGACTAATTAGACATATCCAACAGCAGTTTACAGCCTTAGGATCATTTTAATATGCACTGGAGATGTTGAGTTCTCTGGACTTTTATATTGAGATATTCTATATTGTTTTCTTTTAACTGACAAATCATTCTCTGACCATGTTTGGCACAAAGTGGCGATCACAACGTGCTATCCTCATTTGGAAAGTTTGGCTGATGCTCCTTTTTGTATCCAACCCTGACGTGCACACCTGTTGCCAAGTAACCTGCTGATTGCAGAAAGACTAAAGAGACAATCAAAAATTGTCTCTTTAGCCTTTGTCCTAACAACCGATTAACTTTTTAATTGGTTACTCGCATAATATTCAGGATTTTCAAAGCATACACGATCGAAATATATTTATATATCCCTGCCTATACTGGAATTGTTATTTTTCATAGTAAGACATCTTTCCAACATAATTCCAGAGAAAGTGAAAACAAAAACCACAGTCCTTACTTAAGTGCATTCTAAAGTCTTATATCAGCCAGGTCTAACATATGACTTCAGCAGTTTGTGATAGCCAATAAATTCTATCTCCCAGAGATAGTGTTTTGACTTCAAAATATGCTTGTGTTATTTCCCTGCTCTGCAGCTCAGTGGGCAAACGCTGTGTGGAAGACGCAAAAGGTCTTTTGCTTACTCTGACTGCTGATATATCATATCAGCTTTGGTTAAACTTTACAGTTCTTTTTCACACATAACATGGATTTAGTAGCTTATCAACTTACAGTGCGGGAGCTTCATGAAGGCATATCTGCAGCCAATCACGGACAGAAGGATTACCAACAACTCTTTAAATGTGCATATAAGAGCGGAAGTATTATTTTAAGATGTGTGAAAAATGTGAATCGTTCCTTTAAACAATCTTCACCACTCACAACTAACAAAGGGCGTTTAATGAATGACAGTGGAGCTGTCCTAATAGGGTGTAGCTTGGATTTTATTGCTCTACATAATATCTTAAAGCAGGTTTTTTCATAGTCTACGAATATAAGCCTCCTCTCAAATGAAGTCTCATAACACCATACTTACTCCACCATTTTTTTTTCTTTTGCTGAATTCCTTGATGCCTATATGATCATATTTTGTTTATCACGATCATTATGTTGATCTACATACTTGGCAAGTGAGTCAAGATAACCACGTATTGTTGTGTAGCATGTCCAGACTACAAATGTTCTGTCAAATGGCATTTATCAGTTTCTGACTTTGGGGGAAAAAAAGCAACAAAACTTTTGTATTTCCTCAGAGCTCTATTCCGTTTCCTGTAATTCTGCTCTTCATCACAAATGTTTCAGTTATTATCTTAGATAGATCCTGTGAATCAAACATCACCACACAGCAAGGTATTCATTCCAAGATGCGACAGTACCGATTACTTGAACCAGTGTTATGGCTAATTATTACAGTGAACTGTGATTGAAAATTGCCTCCTAAAAAAGCAAGTTACTTACATCAAAGGAGTCCACAGGTTCATATGTCTGAACATAAATGCAGAGACTCTGAAATTCCCATAGACATGACAGCAGATTTGCTTTGTCTTTGCTATGTGACTCTGTCTTCAGTCATGTTCTTTGGGAAAATCTCATCTCCATCAATATCACACTCCTCCCCCCAAAATGAAAAAGCAGTATCATTTAGAAACCTGGCAAATTATACTCCATTTCTGCTCACCATTCCACCAGGTTTTATGTCAGCGGCATTGTCAGCTAAATCATCCACTCTCTAACACAGCCTGCCATCAACCGTATCCTGATGGCACATTCACAGACTATAGATTAATTCACTTTCTCGTATAACAATGTTTAATTACACAGCCTTCAGAGCAGTACCATCACAGACGGAGATTTATGTGTGTTTGTCTGCTGATATGAAGTCTATATAACAGTGCGCTGTCATATTCATCATCCCAGTAGATGAAACTGGGTTTAATTCCTCCCTCTGTAGAAATGTAATTACAGAGGTTTACTGAGATGGAGAAGAATTTGGACAGAAATACACTCAGAGGTACACGGTCTACACACAGAAACAGGTATGCAATGGTCACATATTCAAACAGGTGAGAACCCTGCTCTCTCTTATTCTGTGGTCATATATTCTTTTTTTTCTTCCTCTGCCAAATATGTGTGCCCAAATAACTTAAATAACTGCTAAATACTCTCTTGCACACTCCCGGAGGAATAAATTCTGGTAATTGTGATTCAAGACACAGTGATTTATGTTTGCCTAATCCTTTCTTTCAGACTATTTAGGGTACAAGTGTCAGATTAGAGCAAACAAACAGTTAATATAAATGGAAATGGTTCTAAAAGTCTATCATAAGCACTCTTTGAAGGAATGATTACTATGGTTATTAATTTTCTTACCGACGACAATCTTCAATGGCCATCACAACCCTTTGTGGTGTTTGAGCACGCTCCCCTGCAGTCCTCCTGCCTCTTTCTTAGGTGTGACTAATTGGTGTGAGTGTTGCCATTGATTGTAGATGAGAGGCTGCTGTTTATATCCAGCCTCAAAGGAGAAACCGGGGCCACTGTAATTGGTCAGGCCAAAGAGAGAAGAGAGCAGATACTGAAGGTTGGCACAGAAAGAGGAGGATTTTTTTTCTAATTATGTGTGTGGCCGTGAGAAGAGCCATTGCAGTCTCTTCTTCTGTTTTGTCTGTATGTATGTCTGTGTGTCTATCCGGGTGGGTGCTAGAGAGAAAAGTTTAGTGTGGATAGGTCAGCAGGGAAATGTAAATGTGAGTGAAAAGATAGAAAGTCAGAGTCATGCTATATTTCTATCATACTGTAAAGTGATTTCCTATCGCACATCAACATATTCATACACTCCATCCTCCATCACCACCAACCTGTCACAGTGATCAGTTTCTTTTTTTATGTCAATCAATCACTGGTTCTTACCATGCCCATCACTCCACATCTGTTTCTGGATGTCTGTCAGTTGGTCAATTTTTTCCCCCCTCTACCTTCATTCTACTCTTTCTTTCCCTGTAAATCTTATGGTGGGTGACTGTCTGTCTCTGTAATGCCCCTTTCAATATCTGCAGACATGAGCAAACAAACACATGCTTACCGATTTGTAATGGCCTTCCACTGTTTCAGCAAGAGTCTGCCATCACATTGTTAAAATTGCATGAGCAGTAGGGTTTCAGCAGTAAATTGTGTGAAAAAAAAAATCATTGTTACTCAGTATGCCATGCAGAGAGATGAATGTGAGAAGCAGTGGTGCCTGAAAGTTTCTTATCCCTCTAGACTTTTCTATATTTACAGTGGAATATCTTTTATCAAGTCCAACAAGTCAAATCTCAAATAATCAATTTGAACAAATTAGACAGATGCATTAATTTATGTTGGTGTTCCTCTTGAGCATAAATAAGTGCAGCTAAACATTTCAGATAACTCTTGAGCAGTTGTGCACATCAATTTGAAGACATTTTTGGTCATTCCTTTGTATAGAACAGTTCCAACACAGGGATAGTTGGGTTTCCTCACACAAACAACTCTACAATATTTTCATTAAGCTCGGAACATTCACTTAATTCTCCTTTAGCTATTTTCTAGCAGGATGACTTATTTAATTAGGATCATTATCTTCCTTTGTGATCCATTTTTTATTTTTTTTTTCTAGACTGTTGCCCCTTTTGGTATAGTTAAAAATTATTGCTCAGTCAAAAATGCAAGCTATTATTGAAGCAAAACTGACCCACCACGTTATACTGCCACCAATATGTTTCACAGATAGTCTAAGTCAGTATTTTACTTTCTCTAAATATTGATAATTTCACTCATTCCTACACAAAAAAATTAAAAAATAAAATCCACCAGTCTTGACTGATCAAGTGATTATTTTCAAACAGAAGATGAGCACCAAAGATCATATTGGAGAGCCGTGTCTTTCTTCCTGCTACCATTTATAGAAGCCATTATTTCTCATGTTCTCTTGATAGTGAACTCTTGAACATTAACAATACCCAAGGTAATGAAGGCCTTTAGTTGCTCAGTAGTTATCATTGGTTCATTTGATATCTTATGAACTGTTACATGGTTTGTGCTTGGAGGGATTTTTGATTATTAACTTTTCCTGAGAAGTCATTTATACATAAGCTGTCTGACTGTGGACAATGGTGAAGTCTAACCTCTTAAGGAATGGTTTTATTGTCTTTTTCAGACTTGTGAGCATCAACAAAATAGTTTTTTCTTTTATTTAAATTAAATTCAGTTCAATTAAGATTTATTTATATCGTGCCAAATCACAGCAAACATCACCCAAGGCATTCCGAAGATACAGTCCAATTGAAGCCAATTAGAAACTACCAGAAACCAACAGATTAGACCGTAACTTCTCCTCGATCCAATCCCCCATCCTGACCATGCATGAGGCGACGGTGGAAACAAAACATTCCCTTGTAACAGGAAGAAACCTCCGGCAGAACCAGACTCAGGGAGGTTGGCCATCTGCCTTGACCGGCTGTGGGTTGAGAGGACAGGAAAGAGGAGACAACAAACACCATAACATCAGGTCAGGGATACCTGCTGAGAAAGAGAAACATAAGTTAATGACAACAATGTCATATGTATATTGAGAGTAAAGAGAGCAGAGTGAGGAAAGGTGCATCACGGGAGGTCCCCCAGCAGTCTAGGCAGTCTATAGCAGCATAACTATGGGATGTTTCAGGGTCGCCTGAGCCAATTTAACCATAAGACTTCTTTGAAAATCTTATGATGTTAAAAGTTATATAGATGATGAAAATAGGTTTGGTAAACTTTGAAGTACTACAGTATTTTTCAAGCACGTTTATTGTAAACATAATATCACAATTCTCTCGACAGAAAAGTGCATGCAACCAGAAAAGCTTTCAGATATCAAATTGGAAAGTATTCTAAACAGAGCAAAGAAGCAGACAACCATGAATGCTCCCACTCACTCTGAGGGTGAACATAGAATCCCCAGTTAACCTATAACATGCATGTTTTTGGACTATAGGAGTAAGCCGAAGCACCCAGAGGGAATCCACACACGCACAGTCAACATTCAAACCAGGAACCTTCTTGCTGCGAGCCTCAAATTAATTTCATCTCATCCAATATGCAACTGATCATAAGATTCTTCTTCAGCTCACAAAAAGTGCTTCTTTTCCATCATGTGGTACAATTCAACTTGACTTGACTGTATTCGCTTTTGGTATAAGGTACCATTCTCTTCTTTGTTTTCCACTGAATATGGAGCCCTCTCGACATGGTGGAATTAACTGCCACAACTTGATTAGCATGTAATGAGATGATTGCTTCTGACAACTGCATCGGGTTAGCATAATTTCTATGTGCTATGGTCACCTTTGGGTAGCTGAAATAAAATTGGACAGATGCATATATATGCTACATATGCATGTTCTCTATCAAAAAGTTGATTTGAGCAGCAACAGCTGTATGAAGATTTATGTGGTGTGTAACATCTCCTTGCTGACAATAGTAGAGACATCCCTCTCATTCTAATGGTTATGGAAATGGGGTTTTTTTTCGGTTTGGACAGTCGTACATCAGGGGTGAGAGGGCAATACCCAGCCATACCATGTAAGTATAAAAACAGTTTTAACACTGTTGATGCAAGGGAGTTGCTGCAGTCCATTCAGCTCCAGAGATTTGCTCTTACATATTCAGCAGCAACCACACTGTGTGGGAGATGCTGAAACAAGTTTTTGAAAAACAGCATACGCTCTAAAAATAATGTGGATGAAGAATAGGTTGATCACTGAGCTTTAATCAGGGCAGTTCCCATAGGGTTGAACAGCCACACATTGTTATGCAAAGCAGCTATGCTTGCAGAGCCATTTCAGAGGGTGATGCCTTTGTAAATGTAACTATTTATCAGATAATCATTTGCGAATTCTGCAAAAATGGATTGAGTCATTTGGATGTGTCAAAGTGGGCACACAATAACAAGGAGATGGAATGATGGAGTTTTTGATGATGGTCAAATTTACTCCTTTGTGAGCACTGGAGTCTGGTTCAGTGGCAGCTTGTGGCTATTGTAACTGAGAAGGCAGGTCATGGAACAAGCATGTGTGCATGTCACCAATACTGTGATTTAATGAAAATGTTATCAATTAAAGCCAGCCTTTATAACATATCAAAGACAATCAATCAGGTTGCAGGATGTTGATGTAATGTAGAGGACAAATGTTCTTACTCACATGCTACTTGTTGAAGTCGGTCCAAGAAACCCTACAATTGACTTTTTATGTACTTATTCAGGGCAGATCGTATAAGGGACTCTTTCAAACAACATGAAAGCTTTACGGTGATGATAAAGCTATAGAAGGTTTCAAATCAATACTGTTCATACTGCCCTGAGATATAGCTTTGGTAACCATAGTTACATGAAAAAAAGAAGACCAGCTGCAGGAAGAAGCAAGTTAAGAAGATGCAAAGTTACAATCTAAGAGTGTAAAAAGTGATTCAAATATTCACTACAATATAGCACATATGAATTAAAAAAAAGTATTTTCAGCTATAGAAAACTGCTCATTAATTGTGATATAATATAACAATATCTCTCTCTATATATATATAGATCTATCTATATAGATAGATAGATAGATATATATTTAATAAATACACTCAATCGAAATAAATAAAACATTTATTTTGTTTTCAAAAACACTTTTTTGTTCTGAAAAATCAAATCATTGCCTCCTCTAAGGAGCAACTGCTTGTTTAGTGGTCAGAATCTTAACATGGAGGGAGACAAAATGAATCCTAAAAGTTTTCTATGTGATAGTATAGATGGTTTAACTGTTTGATGTTAACCACTGCATCGACTGAGTTTATGGTTTCAAAGGCAGGCTGTATAAAAAACCCACTGAAATGCAAATTTAAAAAAAGGTAATTCAGATGTGAGTCAAATTTAAACACTCTTGAATGGGATATACCGCTTCAAAACAAATATTTAATAGAATTCAGTATCAAATATATAAATAAATTTTTTTTTTTACTCAGAGGCACAGGCATCAGCAAAGCCAAAGCCCACAGTGCCAGTGTCCTCGTCATACTTTTCAGCATTTTTTTTTTCAAAGTAGAAATTAAAGAAACAGGGTGAGTGAAGGTGAGGAAAGGAGAGAGCTTGAAAAGATAGACACCAATAGCCAAAAACAGGGTAACCAATTGTTGCATCTGTGGAGAGAAAAGAAAGCAAACTGCGGATACACACATGATCATCAGGAGCACCTGCAGAAACATAAGTGGAAAGAAACACACAACACACAAACAGCAACAACAACATCACCAGCAGCAAGTAAATGAGAAGGAAAATCATTGTAGTTAATGATTATCATTAAAAGCAAAAGTCAAATCGCAATAGTGAGCTGAGCATGTGAGTGAATTAGTGTTTGTGCATATATCTGTGTGTGTGTGTGTGTCAATTATATGTCAAAGGCTCTACATGAATTATGTATAGTGAATGGTAGAAGGGGGCTCCACCACACCCACTCCAGAGATCAAGAGCAGAGAGGAAAGGCCCCTGGACCCAGGCAACCAGTAACCCCCATGAGGTAATGAGATAAGGAAGAAAGAAACCAGGCAGCCCATCACAAGAGAGTAATTTTGGAGTACTTAGGTTGCAAAAATCTGCTGCTCTCGAGGGAAGTTGTAGGAACAGTTGGTTGTATATTTCTTACTTACTATAGATTTGAGCTGATTATACTATAAAACTGAGTTGCGACTGATAACATACTGTAAAGTGATAGAATAGTTGATCAATTGATGAGAATTTTTTCAATGAGCGTGATTGTCTGTGAGAGATGTTTGTGAATTCCAGAGGAAAAGTAATGCATCATCAGCATACAGACTTATCTTATGTTCTACTTTGGATTGAATGCTTTCAATTTTCTTATTTTGCCTGATAACAGCTGCTAGAGGTTGAATAAATATAGCAAAAAGTGAGTGGGGAAGTGCAGACTCAATGCAGACTGAAGCTTGGAGAAGTTTGATCATTTGTCCTGACTCAAGCCTGGGGAGAGGTGTATAGTATCTTTATCTAGGTAATGACGATCCAAATCCAAATTTATGCAGAGTTTGTCATTAAAAATTTCCAGATCACCCGATCAAATGGTTTTTTGTCTGACTTCAAAAGTAGACTGATGTTTGTGGAGTTGTTTGGAGGCTAGTGCGATATTCTCCTTAATTGCAATATCATTTTATAAAATGTTGGAGCCAATGTAGACCAAAATTCTTTGTAGCATTCTGCTGAAAAAACATCTGGACCGGGAGCTTTATTACAAGGCATATGTTGGAGGGCTTGATTGAATTCTCCTATTGAGAGAGGTGAATCCAAGGCCATAGCCTGTATGTGATGTAAATTTGGAAGGCCGATGTCACTAAGAAACTGGTAAATGTTGTTGTCTAATGGGTCGATTTGTGATTTGTCAGTTTTTTAAATCTCCAAGTTCTTAATGGTGGTGTGGTTCTCTTTCAGTATAAAAAATAAAATAATAAATTTATGTTTCTATGTTTTTATTTTTGCTGAAAATAAATGTAAATGTTTCACAGATGGAAATAGAGAAATTAACTTAAAATGACTAAAACTGCTACCAAGCTGCAGCAGGCACAGGTTTTTTATTTTATCTTTCTTTTATTGTTTTTGTTCTCAAGTCACAGGCATAGGAGAGAAAACAATCCATATCATACCTGGATATCATACCTCAAGATTTTCTAAGAAAATAAAAGATCTGTTATTGTCATGAAATTGCAAGAGCCTATATATAACATAACATTTTAAATTTAAGGCATAAAAGTTTCCATTGAACAGTTTTCTTTAAATAATGAAATAGACATGGAATTACACAGAGCATTGATGCAGAGTTATTGTGTGCTGTTCAACATTTTTTTAGTAAACAAAGTAAGCACTATAAAATAAATTAGCTGCCTGTCATATATTTTACAGACTCACGGGATTAAACTTTTGGTGTTTCTTGGTCTCTTTATAAATTCATCTTGTCTTGACCACCTGAAATGTGTCTTTGCATTGAACATTGCTTTATCTTGGGCCCTTTTAAAAATATACAAATCGGAACTTCATATTGGAGGATATTCAAATTAGAGAGAAATATAATTATGACACTGTGACAACAATCTGAAATAATTATATTTGTGATATTTTGCATTGCTTGCAGAAATAATGAAAGAAAATACATTTATTTCACTGTAGCACACAACTTGCTGCTGATGAAGCAGCAAGCACTGTATTAACACTCTTGAACTCCTGTGTGAGTGTGTTTATTTTGGTGCACATTTCAGAGAAAGTTTGTAATGCTCTGTACGTTCAAAGGAATAGGCTACAATCTGAGATCAATATTTGTTTGTGTGCCTGTTAAATAATTAATTAATTGCTTAAAAAGTAAGATATTCTCGATAGCTGAACTATCCAAACCCTGAGTCCCAACGCTCAGAAGAACCCCTCAGTGTCTTTTTTTAAAATTAAGAAACAACCATCTCCTTGAAGAGAAAATATTGCGCTTATTGAGCCTCTCAAACAGCACATAGTGGTAACCTTTCTTATATCTGCAATTCACTGGTGAGATGTTCATTGAATAATAGAAGAGCAGTCCTTAGGTGAAGTCAGCTCAATGCATAGCTTTTCTATAGGAGTCAACATTTCTCTCTCAAGAAAGTTATTACACTCTAAAGATGTAAGAAACCTTGTATTTTCTCTCAAATATATTAAGTGTAGAATGTGTGCACTGGCAGAGAGTGTGAGAAAGAAAAAATGCTGGAAAGTCAGTTAGAAATTTTGGATTAACCAAGGATAAAGACAGTGGCTGTGTTGAATAAAACGACACTGTGCAACTGTGCCAGTTTTCTGAGCTATTTGACTGCCATTCAAGCCTTAACGTGAGTTTCCTCTTTGGCATGTGAATGAAGCACAACGCTGTTTGATGCAGATTATTTTAGTCAAATTCACAACCTGGAAGCAAAGAAGCCATGCAGACCTGAACTATGCAAGAGACCGGAGAAGGTGGATAGGTTGAAGTGTGGACAAAATTGAGGTCCTAACATTGGCTGCAGGGGGATGTGTCTGTGTGTGTGCGTGTGTGTGTATTCATGTTTTTCTGTATTCATGAGGTCCAAAAACAGGGACCATCACTATATCTATGTTTTTTTGCATGTAAGAAAAAGCAGATCTTTCTACCATCTGGTTAGCAAGTAGCTCCAAGACTGAACACAAGGGCACCAAGGGGGGTGGGGTGGGGGGGGGGCTTCCCCCTGACGTGGGGTTTTTAGGCTGGGGAGCCATCTGTAAAAAATGACCTGTGGAAATGATGTCCAGACATTCACAGTGTGATGGTGGAAAACAGACGGAAAATCTTGCTGGTTTCTCGTCCTGACCGGTCCTAATTTATATCAAAGCCAAGGATGTAGCATAATAATTTACTAATCATGTATCCCTCTCATTTGCCTTATTTCAGTGTCCACTATGTAACACGTAGTGACATTTTGTGGTATTGTATTTTTGCCAATAAAGAAAACCCCCTAAATGTTACACATGCAAACACAACAAGTGACATTACTCATTAAATTACACATGCAAAGTCAATGAAAAATGTTGACAAGGGGTGAGTTGTTTTATTTAGCGCGGTCACATAATGTGAGGAGCAGAGGAGAAATGTAGAGGAGACTCACATTTCTCCTCTGTGGGTAAAAACTAGTCCCATCTCTCACTTTTCTTCTCGCAAAGTTAGACAGAAAAAAAAAGTAGACAGAAAAAAAGAAAATGCTTAATAACAGGCCAACAAGGAAACAAGTAGATCAAATTTTGAAGTCAGGGAAATGTTGTAATTTCTTGTCACATTATGAATATATTTTAATCCGTTACACTTGTTGTGTCAGAAAGTAATCCCATGACTATCATATGGTTCTGAATTGCTCCATGTATTACTGAACGGATGAAGGCTATAATAAATATTTATAAACTTAGACAGTATTACACAAATGGAGGCTGGTGATTGAAATGGCACATGAAGCATAACATTGTTAACCCAAGCTGGACAAGCTATACAGGAGGAGAAAAATTAATTTATAGATACAGTCCTGATATACATATATGTGAAATATGTATGTGCATGTATATATACTCTATTTGGATTTCAAATTTCTGGTGAGTTTTGGAAAAACAAACTGCAGCTGTGGAATATAATTAATATTTGCACTGAAGTACTGCATCAAAGTTTCAATTTGAGACAATCCTATATGTGTTTTACTTCTAAATACAGGTATATATTATTCTTTCTATTTACATTTTCTAATTACATTTACCTGAATGCTTGAGTCACTACTTGCCTTCTAAATTTAACAATTGATATACAAAGTGTCTGCAGAGCCTTTTAAAAACTTTTGCCAAAACTAATCCTAAGAATATTTTTTTGATGTCTCGTCAAGTTTGTTAAATTTAGTTATGTTCATGTTCAGTGTTTTTGTGTTCAAGCCTTTCCTGTTTTATTTTGTATTCACCTTGTCCCTCTCGTTTCAGGTCACTTGCCCTTCCCTCATGTGTCACCGGTCTGACTGTCTTCCCCTGATTCCTGATTGTTTCCACCTGTTTCCCATTGCCCCTATGTTTATATAGTCTATGTCTCCCTTTGTCCTTGTCAATTTGTCTTGTTCTGTCCAAGTTAAGTGTATGTCAAGTGTGACCTTCCAGTATTCAGGAATTGTGTTTCAAGTCAAGTTAGAATTATTATCGTCATCCTCCTTAAGAGCATCTTATGTCAGTTTTTCATATCCTCCTCGAGAGCATCTTTTGTTTCGGAAAATAAATAATTGGATTGGATTATCTCGTCTCCTGAGTTGCGCAATTGAATCCATCTGGACTGTGTCTCAGGTCGTGACATTTACTTTCAGATCTTTCACTGGCTGACTCCATCGCTGTGCTCTAACTGTACTTTCTCTTCATAGCTCAGTGAAAGATGCAATGATTCCATTAGTGTTATGCAGGTGGCCTAGTGACAAACACTTCAGTCTGACAATTAACATCACGCCAGCACCAGGGTAACCTCAGCACCAGCAATGACCTCTCACCTAGAAGAAACTAAGCAATGAAAGTTGCAGCTGAAAACAACAGTGTAGCTTACCTTACAGGTGATCGGCTCTGGCATTCTGCTGTGCAAAGTTGTCAATTACATCCTCCAGATTCAGCTGGCAGGCCTCACTTTATGCCTATTTCCAATGTTTTATAGCTCTGTTCTTCTTCATGTTTGTCAGTTGAAAATTGCCTCAACCATTAAAAAAATTCAGAGAAAATATGGATGCCACACATGAACGTGAACGCACAACAACACTGGATTCCGTTTGGCATTTGCTGCAAGCACATGCACCATTTGAATCAGTTCCCGTTTTATTTTGTATTCACCTTGTCCCTCTCGTTTCATTACTAGTGATTACTGGTGTAATCTCAAAAAGCTCAGAGTAACATAAATGAAGTACATACATAGAAACATAATGACATGTGAGTGACTCTAGTGTAATTGGCAGTGTGGACTGTCAATTGTTGTTTTATGAAATGAACAATTAATTTAGACTGTCTTTTTGCTCTATTGAATTTCTTATTACGTACTACTTCATTAGATTAAATGGATTAACCATCCCAGTATAAGGAGCAGTGAAAGCATAAATATACAATCATGCAAAATCTTGTAGTCATGCTCATAAACTGCAGAATACATATAGATATTTCTGGTTAATTTATCATTGCAATTCTTTATCTTATTTTGTATTATGGTTTTCCAAGTTTGTTTAGTAAATCAGTGCAAACCTTCTCTATGCTCCAATAAGTCACAGAAGAGTATGAAAGCACACTCAGTGTGCTTCCATAGACTACACAAGTATGTCAGTATACATGTCACATTCCAATTGAAGTCATGATTTTATATGAGCAAAATACCACCAAAATGATCAATTGCAGACATGGAATCATAAGGGCCTCGATGGCTAAAATACAATCGTTTATAAGTCTGTTCTTTCACACATGTAGTTATCTGTAATAAGTATCATCAAAATTCTCAGTTTTCTTCTATTTCTTAAAATGAATGATGTGTTTATGTAAGGAGCAAAATGCTCTTACAAATAGAACTATACAAACGCAAAATGATTGAATATTGATATTAAGGCTAATTTGCTGAATACACCACATGATGGTTTACAGTTTGCAACTAAATTGCAAGACGAAAGACTGGAGAAAGCTGAGCTAATGACATTACTTTCTGCTCTTTGATTACCTAGTGTTTTTCCAATTAATGTGTTTATGTAAAGCTGGTTTCACATGTGCTGCAGTCCTGAAATTGATGATACATGTTCTGAAGGAGCTGCAGGTGAGAGCTGCAACATTTGCTCCTCTTGCGGAAATTACAAAGCACCCAATCATTAACCAAACCAGTGATTCTGGTATGAGAACTTGACCTTTAATTAAACCATATATCGTGTATCATAGAAACTATTTGGCTGTTGTAGGAAAGCAAAACTTTTGAAAATCGGTTGTAAATTGAATGAGCTACAATGAATTTAGATGCGGGTAGACTTTCGGCTTTCACAGAGGTGTGCTCTGTCAAACATGAGTTAATGTAGCAGACAAAATGCGGACTGTACATTGTACATTAACCTGTGCAAAGTAGATATTTTCTAGCGTAAGTGCATTCTGACTAATTTACTAGTGTAAAAGTTGACAACTCTCTCTTCTTTTCTTAAAAGGATAAACCTGATCACCTTTATCCTACAGAACATTTACTGCGAGAGTGTGCCTGATACCTCATGCTGTTTTCTTTGATTGCTTTCATGTATGTTGCTTTCAACCTGCTCATTGATGTTGTGATTCCCCTCCCCCCGCAATAGTCAGGGAATGATAATGTGCTTGGGTTAAACTCCTGCATAGTAATGTTATTCACTGAAGGCTGTTTTTCAGCTGCATGCGCTCTCATGTGCTCCTTCACACAAACATAATAAAAAGGGCTGTTAAAATGGAGAGATTCTATGACAATAAACATATGATATGAGGGGGGTTAAAGGGGAAGTCTTGAATAATGCTGGGATAGCAGGTTTCACAGCAGTCTTCATGCTGCATCTCTCGTGAAAGGCTCTCTTAAGTATTATTCAGGAGAGGTGGAGTTGAGGGAATGCACATCTCTCATGGCTAACAATACAAGCTGCATGTTCTCACGATTAGTACTGCAGTTAAGTACCTTAAAACCCAAATGCACCATCACACATGTAAAACAGGCGTGTGAACTCATGTCTTCCCGGCCTCAAACACGAGATGATGACAAGCGCAAAGTGCGCAAAGAAACTGGTTTAAAAGAGCCTAAATGCTGTGTTAGATATTCATAAACCGGCTCTGCCTCTCCAGCAATAATTCATTTTCTCCCGCTTTCCCAAATGACAACTTTTTACAGTTTTTATAGGTGTGGGTGTGAACACATTTGTGTATTCTGTTTGTTGCACCACTCAAAGAGGCATTGTCCTCAGGGTGCATGCATGTATTGTATCTACAACTAGGTAGACATGTACAAAGTTCAGATAATAGGATTTGAAATCAACACTTCTTGTGTTGGGTTAATATCATAACAGAGATAATGAAACCTATGCTTGGTCAGGCATAAGGACTATGAGAAATATTGCTGGTGCATGTGGCAAATTTTGTGCTCCCTAACCTTGAAATGAGGGTGTAATGAGAACAGCTCAGGCCATGGTCTGATTCCGTTTATCAAGCCAGCAAGTCCCTTATGAATAACTATCAATATTGTGTTGTCTGCAGTACACAATTTCAATTGTTTTCCTATTTGCATAGGATAAGATGTGTTTGCAGGTTATTATTCACAAAAGGCATGCAAAATATTGATAGAAATGTGTGTTTCAAAGAAGTTACTGATGAAAATTAAGAAGAAAAAGAACTTTCTGAGTTGTGCTCTAATAAATGCGTTACATGTGTTATATTACATCAGATAGGGGAGTGTCTCTGTTTCAAAGCTCTATACGGTATGGTTTAGATTTTGTAGATGCCATCCAGTTCTTATGTAGTTTCTGCAATTTTCATATCTGTGAATATTATGTCTGTGCAGGTTGTTCAAACTATGGACTTTCAGGACACAGTCCACCAGTCAAATTTATTGGCCAGGTACATTTTGCCAAGGTAAAGAGACACCATATCTGTATCAAAAAAGTGTGTGCAGACAGGAGAAAAATTTTCAAAGATTTGATTTCGTTCTAGATGGAACGTGTGTTAGAAGTTAACTGCATGCAGCCTCTTGTTTGTTTCCATCGGTGGCAGCCTGCCAGGACACTACACTGCAGGATCGATGTTGACAGAACGGTGAGAGTACTGTGCTCAAAGTATTTTTTTCTAGTATCATGAATGTAAAACTTTGACTTTTATTTCTCTTTCACTTACCATCAGTCTGGAATGTTTCAGGCAGTGTAAAATGTAGTGTAACTTCAACTTCAATGCAAATGAAATCTTGTTTTGTCATTCTCTGATAAAAAAAACTGAAAAAGATTACTGTAAACACAATATTAGCAATCATTAGGTAACATAGTTAAGGATAATAATGCTATAACTTGACCCAATTTAGCCACTCAGGGCTATTATACAGCTCATCTCCAAGGGATGTAAATGTCTACAGAAGAGATAAGCACAACGGACAAAGTAACTTAAAATCATGACCCAGCTGTAAGTCTGCTTAGAAATATGACTCTCAAAGACTCAAATATGGATGTGTGTACACAGCTACTACAGATCATGTATGTAATTTACACGTTCGAAACAGCTCCTCCAAACAGACTCCAGTGAATAGTACAAAAGCAGCATGTGCGACTTACCATGCAGCAAAAGGTTTTGTCTCTGCATTTGCGTCTAGTATAACTGGCATAACTCATCCGTCCATTTGTCAGGACTTGTCATGCATGTGTAGCCTGCAGCTAAGTTACGGATTAGTCTAAGAACTCGAATAATCCAATTGACTCTTTTTAGATGGTACACAGACAACATTGTCCAATTCAACAGTTAATGTACCATTAGTAAGACCTTGAAAGCATCACTGCCATCTGCTCAGCTTGCACCTTGATGACAACAGGTCTCCTGGGTAGTTCCAGGGTGTGGAAATGTGCATTTTATGAATGCTAAAAATCTTGCCGCTTTAAACAAGCATGTGCTTCACTTCCCCTAGTGGCATATTTTCAGATGTTACAAGACACTGCTACAGCTGTATTTTGAAGTTTACCTTGGTAATAATAAAAGTAAACAGTTGAAAGGATGCAAGTTTCTTAGACGATTGAACTATGATGTATTCATGTGAGGCTGTATCTGGATGGAAAAGAGACATAGATTTAATAGGTAAACATTATTATGTATGTAATACTGTTGTGGTACTATTACTTTTATCATCATCACATACAATATATTTGATTCAAGGTCTATTTTCGTCAATATGATATTGATTTTGTGTATATTTACCTAATCTAAGCCGTCTTCAAATAAACAAAAAAAGCTGCAAATGATCATTTATCACTTTCTTATACAAAGAAATGATCTACATAAGAAATTTAGCGTAATTTTGGATATGTCAATTAGCACATTTGCCTGAACTAAAGGGAGACTACACATACAAATGAAAATCATTTCTACTGTCAGTTATAAAACATTAGAATAAGCTGCATGTTTGCATATTGTGTCATAAGAGCAGCAGAAATGAGAAACAACTTGCAAGCAACAAATCAAATCAATATGTCAAATTCTAACCAGCTCTAAAAGTTGTATATCAACGAAAGTCCATAAGCAAATCCACTGTCTGAATTAAGTATACAAACAGTTCTGGAGAGGTATGGAGGTTTAAAGCTGCCTCTTAGACATATTTTCACGTACAGTCAATGGAGGAAGTGAATGACTGTCTGCATGTTCAGGGGACTGGAGTTAGCATTAGCTGTCAAGTCGAATTGAGTGTGCTTTTTTTATGGGACTGAACAGTCTCAAAGAAAGACTTAGAGCAAATGTAAGCCGTCAGGGGTAAAAGAAAAGTGATTCAGTTGCACAAAGACCAAATATAATGACATTGGTAAGATTGTGATGTGAAAAAAAGGCTGAATGCAGTATGCTTCCATTCTATGATTGTCAGATGACGTGAACTAAACCTTTTGTCATGTTAGATTTCAGAGTCCAACCAAGTAGCCAAACATAGTTCAGAGCCACAATGACGCACATTAGTGGAGGTTCCTGTGTCTGTGTTTCATGGTTTTTGCTACTTTAGGAGACGCCTTTAAGAGACGACTGGCAGTCTATTCAATCAAAGAAGCAAACACGTGCGCAGATTCTCTAAGATTCTTCCATCCCACAGCCTCTAAAGTAAACAGTGGCACCATCTGTTACAAGCCACATCTCATGAACATTCTGGCACCAAAATAGTAATATGATTTCAGGGTTTTGGCTTTGGAGTTTTTCTCCAGGTTTAGGAAGTGGTCTTTTTCTGGTAAAGTGTTTGGTTTTGATGAAGTTTTATTCTTTTTTTTGTGCTCACGTGGTTTTGCTAAACTCATTTGTGTTAAGTTGGTAATTGCGTCATTTCATGTTTCATTTCATGTTTCATTTCATGTTTCATTTCAAAAGAGTGTTTCTTTGTGTGTGACGTCTAGCACCGCTTCCCCGTGGTTGTTGCTGCAGTGACTTATTCGTTGCCACTATGTCTCATCAGCCCTTGAGTGTACATATAGTCCTATAGTCTCCCCCTCTTCTTTTGTCTGTCCATCTGTTTTTCTTGCCTGTTGTTTCCTTGTGTTCAGCCTCTGCTCACCTAGCCTGTTGGGTTATTGTGTTTCTATACAGTTCTCGTCATTGTAATTCCCTGGATTCTTGCTTCCATTTTCTACAATTGTAAGTTTTTGAGTTTAACTAGCTTTGCAGGTCTTTCACTTTCTTTGGGTTCAGAGTTAAATGTCTTCTGTTTCCCACATCTGCGTCTTATGTCCAGGGTTTTGGGTAGAATTTCCCTTAATATCCATGTTCTTTTTAGACAGAGAAATCATCAGGAGAAAATTATCTGTGCTCAATTGACTGTGTCGTCAGTCCCTGAATGTCGACATGTCTGATGGCTTGAGGGAACAAACTGTTACAGTCTAGCTTTGTTTCCTTCTCCCAGAAGGCAGAAAGGTGGAGAGTTTGTGTGTGGGGTTATGAGCTATGCTGAAACCGCTGTTGCTGTAGCATCTGGTGTAATTGTTTGTCATTTGCAGAGCATGGGGTGGGACCATCGAGAGCATCCTGAGCAGCTAGTCCTTTTCTAGAAAGGAGTGAAAATAAGGGGTGGAACATGAGCTTTTCTCAGGTACTTAAATGCTACTTAAATGTTAACCTTAAGAAAAGATATCTTCAGTCTTTTTTAGCCATGAAGCACTACACAAACACTTTAGGTAATTTAGGAGCCTTTTTAATTATATTGCTGCAACTATGTGTTGGTGATATCCATGTTTTGTTTTGTTAATCACATGTAGCAAGTGTGCCAGCAATATCCCGCTGCCACTAAGGCAGCAAACCTAATTATGACAGAGGATTGGCCCACATCTCAACATTTTAAACTAAGTGACAGGAGAGGAGAGGGAAATTTACTCTATCAGCACTTTTCTGTTTCCTTAGCAGTTTTTCCTTAATGATACCTGAGCTCTACCAATTTTCCCATTACTTTAGGTGACAAAAATGCCATAGTTAGAAACAGAGGTAGGCATATTGCACTCTACACAGTCTGATTTTTGCCTGCAATTATAGAGGTCTTGCAGTGTGTGCATAAAACTGGTATGTTAGGAATATTTTATATTAAAATGATATACAGCCCACTGATACATTCATGATCAACATAAATTCAAATGTACTGATTTTCTTTCTACTTTTTTTTAACCAACCTTTCAAAGCATCTCTAAATACTGCAGAAACAACACAGAGAAGCAGCTCCAGTCAGTTCTTCGTTGCTTTTATGTCACATCACAGTTTTAGGATTAATCTGTCCTACCAACAGATTAATCATGACTTAGAGGCATTATACCCATTTTCTAGAACGTGAAAGGACAAAGGTGACATAATAGAAGGCAAGTTTTCTCCCCAAACAAAAGCCAGTGTCACAGCAAGATCCTATTTACCAAAATCATTTAGTTGTTTTTCATTTGACGAGTGATTTGTGGAAGTTAACCAGATAAAGTTGCTTTGAAAGCAGTTGTAATTAGTGTCATCACAGCACAGGAGAACTATTTCCACGCCACTTGCAGCTCCAACAGTAATGTGCTGCTATTTGTAATCCACTATTTCAAAGAAATCTGAGAATTGTTCCTGAGCTGCAGATGATTCTCCCTGCTCCTCATATATTTCTCATATCAATATGTGAGTATGGATCATGTAGTACAACTATATCAAACCTGTGATAGCATTTTCTCATACCTAATCACTGATCCTGTAAAACATTCAACATCCATGAAATATAAACAACATAGACCCTTAGCTATGTACATTTGCTCTCAGACTGGGGCATTAGTTGCATCCTTTATGAAAAACTGACATTCACACATGCATTTTATTGGCTGGTTAGACCATGTCATTTATTTCTCCATGCACCGTATAAAAATGGTCACATTATAATTTCTAATCTGTTATTTTTCTGGAATAATGACAGTCTGGCCAGTTAGCCTCGTTTTGCACACAGCTCAAGTCATTCTGCACAATCCAATGTTTTCTACTATATCATCACTCTTTGTAAGCTCCAACTTCTTGATTAACCATGCAACGTGTAACATTCTAGCTAACTTCCAAAAACAATGCTAACACAAACTTTTAACTTCCCAACATGCTGCCTCTCTGAACACTTAAATATTTTACAACTTCCCCTCCTAATAATTCAAGCAGTGGTTGTGCAACTGGCATGAATGAATGGCAAGGAGAAAGAAATATGTCAGAAAAATCACTCACCTGCCAATCATCCAACTTTGCTGTCTCCCCCTTGTCTGTTGTGGAGCTAAAGTTTCCCTGTGAGACCGAACTCATCAAATGCTGTAAAAAACAGTTTCTCAGAGGTTAGTCGATACCAGAAATGGTGCTTCCACTGCAACAGGTTAAGCGTCATTTTAGCTGCTCACACTTTCTACTGTTATCAACTGCCAAGGGGAGTCAATCAGCAATCAACAGTAAGAGCAACAAGATCTGACCAACTGGCTTCACATTTTACTCTCCAGATTGTTGAACACTCTCCTGTCACGGAGCAAATCTACTCAGTTACTTATCCAGTCACTGAAGGACCAAAGCGGATCATGATTGGAACACTTAAGGGAATATAAAGTCAATTTAGACTGTCTCTATGAATCAGTGTTCAGAAAACAAAAACACTCTTCAATCTAACATGACAGACTGTGTGTACTGGAGCTTTGACCATAAGAACAGATATGATGGATTAGGCATCACGGCGTTACAGCAAGTGAATACTGAAGACCTTAAACAAATCAGTATAAATGATTAGCAGTCTTTCGAAGCTAATTACAATCATATTCAAAGTTTTTAAGCAAGTGTGCTTGTTTAAGTATTAACCGACCAAAGGTATTACAGTTGGAGAATCTAATCTAAAATTGATATCCGTTGGGGTCCGTCATAATGACATCCAATCAGTGTCTCTAAACCAAGATTAAAAAACACAAAAAATTATCAGCAGTAGAAATATGACACAATTTAACAGTGCAGAAAGCACAATAACAAAGCATAAAAGGAAATCGGTGATAAGAAAAAAAGTGAGATGATGTCAAAAGAACAACAAGACAGACGGCTGTTTAAAAAAAACAGATGTGGTATATAGCTCAATGTTTGAGAATTATTTAGGCATAATCCAAGGATGTCTTGGAATAAGATAAAAATTGCTTTACTATGCCAGTTAAAAAAAGGGAAGCCATATCTGAGATGTACCTTCCCTTTAAAACATGATCACAACTTTTTACTTTGCAAGATCTACTTGAAGTAGAACTGATCCATATCCACTCTAACTTCATATAGTTTTCCACTGATCCTAGTTTCCCCCTGTTTAGGTGTTATTATACAGAAATTTATACAGTCTGACAGCTTTTGCTATATTTTTTTTGCAGCCACAGTGATCTATTACAATTCTGAATGCTGAATGTCTACCATGTATCTTTATAAAATGAGTAGTGTTGTGTAAGCTCATACTTTGACACGTTAATTTCATGCCTTTAATGTAGAGAAGTAAGTAACACTTTTCATCAGTTGTAAATCCTCGGACAGAATAGATCATAAAGCGACAATGTACTGGATCCTTGTCACACCCGGTGAGATAAACACACAGCGGTCTTCACTTACTCACCAAAACAATCTCTAAATAACTCGCTTATATCAAACATATGTACAAACAATAAAAGGGCTTCACCAGCTGATAGAAGAGGATGTAGAGTTGGCTGCTGACTTAGAGAAGCAGCTGACTGTGACCTTTTCATCGCAGTAGATGAGAAATTGTGTAACACTGACTGACTACTGAGTAGCAGAGCTCGAGGAAACATACTTTTCTTGGAGGTCTGTTTTAGTATTAAGTAATTCAAATGAATTGATACTGTTTTCACTATATCGACGTTATCAGTTAGCTGAAACAGTTATCCTTTACCCTCGTTAAGGCGGGAAATGAGAGACCAAAGGTCACAAAGATGAAAATAGGTATTATTTCTCCAAGGTATGCAAAGTCCAAGAAGCTAAAAGTATATCGCTGATATGTTGCATAAAACATGCAGCTGAAATGAATCCAGTAAGAAAAACACAAACAGCACAAAGGTGATGAACCGTCCTCTCCTCAACACTTGCCGAGCAAGCGGCCGGCGTTGGCCTGTCAACTGAAATCAGAGCACTTCTGTGTAAGTTAGAGAAACACAAATGTGAGCATGTTTTCATATTTCTCTGCTTCGAGATCATCGCCACTTCTCCGCACAAACGCTTTCAAAGCCTCGCGACTTTTATTGCCCTTGACCCTGTCTTGCTGCATGAATAATATCCCATTAAATCTGCAGTGACAGTGGAACTAAATCATGGCCTGGCTTTTAAAAAAGTCATTGACAAGAAAGAAAGCTAAGTCCTTACAATTTTCTGGGGCCAGATGGAGGCTGGTGGAGTGTGAAGTACTTAAGAAGCTAAACATAGTCCACTTCAACCTCGGTCTGTTTGAGAGCCTTTCACACCTACTCTGCATCCACTGGTTGCAGGATATCTACAAAAAAAATCACAGCAATCTCTTATCCATTGGCTTAGTAAGTTTAATAAGGTTAAGTCAGCTATATTATGACAAATCTCAGACTCAGTGATTTGTGTATAATCCCCTGTTTTTTGTTTTTTTTCCCTTGATACATGCACTGTAAAAAGAAATATTGTTACAGCAGACTTATTTTTACTCCCTCTCTCCTGCACCTGGGAAAATATATTTAGACCACTTGGCATGGTCAGCAAATTGCTTGTGATTTTGTCCATTGACAACCTGTTCAGCTGTCTTGTATTCCGGTGTGCAATGTATTAGGCACATTTTATAAAAACACATGCAAGGCAATGCAAAGGCAGTGCAAAGATAATTTACCTCCTCACTGACAAACCCCAGCCATCCATAACCGTCCAAGTTGTCACCATCTTTTGCCTTAAACTTAAAATCTCGATCAGTCGAATGATCCCACGCTTTCTTAAACTGTCCCAAATGTTGAGGTCTAAATCTTTGTAACCTTACTTTACCTTATTCCCACTCATAGACCGAAGACTGAGCCATATAGTTGCACCAACTAACCTAGTTTGTGATCTTGTTAGGTAAGTTATGTTATGTTTGTGTGTATGTGAGATGAAAAGCATTAGGGAGAGGTAGAGATGTTTGTAGAGGCTACACTCCCACTCGATCACAGCAGGAGGTCAGAGAACAACTTACAAATATGATTTATATGCACAGCTTTAGAGGAAAATGTTGCACCACTGTATGCACAGTATCTATATGAAAATGAGTCATGAATACATCTACAGATAGATCAACATTTTAATATGAAATAAATAGTTGTATAGATGTATTACCTCTTTAACGACCTCCTTTACCAAACTGCAAGTATTTGTTGCTTTTCAGACACCATTTCCAGCGCATCAAAATAAGACATTATCAATTGCTAGTTACATAACATTCATCAGCTTTTATCCAAAGCCAATTACAAGTGAGAACACAATAGAGGATGATGTGTGGTACAGTATCTACCCCAAGGATATTTCATAACTTAGACAGATAAAGTTGGGATCAAACCAACAATCATCTAATTAGAGAAGACAATTCTTACTGCTGAAGTACAGCCAACCTTGTTACAGTTACATATTGGAATTATCTCACTCTGACCCATCTACACTCCGACCACTTATTCAGATTACTGAACCAATGAACGTCACGCATGAATCAAAAAGATTTGCAAATAGTCTTTTTTCGGACCGTTGAACTTGCTTGTAACGCTTTTTAAAATTCCTTAATTCTCATCTCCACCTACTGCATGCCTCACTTCATAAACAACAGAAACATTTTACTCTGATCTATTACAAATTATAAGACACATTTCAATAATAATCAAACACAGGCAAAACAACTACAAATCAACACTGCATCAGCACAAACAGGTAACCTGAAGAACTACCTTTCTGTAAAACCAAGTTACCCCAATCTATGAATCATGATTCAACTCGCAAAGACACATTTTTCTGCCATAACAATCAGGCTTTGGACTCTGCTCATACAACAATCACTGACGGAGGACTGAAGCTGATAACAAACCAGGGAGAAACCACAAGATTTTTAATGACCTGATCTAAGATCTGTTGAGACTTTCAAAAAAATTGAATTTACATGTTTCTCAAATGAGTCTAAAATTCAGGTTTCCAATTCTATTCACGCTTTAAATAGAGTTCTACTTAATACAGAGTATTATCATACGCTATATCATAAGCGTATACCTGTGTTTTTTGTTGTCGACGTTTGTTTTATAATCAGGTTTTTATATATTAAGGCTTGTAGTTTCATTCTTGTAAAAGCTCCAATTCAACGACAACACAATGGAGGGTTAACACAACAGGTATACACTTAAAGAGTAGTTAAGGTTCTGAAGTAGCTGGCTGCATAAATTTGCACGCTCATGAAGAGAAATTGTTTGACATTTGGCAGCTCAAGGACCTCTTACTTGGAGTAGCTGTGATCTCAGGCGAGTGTTGTATACGGATTTATCTGTATACAAGTCTAATGCAAGCTGCAAAGCTGATATTTATGTGAATTAAACTTTGAAATACACTGTGTTTTCACCGTAATGACATAAAGTTGGTTTACCAGACACCATCGCTTCTCGGTGAGTTTAAAGTTATCATTGTAACTGATGTAACTGTATGGTTTGTTATGTCTGCTCCTACATTTCCTGCCTGGCAGGGTCACTATGTTGTGCTCAATTAGGCTAAATTTCTTAAGCACCACATGCAACTTATCAAGTGAATTACAACAATATCAAATCCAGAGTGATGACTGCAGAGGAGAATCACTGTTTTTAACAGTTTTTGACAGATATTGACAGGGCTTTATAGTACTATGAACAAAAGGCTTCTTTATAGGCTTACCTGGAAGGTGCTTATCTTTAGAAAGCTGTACAACCAGTATTGTTATGTTGGTTGGTGATTCTGCTTAGTTCACCTGATTGTTTGTACTTTGCTTGTGACTTTAAGATAAAGATACGTCTGAAGAAGTGTGATTCAGCACCAAAGCTAAGGATGGAAAAAAGTGGTGAGATGCTCTACATGAACAGCTAGCATCTGTAGTTGTTACCACTGTGTTACCAGATTCAGAACAGTGATCAGCAGCAAATCTAACTACTTTTTGGAGAAGCACTGTAGCATTGTAGGAAGCTGTAAGTGAAATTTAATGGCTCGGTGCATTGTTGTAAATGCAGGTGCACAAGGATAATGGGACAGCAATGGCTGAGAAGCTTACTTCTCCCATGCAGATTATTGGTAGGGAAGTAGTGTGGTGAAAAACACTGTTTAATTGAGCATATGCTTAGTAAGAGCACACTTTGTGTTTACAGAAAATGCTTGTGTGTGTACATGGGCCAATTTGAAAAACAGCAATGACTTGTTGATTTGCCATTGTTCAAAGTTTGACATTTGTAGCTGTTTTTAGGCAGCAGGTGTACTTTTGCATTCTTTATCCAAGAACAAACGTCACCCTCGGTGTCCCTTTGCCATGTTATACTGGAGGGAAAAGTAAAACACTGGCTCTAAAGGGGGCTGTTCATTTATTCATGTTTTTTTCAACTGCTGAAATTTTTCCTGCAGTCATGGAAGGCAAACATGAAAAGAGGGTTAGTTTGTTGGTTGCAATCCGGAATTGTTTCCACTGGATATCAATATATACTCCACACTAGACTTCAGCAATTTAGTCCTTATTATTATTATTACTCACTTTATAAATCCCACAAACAACTGTAAACCTGTAAGATCCACGAGTGAAGTTTGGAAATTATGATAAAACCAGTCCAGAGCATTTCTCTGAACTTCAACACTGGGTTTTGGTTGAGTTTTTTTTTTTTTTTTCCTTATGCCAGTCCTGAACATCTAAGGGAAATTTTTAGGGCTTTTAATTTGTGTGAAGTAGTATATTGAACTATACAGGCTGTATACTAATGACAAGATGTGTCTAGGACTTTACAAAGGGGGCTGTTGAATATATTGATGTAAAGAAATGGTAATAATTTGGCCTGATTTGGGACTTACAACTTCAACAATTGCAATGACAGACTGTTCACCAGAATCAATAATGGTACAGTAGAAGGGCCTGCGGTGGCTACGTGACAGATAACTTTTTCACCTACTTTTCAGTTGCCTAAAATGAGGTTATAACATCATTGTGACAAAAACACACAACCACTCTGTTCAGTTGTGAGATTCACAGAAACATATTGGATAATGTGTACATTTTTTCCAGTCATATTTAACCAAAAGATGCACTTTTAGCGCATTTAATTTCTCGTGTAAATTACCAAATGGAATTACACAGGCTGTGTGCTGACAACAAGACGCCTGGCACCTTAGAAGTGACGATTGAATGCATAAATGCAAAGGATTGTAATGAAGATGACACTGACAGACTGTATGCTGGCAAACAAGATTTTATATAGCTCCTATGTCAAAGCCAACTGCATAACGCCCTCTGCATAGCTCACTGACTTAAGAAGCAGTAATGAGCTGGAGATCCTGAGTTAGTGCTTCAGTGCAGGGCATTTATATTACAATGTGAAATCTCAGGTAAATTTGAATCTTGAATTTTGAATCCATGTCCTTGGCTTAGTTCAGATGTCTTCAAACTCTCACTTCTATGTCAAATTTGAACTAAATAAAGACTGTATGTCACGAACCACGTAGATGTCTTCTAGATGTTTTGTCAGCCTATAAATGCTCAGTGGGAGCATTTCCCCCCATGGAACAGTTTAGAAAAAGGTTAAGGGCTTGGAGGATGACTTAATGAGCCACAAGTCCATCACAAGTCTAATTCAGCTAATCAGAGTGAAGGCATACTAATACATTTAGGTAAAGTCTAGCAATTAGTTGAATTTGATAACACAAATCTGACACATGACAAAAAAAAAAGAAATCACAAACAGATAAGTTGTCATGGAATTAAAATCAGTAGGATACAAAGTAAAAAAAAAAAGAGTTTCAAATCTAGCCAGTGCACATAACCCTCATGGCAAACATTATTCTATTTTCCTGTCCTCACAACACACCTAAAAAGGAAAAAAAGGGGGGGGACAAAAATTCTAACAAAGGAAGCCTTTTGATCAAAGTAAATGAATGATAATTTGGCCTATAATTGGGGTTACAGAAAGGTTTTGACAGAAATGCTCTTGTCACAGCCTTAATATCTTTATGTCACGGCTGATTATTGGCGGGGGTAATTTGGACCAGGCCACATTAACAGGAGATTCTTTTCGCCTGCTTTGAAGTAGATTATATGATAATATCGTCCTCCATCTTTGTGAGCAGAGTAAAAAAGGTTTAGAGCACATACTTTGCATCATGCTGGCACTTGCATATTAGTACCTAGCTATTACTTAGTTAATAAGGCCAGGTATTGTGACTTATTAAGGTGTAACTGAGCAATAGATGTGTTTGAGGAGGAGAGAGAATCTGTGAAAACATGTGAACATATCTGTTATTTCAAGCTTGTTAAGAAACAACTACCTCCAGAAGTCCGCGTAATCCTGTGAACAAGAGTGTGTGTGGGCCAGCGTGTTTGTGTGTTACAGTCACGCACTGTCAGCAGAAGCTTACACTGCCTGCCGTTGGGGAGCTGATGCTATGCTTTTCTTCAGCACCGACTCGACACGGTCCCTCATGAATGTGAAATGTATGTATTTCAAACTTTTAAAGAAAGTTCTGCACAGTGAAAGAAACGAATGCAGCGACTCACAAGTCACATAAACAATTTAGAAATAGAGGAGGGTGAAATATTTACACACTCGAGCTCATTTAAACACCAATACTTAGATAGAGCTGTCTCTCATCTATTTTTTCCATCCTTTTGATGTTTCTTTCACAAATACGTCCCAGCAATAAATCTGAAATCCTGCACTGCATTGAAAACAACCATTAGCAGGTGAAATACTAGTCTGACTTATTGTTATTGACGAAGACATAACTGAGCATATGACATGTCTAATTTGTGTCTGCTCAGTGTTCTCCTGTCCTTTAATTTAACAACCCTGTCAACATCTCTTAGCAATATTTCAGTCCCGATTGCAAACAAAAGCTTGCTGACAGTGACCGGGGAAAATGCTCACCGTGGGCTAAAGTGATTCTCAGGCTTTCAATATGCCTTTTAGCTAGTAATATGTTAAAAAAAAAAAAATTCAAACAAAGTGCGCGGTTGTAAATGAAGTCTGAAAACTCTTCTTTTTTCAGATGTGTCCAACAGGAAGGTCTGTGCAGCAGAATGCCAAGCAGGACTTCATGCAGTGATAAATGGCAGAACAGTCAGACTGGTTTCCTCTTCACTTACATACACACACTGCCACAGCGTGGGATGGCGCTGAATGAATGCAGAAACAGTCCCTCCCGAACACTGTGATCACTATTCTTTCACCTCTACCCTACAGCAGTTCTGTATTAAATTCAGCCGGCACCTATTTCCTGAATCCATTATCACTTTAACTCTATTCATCTTCAACACACCCTGTGGTTGTGGGATGAAGGAGTGACTGATGCGACCTCTGGTGACTGCTCTAAAACCTCAGATCTTTCAGCCTAAAGGTTTTCCCCACCTAGCCTTGCCAATCATCAGATTTGAAATCATTTGGGCACCTGATGTGAGTGAGTGAACAAAATGTGTAAGTGTGTGCATTTGTGCAGTACATGTTTGGGGGTTTCTGGTTAGGAGTTTGTGTGTGGGTGTGTATGTGTGATTTATACTCTCTTCTGTTTTCTGGTGTTTCAAGCCATCTGTGCCCACTGTCATGAAGCCCATATTGGCAGTAAATAAAAAAGACTAGTGTCTTTTTTTGTATTTTTTTTCTTAGTATGTATGGTTGGCATCAAGAAAAAAAAAAAGAAAAAGAAAAATCACACCTCACCCGGTACAGACTATGTAACATTTGATAAAAATTTTGATTTGACAACAATTGACTTAAAAAAGCTCAAAAAGCCTTAACATTTCAGGAATATTCATGCTTACTTGTAGTGTTACTTGCAGTGTTTCTGGTGTTATGGTTGACCTACTGTACAACAAAGTCTCAAAGCAGTTTGTGAATCTGTCATGAAATATCCTTCTGTGGTTCATGCCCTGTGACACAAGATGTGTGTTTTTGTGTGTACATGGACAAAAAAAAAGGAATAATTTCAGTTTCTTAAAATTTCTGGAAGCCTCCACAAAAGGATTTTTTTTTTCTCCCGTTTTAACAGACAAACACATTAGGGTGTTGGAAGTTATGATAGTGGACTTACCCATATGATTGTTATCCATAAACATAGTTAATTTCCTGTTTGATCTATAATAGAATCTCCTTATTAAGCCTTATTTCCATTTAAAAGTCCCTCTTTTTAATTATACTAGCTTTGGTTTACAACATAACTCCTTAGAGTAACACAGTGCCACTGCATTTAGTGAAATACTCACGTTTTGACTGTTGCATCACTTTCATTTGGCAAAAAGACTTGGTTGGTGAAATTGAAGGATATTACTAACAGTCTCCCAATAAGGAAAGTCAACAGCATGTCCAGCTCTGACCACCAGCACTTTTAAGTAACTATACTTTGAAAGGCTGTTTTGTGTTTGGTTGGGGTTTCCTTGTGTTTTCACTCGCTTTTTCATTGCTGCATATGACAAACTACTTGGTTAAGATTAGGAAAACATCATGACTTGTTTTCATTGGTTTTTGTTGTAACGTATCACATCAAAATATAATTTTTCTGAATTACAGGCTACCACGACCCATCCTCTCGGCTAAATGCACAGAATGTGTTGAACTTTTGAACCAGACGTCCTATTGAAATATGCTACTTTGAAAAATGGGCGGCATGGGTGGCATACAAAAATAAAAGGCAGATTTCATCTTCATGAGCATGAAAACTTTTTTGTAACGTGACAATTTCACGTGTTTCCATGAGACTGGGCTGAGCAGCAGTTACATTTAGTATGCAAAACCAATTTTTAAAGGAAACTGGTGCTCGTCATTCCCTCCTTTGCAATTTCCTGAAAATATTTTGGTAGCTAAACTATTTGGGTCGGGGTTCCAGCATTATAATAAAAAAGGCCTCCATCTGTGTTGATTTGTGATGCCAAGGGGGTCTTGACGATGTGGTATCATGCGAATCTGTCAGACTGAGAGAGGGCTGAATACACACACAGGTTGTGTAGGCAAAAAGACAAACATCCCACTGAAATGTATAAGGAAGTCAAGCTGTGTGTTACTGGAAAGTAAAGCAAAAAATAAATAAAAAAAAAAAACTTCATGCCTGTCTCCAGAATTACAATTTTGACCACCAAAGAGTTAAATGGAGAAAGAAAAAAGACATAAATAATAAATAGATAGCGATTCTGCGGCAGCCTTTCCTACATCCCACTGCCCCTCTTCAGCATTCCCCTCCTCAGTCTGTGTTTTTGATAAGGTTCATTGCCATTTGGGTTTCTGTCCCAAGGGTGTGTTCCAAAACACTGCTATAATGGGTTGAAGGAACAAAAAGTCTAATGATATTTATGCATTTGAATAAGATGGAACAAGATAATTAAAGATGTAGTGTGTCTCAGCAGGCATGCATAAGTGTCTGAGTGTCTGAATGGAAAAAAGTCTCTCTTTTTGTTATTAGCTTAAAATGCACAGTGATCCATGACTTTTATCATCTGTGAGGCAACAGTAGTGCTACGTAGAACATTGGGAGGTAAAGTTTTGTTTAGTTTAGTTTTTTAACGAGATCTAAAGTATTTGTAGGATGTACAGTTAAGCTGTTTTAAGCACTTCCAATGGCTGGTTGCAGTGCCTGTCTCTTGTCTCTTGCACCCCCCCCAACATTTTCTGGTTTATTAGTGTCATACAAGAGAATGAGGGGCGATAGGACATAGTGCAGCAAAGAGAATCTAGGTGGAGACAAAGTCGTGGGTGGATGAGAGTTTCATTTGCTATATATTCAACAGAGGGAGCAGCGCAATGCAGGACTGGGTTGTGCTACTTGATGTGTTCTACGAAATAAGAATTGGGACACAGGTGACAAGATTTTATGCAGAGAATGGGTTGGAGGAGTATTTATTTGTTTAATATTGGTATCAACACTTCTTAAATAGGAAAGTGGCAAGTTGAGGTGTCGATTGGAGGTGAAATATCACAAGTCAGTAACAAGGAAAATCAATTGTTGGTTAAGGAGATTAATTGAAAACAAAAGCAATGGCGTAGGAATAAACAGGAAAGAATGCATGTCTAAAGTGAAGGAGATAAAGGCAAGGAGCAAGTGAAAGTAGTACAGAATAAGTAGTAGCTTTTCTCTCTTCCCTGCCCCCCCCCCCCCTCAACCCTGGGCCCATTAAATTCACTTTAACGTTTGCTACATCTGTAATGTGGCATCTCAGCACCCTTTCCACCCTCCCCTGGGACACTGGGATAATCTCTACTAAGCTTTCAGGAGAGAGGGATTTTATCCCTATACTGACAGATAGAGAGAGACTGAAAGAGAGCAAGGGGAAGGAGCTGGCTACTTGGGGATAACAACATGGATAATGAGTTGTTTTCGGAAAGAAAAAAAATCGTCTTCTTCCTCCTTTCATCGGCTCGCCTAACTGCTTAATCATTTAAAATTTGCATTTACCCTTTCCTGATGACTTCTTAAAAGGACTGCACTTTGCTGAAGATATTTAGTAATACTTTATGAATGTATGGACTGTTTTGAAGCCAGGATTTCATTGAATTTGGAAAACTACAGATGTCCTCTCTAACTTGCAAAGATACTGAAACAGTTGCATTTCCTTGATGAAAGGTTGGTCCCCTGATGAGGCTCTTATGAACACTGCTGATCACTGAGCTGATTTTGGCCCCAGTCAGGTCATGCAGCCATGTTTCTGGAGGTCTGGAGGAAATTGGAAGGTTAGTGAACCAATCCCCATCAACCCAAGTGTTGAAGTTATCTGGGGCAAGACTGAACTCCTCACTCCCCTCCTCCATAAACTCTTAAGTGTGTGACTGTACTGTGTGTAGACATTTTCACACATGCACACTGGAGATTTTCAGGAGAATGTGTGGACAACCCGGTCTAGACGTTTTGTGCAGTTGCTGTTCACACATCTACTTAACAGCGAGAGATTTTGTGCTAGATGTGTGCTTTCACAGCTAAAAGTATGAGGGAGGGGAGTCTGTTTAGGCCCTACAGAGGAAAGGGCATGAAGCGAAAAGTACACCACGTAAAATTGCTGTGTTTTTCTTTAAAGCACATGGTGAGTGTCAGACGGTGCTACTTAGTTATTGTTTTTAAACTGTTAACAATACAAAGCGCATTTGAACGTATACACGATACTAACAGGAAAGAGGAAAGCAACACATGGGTCAACAGAGAAGAGTATGAAGCAGCAAAACTTTACCAGCGATTGTTTTAGAAGAATAAATTATATTCTTATACATTATCTCAGCGATCGCTGGAAGACTTTCGGTCCAAATCCAGAGGGAAAATCTCTGTAAAAATCCAATGCAAACATTTGTGTTCTCACGTGCCACCCCTCTGGAACATCTTTCAGGTGTAAGTGTGTAGATATTGTATCACAGAGAGAATGTGCAGCATGTGCAGTGGGTGTATATATCAATTATGAGTGGGTTCCCCTGTATCATTTTGCTTTTCCCTGTAAGGTTCTAATGTGATATAGAATGTTACATAACAACTTGGAAATTTTTTTAATGCAACACAGTGTAAATACAATTTGCAAAACTGTTACAAAGCACAATCTATTGATGACTGATCTAGGACTCAACTGTTTTTTCATGGACACAGACCTAAAGAAAAAAAAAAGTGTTGAATTTTAATTCACTCAGAAGTCCCCATTAGGTGGCAGGAGGCGGTCCTGCAAACAGGATTCATGCAGGGAAATCCCAGCTAATGCAAACCAGTTTTTACATAGAGAGGGCTCGTGTCATCTATTGGTTCATGCATCATCAATTTCTGGCCTTCCCTAAATATCTTCAACATAGACCTTTTGAAAATCAGTTTAACTGTCTGTATTCAAACTTTATGACTTATTTACAGCAAACCACAGCCTTTCAATGTTTTCAGCAAATACCGGTTTGACTTTTTGAAGTACTGTATGTTTCATCTCCTTTAATGAGAAAAAAAGCGAAAGATCTCAAAAGATCCCACATAAATTCCTTAATTATTGCAGATGGTGACCTCCTTTTATGTTTGTCCTTTGGAGATTTAGCTCCATTATTTGATGCCATACCAGCCCACAGCACAATGCTTGCTCTCCACTGTTTCCTGGCGTCCTGCCATGAGCACTGTATGGCAGTTAGAGGAATATAGGCACGGACATGATTCATGTCTGTATGCTTTTTGGCCAGCTTTCTGTCTATTATCTCATCAGTTAGGTCACATTGAATTTTAGAAAGAGATTTTAAACTTGTAAAAAGCCAACACTATTAACACAACAGAGAAAGGGAGAAGAGAAACCATGCTGTGCGCAACATACACAATTCTTTGTAAGGAATTTTAACTGTAACTGGGTCAATGTTAGGTCGACTCAGCAGCTGTTTGATGTCCAGAAGCTCAACAAACAGACAACTGTTACAACTAGTGAGCAATGTCAAGGGTAAGACCCATCAGACACCTTCAGAGAAGGCAAGACAGCCCTGCTGAAACAACAGCTCTGCTGCAAACTGCATGGCCAAACACAGACTGACAAGAGAGAGTGGATGACACTAGCAGTGGCAGTGGGAGTCAGTATGACAGGTGGGGTTTTTAAGAGTCCAGTTAAGAGAAGCTGTGCAGGGAGCAACATGCAAGGAGCAACATGCCGGGAGAGCCCACACATTTTCCACAGCCACTGTCTCTGGCCCTCAGGGAATTGTTGCCAGATAAAGATCAGAAAAAAAGAACAGACAGAAATCACAGAAAGGGGACTTTAAGAAATGTATTTCAGAGCATTCCCTCCACCAGGGACACAGGTAGGGGAGAATATGGTCCCTATCAAAGGATCAGCTGCAATGACACTCACAGGGAGAAGAAGTCCCTGTCGATAAGATCAAAGTGCACCACTTTTACAACTAACACAGTGATTGCAGAGTGCCCTAGGATCAGACCAAGAGCATTTTTTATTTTTTTTATTTCTTATTCTATTTTTCTTCAGAGAAAGTATGTTTAAATTATTGCTACAGAAAAACGGTACATTTGGAGACAGCAGAGGAGAAGATTCAGAGAAGAGAAGATGAAAATAATATTGAGCTGTCAGGATATTGAGCAGAGCCATCTCCTTCTGTAGTCAAGTGAGGTTTGGGTGAGACAGAAGAAATTCTGTCTCACACTTTTTGTTTTGTGATGGGCTTTTACTCATTCATCTCTTTGAAGGTGGGAGAACTTATCTCACATCAATTCAAACCGATGGGAGAGGTATGGCCTCGTTGTCCAAAAGTTAAAAAAAAAAGTCAGTACTGTAAGCATTTGTGTCCGTGAGAGATGAAAATGCAACTTTATTTGAATTCACATCAACCAGAGTGGGAGAGATAGAATTCCCCCGACCTCATTTAGAAGCAGGGTTTTCCATTAGTCAAGTGTTGTTGCTGCTTGCTTAACCAAGGGGAAAATGGGTTTTTAAAACTGCCACTCGTCAATATGTTCACTGTGTTTGTGTGCGTGTGCATATGTGTCTTCGGGTGAGTGTGTGTGATTATGTTCATAGTTCTGTGTGTTCAAATACGTTTCTAAGTGTGAGGTTGTGATTGCAGGCACGTTCTGTACAACAGCTCTTGGAGCAGCAGGGCTCTGTTTAATGGATTTAAACAGAGCCCACTAGGGTTAAGAAGAAAATTTTGAGAGTTGAGGGTTCAATTCTGAGCAAGGAAATTTGAATGATTTGAAACCATTTTCACACGAGTTGAGATCTACGTTAACTGCATCACTAGTATAAAGTTCAGATATGATGCATTGACACAACAATTTAACATATACACATTAAATGTCTAAAAATAACTAGATAAATATTTTTTGTTGGCTTTTTTCATCACATTAGTCCAAATGTTTTCATTACACAAGGTCAAACCCAAGTATTACAAAGGCCTTTTCTCTTCTGAGTTACATTCAGTTAAAGTAACATCGGACAATCTGGTAATGTTTTGCACTTTAGCTCCCCCTACAGTTGGGGGGATGCAAATACTGTTCTAAAAACAAATCTCAGCCTGAGACCTGCCCATGCACAGCCATGCAAGTGAATTTGTTGTCATGCTGAAGAGGCCAGCGGAGACACCAGTAGAAGTCACCAAAATGTCAAGACAATGACACGACAAGGTTACCAAACAGCAGTAATTACATATTTTTGTATACTATTATGTATGTGACGGATAAACACACTCACAAAACAAAATAATATATAATATTTAATTTTTTGAGGTACGCTTTGCATTTTCTTATTTGCGTTTCTAAAAGATTTCCGTATTGAGTTTGTGTGAAATCAATGCACCTGCAAAGCAACTAGCATTGCATGCATTACAGTGCCGTGTATTGCAAAGTAGCTGAGAGCTGGTTGTATTCTGCCTGCAGAATTCCAAGACTGTGGCAGGAGATTTGCAAAAAACTATCAGACTTTTTCATGAGAAGAGGCTTTTTGTTTAGTCTGAAACTGGACCAGATGTGGCTAACTGGGGCTTCATCTGTGAGGCAGAAATGACGATGATAAGGTTATAACTTTCATTCACTGATGAGTAATGTAACGTGCCGCCTTTGTGATGTTGTGTGTATTTTTGGTTAGCAGTCACACAGAGCAGTAGAAAAAGCCCAGAATATATTGGCATGTTTCAATACTTATATTATTCATTATTAATTAATTGTTGTCAATATTAATTGACAACAGTTTTCTTACAGCATGAGCGTTCCTGTATCTGAGCTGGATCCTAACCATGCAATGTTTGCATATTCTCCCTGTACAGGCTCTCATAGGTACTCCGGCTTCCTCCCACAGTCCAAGAACATTGCGTTGAGGTTAATTAGTGGTGCTAAATTGACCCTATGAGTGAGTGAAAGTGCACATAGTTGTTTGTCTCATTTGTATCTGTGTTTCCCCTGTGATAGTTTGGTGGCCTGTTTTTTAAAAAATGGCTTCAGTGGGCTTATAAATCAATTCTTATCAGAAACTGCACAAAAAAAGTGGAGAAAAGAATTGCTTTTTCTCTTCTTTTTATTATACTTTTTCTAGCTCCAACCAGTATTCCTGCAAGATTTTACATTATTATGACTGTCTGTTTTAATGGCAGTCCTTTTATGCCTGTTTATGCTCCACCCTTGAGGTCAGTAACTGAAGTCACTGAAGTTAAAAAGACAAACATATATTTTGACCCCTTGGCAACTAAATCACAACCTTTGTACCTAAGATTAAGAATTATAAAGGTTTGGGATTAAGAAGAATAAAGGTTTGAAAAAAAAAAAGAACCCAACTGTGTCTTTGTGTTAAATCTTCTCCATTACTGTGGTGTATCACTATCAGTTCTGTATTCATTCTTTTGCAAAAGTGTTTCAGACACCCAACCGAGTCATTAATAAAATAGAAAGTGTTAGAACAAGGAGGTTTCTTGGCTAAGAGAAGAGAACATGGTTTTCACAGCAATTTTACACAATGGGACCACTGAAATCGGCATAGTTTCTTTCCAGGAAAGACCTCTCCCCATTTATTAGAACCATCTGACAATTATCATACAGTCTGTCAGTGCACATTTGGGCACCTTGAGCTACTCTGCAAGTAAATGAAACAAAAAATGAGAAACATATTGTATGTGCACATTCATCACACTGTTGTTGCTGAATATGTGGTATCAGTCAAGGCTAGTGGAACAAACTTGGATGTGGAATTACGGCAAGAAAGAGACAAGAGAATGTCTGTCACTGGGACCAACCCACAAACACAAGCTCACGCATCTTTCAAGATGAGCATCATTTTGAGTCTCACTGGAACAATTAGAGAGTAAAGAAAGCCTGAGCTCCTGTCAGCAGATCTTTACTGAAGACTAATTAAGCAGGATCACAGTAACAAAAGGGGGAGGACTGGGAACAAAGGAGTGGCATATTATCCTATTTTTAAAGAAAAAGCCGGGTTGGGTTGTAATAAAATATCTTACACTTTGATAATCCCATGGAGCACCATTTAATCCATCATCACAACATAGAAAGAATACTCACAGGCAGGGAAAGAAAGACATTAATCAGAGAGGAAACCAATAAACTAAAAGGTAATCCTGAAGGAGTCGGAAAGCTTCATAGAGAAGTCTGGGGTATCTGTTCATAGGATCACTATCAGCTGTACACTACAGTGCTGGGCTTTAAAGAAGAGTGACTGAAGAAAAAAAGAATAAATCACCGAAGGGCATGTGGAAGACTTCCTAAGCTTATGGAAAAAGATACTCTTATCAGACTATTGTTTAATTTTTTGTCCATTAAGCAAAATACTGTGTCTGGTGCAAACTTAACACCTGTCATCACCCCAAAAACAGCATCCTGACAGTAAAGCATGATGGTGGCAGCCTCATGTTGTTGGCATTTCAGCATCTGGCATTGGAAAACTGGTCAGAATTTTAAGGAATGACGGATGGTACTCAGTACGGTAAAATCCTTAGATTTAGATTCCCAGAGATTTAAGACTGGGACAGACGTTCATCTTCCAGCAGGACAAGCCTACCACCCTGGAGAGGTTTAAGGGGAAACATTTAAATGTGTTAAAATGGGCTCATCAAAACTCTGACCTCAGTCCAACTGAGAATCTCTGACATGACTTGAAGTTTGCTGTACACAAGCGGAACCAATCTAACTTGAAGGAGCAGTTTTGCTTTGAAGAGTGAGCAAAAATCTCAGTGGGCAGAAGAGAGTCGCAACTGTAATTACGCAAAAGGGCTCACCAGAGGACTGAATTTAGAAGGATACGATGGGCATGCACACCATTTTATTATCATCATCATTTTTTTAAAAATTTTTGCAAGCCCCTGTAATTTTACAACTTGAAACACTTACCTGTAAATCTTACTTCCTTATCCTCTGAATTCTGGGTTCAATTCACATCATATTAATGTCACTTCCTGTCCTGTCACCTCCATTCACATTCCATCAACCTTAGATCACATGCATGTGACAGATCCATGCAGTCTTTTTTCTACCATACAGTAAGAGAGATGGCACACATTGCCGACTGATTTAAGTGTGGAGAAGATTCTTAATATGACAGAAAAACCTGAAGCTTCTTTGATTGAAGGGATTGCATTCAAATGAGCATACCCCATTAAATTTTCTTATATAGCCTTTTAGGGAATGATCATAAATCACAGTCTGGCTCTGCTTTGCAGCAGGTATTACATCTATAGTGACACCCTGTCTTGCTTTAGTTGGTACAGGCATCCTATTTAGAACAGAAAATGTTCTTATAGCCATAGTAGTCCCTCATATCACTATGAACATCAAGTCATGTAGATGTTTTCAGTGAAACTAAGGTTAGACTTTTCTCTTTTGTCGATACTATCAGAACAAAGACACCTAGCTGGACCACGTCCATGAAGTCAACAGACCTATCACACAGGATCGAAATCCATTTTCACCTGTCAGTGTCTTGTTTCTAGCTGCCCCACTGCATCCATAAACAGCACAGATCTCCACACCACTATAAGCACTAAATTGTACATCGGCACCAACAACTATGATTCCTCTCCCTTTTGTGGTGGTTAAATAAAAAAAGTCATCACTTCTCACAATTCAGTCACAGAGCTTTGCTGGAATAAAATTAAATGAAAAAAATATTTTATTTTGCCCAATAAGGAAATCATCTTGTTGTGGTATTTCTTTTTTTGCTTCATTAATCATAATAAGAAATCATTGCGTATGCTTATTGCTGCTGACTGGAATGACCTCATGTGTTATTCTTTGTTACAATAGCGCTGAAGAAGCCTCTGACTGAACACACTCCTTGTCACTTAGGGCACATCTCTGTGTTGTATTGAAAGTGTGCAGTATTATCCATTATGTTCAGCAACCTGTGCTGCATTCTTCTTTGCAGAATGAGTTCAGAGCAGTCCCCAGCACCGAGCCAGCCTTTTTCAGTTTGTTCAGTTTCTTTGAGTCATTGGCTCTCATGCTACGACCTCAACACATGGCTGCAAAGCAAATTGACCACACAATCACTGATTTTGTATGTGCATGCGTGTGTTTGACATACACAGATGGGGATTAGGGTTTAAGAGGCCTTGAATTAGTGCAAGAGATGTGACAGCAACACCCTGGGATTTGAGAAATAATGCAACAATGTTTTGTCCAAAAAAAGGGCAATTTTATTTATTTTAGTCATTTAAGTTATGTTAATTTAATTCCTAATCTTGGGTACTGCTAGATTAGCTTTGTGCCCATCATAACTCTAAATACTTTGTAACTATTTTTGAATAAAAGTTAAAGCTTGTCCATTCTCTTGGGGCAAGCATCATCCTGAGAGGATTTGGCTGAAATATCTTCTGGTTGCTTGAATAGGTTTACATGTAGCAAAATGATAACTGAGTCTGAAAACATCTGCTCCAAGAACAAGAAAAGGTAAGAATGCGTGCACACTGCTCCATTGTTAGAAGAGGCTAAGCTGCTTGTTGCGCTTTCAAAATGAACTACCAAAAACCACGTCCATCTTCATTTTTGCAACTTTTAATAAAAGAAAAAACTGTCCAAAAGGTTCAACACAAGCACACTCCAAAGGTCCAAAGCTCCAAAGGTTTTTTTTTAGCCTGTACAGGCCAAAACATACTTCACTCGTCCTCTTAAAGCGACAGTACTTTTTCTGAAGGCAAACATTTCCAATCTTCAAAATATGCAGAAATTCAGGTAAATAATATTTTAACCTTGAAATAATTACAATAATATGAATTAACCGCAAGACATATCAAGGAAATCCCTTCCACTGGACACTGATATTCTAACATTAACAAATATGAAATTACTGTTCCAGTGTGCCACATGCTCATGGTTTTTCTTTATACCCAATTGTTGCTTGTGAAAATGAACTGTGTTGACATATCGCTTCTCTAGTCTAGTCTACCACTCAAAGTGAGTTTACTCTACAAGCCCCATTCACCCGTACACACACAGACAACATGTCTTAGTCTATACGATGTTACAGGTTACACAGTACTTTTCTCTATGACACACACATTGATGGATGCATCATAGCGTTCAATGTCTTGTCCAAGAACACTTCGACATGTGGTTCAGGGAAGCCAGGAGTCAAACGATTGACCTTCCAATTGGTAGACGACTGCTCTTCCTCCTGAGCTTCAGCCACCCTGCGTGAGTTACTTCATGTTTTTGAGCAGATATAGAAGCAACACATTGACACTTTTGGTTGCCCTGAGAACAAATGCATTAACACTAAGTACTGTTAGCCCTCTTAGCTGCCTTTTCACTTAGTGTATGATGTTTGGACTAAAATGTGTTCATATGCCCAATGCCAACACAACGCAAGCATTTGAAACAGTTTTGCTTCGCTCTTGAGGTTCGTAATTTGTAACATCTGTAAAGTGTAGCAAACAAATCCAAAAACATTTTCTTAACAGTGTTTCTGGCTAATAAAAACTAATCGCATCCACTGATCTAAAATCAGGGAACCATGAGGGAAAATGAAAAAGGTCAACTTGTCCCGGCAACCAAAAACCACATTTTCCCTCAGACATCTCTGAAACCTAAAACAGTGCTGTGCTCTTAAAAGAGGCTTGGATTATTCATATTTTTTGTGGCACAAACTGTTCCTCTTGTAAAATGGTCGCAGTAGTTAACGTGCACATCCTTGCTGCGTCGCACTGCCTGGAGAATTTGACCAAATAAGCAAAGCAAAGATTGAGTTATATCTCACAAAGGCTTCACCCTCTACTGGACTCTATATCTGGTATAACTATCTTCCAATCGCGTACACACGATGGCCCACTGAAAATGAGCATGTACGTAGGAAGGGCTTGGTCCATTAGGGCGTGCCTACCTTTCCTGCGCTTGAGCGGGTTATATAAGCAGGTGCATTGCCAACTGCCCTCATTCCTTCTACTTTCAGCGTTGACGCCCACTGTCACAACATCTCCTAGGATGGAGTCGCCGCTACAAGAACAACGCATCTGTCCCAGCGGTATCATCGCTCCGACAGACCTGCGCCTACTCTGCTTCGAGTGTCTCGGAAAGGAGCACGCAAGCCCAAGCCATCGCCGGGCTCGAGCGGCGCCCGGCTTGCCCGCGCTACAGAGAAATCCCCCGTGTCCGTCGTCAGCAGCGAGTTGACTTCTTCTCCGGCCAGTTCCTCTTCACCCAGTACTCTGTCGCCAGTGACGAAGAGAAGCAGGAGTATGAGGGGGATGCCATGGAAGAGGAGAATACCGTTCCGATGCACACCACCACCATGTCGAATGAAGTGTTGCCGGCTGGGCCAGCCTCAGCCTTCGTTGCCGGCCCGAGAAGACATGAACGAAGATGAGTTCTCTTTCTCCAACACCTCGACTGTCTTCAGCGCAGAATCAATCAAGCTGGACTCCCCAAAGGTCATGAGGAGGGCAGCTGTGGGGGCAAGGTGAGCCCGACACACTGTCCCGAAGCCAGTGAGCCTCCTCAGACAAGGCTTTTACGGGCCGGCTCAACCACCCCAGCCCGTGTTCGTCTCTCCTGCACTTCCTGACATCTGGCAATGTGTCAAGGCAACAGGAGCCGCATAAGACCAAGGCGGCAGTCGTGTGTCTGGCTTCCTTCTTGCGTGTGCAGGGCGAAACAGAGACTGTGTTCCCTGGTGTGCCCCCGCTGGAAGAGGCTCTTGCTGGGCTCATTATTCCGCATTCAGCTGGTTGGTCAGGGAATAGACAGCCACTACCACCGCTGACACAGGATAAAGACACCATGGCAGAGCAGCTTTGCATTGACAGACTGGTTGGAAAGGACCCTCAGACTAGGTTACTCACTCCAGTTCTGCAGGCTCCCCCCAGCGTTCAGAGGCATACAGGAGAAGAGTCTAGCATCACAGCAGGAAGTGGATTTTCTCAGGAGAGAAATTCAGGACCTGCTGTCCGACCGGGCGACTGGTTTACAATCATCGACCTGAAGGATGCTTATTTTCATGTCGAGGTGGCCCCGAAACACAGGAAGTTCTTGCGTTTTGCCTTCCAGGGAATAGCCTACGAGTACAACAAGCTCCCATTTGGCTATTCCCTGGCCCCCCCGTACATTCAGCAAGTGTGTGGATGCAGCACTTCAACCACTGCACAGCCACGGGATGAGGGTCTTCTTTAATTTGGACGACCTCATTGTGATGGCCAGGTCCAAACAATGGGCCATTTTTCACACAGCTTAGTTTATACTTCACCTGACCAAGTTGGAATTTGCCATGAACTGGAAGAAGTGCACCCCCCAACCGAGCCAGCAGGCCGACTACTTGGGGATTGTGCTCAACTCTATCAGCCTGAGGGCTGTTCTGTCGGAGTCCAGACGGATGGCCCTACAGCAGGAGATTCTCAAGCTGCAATGGGGTCCATGTGTTACAACCTTGACAGTTATGCAGGCACTGGGACACATGGCAGCAGCTCACCCGGTAGTTCCACTGGGACTGCTGCACATGCGTCGCCTGCAGAGATGGTTCAGCAGCCTATGCTTAGATCTCAGGAGGCAGAAGTTTCAGCTGTTGACTCTCCCCCCAAGGGTGCTGGGCAACCTGCATTACCGGGGGTCCCCATAAAATTTGTTGACTGGGACACCACTGAGACGAGTAACTTCTTACACATCGGTGTTCACGGATGCCTCCCTGATGGGGTGGGAGGCACCTGCCTGGGGAGGGCAGTAGGTGGTGTGTGGCCTCAGGGGGAGGACCGTCACATCAACCTCCTCGAATTACAGGCAGTGTTTCCAGTTCACCATTTCTGTCAACTGCTAAAGGGGAGACATGTGTTGGTGATGACCGACAATCGCAACACGGTTGCTTACATCAACAGACAGGGCGGTGTACATTCCGCGGCCCTGCTGAGGATGGCAGAGAACCTGTTGCTATGGGCTTCAGAGCACCTACAATCTCTGAGAGCCCTCAATATTCCGGGACTCGAGAACAGGGGAGCTGACCTCATGTCGAGGGGTGGCCCCCTGGAGGACGAGTGGAGGCTGCAACCAGAAGTAGTGAAGCAGATCTGGAGTCATTTCAGGAAAGCAGCGGTGGACCTGTTTGCCAGCAGGTCAAACACCCACTGCCCGTGCTGGTTCTCCCTGAAGCTGCAGGACCATATATCTGCTTTTCACCCCCTCCCCCCTCATAGGGATTTGAGGGAGGCGAAACTGCATCTCCTATGCCCTGTGCGTGCGTTGACATGCTATGTTGACCGCATGGCCACCGTCAGGACCACCAGTCAGTGGTTAGTGTATTATGCAGAGCCCTGTCCAAGAAGCGATTGGCGAGGTGGCTGTGTCAGTGTATCTTCTCACCCTACAGTCAAGCGGGCCGGGAGCCCCCCACTGTGGTCCGAGCGCACTCCACACAAGGGGTGGCAGCATCTATGGCCCTGTTCAGTGGTGCGTGTGTTGAGGACATGTGTACGGCGGCATCGTGGTCTACACCTTGCCCGTTCATAAGGTTCTATCTCTTGATATGTCGGATTCCTTCTCAAGGACTGTGCTCACCATGGGGACACAGGACCTGTGAGTGGAGAGTTGTGTCAGGTGTTTATACTTGACCCCATGGGGCGTCATGCACTTGTATGGTGCCGTGCTCTGCTAGGACTCGGTCAATGAGGTGCGCAGGAGGTCTAATGATAGAGACCCTGTGAAGTTAGACCACAATCTCACCCAGTATAGCCAGATGTCGCCTCTACAAAGGAGCCCTGCCGCTCTTTCGCCTTAAGCTGAAGTTTGGTGAAATGAGGGCAGATGGTGATGCACCTGCTTATGTAACCCGCTCAAGCACGGGAAAGGTAGGCACACTCTAATGGCTGGCTACGTACATGCTAATTTTCAGTGGGCCATGGCGTGTACGCGATTGGAAGAGGGTTATACCCATAGAGTCCAGTAGAGGGCTCAGCCTGTGCTAATATAACTGGGGTTACAATATCTTAACCTTCGTTCGAGACTATTGGATAAAACAAGTTCCTTCAGCAAGGACCTATTAAAACATGCCAATACCTATTTGAGCTTCAAGTCATTAGAGAATAAACAAATACACCTAATACCTGTTTCAACATGAGAAGCGCAGTTTTTCCATTAGTATTATGCCATACATAGGACACACACAAGCATGTTTTTTAAAGCACTTGCATTGTACAAATAAAGTTCCCCCAGATTATAGAGAAAAATGTGCTTCCAGTGTTTATTCATGTGAAAAGTTCACTTATGTTATATTTTTTTGTCTTTTGCCTTAGGCTTTTCAAAAAGTTTGCTCAACTTCTTTTCCTCCAACTCTGTATCAGAATAAAAGCAAGCACGGACTTGGTTTTCTCAAAGTATCATGGGATTATGTGAGCGTGTCTTTTGTACTTTACAAGCACCCTTCGTCATCTTCAGCTCTCCTCTTTAAACTTCCCCACTCCCCCCCTGTGACTTTTCTCATATTGTTGTCTAGCAGAGATATACGAACATGTCTGTGTCCGTGGAAACTGTCCTTTTCTGTGAGTACATCTCTAACCTCACATATATTATCTCTTCTCAATTAAAAGTGAAAACAAACAAGTCATTATGTAACCTCAACAACCACACAACGTATATTTAATTACATATAAATTACTTGTAAAGCAACATGTATTCCTCCTTTATCTTGAGACAAATACATTGTACTCCAAAAGTGAAATTCTTTTTTCTTAAAATACATATAGAATAGGTCTACAGAAGCCTATTTTCAGACGCCACAAAGCCTCCCATGGAACAAAGGATTTTCAGGTTAGCTGCCCTCTTTTTCCCTTTGGAGTAGGGTTTGTCAAATTTTTCATTCGGTACATATAAGTTTTCCATTTTCTTTGGAATTTCATTATATTCCTGTAATTGTTCTCTATTCAAGTATAATTTGGTTCAGTGTGATCTGGTTCTGGCTTTATATAGTTTGCTAAATTAAACCTTAGAGCTGGCTGGCAGATGGAGACAAACTGAATAAGGGACTGTTGCAAAAATGATTCACATAATAACAGCAATTCCGATCTTCTACAATTCTGAATGTTTTAAATGGCAGAAATATATTTTTTCATAATTTCCATTGATTGTACCAACACAGACATACACACACACATATATGTATATGTTTATAAATGCAGTAGCTCACCCTAGTATTTATAATATAATATATTATTTGGAGTTATGAAGTAAGTAACGGTTTTAAGTATATTCAACCGAAATAAACAATTGAAAGACTGGAAATGATCATGTCATGTCCACTTTGACCAAGTGATCTTACAGTCTAAAGGCAAACAGCAAATGACAAAATTTTGTTCTAACCTGTTGTGTGTGCATGTAACCATGGCAACCCATAAAATGGTGTCAATGAAGGTGATGTCTGCATTGTATAGTCAGTAGTAACGTTTCTGTCTAACTCAAGACAGGAAGTGAGAAAAGAGCTTCATTAAAGTCTTACATCTTGTGTGTTTGTCTCAATCTCATGTGATGTCATCCATGATGTCGTTGCTAGGATACAGACCTAGCAACCTGAAACATTTATTGCAATCACAGGGGATTGAAACCACGTCTCTCTATCTGACAGGCTTTGTACAGCATGTGGACTGTCCAATACATGGAGAAAGGACATTAGATCATGAAAAAGGTAGAGACAGCTGAACAACAATAACGCCAAGGAGGTGTGGAGGGGCATGAGAACCGTCACTGGATACAGACTGAAGGCTTCCTCCATCCAGCTATACCTCCACCTCTTCCACCTCCAGGCCTCCTGGGCCCAACTGCACATCCGCCTCTGTGGTAGCTTCTAACACCAGGCCTCCTGAGCCCAGTTGCACTTCCACATCTGTGGCTGCTTCCACTGCCTGGCCTCCTTAGTCCATCTGCACCTCCACCTCTGCAACAACTCCCATCATTAGCCCTCCTCTGTCCAGCTGCACCCCGACCCCCATCTCTATGATTGATGCCAACATCACTCCTGTCTCCGAAACAACCTGAGCCAGTCAGTCTGCATTGATGGAGGGGAGATAGAGACTGTTCAGACCTGCAAATACCTGGGGGTGTTGCTGGATAATAAATTGGAGTGGTCTGCCAACATAGAAGTAGTGTACAGGAAGGGCCAGAGCTGTCTCTTCTTCCTGAGAATGCTCAGGTCCTTCAGTGTCTGCAGTGAAATGATGTGAATGTTTTATCACACTGTCATTGAGAGCGCACTGTTCTATGCTGCTGGAGTTGCTCTACAGACAAAAACTGGTGGCGCCTGGAAAAACTAGTGAAAAAGGCCAGTTCTGTAGTAGGCAGAAGGCTAGACCCTCTCAGTACTGTGGTGAAGCAACAGATGAGGAGGAAATTAGATTCTGTTTTGGAGAACAATAAAAGATTCACTATACAATAAAATCCCCTCTACAGCATCCTGGCAGGACAGAGGAAAAGTTGCAGTGAGATGCTCATCACACTGCGCTGCAGGACTGAGAGGTTCAGGAGGTCCTTTGTCCCCACAACCATAAGGCTTTTCAACAGTGACTGCTGAAAGGTTTTCTCAATTTTTTTCCCCAATTAATTATTATTATTATATACAATCACTGTAAATATTTGTAAAAAACGTTAATTGACTAATTAAAATTTTCCCCACTGGGGGATGAATAAAGTATTTTTCTATTCTATTCTATGTTAATGAGGATGCTGCAGCACTTAGGCAGTGATAAGGCAAAATGACTACCTGCATCTTCATTTCACTGTTCATCATCTCCAAGAGCCTGAATACACTAATGACTCAAAGGTAAATTATGTTGTATTTTCACAAAGTTATTTTGGTGATCATGTGACAATATTACAAACTATGCATGCAGGGGATTCTGTAGATCAGAAATTTATTTTCAGCTTTTTTTAAATCTTTTGTAGCATATGACCCAGTTAAGTAGATGGTAGGAAGAACTATCTGATTTCTGTAGCTCTTTGTTTCTAAACTTTGGAATATAAAGCAGCCTCTTACTTCAGTCTAGATTTTTCTTATTGTAAATCACCTGTTTTATGCAAAAATAGCAGAGCTGGTAGACTTTGAAAAGATTCATATGTCTTTCAAAGAAGGCAGAAAATTTAAGAGCCTGAAATCTGTCAAGACCTGTAGAGCAGCCGGGCAGACCTCACTGAAGCATTGAGATATAAACTTCACAATGAACTTGAACTGTTTTGTCAAATATTCATCTGTTGTCAGACTTCAAGCACAGCAGCATTCAGTACAATGAAGAATCACCAAAGCTGTAGCTCTAGTCTTCTCATATTTCTTAATGCTGATCTGTGTCTTGAAATCAGGGTATATGTCTTGTAAATTAACAACTAATATAAGTTTAAATAATTGAAAATGTATGCTTTTTCTAATGGTATTAAAAATGCATTGTACAGTAAAATTCCACTTTTATGTTGAGCCAAAAATGTAATTTAAGAAGGTTTTCTCTTATTGTCTGTAGCGCTAATAGTGTTTAGTATAGCAGAAAATCAGAGACATAAATTAAAAACATTTTATAATCCTGAAACTGTTTTGTTGTCAAGCGAAATAATTATGTAAACCATGGACGCTGTTTTCCACAAGTAGGGATCGCCCAGCCTTTTACCAGCACTCAGTTAAAGAAGCTACATGTCTGATGAAATGGGGGCTTATTAGTCCCTATGGAACTGGCAACTTGTACGTGTAAAAAGGCACCATCAATACTGAAAGGTAAATCTAGGTTCTAGAGAACCATATGCTCCCATCCAGATGACAACTTTTTCGGGAAAAGCCTTGCATATTTCAGCAAGACAATGCTACACTACTTACTCCATCTTATACAACACCATAGCTTCCAAGTGGAAGTGTCTGAGGGCTGGACTGGCCCGCCTGCAGTCCAGATTTTTTATTGATTGAAAACATTAATATCATCCATCCATTTTCCAAACATGTTTTATCTATTTCAGGGTCACGGGGGTGCTGGAACATATCCCTAGATAGCTGAGGTTCTTGTCCCTTGTTCTAAGTTCACACCTATCTCCTGCTTTTCAGTCATTGCATTTTTGTAATTAGTCCTTCAGTATATATTCTCCAGGTTATTCTTTGCCAGTTAATTTCCCCTTTCTTGTGGTTACTCATTCAAATTAATGTCAAGATAAGCTATAATTTTTCACTGAAAAGTAATGTCTCATTTATGACATTTGATATGTTTGGATGTTTTGTGATTACAATTTAGCTTTATGAGATTTTTAAATGGTTGCATTCTGTTTTATCTATCTTTTCTAGAATTAGGGTTTCTCAAAGTTCTCACATTGTTTTCCCCTGTTCGTGATGGTGTATCAGTCATATGCAATCATGGCTTAGAAAACCTTAACAGCAAAATATATATTCTTTTAACTTGTGTAGCTTTCTCACTATTAAATTAAATCAACCTCGATGATTGGGCACCATCCCTCTAAAGAAGGAAAACTAAAAATGAACATAAATCAGTCTCACAGTGCTTCTTCAGGAGTTCGTATTTAAACTGACCGCAATTACATCAAGACGCATTCAACAATTACTTGTTAATTATTTATTGGAAGATGTAACCAAAGACATCTTAAAGTACAAACAGGAGAAATGTGTGGAATATGTATGGCAGTATAGGGAGCACCTTATGGTTTGGGAAGGGGGCAAGAGAATGGTGAAATATACCAGAATTTTAGTCACTATTTATGGTTAAAAGCTAACAACTTTTGATTAATTTATCGTTTAACAGTGAATTCTCTCGACACCGCCATACCGTCCAAAAAGGAGAAGAAAATGGTAGACCTTACTTTGACTGGCACTTAGCCCAGTTTGTCAGCTGTGTACACACCAGGTCGATGGCCAACTGTATCCAAGTGGATTTCTCTCAGATCCACTGTCTCTGGGCCTTTCTCTATTGTCAGCTGGTTGGGGATGAATTTCTGTGGACGTTCAAGGTGTCTGGCAAGTTGTGGTAGGTCTCTCTTCTCGTTGCCAAGGAGATGTAGGTTTGATATCGAGACTTCTCCATCACTTCCGTATGAATATTCCATATTCATGGAATAAACGTATATGATAAGAAGACATGAAATAAACAACATACTCTGAATTAAAATAGCATGGGTGTGGACCTTGAATACCTCTTAAATTCAGATGATATCTGTAAAGTTTCGACATATGAATAAATAACCAAAAAATGTTAACTTCCTGTGTTTGACAATGGACCACAAAAAGGATCAACAGGGGACATCAGTTAACAGTTGAGTTACTTCATATCATCTGGTCACTTAATTAATTTAGGTTTAACTACTCTGTGCTACAGACCACTGGGTGGCAATGTGTCTCCACAGAAAAGTCAAATTCGTGAAAAAGGTATCAAAATGTATCTTGGGGATGTCACTGAAAACCTTAAAGAACCTGCACAAAGTTATAAAACACACTTAACACAGTTTTTAAAAAATCCAACTGACAGTGAATCTGAAGAAAATAGTTGGTAGAGGTGAGAGAGGTCTGTTTCTTGTCTTGCTTGATAAAAGGCGGATAGGTGTCACCTTTGTTTTACATGTCCAGATAAGGGAGAAGAAACATTTGGTCTGGATTCTCTCTCCACTTTCATATGAAAGGGGTTCCTTTGTTTGTTCAAAGGAAGCTTTTTGCTTGATGTTATTTTAATGTCCTCCAGAGAAATTATTGAACAGGTCTAGTGGGAGAGAGTCCCTCAAATCATCTCCAAAGTACAAAGGCCACAGTGCCTGTCTCTTACTGGGGTGGAAATCCCCATCTCTGTCTTTGAATCAACATTACCACAGAGGAATATTGATGGGGTCTCCCAAAGATTAGGTTCCGTATTCAATCCACACTTGAGTTTGCTACACATGTTCTTGTATTCATTACCAAGAAATGGGCGTTATTGGAAGGGTTATGTGAATGATTACATTTTCAACATACTAACTATAATAGTGGTATAAAAATTAATAAAGGCAATGAGATCATAGATTCAGCTGACAATCAGTGTCATATAAAATTTCACAGTTATAACAGTGATTGAAAAGAGAGATATGTTTTTATGTCAGTAGCAAGCTTTTTTTTTCCATCAAAATAAATAATCTGCACCAATAACTTAACATAAACATGGTTTATTCTTTTTCACCAATTATCCTAAATCAAACCAGGTGTAGTGTCTGTTACTTACCAGCTGCGTAGGGAGTCTCGGGAGGATGACAGATAACAATAGTCTAAAATAAAACATACTGGGAATAATCAATTCCCCAGTTAGTGTGTCCAGAGGAGGCTCAATAGATAAGTACACCCCATATCCGGGCTTTGTGCCTATTTGGTGGGAATGCACAGTATCTTCAAGGTCACCAAAAACGAGAAGGTTTTACCCTACTTAATGAGAGAAGCACCCCTATTGAGGTAGAGATTACATGGGCATTTGGGCTTTGAAGATCTTTCCAGACATGCGTCATTCTGTAATTCTGATATGGACCTGGTTGGCAATAAAAGTTTCTGTGTTCAACCAAGCCTGTGTCAGCAGAGTTCTTCATGTACCATCTACACATTGGCTGCTTTGAAGGTGACCATCCCCAGGTTTGTGTGCATGTTTGTTTGTTTGAGAGAGAGAGAGGCTGGGTGGACAATAGACTTTAAGAAAAAAATACAGCAATTCTGTTTCAAGGTGGATTTCTTTAATATTTAATGGAAACAATCAAAGCTTCTTTGTTTCTCAGCTCATCCTTTGAGAGCAAAGAACTCTTTTGAGGCAGGGGGAAAATAAAGGAAAGATAACTTCAACTCTGTATTTGTGTGTATGCACGTATGTGGGTTTAGAACCATGTGTTGTCAGGTTGATGCCCCAGGCGAGATATTAAGCAGCCATCCTTGTGCCCGAGGCCACAGTAAGACTTTTACTGTTTCATGATAGAGCCATGGGACGATTTGTGTGTGTTTAGATTTGTATGCGTATAGATTTGTATGCATGTGAGCAGTGGCAACCTTGTATCATTTCATTTATGTTCATCTTGAAGACTAAAGATTAAGTCAACCAATATTTCCAGATAAAGCCAAGGATTTCTAGCCCCAAAAGCTTTCAAAAACCACCACACAACGTGACAATGATCTTTTCACACAGAGCGCCTTCAGTGTGCGCACACACACAGTAATATGCAATATGTACTTCTACGTAAATACCATATTTAAAACAGTTACTTACAATGTCTTCTTAACTTTATGCAGAACATTCCTCCTCTGATGAATTACAATACATCTCATGGTGATCGGCTGAATCAAAATTTCCCCAACAGCTGTCGGGGAGGAAAGAGTCTTGCTGGTGTCCATCCATTCCGTGTTAGTCCCGAGCACACATCCATTAAACTTGACATGAGTGGCAGTCCCATGCGATTTCTGGTGTCATGTTTAAGCAGCATAACATGGGAAAAAGCTCTTTCAATGGGTGCTTTAGATATAGGGAGGGTGAGCAGTTTGATTGCACAAAGTGGTAAATCCTGAAAGCATTGGTTTCCTCAGGCATCTTTAGAAGATTCCATCTCCAACCACAATGCATCAATCGTCAGGTCAGGAGAGAACCCTGCTGAGGCAACATTGCTCAACTGTGTCTTAAGTGAATCTAGTGAGCTTGAAAACAAAGAAAAGAATCATTTATCTCTGTTTTTCAAAGGCGAAACCTGTCGACAACGCCAATTTTGTGGCGAAGTGATAGGTATTGGTTGATTTTGCTATGTGGGATTAGGTATTGTAGAAATAGAAACAAGTTGGTTTTACCTGCTAAATAATGTTTCTGGTTTTGTTTGTTGTTTTTGTTGTGCACAGTAGCTCTGCGGGAGCACCCTCAAATTTGGTTGTACCACCCCGTACAATGACAATAAAGACTATTCTCTATTCTATTCTAAATCCGACCACACCACCCTGGGAATTGCAGCCAGAGAAATGTTCTGTTAGGCGAATCTCATTTAAGGCACCCAGGTTTGCTCACCTAAGCAAGAGAAAAATTCCATTTCCCAGTACAAATATTTACAAAAACAAGAGCAAAAAGTAATTGGGAAGTAGGACAAATTAAGAACACTGCCCTTGGTGCGGATAGGTCATTATGTTGTTTTTGTTCCTTTAAGACTCTGAAAATGGCCAGATTTAAATAACGGAATTAAAAAAATTTCCAGGGAAGCATGCCCTCGAACCCGACAAGAAGTTCTGACTCATGACCTCAGTATTTTTTGGGCCCTGCTGGTAAGTGTCATGCAATTAAAGCAGTCCAGTTAATTAAAGCAAGGTAGGAATTTAACATTCCTCCTGCTACATATGGCCCACATGAAAACAGCTAAACTGGGCAGAAACCTGCCCAAATTATGTCCACACCGAAGCAAATTTTACCTGCAAAGTCAGACTCAAAACCGCTCAATTGGTCAGGAACCTGCGCAATCTGGCAACACTGGATTTGTTTGTATTGTTAATACAATTCACTAATAAATGGGTGAGTTTTGGATGTAGAAACGTTCGGTTGCAGAAAATATTCTCCAGGAATAGCATATCTTTGCTCTCAGGGTGTGTTTGTCCTCATCATATTACAGTTTGATGGCAGACAGCAAACCAGAGGTTCATGGAAACTTAACTGGGGGTTTAATTAAAAAAAATAAAATAAAAAATTAAAGTAAAGATGCAGCACAACCAGAAAACCATACACTAAACTGTGAAAAAAAAACTAAATTATAGACAAAGCAGATGGTGTAAATAAGATGGCAAAAACCAGACAAACAAACTACAGATCTGATGCTGAAAACCAAGGAGCATATATGCTGGGATGGCTGATTAGGTGAGTGGATGCAGGTGAGTAACAAAGACAGGGCAAAGGTGATTAGCTAATGAGGGGCAGCTGAGGACATCAGGGATAGTGATAAGTAAATTGTTCAACTGACTAGAACAAGGACTAAAACTAAAAAGAATGGTGAACTAAGACAAAAACACAGGCAAACCAAGGATGAACCAACAAAATTAGAACCCAGAAAAAAAAACAATACACAAAAAAAACCATGGATCATGAAATATCAGGTTGGCCAAACTTAATTTTTCCTTTCCACACTTCAGAATTTATTTAGATCTCTGAGACATTTCAGGCAAGTAGTGTGAAACAGTCATCAATTTTGGTTTTGTGCCAGACTGCTGCCGGCACATCAAACCTTCTCTTTGGCTGTAAAGCTATGTTAACAAGTTTACAGCGCAACTAAAAGCAAGGGCTTGTGGATGGACGTACATGTGTGCAATGTGGGCAGGGAACTCTATATTTGTGTGTTTGTGTGTGTGACTGACTATAAATATGTTCCCCACTGGCATGCAGTAAAGGCTGGGAAATTGTTCAGGTCAGAACTATCTACTGGACTGCAGTAAATGTGTGTGTGTGTGTGTGTGTATGTGTGCCCTCCACACCCCGTTCCACAGCTAAATGTTATTGCTCGAGTCTAAGATTACACTCTTTATATCCCTATTACCAGCTGCTCTCATTTTCATCTCTCCTTCCAGAGTTTGCTCTTATATGCCTTCCTCTTTTCACAACATATCTGCTTGTGGTTCTCTTCCTCTCCTGTGAAGCACCAGAGACAGAAAAGGGCTTAAACATCAGTGTACCAGGGATGATATTGCTTTTTGACACGCTTCATATTATTTCCCCTCCAATTTTACTGCTAGGTGTGGAACGCTGGACTTACTCTATCCTCAAATTTCCTCTTATGACCCTTTGTCCTTATCTTCCCGTCATAAGGTGTTGCAGGTTGGAGGGCACACTAGCTGGACATATTGCTCTACTTTCCCACATATTGTTCATTTATTGACTCCACTCTGCACAATAAAAATGAGGTGCAACAACATTAGGGCTGGGAGAGAAAAGGGAGGGGACAAGAAGTAAGAGATTATTCATGACTAACTGATGTTTCACGCCATGGCCAGTGAGAAAAGAGTCAAGCGATCTAATTCTCCAAGTTAAACTCCAGCTTAGTGCTGCTTTGACCCCATCTTCAAACAAATTTACAAGCTATTGATCGGCTTTTACACCAGACTGGGAAGCACATGTGGACTGTAGATGTGCAGTGGAATTCAAAAAGACCTACTGATTCTGAATTTAAAATTGCGGCTGGTGATTCAATTTATTTGTTAATGTCAATTGATATTAAGGGTAAGGGATTGTTGCACCATAAATGAGAAGCCTCGAAAATTGAAAAGAAAAAAATCTATTCTCAATTGTTCAATTGTTCTATTTCGAGAATCCAGCTGTACATGTTTGCATACATACTTAGTACATGCATTATTGTAATTTTTCATTCCAATTTTATTTATTTTCAGTTCATACAGCAAGATCACTGTGCTGTCTTGACAGCTTAATGCATTTCTCACTGGCGTTGGTGCACTTTTCCTTTGACCTTCTTCCCATTCCTGCTGTATCAAAGGCCTTGACAAACTGCTGTTATTGATGTTGACTTTTCCAGCACTCGCCAGCAAGTATTTGTTTACCCAACACTCATATTTAAACTTCTGCTGTGCAGACTGTATTGCCCATACATAAACGGGGAATGGTAACGTTATTAAGCATTAAATCTGGTTCATAACAATGATTTAATCATATATATATATATATATATATTGTAAGCTCACCTGTGCAACAAGGTTGGGGTACTGCCGCTTCTGAGTTGTTTGTTGCAATGGCAGCCTTGTATACGTTATTCATGCAGCAACATTATGGATCCATAAAGGTAGTCAGATTGTATTCGTGTAGACACTGTTTGTGCAAAGTCTACTCACTCGAACAGAGTTGCCATTTAAACAAGATAAACACAAGCTGTTTGTTTGTTGTTTAATGATGTCCAACTGTTGTCTCCTAGGTGATCATACATACAAGTACATTGATTTCCAGCGCAACTTCCTGAGCTCTTTGAAAATATTCTATTATTCGGATGAAAACACCAACATATACACCAGTCCAATAATGAGATTAATAAGAATTTCGTTTACTTTTACACCAGCCGCCTAATTTGGAATAATAAAGGAAGAACGGTGGCATGAAAGTTTGTTATCATATTTTCTGCACTATAAGGCTCACCTGATTATAAGGCGCACCCTCAATTATGGGGTCCATTTGTACTTAACCCATACATGAGGCGCACCTGATTATAAGGCGCATGCTAAAACATGGTCCGACCGTCAAGGACAACATTGTCGGTCGTTTTTACACTTATAAACTGCACATCGGTCTGCATCACCCATCTCAGACTGAAGAACAGGCACTGGGACATGGGCAAAAGCACTAATGATGACTTGTTTCAATCGCTAAGTACGAGCTCGATACAATCTTCGCCCCATTCAGAGTGAATGGCTGGGATCCACCTAACCCTGGATTCACACCGAATGAAAAGCGAGCGACGGATGTGGCCAGTTGCCCTTCATTTCCAACGCACGAGAGCAAAGAGGCGCAGCAAAAGTGAACATGGCAGTGAGCAGCGTGAAGGGAGAGCGGTGAGTGATGCGGAGGGGGCTTAATGCCCCGATGAATGCTTGGCGTTCCCCGCAGTAAGTTCAAAATGGCGGTATCCGTGACAGATTTTGGAATCCGGTGCACACATAAGGCGCACCAGATTATATGGCGTACGGCCTATTTTTGTGTGAATTTAAGGCTTTTAGGTGCGCCTTATGATGCTGAAAATACGGTAATAATTAAACTAGTAATGTATGACCTTATTTCCAATTTAAGTTTTTTTTCTACTATTAGAAATTCGTAGAATCTTTATTCTTATTTTCACCTTTTATATTTTCAAAATAATAAAAAATTTAAGAGCTGAAAAACACCATATCAGCTATACTTGGTAACCCCTACTTTGATAAGAGTCATAATTGATGGAATCAACATCAACTGCATCTGTCAGTGAGAGAGCTCACTCAGACTGGTGGTAGATCACAACAGACCAGTGCACGAGAATGTAGGCAACGGCAGTGACAGAAAGGAAATGGCTAACCTACAAACACTGCAGTCTGTTCAGTTCCGTCTGAGGAGGTACTTGTCTTTCCAGCAGTTTCTGGGAACATTGGTCTTCCAGACCTCAGCTTGACCTCCATTGTTCCTGCTAATAGCCATTTCTTTCTTAATTATCAACGAAAAAAAACCAAAACATACCTGACAGTACAATACACAGGGACACATGGCTTGATAAGAATTTAGATGTCAAATTACGTACAATTTCCCATACAGAACTGTGAATAAGATGTAGTCCTAAAATCTATAAACAGTGTTAAGCTTTGGTTAAAATAATTATCTGAGAGCTAAAATTACTTGGGTTATCCAAACTTTTATTTTGTGCTTCTATCCTTCTTTTTTCCACTCTAAAAACGGTCCAAAGCAAGACATGGATTAATTCCTGTTGTGCCTAATTTGAGATAAGTTCCTCTTCTATTCACTAAGCAAACCGTAGCAGCACAGCTAGGAGCCCCCAGACTTGTTTTGTTCTGCTGTAAAAGAACACATAACTTCTTTCATTCAAAGTTCTAGCATCGTTTTCTGGTGAACTTACAGTAACTTTAAAATTATGACTGATGATTGCACCTCAGACTTGTGACAGCAAACACCTCAGCTGACCAATGTTTGAATCAGTTTTTGCCAGCCAGCTGTACGGTTTCTGCTGTTCTGTCTATCCCTTGCCTCCCTTGACTGTCTGACAGACAGATGTTTGGGCTGCGAGGTGAGGAGGTGACTCCACTGGGAGTCCTCTTCCCAGTAATTGGCTGTCACACACAGCTTCCCAAAGTTGGCAAATCGGATTTCTTGGCATCCATGAGCATTGGGGGCAAGGCCAGGGATAATATGGCAGGGTGAAGGCTTTAGCTGCAGGTGTAAGTGTGTGTGCTTAACCTCTTACCAGCACTCCCTATTCCCCCCCCAGTTTCACTTATCTATGTCTTTTCCTTTCCCTCACTATTACACTCTCACCTTTACCTGATCGGGTACTCCGCTATTGTCTTCCTGAGTATGTGACATGTTACTGCATGAGTTTTTCTTCCTGTGGTCACTTCATAGTTGACGTCTATTCAGTCATACTTTCACTGCAGCTTTTTATTAGGATGCTGCTTTTTTAACACATAGTTTGAGTTTTTTTATCTTTATTTTTTAACATACCAGTGGAGATACAGTGACACCAATGTATACATATTGCACATACATATTGGTACGTGTAAAGTATATGTAGTCGTGTGAAAAAAAGATATGCTCTGATTGTAAACTTCTGGACTGATGCTCATGCTGATGTTAACAGTATTATGTGGCCAGTAGCCAATGATGAGTTCTGATTGTTTTTAAAGAATTTGTTTCTCTTTAATCTCAAAACCGATAAATATGCATTATACAGAATAACTGAACGGTATGTCATAACATTACCTTGAGTGGGGTCAAATTGCTAGAAATGTATGGAAAGAAAGCCTTGAATATAACTTTTTACATAAAAAAGGAGAGCTGTTTCAGGAGACTTTTTTGCCTCTAAATTGCCTCACCAACTAAATGACCAACTTTTAAGTGCCCTTTGTGTCTGTGTTTCTGTGTGTTGCATTCTTTGGGCCCAGCAGATATAAATGTCTAGATATATAGATATAAATGCACTGAGCTGAAATGTAGAAGCTCAGTGTGAAAAACTAAGTAAACTCATCCATTTTTAGCAGCAAAACCTTAAGTAATTGATTTTTTTTTTTTTGGTTAGCGCTGTTAAAGTTAACGCGTTAATTCTGGCGATTAATTTCAAACATTTAATGCATTAAAAAACTTCAACGCAATTAACTTGGTTTTGTTTACTTCCGGTGGCGGCTGACACATAACCTTTGGTCACGTGCACGGGCAAACCGGGCAAACATCTATCCTAACTAAAAAAAAGTCTATGGTGGAAAGATAGATAAGGATGGACTTTTAGGGGGAAAGTTTCATTTTAAAAAGTTGCCCGATGGGTTGTTGCAATTTGCACAGTTTGCACAGCCGAATTTAATTACCACAGAAGTAACGCGTCTTTAGCGTATCACCTCAAAGCAAAACACCCTCCTGAAATTACCTCCACGGGACCTCGCCAGTCTACACTACAGAAGTGTGGCACTCGTGGGCGAATAACAAAACCTGTAAGTGAAAAGTTAACCAATTCCTTGGTTAATTGGATAGTTACTGCCGCCCAGTTAGCACAGTAGAGGAGGATGGACTGAGAGAAGTATTTTGTGTTGTATCGAGAGATACCTCTTATAATTTACCCTGGAGAGGAACCATCGTGTCACGAATACACGCATTGTATGAGGATGAGAGGGCACAGCGGACGAACATGCTTGAGCAAGCAAAGCACATCGCTCTCACAGGTGACCACTAGACATTTATCAATAACGATAATTATTTGGGCGTCACTACGCATGTCATCGATCAAGACTGGATTCTGCAGTCATTTGCACTAACTGTGAGTAAAACCGAGGACCGACATTATGTCAAGACATGTGCTAACCATTTTCTGGATATTGCAAATGAAAAGGGAAATCAAGGAAAAGTTGACAGCGCTTGTAACATGGTTGCTGCCGCGAGGCTACTTCCATTTGAACACCTGCCTTGCATGGCCTACTGTCTGCCAACAATGGTCACAGTCTCATTTAAAGGGGAACTCTAGTATTTTTAAACCTAGACCTTATTTCTGGCATGAAATACGTTTATCTACTCACTGAGAACAGTTTGGCGAAAGTCGCATCCTTCGGAAGATATTTATCCATATAACGGAGTGAATGGGGCTTAGAGGATGCAGCCTCTAAATAAGGCATTATCTGTCTTTATTTGACCAATACTTTAAGACGAATGAATGAATGACATGTACTATAGCTCTGTTAGCTCATAGGTGCTGTTATGTGGCTACTTGCAGCTATAGGAGAGCTAACGAAGGGATTTCTACACAGGCACTCTTCTGGGACCACCTCATCCAAACGTTCTGCCCAAATGTCACAAGATTGTCCGGTACTTTAAGCATGGTCCATCTAACGCTCAGGAATTAAACGATCAGCAAGTTGCACACAGAGTTAAGCAAGAATCACTTGCTCAGGACGTTGCAACAAGATGGAATTCTGCGCCGGAGATGGTAAAGAGGATCCAAAGAAACAAATCTCCACCGACCACTAACCTGGCACAGCAAGGTTGCCATGTTGACTGACCGGACTGCAAAAGCTGGAGGAACTACTTGAACCTTTCTGGTAAGTTATTTATTTCTCATTTCTCCTTCCTCTACTTATTTCTCCACGTCTCCTGTGTACAGTATATATGTACCGTTTTCTCTCTCTCTTGCTCTCTTTCACCTGTGTGTGTGTGTGATTTGTTCTCTCGCTCTCTTTCACCTGTGTGTATGTGTGTGTGTGTGTGTGTATGCACTGGTTCTCTGTGTTGTTAATAAAGATTTATTGAAATGTTTAACACCTTGTGCTTTCCATTGCAGATATGTGACTGAACTGCTGGGGGGAGAGCACTATGTCTCCTGTTCAGTGGTCTTGCCAGCCTTACACCACTTGTTCAGAGTTATGGAGCCCTCAGATGATGATCCAGTTTATGTTCTGAGGCTCAAGAAGGCCTTTACCACAGACCTAGCTCAACGGAAGGATAGCACCAACCTCAAATGGCTGAAGGTCACCGCTGCCGTTGACCCTAGGTTTAAAGACCTTAAGTGCCTTCCAAAAGATGAAAGGAGTGAGGTGTGGGCTTCAGTATGTGACCTGATGATGAGAGAGACACATGCTAAACAGCCACCTGCTGAGACAACAAAGGAGCCTTCACCAAAGAAGAGGAGGACGTCCATCTTGCTGGGTTCTTCGGATTCAGATACAGATGGTGAGGAGTCGTCCATAGGGCATTGTCTGGATCGCTACAAAGCAGAGCCAAAAATGGACATAGAGGGGTGTCCACTACAATGGTGGTCAAAGAGAGAGGGAGAACATGCCAGACTAGCACCCATTGCATGCAAGTAACTGTCAACCCCTGCAACCACAGTGCCTTGTGAGAAGTTGTTCTGACCCTCAGGCCACATCATTCAAAAGAAGCAAGCTTTTTTGACCCCTCATAATGTAAACAAACTCAGTAACTGGCTGAGTGTAAAGAAGTAAATTATGTCTATGGAGTGAAAAATGTTCAATGTTCTGAACTTTCAACGGTATCTTTCCTCATTCTTTTTTGTATTTGCACTGTACATATGTGCCATTAAATATACTAATATACTAAATATACTTTCTCTGCGTTTATTCTACATTCATTTGATTTTACATAAATAAATATTCATTATAAGCTTCAGTCTTCAGTAGAAAAATGCAATTAATTTATTGATAAATTAATCGCGATTAATTAGTTTTTTTTTGTTTTTTTTTATCAATTGACAGCCCTAATTGTTTTTGTTTTACATTATCAGTCTCTCAATGTTATGTGGGAATATTGGCCCATTCCTCCTCACAACATTTCTTCATGACTGAGGTTTGCAGGCATTTAGTAATGCACAGTTTGGCCATTGAAACACAGTGATTCTTTTCTCTCTTTTTGTTTTTTTAACTATTCTGGTTTAGATTTAGTTGTTGTCTCAACTAGATTTAGTTGATCATTGTCCTGCTCCGTGACCCAATCTGGACCTTTAGTTGTTGAGCAGATGACTTCACAATTGGCTCAGTTAATGGTCGACTCAATGACTGCCAGGCTCAAAACAAACCCAAATTATCATCCCTCCACCACATTGTTTGACAGTTGCTATGTGGTGTTTGTACTGAAATGCTGTGTTTGGTTTTCACCAAACATGGCCACCACTCCTAAAAGTCTTGTGGTTTGTTCAGGTGCAGCTTAAAAACCTAATGCCTCCCAAACACAGGATAACATTGAAAATAATTGAAAAAGTTTTTTTTTTTTAAAAAGACTGACACCTGTCACCCTCTCACATCTATAAATGATGTCACCGAGTTTTAAGTCACAGATAAAATATTTTGCAAGGTGTTGCAAGATCTTCTGATTATTTCCCATCTTGGACCTCGTGGAAATTCGTAACAACAATGAAGTCGACCGATAAGCAGCTTTTTGCCATAGCTTATTGTCTCTCTTGGCTACAGCTTCCCCAGCTTCCAGTTTGGAAGCAACAACAGCACATGTACTAGTTGAAAATGCAGAATGTGTCACTGAACGACACAATTTATATAAACCAAGACAAGACTTTCAATAATATTGAACATATTTGATTTTGTTGTTACCCCAAGATGTGAGAAAGACTGCCTTAAAACTGCCTCAATAGATGTTTATGACCACCTTACACCAAAACTACCAAGATCATGGGAGCACACCACAACTCGCGTGAGATTCTTCCAGATTTCATTCACTGGAAAGCTTTCTACAACTTCGACATTCCTTTGAAAATTATGTAGTATGTGATCAACTTAAGTCATCCTGCCATGTGGGTGAACTTGCTAGGATGTCCACTCCTGGGAGGACTGTCAGCTCTCAGGAATGTTTTCCACTTGTGAACAATGTTTCTCACTGTAGATTGCTGGACATATTGTTTGAATATGGCTTTATAACCCTTTCCAAATTGATGGGCAGCATCTTTTTTGAAGATGCAGAAATCCAAAAGTATAATTGTGACATAATATGCTGACTCTTATGACTTATGAAATATAAAAAACAACGACCTGGGTAGACTCTAAATTGTCTCTAGGAGTAATAGTGAGCGTGCATGGTTTTTATGTCTCCTTTGTCTCTATGTGTGGCCCTGTGATGGACTGGCAACCTGTCCAGGGTGCACCCAATGACAGCTGGGATAGGATCCAGCCCCCCCGCAACCATATTTGGATTAAGCGGGTGTAGGAAAATGATTGAATAGCACGACCTGAGTAGACGGGTGTAAAAACCAGCAATTTCAATTTGCAATTTATGTGTTCCTATTAGCAACACCCTCCACATGGTCAAGGCAAAGCATGAGATGCAGTGCAAAACCGTGAAGGTGAGGAAAACACCACAAACAGCCAATAGCCCCAACAGCATAAAAACAAAAACCAGCATTTAAACTATCCACAAATCATTTGAAACGGCTCCCCAATAACAAATAAAAGGTCAGCTTAACTTTGTGGAAAATGGATTGAAAGAATATTTATACAATTTATACAGCAATAGAAAATAAAAACACCCAAGGAAAAAAACTGTAGCAATATAAACCTCTATTTGACCAAATGAATATGGTGCAGTTTAGTTTCTACCTTTCTGGATACATTTACTAGTGGGAAAAAAAATAATTTTCACATAGAGAAACAGCAGTATTTGGGACAGCATACACACAATGCAATCAGCTCTTTCAGAGTGTGCATAGAGAGCCAGTTAAAATGTGATATTACACTTTGGAACTGAATTTGAGCTCAGCATCATATTTAATTTCTTTTAAACAAATGAGCCCGATAGCACAGTCCCTATTAGCAAATCTACAGACGAAACAGGACAACCAAAGAGAGAGGAGCTACAGCATGCTGTGCGCTATGTTTAGAGAATGGCAACTTTTAAGTAAAAAAGTTTACTTGTTTACATGTGCCTCAAAAGATCAAGAATCATAATTTAATTTCTTGCACAGTTTATTACTCCTCAGACACTCAAGGTTTTAACAAACACATATTACTTGTCTGAGGCTGAGCTCCAGTGAAAATATATTTTTATCTTTATTGAGTTTCAGAAAATCATTGCACGCTCAGTCTCATCCACTGTTATTTTTCATGTAGATCAACCAGAGGGACAAGAACATCTATGGCTAAAAGAGTGTCGTATCATTTTGATATTATACATCATGTTGCATTTGAGGCAGTACATTAGCATTTCCTGTGTCACTTAAGAAGTAATGGAAAGAGTACATGACAGCATGGTTAAAACAGGGTAATGGAACAAATATCTCGGTGTAACCAGTGCAACCGTTCTGTGACAATTTACAGGAATAAAAATTATATATCAGAATATATATACAGGAAAATATAGTGATAGTATTAGGCTCCTTCTTTTGCAACTGCCAAACCAACCTATGTGCAACTAGCACATGAAATGTTTCCCAACAATAATAAATGGTTCAGTATGGTTTCAGTAATTTGTCATACATATAACCAAACTGGTTCAGTCCAGTGGCTGTCCCCTAATTTACTGAGATACTTCCGTAAGTCAGTACAACCAATACCAACATCTGGATTGTAAAAACTGCTAGCCTACGTATTGGAAATGTGGACAAACATTCCTGTTTTCATGTTTCATGAACGGGCTGAAATATGTATTGATACAAGCAGGGCAGAGAAATAAATGCATCTAAGAGGTCAGAATCACTATTGAGCTACGGGCGTGCAGGTGCAGGTGAATAACCACTCCGGTTTTGGTCAGGAAGGCTTCTCAATGAAGGCTACTCAGATATACTCTAGGCAAGGCAAGGCAAGTTTATTTGTAGAGCACAATTCGTACACAAGGCAATTCAAAGTGCTCGAATGTCAGGTGTGAACGGATCACCCTGCACACGTTAGCAATATACACTATATTGCCAAAAGTATTCACTCACCCATCACCCATTAAAATAATAGTAAATTAAATTCAGGTGTTCGAATCACCTCCATAGCCATAGGTGTATAAATTCAAGCACCTTGGCATGCAGACTACAACAGTAAGTTTCAGTACACAAATATAGCTCTGATCTATCTTTATTAAGTAGCATTACAGTAAAATGATACTTTGTGTAGCCATTAGGCTATAGCTTTATCAACTCAAATTGCATTTTTTACAAATGGCTGTCTCTACAGGTCCGGTGCTTGGTGTGTTCAGCTGAACGGAAGTATCATACTTCCTCCATGATTAGGCACTTTACTGCAAAGCATGGAGCTGCTGTGAAACAGGGTAGCACAAATCAAGGTAGGCTATTAGGCTAACAACATATGATATGACTGAATTTCATGACTCATAGGACTGCTTCATAAAAATGCGATTTCTCATACATCCCCATTTTCTTTTTCTGTCTTATTTCTTTTATTTATTTGTCTTAGTGGACCGGAAGCAAGAGCTTGATGAGGCTCTTGTGAACATGGTGGTGAAAGGCTCACAGCCTTTTTCCATCGTGGATGACTGGATTTAAGGAGTTTGTGGCATTGCTGGATTCCACATATACTCTTCCATCCAGACAGGCTCTTAAGAACATGGTGGTACACAGATATGAGGAGGAGAAGACCAAAGCCAAAGCGGTCATTCAGAGAGTAGAGGCTGTGAGTCTGACTGCTGATATGTGGACCTCCATTAATATAGATGCATATTTGGCAGTCACCGGCCATTATGTGGATGACTCTGTGAGACTGGCCACATTGCTTTTGGGTGTGCTCCCTTTCCTGAAGCTCATACAGCCAGTAACATCACTGCTGCAACAAGGCATTGAAGGCAAAGTAACCACAATTGTCACAGATGCTGGAGCTAATATGGTTGCCTTGGTCAGGAATATGAATCTAAGACATGCGTTTTGCTTCGCGCATTCATTAAATTTAGTTGTGAAGAAGTCTCTTGATGCAACAGCTGGTGTAGATAACATTCGCACAGGCACGTAAAATAGTGACTTTCTTCAAAACTAGCACTACAGCCGAAGAGAAGCTCAGAAGTTCAGGAACAGTTCAATCGCCAAGTGAAGAAGTTAATTCAGGAAGTGGACACACGCTGGAACAGCATTTTCCTGATGGTCCAACGCCTTTTTGAAGAGAGACAGTCAGTGGGGGCAGCACTTGCAATGCTGAAAACAGATGTGAGACCTGTCATCTGAGAACTATGACACCACTGCCGCGTGCCTTCAATTGCTGCCCCCCTTTTACCAGGCAATGGTAGAACTATCTGAGGGGAAGAGAGTATCAGGGTCAAAAGTCATCCCAATGACAAAGATGTTGATGCTGTACTTGTATGACACAATGAGAAAAATAAGCCACAGCACAGCTAAACTACTGGAACAAAACTTGGTGTCAGCAATGCAAATTAAGTTTGACTCTTTGGAAAAGCAAACTGCACTGACCCTTTCCACTCTGCTGGATCCCAGATTTAAAGCTATCAGATTCTACAACCAAGTACAGACGCAGGCATCTATAAAACGGCTGACGGCACAACGTTCACAACTGATCAGATACAACCTGCCTGACACACCGACAGAAGACTCCACATCAGCACAACCAACAACAGGAAATGTTGGAAATCAATCATCAATGGGTAATGTTAGACATATTGATAAAATCATATACAAAATAAAAAATACAAATTGAAACCTTTCAATACTGATTATCATCATGTTTGTCTATCAGATATAAACATTTGGGAGACACTTGACAGAGATGCTTCTGAAGCAAGAAGGGCCAGAAATGCTACCTGACTGATCCACCACTTCAAAGATCCGAAGACCCACTGTCATACTGGCAGAACCATCAAAATGTCTACCCTCACCTCTTAAAACTGGCAAAACAATTTGTATGCACACCTGCCTCATTGGTTCTCTGTGTTTTAAAAAATGTGGAGAAATTGTGAGCAAAAAAAGAAACCGGTTCAATCCAAAAACTGTTGAAAAAATAATGTATCTGAATAAAATTCTTTGAGTGTCCCCCATCCTACATAATCACCCTCTGCCATAAGTTACACAAGCACACCTATGTCATGAGTTTACCACCTAAACTCATATTTTCCCAGCAATCTCCTCAACAACACAATCCTCTCATTGATATTTATTTGTCAATAGAACATAATAATCAGTGTGTGTGTGTGTGTGCGTGCCGGTGCATGTGTATGTATGTAGGCTATTTAATTAAAAGCCTGTTCACCAACTGGCCTGCCTAATTTGACTGCAGCTTGGCACTTTGCCAGGAGAGGTCACTGGAACTGAAGCTTCGAGTAATGAACCCGTTTTCGAAACAATTGGCTCAAGTGATTCAATGCTTCACAAAAGCTTCATTTGGCCATCACTACCAATGACAGCGTATGATAATTTTCACCATTCACCGTCAAATAGTGACTTTCTGAGGTCACCAATATACAAATCACTTTGTATAGATTACTGTATGATGTAACAATAGCTCACATCATTGAAATTTGTTTCCGAACAAGAAGTCGATGCTGACAGTCGACATCTGAGAAAATGTTAAAAGTTGTTTGTATGTAAAGTTAAAAAACTTAAAGTTGACTTGCACTCCTCAATGACTTTGGTCTTTTCATCCAATGAGAAAATAAAAAGTCAACACTTCCAGGGTATGATGTGACTCACCAAATTTCAAAACAAACTTTTCTGCTCATGACAAACATTAATTCTTATCTCCATGAAGCAGCTCTCACAACTATATTCACACTGGTAGCATTTTGGTGGCTGAGAGACCCCTTGTAGATCCAAACAGGTTCCGGGACTCTCCAGGACAAGATGCCAGCTGCCACTAGTTTTGATTGGATTTCATGCAGCTCTGTTCATTCTGTTGTGCTGAATACTCTGAGAAAAGGCCTCCACTTTCGCTACATCTTCGTGTCCACACAGGATGAGAGTAAAATCAGTTTTTCACACGGCTCATGTGTCCATACTGGAGAGCTATCTGCCGCTTCAGGGCAGCAGAAATGAAGTTTCATGGCTAAAGTCTAAAGATGATTACAGGCTGTGTCAATGGGACAAACATCTGAAATAGTATGAAATATGTCTCAGAAGCTTTCAGAAACACTTCATATATTCATTATTTCACAAAGTAAAGTACGATACAACGTCATTGTTCATTCAAAATTGCTCGGTGATGTATTATAACTTGTATTTTAAGGGTGACATGACTAATTGGCAGCAACTCGCTACATCAAGTCACATATACCGTTTTCAATAATTCAGATAAACAGGTCCGTAACGAGTATTAATTATATGATATCTTTGCTTAAGATGGATCTATCGGTTTGTAGTGAAATGAAAACTACTATCCTGAAGCCAGAGTAAACAGTACTAAAACATTTGTTGGGAAATAAATCAGAATGTTCCAGAAAGAATGAACTGGCAATTTTTCCAATCTACTCTAGAGGAGCTTCACATGTTGCATCTGGAGAAGTTCAGGTATTGTTTTTGAAAGAGATTTGAGAGAGTTGAAAATACAATTTGAGATCACGCGCATGTTTTCTTATCACCCAAATTAAGAAATTAGTGAAACACCATACAATGAAATAACATGCAATAAAACAAAATAGTACAAAAGCTTTCAAGTTAATTCTGCAGTAGCCACTGATTTTACACAATGAAATGGAGTTTGAGTGTTTCTGGCTTGAAGGTGTTTATTTTCTTTGTAAAAGCTCCACAGTGCGTATTATAATTCATGCACCTTGGTGTTAATACTGCTGCTACTATCAAAATGTCCACTTTCAGACCCTCATACGCTTTCTGTAATAATAGCACTGGCCAAGCTGCTGCATTTGCCACATTTATCATCATTATAATTATTTTTAATTCAGCTGTATGTAATTTGTCTCCAACATTGAGCTACATTCTGTTCATAGCACCACAGCAGGAATACATTTCTCTCCGTGATCAAGAAAAGACCACTTTTTATGGCTAGATGAAAGGAAGAAATTTGAACTGCTTTGATTGCACCAAAGGCGCTAGCAGCAGACCTGTCAATATGTGAATCCATCAGCCTGAGGCAGTTCTGGAAACATGAATGCACCCAAATGCATAGAGTAGCATACTGTTCAAGCATGAGATAGCCTGATGCAACTTAGCTCTCTGCAACCTGTGCTCTGCCATAGATTGCCATGTCTTTTCACTATCTCGGATTTTACAGTCCCTACAAATGAGTGTGGTGTATTGTGCTGGTGAGCATGCAAATCATGTTCACAACTTGCAAGGAGGAAACAGCTCGGAGGAGAAAACAGCGAGCACATGTATGCCAGGAGGGAAGAAGGGGAAGAGGTTGACAGAGAGAGAGAGATAGAGAGAGAGAGAGCGCACATACTAAAGTTAGTAAGAGTGTGAAGAAGGTGGCATTTGTGAATCATTCCAATGACAGTGTGGGGAATGTCAGGAGACCTCAACTGGGTGCAGCAGCGAATGAGGGGCTATGGGATCACAAGCGCCAAGGCTCCAAGGAATTGTGCCTCTCCCAGAGATGAATATAAACTTATCTTTTTTTATCATGTCCTAGTAAGGACGTCATCCTCGGGATTTGCTCTCTGGATGTGCACCCATGGGGTTAAGGAAAACCAGATAACAATGTGGTCACAGATTAAGGTTAAAATTCTTGATGGCCAGTTCATGATTTTATTTATTCTTTGTTTCCTTATCTTCTCCACCACCAAGATTTCTCTTTCCTCATTTCCTCTATTGCCTGTCCAACATTTTTGCTTTATCCGCCTCTGAAAAGAAAGAATCTGAAGGAAACCCTCATGACATCAAAATTTTATAAATGGCAAGAAAAAATGAACCAGGACCGAGTTTATCAGTAGGAGATGACAACATCAGGCAAATGTCAGCTACAAACTCGGATTTTCTTAATGATTAAGAAATTACTGCTTGTTCTGACTCTGAACATCTATTCATACAAAATAGAGTGATTGCATGAGTGTCTGGAGAGTCAACAGATCATCCAAGTGGCTGCAGTAAGGTATGCACTGAATCCCATTATTCATTTAATGATTAATTATCAGTTCAGCAAATGCCCAGTATCTGAAAGATGCTAGTTCTCTTCGCATTTCTGTAAGCGTACAGTACTTCAGTAGTAAATGCAGCATTAAATGCCAGTTCAAGGCAATTCCAAGGGTGAACAACTGAGCCATTTAAGGTGGAACGATCTTTGTCAGCCAACAGAGATTGAATTAACTTGTAGATGTAGAGTATGAATATAGCTTAAGCATTTGTCTTATCATTTCAGACAAGAAAGTGATGAGGAAGCACTTACCTCCGTGTAACAGGGACAGTAATACAGTGCAACATTAACAAAGCAGCAGCAGTGTCAAAGCAACAAGCGACAGCATAAAGCTGTCCTAGGAAAAAACACCACCAGTCATCCAAGGTAGTGCCTCTTTGTGACATATGTTTACGTTCAAGTTACAAAGCCTTCTTGGTGCTGTAGAAATTGTGACTGTCCGTTGGGCATGAAGAAAGGGAATTTCATTCAGTTACCTCAACTGCCTTGGACCCTATAGCTGTAAAAGCACAGGTAGTTCAGATTTTCAACAGAAGCCAACAGATCGAACAAGTAGTCCTTCTCCAAGTAGATGTTGACATTTCAGAAGAAAAGTAAAGAGGTGCTATTATTTCTTTAAGCTGACTAATGCTCCAAATATTTAGATTGTCCAGAAACACATTAAAAACTTTCATAAAACGCCTGCCATATTCTACTTAGTTATTAATATGCCTCCTACCTTTGATTTTAGGTGTCACTTCAAGACAATTTATAGTGTAATGTGTGAAGATAACAAAAAAAAAAACAAGACTTTAATCAGACTTTATTTGGCAGATGCAGTTTAAGTACCACACTGCAACCAAGGGCTGCTGGATTTATGCAGTAATTGTTAAGAAATTGGTTATGACCTAATGTTCTGTGTTTTGCTTTCCTTAGATAACTTGCTTTGAGTCTACACCTAAATAAAACGTGGTACATATAAATCAGGTTATCCCAGTGTAATGAGAGTTCTAAACTGTATAGTCACAGAACACAATCAGTTGTCTTGTTTGGAGTATTTATTTTTTTTGTTGGAGGTTGGCGGCAAATTTAGGTCGACTGTCCCAATACAAAACCAGCTATTTACTCATTCATTGAGGAATCTATTTATAAAAACCCAAACCCTAACTTCAGTTTCTAAACTTTTTGTTTTACTGGCAAATGCCTTCTCTCCACAATGAGTACTACCACAGCCAAGAGATGTTCAAGACATTTGTAAGAAAACTGTTTTTTATTGTTTTGAATAGGTTAATCCCACTTTAATTTTCAGCATAATACCAAAGAGGGGAAAAAACCCTACTGCATCACTGAAAGTAGCGGTAACAGGTCAATATTCCTCCTCTGGGTCTGTTGAGTATAGAGGAAGGGACCTTAAAGCAGAGGTGGATATTTAGGTTGGTTTTAACAAATTTATTCTTCAGAGGGGTAAAAAATAAACAGAAGAAGGTGAAAACAATTGTCTCTTGGCATGTGGCGTGAGTCTGTAAATGACAGGTGAGGACTTGGAGATGGTCACTGGAGAACAATGCAGAAATTATTTGTTTGTCCACAGATTATTTGCTTTCACAGAATATTCAATAATTGCCACTGAACTTATTGTGTCTTTCTGGGTATGTACTGACAGGAGACGTTGGATTCGATCTTCCCAGCAGCAGAGGCAGCAAGACGTCTGGGTCAGTTCAAATGTTGGTGCAGGTCAAGCAGGTAAGTACCAGCAATTCCATGTGGTAGAACTGAACAGCTAGTGATGAGTGCAAACCAGACAAGGCCAGATAAACCATGAGGAGGACAATGAACAGCAGGTGTGTGGAATGGGCACGCAATAGGGCTCCAGTCAGCCAAGAAAGCACGCAAAAAAACAGAGGGAGACAAATGGGAGACAAAGCGGAAAAGGGAAGGAGAGGCAAAAGGAATAGGAAGAATACTCCTGGAACCTAACAGCATCAGGTATGTGGACCTGCCTTTGAGGTGACAAAAAGTAAATTATTAAAATCTTTTGAGAAAAACCCAAGATGGAATCATTCAATATTGTTGCCTATCACTCTCTGCTTTTGTCTTCCAAACATTGATCCGTTTTATGGTTCTGTCAAAAGACAAAGTAAATAGAAGTGTGAAACCCTATTTGTCGGCCCAGACAGTCTTTCTTTGACAGTTCTTCTGTTCCAAATTACATCAAGGGTTTCAGTGGATGAAACTTCCATCAAACCCTCACCACCCCGCCATAAGAAAAAAAAAAGAAATACAGAATTAAAAAACAACTAGGGAAAAAACAACTAGGAAACTGGTTCTTAATCAAATGCCTTACATCTTCAGGTGGATTAAAAGTGAATGAGCTACAATTAGTTATAATGGAGAAAATTAGACATGCTTTTAGTCTAATCTGTGTTCTTACAGTACAGAGTGTGCTTTGAATAAAATACTCGTGATTAACGTGAAAGGCTCTCTTGCTTAACTCAGCATTGTCAGATTTTTCTAGTTATTGTGCTGAAATATTTCAATTTAGATATATTTTTAAATTGAAAAAGAAAAACAAGGTTTGATAGCCTTTGCAGAAGATTTTCTTGGTTTTCTGCATCTCTAAATTGCAACTCACCACGAGCAGTCAGATCTGGTGCAATCTTGCTTGGAGTTGTGAAGTCAATAGTGAAAGTTTCAGGGATATAAACTTGGTTGATAATTGATTATTATTCATACTTAAACGCCTGTGATGTTATTGTGTATATGAGAAAGCAAGGTGTGCTCTTGTTGTGGTCTATTTTCCAGATGCTCCAACTCTGACCCCCCCCCCCATCTCAAATTATACAGCTATACATGAATGTGGTGCTCCAAGTAAATTGTCCATTATGATTGTAGTTCTGTCATTGTCACTATTATCCTTTTCACTTGCTTTTAAAATGACAAATCAAGTCTCAGTATAATAGATTCCAGTGCGTTCCATGTACAGGCTGACATGTCTTGGAAGGTTTCCCTCTGAATCCTGTGAATCAGACAAGTCCAATGAAAATTGCACACCGTCAAGCTATTAAAAAAAAACAAAAAACCAAAAGCTCATTTATTGTTGAATTACATCAACGTATTGAATCACTTTAGAGGTTTTCCCGTCTGTTGCTGAAAATATGAAAAAAATTCAATGGAACAGACCGAGCTTCATTTACAATTCAAATTACAAAACAGATAATGAAACTGAGCCAAAGGACATGACATATTTTGAGAAAAAAAATGCAATATTCACATATTCGCTGGAGAGAGAGAAATGACATCTTCAAAACATGTCTCGTAATGAAATAGTCAAAGGTACTCGAGGTAGCTCAGAATTACTTTGACTATTTCCTTTGTGCCTGTATAGTTATTTCGTTATTCTGCCACAAACAGATTGTTCTGCATTCTACTTATGTGTCACAGTGCCATTCCTAAAACTGCACAATTCCAGTGGTCTCTTGCCATTCAGGTGATCTGCTTGTGGACTTTCTGCTGTTTTCAGCAATAACTTTACTGTGTACCTAAATGCAATGTTGTGCATGCAACATACCACTTGAAAGCCAATATTCACAAGAATATCAACTGATGCAAAGCATTTTATGATCACCCCGGCGGGTACTTGATGGCAGTTGTTTCCATACTTTCAAATGTCATCAAACACTGTGTTGTACATGTAGGAAGATTTTATAATTTGATTTTGTATTGATATCAAACAAGACATGAGACCTTATGTTGAACAGGTTTTCTCATGACTTGTATTGTATGTATTATATTGCTGGTATCAACAATGTTTTTGTTTTTTTATTCTATTGCAGATAAACCCCCCCCCCCCCTAAAAAAAGACAAATCTCAGCTCAGTGGTTGCTTTTCAGACTGCTGAGCAATAAATGCACAGCCGCAATTAGAAAAGCCAAAGCTGATCATTTACTTTCAGAGACTCCAGAGAATTTAAATAATCCTTTAAAATTTTGGAAGACCATTAATTCCTTTGCTCAAAATGCAAATGGTTGAGAACGCCTATACACTGTCAAAGATACACACAAAAAAATTCTCAAAAGAAGGCAGAAATTCTTCTCTCAACATTAGTGATGATGATTGCTTCACTGTTTGTTTCAGAGACGTTACTTATTTTCCAGTAATGGGACTGTAATCCTTGAGCAAAACTCTTAAAGAAGCTGTCCCGCTGGCAGTATAAACTGTAATGTTTAGTGTTCATATGTGTAGAAGATAGACTGTTAGAAAGAGAAAATCGACCTATCCCCTTCTTAAGAATGGCCTCTTGACAACAAACTCTCAATGAAGACCATTTCTGAAGAGGCTGCAGTCTTTGCTGGATTTTTTTTCCCTATTTCTTAAGAACATGACTTTCAGATATTGTTAGTGTCTGAATTCTTCATTGTTTTAAAAAAAAAAAAAAACACACAGCACACCATTCCAAGGCATCTGCTAACAGGTCTTTGTGAATCAAAGTGAATTGTCAACAATACTGTCAGAGTTGTCTTTGGCATTTTCATAGATGACATTTTTTAAATTGATTCTTTGCATCGTGGTTTATATTTGAAGTCACAACAATGGTTAATCTCTTCAGTTAAGTGCTTTTTTCTTTTTTTTTTACTCTTGAATGAGTCATAAGTGAAAAAAAAAAAACGAAGGAAAAAAACAACTTTCTTCTGAAAATAGCCAGATTCAAAGGCCAGATTCAAAGTTAATGAAAAAGCAGTCAATAGCCAAAGAAAAACTACAGACCCATAGAAACCCTGGATAACTTTTGCTTCAGAAAAGCACAGTGTTAGCATGATAGGTGTTTTTTTTATTTCAAATAGGCCTGGAATATTTTAAGATCTCTAGAATATAATACAGAATAATATATTTATCTTTCTTTATTTTTGGGTGATTATTCACAATAGATGCTATATGCTGAAATAATAAAAAACAAGAACATGTTTTACTACAGGTTTTTATATTTAGGTGGCTAAAGCAACAAAAGTTTTTGTAAACATTGACAATTCTGTCAATAATAACTTCCTGAAACCCTCAGATAGCCCCCCTAAGCACTCCTTAGGTTTAAAACTACTTTTTTAAAGGACACCTTAGTTCTTCATATGTCACACCTTTAAAACTGAACGTGTGAAATATTCTAAGAGGACAATCAATGCAGCGAAGTGGTACCAAATGTGCTGGCTCTATGTTACAAAAATGAAGGGTTTTACTTTTTCTCACCTGGTGATAGGCCTGTCATTTGTTCCTCCCTCCTCTGCCACAGGCCCTCTCTCGTCAATACTTTATCCAGCCAATTAGTCACCCATTCACCTCAGAGTTAGCCAGGCACTCGGAGAGACATGCTGAAGGGACATGGTGACTGTCACTTCAAATCATAAAGTGAAGGAAAATGCTATTTCTTTTATGACAAAAGGCTTGGGAAACAATGATGAATCATTCCTATGCAGCTTGTTGTTTAGCAATTTTCAGCCAGGACAAATTTTCTGAGCTGATGCTCAAAGGCACCAGACAGGACCACAAGTGTCTGGCACCCACTCAATGCCCACATTAACGGCCAACAATGTTTTGAGTGAGTGAAGCAAATAGACAATGGTCTCTCATCAGGTTCCATTAATATATTAAAAAGATGAAAGTGGATGAATGAAGATAGATTTATCTGCATAATCAAATTATCATCCATTTTTTATTCATATATTTAACTTTTTTATTATTTTTTTAAAGCAATTATATGAAGAGTCAGACTGTGTTTTTCTGATCAATCAAACCTCAGCATTCATGAGAAAGATGTGTATCTCCTGGCTCTTCCAACAGAGAGGACAATCAAAGTATTTCTCTAGCTTTATGTCCAGATCATGTAAGCAGATGACACAAAACGATGTAGCACATCTTAGCATTATGCAATTCTATATAAAAAAAAATCAAATTAAGGGGGAAGAAAATCCCCTTAGCTGAATGTTCTGATTCTTCAAGGCACTCAATAAAAGAAGCTTCCACTCTCTGTGTTGGACACAGGGAAGAGCCTCTCTGTTTTCTCTACACAAACTTTATCATTGCAGCAGACTCCATCAGTCTAGGACTCTCTCAGAAATTATGCTATCGATTCAATATTTGGCTGCATAACTAGTACATGATTGCTTAAAATTGCAAGTGGATGAAAGGAGAAAGTTGTTCAGTTGTCATCTCTTCAAATATGTCTTTAGAGAGAACTTTTTCACTACTGATTTTAGGAATAGAATCTACAATACAATCACTCGCTTTTATGCTTTGTGTTTCTTTTCTTTCACTCTCCAGCTGTTCCTGAAACAGAAAAATGTAATATGTTCTCTCTGTTTTGGGTAGTGTGTGGGAAAAATGGCAAGATGCGAGTCTCCTAATCCAAACCAAGGCTGAGATGTAACAGGACAAAAATGTATAGTTCAGGCTTGCTAATTGTAGATTTTCGAGTGCTTTCTCAAGGAAAGGACACAAAGCAGAAATATTTGTATTCATGCTGATGAATGCAAGTTAAATATATATTTCATGCCTCTAAATGCAGACTTCGTAAATGTGATGTAATAGTTGTTTTCTTTGCTTGTTTTTATGATATTTCTAGACACTCCTTCGCTTCCAGAAGCACAGACAAAAATCAATAGATAAATAAATAAATTGTCTGATAAAAATCAATAAAAAAAATATCAAAAACTGTAGTTTTTTGTGGTTATTTAATCTTTTGCTGGTGGACTGGACTCTACTCTCTTCCGGGGGGCGGCTGTAGCTCAGGAGGAAGAGCAGTCGCCCACCAATCGGAAGGTCGGTGGTTCGACTCTGGCTTCCCCAGGATACATGTCGAAGCGTCCTTGGGCAAGACACTGAACCCCACGTTGCTCCCCCAGTGTATCATTGGGGGTATGAATGTGTGTGAATGATTAGAAAAAGCACGTAGTTATATCTTAAGACGTGCTGTATGAATGTGTGTGAGTGGGGTGAATGCGGCATGTAGTGAAGCGCTTTGAGTGGTCAGCTAGACTAGAAAAGCGCTATACAAGTACAAGTCCATTTACCATTTACCATTCCCTTCTCAGTGCTTCTGCCATCTTTCATTCTAACCATGACATTTCCCCTCAAGCTTTCCTTTTCTGTTCTTCACCTTACTCTCTCCCCTCTTGCACTTGATGAACAGGAAAAATCTCACATTGTCTGGGATGTGTGTTGTGGTGGAAAATTCTGTTAACAAAGCACAGTGAGTCTGCACTAACGTTTCCAAGGTTTATTATGCTTCATGAAGGAGAGTGACAGCGCTAGGCTGCAACTCTGAAGAAGTCTAAACTTACACGAGTACCTATACATACGAAGGTGGAATGTTACACAAAGCTGGGCAATGTGCATGGGACAAATAAGATTATTACTTGATGACTGAGACACTTCAGCTGCGCAAGGAGACCTCTTAAGGAGGAGCAATACATTTTCCATCACAGTGTTCAGGAATGAAAAAAAATCCCAAACTCTACGGAGAAGGTGATCAGACTGATGGAAGTCTGGACAGTGATAAAAAAAAACACCTGGACAGCTTTTCCTTTACTGCCTTTCCTTTATCTGCTCCACAGACCTCACATCCTTTTTTATTTTATTTATCCAGTGCTTGTAATGCTATTAAGCCTGCACTGTTCAGTAAAATGCTTCATAAAATACAGGTGGAAGCCTCTAATCTAATCTAAAACACAAACCACAGTTTGTGAGATTGAAGGGTTGTGTGTCTAAGGTGGTCAACAGCACAGAAACAGCATGGCGAACTATATACTCTCTAAGTTCCCTTTGGGTCAGATATTGCAGAACTTTAACATCAATTATCACAGTTATGCAGACGATACACAACTTTATGTGTCTCTGTCACCAGGTGACTGCAGCCCAGCAGACGTACTATGTCAGTGTCTGGAGGAAATAAACACTTGGATGAGAGAGAATTTTTTTACAATTAAATGAAGACAAAGACAAGAGGGTCAGCATTGGTAAATATCTTGAGACTTGGGCCCTTACAATCACTGACCAAGTTTGTAACCTTGGAGTGTTGATAGACTCATATCTGACTTTCAGCAGCCACATCAAAGCAGTCACCAAGGCAGCTTTTTACCAACTCAGAAACAACAGAATTCAAGGTTTTCTCTCACAAAAAGACCAGGAGAAACTCATCCATGCATTCATCTCCAGTAGACTTGATTATTGTAATGGTCTTCTTACTGGACTTCCCAAAAAGAGCATTAAACATGTGCAGCTCATCCAGAATGCTGCTGCTAGAGTTTTAACCAGGACTAAGAGATCTGAACACATCACACCAGTTTTAAAATCTGGCTTCCAGTCAGTCACAGAATATATTTTAAAAGCCTACTGATGGTTTACAAATCCCAGAACGGTTTAGGCCCAAAATACATCTGTGATATGTCCAGAGAATATAAACCTGGTAGAGCTCTTAGATCCAAGGATTCAGGTCAGCTGGTCCAGTCCAGAGTCCAGACTAAGCAGCATTTAGCTGTTATGCTGCAAACAAGTGGAACAAACTGCCAGTGGAGATTAAACTGTCACCAAATGTAGACATTTTTAAATCCAGGTTAAAAAAAAACACTTATTTTCTTATATGTCTATGCATGAAATCTACACAGTATCTTTTAACTTATCTAGACTGTTGCTTGTTTTAATGAATTTTAATTAATTAATTTATTTCTATTTATATTCTTTTACATATTTTTAATGCTTTTTCTGCTCCCCGCTGCATTGCTTTTATTTTATGTAAAGCACTTTGAATTGTTTTGTACATGAAATGTGCTATACAAATAAATTTGACTTTCACTATATTTCTCTTCACTCTGTGCACACGCTGACTTTCTGGTGTCAGTGATGAGAAAGAGGCCGGCTACAGGGAACTGGTAAATCACTTTGTGGTATGGTGTGGGGACAACATGTAGGAACTCATCTTGAATGAAAGCAGATTTGGTTTTGTGGATATTTAGGAGGATTAGGAATAAGCCAAACATTGTTTCTATTGTGGGAAAAGAGCTGGAGGCGGTGGTGAACTACACATACCTTGGTCTTCACCTGGACAACAGACTGATCTAGAAATGCAAAACTGAGGCGCTCTACAAAAAGCAGATCTTCTATAAGTCTTTGTTGGAGAGTGCAGTCTGCTTTGCAGCCATCTGTTCGGGCAGCAGCATCAGAACCAGCGATTCAAAGAAACTGAACAAACTGATCAAAAAGGCTGGCTCTGTGCTGGGGACTGCTCTGGAGCTCCTGAACTGATTTTTAAAAAATCAATACTGCACAAATTACAAAACACAGGACAACACTGTGCACCCTCTGCATACGATCATGATCAAATAACAAAGCGCTTTCAGACAGAGGCTTCCTCAGCTCTGCTGCAACATTTCACACACGTTTCAGGAGGTTATGCCCACAGCATACTCTGCACTATGACTTTTTCATTATGACTGACTAGAATTTGGTTTTAGTCTTAACAGAGTAAAAACTGTTTCAGTTTTAGAGATACTTCAACTTAACTACTACTCTTCTCTATATTATCTCTGCTCTTGCTACACAATGCGGTCTTGTCTTCCACTTTTCTCTTCGGCTGGACTGATGACATTGTTCAAATGAGGAGGACTGCTGCGGGTGTGTAACACATCGTCTGCAGGGTTGCTGAGAAATAGAAACAAATCTAACCAGAGCCATCATTGTCATTTTGCCATAGTCTTCCATGCTTATTTACGCAGGCCATTTCAACTTTGTTGACATAGAAAGATTTAACGTGACTTATCCTCTCCATCTTCGACCTGCAAATACTGACTCGTGAACATTAAATATTTAATATTCCTTTTCCGCCCCCTCTCTCTGTGGAGCATGTATTTTATTTATCACCTCCAGCTTACTTAAAATTTGTAAGCAAATTCACAGAAAATCTGTGAGATCCACATTGGCATAACCTCTCCCCAGACAAAATCTGCCTTCTACAAGACAGTCACCATCAATATCTTAGCATGCATTAAGGAAGTGGTTGAGCTGTTGTCTGCATTATATATCCAGGGTAGAGGGATAGAGGGACTCTTATGGAGCAGAGGTTGCTCTTATGGTATCATTACTGAACTTAATTATGAGAAAAATGGCAGCAGTTTTTTTTTCCAGTTCTTCAATTTTGCTTTTCCTAAACACACTCATCTTTAATTCCATGTATTGTTTTGATTTCAACCATTTTTCCACATTCCCTGTGTACAGTGATTACTCACTTCACTATGTATTCTATTACACTATTAAATAAATGATAATAGGTTGGGTTTATATAATGAAATGTACTAAAATCAACAGTTTTCCCATCATATACTGGTAATATATAACACAAGGTAATATACTGATGGTTTCTCCTGGTTAAAAATGCAAAGGTGGGGGTGTAGGGGAACTGGTGTCTAGAGCATGCTGGAGGCAGCATGCGCTGCAGAAATTACGCTGTAGAAATCCCTGTTTTTTCCTTTACAACATGTTGAGAATTACAGATGAGGTTCCTTTTGTGTTGATATACATGTCCTACATATACTATAGGATTCCAAAGTTGTGGTGAGCCAAGGGAAAGCAGCATAGATGTCAGCAGAAAGGACAAACTCTCACTTGCACACTGGCATCAAATGCTTCGAAATTCAGTATTTGTTGACATGTTTTCAAGCTGTCTCACCTACGGATGTTTGGGATATTTCTCTAGGGGGAATGGGTGGGAAATCTCTGCAGAAAGTCAGAAATGTTGTGGACATTATAGCGTTCTTATGTGCCATTTTTCTCTATGTTTTAGATCTCCGGAGCATGTGTGTAGACACATTTTGGTTTTACAGGGCGGTGGATGGATTACTGTGGTTCATTAACAGAAATGATACATGCCGTTTGGATAGACAGCCTTCCAAAGAACTGAGCAACCAACTACTTTGTCAAAATTGCAGACACTATATCCTCTGATCACTGGAGACCGTAAGATCGAAATTAAATGGAGGAAAACCACTGTACTTGGGCTTTTCAGAATTATTTTATTCTAAACTGAACCAAGTGGTCTTCAAATTTGGTCAGAAAAAAATGGTTATCTTTATACAAACGAAATAACAAGCTTTGACACAAATGCATTTGACCTGATATTTAAAATCATAACTAACCTGGACACCAGGAGCATGCGTTGATATACAACAAGCTGAGTGACAAAGTACCTTGTGAAGGTCTGCAAGAAGATCAGTGCACAGCGGCAGTGATTGGCTAAAATGTATGTTAGGGTGGCACAAATTCCTTAAGCAACTTGTCCTCTTTTACAGTTTGTGTATTTTGGGATTTGGCGTGTTTTAACCTTATATGATTTTATTAGTTTGTATGCATGATTTTATTTAGATTTAACAAATTGCTGTGTCTATTGTTTATTACATGACGCGTGATTGCGGTGACTTAAACTCATCAGCTGCACCTGATTTCATCACGTTCCCGGGCAGCCTTAGATTGATCATATGCGATTTGGACGTTGTTTTTTTATTTTTTAAATTGACTGAGATGAAGGAGAAGAAGGGAAAGCAGCCACAGTGCGGACACGACGTCACGGTGGGGGAAAGATGGTGCCACTGTGACCCAGACGGGAAGCGAGGAACATGATAAAACTCCTCCAAAAAGCTGAGTAAAGGAAAGTTGTTGAGGTTGTGAGCATGTCAAGTATTTGCTTCTGGTGAAACGATTGCATCACTGGAAGTCCGCTCTCCTCCTCCTCGCAATGGTGCACCGGGAGGACGAGACACATGAGGACGACTCTGACCGGGCTTCCGGCTCCAAGACCAACTCAGACCACCTGCCAAGAAAAGCGCAGTAGAACTGTAACTCGTTGAATATTTTTTTAGACACAAGCTTTGGACTCTGGCATTGCCATTCTTGGCATTGCAAGGACACAGTTGGTGCCTCTATTTTAGTCCCTTGACTGCTGTCTTAATCCGAATTGCTGCTTCTTCAGCCCTGTGTTAAAGCCACCTTTTTACATTTTTTAAAAATATTTTGATCATTATTGTTTTAGCACAGAAGGAGGGCGTATTTGAAAAAGAACTACACACAACTGCGTGTGACATATACACACCACAAGCCAGAAGGTGCAGTATTCCCCACAGAGAAGAGGGTTGAAGGACAAAATCAGAGCAACACGGAAAGAAGGAAGCCAGATGGATGGAAAAGATTCATCTTTTCAATGGCAGGATAATAAAATGAGAAAAGACACACCCAGGGCTGAAACTCAATAATACAGGAAAAGCAGGTGGGGTGGGGGGGCATCAACTACAAAGCCTATGATACAATAATTCGCAACAGGATACTAAGAGCCTTTATCAAGAGCTCATTGAGACTGGAATACAATTTTAGAGGCCAATTTGAAGCGCACAAGTTACCATCAAGTGTGTGCACTAACGGAATGCTTTGTCTCTGCTGTTGTTTAGAATGAGCCTCTATGCTCTTCACTTAGATCAGTGCAATGAGTGGCTATAGATACTGGTTCTTAAGTAAAGCAATCATCAGTCGCTTTTTATTGGATGGTATCAAGAATAAATGTGAAAACTACACTAGGATCTTCAGGAATATCACAATGCCATTCAAACTGCATATGTGTAAAGAGAAAATAAATAAAATATTTTGCTAAAAGTCAAATAACAGTCTATTTTTGTGTGTAAATTACCTTTTAGAAAGCTTCATTAGTATTAAGTGATGTTGCTCTGCTCCATTGTGTGACTAAATCTGGACAAACTGTCAAAAGAAAACCTTTCCTGTGTCCTTAGCCCAAAATTCTGTATCAAAGTGTGAAAATGTATGTCTTAAAAAATCTGATACATTTCTCGAACAAGCCCCGAGGAAGTTAAAACTGAACTTTCTGACTGCATTGAGCAAAGAAATGCTTGGAAAGAAAAGGGCACAGCATTTTATGAAAAGAGCACTTCTCAAACTGTTAAGCACAGAGCTGAATCAATTATGTTTTGGGCTTGTTGCATGCGGAACATTTCATAGGTAGAGGGGAACAATAGATTTGACAGAATATCACCTTGTGTTCCAAAAATATGTTGATATTTTAAGACTCCAACCTCAACCTTTTGTTTTTAAAACGTGTTGAATCTTTACTATTATGCTTATTCTCTAAATTAGAAACAGTATAAATAGTAAAATGCATATACTTTTTATGTGGTGCAGAAAAAAGTACATCTAGAAATGAATTTAGACATGAATATTCTACAAATCAAACATTGCGATGAAAGAAAATAGGCGGCTGCACATAAATGGTTGTCAGCACCACAGTGGGCTGGACAGGTCCAAAAGGTAAAGTAAGGTCTGCCCTGCAGCTTAACACCTTGGAACAATAATCCACAATTGGAAGGTAGAGAATATATTTTGGAATGATTAACAACTACAGCTTGTAAGATATAGGATCTGTCTTATCGAAATAATTTAATAACATGGGTGAGACTGCATCTCTCTGCTCTCAATCTACTGAGAAGCAACAATATCCTCCAGTGGTGAGAGAGGAAAGCTCAGCACTGTTTGTATGCCACTGGAACTCCTAGAATAAGAATATCACTGCAGAGTACAAATACTTTTATGAGTTTATGCAAAAAAGATCTGAAAAGGAGAATGTTGGATTTTGAAGTCTGAACTCGAGGTGACACGTATATTGCAGAGAGAAAGTAGAGCCTCACTGTAACCTGTGAGATCATTCAGTTGCTTTTAAACTGTATAACACTTGAAATTTTGGAGTAATAGCAGGGCATATTAAATTAAAGATTGTTCTAAGCTGGATAAAAAAAAGGGGGGGGGGTAAACGATCTAACTATCTTTAACTGCTGCACTTTGACCTATCTGTGCCCAATCAAAGTATCTCACATTGTATTGAATGTGGACAATTTTTAGGTGCCATCAGCTTGAAGCAATGGGTGGAAGCTATAAGAGAGATTTTTGATCAGCTACACGAGCAGAAAAGAGACTTCAGAGGGCCAAAGCAAGAAAAAAGCAAGCCGAGGAGAGACACCTATTTAAAGCTGGAGTTGTACATACTGCAGTCAAGTCTTTGGTAAGGTTAGATAGAGGACATTGGTTTAAAAAATTCGCCTGGAGAATCATGAGTAAGAGTGGTGTAATCAGTGAGGTTACAGAGGTTTGTGGGAGAGTGGAGGAGGATCATGGCTGTGAATAAGTGCTTGGGATGTCATTAACTCTCTCTTCAAACTAGCTAACAAAATATTCAACGGACTGGAGAATGGGTACAATAGAGTTAGGCAATCTAACCACCTGAGTGTCCACAGCCTCAATCACTCTTGAAACCTAATTGAATATGGTTGTTTTGGGGTTTTTTTTCTTTAATTTTTCAAATGTTTGAATAGTACAATAATATAAGGGCTTGTAAGAGTTTAAAGGGAGCAGTTTAGGGACATTTAGATGAATGAACAACTCAGGAAAGGACAATAAGGTCATATCTAAATGTTTTAAAGTTCCAGTGGCCATAGTTTGTACTATAGAACTAGGTATTATTAAAAAAATACAAGACATTCCACACTGTGGGAAATCTCAGAGGATGTGGTAGGAAGTCAAAAGGGAAACCTGCACTGACAAGGCTAATGGTGTGAGAGGCAAAAAAAATAGAAAATCCAAAGATCACCACCAAGACTATCCTGAAAAATCTGGGCCAGACTGGTAGCAACATCTTAAGGAAAATGATCCAATAGACACTGCATACTGCTGGATTCCACAGATGCAGACCAAGGAGGACATCACCTCTCCAAAGGAGGCACACAAAAGCCCGCTTGGCCTTTGCAAAATCTCATCTGGACAAAGACCATCAATTTTGTGGTCAGATGAAACAAAAATGAATTGTTTGGCCACAATCATGTAGCCTTCATTTAGCATAAAAAAGAGAAGCATTCAGCCCCAAGAACTTCATTCCCACAGTCAAGCAAAATGCTTTGAGGGTGTTTTTCAGCCATTGGGCCAGGCAACCTCATCAAATGAAATGGCACCATGAAAACAGAAGAGTACGTCAAGATTCTCAATGACAACACTATTGGGCAGTCTGCAAAGACACTTGGTCTTGGGAAGCAATGGAAATTTTAGCATTACAATGACCCAAAACACAGCAAAAGTGGTGAAGAAATGGTTAGCCGACAAAGAATCCGATAGAGAATAGGGAGGGAGGGAGCTAAAGATTAGGGTGATGGCAAGGGGGTCTTCCAGCCTCAAAGACTTGGAGCTCATTGGAGGTCAAAAAGTAGCAGTGGAGACATGCAAAAAGGTTTCCATTGATTACTGGGGTATGACATAGGGTATGAATCATTTTGGACCATTTTTTCTTCAAATATAAATATAAACAGAGAAATTGTTTGTTTTTTCAGTGTCATTTCCAATCAGAAAAAAACTTCTTGGTTGAATGAAAATAACTAAGTCAAAATTGCCTGGGGTATGAATAATTCTGAGCTTAACTGTACATTTCATATATGTATGAAAATACCCCTCTTCCAGCCCAAAGCCTCAATAGCTAGAGGCACTGGTCGTGACAGGACAAGAACCGGAGTAATAGAGTGTGCAAAAAAACTTATTTGGAACAAGTCTTGGAAGTTAGAAGAGATACGTCAGAAGGTGGTGGAGAATGACAGAACAAAGATCCTGTTGGACACCCAGATCCAGACTGATGAACTGGTGGAGGCTAAACAATTGGACAATGTAGTAATCGGTTGACAAACAAAAAAAGGGGGGCAATCGTGATAGATGTCGCAGTCACAAGCAAAAGCAACATCAAAAAGAAGGAAAAGGATAAGTTTAAAAAAAAATTCCAAAGGCTAACAAAAGAAGTTAAAAAGATGTTAAAAAGTGAGGGCAACTGAGGTGCCAGTGCTAATTGGAGCACTTGGAACTGTGACCCCTAATTGAGAGATTGGCTCCAACAGAAACAAGAGGAGCAACTTCAGAGACCTCTGTCTAGGAGAGCGCAGTTCCAGGAATGGCTAAGTTACTGTATAAAGCCCTCAAGCTCCCAGGCCTCTGGAAGAGGATCAGAGCTTAAAAAGGCACTTTTCAATGAGTTTTCAAAATGCTTCAAAGATGCACCATGAAAGAACTGTAAACATATCTAAAAGAAAGAAAAATACCTGAGGCCAAAAATACAGATTGGGGCATCATATAAAGGAATGAAGCAATCAACAGAAAACTAACAAGACAATAAATGTGTATTTTAAACGAAATGCTTGTGAAGCATGTTGCTGTTTTTTATGCAAATTGTTATATGAATTAGATATCCTAATAGTAGTGATAACTGCAGTCTAGGGAAAAGTGTAATTCATGAATAGTTTAAATATACAGGAAGATCTCATTACTGCTAAGTTTGTGTAAACAATCATTCCGTACCTGCTATTCATTTTTAGTATTTTATGACTGTGATTTATTTGCTTTTAAACTTTTTTATGGAGTTAATGGATATAAACCTTCTGATTTTATTTCACAGGGAGTGTGTGACACATAGTAACATCAGTTTAGAATAATTAAGCATGACAAAAATAAACCCTTTTTTAAACATTATTCAACATGGTTGATGTTGCAGGGCTGAGAGGAGTGAGTACCTGCTCAGTGTGAATCCTGAGATATCCCTACAGCAATTACAGTAGCAGCTGTCATAAAGGCCTCTGGAAGTGTCAAGCACATGAAAGCTGACAAGTGCGCAAAGGAGAACTGGGGCATTAAATGCCAAATAAACACATTATCATCTAATCCAGCTGCCAAACATGTGGTCAAATTACAGTGCCTGGGTGAATCTAAAGTATATCTGTGTATGTGTGTGTGCACAACTTCTGGCTAATTCACACATAGTTACAATTTCCACACTATACATTTTCATCAAGTTGGACTGGTGGTTTCAAAATGAGTTGTAGCCACTGTGCTTTTATTTTTGACTCGGCAGTATGACACTTAGAAGTTAATGGACTGTCCCGAGGGGCTGTCTGACAGTATGGGAAGAGTGTGAGGGCTGTATGTGTATGGGGGTTGATAGCAGACTCGACTGACATCAGGGGCTGATAGCGGGACTAAAACCACTGACTCTCTACCTGAGATGCACACACAAAAAGGGGCTGAAAGAAGGACAAAGCCTTAGGCTCTCAGTAGGGAATCCATCATTGGAAAGATGGATTTTAAAGTGGAGGCGCCTCACTCTCTCTGCCTTTCCCTTCCTTATTAATTCTTTCTTCATCTCTCTCCCAGCTTTACTAGATAAAAAAGATGACCTGCTTCAATCTCTAATTAGGAAAACATAAACCAATTCACACATTCATATTCACACATGTAATATGTACAGGACATGGCTACATTTCCCTCTTGCTAACATTTATCCAGGGAATAATGGTATGCGCTGTCGCTAATGTCTGTTATGGAGTATAACTGAATAATCCAGGTAGAACACATACTAGTTACTGTTGCCATGGCAGAGGAAAATGGTGCTAGTGAAAAATAAAACAGAACAAGCTGGATACATAGATGACAGACACACACAGACTTATGTAAGAAACTAAAAAATAACTCCCTACACGTGAACATGTCATGGACACAAACCTGGTACAAACACAAACACACACATTTATGGAGGAGAGTCCTAATTATAGTCTTTAACAATGATGTTGGCAGCTCTCTAATTGCCAATTAACTCAGGGTCACTGCTGTTATCCCTTAATCGCGCCATCCTATCTGCCTTGCCCCCACGTCTTCTTCCAGGAAAAGAAAGAGGAAGTATTCTCTGTGCCTTGCTCATTCCCCCTGTGTGCAAACCCAAACGAAAGGTTTACTTTGTCGTAGGTTGTTTTTGAAAAGCTGTGCAACAGCAAGAGACATGACAATAACAAAAGGGTTATCGTTTAGTGTCACCGCTACAGCCCTGTCCGAGCTCCTGCTTGCCCTGACTGGTCCACATTCTGCTTGATTGCCACTAAATCACCTTAGCCCTCTCCCAAGAACAAACACCCACAGCTGCCCATTATGAACACACACGCACACACACACACAGTAGGCCACTAAATCACTGAGAACAAATGTGACAGGATAGCTAATCTAACTGTAAACACATTTGCAGTTAATCCCGAAAAAAGAAAAAGCCCTTAGAAAATGCTTAGTAATGGGAAGAAAAAAAACCAAAGTCATCTCTGGAGACACGGAGAGCTTAATATCAAAGACTCACAAACACACCTACGCAAATGCACAAGGCTGCTTATTTAGAGGTCTGCTCCCTTATCACCAGCCCAGTTATCCAGTGGATTGAGCAGATATGGAGCTATTAGAGAAGCATATGCAGATGACCATGCAGTAGGTCCAAGGAAGATAAAAAAAACAAGATCAGTTATACCATCCTGGCAGTATTTGTACCATAGAAATAACAGGAGACAAGGTTTTATTTATTTACTTATTTTCAGCACTGATATTTTCCTTATAAACAATAAGAGTGGTCAGTAGGCACCTCATTTATGCTTATCAATACTCATGTTCAGTGTGGGAGAGAAAGGTGACTTCCTAAATAACTGATGAGATGATTTGTGATTATCAAATAAATCAAATGAAATGCTGCATAATGCTGGATTACTTTATACATTTCTATTCTATTGCATGAATGGAAATCCTTCTTTAATTCATATCTAACAAATTGGATGATACAAGTCGACGCTTTATACTGAGCATTTTCAGTCTGCAGAAGCATCAGTTTATAGTTTAATTGATTAAGTATGAGCAATTTAAGTTACCTTCTGAGAGCCGTTGTTTAATCAAAGTGCCAAACAGAGGAAGTCTTGCTGGACCAAATATCAAATCTCTGTTCAGGTTGGATACAGATACCTTTTTTTTATATAACATCATTTTGCATTGTTTTACTTGTGCATGTACATAGAACACCCGGCATGTGCATATGTATAGTATCTAACAAGATCTTTTTTTTTCATTCTGGTTAAAAAATACTCAATGGGTCCCATACATTTTTTAATACAAGTGCACAAAATGTCCTCAAGCCTGGACCTGGTATTAAGCACAATGTGAGTAAGTAGTTTTCTTTCAAGGCTACTTAGTATTTCAGTGGAGTTTTTTAAAACACTTCCCTGGGAACAGTCTGAATAGAGGGCAGGCTCGTGGGAGGAATGAGGAGATGGAAAATGACCAAGCAAGTAAACCAGAGAAGGTGTAGGATCAGATCAGACAGTTAAAAGCAGGTATTAGGGGCAGTTATAACATGAAATGGCTTCTGGCTTGTAGCTACTGAGAGACGATGAGTAAATAGCTCTGTCTATATTCATTTTTCTCAACCTGTTTCTTTTCAAATGCAGAAGCACATGGTCTTTTCCTTTGATCAACGTCATTTGCCAGAGATAAGAAAGGTTAAAGGGATCAGTGGTTTTACAGCTCACCCCTCTTCTCCAATACATGGGCTGTATATAACATCATCTTGACCTGATAAATCATAGCAAATTTAAAAGCTGTAATGACAAGGTTTATAGACCTTCACACATCGTCAAAGTAATACTTACGGATCACTGAAATTGCTTCTGTTAGACTCTGTAATTTGCCTCACTGTTCTTGAGATAAAGTTCAAAGTGAATCAAAACAAAGATGATATTTTGTATTTGAGCATTTGTTCAATCATCTGCAAGGAAATAAAGAAAAAGAAAAAAAAAACTGTTGCCCACGAAAGTAGAACACCTTTGAAGATTAAACTTGTCTCATCTAACAAGAAATCAAACATTTCTGAAGTTATTTCCAACTATAAACTAATTTTTTTGTGTTATGAATCTGATAGTTTTTCAAGCCTTGAGGATGATATTTCAGTGTGTCTGTTTGATGGTTTTGTGTAATAGCAGGAAAAGTTTATACAAAGTGCAGATATTTGCTTTCCTTTTGAAAGCCATGTTTCAGTGAGTGTGAGTGTGGGTGTAGAGCAGAACCCAGCAGAATATATCACTGAACTGAATACATCTGAAGTGTATTGGCCTATCATAGAAGTAATGCACAATGGCATGTGCATTTAAGAATTGTGTTGTTCAGGGCGTAATGCAGAAAAAGCTCCATGGGATTGGGTGGGAAACATATTACAGTTTGTCCAGTAGAACATCTCAAAATTGAAATTAGAGATAGATTTTTTTGGATATTCAGCAAGTGATATGACTTGTAAAACATTCTCTACCTTACCTCAACACCCACAAATTTTGAATAATTTTACATTATTTTCCTTTAAATATATCAGTAATTTGCTTACCAGGTAGCCTTGTTGTCAGAGATTAGAAATGTCGCTCGAGTCTGTATGTCCAATATGTTTGTCTGAGGCCAAAGTTTTGAGGACTTTTTTCTCTTTCAACATTACCTGGTAGTTTCATGATTTCCTTCCATTTTCATCCAAGGGTAGCAATTAGTCACATGACCTTTTGGAATGACCGAAAAATGTGCGCATTGTGGACAGAAACGTGTGATGTACAGGTGCCATGGTTATGGATTTGTACATCACTCCCACAGTAAATGAGATGAGGGAGACATGCTGCTCTGGAAGGTCAGTAAATCAAAGAAGACTGTCTCATTTACAGATCCTGCATACGTGCAGCTTTAGTTTAAACTCTTTCATGATGCGCTAGCGCTTATTTTTTTCTATACATACTTGCATGCACGGGTCTATTTTAGGGCCAGATTGCCCTTTTGTCTTTCACGTAATTAATTCACAGCAGCGCATGATGACACATACGTAAGTAGACTGATGAGAGAACACTCTTGAGGAATTCTAAGCAGCCACGAAAAAACTCTACTTCACACGTTTAATTAATAATTTGCAGCTTATTGTCATGAGAAGCACACTCAGTGCACATGTTCTGTCTTTAATTCTCTGGGGGAATAAAATTGGGATTTTAGTCATCAAGTCAAACAAGTTTATCTTGTTGAGAGCATTAATCTTACACCCACTGAGAAGCTGTTCCAGAGCTTTAAACTATAGTCTTCATTAGTCAATGGTACATAAACAGTAGCAATGTGAATTAAACATTGCATTTCTTTATTGACATATTTTGTTGTCTTGGCTGTATTGATGTTACCTAACTAAAACAGGGCCTAATCACATAAGAATCTTTATTTCTATATGATCACAATCTTTCATTCACCTAATTACTCTGCGGTCAGCCACTCTTTGCACTTAAATGGCACAAACTGCTATGTGGAACGTGACAGTTTGTTTGTCCCTTTGCCAGCGATCTTATAGCTGGCCTTATGTTGTGCTACCTTAGCTGTCTGTGACATCCTTCGCCTTCCCAGGTCTCAGTGATGTGTGGTTCTGCTTGGCTGTCTTGCACTGCAGCAACCCAGTCTCAAAACAAATAGTGCACTAGCTATGTTGGTCCACTGTGCAAAATATATTAAGTTTTTACTGCAAAGGTTGGAAAATTGTAAGATTTTTACCATTTTGTCCCTTATGTTGTCTTCTAGCTTGTATTCATATCATGAGTCAAGCTTACTTTGCAAAAGAAATATCGACCACCAAAACTACAGAGGAAGTTAGGTGGTGGTGTTGTAAGTTCCAAATCTCACCTAGGAAACAAATGTCTCATGTCCCTTCTAGCACAATTATGTTTTCTTACTTATTCCATTTTTCATTTTGTGTGCTACCCTTTCTCCTCCATTATATTTTCCATCCATCCATTTTCTATACCCACTAATTCCAATTCAGCTGTAGCCTTTACCAGCTGTCATTGGGCGAAAGGCAGGGTACACCACTGGATGAGTTGCCAGTCCATCACAGGGCCACACAGAGACAAACCAGACACACAACCGTGCCCACTCACTCCCAGGGACAATCTAGAATCACCTATTAACCTAACATGTATGTTTGTGGAAGGAGCGAGGAAGCTGTGTCCCCAGAGAGAACCCACTCATACACGGAGAGAAAATGAAAACAAAAAAGCAACTGGTCCTGACAACATCCCCAGATGTGCTTTGATAGTCTGCTCTTCAGAGCTGGCTGAGGTCATGTGTGCCTACTTGCTACAAGCCCACCACCACGGTGCCCCTCCCCAGGAAAAAAAAAACATAACCTGTTTGAATGATTATTGCCCTATTGCACTCACCTCAATTGTAATGAAGTGTTTTGAGAGGATAGTCATGTCTCACATCAAAGCGGCCATCCCAGACACACTAGATACCCTGCAATTCATATATATCATCATATCATTTCAGTGATGATTATGCTGTTAATGCAGCCATTCACACAGCCCTTTCACACCTCAAAAACAAAAACACCGTATGTTTAAATGCAGTTTACAGACATCACAAAATGCGATGATCTGTCTCAATGCTCTTTCATAACTTGACCTGCACATTTGCAAATTTGAACATTTAAACACACATCATCTCAATGCTGCATCTGCACATACCTGAGACAATGTGACATTTGCACACATCTTTGCATGATTACGCAATATAAAACAATATTCGCACATATCTTTGCATGCTTATTTATTTAATTTTTAGTATTTCTGAAAATTCAGACAAGTAGAACCACTCCTTAATGCCACAAGACACACTGCAAGCTGCACAGGGACACATATACAAACAAATATGAAAAAGAAAGGATAAAAAAAAAACAGACCAGAGAGAAGCAGATGTATAGATACATATTGAGATAAGATGAAACAGGTGCTCACATAATATGAGCCGTCAACTTGGCTATGTTAGCACACAGCTTTTAGATATGAAAAACACAACATTAATAGCTTGAAAGAAATTGCATTTAGTCATTCAGATGGTCACTTTTTCGTTTATGTGTCCAACGACTTCATTCACATGTACCTGTTAAAGTGGCAGACAGACTTTTTTTTTGTTTTTTTTTTAAATCAGAAATTGGTACTGTACACTGCCAGAGCCATGGTGTTGACAGCTTTTCACTCCCACACTATATCCTCTTACATTTAGAAAAAAACATCACAAAAATGTTGAAAATGATTAAAAACCTTGAGTTTTCTGTCTTTAGTATAAAATTGTCTTTATTCTTATGGAGGGAATGCATGTGGTGTCACCAGACATGCAACTGTGCTCAAGTGACGCCTTGTACTTGGACCTTTCGACCATCTGAAAAAAACAAAAGCACAAAACACATCTAAATTAGTGAGAGACTGTTGTGCAATGGACTGCAGTAGCGGATTCAGAAAGAAAGTCTGAGTTTTCTAAAAATTCTAAAACGAAAAGAGAGCCAAATAGATTTCTGCCAAGACACAAGCGGAATCCAGGCAGTGGATACTTTGTGTCTAGCACAATATGAAAGCCTTAGACCCGAGAAACTACCATTCCATTTAGTCTGTAACTGCAATTTTTTATTTTTTATTTGAATGGATGAAAAGTTTAATAACCCTCCGGTTGATCTGCATTTCGGAAAGCGGGTCAGATATTTTCTAGTGGAGACAACTTAGAACCTCCCCAGGTTTACAAGGTAAACATTTTGCCAGTGTTATAAACTGAGGGTCTAACAGAGGAAAACTCAACAAGGCCTTTTCATACATGCCTTTCAAGCAAGGACTGATGCGCCTTTGTTGTGCATCGGTGTCATGTGTAAAGGTACCGAGACATAATGGCCAGTTGAAGTTGATGCTCTGCTGATGCGTCTCTGGGCTGGCTTGGCAGGCAGTACAAGAGGTAAAATGGGACGTATCACTGCATGCCTAAACACGTCAAGCCAGCATAGCACAACTTGCCCTACTAACTAACAGCGCTTTTGTCACTAAGCTGATCCCACAATGCTTAAAGTGTGTAAACACACACCAACGTGAGGCTGAGACCCCCTGTCAGGCATGTGTGAATTACAGCAGCGAGCCGTAAGCGATATGTAAAAAGAAAAACAACCCGCCCGTGTAGAACCAGAATGTTGATTTGAGTCTTCATTGCCTTAATTTCGCTGACAGACATTGAGATGTTTACAAGCCTTCAGGCTTTGCTTTATAAAATTTTCTTGACATAGAAATTTGATGCATAAACAGAAAACCCAACTTCTGGCCAGATTTCAGTCCATGATCCACATATTTTTGAAAGGTTGAAAAGATCTGTGACAAGCCCAGCAGTCTTAAACTTTGAAATATTCCTTTTTTTATACTCCCAATCCCACATGTGGCAGCGTCAGTTAAGATGAATGTTTTGCCTATTATAGACCCTTTAGGCGTGTCAGTATAGAACAATGACATGGGTGCATGTCCTCCATAGTTATACATCACCACACACAAATCTTGGTGCATCAATATTAGTGATCATCTTTTTGAAAAAAAAAAAAGTGGCTCAGTTTGAGCCATTCCAGTAAGTTGTCTCTGAACGTGAGCAGCTCTCAAACTCAGAAGGAGGCCAAAAAAAACCCCACAGAGTGTAATCTGTAATGTCATATCAAAGCACACCCTTGAGCAGCTCCCTTGAAAATGAATGAGGCTAATAACTTTGTGGACACATGCTCTGCTAAACTTTGGACTGAGTTAGTTAGATACGTTTTTATCTTCTTCCTGTTTTGTTTTTTTTTTGTTTCTACACTTTAATCCACTCTTCTATTTTTGTATCAGCTCTTGACCATATAGGCCATGACACTGAATGATTTAGTAACTTAAAAATGTTCAACTATAAGATAAATTTTAAAAGTTAGTGTTGCAGGAGCTCTATAAAATCAGCTGTGTACTATCAGCTGAGATGCGCGGTTCAGATACTTTTGGGACAGACTGAATTGTTGTTATTGTATTATCTATCACTTTCTACCACTATATGGGAAGTGAGCCATTATAGTGTCTACTCTGCCCTGAAGCCAACAAAAGAAGAAGAGAAAACAGAAGTTGGCGTTGGCAGTAGCTTTCAAACAAACAAATGGCAAACAGGAGCTTCCAACATTGTTGAAGTTACTGTGCTTTCCACAAACTTTACTCGTCTCTGTGCTTTACAGTTCTGACAGGCACCTTGTCTTATGTTTCTCTAATGTTTCCATTTTACCACGTTTGTGTTAAAAACCATCATGCGTAAGAGTAGCCGTGTTATTACAACCAGTCCGCACATTGTCTGGAGTGGCATCACATCAGTGCATACTCTCATCCTCAATTGTTGGTCGTTAATTGCTATTTTCTTGTCATCGTGATGACTTTTGTTGTAAAGATGTAAATGGTCTATAACGATTTGACAGAAACAGAGCCAATGAAGAGGAGTCCCCCGCCTTATTGTTATCCAGAAAGGTGTAAAAAAGGAAAAAAAATATATACAGATTTCTAAAAAAACTGAATTAATTTTTAAACTTAAACCTTATCTGGTTCTCTCTTCCCATTGTGGTGACAATTTTTGAAGCTTAAAGTCACAAAATCTTTTTATAAAGGCATGTTAAACATGTTGACAGTTCGGGTTCATCCCTTGACTGGGATGTCTCATTATGTTTTAATTATTCAGAAGTCAGTGTTTAGTGGTGTCACCAAAAAAAAAAAAAGAAAGGAAAAAGAAAGAACGAAGACATTCTTCAGTACAAACAATGGACTGTAAATTTGAAAAATGGGTAAAGAAACAGAATTCTTTTTTTTTTTAAAACTGAAAGAACTGACAAAACTGAAGAGCTATTGTTCAAGACCACCTTAAAATATTACAATAAACAGGCTCCTTGAAAGCAAAATGTAAAGAAACGAGGAGTGGCAAAAGACTTTTGTAGTACCTGTGAGTTAAATTCCACGTTGAAGTATTTTAAGGTCCACAGTTATTCACCTTAACCAACTCTCTTCTACCTTTATAAAAAACAAAACAAAACAAAAAAGCTAAACCCTGGAATTGTTTATTAAGAAATAGGCTACAAGCAAGCAAATCTAAATGAACACAAAAAAGTAACATCGCTGGTTACATGCAGATGCAACTGTCATTTAGATATGCAAATGCCTGTGCGAACAAAGTCTCTGAAACCGACAGACCGCAACAATAGGCCTCAAATAATGGAAATGTGTTCAAAGCCTTTTTGATATTTGTTCATAGATTTAATTTGCTATTCCTCTTTGGATTTATTAATTGCTGCATTTGGTGTGCACAGAGGCTTTGTTATTGTTGTTGTCCTTTGGCTGTTTGTCTGGACCAATTACGGCTGATCCTCCAGGGAGTGGACTGGACTCTTCAGATGTCTGCTGTAATGTATTGATTCCTTTCATCTCTGGTTGCTCTGTGTGTGCGTGTGTGTCTGTTCACATGTGCCTGTGTGTGTATGAGGGCACGTTTGTCAAAGACAGATGGGGGTGGGTGCCTGTGTCTGTGTGGGAAATGAGTCGATCTCATTTACACTAGTCTTCTCACCCGACAAGGGAGGGCAAGCGTCTTGCTCATGCATTTGTTGCTTATTTCCTTCCTCTTCCTTTCTCAGCTTCCTCAAATATGCACATCACATTCTGTCAGTATCATTATCTGATGCAAAGAGTCAGACTTTTGTCAAATATTCCATTGGGTGCTATCTTTACACTACAACTGCCTATCTTTGTCGATCTTTCCCTGTCGACCAATTCACTGCCAATTTCTGTCTTTAGCTGTTTTATACCATTCTGTCCATTTTCATTCCGCTATCATTCACTCTGAATCGGTTTTAATGTCTTTCTCATTCACGCTTTGTCCAAAGCTGCACTCTATCTCCATCTCTTCTTGTTTCTTTCACTGTCTATCAGCATGCATTCACTTATCAAAATGGTGAGCTGTAAGAGAAAAAGATTAACCCAATCAAAGGCATTGCTGTGCATCAGGGCATAGGAACTCTTCATGGGGGTATAATCAAAGATTTTTCACCATTAAAGTTAACATTTATCAAATTCTTATTTTAGTGTCAATATCTAGATAACGTGACTCGGTGGAGATTGAATGTCATTATTTTGTCAGATATCATAATGGCTGCCAGTAGTGCAGGACACACTTGCCAGCTTGTAAGGAATTACCGCGCTTCTTTCACAGCAGTTCATTTATTTTGTTTACACAGACATGAATAAAAAAATTAAATCAGGACAGTTGACTTTTATGAGAATGAAAAGTCTGAATTCAGAGATCAGAGTAAGATGTTAGGAGAGGAAAACCTATACTACATACTATACTAATACTTGGCAAGTTTTAGGCATTCAAAATAGATATTTTCACACCAATTATAAAGTCATAAATCTCCATTTTCTAACTGTGTTTAGGACTTCCAACCCTCCTGAAAACAGCCCATAATGTGGTGTATGCATGAATGAAACCTCATAAGTGCATAATGCATGAATATGATGACTTCTGTTTTTTGTCAATTCCAGAATTCATCAAAATGACCAAGCACATAAATACTATGATATCAATTAATAAAAGTTAATGTGACTATTGTCCTAATATGCTGATCATTTAACAATCTCATGGTGTTACTAAGCAATTTATGAAATATATAGATTGAGGTAGTATTATCATTATCTACGATAGATTATTTTTTATCTTTTTACAGAAGACTGGAAGATGTATTATTAATATTCACCTTAGAATAGACATTACTATTCCCAGATGTATGCAATGACAGTACAGCTGTATATTATATTGTCCCACAGGGTAGAGCAGATTGCTCATTTAAGGCAAAAGGTAGGTGAATGGAGAAATGAGAGGATGAGAAGGGGATCATTGCAAGTCTCTCCAGACTCAGAGTGCAGTGATTAAGTCTTTTTTCTGTCAGCATGGAGACAATCTGCAGGGAAGGATAGTTCTACTAGTAGAAAGAGAGAAGGAGAAGCAAATGGATCATAAAAGACTACTAATACTTGAATAGAAACTAGTATCTTTCTTTGACATACATACATGCATACACACATTAAGAAGAACTTCAGTAGAATTTAATACAAATGGTAATGCAAATGGTTCTCAAAGCTCACATAGCCTTGTTGTAATGACTTTATCGCAGTAACTGCTGTTGAGAGGACTGCCTTGATATATTCTGAAGCTCTGTGAGCCTGAAAAAAGTTTGATGACTTCTTGTAATTACACAGTTTGGCCAGTAGAAGCGAAGGTTATCTTTTATGGCAGCACGTGCTTGTAGCGCAAGGCTTGACGTTACAAAATCCGCCCATAACATACGGCGTCATTGTAAATGTCACCAATCTCCCTCAAATAACAGTGTGGAGGTTGGAATTGAATGATTGAGGTTAACATAATTTGTGGGGAAAATCTGGCTGTCAGGTGGGCTGCAGGGAGGCGCAGACAACCTATAATGGAAACCGAAGCAACTGTTTGTTACTAGGCATGGAGACAGATCAATTTAGGTACAAGAGAGAGTATTTGCACTGAAAGAGTAAATGGGTTAAGATGATAAGCAGACTGACCAGCTATTTTTTTCTTCTTCTGTCAAATGGCGGATATATTGCTAGCTGTGAACATTCTTGGCCATAAACCTTAATGTGTTCTTGTGCGAGCTGAAAAAAGGAGATTAAATGAAAGTTTTTGGGGTTGCCAATTATTCTTTCCAACATGGAATTATCCCGTGATGAGTTTCAGAAAACATAATGTGCTGTTTAGCTAGCTAAATAACATTTGGGTGAAATAAAAAGATAAATAAAGAAAAATCGCTGACTCAATCTGAATCTGGTGGGAAAAAAGCCATGTTTTGTAGCATTTTCAAACTGTTTTAGAGTCAAATGAAATGGCAAACTTCAACTTGACACCACCTCATAACACGGAGAACCCTGTCAGGTCCAGGAGTAATTGTTGAACCAAAATTTCTGGCAAAGTGATCATAGATGGAGCCTATAATGTGTTTGAATTTGTCAGTAGTGCCGATTCAATCAATACAAATGAATTATAATCCAATTATATCAATCTATTTCTACCCAATTCAGTCCAATTCATGGTAGTTATATGAATTTAACAGTAAATTGTAAAAAAGTTTAGATCTTCATTTCAATTCAATCCCCCATCCGATCAGCGCAGCCAGTGATGTTCAAGAGAAATAACTTCCTTTTAACAGAAAGAAACTTCTTGCAGATTAGATTCAAGAAGGGCAGTCATTTGCATCGACTGACTGTGGGTGAGAGAAAAGGACGGTGACAAACATAACCACTAGCCAAATACACCCTCTGTGTGAAAAAAAAATAAAATAACACAAAGAGGATGACAACAAATATAGCATATGCATACAGGGAGAGAAAAGAGAACAGGGTGAGTAGAGATGCTCCAAATGGGAGGTGACCTAGTTGCCAGGGCCTACAGTGCATAACAAAAGGTATAGCTCAAGGTCACCTGAGCCCTAATATTAGGCTTTCTCAAAAAAGGAAAGTTTTAAGCCTGTGATAAAAGGTAGAAAGGCTGTTTGCCTGCTAAACCCATATTGGGAGCAAGTTCACAAAAGAATGGCCATATAACCGAGGGCTCTGCCTCCCATTCTGCTTTTGGAGACTAAGAACCAGAAGTACAACTACAGTCTAAGAGCAAAGTGCTCTGTTGGGAAAATATTTAACAATGAGGTCTTTAGGCTTCAGTGGCGCTTGGACATTAAAAACTTTATATGTGAAGAGAATATATATTTTTTTTTATTCTATTACAGGGAGCCAGTGAAAGAAAGCTAAGAAATGTGAGCATTTTGAATTAGCTGGAGACTGGGACAGCCCAAGAATAAAGAATTAGAGTAGCCCAATATTGAGTAGTTTTCCTGCATCACTCCAGGATAGGATGTTCCTAATTCTGGCAATACTATGTAGGTAAATACGGAAGCCCTAAAGGGTCATACATACAAACATTTTACTCCATCCGTTTTCCCATGATAACGAGATACTTTTCCTCCGTTTTCTGGTGATAACGAAATATTTTTCCTCCGTTTTCCCGTGACAACGAAATAATTAAATTAAATTAAAACAAAACGATAGTTTAGAAGTCGGAGGAGCAGAAGACTATCGTTTTGTTTTCTTGAGCTCTCAAATTAATTATCTCATTATCACGGGAAAACGGATGGAATAAAATGTATGTATGTATGACCCTTTAGGGCTTCCGCAGATAAAAGAACACAGTCCGAAATTTGTTTTATGTTCGACTTCAAGGACAAATCCTTGTCAAAAATTATTCTCAGGGGCACCACAGTACTTGAAGCCAAGGCAGTCTCTTCCAGAGTAATAATACTGTTAGATTATGTCTTCCTGAGGCCCTCAGGTACGAAGATAGCAACATTAGTCTTTTCTGAATGTAGAAGCAAGAAGAAGAATTAATAGTCATCTATATCTAGATGTTTTTAAGGCATGCTTCTGGTCTGATCAGCTGATTAATTTCATCTGGCTTAAAAGAAGTATATATAGTGCTGTCTAACTTTTGCACCTCATGAAGGCATGCACAAAGTCAAAAGTATTTTGTTGAGGGTTTAATATTACCTTTAACTATACATATTTATGCAATGTGCTTTTACACAGTTGATACGCTCCTTTTTGAGGGAACAAGCATTGTTTCAGACACAGGGAGATAGGGAGGAGTTTTCCCACACAGGGAGAAGACATCTGAATGGAGCAGAGATGGAGTATGAGGCTGATATCGGACCAAGGAGCAATCAGGGAAAGCCAAGTCTAAATCACGGCTTCTCCCCAACTTTTGGATCAATAATTTTTACATCATATATTTATGGAAATATAAAAGTTTATTTTACAAAAGAGTGGTAATCTTTTTCTGATCAGACTACCTGGCAGAGAGAGGTCCACAGTGCTGCGTAACTTGAACCTAGAGTTATCTTCTCTCAGACAAACAAACACGTCAATTGATGCAAGCACAGAATCCCATAGAACTCAACTCATAATTGACCAGATTGTGTTCATTCTTATGCACAGGTAGAGGGAATAGAGTTCACGTGAAATTTAAAAAAACAAATTGATTAATAAAACTGCTACATTTTCCAACCATCCTTACCATGTGGTAAGCTCTCAGTGTCCAAAATACACAGCCTTCTCTGCTATACATTTAAAAGATGCATTATTCTTTGTTGGTATTGCACAAGTGACATAAGGTCCTTTCAGACAAGCACTTCTTTCCATTAACCTGACAGCAACTGATGGTGTTGGTCTCCCCTGGTCCCTTAGTCTTACTCAGATTTGCAACGTCAAATCTACTAGCATTCAACACAGCACAAGTCTGAACTGCTTGCCATCATATTTCAAGGATTGGCCCACACAGTAGTGTGGGCGTAACTATAGCATGGCTTTAGGATTCAAAGGATTACATGATGAAACACACAAACAACTTTCCCATTTTCCACATATACAGAATATACCCTGATACACAATATACATATCTCTGTGTATAGGTCTGTCTTCTAGTTTTTCCCTTCTGCGTTTCTAATTAGTTGGACCATTGCGAGATGAGTGGTTGGCCTTTTCTCTTATAGCAGATAATGACTTTTAAGTGCTAAACTCCCTGAACCGAGTGCTTTCTCTGTCATGATCCCCATCACCTCACACATTATATAATTTACGGCAGCTATTTCAATCAGTCACCACCCGTTGTAGCATATTTGCCATAACCATGACACTTTCACAACCATGGAGCCGAAGAACAGCCTAAGACAGATAAAATTGCAATATTCCCGTCAAACATTTTCCTTCTGCACTTGACTTGTGGCCTCGTCGTAGGTTCTTTTGTTACTTAGGTAAAGATGAGCAGTAATCAACTGTATTTACTACGAATAGAAAAACAGTCAAAAGTTGTGACACAAGCAATTCATTTTGGTTGAGTAGGTGTGTCTATGTTCTCAACATTGACACATTGACAACTTATGAGGCAAAGGCATTCTTTAAATTCTTTAAAAAGAGGAGTTTCTCCTTTATGTTTGTGGTGCTAAACCTATATCATATAATATCTAATAACCAGAGGTTAACTGAGATATGACCAACTTCAGAGCCAGTCAGGTTCTGGCTTAAGTGAACCAGCTTCATGATACTGAAAATCCAGAGCTGAAGTCCCAGGTCGAAACGTCAAGTATGTTTGTTGACATGGCTGAAATGAATTGCTGAAGTTTAGATTAGTCAACCTTGTCGCAAAACTTTGTGTGCTGCCTTTCTACTTTTCAATATTCAACAAATAACTTAATGAAATGCATGTTTTGCCATTTCTTCTATCTCCACCCCACGTTTGACTTCTATCTTCACAAAGAAGTTATTCTTGTTTTGTCAAGAGCTTGTATAAGGTGAGGGGGGCATATTTTTGGTTTCTAAAGATAGTGGTTACGAGATGGTTTTATTGCTGCTGTTGCTGCATTCACAGTAATTTCTCAGAGCCGCCTTAAAAATCAGCCTTTTTGTACAACTGCTTTGTTTCATTATGTTTTAAAGGCAAGAATGAAAAGAGAGCGAATCAAACACCTTGGAGCACAACTTGTTTCTCAGCATTAACAGTGAAAAGGGTTTTGAGGCAAAGCAAAGCACTATTTTTAGAGTGCAATTAGGGAGACTTTAAACACTTCTGACTGCTCACACACAATTCGTGTTTGTATGCGAGTATGCTTTTCAGCACCGCAAGAAAATCTGCAGATAAGTTGTAACCCGCCCTGCTTTTTATTCATGTTGTATGGCCATATGCATTTTTACATTCACAGATGTTTCTCACATATATATGTTGTTTTCATACAGTATGTCATCCTCATATGTTCTTGGATTTTGCTGAGATTTTGCAAGGATGGTACTGGAGCTTGTCATGTTTTCCAATTCAGCATCAGGCCTTTAAGAGGAAAGAGAGGGAGCAGATGGAGGAATACAAAATTAGGCTTTGGTGAAGAACCAAGGTAAAAATGACAGGGTTGCCCTTGATGAATGGAGATCAGCCTTTATTGCCAGCAAAACCCATGTTCCAATAAATGTAAGCAATAATGGGGAAAAATAACTCCATAAATCACACATTTGTTGTTGTGACTGTTGTGAGCTAATTTCTCTCTCAATATCCCTCCAGCTTGTCCAGTGCTTCATTTAATGACAACCAAAATATCGCATGTGTGATGGTGAAGAGGGTAGAAACAGTGGTGAGCAATGAGAGAGAAGTGACGACATTTCTTCACACAACAAACAGCCCAGCAGATATATCAAGCTATCATGGATTTTGGCTCTCGTAAGCCCCCAGAGTGCCTTGACTGCCCTATTCAACAAGGTCAGGTTGTCTTCTGATTATTTCTAACTCTCCTCATGTCCCACTGTGCAGCATCTCCCCTCAGCAGAGGGATGCATGGCAGTTACAAAGCACCACTGAGACAAAGTCAGTTACTTGGATGAGTCAGTCTCTCCAGAGTGTCTATTTTGGCTGTCAGTTTAAGTCACGATAGTACAATTTGAGCATTGAGTTCCACCACTGCATAGTGTCATTCGGTGATCAGTTTTGAAGTCCAATCAACCAAAGGGCATTTGTACCACTGTAACTCTACTATTTGATGTCACATAGAGGACAGACTGTGGGTCTATTTCTTTATAAAAGATTGTTTCATCAAGTCTGCTTCATAGCATGTAATCTCTTTATTGGTAACAAATAAGAAAAGTGCAGGAACTGAAAAAAAAAACAAAAAACATAATAAACAGAGAAAAAAAATACAAAACGGGCATTTCCCCTGGTTCATTACTAAACCAATGGGCTTGGTTGATAAAAGGTCTCAGCTACCAAAAGAAGCAAACTTTAGTAGTTATTGTGGTAAGGAACATGCTTTGCTGAATAAAATGCTACTATTATTCACTATTTAAGAATCTAGCCCAGGCTGGTTTCAAATAGATATGTAAATAATAATGATTACTTAACACTGTATTATGATCTGGAATCTTATAACCAGTTGATATTATGTGCTGGTATCACAGAAAACACCAAGCTTCTCTTATATTAAATTAGCCACCAAGGTGACAAATCCAATCCTCGGCAGTGGAGACAACACCATTGCTTCTGTGAAAAGGGTCCAAGACTCATTCTGTTGATTTCATTTAGAAGAGAATGCAGTTTGCCCAAACAGTATCTTTTTTCCTAAATGCAGCCCTGTGTTCTCACAGGACCTCGACCTAACGGAATTGTTTTTTGGTTTCTTTTAGATACCATTAGCCATACCCAGGCTAAACGTAAAAGTAGAAATAATGTGCTTGAACTTGCCGACACAGTGATTGAAAATCAAATTAACAACAAAAGCAGTTATCACTCAAAAAGGATCCTTGAGGTATACATTTACCCATTTTGCTTTGATTTGGCAACACTGTCTTGAATAATGTAATGATTTCACTAATGAGGAGAAATTTGATACAGCCATTTGGTGACCATGAAACTGATTTTCCCTCAAAAGCACTACATCTGATTAACCTTTTTCTGTTATCCCTAAATTATAGGAAATATGTCCACTGAGGTTCCATCCAGCTGGAGTCTATCCCAGCTGCCACTGGGTGAGAGGCAGGGTACACCTTCGGACAGGTTGACAGTCAATCACGAGGCCACACAGAGACAAACACACTCACACTTACTCCCACGGTCAATTCAGAATCACCAGTTAATCTAACATGTATGTTTTTTAAGGACGGTGGAAGGAAGCTGGAGTACCCGGAGAGAACCCTCGCATGCACCGCGACAACATGTAAACCCCACACAAAAAGGACCCAACCGGGAATCAAATCGGGAACCATCTTGCTGTTAGGCAACAATGCTAACCACCGTGCAAATCCCCATCGAGGTTCCATTCCATAGAAATGAGAGCAGTCTTTTCCTTGCATTTTGTTTGTGGGATCAATATATGTGGGCCATATTGTCTATATATTTTATGCACCATGAAGTACCATTTAGTGGGTACTCAAATAGCCTAGAGCAATCATCTTTTAATTAACTGTATGCTAAAACCAGTAGCAAATCAGCCATCAATCCCCACATCTGGTTCAGAGAAAACAGGCATCAGGACAATCTGATTGCAAGGTGCACTAGCTTAGAATATTAATGTGAAGAATTGTTCATATTAATACCAATCCCAGAACGAAGAAGTGAACAGATGTATTTCCCATGTTATGCTCTGATTAGCATTAGTTAACATAATGGGGTGTTGAATTCTCATTACATTCAGACAGCTTGAGAGCATCTTTTAAATTCTTGCACATTATCACATTTCTGCTTCCATCACTGCTTTGTCCTTTATTTCCCATCTCCCTCACTTCCTCCAAAGCTTTTCCCTCATAGCTGTATTTGAAGCTTCTTTGCGATTCTATTGCTCCTTCCTTCTCTCCTCCATCTATGACAGTTTATGCTGAGAACTCTGCTGTGGAACAACTACATAACAAAGCAACCAGGGGACGCTGAAAGAAAGAAGGGGGGGGGGGGGGGGGGGGGGGGGGGCATAAGTAGCAGTGTTGTAATAAAGCTGTCTTTCTTTTATGGCTTCATCTCATTTCTATGCTCTTGTCCTTCACTAATGATAGTATAGTCTGGTATTAAATGAGAGATTCTTCGCCAGGGTACTATAACACCACAAGTATCTGTTCATTGCTTTCAACATGATGGAGCTTGCCGTAATGTTGAGGTAGTGATACACCAATGCAATAAATATTTTGAATCCTTGTATCTGATAGGTGGCGTATCCATCTAAGAAAGAATGATAATGCTATGGAAGGTGTGCAGGATTTTTACGTCCCAAACATCTCTGAGTGGGCAGCTAGTATACTTCACAGATTATAGGTGGAGTAACTCATTCTCGAGAAAGACTTTTAAACTCAGCAGCCAAACAAAGGCACTCCTCGCCTCGGTGCTCTTTCAGAAAACCAATCCCCAGCTTCATGAATGTACATTGCCAAGACAGCAACACACCTACAACAGAGCTAATTCACCTAAAGGCAATAAAAGTAAATATCGCTGTTACAGAGATATATATTATATTCACTCCAGTAAGTTTTACTCTTGCACTTGTCACACACCAGATTTTTGTGGGTCACCTGTTCAATGTTACTCATTGTATACCACCCTCTGTAAATATTCTACCAAGGTTCCTTTATGCTTTGCCAGATCCTCGTCCTTGTTTGTCATTGTATGTCTCAGCGTCCACGCCAAGTCTGTTATTTTGCTGCTGTTTTTTGCCTCTTGTTTTTGGACTACCTACAATGAGATGGAGTTTTTGTTTGTTTTGTTCTGCATTCGAGTCCTTATCTCCTCGCTACCTTGTGACACACATGGTAGACATTGTGAAATGGTTTATTTTAAGGTTAGATGTTTTCCTAATCCTAAAAAAAAAAAATGTTTTCATGGCCAAACATAACTAGGTGGTTGGGGAAGACGGGCAAAACAGACAAAAACCATGTGAAGCAAATATATAAACTTTTGTGCATTAATGGAAGTTTTTTGTGTGCGTTTGTTTTGTTTTACCAAATATTTTCATTCATGTCGCGCACTGTTGAATGCAAGGAGGAAGCAGTAGTACAGAGGAGAAATAACCCATTCAAAGGGAGAACCTCATTGCTCTGCAGCTACAGTATTAACTAATACACCACCACGCAGCCACTTAATTCATATCTTTAAACTGCTTCATTGAACTTAAATTAAATTTGTTTTCTGTCTCTATAAAATCGCCCTGAGGTGACCTTTGTTGTCAACTGGCGTTATAAGAAAGGGAATTTTATCAAATTCTTACACGAATAAATAGATAAATAAAAATGTAACCTACCCTTCATAAAAATTCATAGAGCTGTCATTTGCACATAGTCAGCACTCAAGCATGAACGTCCCCTGTTGCTGGTTGGCTGGAATAGAATCTTTTTTCCCCATTTACAGAGGGCAAACAAAAACAGCCATGATGAATCTTCATGAGCTATATGTTGGATTTGAGAGGATAGATAGATAGATAGATAGATAGATAGATAGATAGATAGATAGATAGATAGATAGATAGATAGATAGATAGATAGATAGATAGATAGATAGATAGATAGATAGATAGATAGATAGATAGATAGATAGATAGATAGATAGATAGATAGATAGATAGATAGATAGATAGATAGATAGATAGATAGATAGATAGATAGATAGATAGATAGATAGATAGATAGATAGATAGATAGATAGATAGATAGATAGATAGATAGATAGATAGATAGATAGATAGATAGATAGATAGATAGATAGATAGATAGATAGATAGATAGATAGATGAGATAGATAGCATGAATTATAAAGGCTTCCGCATTGATTCCTGGAAAGCACTTTGATGATAAAGTGCTCTATAAACACATGTATTTCTGTAACGTGTTTCTCATCAGAGATCATCTCTCACAAACAAATTTGTACTTTTTTTTACGTTTTTTTCAGTGTGTTTTGGCAACGATGGCCACCTGAGCTGCTTCAGGGCAGCCTAAGCTGCAACAATAACCTGATGATGATATCCATATGTTGGATGGTTTTGCTTCAAAGCTATGGTTGTTCATTCTGTCCAACATTTGTTGATGGCTTGTTCATAGTTTTCTTTCTTGGTCTGTTTCAATCCCTGTTTCCCTTTATTCCACTCAATCCCCTCTCTTAAGTCAACATGTTAACAATGAGCTATGATAGGGAAGAGGAGAGGAGGAGATATATATATATATATAAATAAATAAATAGGTCAGACGATTAGGATATGTTCCTTTCATCTCAGTATCATTTAAGTTTCTCTAATTAAATCCCAGCAGGCTGAAACAACTCTGAACAACAAGGCAAACAATGACACGCTTGCCCACAGGCCAGTGCAAGCACTCACTCCACATGCAACCACAGACCACACGCTGACTTCAGTGTTATATCCTTCACACGCTGACTTCAGTGTTATATCCTTCTCAGGCTGAAAGATATTTCTCTCACAAAAAAAGTTTTGTAAACAGGATAGACTAAAAACACGTCGCCCCAAGGCAGCAGTTGTGCCATCTCTAACATAATTTGGGGTTTATGTTGGTTCACAACAAAGAGTGACAGAATTCCAACTGTAGAATACACTGAGATCAGCTCAACAGAGTGAGGTGGTGTTTGATTTAGATAAAAAATTGTTCTTGAAATGCCTTCTTGCTGTGTCACACTAAAATTAAAAGAATATATCTTCATAGAAGTGGTGTAAACTGCTTGTTGTGATTAGACCGTGCGTGGATACAAGGCAAGATGATTCAGCAAATACCGCCCCGTAACTATGGGATTTCTGAAGCTGATTCAGTGTTATTCATCACGCTTAGAAACTTAATCTTAACGTGCTTTGAAATGATTATGAGTACTGTTAAATGCATTTCATGCCGCTGTGTGCAAATCACATCCCCTGTCTTGTGAACACAAGTCAGAGAAAAATAATCCACTGTGAACAGAGCATTTTCCTTTTTTGTCAATGTTTTCCCAACTTAACAGTCGTGCTCTTATTCAGCTTCATCAAATCAAGCACTTGTTTGTTGACACAGTACTGCAGTATGTTTTTGAAGCTCACGTCTTAAAAAAAGATGGTGCAATTAAAACCAAAATGCCTCCTAGGCTAACCGCCTCAAAGTGCACACACACTGCATAAAAACACTTTCAACAACTCTTAGGTTGCAAAATAAGAGGTTTACTTCAACATCTGTGTCCCACAAGACAATGACGGTCCTTGCAACAATCATAGAATCTAATGGCATTCCTAAATTGGTCACAGGATGACTTTCCACAGAGGAGGAATTGTAACACTGTAAGTAAAATATCAGTTACCCCCCCCACCTCTGCAGTTGCCAGTATGTCTTGTCCTTACAGTGAGGGTTCAGCTATGTTTTTCCGAAGAGATGTTGCATATAATCTTGTCTCGTCTCACTTGCAGTGTTAGAAAGCATTTCCAAGCTCTTAATTAGTCCTAAAAGTCCATATTGAGACGTAGTAGGTAACAACAGTTCAGTTAAAGAACAAAGAAAACATCTGCAATTTTGCAGTACATAAAATGCACATCACACGTATATCCATTACCAGGTTTGAAGCTATTTAAACTAGGTCGCGTGGTGTCATGAGCTATGATGCATGTAGAAAAATAATGGAGCAGACTATTAGTCACTAGCTAGAAGCAAAAGTTCCAGGAATAAGCTAATTGAACTGGCTATATATGAGAGAAAGATGGAGAGCCCTTCAGGAATTCTTTTCAACTTGGTTGTTGTATTTAATGTATGTTGCAATAATTTACATCAGTGATAACTGGAAATGTCTCTAGAAGGGAGAAAATCTGATTAAATTCAATTCAGTTTTATTTATATAGCGCCAAATTACAACAAATGTCATCTCAAGGCACTTCAATAATATAGTCCAATTCAAGCCAATAAGAGTTCAATTCATTGTAATCATAATCCAATCAAATCCAATGAATTACATTCAAAATTAATCCAATTAATTCATACAGAGTCAATCCAAAAACAATTTCCTAGCTAAGGAAACCAACAGATTGCACCAAAACTTCTCTTCAGTCCAATCTCCTGTCCTGAGCATGCCTGAGGCGACTGTGGAGAGGAACGACTTTTAAAAGGAAGAAACCTCTGGCAGAACCAGACTCAGAAAGAGTGGCCATCCGCCTCAGCCAGGTGAGGTTTGAGAGGACAGAAGAGAGGAAACAACAAACACTGTAACACCGTCCAAAGGATACCTGTTAAGACAACAATAATGCCAAATGTACATAATGTCATTTGAGAAATTTAACAGTGGGAAACAGAGAGCAAAGTGAGGACAGGTGTGACATAAGAAGCTCCCAAGCAGTCTAGGCCTATAGCAGCTTAACTATGGGACGTTTCAGGATCACCTGAGCCATCCCCAACTATAAGCTTTATCAAAAAGGAAAGTTTTAAGCCTAATCTTAAAGGTAGAGAGGTTCCCGAACATTTACTGGCAGCTCGTTCCACAAGAGAGGGGCCCGATCCTTTAATGTGTTTGATTTCACAATGTGCTAAAAACTAACTTATTTGGAAGGTGCTTCAGTCATTCTTTATGTTTTTGTCAAAGCAGACCAAAATTCACATCTTGGATTGTCACCCAGAGAGTGAGAGTGAGAGTGAGTTTTTCTCTTCTCTTGACCAGCTCTTTACCGACTTCCTTTACACATTTTAACTCATTGTTCTCCTTTGCTTTACCTCAGTGGGTAAGTTGGTTTGATTAAGGTGTCTGAAAAAATTGGCTGATTTAGGCAATAAGTCACTTGGTCTGGATAAAGAAAACGTCATAGCTCACCTTTAATGTCTCATGTATGCCAGGATATTTCCCACCTCCACACAGAATCACTTTGGTTTCATGCTTGCCTCACAATTTACCAAGAAATTGGGCTGCAACACACCCTACATCCTTTTCACACCAAAATTAGTGGGTTTGGTGGTTTCTTTTTTTCTTTTATATACTTTTTTTTCCTCATTGCCAGCTGACACAATACAATACAATGATTGTATCCAGGAACACCCCCGCAAATGACTCCAGCAGTAAGTATATATATAGAGAGAGAGAGACACACACACACATCTTTGACAACAAGCTGCTGTGGCTCACAATTTTTGATAAACATGATTTCTGATCAAAAATAGCTGATGAAAAAATATAGCTAGTTAAGGGGCCACACAGCAGGAGTCCAATTGAGCTGCAAGCTGCCAGTCAGTCTGGTAAAATGGATCCCTCGCATTTCTTTTTTTATTAGTCGGCCAGTTCTCCTGTCACACATTTTGCCGAGCAGACAGTGAAGGGAAAGAGTAAATGAGACAGAATGATGGAGCATAGCCTCATAGATTTTGAGAGCTTTGATGTAACACAGACAATAAGAACCAGGAATACAAACATCTAATTAAAGCGGGCATAATATTCCAAGTTTGCCTATAGCTTGCGTCCTCATCTAAATCTTTCTGCTGCCACTCACAAATGCATTGCCCTTATGGCTCACGGCTGCTAAATAAAAACAATTTTGGAAAAATAAAAAAAATCAGATTTTGTGAGCCTTTGTCTCCTTTTTTATTATTAAAAAAAATGACATACAACCATAAAATTGCTGTAAAAGGTTAGTTTGCAACGTTCTATTTTCTTGTCTTTTTTTTTTTTTTTTCACCCTTAAACATCTCCCTTTGCTTCTTTTGGTACCTTGTACCAAGCTCCTTAAGAGTTATTGACCTCAGAAGAGAGAAACTGGATAAAATGGGTAGTACCGGTAATCAAATGTAGGTAATAAGGGGTAATTGAGGTCTTATAGCAGAGAAGGGATGACTGCAAAGCCCCTCTGGTCCTCTCATTTATCCCTAGAAGTTCTCACATTCTACCTAAAGCTCTTACCTCAACACATTTTCCATTCACCCTTCTAAAAAGATCAAATTTCATCCATTACAGCCATATTTTTCTTACTACAAGTTCAGCCTTTTTACCCTCACACTGCACCAACACTTCTGAAACTCTTCCCAACACCTGAGCCCAATTTTAACTGCCTCTTTCACCTGTGTTGTTAAGAGTGTATACGGTCCATGGTTGTGGAAAGGACCACTCTACTATCTTTGAGTATCGTAAGTACATTATTTACCAAACTGCACTATTATGTTCAAACCATATCTTAAGCCAGAGGTGCCTGGAGTTATGGGTGTACTCTTAATATCTCCCTTGCTCTTTTTGAGGAACAAATCCAGTGAAGGATAAACACCCATAAACATATCCTTTAATTTACCAACTTATACCATGACAACACATTGCTAAAACCCTTTTTACTCTCCGAATTGGTTCAACCAATAACATTTCCTCATATATCTGTCCATTTTCCACACCTGCCTAATCCAATGCAGGTCACTTGGGGCTGAAGCCCATCCCAGCTGCCATCGGGCAAAAGACGGGTTACAACTTTGATAGATTGGCAGTCCATCACAGGGCCACATTACTTCATGAGAGTTAGAAACCAAAACTACTTGTTCAGGGTTAAAGACAATCATGATTAGAGCCAAAATACTTTCTTTATTATTATTATTTTTAGTTTTATTTATTCAATTGTTTATTCTATTGCATTGCTACCATCTATGACACCGATTTGTAGGTTGCCGGGGTTACATGTAAAACAAAACACATTACAGTGAAACATTGTGACTCTCTGGTTGACTTTAGAGAAAAAAAAAACTTTAAAAGTTTGACTTTGGGGTATATATGCTTTATTATTAGAAGTAGAAATCACTAATTGTGCGTTTGGTGCTGACCACAAGACCGTAAAGTAAGACGACCACAAATAATGCATTTGAGTGACCTAGATCTCATGTCTTGTCAAACTGACTAATGAAAACAGGGCTCTCTGTGCATCTTCCAGCAGTATGTGGTTAAATCAGGTGTCTCTTGGTCTGTTCTTTATTTTATGAAAAGTGGATTCTTGCTTTGAGGACGAACACTGCTCAGTGTGATACTCCTCACAGAGGAGAGATAATTGGTTCCTGTATAGTCAATGCTGATTGAAAAACAAGATGTTATATTCTATATACCCGCTTAGATCCCACACTGCACCCTGTTCAATTCTATTAACCATGAAAATTTGCATCCACTTCCCACATTCCACTCAATGAAATCTGAAGATATCAATCAGTCTGATCTGCATATGAGAATGAGAATGCTAGTTTCTTTGCGTTGCCTTAGAATCTCCACTCATGCCTTGTTCAGTAAGAGGGTTTAAGTGCTGTGCTCCTTCTGGGCCCATGTAGATGCTGCTGAAAGGCACAACCACTTGAAAACCTACAGGGCCATTAAGGTGCTTTCATCATCTCCACAACCATTATTTGCCCAGTAGCGATGACTGAGCTAATTCACTCAAGATAATTCGCTGAACGAGGTTTGTGTCATTTTACCTATGCCTTCTCTTCTCCAACCTCTTCTTTTTTCCCCTTTTCAGCACAACTTTCTAGAACCCTCTAGAGCAACAATTAAGCCGGTGAGCCATTGAACAATACAGACAGCATCTGCCCACACTGCTCCCTACCTCTTCATTAGGGGAAATTTATGTTTTCGTTGCTTTTTAAATGGCTGCAAGACAGACTCACAAGGTTGCCATAAAGATAAAAGCTGCGCAAGCTGCATCTATAGTAGCCATATGTCATGCATCGTGACAGTGTGTCAAAGTATACCATGCAACATTCCTTTCTTGCTTAAAGATACCTTCTTTGAGACAATTTTTCCTATCAGTCCTTTGTTTTTTACCCGCTTTTGTGGACTAATTCTGCCCCCTATAGGTCTTGTAATTTTTTTTCAATGTTATTCTTTTTCTTTTTTCTCTTCCCATTTTACAGCACAATAAGCAGCTGCTGAGTACAGCTTTAAATATGCAACCTTGTCTTTAACAAGATCTCATGTCCTCATTTAGGGGGAACGTGGATGCAGAATGTGCTGTTCCTCTTCATAGTGTCCTTTCCTGTGTCATATTCAGTGAGGACGTAGCAGCAGAAGCCATCTGTTGTGTCTTCACATACGACACAATTTCACAGGCTCCTTTTATTGCCTGAAACTATCCTCCTCAGCCTGTCTTTATGAGACACAGCAAGGACGACTAGCCAGTAAAGTGTGGTTGTGAATATGTGTGTGTGCTGGTTTGGGGGAGTGAGGAAGACAGAGGGAGGGAGGTCACCCTAAGTTGCAACAGTGACTGCTCCTGTTAAATCACCCAGTTGAATACTCATAAACACCGAAATGCATCATTTGCAGAGGTAGGCAAAGACATGCCAGCATTACTTTGTTCCAGCTACTTGACCAGATTTTTTAAATATTTGCCCTCTAAAACAGCTTCACAAGATAATTGGTTGTGCTTTATACAGTACATTTCAAATTGAATATGTATACAACCTCACAGTGTAGCCCTTTGTTATTTTGTGTTGAATTAATTGAAATTCAGATACAAGTTACGGTAAAAGTGTCACACCTCACACCTACTTACATGACAACTTCAAATCTATAAAAAAAAAAAAAAAAAAAACATCCCTTCAGTCAGTTGAACTTATTTAATTTAAATCACCGCAATTTTTATGGCAGTCAACTTTCTTTTGTGTGATCCTTTTATAAGAAGTCTTCTGACAAAACTCAAAGTATGAATTGGCTTTGGACATCATAAGAAACTTATTCACAAATCCAATTTTATGATGCGTGGAATAGTTAGTATTTAAACCCAAGATGCAGACTAAAATGGCATGAATTATTGATAGAGGTATGTCAAGGCTAAAGAATTCTGAAGCAGAAAGCAGTCTAAAAATCCCATTATGAGCCGAATTGAATAGAAGAAGTCTGGCAAAAGACTCTCCGCTGACATCATCCGTCTGATGTTAATACCACATTCATGTCAGACTGAATTTACCACAAATGTGAGCAACCAGCTGGGATAAAAATGGGCATGTCAGCCTCCTAGTGCTAATTACAAGCAGGATGTGTGGGAATCTTTGCTGGCTCAGATATCTTCCATGGGGCCTGACAAAATGCTAAAAGCTTGTCAGCTGGCAAACAGCAATAAATCCTTTAAAATTAGACACATTACATACTAAGTTTAAAAGTTAAACTGACTTCAGCACTCAACTGGCATTTCATTAATTAAAAAACAAGAGCCTTTGAACAACATTATGCTGGAATTTCGATCACACTCTGATGGTGCAATGTTTTGTACACCAGCATTTTTGTTGATTTGTTTTCCATTTTTGCAAAAGAGCATCCATTTATTCTTGACTTTTCAAAAGAGTTTCGTCAGTGGAGCTTGTGACTGTTATGTATTTGCTTTAGATCAGTTTTTATCTCTAAAGTCTTGCTGCACCATCACGATTACTTTAGCATGTTTGTAATTCTTTAGCCATCTCCTTATCAGTCTTTGAAACTGCTAAGGTCAAGACACAGTGACTATGCCCCGGTAAAATAGTGAAGGAGGGGAACTCTTTTACAGAAAAAAACTGCCAGAATTACTGGACAAATGCACATTTGTTAGCAAATGCTGTAAACATATTATGACCACCAGGCATAACAGTGTTCTTCAATACCATTGACTGAAATAAGCAAGCAGGCCAGCCTTGATACACAGTGCAGATCTCTATAATAACTTCCCATGTTTAGCAAGTTGCAGGACGCTAACCCAGAGGTTGTTGTTTCATATAGTAAAGGGTTTGAAAACAGTGAAAAACAAATGGTGAAGGGAACTAGATTAATGTTTTATGAGTTGCCATTTAAGTCAGAGCCATTGCATTTGAGTGAGACTAGCCTCACTAAGAATGTGTCACGATTCAAAGGAACAGGACCCTGAAGCGGAAGCTGGAGACAGATCAACAGATTCATTTTGGAAATGTTTTATGCTTTAAACACAGTCGGTAAGATGAAATCCTTCTTTGTAATGATGCTTCAGTCAGCAGGAGTTGAACAAGGAAGGAGGTCTGGATAACTTCAGCTGGTGACCAAGTAAGTGCAGTTCCCTCTGTGACAGGTGTTGCTGGCCGATGTGGAGGAGAGTGGGGCGGTTGGTTCATTCCTTTCCAAGTGGTTATTCACCAGCAGAGCAGGATAGACTGGTGTGAATTTGTGAATCCGAGGCAAACTGACATCAAGGTTGGGAACAATACTTTAGTGCTTCAATACTGGAGTCAAGATTTAGCTCGCAGGATACCACATATGGCAAACTTGTGAAGAGAGTTACCCAGGGTAGATGAACTGCAGAGTGGCTGATGGATCACAGGTGCACAGAATCAGTCAGAAAGCCGCACTTACATCAAAACAGAAAGAAGGCAAAAGACAATATGGAAAGGAGGTGGAAAAAAGTTTGGAAGAAATTATATAACAGGTTATGGTCATCTTCTGTCGAATGTTTATATCCGTGACGATGTCACTGTTTGAAAACTAAATTAGGCTCTGTGATAGTATAAACCTTAATACAGTAAATAACCGTTATTTGCTATGTGAAAACCAATAATATTGAGAAGGTCTTCCTCATGCAGCCACATATACCACAAGATTCCACCAGATTGGTATTTGGAGGTGAAGTGAGCATCCCTCACTCCTTGCAACGATGTGCAACTGTGAGGGAGCACTGTTGGGAGTGTGACTAATCGACAAAAATGTTCAGATACATGGCATCAGTCAAAGCAAAATCCAATGCAAATATGCTGTTTCTTTTCCCTGCAAAACATTGCATTGTAATAAAATGAGTGGTGTTGCTCACACTGTTGTGGTTTGGTACAGTTAAACAGTCGGCAAGGTACTAACGCTCTACTTTAATTATATTTAGGTCACTACTCTCCAATACTGAGCAGAAGGTGAGGGCTTGAATGAGGAGTAACAAGCAGGAAACCTCAGTTAACTCTTCATCACAGCAACCCCGCAAAAGGCGGGTTGCATTGTCTCACCAACTGTCTGCCAATATGTCGCTTCATTTAACTCGTGAAAAAGAACACATTATTTGATCAGAGGGTGGCTCCTGGTTCAGTGTACAATAGCACCTGGCATCAATGTGGTTGTATCATGAAGAGATGAGAAAAGCTGTCAGTTGATAATCAGCCGGTAGTGTTGCTTAAGATGTTGACTTTTAATCACCATCTTGGGAAAAACAGAGGAATTAGCCATCTCCTAAATCATCATTAATGAGTATCTAACTGTGGTTTGATTTATACACAGTTTCTTTGTATGACTTGTAGATTTCATTTAATTTATCAGCACAGACTGAACACAGCACAGGCAGTTTTGGTAAGGCCATTCTGTTTGACTGAGTGAAAAGTGTTTCTTGGAAACACATAAAACACTCTCGCTCCCTTCCTCTCCCACAACACACTTTTGTTGGTCTCTGTAAATATTTGCTCAGACTGACTGTACTCCCTGACCTTGATGGTGAACTCTCCTGCTCTGACTGAGAATTACAGGTGGCTGCTGTTAAAAAAAGGGAAGCCAAAAGCAGCTGACTACTCAGGTGTGCAAGTTTAACGTGGGCAGTTTCTTTTCCAGGTGTTCAAGTTGCAATAATCCAACAAGCACATAAATACAACAAGAAAAAGATTTCTTTGGAGGCAGGAACAGAACCCTTTTCACTGTTTAAGCACATTTAAGACATTGTGTTGAAAGACTTTAGACTTTATCCTTTAGGCATTGTGTCATTGGGGTATTTGTCATGGACTTGTGCTTTCACCAGTGAAAGTTGTAAGCCTATTTACATAGGACTGTCAAGCCGGGACAAATGTGCCTTCATTATGCATTGGTGTCAAGCAAGAAAGTAGATAGGCTGCATGAGGGTTGAAGTTGATCCACCGCTGATATGCCCCTGAGCCAGCAAGAGGGTAGTCTGAGGTGAAACTGGCTGACATTGTGTAACATGCTTCTGTGTTAAAAGGGCTGTTCATACATGTCTTGCAAGCCGGGAATGATCCGGCTTTGTTGTGCATCAGCATTTTCTATCAAGGTGGCATGGTGAACCAAAGGTGATTCGCCACTTTTAACTAATAATCATATAGTCACTAAGCTGATTCCACAATGCTGGCTGGATGTGTGTGAGGACAAACTGATGCAAGGGTCAGCCTCTGCCTGGTATGTGTGAATTACAAAAGAGGAACAGTGACGGGTCAACAAGAATGTCTTTTTTCCCCAGGTATGCTGCATCAACCGGCCATATACTTCCCCCCATACCACCACTGTACTTTCACACCTGACACCAATGCGCAACGAAGGCCAGAAATATTCTTGCTTTTAATTATGGATATTATGGATATTATGGATTATGGATTATGTCCTGCGTCTGTTGAGAGCCTCCCTGCAAAAAATCCTGAGGTAACAAGGGTAGTGCACAAGCAAGTATGGAAACAATTACATCCGCAAGAGAGCTGGTCGCTTACGTGAACATGAGATTAAACAGAAAGTATATTCCTGGCCAAAGACACATCGGGCCAGGCTTGAATTACATTTGTGAAAAGATTTTATTGCACTTTTATTGCATTACAAGATTTTTATTGCAAAAAATTAAATAAATAATAATGCACCAGGTTTATTTATATGACAGTGGGTGGAAAAAGCCATTATCTTTTGATGTCTGTGGTTCACTGTAGTGCCGCCAATGCAGTTCAGTCGGTGGCGCGAGATTTTTACTAATGAAGTATGAACATCTTTTCATTATACTTGATTTTATCAAAAGTTCTGAAACAGCTTTCAAAGATCTATTTTTTTTTCCTCACCAATATTGGCACAGATGAAGAGGACTAATTAGTTATTCACCAAAGCATGTTATTTTTCCGCACCCAGGAGTTTGACCTTTGCATTTTCCCCCATCTGTTAGTTATGAAAACACACACTAGGAGCAATGAGCAATTAACCACACACTGTAGCTAGTGAACACACACCCTAAGGAGCTGCATTACTACGCTGTAGCACCCTCTTCTGTAACAACAGCTGCCTCCCTTCAGACCAAGTCTCAGGTCGAATCTTCTTCTTTTTTTTTGCTTTGGATGGCTCCTTACTGAGAGACGTGACCCAGAAGTATCTGGGAAGACGTCATGATAAGAGCCGTTTGAATTCTATTGAATTGTGTACTAATGAAAGGTGCTCATATGCTTCCATTTATCATTTACTTCAGCAAAGGAGACACCGCACCATCAGAAATGAGATATTTTCTTTCCACAATTCCTTGCAGTCACAACCTTCAAAGTGCCACTCAATTATAATTATTCAGTCGTTCTAACTGGGATTTGTGTGGATAAATATGACGACAGGCGGGTGAGCAACCCGTGAGAGCAACATTTTTCATTTTTTGTGCCCATTTCCTTTCTTTAATCTCCAGCCTTTATGATAAATATTCATTACTACAACTTTTTATGTTAATATCATACATGAATGATATAGCCTCGGCGTAACAACATAAGATTGCAACATGCAAGATTGATAAAGTATTTAAACACTTTTTGTCGAATAGCTAATGAAGAGCTGCAGTTTCAGTGCTGCAGATAAACATCACAGCCAAGTGTCAGTGTGGGTGGATTGTTATTGCAGCATGCTTGTCTTTTTCAGTTTTCAAAATGTATCCTACTATCCTCTCTTTGTAATGGTTTCTAATGAGGTCAAGGAAAAGTGTCTGGGTAAAAACTTTTCAACCAGACCCCAAAAGTTATAGGGATCTCCACTTTACAAAAGGAGAAGCTCATCACTACCAATCAAAATCGGTTATTGGGTTGCCAGAAAAGGACATGGTGTCATGACTCAGCAGTGCTTATGATTTACAAAAAACAAACTTGTAAAGAGCTCATCTTGAAGTCAGGTGACACATGTAGTCACAACCCCAGTTCAAGAGAAACAAAGGAAAACAAGCTGACAGAGAAACAAACAAATAGAACCACTAATTGACAGAGTATCACAGGGGAAAGACAATCAAAGAACTGGACAGGAGGATATATACTGATAGAGTCAACGAGTAACATGAGGCAAGTGGTGATAATTAGCAAACTGCATCCAGGTGGCAGAAAGCAGGAACAATTAAGAACAGTGAACAAATTGAAGGGAATAAAACGACAATACAGGACATGGAATAAAGGTCAAACATAAACTGAATAACCAACACAGAAATCTTGAAGTCAAAAATCCAAACTCTCATCCCTGTTACCATTTTTTTTAATCTGCTCAAATACAATACAAATACACCAACACTTTTCTGTGGCCGTTCCTACCTTTGGGGTCTGTGCCCCTTCCTTAATCAGCTCACCTGTCTCCAGCCTGATAATCAATCCTGTTCAAGTTTCAGCCTTTTTAAGCTCTTCAAATGGTGGTCGTTCATTTTTCCAATAATCAACCCAATGCTTTGCAAAGACAAGGCAAAAAACCCTGTTGGAGCTATTTGTTCATCTAAAAGTAAAAGACCTAAAATATCACATAAAAACTTTTTTTTCTCCGATTGATTTCCAGTACTGTCAGTTTTCCTAGTTTTCCTTTGTTTGTTTGACTGCCTGTTTTGTGTAATCTTGCTTCAGTTTACATCAAAGCAAGATTGCTTCATCTTTTTCCGACATGCATGCTATGTCTACACATGGGTTCATCTGTTTAATTCCAGCACACAAAGGTTCTCCAGGATAACAGAAGGAGTTTTGATAAATTATGTCACAAACACTTAAGCTAGTTTTCCTTAGTCATACGGTCACTTGTGTCATCAATCTTTCAGAATAAAATTATGTCCACTTTAGCCTGATAAGAATTCTATTATGTGACATTTTTGGTGAAACTTCTAAATCATTACAAAAGTGTTACCTTATATGCTAAATTATATCTGCTTATGGATATCTAAGTCTGTCTAAGATCAAACCTTTCCTTTTGCAATTTGGAATCAGTAATCCATGCTTTTATAACCTCCAGGTTGGATTATTGTAACTCTCTTTTAACAGGAATTAACCAGGTCACCCCGTCACACCTTCATTTAGTGCAAAAGGCGGCAGCACATCACTCCATTTAATAGCCTCCTTGCACTGGCTTCCTATTTATTTCAGGATCAATTTTAAAGTTCTTTTGTTTGTTTTTAAGTCCATTTTATGGCCTTGCTCTAGCTTATTTGTCTAACCTGCTGCACCCCTACACCCCATCTCGTTCCCTCAGGTCAGCTGACCAGATGCTGCTAGTGATTCCCAAATCACAAAGGAAAATAAGAGATGATCAAGTTTTTTCCGCCTTGGCCCCAAAGCTGTGGAACGAGTTTCCTTTGCACATAAGACAAGTTCCTTCAATTGATATTTTTAAATCTGGTTGGAAAATACACTTTTATTATTTGGCGTTTAACCTAGTGTGAGACTAATTAATTTTACTGTTCATTCAGTTTTTATTGCGCTGTGTTCTGTCTGTTTTTGGAGGATTTTAATTTCTCTCTGTTTGCCATGTTTTTACGGTTTTTATCTGTGGGGTCTTACGATTGTTTGTTTTTCAAGTGCTATATAAATAAATATGGTATGGCATATCATGTAAATCCAGCCACCGATAGCAATAAAAGCACCGTAGGACAGTTAATCACTTCTTCATCCTATATTCCTCTTTTGTCAGTCCAGGTTCAGCAAAATGATGTGCCCAAAAAATTACTCTGAGTTTTCTCCCAATGGCACCGGCATATTCCAAGATGTCATAATTTAATTGGCCACCACAGAATCCAGAGCTTAACATCACTGAGAGTACAATCGTGGATGGGAATGAATGTTAGATGTGCATAGGCCTATCCAAACGATGCCAGACAGTGTATACAACCTAATGGTAATAAAGCTGCTTTTAATTCATGAATGAGATGGAGTTAAAGGTGTCTTGGTTCTGTTTCAGCTGATTGCTGCCTTTGATGAAGACGTTGCCCTTTTGATTTGTGTTTGTAGGTCAGTGGGTAAGTAATAATTTGAGGGGTTTTTTTTGTTTTTTTTTATAGAGCATGAATAAGTCCATCTTTTTTTTGCTTGCAAATGTACAGAAATATTTTAATTACTACAGTGTAAAAGGTGGTTACGCAGAAGCTCGAGAACATAATCAACACATTAGCAAACTCAGCGTTGCTGAAATTATGTAAAAAAATACATATATATATTTATCTATTTCATTTTTTTTTTTTTTCCTTTCCTTAAACTGTTCTGACAGTGATGCCTAAAAGTTGAATGCTCTTAAAGACGTTTGAAGACAAAGAAACTGATCACTTTTTTCAATACATAAATGGGACCAGTGTTTTTTTTTTATTGTTTTTTTGCTTCTAATTATAATGAACTTGTTAATTGGGACTGCAATCACTATTGGTTTTTCTGTCGATCATTTTTTATCTCGCTCTCAAACTCTCTCTGACACACAAATGCACATACATAACACACAGCTGTCTTAGAATCCCTGGTGACCAATTTGTTGCTGCAGCTGGCATATTTTGGGTGGTACAGGCCAAAGGGCATTTACCAAAGTAATGAGGCTTACTACTATTTATGGATCTTTTCCTTCCTCCTCTACTTATTAAACTTATTTAATTTTCTCACACAGTCAATTTCTTTTTTTCCCCAAGTTGACTTTGGCTTAACCTAAGTCAAAGAATACCTTTAGCATTAGCGACTGAAGTCTATTTCAGCAACCCTCTACAGCACGTAAAGCTTAAGGAAAAGGTCATCAGAAGACAGGGCTCGGTCATTACACATGCACACCCGGGTGATAAAGAAGCCCCACAGAAAACTGTTGTACAGCATTATGCAAGAAGAGAACAGAGAAGAATTTTTTTTTAACTAAATAATAACTGACTCTATCATCATTGCTGGACAACAGTAGGTAACATCACACCCACCTGCATACTTATTTGACAACAGCCAGGATGCACTTTTCATAGCAGTGGTTGGTGACAGTCGACATAAATTTTTCACTCTTGTAACTGATAGCATGAATTGCTCGTACCCATTCTGCAGAGCACTCCTCCTGTTAAACTAATAATAGGGCCTTGACTTAAGTGGAGGTGATGAAATAATAGAGGGGTGATGAATGAACTGCCGTGACAGCAAAGATACATATAAACTGTTGCTTCTTAGCCGAGGAGGTCAATGGTTTAGAGAGGGGGGAAAAAATGACTGGACAACAATCAAGAGGTGGAAACCAGGTATGATAAGCAATTTAGAATGACTCCATGTATGAAGTTTGGCTCAAACTCAGAACAAACTATGGAAAAACTTCATTTTTACTTAAGGGAGTGATTTGAGGTACAAAAAGTGTCCCATTAAAAAACAAATAAAAAAACAAACAAACATCTAAATAGTATTTAGTTTATAGGAAATTTTCTTCAAGTGTAACAAAAAGTCTTTTACAACTCCCCAGCAGTGAGCATCACTGGGCATAACATTTGTTATGAACATGAAACCACTTCCAGCTTTTTGTGCTGAGGACACCAATGGGCTTCATACTGTTTTTCCATACTATGAAAGCAAATTGTTTTGTTTTTTTTCAACTCGTGATGCATAATTTATTTCATATGCCGATCAATTAATAATTGTTAAAGATTTTTGCTTGCATAACTACTAAATTTTCAATTCAGATGTATCAATGGGTACAATGGAAAGTATGTATTTTCATGCAACGTTAACCACGGAAACATGGCCATCATCTGAGCATAAGATTTCCCGACAATTATGAGTAATTGGAAGATAGAATTTAACTGCATTAGCACACTGTTAGAAATATTAGCAGACACATATGAGGAAAACAGCATAGTCTTATATAAGATGTTCTGATGCTGGACAGTCAATGCAAGTCAATTATCATAGTCACACAACATAGGTGTATAGTTGGTAAATTGTAGTTGGATTTTTTTTTCTTGTTGTACAATAGCACTAATTTCTATTAACATCCTGCCAGTGGTTTCTAGGGGCCGAGCCGAGGCAGTTTTAGCTAATAGTCATCAGAGTGGACTGTTTAAAACAGGAGCTAGTGGTAAGAGTTGAAACTTATGCTGAAGTCAGGAAGAATTTATTATTGAGTAGGAGTATGTTAAGACAGCTGAGAGAGAAAAGAGACAGCAAATTTCAAGCTGAGAAATGAAAGCAACTCACAGTCCCAGTAGAGACGTCAGAAGCGGTGTACGGTCTGAATCTGAATTACTGTCCAGCTTTCTGTCTTTTGTTTACTTGAGAAAACTCACCCTGCTAGGAGAGGAACGGCAGATGAGGAGACGGGAACCTTTGTGGAGGTTTAAGCCTTGTGTAGGTGAGTTTAGAAATTGACGGGCAGGTAAAGAAAGGCCATTCAGCAACAAGGAAAAATAAAAGTTGGAGTCATAGCTATGGAGATCATTCTGCAGGTTAAAAGTTAGTCATTGACAAAGTTATGTGCATAAACTTTTTCTGCCATAGTGGCATCTTGTTTATAAACTTAGTCTGCAGAATCAGGTATTTTGTGTATGAATAATGAATACTGCAGCATGCAGGTGAACATTAATTTATTTCCATCCAGCCTCCTGTGGATCCTCTTATACGGGTTTCTTTTTTAAGTTGATCTTCCTCAAAAAAATAGTTTAAAACATAAAAAAAAGAAAAAGAAAAATGGACTACAACCATTAACAAAATTTGGAAAAGCAAAATCTATGATGCTATATAAAAAAACACCCATGTACTAAGCAACTGAGATATACAACTGGCGGACCAGATTTTGCTGATTTTGATGGATTTGAGTCACTATAGTGTCCCCGCCCTGGAGCCAACAGAAGAAAAAGAGGAAGCAGTGGCCGGTACTGGCAGTAGCGAACAAGCAAACCGTCAGCTAACGGAGCATAAAGATGAGTAATAGTGAAAATCACAGAAATGACAGCAATGGGATAAGCTTCTTGCAATCTCCGCCTAAAAAAAAACAACGCTCAGCAGAAAAGATAAGAAATTAACTAAAGCAAATGTTGGTGTTGATTTTTTTCAGTGACAAACAGCCAGTAAAGGCCTAAGAACTGATGTAGAATATATTTTTATCTGGACTGGTCTGTAAAAAGCTTGCATTGTTAACATTATGGATGCAGCTTATGTTGTAGCTATAGCTTTTCTCAGCTGATACAAAAAAATCTATGAGCTGTGTGTATTAATGCAGTGCTGAGCCACCTCTGTTTGGTATTTATGAATTACTAAAGAGGGACAGCAGTGGGTCAACTAAGCTCGAGTTGTGTGCGAGAAAGGCTACAGTTTTCTATAAGTTTCCTACGATGTTTCAGCAAAAAACAATAGCATAGTGTACACATTGTCACGTCTTTGGGTTTTGTTGTGTTTTTGTTTCTTGATTTTTCTGTCATTATTATAGTTTTTGTTTTCATGTTTTAGGTTCATATTTAGTCAATAGTTTTTTTGCCATTTTTCCCCTCAGTCACTCTTGATCATCAGTTCACTCAAGTCACCTGTGCTTTCCCCCTCAGCTGCACTCCATCACCAACCACCTCCCTTCAGTATTGAGTTTCCCAGTTTCCCCTTGCACTTCGCCAGATCCTCACTGTTCTATGCCACCGCGATTCGCTGTCATTGTTCTCACGTCAGGTTTGTGCACTGCCATAGTTTTATTATAGTCATGCGTCATGCCATGTTTTGTTTTGTTAGTTTTTCATAATCAGTTTAATGCGTTTGGTTTTCTGGAAGTTTTTCTTTACAAATATCTGCATCTAGATCCAATCTCCTTCACGCCAAGCCACACCATAGCTAACCCGTGTTGACACGCATGTAAAAAGGAAACTCGCCTTTAATTATGTCAGATTTTCCACATAAAAGGTGTTCTTTAACTATTAATACTTGAGCTTATAATTATGCAATCAAACCCTGTGATGAGACATCTGTGGTATATAACCAATATAATCTAAGTCCCAGTCACACATTGCATACAGCACAATACTCCTGTCAAGCCTGTGGAAGTATGTGTTAATATCAGTCCAATGTTGCAAACACACAACAAGTTTAATAACTCATTTATCAACCATCTCCAAACATTATGGAAGTTTCTTCTGTTGTCATCCTAAAAAACAGCCACATTCACTTCTTTAAGCAGACAGGAGATCATCTGTATTCATCTTGTTTTTCTCCTTTATCCTCGGTGCATGTTGCAAAAATGTCTGGTTGTGAAATTTAAGCAGCACAAATGTCTCCTGAAAAAGCAAAGTTCAAGTGAGAGCTGAGGGACTGAGGGGATGTTTCTTTTTTTTTTCTTCCATCAGAATTGCATGCTAGAGTTGTTAGGTTTCTTCCTTTTTTTTTTCTTCTACTTCTTACTCAATTTTTATTTAAAGTGAGCTTTCCCCTAAAAGTCGCTTTCTGGAATTGTAAACCACAAAGTGAAATTTGGCAACAATAATTGTGATAGAAAATTTTCTGGAAGCCCGTCTATCATGATCCACGTGAAAAATAAAATAAGATCTCCCAGGTCTGGTAATCACAAGAACCCAGATGCTGGCTTTTGGATTAGTTTTCATTTTGCTTAGTTTGTCACAGTATCTGGCAACCGAATCAGTGTGAACAGGATGGCTGAGGGTAAAAAGAAGACACGCTTTGGGGTTTGGGAGAAACCCGGAGTGGTGCTTCACATTTTGAAGGATATGTAATGAATGTAATGAAGGCTTTGGGTGGACACAAATCACAGTAGCACAGGGGGGCATAAAGTGGGTGTGACTGAATCAATCTATATTCTGTGACATGCACAGCAATGGGAAAATTAATGGAATATCCAATTTTTCACCCAATAGTAGGAATATTGTCTTGTTCAGAATAAGGTGAACACTTTGACTGTTACTGTACATGTAGACATATCCAGCTTTTCCACCAAAAGATTCAGTTACAGTCTCCTGATTGAGAGTCTAAGCTTCACTTTGCACAACTCCCATCTCTTCCTTTCTTCAAAGGTGTTATTTCTGGGTTCATATACTTACTCAATTGACAAAGCGAGTCAGTGTGTATGCTACAAGTGAAGTTGTGTGTCCACCACTACCTACTCCCTCAGGACAAATTCCCTTATAGACGTTCTGTTACCATATTTTGCATGGTGGCGGCACATCATTTCAAAAACATTTCACCAATTTTTGTGAGATTAGTTTTTGTTTAACCCCCTCACACCTGCGAACCCAAATCCCATCTGTGCAGGCTAGATTGTGTGGTGAGCGCAAACCTTTCTAAAAATAGCGCACAACCCCCAACTTTCCCTCCTTCTCTTTTTCCCTCTGCCCCCACAGTGTTTTAATCAATTCTGTGTAAAGTGACGATGACAGAGGGAAAGATGGTTTTTTTGAGACTGCACATTATTTTCAACCCCTTCTCTAGCAACCTTTTCTTTCCTCGGTCCCATGTTTTCTCATTATGTGCATAGTAATGGTAAGACTGACAGCTTACAAATGTTTTGCATAATATTAGTGAAAAACTTTTCTTTTTCCAGGACTTCAGTTTTACAAGTCACCTCTGCTGAAATAGAATGATGGTTTCCACTCCTTACATTTTTTTTCTTTAACCCCCACCCCTTCTCCTCCTTACCCATCTTTTCTCCAGCTCTGACTTGCCTCTGGCCCAGCAGCAGCAGTTTGTGTTGCCACAAACAGAGAGCAGGCAGGAGAAACCCACCATGACAGGCAGATAACAATGCTGCAACACCACTCTAATTGGCCTGAGGCTTACAGAGAGAGTCTGCTGTTCAGCAGACTGGTATTTTGGGATGTGAGAGCAGAAGAAGGGTAGGTGGGAAAGAGCGGTGAGAAGGGGGAGGAAGAAAAAAGGGTTGTCAGATTTGATTATGGATGAGGTACGAGATAAGTCGAGTTAGGACATGTTTTTGTGAGGTGGAGAGAATTGTGTGTATTTAAAAATGTGCGTGTGCTTTTGTGTGTGTGTGTGTATACACACGTACACAACTATCTTTGATGTTATTTCTGTGATCCCTAATGTTAAGTATTTATAAAAGCTATTTGGATTCATGCATTTGACACAGACGCTGGACAAATAATTAACTGTACATTCATTTTAAACCTTTAATTAGAGCTGCATTGTTCTCAAAACCATCTTATACCACTGTCAACTGTGTCGGCTCAAAATAAAGTATTTGTCTTGTGAAAAAAAAAAAAACAAGCAATACTTTTAAACTCTCCTTTTTTTACCCAGGACACAACTCAGGAAAAATATCGCACCATGAATCAGGGGCAACAAGGAAACTTGAACTTTCTGATCCAGCAGTTGAAAAACTAGTTCTATCAGAGATTCTAAGTTTATTCATAAATACACCGTAGCTATGTAATAAATAAGAGATGGGTCTTGTTTTAGAGATCTCAATAATAAAGGTACCATAGTGGTCTGGGGTTTAAATCAATACACTACCCAGCCTAAAAGAGAAGCTTCTTGTCTTCATGTTCCTCATTCAATGATAAACCATTGTATGAAACTCTCAAACCTCTTTGATTCTTCTTTTCTTTCCCTTCCATGCACCTGAGACACCACCTGAGAGTTTATGCAAAGTAAGGGATGGGGTATCCGGTGTGTGAGTGGACATCAAAGTAGGTTTATGAAATTCCAGAGATGAAATAAGAAAAAAAGTCAATATTGCCCACTTTGAGGAGAAATATCAGAAACATTAGATTAGAAAGAGAAAGTGATAGATTGAAAACAATGCTACCTGAGGGATGAAAACTCCTGACCTTATTTTTACTAAACAAAAATATGTACTTGAGAGTAATAAAGAAAACATTTTCTAAATATGATATATCAGTGCAAGTTAGTGCATGCAACAAGGGAAAAATAACTATTGTGGTTATGTTTACTATACATGCACAAATTCACATGCTTTATCCTTTATTTGCTGGAGGAGTGCACCAAAGATGTGCTTTTTAAAAAAAGAATTTAAGGTGATAAGGAGTTTTTTTTCTCCTCCCAGAACACCAGAGTTGCCTCAACTTTGACTTTTTGACTGATTCAGATGTGAAATGTTTGCCTCGTGGAGTCTGTTGAACTTGAACTGATGGATATAACTGCTTCAAAGCTGTCTAATAGTGTAATGCAAAATAATCTCCTTATAGATTTTCACTTACTGGAAATGTGTGATGTATTTTTCACAACTCGACATTTTTTTAATGTAACTGTTTCCAGTCGTGGTTGTGGTCTGTGAGCTCAGTGATGTGAACCCCGATGCCGAGCAGCCAGAAAGGCAAGATGACAAATTAGATAACTTGGTGGTAAAAAATAAAGATCTGAACGTAGGTATTGTAGGTATTGTACTACATAGCAAGGTCTGTGGCTTAGCAAGGCAACTTCCATTTTATCCCCGGGCTTCTTTCAGTGTGGCAAAAGCAGTTTACTCTTTAGCAGGGTAAACTGTCTTGGCAAGTGGAAACGTAATCTGTTTGAGAGCAGCTTATATTTGAGACATGAGATTATCACGTTGCATTGTAAGCCTCCTTTTACCTAGAATACAGTTGGAAATTCCTCATATTCGTCTGGGATAAAAATTGTCCTTGTGCGATATTAGCAACTCTAGAACCGCGTTTTGATTAATAAAAAGAAAGGCAGCATTACTCGGTCTCATGATGTCTAAAATGCTTATATAAGGTGAAGCCAGTAATGCACGGGAGAGCTGTATGTATATTGTTTTTGTGAAGAGAAAAACAGTGGGTTGTCAGAAAATGTATATTCCAAGGCTGTGCATGAAAACATAAATCATATATCGTACACACACAAAAAAACAATAAAAGCAAGATATTTGGCTTTAAAAAAAGTGTTCTCCCAAGTCTCGTCGATCAGGGGAAAATGGACATAGTGAAGCAGCAGGAACCAATGACCCACAGGGCCTGATGAGGGAGTTGACAGCCCACTTGTTTGCTGTCACAGCTGCAGTTGTCTCCTCCCAAGGCACAAAATGAGCACTTACTCATGACAATCTCGAAGAAACCCAATACAAGCTAAAGGGGCTAATATGGACACTTGACCTGTGCAAACTGCAGTCATACCAGGAAGGTCAGTCAGTCTTGGCCCTGAAAATGTGAGGCTCGACACAACAAATGTTGTGAAGAAAAATAAATGGAGAAAAGGAAGCACTGTGAAAATGTCAATAGTTTTCCTTGTGTGCTTATGATTTTTTTTTTTTTTTGTCGTTTGTGCAATCTGAATTAAGTCATTTTTTTCTTTTTAGTTTTGATTTGATCTTATTAATTTCATAGTTTTTTTATAGATTAATGAGACATTACCAAAGCATACATATTCTTACAGACCTGGTTGTCCTGAACGAAAGATTACTAAAACGTCCTTACATTATAGGGTTGGGAATATGCAGGTGTTATCACGCAAGCAGACCTGGAAAACCAAAAAAAAGAAAAACAATGGCTTAAACCACAGGGGGGCTTATTCATCCCAACCGTGACAAACTATAGCTGGTGACAGTTTGAGTTTTGTCCATTAAAGGGGCATGAAAACAAAGTTAGAAGATAAAGTGACTGTCAGAATCCTAAAGGTCAGCAGTGGTTATTCTCATCAGTTTTTGAGAGGTTACATTAAGCACCATCCCAAAGACCTTTCCAGTCGTGACAGAGCTTTGAAAATATCGAAGCTTTTTCTCATCCAAGGACTTCACTAAAGCTAGGAGTGTTATGCCCTAAAAAGAGAAATGACTTTGCCTAAAAAATCCCCACAAATCAGCATTTCAACAAAAGCCCTGTGACTTTCCCTTAAGCCTTTGTTCAAGAGACACAATTACAAAGAAGATTATCCTCACTCTCTGTACTGTGTAGCTAGAAAATGTTACAGATCTAGAATTCGAAGCCAAGAACACACTAAAAATAAAATGTAACAGAGGCATTTTTATATTCAGGAACTTAAGATACTAATTGTTGCAGTTTTGCGAGAGTAAAACTGTTCTTTCCATACATTATTAGTGGGAGATAGATCTGAAAGTGATTCCAGAAAACATGCTGCATTACTGAGGCTATGTTGTGCAGAATGAAGTCTGGAATTGTACTGGTGATGGTAAAAAAAATTCCAAAATTCCACCATAAGCCCCTGCATCTGTTGCATCTTCATACACATGCAAGTCACTCATGCCACAACACAGATGCACATCTTTGCCATTTTGAACCTGAGCAGCTGTGACTCATCTGACCACAGAACATGAGTTCATGGTCTTTCACTCTGTCCATCTTAGATAAAATTGTGTCCCAAAAAAACTGTTGTTTCTACACACACACATATATATATATATATATATAGATATATGGCCTCCTCATAGAGTAGCACTGTTTAAGGTTATATTTCTGAATGTAGCATTGGACTGCATTGGATGTCAATGGTCGCCCAATGTACTCCAGAGCCCAATGTGACTATAAAAATTATATATCTATATGTATATATTCATATTCATAGTTAGAGAGAGACTTTCCTTCCTTTTCTTTGCCTCTCTCCCTACTTTTGTAATGTGTTGCTGGCATCAAACTGTGGATGTTTTATGTATTTTCTGAAGTCAATGAAGTTAGTCAGTGAAGTTAGTCAAAAAATAATTTCCTTTGTATCTGTGTTTATTAAAGAAATGTTCAAACAAATTATTCAGTAACAGGTGTAAGTTTTTGTTGCCTTTCAGAAAACTCAGAAAACTTTTTTGAAACTGAAAACTTGTTGTCGGGGTGATGCAAGGAGACAATTTCAAGTCGTCAGAAGAAAGAATAAGAAGGCTGAATTGAGGGGAAGACTGACTGCTTAGTTGCATCTGTATCTCCTTGTAAGTCTTCCTGGATCCTTTCAGGGAAGTATGAACTGATCAATAAGCCGTCAGAGAGAAAGCCTTTTTACTTTTTGGTCAGTCAACCCACTGCCTCTCAATACAGCTCAATTTAACTCTCCTTGTTTTCAACCTTTCTTTCAAACTCCTTTTATTAGCTTCACTCTATTGACTGGGCCTGCAAGCTCAAATAGACATTGTCCCCTCGTACACTGAGACTCAGACTCTTAATAAAGGAGGGTCAGAGTGTCAGAGACAGTCAGCAAATTGGATGGTGGAAAAAAAAAAAAAAAACACATTACAGAGTACGGAGTTACTTTTTGTAAAAACAAACCTCTACTCAAGTGCTCTCAAGTGTGCAACTTTCGTGAACTTTTGCCACGCCGCTGCTTTTTTATTCAGTGAACTAAAATAATTTTGTCACCTTAAAATTGATTGTCGGAGCTCTAAAGTGACTCACAATGTTCACAGTAAATCAAACCCAAAGTATTTTCCGGAATATTGAGGTAACGCCATAAATGATAGGAATTTATTTAGGATCATTTTTATTAAACATTTACATTTTCTGAAGACAGTCATATTACTTTAACTCATAACTGATTTAATTCATTTAGTAAAATGAAAATATTTATGTAAACAAAAACATGACTTTGTATGTTTAATCAATTTTGACTGACACCCAAGTTCAATTTGCTGATTGATAATAATATCAGTTCAGGCTGGATTTGGTATATTAGATCTAATATAAGCTATAACATATTTGTAAGGGACAGAAATGACTCTGAAATGAATGTCTGTTAGCTTTGAATAAACAAGCCAATATATAAATATTTTGAACACTACAATGGCTGCCAGTTTTTAATTCTGTTTACACGTGGTGTCAATTGTAACTTACACCTCCCACCCCCCTTTTCACCATACCCGGGTATCATCCCTTTATGAATAGGCAGATGGAAACAAAATGTTAAAAACGCATCTCATAAAATTAAGTCTCATAAATCATTAAGCACATGGTTCAACAGTTGAAAGAGTAAAAGACGCATCTCTCAAAAAGAGTTAATCATTTTAATTATTGGCTTTGGCTGATATAGCGGCAAGAGCAACTCTCCCATGTAATTACTTAATTTCAGCCAAAAAGGCAATGACCACTGACAGAAGAAGGATATTTACTTTTTTATTCATAAAAGTATTGTATCACTAATAAAAGTTCTTAGAAAAAAAGAGTATAAAAAGAGAACCCAGGAAATTTCCACAGAATATTAAACACTCACTTACAGGTTTACTTTTTTTAAAAACTCTAATACTTGAATGATGAACAGCTTTAAAATATTGCAACAAAATATTTAATGAGAAAAAAAAAGTAACATAATTTAACATAAGTAACATAAGCAGTATTTTCTTCTGAGGTGCAGAGGAATATAAATAGATAAGTAGGCTACCTCAAAATCGTACCAAAAACACAGAAGGACGCATTTGTACTACTAATAGCCCTCAACAGATTCACTTAATACTGAGTCCAAGGCCTCCAAGTTTGAACTTAAAGCTGTGGAACGATAAGCCCTGCAATACATTTGAGTTTTCCAGGTATAAACTTTGAAATACTGTTGTTGTGAAATGGCTCATTTAGACACTGGATTAGGACAGACATTTCCCGTGATCCATCATAATTATGTGACGTGATATATTCTAGTTTTTTTTTCATGACAGTTTATTCATATTTTATTTAACTATATTTATTTTTGTCTTGGTTTATCTCCAATCAACCTGAATCAAGATGTAAAAGCCCCAGAGAGATTTACCTGTGGGACCAGAACCACCCCTCAGTCCAGGTAATCATGAAGTGTCAATCATCCATCACTCAGAGCTTGTCTGTGCATGCATCCATCGAGATGATTGATGGCCTGTTGGGTTAAAAAAAAAGAGAAAGAAAGAAAGAAAGAAAAAGGGTTGTCTTGCTCATCAGTTTTTATTAGATGTGTGCAGTTTTCACATATGCAGTATGTTCACACTTATGTACTATACACACACAGAATATACATAGAAAATAAACCACTCCAACTCAACATAGTTGAAATAGGTGTATAGGCAACCTTTTATGTCAGGGGATGGAATAATGAGCACAAGTCTAGTGTTTTCAGGGAAGAGTGGCAGCTGAAGGAACATTTTTGTCTCCAGTCAGAAAACACAAGAAAATGTTTCCCGAGCAGAAAAGACTATCAACAAAGGTACTCTTTTTGAGCTCCACCCTATCTTTATTGCAGTTGAACAACAGTGCCCTTAAAGATACCTCCCTACCTTCACATCAGCGTCCGAAACTCAGGCTTTATTCTCTTTGCTGTTTCTCACTGGATTTCTTTTTTCCCTCCACTTGTTTTTCTTTCCCTTTCTTCGTGTGCAGCTTCCTCCTGTCTGTTAATCTGTTCGATGGAACTAAAGCTAGAATAACAGCTTCATGACTGGTATACACCAGACAAGTCAACATAGACTTTTCACCAAACCTATACATGATTGCACCGACTGGAAGCTTCATTCAATCGTGTCCTAATGCTCATCAACATTTTTTAGAGGAATGCACACAAATCAGGTGATTTGAAAACAATTTCTTACAAAATGCATGTTACATCGATACTGAAAGCACACAAATATATTCTAATGTCTGAAAGAGACATATGCAATGTGCTGCATTAAGCCTTATTTGCTTAGAGATATTGCGTGCTCTAGCAATGCTTCTTGTAGTTTTTATATTTTATAAAACGTTTATATGTGAATAATCATAATAGAATTTAAGTAGTGATTGATAATATTCAAACAGCACATATTTTGTCATGATATTAAGTATTGCAGCTCACCAGTAACACTAAATCTGTCAGAGCATTAAGTGTGTTTGTTTACACAGGCATTTGTATGATATTGCATGAACTGTTGTTGTTTTTTCTAATTCTGTAATTTATATGACATAATCAAAGCCAAGAATTGAATTGGCTTTGGTAGCAAAAACAGCGAACACTTAAAGATCTCACCTGTCTGCTTATAGCATAGCCTGATGCCCACAAGCCTCCCTGTGACATGGTTATCTTAATACTTTACGTTTATGGGTTACAACTCTTTTAACTCTAATGTTAGCAATGCACATCAATTGAAAGCTGTCAATGCCCAAAATATATAAAAATATCCAATATATTACTCAATTACACACGCACATCTCTGTAAAAGGTAAGTGTTAAGCTAGGCACGCTCCTCCATCGACCCACACAAAATGCCTGAAAGCACATTGACCGTGGTAGCCCAGTGGGAGTGCAGAGTCAATATAAACCAACAGGAGCGATGATTGATTAATCCCTTGCCACTCGACTCGTCATCTCTGCTGCGCCTCATCATGCTCTCCCTTCATGGCCAGCCATTCCTCTGAAACTCTTTGGGCTTGTTCTGACCCGCTATCTTCGATGCAAATGTTTCTACGTTGGATCGAGATCCAGTAGTCATGGAGAGCATTTCACACCTGGCATTAGAATGCAGCACAGATCAGGTCCAAACTCTTTTTCTCTGTTTTGACCTTGTATTTATGCAAAAGCCGCATCAATCATTCTTTCAGTAACCTGACAAAAACTGTGAAACTGTCATCATAAAACTGTGATTTGATTGTTGTTTCAGTGCAGTAGTTAAGTCCGACAACAACAAAAAAAATGTATATATGTAAATGAAGACATCTTGTTTGATCACCTATTATAACAGTGTATATGTTAGAGCAGGGCAGAACTGAATAATGGTTTAACCAGCTGAGACAAATGAATAACCTGTAGGCCAGTTGTTAACTGCTCGCTAGATGGCATGTGTGACACACAAATGAGCAGATGGAAAAAAATGGGTCCACGCTCCCCTTCTGACTTATTGAAATATGGTATAATCTTCTCAGTGTTGATTGAGATCCATCCATCCATTTTCTATACCCGCTTAATCTGTCAGTCGGGTCGCGGGGGGGCTGGAGCCTGTCCCAGCGGTCATCAGGCAAGAGGCTGGGTACAGCCTGAACAGGTCGCCAGTCCATCGCAGGGCCACACAGAGACAAACAGCCACACACATTCACACTCACTCCTAAGGACAATTTAGAGTCGCCAATTAACATAACATGCATGTTTTTGGACGGTGGGAGGAAGCCAGGGCACCCGAAGAGAACCCACGCATACATAGGGAGAACATGCAAACTCCCTCTTGCTGTGAGGCGACGGTTCTTGATTGAGATCTTTCAGTGAAAATGCTCCTCAAATCTTTCCACACAAATCTAATTGAACTGGTTCAGAGTTACTATTGTTCAGCTTGTGACTCTAAACTTGAAGATTTTGAATTTTAGAGCTTTTACTTAATTTCAACAGCACAAGTTGCACAAGAGGTGTAGGATATGACACCTCTTCAGCCAGAATCAACCGAAGGTTCCGCTTCTCTGGAACACATCCTGCTTTGTTCCAGAGCTTACAAAAGATCATCTATCTGTCCCCAATAACTACAGACCAGATTCCCAAACATCTCACATCATGAAAGTCCCCGAGGACTGTGATTGGCTCACCTCAGTAAGTAAGTGAACTTCCCGAACCCACTACTCATCAACCACAATTTGGAGTCAAAGATACCATCGTGCACTCATCTGGACAAAGCAGGCAGTCCTAGTTTAAGAAGAACCACTGGTATGATTTACCCTGCACAGCTATGCAAGAAACTCCAGACAACTAAGTGTTTACCTGGACAACAGACTTAATTGGAAATGTAACACTGAGGCTGTTTACAACAAGGGATATAACAGATTGTACATCTTAAGGAAGTTTAGGTTCTTCAATGTCACTAAGCACTAAGATGCTCCATTTCTTCTATAAGTCTGAGGTGTAGAGTGCAATCCGTTGGATGCTGGAACTGCAGCATCACTCATGCAGCATGACTCAAACCAACTGAGCAAACTGATAATGAAGGCTGCTTCTTTGAGGGGAATTGCTCTGTAGTGCCTTGAGCTGATTTTTCAAAGAGGAATGTTGCACAAACTTCCCATCTTAACGGACAACATACTGATCAAACAGCAAGTGTCTTCAAATAAAATGTTTCTTCAGCTCTGCTGCAATAAGGACCAGTACAGGAGGTCCTTCCTGCCTACTGCGATAGTCTTAAATAACGATTCTTTAAAATTACTGTTACTTCACACTTAAGAATCAAATTTCCCTTTGGGATGAATAAAGTACAAATGAATTCATTTAAACTAAATTTAAATATTTTTCTTTGTTTTGACACTATCTGAAACTAACTGTACAACCATGCGTGTAAAGAACCCGACTTTTGCCGTCGGCCTCAACCTTAACCTTTCTCTCCAATTTGACTAAGCTGCAGAAAATATCGAATTCCATACTCATCTTTAGACAGGATTGATGAAATAGAAAATCAGCAAAGAAGTAATTAAGCTTTTTTATATTGATGTATATGTTGCGGATCACAGCTATCTGTGAGATGCGGTTCCACACACCACTGTTGCTTCTACAGATCACAGATGACAACCGGGTGGATTATGGGGTATTTGGTGTTACAGCTATTTTCTGTAACACGGCATACAGCACCGCAGTGGTGTGGGAAAGTTAGCGTCACAGTCTCAGGACAATCTGAACAACACCATGCAAGAGGACGTCTTACCACAGTGAAGTCCTCTTTTCTCTGTGCAGTACCCAAGTCAACCACTGCGCCAATAGATGGCGTTGTTGCACCTCTTTTGCAATAATTTAACAGGCACAGTTCTACTCTGTTACATATATATGTATATATACTACATACTCATACATGCTTTCGAGCAGCATTTATTTATAGGTCCATCTAGATTCATGTATTTACTGGAACAGTAAACTAGTGGTTAATACTAAACCCCATCTAAACCTGTTATCATGGTACATATTTCAATGAGCCAAACGCAGAAAGAGAGGCAGGAAGTAAGGTCAGCTTTAAACACAGTGATTAGCAGTTCAAAGAAAACAACCCAGGTTTCATCTGTCTCTCCTTCTCCCAGCCCTCCCTCCTCACACTCAGTTGCTCTCATCTTCAAACAACCCGGGTGGAGGGTGAGGGATGGACTCTCCTGGGTCAACCTACAGGGAGCATTGATGACAGGAGGATGGAAGGCTGGAGGGCGGCTTTGTTGCCTGCTTGGCCTCTTCCTTTACTGGGCAGCGATTAAATCAAGGCCCTGGTGCGAGGCCTTCTGCTGGGGCAGCAGTGGGTTTCTGCACATGCTGGGCTTGGATGTGTCCCTGAGAGGAGACTTTACAAAGTGCCTGCGCTGGTATAAATAAAACCATTGTCAGTGAACACAATCTCAGGCCCTTATATGATCCCTAGCTGAGATAGACTTTGCTTCCCTGCAGGACTAAACAGGGTAAAGTGGATATGGGCAATGAATGTACAGTATGAGTGTGAACACAGTTTGTCATTGAGTTGCTGTGACAGATCCATGTAATCCATAATATATAAGAGCAACCGTGTGTCCATGCTCAGATCAAAGGTGAGCGTCTGTGATGGCATGGGGCTGTATTACAGGGTTTATTACGCCATTACATAAGTCTCCGATAGATAGGGTCTCAGTTTAGTCCACAAGAGTATTGAGGGTATGTGTGACGCTGTGTTCAACTGTATTTATGCATTTTGATTAACTTGTTGTGGCCATGCAGACTTGGCTGGTAGCTTGATACCTTGAGTGGACCTACTTGAACCTGGTCCTAAATGCAATTCCTGCATAATCTATTTAAACTTTATAAAAACATGTGGATTAAGTTAAACTGAATATATTTTCCAGAAAACGAACACTTCTCAAGCATGAAATGTCGATGCTGTCTTGAATTATACGGTGAAATAGTAACAAAAACGAAATACATGGATTCCTGTTCACAGGATTCAGATTTTTTTGGTGGGTTTTTTGTGCTTCTTGACAAGAAAAAATAACTCCACAGAGGAACACAGCGGCTTTGCATTTTGCAAAACAAAACACAATCACAAAAAAAATCACAAAACTGTAGCTTCATATTCAGAAGGCAACAAAGTTCCCATTTGAAAGTTTGATAGATTGGAAGCTGTGCTCCACATACAACTATCTGAACAACTGGGTTTCACTCCCTTCCCAACCACAAATGTTTTGATGACTTTACTTTTGAAAAGTTATTTTTAGGATTTCAGATGCTGTTTTGTCATTGTTTTATGAATCATAAACTACCTTAACTGAGGTTACGTATCAAAATATAATTGGCTAAGGTTAGGCTTTAAAACCTGTTGTTATGGTAAGGTATCAAACACTACTTGGCTAAGGTTTGGAAAACATTATATCTTCCATTGAAAACTGACACTTTGAAACTGTATCACATCAAAATTTACAAGATCCATGTCTTTTTTCTGCTTAGTCTGTTTGGTCTCTTAGTTAGCCTTGGCATTTCCTCACCTTTCCTCAGTTCCCTCCTTCCAGTCATCACACATAATGTACAGTCTGTTTTTTGTTATTTTTTCCTCAGGTGTTTGTTTTGTTTTTTTTTCTAGTTTAGTTTTTTGGTATTTCCAGCTTGGCTGTGATTTTCATTTCTAATATAAATAAACCGTTTAAGCTTCCTCCTGACTCCTGTCCCGTGTTTGCAACTGGGTCCTCCTTCGCCTCCAACCCTTTTTCTTGATTAATGGCTGCTAAGTACTGCCCTATTGGCTCTACACTTAAAATATGCTGGGATGTCTTACTCAAATATATCACTTTGAAAGTTTTGCTGGCCAGCTTGAAAAACAAACCAACAAACAAAGAAAAAAAAGATTTTCCTATCATCAGCATCCTTACAGAGATGATCACTGTTTCGTGATTATTTCCCAGTTTTCATGACAACTTTTAGAAACTGGATTGTATTATTGGAATAGACCCACAATTTCAGGTTGTATATGCCATAAACTTAAAATAGCGCTTTATCTTCAAAATTAGGAGACACAAAAACTAATTTAAAAAACCTCAATTATACAGAACTACTTTGAGTACGAAAATTCTGAAAAAAAAATTAGGTTCTGGTGAGAAAACCTTGGCCCAGTGTAAATGAGCTGTCCTTCTATCGCTGATGTTGAAGCATCCATGTTATTCCAGTGGAGCTGCTCAGCTCCAGGTGGTGGAATGTGGTTTCCCTTGGCAACAGCCTGGTGGGAATGTGACACAGTACGGCGCTCAAAAGTCACATGCATGCCAGCCCAAACACCCTGTCATGATTCAGAAAAATGCTAAAAGAATGCTAAAAGAATATATATATAAATGATATGCACATTTTGAATAACTGTGTTTCCCTCTACAGCAGAGCACTAGCAAGTGAATGCTCTGCCCCGGGTCTTTTTCCTTCTGGCTTGACAAAAAGAAGGGGGAATACATTCAGGTTATTCTTATCTTAAAACCACACAATCAAGAAAGAAAATCTCTTTTTTTGTCTTCACTCGTAAACTTCTGGGACATTGTAATTTTTTTTTCCGGCTGCGCTGTAGTAGTGAGTGATTGCTGTGCCCCAGGTCCTTTTCCTGATGGGCTGACGGAGAGGGAGAGGAAAATGCATTCAGGGAGAGTCATCATTTATACTTATGTAATTACCCTGAAATCAAGGTGCTGAAATATCTCTACTCAGGCTGACAGAAGAGAAAGCCCCTGAAGGACTGTCTAAAACATACGCTGACTAGAAAGCGAGAGGGCAGAGAAAAAAGTCAAATAGGAGAAGCGTGAAATGAAGAGCTGAGTGGGATAAAAAGTCAATACAAAGTCAAGCGGTTTTTAAGAAGATGGTCTAATGAGCAGTCAGATGCAATGATTAATCAGTAGACACACATGTGTAAAACTAACAGTAAAAAGACTGTGATGACAAACTCCAGTCAAATAGTTATTTTAAAGTGCATGGAAATAAGTCAATATTGCATCAGGATGATTTGATACTATTTCTGCTATTATTTCGGGACATTGAGCTAAATCATCTGCCACTGTAAGAATGTTTTCAAAATGTGTGCATTTGTGTACAATCCCATTTGTATTACTTTTCTGTGTACTGGGATTTTGTTAGAAGTCCTCCCTGGAATAGTTCTGTTTTCATCTTTTAAATGTCCTCATAGAAAATTCTCTTTTTAAATTTTTCTTGCAATATTTTCCGAAGAAAAACAAAAAAAAAAAAAAACTTTCCCCCTTTCTGCCAAACGGAAAGTTTAGCTAGCTCATCCAGCACTAATCTCAGGACTATTACAGGCATCGCAAGGATAAAAGAAAAGTAAGGGAGCAGATGAAAGCAACGAGGGCTTTTGCTTCTCCAGTGTGCTGTCCACTGATGAGAGCGTTTGAGCTAAAAGAGAAAAATAAATCCTAAATTCGCTTCTCTTTTATTCCCGTCTCATCTACTTGAAGACGGCAGCTTGTGAGCGGTACATCTTTCTTAATTCAAAATAGCCTCCTGAAGACACACACATTCACTCATACAAGCTAAACACGCACTTCTCAAGTGCTTGTGTGACTCTGACAGGAAATGAATATTTAAGCATTGAGCCGCAGGTGTAGGAACTGCAGCCATTTCTAGAGTCTTCTTGAGCACATCATTTATTTACTAGTTTGAAGCTTCAAAGTGAGTTTAAACATCATCATTTCCTCTCTGTGTTCTCCCTAATCAGCCACATCATCTCTTCCAACCCGTTTCTCCACTTTAGTCTATATCTGCATTGCTCACAGGTGCTGTGGGGAGGTTTTCACAGCAGGGTTTCTCATGGGATGCCGATGTTTCTCCCTCGTGAAAGGTTACGGATAAAGGTGTGCTGGTTTTCTTAAATCTGGAGCGGATGTCTGCTACCGGGAAGACACAAGTGTCGAGAAGTTGCCAGAAGAAGGACAGTCTCTGAGATATGTCAGTGCAAATCTGAGGGTGTGTATAATTGAGCGTTCCTGTGTGTGAACAAAGTTCTGATAGTCTCCTAAAGACTAGGCTTTGATGTTACCTCGAGTGACGGATGAAAAAAAGAAGAGGAGGGTTTGATGAACAGATTGGGGATGTTGCTGATACAGCAGATTGAAATAACTTTCTTTCTTTTACATCTTTTTAAAGTCTTTGCCAATCGTTGGCATCTGCATCCCTAAAGCACAGCAACAAAAGGGAAAAGTAGAATTCATCACGAAGAGGATGGGCAGAGTAAAAACTGAGAAGGGGAGGCGGAGAGGTGTCAGCTGAAGAAGGCGGCTGTAGGGAGCTGCAAAGATGCATGAAACTGGTTATGTCAACTTTTTTTGCGATGCAGAAAGGAGGCAGTTGGAGGTCACTGCGATATGCATGATATTCGTGACAAGAGCAGCCAAGGAAGGCAGGGAGAAATATGCAAATATCGTCATTGACACACTGAAATGAATCATCTTGGCGAAGCACACTGGCCAGCATGAGACAATGGGCTATACCATTTACTGATTAAAACACTTCACTGTGAAAATAGGTTCCGCTGTGTTGGTGCTTGTATGAACTTTTAAGTTAATGTGTAATCAAAAGGCTTTTAGTTCTGGTAACACATCAGTTACAGTCATGATTTTCAGTTAATTTTTAATGTTTCTGCCTAAATAACAGAACTTAACAGACTTGGAAATGATCAGATTTTCAAACAAGTCTGAAAAGTGAACAATTAAATCAAACAAATTAGACAAAGATACAATGCGTTGTGATATAATTTATGGAGGGAAATTATCCAGTATTACAAATCTGCAGGGGGCAGCTTGTCATCGTTGACTGAGCAATTAGATTTGGTTTATGCAATGCAACCATGAATCAATTTTCTTCTGCGTATCTGAGGTTGGGTTGTGGAGGCAACAATTTGTGGAGGGAAACCCAGACATCCCTCTTCCAATAGACCCCCTTCATCCCCTCTTGGGCATCCCATGATGTTCCCAGGCCAAAATGGATATATAGCAATTACAGTGGATTTTGGGTCTGATTTGGTGTCTCTTCCCAGTTGGACTTGCCTCAATACCTACAAAAGGGAGGTGACATAATTGAATGTCGACATTTTTCCATGCAAAGGACCAGCGGCTCTACTCCTTGTTCTCCCCAGATATGTGAGTTTCCCACCTCATCTCTATAGCTGAGCCATTGCCACCCTCCAGGGAAACTCTTTCCGGCAGCTTGTGTCTGAGATCTCATTCTATCCGTTACTACCTAAATCTTGTGACCATAAGTGAGGGTTGGAACATAGATGGAGCAGAAGTTTTTGTCTCACTGTGGAGAACTCGGAAGACACTAAGTCACTAAACTGGGGGCTTTTGAATCCCTCCACATCTGCCTGACACGTCACCCAAGCATATTCTCCAGGAGTTTGGTTCCATGGCCCATGCTGTGAGTGGAAATAAATCCAACTAGATCTAGCTGGTACTGTTACACCTCACATACCACCTCAGGTCTCTCTCTTGCCGGTGAGGTGATATTTCACATTCTAAGGGCCTGTACGAGACACTGGAAGTCAATATACCCAGGCCTCGCCTTTGCCTGCCGTCAAGTGCACACAACAGCCAACCTTGATTTTCCTCCCTACAAGTGGTGAGCTAACATGGAGGTGGCATCCTGTGGCTTCATCTACATGACCCCAGCTAAGCCTTGGCTCCTGGGGCTTGGCCAGATAAGCTTTCCCCACAGGTCCCTCTCCAGGGGATGCCCCGGTTTACCTCTTCTAGAAACCTTCTCCCAGTTAAAAGGGAAATCATGGATTTTCTCTGACTGGCGTTTCTTTATCGGGGACTTTGAATCTTATTGGTCTGGCCCCTCCCCTGGGACCAGGTTGCCTCGGGAGATCATTGACAACACAGTTCACTCGATCATGAGGGTATTCAAATCCCTCCTTCATTCTAAGGTGGTAGTTCTCCAAACATAAGTTTAATGTTGTATCACAACGTCTGTCTTAAAAGGACATTATCATCTGAGAGCAGAAGAATATATGCAAGTGCAATGCCAAGTTTTGATAAAATGGGCTTTTTCTAATATCAAAAGTACGACTGAATTCATGAAAGCAAAAGCAAATGGGGATGAAATGCTTCCTTTGAAAACTGTTGAATCCAAAGCCTTGGATTAAGTCATCAGTAAAAGGTGAAAAATATGATTCTCATTTCTTTCTATTATAACACCTCTTTTTAGTTCAACTCTTACCTTCGTTTAACATTCAATAAGCTCTGCCATTCAACCCTGAAGTTTGTGCAACTGAAACTATGGCTCCCATGACTTTGCTTCTACAATTACTGTGGCCTGCCAGAACAATTAAACATGCCTCCTGCTGCTCGACTTATAGATGACAGACACAGACTGCTTTCTTTAATCATGTGCACACAAACAAAAAAACAAGGTATGATATATGACTCAACAATTGCATTTATTCTTGCTTAAACAATCACCTGAAACAGTCACGTAGCAACAGCTTCCTTTTAAAAATGAGAGAAATTATTTGATGAGCCCCACAAACCTTTGACTAGCAAGTATTGATGCCATCTATATTCATCCCGGCTTGTTTCAGATACATTCAGTGGATCAGGAAATGTCATTGTATTTCATTAGCATTTATACATGAGTGAACTATGAGCTGCCTTGGCCACAAACACGTCTCTCTCCTACAAGGTGATGCAGTGCCCCCAAGTGGTTCTAAGATAAATGTCAAGTTTCATTGAAACACAAATAAGCAATCGGACCACATTTGGTTTATTTTTTTCACTTTTAAGGGACATAGGAAAACACACTGTTGTCCATCTGGCAAGGTTTCATCTTCTGAGACTGTTTAACTCACGTAAGATTTTAAAAGTATCAGGTCAGCAAAGCACAAGTTAAAGACAGATACAGTATATGTTTACTTTACAATGTAATCAGAACATACTCAAAAATATCATCAAAACCATACTACCTTTATCATTTGCGACTGTGACAGCCCTCTCAGTCCTCATTACCTCCCAACCGGAAGAGAATATGTTTGTGGCTTCGATGATGGAGAAAGACAGGGCTTTAAAAATTTAAATGATATCCTTAATGGGAAGATATTTATCTCCCAATTATCATCTTAGCGGCACAGGGTCATCTTGTTGTTAATTAATCAGAGCATATCTCTCCAGCTTCATCTGTGGTGACACTTTAATTTCAGCAGTTATTATCACTGCCTCAGTTTCAACTACACTGAGTCTCTGTAATGAGCCACGCAAACAGAGGCTCACGTTTGGCTTTTATGAGAGACACTGACGATTGTCGAAGTCCAGAATGCATGTCATTTATTCCTATTAGCACAGACATATGCTCCTCTCAGTTCTTATTGTCCAAACTGTGTGTAACACACCAACAGCTGTATGTACTGTAACACACTGTAGTATATAGGTGCAATTCTAGAGGTACCAATCTGTGTCTTTATCTCCTCCCGATTGTTCAAAAATAGAAAAATAAAAAGCTGTTGGAAGTCAGATTAATGGAAGAAATAGGCTAAAGATAATAAAATGAGAATGAAAGTGAGCTGAAATAAAATAACTAAGGAAGACATGAACTAGATGAAAATCTAAGTGCCTAAGAAAGTAATCACAGTAAGAACTAAAGCTGCAAAACTGAATTCTGTCAACGGTTTTTCCAACAATGTTTTAAATCCTTTTTCAGTTGGGAACTGTGTCCTTGGATTTGGAGGGGCTGACTTTCATCCTGGCCACTTCACACTCTGTGAACTGCTCCAGTTTGCGCAGAAAGTCATGGCATCATCTGCAAAAAAAAAAAAAAAGAACTGGGAGGTATCCAAACCGACACCATCTTTTCCTGTGACAAGGAGCAGCCCTGACAGAGTCTATTTTGCTTAGGAACCTTCATAACTGAGTCAAATGACCTGAAAATATCTGTGTAGCTGCTATTTTAGGAGCATTTAGGAGGAAATAAATGTAAGTAAAATATTGACTATGAATACTAATAAAAGATGTTCAATTAAAAGCTTTACTAAAAAGGTAGGTCTTAAGCTGCTCTTATAAAAATATTAACACTCCCAGCTGCCCTCAGGTCTTCAGCAAGGCTGTTCCACAAGTGAGGACCATAAAAACTAAAAGGCGCTTCTCCATATGTTTTAGTCCCCGCTTTAGAAATAAATAAGAGACCAGCCCCCAATGACCTGAGGGCTCTGGGAGGCTCAAATAAAAGCAAGTCAGACAAATACTTTGGATCAAAACCATTAAGAGCTTTATATCAATACGGAAACACACAGGAAGCCAATGGAGAGATTTTAAGACTGGAGTAATATGAGCTCTCTCTCTCTCTCTCAGCTGAGCTAAACAAGTTCGACTCTGTTGTAAGGGGTATCCATCCAAGGGACCCTATTACTGTATTATATTATATTATATTATATTATATTATATTATATTATATTATATTATATTATATTATATTATATTATATTATATTATATTATACTGTTTAATTGATAACTCCCACATTGTTTGAAGACAGGACGTCTGTATCTATTTTGACCAGTAGGAGGCAGTATAGTGCCAATGATACATGCACTCCGCTTTTCACTTTGAAAACGAAAAAGAGACAAATAATCCCCTTAAAGAAAATGGCCGACATGCAGTGTGGCTTCAATATCTTTCAACTCTGAGCACAATTTTATGTTGTCCAACGCTTGCGCATGCTCTATTGTTTTTGACAGACATACATTATGTTTAAAAAAGCGAAAAGAGCGAACTTTCGACGAAGGAATGAGTCTGACGAGGATGAGGAGACCAAGCCGCAGTCGCTGGCGCCCACATCGTTTGGGCCTGTCGTTGAAATCCCGTTTATGGAGAGCTCCGTAAACACCCCTGCCAGTGCACCGGGCAGCACGGACAGTAGTCACAGTAACGGTTTTATGGCAAATATTATCAATGTAAGAGCTGTCAAGAAGGAAAAGAAGGCAAAAGATCCAGCGCCTGTGCCCCCGCCGACGAAAGCTAGCTTGTTGAGTTTCGACGACGAAGAAGGTAACTTGCTAAACCAATGCTAAGATAACTAGACAGGTAACATTAGCTGAAGAAAGTGTGTCGTTCTGGCAGTTTAAACACGACCATTTGGTTTCGCTTTATTGTACCACAGCTAGTAATGAAGTAAACTTTAAACTTTCTTTGATTGAAAATCCTACATGTTTACCCCTGAAGTTTAAAATCTGATGTTGCACATGGTCCAGACTCATCACTTACTCTTGTTGCATGAACAGAAGGATCCGAAGTGTTCAGAGTGAAGAAACCCAATCACAGCAAGAAGATTGTCAAGCAGCTGAAGAAAGAATACAAGGAGGATTTGGAGAGATCTGGAAGTGTCAAACAGGAAACCAAATCAGGTGAGTTTCTCGATGAGCTATGTCACATCTGCAAATATGATAATACCACATTCTCTAGGACTCTTAATTGAGTTTGTAGCTGCAGTTTTAAAGGAAAGAGCCTTTAATTGTGACAGTAGACTACTGGTGTTCGTTTTGCTCAAGTTAATCAGTTTTACTATTTCATCGCTCATGTGCTGGTGATTTCTGAATGACTGTAATTCCAGAGTAAGTCTCTTAATCACTCTCCCCACTTGCTTCACCATCTTCTCCCCTAGATGCTCCACCTCAGCTTGCAGTCGCCATTAAAGAAGAACCTACCAGCAGAGCGAACAGTGAACACGGAGAGGAGGAGATGGAGGTGGACAGTGCTGATGAACAGGCAGAAGAGGCACGTAGTCATGGCGGTCAAGCACATGGTCCAGTACCCAGAGGCAACAACATGGGAGGAACATTCAACACACTGTCGACCCTCAGCAGCTTGAAACCAGGTATAGTGTGGACACTTTCAGAGTGAAGCGCTTGTTGAGTAATTCAGCAGTGGGCACTGGTGCAGTCAACTCTCATAGAAGATAATTCTTGCGGTTTTATGTAACACAGGATAGTGAATTTGTATTTCATACTTTTTAAACACCGACTTCTGCAAACCCTCTCAGGAAAAACAGCCTACAACATTTGTGTAAATACTCCACACCTGAAAGGCTTTCTGTAAGTCGCGTACAACTGCACAAACACTTTGCTGATGCCCTGTGTCTCTCATGTCACCAGGGGAGATCCCCGATGCAGCGTTTATCCATGCTGCCAGAAAGCGCAGACAACTGGCAAGAGAGCTTGGGGGAGATGCTCCACTGGTGGAGACGGAGACTCCCAAGAAACGCCTGGGGTGCGAAGACCAAGACGCCAGCGATGATGAAGATGAGGAAGAGAAGAGGATACGCTTCAGTGGAGTAAAGAACAAAAGCCAGAGGCAGAAGATAGCTGAGGAAATAGGTACTGTACTCAAATGCCACTCTAACTGCGCATTGATTATATTGCATTGCTCTCGGTCAGCTGTGTGTAAGACACAAATTTCCCCCCCATTACATGTGCACAGGTATTGAGGGTAGTGATGACGAGGCTCTGGATACAGGTCAAGATGAAGAGGTGAGCCGTTGGGAGCAAGAGCAGATCAGGAAAGGAATCAGCATACCCCAGGTAAGCTGAAACGATGTATGCTTTTCTACAGCTTTGTAAAAAGCTTCTATTGAATTTCCATGTGTAATAACTTGACATCATCCTTTGAAACATTTAGTCATTCAAGAAATGGGTTAACAGTATAACAACCAATGTTGATTGTTGATTAGATAGTTGTTTATCAAGCAAAATGCCATGTTGGCTGATCTCCAGCCTTTCTATTTTTGATATATTTTGAAATTGAACTGTTGGTCTAACAAAGAGAAATGAGAATATCCCTCAGTTGTGGAAAGTGATTTTTTTATTGATGAATTGTTAGTCTGCTACCATTAGTTGTCAGTTTTATTGTGGTTTAAAAGTCTTATGTATTTGCCTCCTTTTTTTAACAATTAGGTCCAAAGCACCCAGCCAGAGGACAACACCATCTACTACCAGAACAGCTACGAGACCCAGCCTTACGGCGCCGGCTACAGCATGCCTTTCACCTACAGCACAGTGACTCCACAGACCGGGAAGCTCCCCGGCCACCCCGACAATGGCTCCATTCACTACGGGGCCCCTATTTGTGATCTAACCCCGGTATCCATTGATCTGGTAAAGAAGCGCCTGCAGGATAGGTAGGTTCAGTGGAAGAGTGCAGCAACGTCTAATATCAGTCCTCAGCTCGGCTGCTGACATCTCAGTGAGCAATGGTCCTGAGGACCCAGCAAAGCTTTCCTACACATCTAACGGCCAGAGAGGCCAAATTTGTCTCAGTTTTAATGATTATTATTATTATTGGTGGCACGACTAAAGATATTAATTTCTGTTAACTGTATGCAGATTGTGAATTGCGACCCCTCTAACTCACAGTTCCTTGTTCTACCTACTATGTCGTGTGTTTGTAGGCTCACCCAGATGCATGCAGGCCACAACTCAAATGCCAAACGCTACGAACAGATCAAGGAAGACCTAGCTGCCTCTGAGAGTACCATACAGCAGCTGGAGGGTTCATCCAATGACAATGCAGATCAATATAAATTCTTGCAAGAGATGCGAGGGTATGTTGGAGACTTGCTTGAGTGTTTCAGTGAAAAGGTAAGGGAGAATTTATATGTGGTCTGATTAGCTGTTTTGTGTCTGTGATCTAAAAACTTATGTGACTTTTAGAGGGATACAAAAAAAAAGTAGTATTTTGAGACATTATTTATCACAACCTAGAAAAAAAGAGCCTGTTATTATTATTAAGGCTAGTTTGCAGTGCTGGCAAGTCTTTGACTGCAACTTTCTCATCTGGAGATCACTTCACGTGCTTGTCAGAAATACAACTTTTGCTATTTAACAAGATAGTTTTTCAAGTGTTTTTTTTTTTTGTGCACAAAGACTATGCTCTTAATTCATAATTGTTGACAGTTTAAAAACATTTTATACCAGTGTACAGAAAGTCTTTGCACCTTTTAGGGTGCCCTGTCTAAGCAAAGATGATGTGTCCAGACAGGCGAAAGAAAATTAGATGATGCCCCGGACACACGTTATATTGTTATACGTCTGCAGCGACATGCTTGTCCAGATAAAATAACTCAGACTTGCAGCAGACCAGAAACCTACATGGAATGGAGAGAGAACTGACCTTCCAGCTGTCAGCATGTTTTTTTTTTTTTTTTTTTTCCCCACAACTAATCAGTGCACAGAACATTGTGATTAATACAGCACACTAAACATGTCAGCATGCCTTAGTATGGAGTCGTTTAATGTAGTGTATACATGGTTGGATTGTGTTGTATATTGTCAGTGTTGAGTAAGTCTTTCACTCCTGTGCATTCATTGTAAAAGACATTTAACATGTCTTTGACTTTGTTTTTCAACCTTAACTATCAGCTAAACTGGAGTCTGCAATGTTCAAGCTTGAGAAATTTTAGAGATGGCAAGTTTTCACTGGAGAACAGTGATAGTTTGCTCCAGTGTTGTGCTGTCCGTCATGCTCCTTTTATTCCTCCAGCAAGACATCCCAGTGACTCGGAGTCCCACTTTTGTTGGGTCAGAGGTCACAAAAGGCATCATATCTTTCAGGTGCCTGCTGTCCTGGAGCTGGAGGCTGCCATGCACCAGTTACTAAGGCAACGGGCGTCACGACTTGTCCAGAGAAGACAGGATGATATTAAAGATGAATCGTCGGAGTTTGCAAGCCTTTCAAGTCAGTCCATCTTGAAGGTTTTTATGATTTATTTGAACGGCCTCAATAGTTCTCTGAGCGTGTGTTTGTGTGTGTGTGGCTCATGTTCCTACCTTACATTACCCACATACCCCATTACAGTTCCCTCATGAGTACGATTAAGGTCAAATGACTTGATTTTGTTTGAGTGGGCATGTATGCATATCGGGAATGTTTTATTGGAGGAGCTGTTTGAGCTACTTAGTCTCGCAGCTGGGTGTTTGTAACTGGGCTCCAATAATGTGCCACTTTGTAAAGATGACAAAAAAAACAAAGAGTGACTTGCCATCTGTCACTTTCACTGTAATATGTCTGAAGTTAAGTCCAGGTAAGTTACTAGAAAGTGAATGATGCTCAATAAAGTTCAATTATATGTGTTAATGCTGGTTTTATCTTGTACATACGTAAGTTAATCCAGAGCTTGTAACGTATGTTTTTTTTTTGTTTTTTTTTTTTTATAGCATTTTGGACTATTTTAAATTGGATTAACCTTATTTAATGTGTAAGATGCTGAGTTTTCAGTCTAAAAATGAGTAAAGGGTTGTCTTAGCTTGTCGGTATTCATTTTAACATCGATCCTCTCTCTTGCAGATAAAGCTGTCATGGCTCCTAATCTGGACTCATTCGGCCGAGACCGTGCGGCATACCAAGAGCACAGCCGTCAGAGGAGGATAGCTGAAAGAGAAGCGCGGCGGTATGAAGCTTACTAATCATCTTTTTGTTCTTTGCAAAAGCGATTAAGCTGCATTCGATCAATGTGCCGCTCAGCTTTGTGAAGTTTGCATTGCAACACGTTTAAAGTTGTGGCTGTTAGGGGGGCTTATCGGTGCCGAGCTGGAAAACGACCGCCGCAGCTCTCGTTTTCACTCCTGTTGTTTTTTGCCTTTTGTGGCTGGTTGCAGAACGCGGCGGCGACAAGCTCGAGAGCAAAATGGAAAGAGGGCTGAGCATAAAGAAGGCTTATCATCTGATGATGAGGAAACCTCCACTGACATCACCAGCTTTAGCATGGAGAAAGGTACACGACTGATTTACTGTGGAAACATACTGGCGTAGAAAAGTAATACAGTAAAAATGAAATGTTAAAAAACAGATGACATTAATTAGGTATTCTGGAGCTCATGTGCGATTAAAGCCTTTGGTCCCGTCCAGATCGCATCATAAGGGAATCTAAGAAGGTGTTTGAGGATGTGGTGGAGGAATTTCATTCTCTGGACTGCATCAAATCCCATTTTGAAGTGTGGAGAAGAGAGTACCCCGACTGCTACCGAGATGCTTACATCAGCCTCTGTTTGCCCAAGCTCTTCAACCCCTTAGTCCGCCTGCAGCTCATCACATGGAATCCTCTCGAGGTGGGGCATGTGCACGTTTTCAGAGTAACGTTTTTTTAAGTTGTTGTTGTTGGAGACAGAAGAATACTCATGGGTGGTGCATTTTTAAACCTGTTTGGTGTTGTCTCTGCTCCGAAGGCGCAGTGTGCAAACTTTGAATACATGCTCTGGTTTGAGTCGCTGCTGTTTTACGGTTTTGAGGAGCACAGCGCGTTGCAGAGTGGAGATGGGGATATCGGCTTGCTCCCGGCTATAGTAGAGAAGGTCATCCTCTCCAAATTATCAGGTAGAAACCTACACAGCTCCATCTAGCATACCAAGAAAGATTCCCTTGGAATAAAGGCAAGTACTAAATGTACTAAATGTCGTGTGTTCTTGTGTTAGTGTTGGCAGAGCAAGTGTGGGACCCTCTGTCGAGCAGTCAGACAGCCGGGCTGGTGGGCTTCATTCGCAGACTCATGAAAGGTTACCCCACTGTGCTGCATGGGGACAACAGCTACACACAGGTACAACACTTCCCCTTCTGCGTTCCACATGTTGCCCCAAATATGCTCTCTCAGCACAGTATGTTGTCCGTTGGTGTTAATTCTGGCAGAACCGTCATTGTTTTGAATTCTGTGTTTTAGGAACTTTTGAAAACGACCGTCTTAAGAACCAGGCGGACTCTGGATGAAGATGTCTTCCTTCCACTCTATCCGAAAAAGTGCGTTGGACCGTTATTAGAACTACAAACGCAGCTTTAGGTCTAAAGGCTGCTTGAAATGAATGTTCTTTTTCTTCTGCACAGTGTGATGGAGAACAAGAACAGCAGTGCCTACTTATTCTACCAGCGGCAGTTCTGGTCATGTGTGAAGGTGTGTGCAAAGGCCATGTTGTCTTTCAAGTAATTAATTTAGACTAATTGCAGCTTAGGAGCAACCCTAAATGCTAACAAAAAAAAAAAAAAAGCGGAGTGTTTTGCTCAAAAGTGTTAGCTTACAAACTAACCCAATGGCTACATCTGCATCACGCAGTCAGCGTTCTTTGTGTGCTAATTGGAATGGAAAAATTCACAGCTAGTGGAACTATTTTACATGTATGTGCCCTTCTGTTGCTGCCCTTCTCCCATATCAGTACAATTCACCTGTTGTCTCCTCTGATCATAGCTGCTGGGCAACATCATACAATGGGAAGGTATCTTATCCCATTCCTGTCTGAAGGACCTGGCTTTGGACAGCACTCTCAATAGATACATCCTCTCTGCACTGCAGACCACGGATACGGGAGAGGAAAATGTTCTAAAGTGCCAGAAGGTAATTTTGGGGTAGATCTCAAGAATATTAGGAGTATGAGCAATATATTATGACATGCATTATTAAATATAGTATTGATATTGTGTTTTGCTGCCACCTGTTTGTACATTGTTTGGGAAGAAGTCAGTTGGAGAGTCGGCATTGTCAGCTAAATGTATCTCCTGGTACATACCGTTCTGGCTGTAAATCAGACATACCTTTCTTTGCTCCTGCATGCTCACATGCTGCATGCAGGAGCCACGGCACCCCCCATTTCATTGGCTCCACCTTACAGTTTATGCATTGTATTTACAATCGTGAGAGCGCGGCACAGATTTTGTTCAGTCAGATCGTTCTGTGGAAAGGAAAACAGGCATGTGACTCCATCATTGTAGATAAATGTGCATGTCTTTGCATAAGAGATTCACATTACAACTTCTCTTTATACAGGCCCAGTTTGAGAATTACTTCAGCGTTGTATTACTTTGATTAATAGTATCATTTCAAAACATTTGTTGTTTCACAGTTGCTGTTCTGTCAGCTTCTTAAAAGCCACCTGAATACACACACACACACACACAGACAAAATTAATAATGCGTTTAAGTCAGTTGATGAGATTATGTGCATTGTCAGCATTGTCAGGGCAGGCAATCACATTATTGCCAGCAGTTTTAACTTTATAAACACACCTACGCAGCTGATAAACTACTGCCGATAGTGATTTATTGAACAGTCACACAGAAGTCGTTCTTGTACCCCCCCCCCAGGTGGTCGAGTGTTTGCCATTGCACTGGTTCTCTGGGCTGAAGGGCCAGCAGACGTTGCCTCAGTTGGAGCCACTGTGTCGCTACCTTGCGCACTTGGCGAAGTCGCTACACCGCAGCGGCTTAGGGGGGTCCGATTTTGAGCGGCGCACCTCTAAGTAAGGATCTCTTTGATCTATATATAGGTCCACCTGCTGGAGTGTTTTTAGCAACTGTTGTGATGGGTTTTGTCCGTATTTTCACTCGTATATATCCCGCATCTGTCAACAGGGAGCAAGTCAGAGACGTTGTGAAGATGTTGGGCCACATGAACGCCTTGGACCACATCATCGCTGTCGCAGCAGAGCACGGCATTAAAGACATCAAACTACTCATGGAAGTCAAATCATAGAGGCAGACCAGACGGAGGCAACCTTTTATAGACGTTTTGTTCTGCTCAAGCCAAGAGATCCCGAAGGAGGATTCCCAGAGCGAATAAAATGTGCGTCTGTGCACTTGGAATGAAGCTCATCACTGCGACTTAAAGTAGAGGATTAACAAGACATTTTTTTTTTTTTGTAAATATTGTGAATAATGTATATAAAAGTGTCATCATACAGCTGTCAACACACTGACTGATGCTGAAAAGAGGCCTTGTATTGTCAGCTGAGAACGACTTCTATGTAAAAGTATGTGCCGGCAATATTTTAAAAGCGCTTTATTTATTAGGAGGAAAAATTGGTTGACATGGATTAAGTTTTTGAAAACAACCTTTCCCTCATTTTTCACCAGACACAACCAGACTGTAGAATACGCTTGACCACCCGCAATTGTTTCACAGACAAATATTTTTCCGTATGTGCCAAAAGGCAGAAGACGCACCCAACGTCTGGAGATCCACGCGTCTAATGACGGTCTGTGTGGGGATGGATAAGATAGTTCTTTGATCTCTGCCTTGTTCTACCGCACCAGGAAATGCTCTGTTGACCATACAGATTTGTAAGTTATACGTTTTAGTAGTGTTTTTGCCTGTGAATAAAATCTAAATTGTAATTATGTCTTCTTCTTTTTTTTTTTAATTGTGTGAAAAGTCTGCCTCATGAGGAAGCCTTTAAACATATATTCTCATTATATAAAGAGCAATCTCAATTTAGCTCCTATGTAGTCTGCAGAACCCATCACTGGTGTGGTGTAATGGATATTTCTGTGAGTGAATGTTAATTTATTGCTCTGTGGTCTAAATTCTTTCAGTTGTACATTTGAATAAATGTGTGGCTGTTTGCAGTCATCAGTACACCACACCAGTACAGTTCAAGTCTGGTGGGTATTGCTCAACTGGAAGCAGAGGGCGGAGCCGCACGTTTCCATCCACATGTATCCCCTCCTCCATCTAAGCGCGATTTACAGGGCAACACTAAGCCATATGTTGTTCTTTACCACCTTCAAGGGTGCACATCCTTCTTTTATCAGTTGCGTCGATGCGCTTTTTGGATTTACTGACCTCAGGAAAATCGTATCTTGGATCTCTTGCGCGCTGACGGTGATTTGGCGAGGTAAAGTAACTTAGTGCCGCTTCAACTTCATGCATACTTGGTGTACAGTGTGCGCTTACATAGTTGTTAACTACATGTCATCTATGATTACTCCCCTGGTCGTGCGCGTCTGCAGGAGAACTTGCGCCTTTGCGCCACAACTAAAAGCACCCTCGAAGCTCGTTGTTTCTGTCTTGCCCCACGTTAGATACACTTATTTGCTGCAGTGTGTATATGTGCGACCAGAACCGCAGGAATGCCACAGCTGAATTACATAATTTCCTACTACGTATCTTACATCGGTACTTGCAGTTAGGCATGGCTGTTTCTGCATCTGAGGGTACTTTAAATGCATTTGCCGCAAACAGGGGAGACTACTGTGTGCAGTATGCACAGAGGAACAGGGGTGCTTGTGAAGCAGAAGGGCGGCAGTAACATTTAAATAGGGCTGCTACTGTGCTGGACTGTAAAACTGATCTGGAAACACGTTTGAGTAGTTTTGCACCCTGCTGTGCGAGGCTGGGGGTGAATTCAATGTGCAGCGGAGTGAGAGCAACATGTGGTCACTGAGCAGATGCTGCCTGGAAAAAGCCAATGCAGGAAAAGATAGCCCCAGTATGTACCAAAAAAGAAATACATGCAGCCCTTAAATGTTAAATGTGAGTTGCATTTGAAGTAATGTGCAGTTATTGTACGAATAACTGCTTTTCAGGTTGAAATGACTGATATATTTCACTTGCAAGCTTTCATGTTGCAGTTACAAAATGTATTTGGAAGTAAGAATAAAGATGAAATCTTAAAGAATGTGAGGACAGATTTGGCCAGACGCTTGCAGCCTGCAAGTCAGCCTGCAAAATTTGACAAATCAACACTTAAATTGCATTTTCAAGGCAGAAAATCTCCATAAAGTAGAAAATATGTGCCATGAACATGGGAATCGGGGGTATGACGTCTCGCATAGAGATTAAAGTTCCAGCTGCAAAGTCAGTCCATTCTATTGTATTCATCTGAAACAGTGTGGCCAAGTCCACTACATGCAGTCTACAAGAGTAGCGTAAACTGTCAGCCTTTTGCAGAATGAGTCAGAGTTGACCTTTTGGATCTGGATAGCAATAGTTCAAACCAGCTTCAGTCAGTCTAACTTTAGCTGGTCTGAAAGTAGGTCAGTAGTGGGCAAGATGCTGAACACAGGGCCTGTGTGTGTGCGGGAGCTTTCCAGGTTCACTGAGATTCCCGGCTTCATATTTCCTCTTGGTAAAGTTGATGTTGCAACATGCGCTCGCTGTATTTAGGCCTATGCTTTGCTGCAATTGAAACAGATTAAAGGTCTGAGAAAGAAGCCTTTTTGTTGTCACACTCGTACTGTCAGTTCGTGGACGGAGCCTATAAAGAAAACTGATAATTAACGCTATAAAACACGTCAGAATCAGTACACACAGATATGGTACACTGTCATATATACGTATATCTTCATTTTTAATGTAATATATGTACATATTCTCAGAGGGGAGTCTAGATTAGGAAAATTAAACAGTTTAGCACATTTTTTAATTTAATTAAAATAGTCATTTTTGTATAGGGTAAAAGAAGAAAACTGTTTAATTGCGAGATATGAAAATTGTCACAATGTTGTTTAAAAAATATGTTAGTCCGTTAAGCAATATTGCCGTCTGCTTTTCTGATTTCAATACACTCAAATGAAAAGCCAAACACATACCGCAAAGATCACTGTATGATCAATAAGAGATGTCACTGAATTTCTCATTCTTGCGTTCACTTGTGAGTTTTCGCGTTGTCAGGGAGGATTCTGTGTGGTTGAAGTCAACGGAGGTAAAGGGTCAAGCTCTTGTTTCCCAAAAATACGTGATATCTTCGAGCTTTGTTTGTTGCTCATTCCGGTGAGATTGCTGGATTGTTATTGGTTCAGAGATGTAGAAGGAACTTCAAGTTTTTTTTTCCCCTTTTCGTTCATCCGAACTACATTTTGAACCATGAAACAGTTTATTTTTTTAATATATTTACTTAATTGTCCATCAGTGAAGCGATTATCTCACGATCTAAATCAAGGTTTGAGTTTACAGAGGTAAAACAGGCTGAACTAAGAATGCTCTCCACAGGCACTGCGGACATGTCTCTCTGTCATTGTTGATACAGTCTGTTTATTTAGGAAACATTATTACCTGACACATTTATTTAGTGTCTTTGGCCGTGCCGAACTGTTGTTCCGTTTTGTCCATGCAGGAGGTGAAGGCTATGACTTTGTCTTCTTACAGACCGACCAACTGATTTATTGAGTCATATACAGTGTTCAGGACAACGCATATGACGAATTGAAGGTGACCCAGTGGAGCTCTCTTTAAAATTCTAACTACCTCAGTTGGTCAGACGGAAGCACAGCATTTTGTTTGCAGGTGTTATTATAGACCAAAGGATAAACCAGGAAACCATGTCTTTTCATCAGTATTCTTAAGAAGAAAGCATATCAGCCGAATGAGTGAGTGTTTGCATTGTCCTATTTTTAGATGCGACTGAGATGAGCGGAAACCCCAACTAATCCTCTGAAATATAGCCCTATAAATATACTACGATCTATTTAGATCTTCCATCAGTTATTGATTAGGTTTTTAAAAAGATACATTTATACTAAAAGTAAACTTGTCTAAATGTAGTGTTGAACTTGAATCTGGCTTTACCATTAGATAACCTCTCTGAATGTCAAACTGTGTCAAATTCACTGAGTATTTTGATTGGTTATGTGGGATCACACCCCCTCTCCTGTTCAACCATACCCTCTCACTATGGGGCATTACCTCGTCTGTCATCGCATGTCATTTACTGCACTGCATCGTTTTGAAAGGGGAGGTGGGTTGTGTGTATCTGTGCGCTTACATTAGGATAATAATGGATTATTCTTTTTGCAGCCTTTCTGTGATCCCTGCACTTTGCACCGCTGATATTTACTATTATGCCAGCCCTCTAAAAGTAATCATTTTATTGTAGGGGCTTCCAATAAACTGTAGATATATGACTGTTTGCACTTGCATGCACATGTAACACAAAAGCAGCTCGCCTGGAGCTACCACAGGTTGCTGCTGTGCATTTCTGTTGTGAAAAAAAAGAGAAACAATGTGGCTACTCTTGAAGATAAACTGGTTTTATGAGACTGCTACGTTTTGACTCTGCATGTTCGTGTATGAGTGTGCGCTGCTTGGAATAGCCTAGCCATGTGATTCTTCCATATACTATTTCAGTATGCTGATGGTCAAACGCTCCGCACTCCTCACACCGGCTCAAAGAATAGTTAGCAAATAAGCTTTTTAATCCCTTTATCTATCCTACACCTTTCAAAGTTTCCACGCTGATCAACAGTTGAAGTGTAGCCAAAAGGTGCTTTCAAGTAAGTACAGTCTTCTGTCTTTTTTTTCCCCTTCCAATGCAGGAATGGGTGATTGTGGTTTTGCTGTAAGTGTAGCTCACTATGTGTGTTGTTTCAAACACTGAATGTTGTTTTAAGTTGTCACGTTTTCTTTGCTGGACGTGTCTGTTTTTGGTCCGGTTGCTTGAATTGATAGAAAACTTCGCATAACCTGTGCACTCGGGTCAATGAGGGGTCACTTGGTTCGTGTGAGCTACTCTCTTCTGTGTTTGTGCGGGGTTGTTTCAGTAAGAGCTTTCTGACTTCCCCATGAATTTATGATTTTATGTTGATCTGAGCTTTTTTTTTTGTTTTGCGGACTTTTACAGTACCGCGGCATGTGAGCTGCTGAAATAATCAGCTGCTTGTTATAATGTGCAGAACAGAACATTAAACTCTGCAGTCTTACTGTTGCTGGTTCACTCCAGTATTTTACTATTATTGTGTAAACGTTTTTCATTGCGCAAGAGCCATTGGTATCTTCAGATATATATTCAGCCATGTTGTTTCCTGTACTTTTTCACCTCCTTAACATTCATGTCTGTGTGAACTGTATCGCCTATGTAATGCCTTAATGCAAAACTCAGTGATAGAATCCAGTATAAACCTTCCTCCACTTTAGATTTTGAATACATTTAAATCTTATGTGACCAATTTCAAAGGGATCTGCATGCCTGTTAACCCAAAGCAGGTCTTTCATGTTAGTACCATGTATCATGACCTACACAAAAAAGTTTGAACCTATCAGTGTCAAATACTTTCAGCTACATGTATGCTTTAGGTGTTAAATAAGTTAACAAATATGGCTCCTATTAATTGACTGACTCTGCTGGTATCATTTTCTCGATGTGATTGGTTGGCATTCACAGACAAATCCTTCAATCACGTGGTTAGTGTTTTTTTTCTAAGTTGCTGCCCCTTTCCAAGCGGCTTCATCGGAAGAATTCCTACATGGTTTTGTGGAACTAACCATCAGTTGTATTTGGTTTGTTTGGTCCAATCAATGGAACAGAACCATTGAATTTGCTTTCCAGATAATTTCTCTTCGACAAAATATATATTTGATTAACATATTTACCCAGTTTACTAATCAATCAAACTTATGTTGCGGTTCTGTTTAAAAAGCACACCATCATATTTTAGTCGACTAATGCCAGGTAATAAGAGAGCTTGCACTCTTATAATTACACGTAGTCCTTGTAATTCTTTCCACATTATTTGAAAGAACATTGAGCTAGGTTCCCTGCAGACTTGGAAGGTTGGAAAATTGCATCTGAACCTGAATCTTGGCCAGGGCACTCTTGAAAAAGACATTTTTTAATCTCAATGAGGTGTTCCTGGTTAAATAAAGGTTAAATTAAAAAAAAGAAAAAAAGAAATGTTTTCCTGGAAGCAAAAGAAAAGGCTACACGGTTACCCTAGCTCACCCCTAAGTGGAAGTTTCCATGAGGTGTAAAATGACTATTGCACTATCCATGTGACCTCTTTGGGGTTTATGTCCTCATGTCAGAGGGTTCTGACAAATTCCCATTATTTACAAATGTCACTCGCTTCGTCCCAGTCTTTTTCTTTATAGGTCATGTAATAGCTTTCTGTTGGACAGCTGCAACTTAACATTATTCACTGGAAGACATTGTAGATGCCCCATCCCTTCTTTTTTTCCCCTCTTCCAATTTCTTCATCTGGAGTCCATATTTGTTTCCTCCTCTTAGATATCAGACTTTGAGTCCAGCACAAGGGAATGTGCATGACATGTTGGACAAACTAGTGACCAAGAGAATATGCTCAACAACCATCTAAGAAAGAGGTTTTTGTCACTCAGCTCCTGGTAAAAAAACAAATTTTTCCTTAACAGTCTTCTCTACATTGGCTTCCCAATACTTCTAGAATAGATTTTTGTTCCTGGCTCAATCATCTTTTTAAATTTTCACAAGATCACTTAGGTGTGCTGGTTGTTCCAAGGATCAGATTGAGTGTAGAGGAGATTGGGCCTTTGCTGTGACTGCTGTTAAAGCTGAACGGTCTCCAATTTTACATGTGTTTGACTGACGTTTTTGATTGTTTTTACTGTTTTCACAGTTTTACTGTTGTTCTCTATGTTGTACAATTATTTGTCCTAAAAGATATACTTGACTTGACAAGGCTTACCATGTGTTTGGCCTCGAGATTGTATCGAGACTATGGGAAGCTTCATTCTGTCCAATTGTTTTAATTAAAAAAGATGGGGATGGCAGACGTACTACTAGAGATCCAGTAGAGAAGCGCAGCATCTTTGATGTAAAGCACAACTGCAGTGATTTTACACTTGAAGTCCAGTTTATTCCTTACTAGGAGTGATAGCAAACCTGTGTGGAATTATTTTATTATTTTTTTATTTTACCCCAGAGCAGCTTTGGAAAATAATACTAAAAAACAAAAAATGTAAATTTTTAAAACATTTTTTTTGGACATATTTCACTTGATTCAGATCTCTAAATGTATTCATTGAGATTTGGTCACCAACTCATGTAGTGGCAATATGACAGCACTAGGCTGTGTATTTCTGTCATAATCATGGTCAGGTCTGTCAATCAGTCACGGTGGGGATAACCTGTTGAGTCTTGCTCACTCACTCGTTCAGCTCTGGTTGAGTCTTGTGGTGGATGTTTTCTTTCCTTCCTATTACCTCTGATGAGAAAATTAAATAGAGACTTCTCTTTTTCTGCCGGCCAGCCAAGTTTTATTTACGTTGCAAGGAAAAAGTCAATCCCCACACCACTCAGCGGTTATGGTGAAGAAAAGACCCAGAACAAAGGGAAGCCAAAACATTTATACCTGAGGAAGGGGCCATGTTCTTTGGGTGTGTATTGTTTGACTGTCACCTTACCACACCCCCCGGGGGAATGTATCACACTTTGGAGCAGGATCCAAGATGTGGTCTCATTGATAATTAAGAGACAGGTAGCTAAAACAATTATCTTGTCTGGGTGTTAATTAAGACGCAAATAGTTTAAAACAATTAGTGGGTCTGTGTGAGACAAATGGTTAATGCAGATTGGAAAGTCTGTTGTGGGGGTTTCTAAAGCAGTTGTAAGAGACAGGATTTTACCATCACAGTCTTAAATTCAGCCTTATCACTGGTTCAAGTGCTTGTTAAAAGGGGATGGGGACATAAAAGATGACATTTAGAAAGCATGCAGATGTATTGTCTTTGGAAGTTGAAGCATCTGATGATTTTGGAGCTTGATCCACTCTTGACAAAAAAAAAATCAGCCTGCTTTGGTTCAGTCGTGACTGGTCTTTGTACAGTTCTACAAAGTTCTAAAAATTCTAAAGTCTGATAAAAAATTTTTTAAGATTAACGTTAAATATATACACCAGAATTGCATCCATCCAGTACATTTGAAATCGGTTCAATTTTGAACCAAACTTATTATATAAATAAGCAAAATATGGGGTAACAAGATGACTGTCTCCAAATGTTTTGCTGGTCAGGAAAATTCTAGTATAATCGACAGCACGCTGCTAAAATCACATGACTTTGGAAAGCAGAATAGTTTAAACATTATCTGCTAGCCAATCCTGTTCCCTGATATAAATGCAATTGAATACCTTTGGTGTATTTCAAGAAAACGTCAGAATGCCAGATAATTTCTCTAGAAACCATTTTATTTTCCATTTTAAGGAGGCTTGAGTCTTACTTGGAATAAATCTAATCTCAGCTATCGAAGGCCTGCTGCGTTTTAGTTTGTTTTTTTATTTTCACATTATGAGATATAACCGAAATAGCCGAAATAGTTTTGAATCATTAAGAGTAGAAGATATATATATAGTATATTTTTATGGTTCTCTACTATGGTGCAAACTGTAGGGCTTCCAAAGCATGTATTAGAAAAATGTCTCAGCCATGTTTTATCATTCTATTTATCTGTTCAAGGGCTTTTCCTCCTCTCCTGTGAGTTGTGTTCTATTCTGTAACATACAGCAGCAAAATATCCAGCAGTAAGAGGGATTATCTGTATAGACTCGTGTTTTGTTTTTTTACCAACAGTCACACATAGCGGATAAGGGTTGCATTATGTAACACCAGGAAACCGTGTTGTTCCTACAAGTCTGTCAGATATAAGTGGACCCATTTCTTAGATCTGTAACACTAAACTAAAGCATTTAGTATTTATAGATGTGATCGCAAAGTTACTCTTTACATATTCACACAGAGCGTGCTTCTCTGCCGGACCGGTTACATTTTAGATTTATGAAAATAATGATAAACTTGGATGTTTTGGTAGAACAGACAGAGTTGGTTTGACCACAACAAGTACAGACTAGTTAGGAAAAAAGAATAGAATGAAAAAATAAGTGTGTAAAAGATGTTCACTTACATTTTACTACTCTTTATCTTTCGCCCTCTGTGCCCCCTTTTAGGGTGTGTGTGGCTTCTCACCTTCTAAACTGTGACCTCTGAACCCCGGAAGAACTTCTCTCCCCTCCATGGCGCTGGAGACACTTCTGCGCTTCGGGAAGCGGTTGCTACGGGTGAAGGTGGTGAACTGTAACTCAGAGGACTCCCGCCTATCCCGATGTCTCAACACGTTTGACCTGGTAGCCCTGGGTGTGGGCAGCACGTTGGGCGCTGGGGTTTACGTGCTCGCTGGCGCTGTTGCACGAGACAATTCTGGTGATTTAACATATCTGGAGCTGATGAGAAAATAGAGACCGTTTTAAGCTTTCATTCACCTGTATGCTCTTCTTTGCCACCCCAGGTCCCGCTATTGTGCTGTCTTTCCTGATAGCAGCCTTAGCCTCAGTGTTGGCTGGTCTTTGCTATGCTGAGTTTGGAGCTCGGGTCCCCAAGACGGGCTCAGCTTATCTCTACTCCTATGTGACAGTAGGAGAACTCTGGGCGTTCATCACTGGCTGGAACCTCATCCTCTCTTACATCATTGGTAAACAGTGCAACGCTGCGCTGTTGCTTCCTTTTTGCTTTAATGTACCGGAAGTTGCTTGTATTTTGGAGAACACAAAGAGAGCTGATGTTTGCACTTGGCAGGCACCTCTAGTGTGGCCCGTGCGTGGAGCGCCACCTTTGATGAGTTGGTGGGAAAGCGCATAGAGCAGTTCTGCAGAGAGCACATGTCTATGAACGCTCCGGGTGTATTGGCGGAGTACCCCGACATGTTTGCTGTTCTCATCATATTCACTCTTACAGGTAAGAAAATATATCTCTTTCTTTTGTATAATTTGTGCTTCACATTGAGCGTGTTATGCTTGTTAGCAACATGTGGGAGGTATTTAGTTGAGATAGCGAACAAATATGAAAAATTGGGCTTTTTGAGCAAGTTTTTGTTGGATGAGAACATTTTAATTCTTTGCTTTGTTCTTTTCTCTCCAAATCTAAGGTCTGCTTGCATTTGGGGTGAAAGAGTCAGCGATGGTGAACAAGGTTTTTACGTGTGTCAACATCCTGGTCCTGTTGTTCATGGTGGTCTCTGGCCTAGTCAAAGGCACAATGAAAAACTGGCAGCTAGACCCTGCGGAGATCCTACATGTTAATCATACAAATAGCACCAGTCACAAGTAAGATATTAACACGCTGCTTTCACATTTCCATAGTTGTTTTGACAAGCCGCTTTGTTGTACAGTCATGGTAAAAAAAAAAAAGTAGATTCATCCTCTTTCATATTTAAGGTTTTGAAAATCAGGATATAATGAAAAACAAATTACTCCTCAACAGGTGTCAAGATTAGGTTTGCCAAAAGCTGTGAGCACGTTTACACGGAACTATAAAATAAAAATTGTTTTAGTGTGACAAAAAAACAACAACTGACTTTTGAAATACATGTGAATTATTCACACTGAAATTGTACAAAATCAAGTTTTGACACACCTGACTAACACAATCAGATAATTCAGTCGTAGCTTGATTCAAGCCTGCATGCCTGTATGCCACTCAAAATCCTCAAATTCCATCTTTTTGTATCTTTTAAGTGGAAATGCATACAAATGAATTCCCAATGAAGCTACTCTCATTCGCAGATTTTTCTGTTTCCTTTCTCAGACACCTAAATGTGTCAGAGCTGTGACTATGTGACAACTGGCGGTCACTTAAATCATTTCCAGACATTCGCGCTGCTCTGATAAAATTCATCTGACAAAATCATTTAACCAATTAAAAGTAGCAGCCAGGTGCTACTAATCAGATGCACTGGGTTAATTGATCATCAGCCGGTGTGAGCACTTATAAAAACACAAGTTTTGTCTGTTGTCTGGAGCTTTCAGGTGTGTGTTGATACACCACCAAGGAGGTGAGACATCAGCAATGACCTCAGTGAAAGCTCCTGACCATCAGTCTGGGAAGGGTTTTACAGACATTTCCAAACTATTTGGAATCCATCACTACAGCGAGAAAGTTAGCATTGTTAAATGTTAAAGTTGATGACAAAGATTGCACAAGAATGACTCAAACAGACCTGGCAGCACAGATTAGGTTGACAACGTTGCTTTTGAATGAACTGCAGGTCTTCTGGAAAAATCTCTTTTGAGCAAAATATAGATGTTGGCAAGGATTAGAGATGTTTCGCCAGAATAAAACAGTAGCTACTATGTTTGGTGAAAACCAAACTCAGCATATCAACACAAACACTTCGTACCAACTGTCAAGCACGGTGGTGGAAGATCATGATTTGGGCGTGTTTTTGAAGCCACGGGACCTGGACACCTGGCATTAATTGGGTCAGCCACAAACCCCTTTGTGTACAAAAGTATTCTAGAGTCAAACATGAGTCCATCTGTCTGACACTTAAAGCTTGACTCAAATTAGGTCAATCAAACAGGACACTGAAAATCAGAACAGAAAATCCACAATAGAATGACAGAAATAGAGAAAGCACAATGAACTGAAGCAGTGTTTAAAAGATGAGTGGGCTCCACAATCACATGAAATCAGTTACTTTAAATCATTGCTGCTAATGGTTGTTCTACAAGCTATTTTATTGTTGGGTTACTCAGTTGTTTGCACACTCCTGTTGCGTTTTTGGCATAGTTTTTATTGAATTAATTGAGATCTGAGACATTCTAATACGTGGACTGGAGGACCAGATGATTTTCTATTATGTCCTGAGAGTTAAAACCTTCTAAATGAAAGAGGGTATCCAACTCTTGTTAATCAATATTTATATTTGGGTGAACTGGCTTCTGAAGAAGTGAAGAACTGAAGAAGTTTTGTCATCAAGTGGAGCTTAACTTTTTGTTGTTTTTTTATGATTATTCTTTTCTTCCCCTGATCAGTCTGACTGACACTCTGCCAACGAAGGAGAGTGTAGGACAGGGGGGCTTCATGCCGTTTGGATTCACTGGTGTCCTCTCGGGAGCGGCTACTTGTTTCTATGCCTTTGTAGGATTTGACTGCATTGCCACTACAGGTCAGTGATAGATGAAACCCCAAAACACTATTTTGCTTATTTTCTACTCTTAAACCACTGTAATGTTGCTATTTGTGTTTCTAGAAATGCTTCTTAGTAGTTTTCTGTATGTGTTTGTTGGTTGATGGTTAGAAAGCTGGCTAAGGTTGTCTTGTCTTTATCCCAGAGATCTAATTTGACTCCAGACATTTTGAGAGTTTTTTGCCTTGCACGCTGCGGTTTTAGTCCCTCGCTTGGTCATCACATAGTCCTCAACTATCAGTGAGCAATTGAAAATATATATATATTTTAAATGTTTATGGTCATCCATTGCCTGTATCTCATGCAGGTAAATGTTTGAGAATCAGGAAGAAAAATGAGAAAATAGCAGACAAAACTAACAAAATGCTGCTGGAGCAGGAGAAGAGAGAATGAACAGAACTGAAAAACTGAACAAAGGAAAACCAGGAGGACATTTGCAGAGGGTGGTGATGACAGACAAGGATCAGGTGTGGCAATCAGTAACTGAAAACCAGGTGTAGAAAACTGCAGAGAACGTTCAGGTGTAAAGCTGTCCAATTCATCACTATACATAGTACTAATTTTCCACCAGCCTCATGTAAGTTGATTATCTCTGTTACGTAACAGTTCAACTGGAAAAAGGGCAAAAGCCGAAGACCAACAAGCTGAAAGGCAGCATGTCGCCCCTGTTGTCACAGAATTGGGCAAACATTATTCAGCAAATCTATTCCTATCCCATGCTTCTATATTGGCACAAAGACCACTGGCCTGGTCAGGCTATAACTGTATGACTTTGCTTAGCTGTGCATGCCAATGTCTGATGCTGGCAAAGAAAAGGCGGCATTATGCATTTGGACATATTCACCACTTTCAACTCAAAGCTGAACAAAATTAACAAAACTATTTCAGAGGATTTTGTTTTTGACAAGTTATAACAGCATTTTTCTGGTTTAGAAGTTGATCAAAAAAGGTCACACAGACTGCAAATCCACCACATTTAAAAAATAAACTTCATATACCACTTAAAGGAAATGTAAAATGGCAGCATTTTCCTGTGGTGACTGGGCTTCTCCCCCTTGCTGCATTTCACAGATCCTCTTGAGTTCCTCTTGGGTACGTTTCTGTTTTGGGGTGGGGTGGGGTAGGGGTGAAACTTAATCTGGAGTTGGAGCTGTTTCGGTCTTTGGCTTGTCTGAACTTCCAAAACTATTACATAAGAGGGGCAAGGCAGAAAGAAAAGCTGCACTTTAGTGCATTTTGGCCCACTTCTTCTCATGGCAAAAAGCCAAACACCGTGACGCAGGTTTGGGGAGTAAATGATGATATGAGGCTTCTGATTTGTGGAAATCAACAGCTGTGAATACCACTATGTATTCATCTTCACACATGATTTCTCTATAACTGGTTTAAAGCCTCTCAGTTGTGGGAGGGAGAGTTTACAGTTTCTTTCATCTTGCTTGCTCACTGTCCCTCAGGCTTTTCCCCACCCCCTTTTTTCCTGAATTTTAATTGGCTAAAGTGAAGTTTACCCAGAAACAATTGCTAGAATCTGACATGTAGAGACATGTTTGTGACCCAACCTCACAGGAATCCATACGCTGTTATATAATTGGCTAGAGTCCATAGGCATGAAGCCATTCGACCCTCCTCAAACCCCCAACCTTCTCTCACATGCGCACACACACACACACATGGGTACACATACATTCTGACCTTGCTTAAAAACCCCCTTTTGTTACAATTATTTGGGCCAGTCAAACGTACCTTATCAATTGCTTCCCAAAAACACATACATATCGATCTCTTATAAATCCTTCTGCACTGCAGTGCGATTTCATTGCAGATCAAGAGCTGAATGTTTGCCCGAGGACTTCTGTTGCACAATCGCCTGCAGCTGGGTTTTTGGCTTGTTGGTCCACAGGGAATAGAAGCTATTTGTTCAAATACCACAGAAAATGTGTCTTGAACACATCTGTTTGGAGAGTTTTATATATTCACTGGAATGATGTCAGTGTAGAAATAAGTTATTTACCAACACAGGAACAGCAGCTGTCACAAGAACTGTAGACTGAAGTAATAACTGTAGAACACATTTGAGAATGTTAAAGGGACTGTGTCGAAACGATTTCTGTATTCCTCTGTCACTGTTTACAAGCTCAGTCAAAACCGTGGTGTTACTGTATGAAAAATGTGTTTATTAGTGCAACCAGTGCAGTTTTGTGTGACGCAGCAGAAAATGTGGTCGTAGTTGATCGTGACAACTTGAACTTGAACAATTTTTTACAGTGCCAACACCCTCAAGTTAAATGCACAATTCTGAGTGAAAATTCCAGTCTAAGTTAAATTTTGGGGCATTTTCCTCATAGAATGTGTTTTTTTTGTTTGTTTTTTTAAGTGACAATTGTAGATACCTTGCAGATTGCATTCATAGATGAGAACTGTCTTCATTCATTAAATATACAACTAAAAGTGTCCTTTTAGTCTTTTAAGACATGTTTGCTTACTGAACAGTTGGTGACATTTTTAGCTTTTTAAAACCACCCAACAGCATTTTTATTCTTTCGAACAAAATCTAATGTCAGCCCTGTAAAAGTTGCCGATGAAAGATATCATAACACCTGGTGAAGTATTACGTCTATTCTCTGTCTGTGCCCTAGGTGAAGAGGTGAAGAACCCACAGAGAGCCATTCCCATCGGCATTGTTTCCTCGCTTCTGATCTGCTTCGTCGCTTACTTTGGTGTTTCCGCTGCCCTCACTCTCATGATGCCGTACTATCTTCTGGACAGCAACAGCCCTCTGCCCGTAGCTTTTAACTATGTGGGCTGGGGAGGGGCCAAATATGCTGTAGCTGTAGGCTCTCTTTGTGCTCTGTCTACCAGGTAAGCACTGAGGCACTTAACACTGGTGCATGCTCGTGTCCTCTTGTTCCCTCTTTGAGAAACATGCAGACATGCACATGTGTAGACGTTTATCTGTGTGAGTCTATTTAATAAATTGAAGAAGGTATTCGACTTATTTACTATGAATAAAACCACAGCTGAGAATATGATTTATACCATATGTGTATGTGATTATGTCATCAAACTGTAAACTTACAAATTTTGAGTTTTAATCACTTACTGGTATTATAGTACATTTCACATTATTTAAATGATTATTACTGTGATACGTTATAATGTTTAAATGAATTATATGCATTATTATTAATTTCATATGCACATGTAGCATATATAGAGTCAGGCAAATATTTTTGAACTGTTTATTATGCTTTTGCATGTTTCTGCTTATTTTCTGCTCAATGTACCATGTGTTATGTTCTAAGGTTTTGTTAAGTAGTGCCTTTACTTCATATGATACTCCTTGTATATGTGAGCTGCTGTCTCTATTCATGTATGTCTCACGGCATTCTCTTGGATGCAAGTGTGGATACTATATATCCTGGTCTCCTTCCCATGGTAGCCTGCTGGGTTCTATGTTCCCTATGCCCCGTGTGATCTGGGCTATGGCTGACGATGGGCTGCTTTTCAAGTTCATGGCCGAGATCAGCCCCCGCACCAAAACCCCGCTAACTGCAACCCTCGCCTCTGGCACAGGGGCAGGTGAGACACTAACACGCATGTCTTGAAACGTGTTCATGCTGCAGGACTGAACTCTGCTGGGGTTAATGTTCGGACTTGCTAGTTTGCAGGTTCTATTTTAAAAGTCTTTTAAAGTGACCTAGCAGAGCTCAAAAGCCATGAGCATAAAAAGGACCGTATTAACTGTCTCGTGGTCAGGTATGTGTTTAGTTATCCCTCTAGCAAACGGTAAATTCCTTTCTTCAATTATTTTCTTCAGACTATTTTCCACCTGCATCTTGTAATAGGAAATTCACCGAGCAAAAAACGCATGATTAATGCAACCAACATTTCAGCTTGGAACGGAAAGTAACAAACAGCATGTGCAGCGTATGCACCATTGCATGCTGACATCAAAATATCCTTGGCCCAGGATCTTGTCCCTGTTTGCTGCCAGTTTGGTATAAAGTTTCACATTCTTCTGCGACTCATACCTTGCTTTCTATTTTCATCTCCTTTCTCAAATTTTTCTCCTGGCCCATCTTGACCTCAGCCATTCCTTTCCCCTTGTCCTTGTCCATCTGCCTACACAACTCTCATCCCAATCTGATATTTTCCTCTTCGCTCTGCCCCAGTCTGTTGGGTTCCATGTTCCCCCTACCCCGTATCATCTTTGCCATGGCACGGGATGGCCTTCTCTTCTCCTTCTTGGCCCAAGTCAGCGAGAGGAAAGCCCCTGTAACGTCCACTTTTGCGGCCGGGGTGATGTCTGGTAAGAGGAAGAGGAGGGAATGTAAAATGTGAAGAGATAAGAAAAAAAATGTTTGTTTGAGAGGGAAAAAAAATGTGTGTAGGAGAGAAAAGTTATAAAACAATGGTGAAAGTTAAACTGAAGTAAACCAAAAAAGCTATTGCAGTCTGCATGATTCATTTTTGAAATCCATCTGCAGTCCACACAGACTGCCAGTTAGGTATGCAAATTAAAGCGGGAGCAGTTTCAGCTTTGAACATGGTTTTAAAAAAAGAAATCTTGTGTATTCTGCCTCTCTCCAAATCTCCAGCTGGGATAGGTTCCAGCCCCCCATGACCCTGAATTGGATTAAGCGAGAATAAAAAATAAAAAAAGATTGGATAACTCTCTATTTGTAAAGAGTTAAAGTTAGCTGCCAATTCTTTTCATGCTCTAGTTTTGAGTTGCATCACTTGTTTAACTGTGTAGACACAGGACCCAAAAGCAGACAAGAGGTAGGCAGGTGTAGAAAAAATATATAACTTTTATTCAAACCTAACGTAAGATACAGGAAGTCTGCGAAGAGTAAATCTAAAGAGAAACAAAACTTAACTTACTTGACGTGGACAATGTCTTGCATGAGGGCAAACAAAGTAAAAGTAGGGGAATAAATACTGAGGAGAATAATGACAAAAGCAACGTAGCTGTGACATTCAGTAAACAAGGACCTAACTCAACAGAGTACGCAAAATCCCTTCAAAATAAAACAGGAACTAAAGTTACTACAGTGCAAAAGGTGAAGCGATGATGAAACTAAAACAAAGAAAAAAAATAAACCTATAGAACTTCCTAATATCCTATTTATTTCTTACCCAGATAACAGTCATGATAGAGATCTTTATGCTCAAAATGTTTTTGTCTGTGTTAGCCTTGTGTTATTGCTCTGCACAGCAGTCCCAGTACTACTGCAGCAATCCACCACGATCACCGTGACCTTTCTGACATGGTGATGTCACTCAGATTCACTATCGTGAATTTTTTTTGGAACAAACGTCATCATCAAATGTGCACGCTAATCTTTCCGTTTCTCTTTTTTTCTCCTTCTTGAAAACTGAAGCGATCATGGCTTTTCTGTTTGACCTGAAGGACCTCGTGGACCTCATGTCTATAGGCACCCTGCTGGCCTATACATTAGTGGCTGCCTGTGTGCTGGTGCTCAGGTTAGTTTAACTTGACATACTGGTTCGGAACTTGCCTGTGTTTGTTCGTGCATGAACGGTATGATCTTTGCGATCAGGTTAACGCATACTGAATCATGATGGGATTATAGGAACAAAACAACTTGTGACAGTGGAGTTTGTTGATGTAGTCTAAACTGGTGTCTTCGTTTCATTTTGGTGTGTTTTGAACCTTAGTTACTCCAAAATTGGACCATCAGATTTGTGAAAGAATTTTTTAATTTACAATTTTTAGAGAATGTCTACCTACAATTAATAATTCTGCCATTACATATCTTATTGTATGTTTTTATCTCTTCTTAGCAACAATGAAACTCAGCAGTCATATTTAGTTTCCACACAAATTATTGTAAAACTGTACTAATATTGCTGAAAAGCTGGCTTCAGTGTTGATTTTGATGGACATTACTTAAAAGCAGGTTCATTATTGTTGCAATATATCTTCTTTATTACTGCACTTTCCACTACATGGCATCAGCTTTTGTAAAGCTGTAAAGTTGTGATGGATAAACAGGTTAGTGAGTTTGTGTTTGTTCTTTCAGGTACCAGCCCGAGCAGCCCGCATCAGTATACCAGATAGCTAATAACCAAGATGAGGCAGACATGAGCGATGGCTTGAGTGTTCCGAGCATGGACATCCTGCCCGGTGTGGAGGAGAGGTTCAGCTTCCAGACTCTGCTGTTTCCAGGCAATCCTGAGCCATCCACACTGTCAGGCTTCACGGTCAACATCTGTACCTCTGTCATGGGTACGTTTTCGCCCCAAAACTTCTTTAAAGTTCCCGTGAAAACAGTTGGCAGAGGCCTGTTTGCCTCTCCATATTTAGTGTTTCCTATAAAATCAGAGAATAGAGAAGCTGCTCCAGAAGAGGCCGGTGTGCTCTTGATTGGTCAGCTCCACAGACCTGAGAAGGCTCTGCTCACCTGGAATTCAATAGTCAGGAAAATGTTTTGTTTGATGCTGCACTGTGATATACACACCGAAGTAATTGTTATCTTTAAGATACGTACAATACAACAAATCAATTCTTGGTTTTATTGTTGGGCTGGATACTGTGTTATGAAAAAGCAGTAAGTAAGTCATTAATTACAATATATAGTAAAAACTACTGTACTGCAGCCACTTGCAAGCCCAGTGACAGATTTTTACAGTTTTAACAAAGGGACTCTGATTCCAAACCAACATTTTTAAGAGGCTACTTTGTCGTCTACTCTCCGCCTTTGCACCATGTTCCATGAAATTCAACTCTCATCAAGAGCGCTAATTTAGTAGTGCTGTGGAGAAGTTTTAAAAAGTCTTTATTTTGTCTTGCTCTTGTGCAGAATTACGTGTGATTTGATAAAGCTTGTTGAACGTCCCTCTGCAGGAACGTTGATCCTGACATTCAGTATACTGGCGGTGCAGGGAGGCATAGCTGCGTGGAACATGGTAGCCCTAAGCGTAATCTTCATGGTGTGTCTCCTTCTTGTCTTCATCATCTGGAGGCAGCCTGAGAGCAAGACAAAGCTCTCCTTCAAGGTTTGATTTGAGATCTTTTCGGCACTACCTCAGACTACCTTACAATTCACATCTGCAGTGTGTTAACCCAAGCCTGTTTCTCCTCTTAGGTCCCCCTGCTACCCTTCATTCCAGTGATCAGTATGTTTGTCAATGTCTACCTGATGATGCAGCTGGACAGAGGCACTTGGATTAGGTTTTCCATTTGGATGGCTATAGGTAGTTACACTCCATTACTCATCATACTTGGTCATAATACTGTTTTTCCCACATAGAAAGAACTAAATAACCATTTTAAGCACCAACTACTGCTTGGTGCTTGAAATGGTCGGGCCACATCACGTTTTCTTTTTTTTTTTTTTTAAACATTTGCCAGCAGGGATTGTTACAGAGTTTGGTTTTGGTTGTTAATTCAGGAAGACATCTAAATTCATGTTTTGTGAAAATTAAACTTGGATGCTTTTAAAGAAAGGCATTTATTTCATGTGAAAACCTGGACTCTATCAACATCTCTGCTTGCAGTTTCAGTTACCTCAGAATTCTTCTCAAGCTTGCTTTGGGGACCTGTACTTAAAAGACGGTTCAACCTATCCAGGGTATCTATAGGTGGCACCGCTAAACTTACCTTAACAGTAGAGATTCCTCTAAGTGATACTATGATGCCGGTAATCAGCTTGGTATTGAACGAATATGCTACCGGTGTGGACTTGAAGCATGCGAGAAAATTCAATTTTATTCTGTCAGAAGCAATGCTGGCTGTTTAAGTTGTGCGTTTGATGGATTTGATACTCTGCAGATTCACTTTTAGAGAAAACAGCAAGTAAATCATTTATAGTTCTGCGATTGTTTTAAGAAATAAAGAAAAGTTAACATCTTTGAAAGTCATCAGGAACAAGTTTTTGAATCTTTGTTTGAGGATGAATATTCTCTTCTGCTGCCATATCTCTCATGAAGAATCTTCTCAGTGAAAGTCAAACAGCGTAGTCAGTTTTCGACTTTAAGCAAGCTGGATAGAAACTCTCATTGTCGACTGATTTCTTTCTAAGTTTTGAATTTTCTAAGAGAAGTATTTGGTCTGGGGGTGGTGCTTTTACATATCTTGATGTCTTATCTGTACTGGAGACCTGCTCCAAACCAGTAAGTGAACCAGCTTTGTGACACACATAATCCGTAGCTGAACCTGATGTTAACTCACTAAGCCATTAATCCTGTTTTAAAGTACAGGCCCCAGGTCTTCTCAGTTAAATCTCAGCCTGCTAACATCAGTGGACAAAATAACTGGCTTGACGTTTCACAAACTTGTAATAAACTTGCAATGGATGTAATAATTCATAAGCAATGTTGTGTCTTGCTCCTCCTTTGCAGGTTTAGTGATCTACTTCTGCTACGGTATCCATCACAGCGCTGAGGCAGCTACGGCTCGCTCATCTGTAGAGACAGAGATGAACGGCTTCAAGCTCGATCGCGAATTAGAAGCCATGTCGACAGAGAAAGAGGCGTTTCTCCGCAATGGCGTCAACGCCAGTGAAGAAAATGATGAAGATTTGTAGGGAGCTTTAGAACACGCAGTTTCATGTCAGCATGCCCTGACATTAGTCTGTCTGTGTGGGGATATTTTTATCAGTATAATTGCCACTCCCTCTGTGCCGATGCTCTTTCTGGGGAAAGCTGATAAAAAACAAACAAAACAAAAAAAAAAAACAACCCAAAGTTTGGAACCTTTGCCTTTCCTCCTCAACCGCAGAAGAGGTGAACACAGATAGCTGACTATAATTCTCATGCAAAAGCAGGCTTCTAAATTCATGATAGACATGTGCTGCAATGTCAGTATGTTGCAGGTTGTTACTCCATTTGCTTGGCCTGAATATTCAACTGCTTGCTGTTGCTTGGCTGTGAGGAGGGAGGGCTCATGCTGGAGACATGAAATATGCTAAATGTTTAATGGAGGTTCCGAGATAAGGCGGGACAATGTTAGATTACTCTTCACGTTGGGTAGTGTTTACTTCGTTCGAGTGTGTCTGGGTTACATGGCTGTAGGTAGAACTAAGCAATAGTTGATGTCTGGTTGCCAGAAGGTTCTGCAGTAAAATGTTTTTTTTTCTTTGTATTTCTTTTTGTAGATTAAAACATAGCAACACATCTACATAATTCTAAACGTTAGACAACCTGCTGTGTACACATAGTTGGCACAATTTGGTACCTGGGCTTGTGTTTTCTGAAACCAATCTGTGAGCCCATCAGCTGTCATCCAATGGCTTAACCTTTAGGGGGCAATAGCCAATGTTTTGGATCTCTCAAAGTTGTCAGCAGCATTTCCAGGTACTGGATGAAAGATACACATGCCAAGACTTCCCACAAGACCTGTGGGCTGTTCAATGATTGCGCGAGGACAAATTTAAAAAAAATCTAACAAACAGAAAAGCTGTCATCAAACGATAGAAAGTGGCAAGTCAAAGAGGTCTCTGTTTTTTGTTCTCCACTCGACTGTTTGTGTAGATTTAACTTGAACTTTTCAAGCATGATTGGTAAATTCTACTTGGACGACAAACAAAATAAGAACCAAAACCAGAAAGGTTTGGACACCAGTGTGCTGTCCCTTGCTAACAGATTCTGGATATTCGCATTCAGATTTATGCTGAAAGAGAAACCAACTCATTTTCACACAGCAGATGCTCAACACAATAAACAAAATGCTGCTATGACAGCACTTGGCATGATACACAGAGCAAATAGTCTGGTCTGAAGGCTAATAAGAACATTCTGACTTTGCATTGTTATTGGTCTGAATGATGACAGCTGCTAAAATACACTCTTATTAGGGAGAAATCTCATTTCTGAATCCCAATTCATATTACAAAGATGAAAAACTGACAGTAGGTGATTGTCAGGTAAGGTTACGATAGATGATAGTGGATTTTCACAGTGCTGGATGCTGTGTCTTTGCATCTTGTAACATTTAACTTCTCTTTTAAAAAAAAAGGAATGTAGGCAAACATGTTTTTTTTTAGTATGCCTGTTTAGAGGAATATCATTCTCAATGTATGTGCTTCCTTTTCTGTGAATATCGATGTGTTATTACCCGCTTCCTAAGACATAGTAATTTCCAGACTGTTTTTTCAAATTTGAAATCTAATTAAATGTCCAGTAGTAGTTACATTTAAAGAAAAAGACTTCAGAATTTGGCACACCTTGACATCTATTTTTGTCCTATTTTTTTTTTCTACTGGGTGTGATGGGGTTCATTTAGCTATCCAATACTTGTAAATATCTTTTTGCTTGTCTATTTTCATGAATTTGAGGGTGTACTCCTATAATTTAGAAAGTTAATGTAGCCTAAACAGAAATGGGGGAGTTAAGCTTGAAGGACCCTGACTCAAGTGACACACATGAGGCAATCTATTGTACTTTTTTGCATCTCCCGCCTGCAACTTTTTCCGCACCACTGTGCATTTGTAAACAGAACCTGGTGTTAACAGGGGATCTCATCTCATCCTTTCAATTCTCAAGTGATTTTGGGAAGCCTGTCAAACAAAGTAGTGGTCGATATGTAGAGACATGTATAATCAGAACTGTGTATATAAGATGTTGTGTATATTTCTTGCAGTAAATTATTTGTAAATGGAAGAAAATGCTTTGCGTGATGTTGAATGACTTGCAGTTGTGTGTAGGCTCTTCAGCCTACGGGTTCATTGTTTGGGTCAACTATTGTGTGCCTAATTTTATGTTTACGTGATGAGTGTAAAACAGGATATGCTCAGGTTTGACTAAAGTTCTGCCTTAATCTCTGCCTGACTTTTTTTTTAATACTGGTATCGCACAAAAAAAAATTTCATTATAAAACAAGAAATATGCAACGTCGCCTTGACTGTGGCTCATAGTGGGCTGTCTGTAATTCACAGCAGATATATTGTCATTATCTGTGACATCACTATACCTTTAGATATGTTTAGATAATCCAGTATACTTGACAGACTTCTCACACATGCTTGAACATGGATCGGTTTTGTTTTTACACTAAGCTGTGATTCAACCAAACCTGAGCTCTAGATCATCTTTTTCATTTGCTTCACAGACAGTCAAAGCACTTGAAAAACACAGTTTCTCATGATTGTACCTGTTTGAAAGACATTCTGTCTTTATCGCAGCGTGCAAAAGAAATAGTGTGTTTAAAAGCTCTCTGCTGGTTATGTCCTCCAAGATGAGTCAGACCTCAATGTTTACTTTTTAAATAAGCGTGTATGCATACCTGTATAGATGAATGATGCATTGATGCTTCTTCAGAGCTGCAGCCTTGTTATTCTGCTGCAATCACACCACTTTGTCAGTATGTTTCTTTTTGTTGCTATTTCTGTTGTTCTTTGAATCTGTTGTGGTCACTCCACTGGGTCATTCATCAGAACTAGTTATCATGTTAATACTAAGTATTGCTCTTGCAAATTTCAGGTTCCATTATCTATCTTTTAGGAAGCTTCCGACTGCATTTCACAGCTCTCCTCTGGGTCTGGGTTGCTCAGTAGCTCCAGCCTGTTTGTATCTACATGAACCAGTGAGTGGTCCATGCAGTGTGGACTTTTTTTTTTGCGACGAAAAACAAAACCTTGGCATCATCTGTTGGATGTATCAGAGAGTTTTATAATAAACAAGAGAAAAAAAACAACAACTTAAACACTTAGAAACTGGTTGTATGTACCAACATTAAAGTTTAATAACACTCAAAAAGTGAGAAACCTATGTTTGCCTCTGTACCTTGGGAAAGTATTCGTACGTGTCATGTATCATCCTGTAAATAAAGAGCTTTCCAAAACCCTTTTTTGAGTGGAGGCGTGTTTTTGCTGAATTTCAGTCATTATACTGCAGCTTCTCGCGTAATCCAGCAGAGAGCGCAAGCGTGCAAAAGAAGGATTAAAAAGCTTAGCGTAAGCATGCCCTGCCAGGTGTCGGCTGCAGCATCAGCACCGCTCCTCCTCCTCCAGTTCCCTCCTCCTTCTGCCTGCAGTACCTCTCTCCTTGCATCGTTTGTGCAAGCCAGAGAGAGAGATAGAGCGCGAGGAGGGAGCCGAGCCATGCGCCTGTGTTGCCTTGTGCAACTCCAGTGTTTTTTTTAGCGAGTTTCTCCAACGAATCAGCCGCAGAAAAACCTGGAAGTAAGTGGCACCACTGAAAACACCCTGTCGGGATTTTGCAGCGATGCTCCGGAGGCCAGCGTTGCTCTCCAGAAGAAGTGTCGCACATTTATTTGCTTGGCAGTTTCAATGGGTTTTGCTGCCGACTCGCATTTTCAGCTAAACATAGATCTGATCGATACGTTTCCGCCTGGCGTTTTATGACATTTTATCTTTTTTTAATTGCGTTTTTTTCCAATTTTTTATATGAATATATTATGAAAGTTGAGCCGCAGATATTAAATAGGGTAAGTAATGGTGGCGGGGTTTGAGAAAAAGTGAGGTCAGAAGAACAGGTTGATGTGATGGATGGAGCAGGTCAAGGCTCGGTGTGTGTGTGTGTGCGCGTGTTGCCAATGATCAACCACAGATTATAAGCTTTAGACTTTTAGACTCCAGCCATGTTCCACTCCATCGAGAGGTGACATGCAAGAGGGTTTGAAGGAATTTTTATTGACTATTCGGGAAGTGTTACTAATTGATAAATATTTGGCGCATTGTTTATTCAGATTCCAAAACCTACAAGATGTCTGTTGTTTTATGACCCACGTTTTTGGTAGATTTGCCACACCATTTTTTTTTTTTTTTGGTTTATATTGTAGTGCTGTCGTTTATCTTGATGTAAATGAGTTTGAAGTAATGCCCAGTTTAAATTAATCTTAGGAAAATATTTTTATTCTAATTTATGATTTTACCCATCTTATCAAAGAAGGATGTGGAGGCTGAATACACTCAATAAGACCTCATTTCAGTCTCTTATCTTCTTTTTTTGGAACACCAGGGGAATCCCAAGACAAAGTAGCAGAATTTGTATGTGTGTTTGTCACATCTGCAACCCTTCCCACATGCTCATCCTCACTGTTATGTTAGAAGGTACAAATGAAGATTGAGTGACTCTTTCATATTGGCGTATTTCGCATTGTAATTGATTAGCGTCTGGTGTGCAGGTTGTCCTTGAGACTGTTGAGAATAGTTATTTCCTGTTTTTTATTTGAGGTAAACTGTTTATCCAAGGCAACTTAACCACAGTTGTCATACTTCTCACAATTTCAGCTTTGCAGCCATGCAGCTGTTCACATTGTTTAGAGTGTGCCCGAACTGCTCTACTAACATGCTCTACATAAAATATGTGTGGGAAGTAGTGGCTGTTAGTGGTTGTTGAGATTGTCTGCTGTCGGTATTGATCCCAGTATCAGAGACTTCCCACATTTATGGATCTTACAGTTTATTTTGCTAAACCTTGCCAATCCCTCCCTGTCCCGTTAACGGGGAGGTTGACACTGCATCAAAGCAGGATGGTAGGATCCCATGGCCTTTCAACTGTACTCAGTCTGCTGTAGTTGCTGTTCTAGATGCTGATGCATGTGTGATTGATTCATTACATCTGACCTCAGCGATGTCTGAGCAGTGATCAATTAAGCAGATCTCTGCCAGGAAAACCCACTCATAGCAGCATTTGTGTGTATCTTTGTGTGTTTTACCGATTGGTTTCAAGTGGCTGTGTACCATATTTGTGTGTGTGTGTGTTTCTGCAGGTAAGTCAGCTTGTCATAAAGCCCATGAGAGCAGAGCACAGCTTCAACCTTCAAGCCCATTTTATAGGACAGAGCACAGGAGGAAAAGGGGAAGAGGAGGGAGGGAGGGGGGAAAGAAGGAGTTGAAGGAAAGTGAAGGAAAACTATGTCAGTGTGCCTCTCAGTAATATGTTCCAAGCTCCACCTTTTCCCCTTGTATGGACTTTACTGAAATTATGGACCTGAGGTTTTCAGTAAAAGAGAGAAAAGACAGAAACACAAAGAAACTACAGTAATTTTGATAACCTTTCGTTGTGATCACTCTTAAATGAAAAAAGGTAAGAGACCTCTTTGTTCAGTATGATAGAGATATGTTAGTATACACTTGTCTGCGAATAAAGCATCAACACGCATGAATACATATGTTTTCGAATTCGCGCAGCTTTTGTCTGGATGGTGCCCGAGAGCCTGTTGTAGCTCCTCCCCTGCAGTCATGGACAAGACATCGGAGGGTGAACAGAGAGGCACGCCTCCACTCATGACACACACACACGTGCAGACACAGACATGTCGATGTCCTTTGGGGAGTAAACCTGAGAGCTGTTTTACTACTTTTGTACCTGCGTATGACCTTTTGTTGAAAATTACTAGTTGGTTTAAGGCTAGTGCCACAGATTTTTCTGTATGCAAATATATTTTTGCTTTGTTAGATTAATTCAGATCAAACTTATCTTATCTGGAAACCATTGTGAAGGCATGCTCAATAGAGCAACAATATACTGTATATATACATATATAGATATATGTTATTAACTTTAGTGAAGTCCACGTGATTAATATTTCATGCAATTTCTTCAGAATGTACATTCAGATTCTTTCTCAGCCTTGTTCAGGCTCCCAAAAATAAACCCTTCCATCAGAACGGCAGCACACGAAACCTCATCCCAAAGGAGTTCTTTGGCCTGTCCAGCACTCTCCTGCCTTTCTTTGTCCACGGCATAAAAGCAGTCGTATTTACAGACAGTTTGATTTATCACACTTTTTTTCTCCGCCACCATCCCAGAACCCTCACTTCGCTCAATTCGCTCAATTCTTCGGTCACCTCTTGCTGATGCTTGCCTGTTCTCCCTCCCCCACACCCTTGGGGTTTGCACATTACACATTCACATTTACACATTACATTACAAACTAGAATTCCTCACACCCCTTTTAATGTCCCACCTCCTTCTTGCTCTCTGCAGCATTATTTGTGTCTATTTCCATGTTTTCTTAAAATAAACAGAGGTGACTCAGTCTGTCTAAGTTGCGTTCAGCTTTTCTTTGTCTGGGCTGTCTCACCTTTCCAGCATTATGTCTGACTCTGTATGTCTCTCCGGGGTTTTATGAGCAACTTCTTCACAGTCCCACTCAGAATTCACTCTTTTCTTCTCTCTTTTTTTTTTGGATCTGCACAGCTTTGCATGTTAAAATGAACTCCTCTCCTCTTTGTCCCACCTCATACGGTGTCACCAGCCATTCAAGAGTTAACATTTTTTTCTCTGCGACAGGCATTAGGGTAGTGGGTGGAGGGGCTTTGCTAATAACAATGCAGTGCTACCAGCAGCCAGCGTGGACAGACACCCTCTTCTCTCCTCTCCTCCATGCCACCCCTGTGTGGATATGTGTTAGCCTGTGTTTAAACTGCAGTCTCTCTTCTTATTATTCTCTCCTTCCGCCCAGACTTGTCAGTTTATTTCATTTACTCATGCTGGTCTCTTCACCGTTTCCTCTTTGTTCTGCCTAAATAACTTATCCCTATTGTAATTTATCTTTTCCATTCGTACCTTTGTGTTTAATTTTCCATCCTTACAAGCAACAGAGCCAAAAAAAACAACAAAAAAAACAACAACTGTGAAGCAGAGCCTGTGTTTATACAGATTCCTAAAACTTGCTAAAAGCGAGACAGAAAAGAAATAGCTTGGAGAGAGTAAATTTGATCATTAAGTCTCGTTTTCTCTCACTGAGAGGGGGGTTTCTCTTTGTCTGCACCCCTGCTGCAGTGATTGTAACTGCCTGAGTGTGTGTTGTAGTTTAGGCAGGAGATACTCATGTTTTGTGTTTAATTATATGGACACAGAAGGCACACTTAAGACTATGGATGCTTTTGTTTCTTGCTTTTTTCCTTATTTCAGCTCAGTGAATGACATGAAAACCAAGCTCATGCGTGAACGTGTTGATGGACGGATGCGCATGTAAACGTGCGACTGTGTTTGGCCATTTTTCAATTTTGCTTTGGCTGATAAATCTCATTACTGGCATATTGTGAATTTCAGTGAGTTTCAGAGCAGGTAGGAAGCACAGCTTGCTTGCACGCAAGTAGAAAATAAAGGGGCTTTTATTGCAGATTATCTGATTTCTGTGATCTTTTTATTCAGTTAGGTATGACCACCCACTCTGGCCCAAGATCCAGCAGAAATCCTGTTACAGTTCCCCTTGTGATATAGAAGGACTCCCCCTGGGGTACAAAGGCTGAGTGTGTGTGTGGGAGTGCACTGAGACAGAAAGGCAGAGGGGGAGAGCTGAGAGGGGATTATTTGGGCAGCTCTAGTCTGCTAATGTGCCACCTATGAGGATGGAAATAGGATTGATTACCCCACCCTGCCCTTATAAACACTGTATTATTGAGGTGGAGGTAATGAAAGGACAGAGCAGTGGGGAGGAAGCAACAAAAGATATTTTTTGGAAGGCATAACACAGTGGGAATCACTGACGGCACAAAGCTTTGCTGATTACTGTTATGGGTTATAGTGTGATGCTGTTGGAGAAGCAAAGATTGCTAATAAGTGGCCGGGGTCTGTTGTTTTTTCAGTGCTCAGAAAGAAAATCAGTGCAAATCAAGCAGCAGGATGAATATTTTTAGGTGTTTTGCCGGACTGCCTTTTTCACTCTTCACTGTTTCATGCGATGCTAATCCCTTTGCTGAGCATGAGTTATCGTTTGATTTAACCATACAAACACTCAAAAACACTAGAGTGAATGATCTTGACAGATTCTGTCTGCAGGGTATCTATTGTGTCTTGTGAAAATGAAGCACTTAGCTTATTTCACAGCTACTTCTGTCTGTGTTGTGTTGCCGACAGAGATGGGAGGAGCGGGATCGGAGGACTGAAGCTTGGCTTATAACTGAATAGAATTTCACTCTAAGCTTTTCTTGCTGGATGATTTTATATGTTCACTGTCGCACACAAGATACACAAGGATAATGTCAGGTTTATCATAAATATGAAAAGAGCCAGCGTCACGTGCAGTAGAGAAATAGAATTTTTTCTGTTTCTCTTGGAAAAATGCCTTTTATTGTGAATTAGGTGCTAAATCTAATTGTATGAAATATGGTCAAATGCACAGAATTGCTTTGTGTCATCTGTTCTGCTTGTATTCTAGTGCTGGAATTCAGATCTCTGTACAAGTATGTGTGGATGAAAGAGATGGGACAGGGGTAATTCATCTATATGTGTGCATGTGTTGCTGGTGTCCTCTGGGATCCCAGAGCAGTAAAACCTGTCTGCTCTCCAGTGGGGGAGGAGACGAATAAAGTAAAGTGCCAAAGACAAATGGCTTCTGTAAAAGGCAAATGTATTGCTGGACCAACAACAAAGATGTTGAGGAAAGGCTTATGGGTATGTGTGTGTGTCCATGCAGGTGACTGGCTTTGTATTGTCTGGTGTGTAGATTTATATCTGAAACTATAAACCAACTTAGCAATGGAATTAGAAAAGAAAATGTCTTTCAGTTCCTAACTGGCTGTCAGGGTATTTAAAAGAGTAATTTTTTCTCTTTTTTTTTTTTTTGTACTATGTTAAACACCTAAACTTGCTAATGATATTGTTATTGTCTCGGGAACCACTCCTCGGAATTGTCCTTATCTTAAATATTCATAACAAATATAACATGTTGAATTCAGCTACATTCTCTATTTTTGAATGAGGAACAGCTAAATAAACCCCTAACTTTTTTTTTTTTTTTGCCTCACTGCTGTTTGTCAGTTATTCTGAATATCAAAACTATTCCTGTAGTATCAAAGAAGTACAGCTGTTGTCCCTAAAGCTTGTTACTCTGTTAGGGACTCAACAGAAGAACAACTTTTCGGTAGGTCGTGTCATCACTTCTGCCATTAGACTTACTTATGTCTATCTTGAGAAAATAAATTCATAAGATGGAATTACATGTTCCCAATTTCACATGTAAGCGTGTGAGCAATTGATAAGAAATTAGCATCGTTTCTGGTGAGGGATTTCCTATAATAATTTAGCTTTCCTGTCTTTTCCTGTTGCTTATATCTGAATGTCTTATCAGAAACAGGGCTAGAGAGAGTAACATAGTGTCTCTGAGTGCTAGGAAAGTTCATATGGCGTATGCCCCCCCCATCTGCCTTGTTCGGAATCTGCAACAACTATTTTCTTCTCCGTGTCCATCTGCATGTCTCATCCCTCCCACGTCAGGACTGTGTGTCTGTCTCTCACCCACACAAACTGATTCTTCACTTTCAGAGTGATAATTCAAGACAAGGAAGGCCTCTCTCTTTTATTTTAGTTCTGTTTTGATTTCTACTTCAAATTTCAGTGAGATACTCAGCTCAAACTGTTCTCATCTTGTCATTTAGCACTTTCTGAGAGATGCTCTCTGTCCTTACATGATGCACTTGATAGGTTAAGAGCCTGGTGAAAATCACAAATTGTCCAATCCAAAAGTCCTTCACAGAACCTGAACACTGCTGCGGTGTAATCATCTCCTGCCTTATGTTCTCAGTATTTCAGTATGTGTACCTCCATACACCCATTTGCAGGGATGTGATTGCTTCTTTACTCAGCTATTTCTTGTGATGTGTGAATTTTGTGAACATTGTGTCTGTGTGTGCATGCTTATTTTCATCCATGGCTGTCAGTGAGTGAGTTCATATGTGTCACACAGCAGAATGTATGCTTTATTTGTGGCTGTAAAAGCATGAAACTGACCTTCAAAGCCCTACAGTTCCCAATCATTTTCCCTAATGGGACGTGTGTCCTCTACTTTCCAGCTCGTGCCATTTTCATGATTACTAATGCAGGGCAGTTCTATATTTCAGTTGTTTTAAAGGTTGCTCTGAGGTGCAAAACAGCAACAGAACCAGGAATACAACTAAATAAAATGAAAAATAACATTTCATGTCAGATACCAGAAAAATAGTCATAACAACAACATTTCAGAGAACACAGTGAGAAATGATGAAACACTGAAACTAAATAGAAGAAGAAAACACTACCCACCTTCAAAGCAGAACAACTTTTCTTGTGAAATCTTTGTGTTTTTGGCTTTGTTGAGTTTCTGAAATGTTATCTTTTTTCTTACTGTTTTTTTTCTTAGTGTTTCTTCAAATGTGTCCTCTGAAATGTGTTTCTGAATGTGAAATTTGGTCCTGTGTTTTGCACCTCAGGGCCACTGTATGTCCATTCCATACATGTCCACACATTCCAGTCCAAAATCTTCTTTTTTGTCCATATATGCAACAATTATATCAACATTGTTTGATGTTGTATGCTCCAGATGCCATTACAATGTAAAAATCTTTTGTTCCAATTGCATTTTGGCCCTAAAATAAGTTTTAAAAAACTAAATCATAGTTTGCCATCAAATAACTTTTCAAAATGTAACCTGGAAATGACATAAAGATGCCAAAGGGAAGCGCTACTGTGTCGACATCAAAGGTTGCTGAAGAAGTAGGTGTTTATGGCACATTAGTAAACAGGCTGGGCAAATTTTCATCACATTATTTATATTTTTAACTTCATGATCTATGTGCCTGCCATAGGGAACCTAAAATCTGCTTCCAAACACTCATTCCCAAGTGATCTTCTTTACTGATAGCATTGTAGCATATCTCACCTCCTGCTTTTGCTTTTTGTCACCACAAGTAATATTTATTCAAATATTCAGGCAGGTTCTTCCCCTCTTTGTCCTCTTGCGTTAGTGGTTGTACCAAATTGATTTTGTCAGCCGCACTGTTCGCTAAAATGGCAGTTATTCTGGTTCAGCCACTGTGACCGAGGTTAGTGCCCAGCCTCCCAAGATTGCTGTCATCAGCACAGGCTTCGGTACTACATCAGTGGCATAATCGATCTGCCACCATGTCCACTTAGAGAATACTCTCGCTCTGTAACACAACTGTTCCTCTGTCTCCCAAGACTTTCTTTTTCAACCACTTTGAATTTCCCTCGTGTGTTTTATAACCAGCTAATTATTTGATTGTGTGTCTAAGTCTAAGAGTAATCTCAGCAGTGTACCCAGAGGCAGCATGGAGCAGACAGTGGGTGGACTGTTTCAGATGTTGTTTGTCTGTTTATCGGGCATAATGGATTTCCTTGTTTCTTAATAATCTTTTATCCCAAGCAAACAAACTGCTGTTATGACAAATAATTATCTCACAGCAATTAAAAATTGTTTTGACCACTGGTTTCAGAAACAAAAATCTTTAAATAAAGGAATACTTTTCACCACATTAAGCTCACTGAGTTCTCTAAAACTACAGCTCTTTGGAAAATAAAGAATTATACTATAGTTTGTCTTTCCACTGCATTTGGAGAGAATTCAGCTCTGCACATTTTGAGCAGTATCAAATGAGCCACTGGCAGTAGGAGCTGCCATATTAGTGGTGAGTTCACTGTAGCGGCTGCCACCAGAAACACGGAGAAGCCACCTGCTAATGAGAACAGGCACTCCTGCTGCATATGTAATTAAAAAGTAGGAGATCTATTCAAACTTTGAAAATAACTGAAATTTTCAGTGTTGTGGTCGATGTTCTTGGTCGATGATATATGAAATTCAGTCATAATTCATAATGACACTGTTGACCTAAAAATACAGTATTCACTGCCTGCACATGTAGTCAGAATACATATATTCATGGACTCCATATCTTTTTCCTTTTAGCTGTAAAGTGAATATACATTATTTTTGTTGATACTATTGTTAAGGCTGCTGCTGGTCACAATGAGAAAAATATTATTTCTCGAGCACATTCAATTACCTGTCAGATCATTTGTTATACTTAACACATTATTTAATTGAAAATTTCCTTAGCATTAATGTATTAGTAAAATATGCATCTAAAAACAGCCACTCTTGTTTCAAGCGATCACCCACACAAGTGTTGCTTCCCTGAGCAGACTGTATATCCATCATCTTGAATGGCTCTGTGGAGGCAAAAAGAGAATAGACTCTTTAAAGTGGCTGCATTTCAGTCGTATCCACTGCTCTCTCTTACAGTTTTCTTTGTTTTCTTTTGTTTCAGATTGAACAAACGTCAGTCAAAGATAGCTTCATTAACCCACTGTAAATGCAAGATAATTTGTGAGGTGAAGTGAAAATAAATTTCATGAGATGTTATTTCATCCCTGGATTGTTCAACAGAGGGGCTTTGATCAGATAGACCTGGAAAAGGAAGAAGAAGAAAATCCTTTTGTAACTCCACAAATGGCCTCGGCAGCTGAGCTTGCCTAAAAAAAGCAGTCAAACATGAGCATTCCAACTAGTTTCCAAGGACTGAGGGTCAATGTTGACAAAGAGGAAAAGATTGGAAGTAAAACCAGAATCCCTTTCATCCCCTCTGGTGATAGTAATGCAAATCAGTTAACTTCAGTAATTCATCAAGAAGGAAGAAGCTTACTTGGAGACACAGGGTATAGCGCAAGCTCAATTCCTCCACTGGTCTCTCAGAATGAATCTCCAGACAAGTTGGTGATCTGGGGTTCAGAGCAGCAATGCATGGAGCCTGACCTCAGCGAGTTTGAGCTTTTGGAGCGTCAGGAGATACATACATTCATGGGAAATAGGAATCGGGAGGAGACTGAAGAGGAGGAAGATGATGGAGGAAGTATTAGAGATGGAAAAGATGATGGTGCCATGTCCATATCGTCGAGTTCAACAACCAGCTCTACTTCAATTGGCGTGAAGAGAAATGACAACGACAGTAACAAAGTTGAAGGCAGAATTGAGAGGGGCAAAGAGAAGAGGATAACCTGTCACAGCACTGAAGACCTGGACAAATGTGTGACAGCTTCAGTAGAGAAAAGGGACATCAGGTCAGGCAGGGATAGACAAAAAAGAGGTCTGAAGGAGTCCAAGTCTGACACAAATGTGTTTGTCTCCAGTCTGTTGGCTGTTTCCCTCACTGGAAGCCTGTCTAGCGTCCTGGATTCTAGTGGAGAAGTACCACCCATCTCTCTGTCCAGTTCGAAGATCAATTCTTATCCCAATCCCAACAACACTACCTCAGCCCAGTACAGCAAAAGTGCAGCCCCAGTACATGCCAATCAGAACTCCCCATTGATGCATCCTCAAGTGAGACATGGCAGTCCTCAATACTGCAGCCAGGATCAAAGACTAGAGATGAGTCATGAAAGAAGTGGTCAGTCCTCTGATGGTGTCCTTGGCCAAAGGAGAAAGGCTGGATTTGAGGAAAGGGTGCTGCCACCTCGACGGCAACAGCTTGTCAGGCCCCTCTGCCAGACAGAGATGGGAAAAGAGAAGACCCTAATAGAATATAGAACAAGACAAACTGACACTGTGCAACCCTCGTCTCTCAATCTCTCTCCAGAATCACAAATGAATGGGTCAAACAGAAGGTTCCTAAAATCATCTTTGCGGGAACCGTCGGATTTCTCCCACCTGTACCACGCTCCAGTCTCCCAGATGACACAGCCCAACCAGACATACCAGAGGGAGGTTCCACCAGTGGAAAAACAGCAAACTACAACTGCACAGCATAGATCTGGTCCCACAGACTCTACCACTGTAGAGAAGAGACCACAGACCCAGCTCACGTACCGAAGGAATTGCTCCAGTCCCAACAGGACTGGGGTCGAATCCAGGTCATCTACCCCTCCCCACTCCCCTCTCAGGACACCCCAGGGCTCACCGCGTAGGCAACCCACAATGTTCCTTCTTTCCAGGAGTGTCTCTGGAGTGACCAGGCACATCCCAACAGGATGCAACCCAGCTGCACTGACGTCTGCTCAGGGCAACAGTTGCTTGAGAGCACCAGTTAAAACTAATATAAGCACAAGTGGAATCCCTAAAGCGCCTCTTAACAACCAGCAGAGCTCTCACAACTCAAACCCCAAAGAGAGCTCCCCGTCGCCTAAACTTAAACCTAAAGGAGTTCGCCCAAAAATCATTACCTATGTCCGGAAAAATCCCCAGTTTAAACCCCAGGCTGCCGATGGTCCTTATCAGGTATCCTCTCTGCCATCCAGGCTTTCAACATACACCCACAGCCAAACACCCACTTCTAGCAAAGATGTCTCTAAAGATCTCTCCAAGCCTGATGTAGAGACCCGAGGAGCCCCAGTGCTTAGTGCCTCCAATCTGCTTTATGACAAATACCGCCAAGAGATGCAGGTGAACCTCTTCTCATCAGGCATGCAGAGCAGGAGTATTAGGGCTCCTGGACACACAAACACAGTCCCCCCTGCACATGCACACAGCCATACAGCTCCCCCGAAACTGGGCAGCAAAGCAGACAACTTCTACAGGGCACCATCAGAGGTAAGTGTAACACACAGGCTTTACTTTAAGCATCGGACAGCACATTTTTATAACAATCAAGCTTGTAGTCTGATTGATGTCATAGTTTTCCAATGCTCTCATTTTTAGTCAGAAAACAATCCAGTGTAATCCACTGTCAGGAGTGCAATAATCAATAAGCCGCACTGTAATGACTGTATGATATATAGTATGTCATATATATCACGTACCACATTAAAGCTTTTCTTTTCATTTTATTGATCCAGCACAGCTATTTCTACATTTATCAACCAAATATTCTGCCTTTATTTTCCACTCCAAGAGGCTTCTTCAGGCATCAACACACATCAAAGTGCATCATGTAGGCATCAACGTGCTTCATATAACTGTGTATTGCCTCCTCTCATAGTATAAAACATGTTTTTGATATTGTTGACAAATACATGCCAGCAGAAAATCTCAATAGATGCTCATGCTCTTTTTTGGCTTCATATTGACAGTCGTAGCAAATACATACGTATTTAAAAGATAAGTCTCAAAGCCCTCATTTGATTTAATTGTACATAATTATGTGTGCTACTGAACAAAAAAAAAACTCGAGTCCATTATCTTTTGGCAAATTTAAGTATATTCAATTATTCGGATTTCTAGGTGGGAAGATCCCTCAGTTTCAAAGGCAGCTCTGCTGAAGATGCCTTGCAGGGCCGGACAGCTGTTCTGGCCGGGGGGAGCGGCAGTCTCCTGCGGTCTGGCAGAGGTCTGCGTCTTGGCCTGGGGGCTGTCACCAGGACAGCTGCAGGCTCAGCCAAGAGCAAAGTACCCAGTCAAGGACAGAGGTCAGCACTGGTCTTCAGCCAGCCTGTCCAACCTGTCAGCCCAGCAGCTAGCCAAAGAGGCCAAGAGAACACAGGTAGTTTAAACTTTTCCTCATGTTATGTCTCTGAGTAGGTTTACATTTTCATAGTTAAAAAGCCAGATGGATGTGACCTCTTTTGAAATTTGGTATGCATCAGATTTTCTGTCAGCTACCTAAAATTTAACTAAATAGAGGGCTGCCTTATCGGTTTTCTCCATGCAGCAACAAGCAGTTGTGGGACTTATTCCCCCCTCAGCTTGGCTTGAGATGAAGGCAGCTTATTAAAATGCATTCTCTGAGATTAATTTAGTCAGATCTGATTGGAGGACTGCGGAAGATTCTCAGAGGGGACTTGTTCTGCTCCAGAAGGCGGAAATTTACGAACCAAAATGAATAAATAATAGATCCCTCACAAATCTGATCGAGTCTGATCACCCCTCAGACTGCTGAACTCAGATTTACACTACTGCTCAGCTGTCAATGCAATATTAAAGTATAACATTTCTCATCACCTTTCACACTGCTGGAAGGCTATGCCATTTGTCACTTCCATGTATATTTGATCTGCTCACTCTGTGAGTGCAATAACCTGGACACATGGTGAAAGTACAGAGTCTCAGACATGTGCACATGTACACTAATGTACACACACATGACCCAAAAATGCATATACAGAATTGATCAGTATGCTGTTATGATGTGCCAGGCCTCGTTATCATAATCCCTACTAATACACGTATGATGTCTCTGTACTTTTTGCCCCTCTGGGAACTCTATAAGCTTTGAAGTGCAAAGCAATTAACACATAAGTAACACCAATATCTTCTCACCGTACTCGCTAAGCTCTTGCTGAAATATTATTTATATATAACATTGGTCAACACTGTGTGTCAGTGTTTAGGTCTTGTGTATTTTAGGGAATTCCTGTATGATAAATAGCCTCCTTTTTTTCAGAATAAATCTGAGCCATAATATTAATTTTTCTTGTTCATCGCTGTGAATCACAACTTTTTTAGCTTTTGGCGAATGAAAATATCCGTCTGGCAGGCACACATAATGGCAAATGTGCGAAATGGCTTTTCTGTCGCTGTCAAACTATTAGAACTGCTCATATAATTACACTGCAGATTTTAAGTTCTGTATTACAATAAGGATCAGCTTTTCAAAAGGCAAGACAATTATGTAGACGGATGCAGCATATTCATGCCCTCATCTGCTCTTTTTCATAGTAGCGAAGCACATGCTTTGCTCCGGTAGTGCTGCAGTTATTGCATTGCACTCAAGTATTACATTTGATAACATGCAATTTAATACCATGTGCTGAAAATCCATGTAGGCTGTGGCATCTCACCTTGGGCTGTGATTAGAATCATCAGTGCTTATCCCAGCTGCATGCCCTATTGACTTTTCTAGGCTCATTTACATTATTCATCTAGAGTGAATGGCCTTCCTTTCTCTTAAAGCTAGTAGATGATAATGTTTAGTACCTTTAATATGGCTGAGGCCAAACACAACACTTGTGCTATATGATTTATTGAGCATTTTCTAATAAGTGTAATACAAGATTAAAAAAATAGGCAAATGTATAAGAAAGGATTAGGAAGAGAGACAAACAGAATACAGTGAGATGCAAAAAGAGAAGGACATTGGTTGTTTTTTATCTATTTAATCTTCCTGTTTTCTTTCAGGTTCCTATGAATAATGTGCGCTTTCATTTAGCAGGAACTTGTAGTCATATCTAGGCTGAAGTGGATGCTTTTGTAGGCTTACTTCCCTGCCTGGTCTATCCGAGGTGATGGATAGAGTAAAGAGTGGGGGTGGGAAGGGCAACGTGGAAATGAGGACATTTATCCTTAATGATTCTGACATTCTCACTCAAGAGGAGCAAGCTCTAATCTCACAAACAGACCGTATGGCACACATGCAGATATTAGGAATAGAGGAAAGATGTGACAAGCGTGAGCAGCAGCTCTGATGATGCCTGAGGGGAGCTACACCAGAGACTTTTCCTCCTGTTTTTGTTCGACTTTTTCTTTCTACCAACAGACCTTGGATTCTCCCTCTCAAACGTTTTGTTTTTTGCTCTTGTCCTGATGTGGTGGTTACCCCATAGCATGCTCTGAATTTTACATCTTTGTCAAATGGAAAGGGAAGGAAAGCTGCCTACCTTATCTCTGCAGCCAGCAGGGGAAAATGCTTTTCGTCTCTGCAGGATCTCAACCTTGTTCTGCAGGCATGGGTAGCCAAGATGGGGCTTTTATCCAAGGCCTGGGGATTTGCCCACTGCATACTGTGTGTGTGTTGGTTTAATTTTTTGTGCCTGTACAGTTCTTCTGTTTTTGCAGTTGGAGACAATAGATTACCGAACAGTAGGATGCTTCTCCTTTGTTCTTTGACAATAATGGCCATTATGGAGCCATGATTCCGTTTTTCAGCCACACTTGATTCCTTGTTTTTTTTCCTTTCTCCTCCTTTTCATTTTCTTCTCTTTTGTAATACAGGTTTAATTTCAACCTACTCGGGTGACCAGTTCACTGCAATGCCGACAATAACAGGGAATTGTTCATAGTATAAGGGCAAATTTCTAATGCTGTTTATGTATTAAAAAGATATATCACCCATGTCCTCAACTGTCAGTGTCATATTGAAAGTGATAATTGCATTAGAGACTGCTGGCCATTAGCCCAGTACAAACAGAGCCAAACACAGCTGTTACAGGTTGTTGTAGTTAATGTATTTGCTTGCTGTGGCAAGCAGAGAATAGCGTCGTCAACACATGATGATGAGTGATGCACACGGGAAAGAAAGAAGATAGCCATGAGCTTCTGCATATACTTTGTTCAATTAGTTTGCTAATTGCAGTATTTAACATGAATTTCTGCATTGTGGTTTGTCATCAGATGACCAGGCTGTCAGCCATCATGATCCCGCTCCTCTTCCTCATGTTTCAACAGCAGCAGCTCAGCCTCAGTCCACATCCTCAAGGTCTCTGCTTCCCAAAGCCAGCCAGACAGGCCTGCGGCCCCCAGGCTTCAGCTCCAGCCGTCTCCCCGCAGGCCGCCTTGCTGCCTTTGGGTTTGTCAGGAGCTCCAGCGTCTCCTCTGTCTCCTCAGCCCACTCGGCTGACAGCGCACAGAGTGACCCCTGCAGGACTCCACACAGTGAGTCCAAAATGATGACACTCCCCTTACTAGAAGTGAAATTTGATTCCCTCTGTTTACTTAGGTTTTGGTCCAGTTTCTGTCCTTTAGACATATCAGTTCAATTCAGTAACAGTTTCCATTACCTTCATCTATGTATTCCCTTCATGAATAAAGTTTGCATAAACAGCTCCCTCCTACATTCATTATATTACACTTTGCTTTCCCTAGTAAACTCCACCTTACCTTAAATTTATTCCTCACCCTGCATTTTCATACCCTTATTTCATGTGATTAACAACTGCTGTGCTGCAGTTGCCAGGCATTATTGAGAAATCTCTGGTGATAGAGATTGCCAGCACTGTAAAATTGTGTAATTAATTATTGGGCACTATCATTAGGCAAAGTTTTACTGCAGTACAGTTTCACTGTGTGTGTGTGTGTGTATGTCACAAATTATTGATTGATGAACTTGATTTTGGAAAGTGAAAACCACAATGATATACTAGAGTTTAGAACAGGAGAGGAGTGACATAGATTCCCACAGTTCACTGCAACCATAAAAAAAATCACTGATCCAAGTGGCCCTGTTTTCGCAGATCTTGACTTTATGTTTAAAAAAAATAAAAAATAAAAAACAGGCACGTGTTGTCATTCAACAATGACAAGCAATTTCACAAGCTGCTAACTAGGTTTGTGCAGCAGATATGTCAGCATTCACAGAGATAACACAATACTTGACTTTGAATTCTTCACAGCTGTGATTTCAGTGCAGCTTGGCATGCTGCTCAGTTACTTGGCTGAATTTTGTTGTAGCTGCATGTGTATTTAATGTGACCTACATAGGGAACGCTTGCTCGTGCTCTCCCAGTTACAGTTGACGTAAGCACCTCCACTCTCATCTCATGCACATCGGGCCCGCTGTTATGTCATCGCTGTTTTCCCTCATTCCCCCCTTTTGTGCTGATACTTTTTTTCTAATCTTTCTGTTTTCTCTCTCATTGGTTGAAAATGATTACGAATCTCCTGGTGTTGTTGGGGTGGCAGTGTTTGAGAAGCGTGATGCAGGGGAAAAGCGGAGTCTGCGCAAGAAAGAACTAAAATTCTATTTCAAAGAAAGACGTTGCGCGAGGGTAGATTGACATTCATTTAAAGACAGGCCTTTCATCAAATGGCAGCAAATGTTTTTAATATAATTTAAGTCATTTAATTAAAATGCAAAAATCTAAACATTCAGTAGTCCCAGATTCTTGTATAATAAATACTTATCAAATAATCATCCACTGATATTTTGGCGTTTTGAAGTCAAGATCAGAAAAGGCAGTTAGAAACTTGGGGTCTGATAAAAATATGATAAATTGTGCAGTTTTTGGCTTTTTGTGACCAAAACAGTCAATAATGAAATAGATATGATGATGAAAATAACTGCTTGTTGGAGCCTTTGATTTCACCACTTGCCAAATACAGTGCATGTATTCTTTTCATTATTCATGTTCTCCTTCTTTTTTCATATTTTACTCTTTTTCTGTTTTTCTTTATTGATCCCCTTAACAAAGTAAATATGTACAAATCAAACAAAGTGTTTGCCACAGCATTAATGTGTAAAAACCCTTTCATCATATTTGGGCGCTTGTAGAGCACCATAAGCTCCTAATGCTGCTGTACACATACAGTCAATTTCCCTGTATGTGTACAGCAGCATTACACAAACCGCATGAGAAATATAAACAATATTATCTTCCTTTTCTCTGACATAACAACATTGTTTGCTCTATACTTTTGAAAATAAATGAACACACAAGTACCAATATCAAGAATTCATGAAGAAAAGACTTGCACGTACATCTGCTCACAATGTTATACAAAGCAAGCCCCTATCTTGTCAACAGGGTGTCTGCATAAGCGGCTTTCGGTATTAATGTGCAAATTCTTCTCGGTGTCGTACAACCTGTAGTTCAAAACTCCAATTTTTACGACTTTCTGAGTATCACACCTGCAAACACTAGCCAGCGGCGAACAGAGGACTAGACGTTTTTGTAAAGCAGGGCCCACAGCAGAATGTTCCGCTCCCTGGTGTTAAACTGCTGCAGTTCAGAGGTACCGAAACAGGATCAAGGATGACGGACATGAGAGGCAAAAGACTGAGAGTCTTTGATGTTCATTTCTGTTTGTGTGTGTTGGATAGGAATGGGAGCAGAGGATGAAAGCATGAATGTTTACCTTTGTCTTTGACTCTCTGTGTTATGTGTGACCTTTACCTGTGAGGTGTTGGAACGTTTTTCTCTTTTTGAACACTCCCGACTTAATTGGGCTTCCTTTTTGTCCAAGCCTTCTTGGAAAGTTTTTAACGTTGTGTTAGCTCTTGTCATTTCTGGACCTGGATTGAGTTGTTGTGTCGCTGTCGCCCTAAAATGTCAGATACTGTCAGAACCCCCCGCCCCAAAAAAAAAACAGGCTCACTACCGGCATTGAATTTAGAGTCTTTCCTTGATGTGAATTTCAAATTCTGTAAATTTCATGCAAGAATAATTACATTTTGAAATCCAGATACAGAACGGGGCACTGTGAGAAAAACTGGAATGTGACTGTATGTGATTAGAAGTAAGATGGAGCACTCATAGGAGTGGTGAATAAGTCATTTTCTTATTTCCAAGAGTTCTGTGTCCATTGCATACTTTTTTTGTGTTACCTTGTTTTCCTCCTCCAATCGGATATCTTCGTGTCTTCTCACCATGCTCCAAAATGGATCAAAGCACAGATAGAATGACAGATGAGTTTTCACATATTCTTCTATCAAGGATGTCAAGGGAGCATCAGCAGCAGCAGCAGCTCGCCCATTACCTCCTTGTGCACAGAAAAGAAAGGTCACACTCGGTTGCTGGTTTTCCCCGTTGATCAGCTGGCAAAACGGACTCCTGTAGGCCTGTGGATGATAGAGACAGAAGAAATCATTAAGAAGCAGAGAGGAGGGGATGAAACGATTCCAGGGCTCCAGTAAAGTGGGTTAGAAGAAAATCCCTAGAGTTTATACATCAACCTGCTCTGATCAGTGTGCTACATGTGTGCATGCGTGTGCTGTGTGTCTATAGAATGAAAGAGGAAGGGGGGCTGGAGGATTTTAGGAAGTATTCCCTGTGAAAACACACTTTAAGTCTTTGATGTGAATTTTCAATGAATTCTGCAGGATTCCTCTATAATATTGTCATGCAGTGTCATAATGTAAACTGCATTGTAATCTGTGGAAGAAATAGAATTTGCTTACAGCAATGCATTACTGCGTTTGGCTGTTCCTCCTTTGCCTGCATCAGTTCTCTCTGAAAGCGCCCAAAGACATGCTAAATGAGCTGAACTCTCAATTTTACGTTGGCTTGTAAAATCACTGTGCGATAGTGCTGTGATGGCTTTTCAAGTAAGTAATGAGGAAGAACAAGGTGTATACTGTCGAGTAGAAAAGAAAAAAACACTTGCATCCTGTAACTGAAGTACGTTCTCAAGAATGCAGTGATGACGTGCACGTTTATGTCAAGGAAAACACAAAACTGTAAACAAAGCAAGAAATTTAATTTGAACACTATATTTACAAAACCACCAATATTATTTGCATGACAGGGTAGCATTGGAGTTAATTGAGAATGTGCATTTTCGTATATCGGAAGACACGTGACCCACAAATGGAGGTAAGCAGTTGATTACTCATTAAAACAAATGCTCAATTTAGCCCAGTTCTTGACACCTCCTAAGGGTTTTGCATGGATGTTTGTGTGTATTAGAGTGGCAGTATCCATGCAGATACAGATGGGGCTGCTTTGATCATTTCACCGGGGCTGACAGACATAGCTGCAAGGAGAATCCAGCTGATGAAGCCTGTGCCTTTGAGCCACACCGACTCTGCGATGGAAACTCAATTTCCAAAACAAACTGAGCATCATCACAGTGTGCTAATGCAATAACGGAAGAAATCAAATGGATGAAAGCGAGAACTGAGCAGACAGCTGCGGAGAGAGCGAGGTGGAGAAAGGATGCTGCTATAAAAGCTAATTCAATTAGTCAAAATGAGCAACGAGGAGAGCAGGAGGGAGAATGTGAAAGGGGAAAAAGAGCCGAAAGAAAAGCATCAGTTCAGAGAGGAGAGTGGGTGCTATACCCCAGATGCCATGCAAGGCTCAGATCTGGTCTGTGACTCACGCCAGCTCAATGTGAACAGATGGTTTCTGCGGTGCATGTGCGCACAGAGTCATACACAAACATGTATGTACTGTACACGTACACAAACACACACCAGCAGAGAATTAGATGGGCCAATTAGATATGGCTGCCATTCTGTGGCAGTTGAGAAAGACGGAGGCTTCTTAAAGCCGCAAAGCTGAGACAGTGACGATGGGCTCAATGGGCCCGTTCATTAACTGTTAAATGCTCAGTGTTTTTCATACGACTCACTGTTAATCAGATTTTATGAGCTTAACTGATGGCTCACATTGACAAAGAGCAGGCGGATCGATAACAGATAAACTTCAGTGCACAGAGGAGTGTATGCTCCGGCAAGGCTTTACTTGCTCTTTGGATCACCTAACAATGATATCCTGATTTTGTCTATTCACTCGTTTTGCATTTCTTAAAAGAATTCAATTTTTCTTTCAGCAGATCTATCTCCAATAAAATGCTCACATTTACAGCAGGCTTTTTTTTTCACATACTGCTCGCATTCTCAGTCTCGGTTCTCAGTTGTTTTACCACAAAAGCACAAACAAATTTGTTGAAATGCGTTGACATTCAGCCTTAGGTAACTTCTCACAGTACTAGAATTTATTTTACAAATGGTTCAGGTGTCTTCTTCAAAGCAAGCTTGTGGCATCTGTAAAAATCCTTATCATGGCGGAGCTGAGAGAGATAATGCTGAATGAATGATGATAATGCTAAAAAGTAGAAATGCAACATAAATGATACTAATGATACTAATCTACTAATCTAATGTGAATTGACAGTATTCAAGTGGCAGTGAAATTTTACTGGTGGGAGAAAATGTAAGCTTTCGAATAAAAAAAATATATATAATTAACTATTCTATTTATTCTCTTTTCAAAACATTTTCTTGCTTTGTTTTGTTCTGTCTAGAGAATTAAAGCGTCCGCTTAATGTTATGCGAGTATTTTGTTGCATTTACCCCTCACAGGTGATAGGAATATGAGCCTAATATGTGGAAGCCTCAGTGAGCGGAGACAAAAGCCAAGCAGCAATCAAAATAAATGCAGGTTGCCTTTACTCACTTTTTATAGGGTGAGCTGTTACTTTTTATAGGGTGAGATGCTCATCGTGTGCAGATTGTGACCACAAACTGAAAGAATGTCCTGTAGCTTTCACACAGCAGTTCGTAAAATCTGGCGTAGGTGCCTTGTTCAGCGACACTTCAGCAGGGATGATTCTGGCTGTCACTGAGTTTAGCACCCAAACTGTGTGACCAACAGATGGCCTCCATAGGTCCCTTGCCGACCTATATGTAAATCCCAGAACTAATGTGTACTTTCTTCTTATTATTGTCTGATTCAGTTCAGTTTTCTTTAGATAGTGTCAAATTACAACACATCATCTCAGCTTCAAAGATACAGTTCAATGAGTAACCAATTTATGCTAATCCTGATTTAAATGAATCTTTCTTTTAAGTTGTGTTCTTGTCCTAAATTGTTCTTTGTTAACCCATTAGGACCTGAAACAGCCACCAAACATGTATGCAGGTGTACTTAGTTCTTGTAATTGCTTGTTGATCATTAGGGAGCACCGCTCTCTTGTATGATCATGATAGAAAATATATTTTATACTAACGTATCTTGATATGTGTGTCCTAAAAGAAGAGAAGCACTGATACTGCTACTGTCAGCTGCAGCGTATTTTACAATTAGTATAGTTTGCCATCTGACTGGGTGAAGATAACTTTAAAACTACTTCAGGACTTTGTTCAGGCCACACAAACTGTACAAGTAGTCAAAATGGGGCAACTGTAATGCTGCTTTATTGTTCTGACATGCTTCCATATTTCTGTAGACAGCACAAAACACCAAAGTGCAAAGTACAAAATGATGTATGCAATAAATCTGAGCAGACAACACATTTAGAAGTTCAGTGGCAAAACAGTGGCCTGTTTTTTAATGACTTATGGATGAAAAGTGACAGACAGTTCCAATGCCGGCCTCAAACAAATGAGAGGAAGCAGCACTTAATAAGCAGAACAAATTATGGTTTCTGATGGATTCAATCTTCAAGCTTAATTACACACACTGTCTGTTAGACTCACCAGCACTGAACAGAGCTGACATCTGTCTTTGGGAACACGTGGTCTAATTCAAAAAGCAAAATTAATGTTTGATTTTTTTTTTAACAATTATTATTCTCTCATTCTGGTTTTTACTGTGTATTCATTGTGTACATGTTTATAGAGTGTGAAAAGATACTCTTTGCCACTCTTTAAAATGATTTTATTTTATTAGAAATAAATCCTAAATACAAATTTTAAGGCAATTAAATCTATGTCAGTTCCTCAAAACTGTATGAAGGCATCTATTCTGTTTTGATTTGACTGCAAAAACAGTACAAAAGAAAAAAAAAACTCTCCACTCTGCTTTTACCCTCGGTAACTGAACTGAACAACAGGTTTTTGGCATTTCAAGCATTTTAGGTCTCAAGTACTTCAGGATTACTTGCAATGATAACACACTCAATCAACTCATTCAAAAGAAAAAGCTTTTCATAACATAATGTTAGATCCACGATGACTAGGGATCATATCTTTTTTACTTGTATTATATTGTCCATGCACAAGTGCAATATTGACTTTAGGATCTAAAATGGAAAATCTGAGGCTTTTTTTTGGTATTAATCTAAAGATGTGAATAAAACATAGCTGAATGAATCAAGTCCTCTCTTACTTCTCCAATCTTCATCATCAAATGCCCCTCCAACCTTATCAACTATTCCTTGAATATGCCCATTATTACTGGATGCTGCTGTTTTAGTTTGTAAACAATATGATTTAGAAAAATAGCTTTTCTCCCAGAGGGAACACGTACTGAAGAGTAAGTGCTTTTTTTTTTTCTATTTGGCACGTCAGCACTGCCAGCTGTGCGGGGATTCATTTCAACAGATTTGTTGCATGTTCGTGCACCTGCATTTGTTCTGCTTTTGCTGAATTCAGCTTAGGTGGATGTGATCAGTTCCTTTAGGACAGCAGGCGAGTTTCTTTTGCTGATTGTAAATATTCCGATGCAGCTGACAAGCAGAAAAAAAAACTTTTAAGATTAGAATTTCCCCCTTTTTGTTACCAAAAGAGTATAATTCAATTGATAATGAGGACCATGATACTGTAAGTCTTTTTCTACTGATGGCTTTTTTTTCTACAAGCTGCTCCAGTAAAATTACCACCCTCAGAGGTGTAAAAAACACCTTTCTCTTGTTCTCAGCTGTTTGCTCTTTTTCATGGTCCTTCTTGATAGCATCAGTATTTTTCATCAGCCCTCCGACTATGCTGCGCTTTCCACTAGCTCCAGTGTGACACCATTTATTAACGTAGTTTTGTAATCCTTTCTCTATCATTTCTTAGCCTTCATTTCATTCCTTTCAGTCTGCCTCTTCCTTCCTTCCATCTCTGTCATCCATCTTCGGCTGGCAATTTGCCAATTAGAGATGCATATCAGCTGCCTTTTTAGCGGCAATGAAAACCATTCTCTCTTTACCTAAGCCCATGAATTTCAGCCTCTATCTTTTAATTCCCAGCATCCCTCAATCTTGTGTCTCTGACAACCCAACCTCATCATTGATCATTGCTCTGGGCATTCACTTGACCTTTGGCAAATGAGCACGTCGAACTGGCCAGTTGATCTGTGTCAGTTCAGATCATAGAGCAGCAGTCATTTATTTTTTTCATTATTATTTTTTTCATGGATTATTTATTTTCATCACTTCTGTCCTTAAAAACATTTTATTTGTGTATTTTCTTATTTTTCTATATGCGGTTCCCACCTTTAAAAGTCTAACAGTCATCACATAGAATAGTTGTAACAGAGCTGTTTATCAGTAGTGCAGAGCTTTTACCAAGATGATATCTGGCCTGAACTGGTTAATGAGGACTCACTACTGTAAATAGCCTCAGCAATTACCCCCGTGGAGAAGCTCTGGGATGTACATACATCACAACTTTTATTTATATTTCGTTGCCATTTTCAGGAACAGTTTAGCATTGGGCTCTGACAAAGGCATTCTGACATGCATTGGTAAATTTATACTTTATTGCTACAATGCATAGTATCTCTGGGGAGGTAGAAAAATCATTGTTTGTGTAAGCACAAGGAGGTAGAATCACCAGGTCACCAAAAATTAAAGCTGTTCCCTTGCATTGATACTTCGAAGTAGATAAGGCTTCCTAATCCTCATTACCTTGGGGTTTTGGCACAACATCAGACAATTTAGAACTAAAGGCATTCTCGAGCACTAAATTCCTACAGTATTTGCTTTTTTCAAGTCTTCAAACGAGTAGAGACGCAGAAAGATTCTAGCTGTGTTATATGGCTTTTTCACAGTCTCATAGCCTCTGTCAAGCAGCCTTACACTGGATTGCTCATCTGTGTTTGTTACATACGCAACAGGCAATCTGTTGTGTCATTATTGATCTGCGGTGGGGGAGATGAGCAGTACATACGCAGTGTATTAGAGCAGCGAATGTAAACTGTTCTCCACTGGTTTAATAGGGAAGAATTACTGCACTAAAGACCAGGATGAGCAATGATCAATGTATGTGTTTGCATTGTATTTTCCAGTGTATGTGCTCAAGTGGAACTGAACTTATGTAAACGTGTCAGAATTAACGTGGGCCTACACAGCCCTGTGGGGAAGAAATGTGGTTATGAAAAGAAGACTTAGAAGGAAACTGACATGCAGCAAATTTTGAGATAAATCTCAGGTGGGAAACTGCAGAGAGCAAAAGTGAAAGTGTAATTTGATGTGTTCCAGATCTGAGTGTGAGTGAGGAGCCACCTCTTCACAGAGTGACGACGGGCCAGTCGACAGATCCTCAGAGAGGGGTACCGTGTCGCAACAACAGCCTCCAGCCTCCCTCTACCCCCGCCCTGCCCCGCCGATACCTGCCACCCCAGCCGAGGAGCTCCCCCGGAGGTCAGTGGAAGCTTGTAAAGAAATACAGCAGTATTTCAGTATTAGCAGGAACAGCAGAATTTACACGATAGAGAACGAGGAGCACTTTTCCTCTAGAAACAGTGGTATAGCCATGTGTGATCAATAGACAGAGTAATGTGCCTAAAATACTGAGGAAAATCAGGGTAGAAGAGACACTCTTGGAACATTGCAATGCTGTCATAAACTATTCCAGTGTTGTTTTCAGCTATTACCTGCTTCATCAACACCTCTTGGGTTGTTTTGGGTGATACTGTGACACTTCACTCACATAAGCACTTACAGAATTTACTGAACTGTATTAGACATATCCAAGAGGGGAATTGCCTTTCAAGCAGTCCCTTATGCCATTTATTCTGCTGTGTCGCTCTTCCTGATGACAACATTTTCCCCTTTTCTAGGAAATGTTAAAATGCAAAGATTAGGCTTTAACAAAATATTAGATTTTGAAGCTACAGTGCAGTGAAATATAAACGTGAGGCTCTTGTCAGGTCACACCTGACTTGGTTGACACCAGTATGTGATGGTTTTCACACCCAGTTGTATTCTCACACATGGAGCTAACACCAGAGGCCCTATAGTATCACACTTCACTCAATCGCATTTGTTGGATGTGTTTAAACATTTACATTGTCTGTGGCAGAAAAAAAACCAACAAAACAGCACAGAATTCTGCCATATTTTCTATAATGTAGAATGTGCCTTTGTACAGCAAAACAGAGCAAACAGTGCTGTCACAGAGCTATTTTTGTTTTCTCCCTTTGTATCAAGGATGCAGGCATCATAGTAGTACTAAAAGAGTTTCTGTCACCCTGTTTGCCCTGAGCTGATGTTGAATGTGTTCTAAATTATTGATGAGGAAATTCCCTGCTATCTTACAAGTCATGCACAGATGCGGCACTTTAGCTCGGCAGAGTTGATTTTTGTTTGACAGATGTGCATCATTAGACTCATTGAAGGTAAGCCACAGGCATTGTAAAAGTGGTTGCAGGCTTCCCTCTTTGTTGATTTGGGAAGCTAAGGGGTCCTGACAAAACTCCAGTACTAAAGAATGAGGAAGTGAGAACAGGCTGGTGGTCAGCTTCCATCCAAACAGGCTTCCGTGTAGCAACTCTATATCAGACCTGCATGATTATCCAAAATCATGATTTCAAAATTGCAACTGAAACTATTTCTGTAGGCTTATTCTTTGGATGACATGATGCATTTTTTTTAACGCTCATTTATCAAACTTAAATGAAAGTTTGATTGTATAAATGCTATAACAATTTTTTTAACTCCTCGACTCATGTTAGATTAAAGGAAAGTAGCTGTAGACATATCCCTTTGGAATTTTTTTTCAAAAGGATGACTTGGTCCTGGATGTGTTTTCAGCAGAACGTTACTGAAGCAATGCATGCCATGGGAATACTACATGCAACAATCTGTCTCTATGATCTGCTGCTACGGGATGTTACTTGTCACTTTGATCAAAAAAGTGTCACTACTCTATGGGTATATCGGAAAGCAGTTGCATGTAGCTGGGGTATTTGTAGCTGAGAGCATTGACCCAAAACTGACTGAGAGGCAGGACTGAGAGAAGAATGTGCGATTATAAAAAACATACACATATATATATATCCAGCTGAACAACACCTCTGCCCCTGCACTCGCTTTGGTGGGGGTATGGCAGGTTATCAAGCAACTGATTATTTTGCAGTAATAAGTGGGGATGGCGTTCTCCTCAATCCCCCTCAAATTAACTTCTGCATGCGTCCACTAAAAAGGTGCGCATCATTTGCCTAACACCCACAGTCCTGGCCAGAAAAAGCAAATCTTTGACGTGAGGTCTGGTTAACATCAAAATGTTAGCATTTGACGACATGCCATTATGGGAAGTTGACAGTCATGCTGCTGTGATATCCTAAATAGTTTTACATAAGATAACACCATGATCTGAGCCATTCCAGACGCCCGTTGTCTATCCAATGTTAAAAATAAATTTGAGACAGTCCAGCTGAGTTCTAGTAACACTTTAGTGGTGTGGTTTGACAGTATGTGTGCACTGAGTGGATGAGTCACTCTAAGAGGCTGCACAAAAACATGCACGGTGGAACACACATGCAGAGAACGCACAAATGGTGTCTCTGCAGGCCTGAAGCATCTCTCCAGGGTTATATTGGGATTTGTTTGGGATCAGAGCCCCCCCCCCCCAAAAAAAAAAAAAAAACAGGTCTAATTAGTTTCTTTTCAAGGCTTGAAACTTACTTCCCTTCTACTTCCAATTTTATTTGCATCACCTTTTTGTTCTTCGCAGTGTTTTTCCCCGAAGTACTTTTCGTCATTCTGAGTTGCCGTGCAACACTTCTAGCATTAGTTAAATCAAATCAGCTCCTGCACTTACGTTTTACCTGCACACACCTCACCAACTGCACAAGAGACATAATGTGACACAGGAGAACACATGTAAGCATAAAACTGATAACACCAAAATATGTTGAAATCCTGATTGGTGCCCATGTTGACTACAAACAAAGAGCAAAGAGGTGATAGGCGCATCTCCCCTTGTATGCTCTGCTCTCTTTGACAGATGGTCCTCAAGGACATAGTTATACCACACAGCAGGGGGGATAAAAAGAGATGAAAAGAAAAGCGTGGCAGGAAGATTGAAAAAATGTCAGGAGAGAGGAAAAATCTGCAAATAAATGGGAAAAAAAAAAAGAAAAAATAGAAGCCAGGGATAGATGGCTGGTTTGAAGTTTGGGAGTGCACAGTGCTTTGCAACACCACCCCCTTTGGTGTTTTTCATATTTTGTTGCTGCTTTTTCAGGGTTTGGTATCCTTTGATCAGCTAAACATGTCTATCCCTTTGAAAGTGCAAAATAATTTTCAACAGTAATAATTAAAAAACTTCATGCATAAGTACTTACGCACTCCAAAGTCAATACTTTCGGTCCCACTTTGGAATTGAAGCTGCAAGCCTCTTGGAGTATCTTTGTACATCTGGCATGTTGATGTTTCTTCCTAAACCACATCCAGTGTCGCTTTAGCAATGTTTCCATGCAGAATGTCTACATTCCTTCAATTCCAATTCCTCAGGCCATGAATTGGAGTAGGGTAGGGGACAAGAATGAATGACTTATTTTCCAAGGCACTGACTTTTAGAGAAGTGAGGACCAGTTGAATGTTGTGGGAGTTTCTGAGGATATTGACATCTCGTGATTTATTATCCTTGTTTATCGACAGTTGGCAGGAAGGAGTTTCAGCGGAGTTCAGAGGTCACACGCTCCCTCCCGTCTTCCCCAAAGAGGCTGGCAGTGGTTCCTCCCAAGCCGCAGTCCCCAGGTGAGCTTCCCTTCATTACCTAAACATATCATGCAAAATAGTACGGACAGCAATTCTTTATTTGGATTTGACCAATAGCAATGCAGGTTCAACAAAAGCTGTAACAAAGAAAATTAGAGCACTGGTCATACAGTTTCCTCCCTCAGCTGGTAAAAATCATTTTGTTATGGGATTGCAGCAGACTTCTAAAGCAGTTTTACTTAAATCTTACTGTTTTACCCCTCTCTGCATCTCACTTTATCCTCATTTGCTTTTCAAATTTCTTTCTGTATCCCAACATTGCAGCATTGCCTTTTGTCTGCAGAGATTTAAAGATATTGATCTGTGTTTCCACTTGTGGCTGCTCTGGTCTGTGTGCCAGCGAAATACCAGTGTGTTGGATGCAAACGGATAGTTGCTTTAGGAATATCTCAGCCTCAGTCCCTTTAAGGGCGCTCTAAAAAACAGACAGTTATAGTCTGTGCTCCCCAGAAGATCTGCCAACATCTTTTCTCATTGTCTGCATTGATATTCCACATCCGTCAACCCCTCAGCAATCATCTGCATTCCGTCTTCACACTCATTTAGTATTCGGTATCCTCTCTCTGACCTTTTCAATGAAACACGATGCTGACCAGGTACTTGTGCAATAGAAATGTGGAATAGAAAATGGGAACTCCAAAAGAAAACCCTGAAATATTTCCTGAAATGTGCAGCTTTGCACATTTCGGAAGTCACGTCAGGATTATTATTTGACCTTTTTTACCTTTCTGAATTCAATTCTTTCTTTTATCACAGAGAAATTCTCGCATCTTTCGTCTCTCACCATTACAATGATTAAGTGCCCCAGTCCACATATGCCCCTTACTCAGTATATTCGGTCAACTCTTTTCTCTCTTTATCTCACAGCAGCTTATTTCATCCCCCAATCCCACCCTCTTCCAACCAATTCCTTACTCATTACCTGGGACCCTGCATCCCAAGCCCTGTCTCATGTTGTCATGGAAACCGCTCCCCCATGCTTCAGTTGGCCTGGATGATGTGATTTAGGCAGGTGAAGCGGAGGTGCAGCGATTTAATTTCGTGTGTGCAGACGTTCAGGCACACAGGGTAGTTCTGCAGTCTGTGTGAAAATACAGAGCGTGTATTTTTAAAAGAATTTTGTGTATTCAAAAGATGTTGCATGTCTATGTATCGTAGAATAGGTTCACATTACATTACGAGCTGACACACACAGAGGTTAATGGGCTGCCTGTATCCCATCAATGGAAATTTGCTTTCAAGTGTTGCATCTCCATTGTTAATGGATGAAGCCTTTACTTACACTAATGTTTTTACATAAACACACAGCAAATTATGTAACCCCATATGTTTATTGTTACTGTATGGATTTTATTCTGCAGTTTGATACCAGCAGCATTTATTATGAGATTACATGGTCCATCAGGAGTAAAACCAGACTAGGAACAACCACAAGGCTTCCTCTGTAGAAAAGATTCAATTAACTTAGTATCATTTATCATGTGAACTCATTGTTAACAGTGGGTCAGGTCAAACCTCCTTTGATTTAATACTCATCAGTTTCATTATTAGGTGAATTAAGAAATGAGGACGTGCCTGCACATGACCGTTTTTATCCCAATTTAATTTTCTTTGTTTGCCCTTCTTCTCGTCACAGTCCAGACCGGGCAGAGGCCTGCAGCGGCAGTGCGAGGTTCGGCTCCATCGGGGTCACCTCGCCGCGTGGCCCCCCTGAGGCTGCAGCAAGAACAGCAGGAGAGCCTGCAGAGGGAGAAAGAGGAGGCTCAACAGAAAGAGAGAGAAAGGCAAGCAGAGGAAAGAGAAAAGGAGGAAGAAAGGGAGGAGGTGAGTTATGAGAAAAGAACATCTACCTCTCTGCTTGGAGTTTGTGTACTTCTTCTCTATTCTATTTTATCATTTGTCGCTCAGGTCCAGAGGCTACAGGGACGCTGCGAAAAGCAGGAGAGGCAGCTGAAAGTTCTGAGAAATGAGCTGAGGAGGACGTCTCTAGGTCTAGAAGCTTTTATCATCACGACTCAGCATTATTGCCTCAAGGTAGCAAATTGGAGAAATACAGTGTATATACTTTAATAAACCCCTCAATACCAACATAATAACAATGCTTCCGTGCTCAGTGGCACCTTCACTCAGCCTGTTTTTTTAATCAGCATTTATGTTGCCTAAAACAGTACAAGTGCTCCTCAGTGGAGACGATAAAATATCGCCAAAGTGTCATCTTCACCACAATTAATTTGCAACCTCTAATTAACAGGAGGCTGTCGAGTGGTTTGTCTGTGATTCTGAGTACAGTCACTAACTTTGAGCCTGGATTGTTTGACACACACACACACAGTGCGCACACACATGAACTCAAGACACATGCAGTATTAAACACCATGAGGTATGATTCAGCATGGTGCGCAAGACTGTGGAAACGGTCTTCAAGAGTTCAGTGTGTCACCTAGGGTTTTGATGGGATGATTTAACCTTTGAAGCCCTAAAGCTGCGATACCGCCTCGAGACCTTTGAGGGACTGTCTGACTTTTTTATGGTCATTGTCTGAGTGCTGCTCTCACTGGCCAAACAGGGTAAATAGACAGGAGAGAAAAGGGAGAGTGGAAATGTGGGCCTTGTTGATTAATGTTTGGCCCCCTCTGCTGGCATCACACACACACAACTGTAAAGCCAATAAACAACATCTTCTCAAGTGTTTTGCTTAAGCTCATGTCAGGTACTGTGATCCTCTGGTTTCCTTTTTTTTCTTTTTTTTTTTTAAAGCTTAGGCGATTAGCTTAATTTCGGACAAAATGTAATTAATGCTTCCATGCTTGCCTAATACGACACACTATTAACCATTAACTTTTAAACAATAATATCAGCTTGTATGTATTATTGTGGACATGATGAAATACTAAAGAGTTTAAGGTCCCAAAGCTTGTGAACAGGCCTTTGCTGTCATCTCTTTTATATGTTCCAATATTTATCAGCAGTTTCATTATCAACATCCCAGACGGAATGAATTGTATGAATGGTGCTTGGATGCTGCACTTTGTCAAACTGATGCTCATATTTAATTTTCAGATTGACAATGCAGATGAAAGTCAAAGGAAACTGTCCCTGGAAATACAAAAGATCAGAGAAGAGATGGGTGAGTGAGAGCAAACATCAAACAACCACTTTTGTATGGCTTATTTGTTTGTGAACCACTAGCAAAGGCAAATTCATTACTAATTACATTAACCAGTATTAAGAAAAAGATAAGTTGAATTTGTCTCGTTCTCGTACAAAGCTGCTTTCTTAAAAACTGGGACATTTTCTAAAATGCAATCAAAGCTTATGTCTGAAATTTCTATTTTCTTTGAATCTGTGTCATAGACACGAATCCAAAGAAGTAACTTCCAGAGTCTTCAATAGCAAACTTAATTGTATTTATTTATTTCTAACATTTAAAAGAATGATAGTAGTAAAAGAAAGACAGAAACATTTATAGAAAATAATACCAATAACACTGTTCTAGATGATTCTACTATCAGCAGATTAACTGGTGACATGTGAGGGTGTCAGGATTGGGTATAAAAGCAGTATCCATCGAAGCAAAAATTAAAGGAATTTTAAAAAAGATTGTCACATGTCACAACTAAGGCTCCATTCTACCTATATATCCCTGAAGTGATTAAATATTCACTATTTCCAATGAGTTTAAAAGATTTAGAGAGCTGATTTTCTTATTCTTTTATGAATAAATTACATTAAGTGAATACATTCACTGACTTGTAAATGGAAATGTTGGTTTAAAATGTATAGAATTAAAAGGAATGGGTAGCAATAGCAATGTAGGCCTGAATAAGATATGGAGATACAAGCATAAAAGCTCTGAATATACTGCATCCCCAACAACATAATGTTACAACATTTAATATTCTGGGTGTGCAGCTTTTAACTCAGTGCGTTGGGAGAGACTCCAGAGGGACAAAACAGCGCTGGAGGTGGCGTTTGAGAGAGAACTGCATGAGCTCCAGCTACAGCAAGAGGCAGAGCTGGCTGCCGTTGAGGAGGGGCTAAGGAAGTGTCACGTGTCAGAGGCAGAGCACCTGAAGGCGGAGCATTGGTCAGAGATGGAGGAGCTGAGGACTCAGCAGCAGGAGCAGGTGGGAGAGATGCATCATGGGAGGAGATCTGATTTTCAACGAGACATCTGATCTGTCACCAGATGGCTTCAATGTGTCTGTATGTATGTATTTGTGGATGTGTTAGATGGAGGAGATGACAGTCAACCACCAGGCAGCCATTCAAGAGCTCAGAGACATGCATAATATCACCATGGCAACACTGCATGAAGAGCACGCCCGAACCATGAGAGGTACAGTTCTGGGCCTCATTTGAAAAATTGTATTATGGCGCAGGCACAGTTGGAATAACATCAACCCTCTTCTTGTCGTGCTTCCGAATCTGTGTGTAGACATCAGGAAAGCACATGAGCAACAGAAGGCTCTTCTAGAGGAGGACTTTGAGAAACTCAGACTTTCTCTACAGGTATTGTTTGTCTGGAAAGAAAATATACTTTAACATTTCCTTTGTTTTCTACATATAGACCTATGCTGGTTTGATAAAGACTGCTGTGTTTGTGCTGTGTGTGTGTGTGTGTGTGTGTGTGTGTGTGCGTGCTCAGGATCAAGTGGACACTCTTATGTTTCAAAACCAGAGTTTAAGGGAGAAAGCCAAACGCTTTGAGGAGGCTTTGAGAAGGAGTACAGATGAGCAGATCATTGTGAGTAAAATCAGCTATTCTCTAATTAGCCACAACATTAAAACCAATGCTTTATATCATCTATGTAATCAAAGCAAGTATGCATGTATGTATGTAGTACTATTCTCACACTGTGTTGCTGTCTTTTTTTCTTGTGAATGTACATGTTGATAATAGGATGCTTTAGCTCCATACCAACACATTGAGCAAGACCTGAAGAGCCTGAAGGAAGTTGTTGAAATGAAGAACCAGCAGATACATCACCAGGAGAAGAAGATCTCTGACTTGGAGAAAGTGGTAGGCTCAAATAAGCCATCTGTCCATGATCTTTGCTACCACATGTACAAAACAACATGCACGCAGACTTTTATAGATACACATCACTGGTCAGTGTGTGAATGGTGAATGAAAGATTGCGCTGTTGTTGTATTCTGCTTTTGAGCAGGCCCAAAAGAACGTGTTCCTTGAGGAGAAGGTCCAGGTTCTGCAGCAGCAGAATGAAGATCTGAAAGCTCGTATTGAAATGAACCTCGTCTTGTCCAGGTGAGACACACACAGTCATCGGAGTCATCATTTAAACTGTTCTTCTCACCATTTACAGACTTTAGGTACTTCATACATGCCACGCTATAAGTAGGGTTTCTGTCAAACTGATCCTTAGGGTGGACATGCGTTTTGAGCCATAAGACAGTTTTTATGGTGCAAATAAAGTTTGACAAAACACAACAACAAAACACGAAAAGTTTCTCTATGCTGTGTCTCTCGCAGGCAACTGTCAGAGGAGAACGCCAACCTGCAGGACTCTGTCGAGAAGGAGAGCACTGAGAAGAAGCGTCTGAGTCGGAATAACGATGAGCTGCTGTGGCGTCTCCAGACCAGCCCCCTCATGTCCCCCGCCTCCTCCCCACTGCACCGCTCCTTCTCATCCTCCCCCGTGCCCTCATCCTCTTTATTCTCCTCCTCACCCGTCGCAGGGTGCGACTCCCCCACCCACTGCCACGGCTTCCCCCAGCAGGCTCAGTATTGCTCCCCTTCCCACAGAGCTACCACCAATCAAAATCTCTCCCCTGGCCCAGCCACGCCCACTCACAGGGCGGCTGCTCATCATAATTACTCCCCCGGCCCGGGCACACCCACACACAGACCATCGGCCGGTCGCTGTAACTCAAATGCTTGTGTTACCTCTTTACAGAGTTAAAATCCTTTTTTCCTTTCGCCCTCATTCCACTTCCTATCTGAGCATGAACTGCAAAACATGTCTCAAGTAACAAGACTGTGCTTTCCTGTCATCACAGGACAAACTGTACATACACTGTCAAAGTTCTGAGGTAACACAGTCTTGAACCTCCCAAGCCCATCATGGGATACATAGAAATACAATAATCAGGAAATATACTGTCTTTGCATTTTTGCCCCCCATACGCATTTTTGTTAATCTAGTCTTTCAGTGTAGACTGTATATATACTGTATGATAGTGGCACATCTAGTGTTGATAGATCCACTGCATAGATCCTCATGAGCCCTACACAGTAGAATGGTAGAGATGGAAAGGAGCACACTCTTTTTCACTGGAATTTGAAACTCTGGTGTGGTAAAAACCGCACTCATGTCTTTGGTAAAATAAGCTATATTATGTTTTTTGGATTAGTTTCTTATTCTCAGTTCTCTTTTGCCACTTGGAGAAATCCCTAACAAAGCGCCTTATTCTCGGTCCTGCCACCTCACCAGCAGAGAGCGACCAATGTTTTATTTACACAAGACAGTTGATCAAGAACTGGTTTGTAAATCAAATCGAATTGCATTTCTTATCCTCCTTCAGGTCTATTAACCATCTTCAAATTAGTTCAGTACTGAAATGTGGAGCAAACCTACTTGGATCCCCAGCCATTTTACCTGCTAAATACAAAGAACTTACTGTCTTTTAAAACCTTGCCAGGTCTTCCTATACTACACAAGCTACTCTTTACTTCTGGGAACCCCTCAGGTCAACTTGCAAAAACTATGCCTGGCATCTTGTATTTACCTCAGTGGGAATGTGCAGTCTGTTGTGTCTCAACAGCAACAACAACAAGAAAATCACACAGATACGAGGAAGCTCAACGCTGAGGGGGGAAAACCTAGCACAGGAGTCAATGTTTTAAATGTTGTGCATTTCTTTATGATGTGATGTTTATATCTAATTTATTATGTGTATTTTGTAACTTAAGCAGGCATGTACTGTGAAAGTCTTCCAGTTTAAATGTGAAACTTATTGCTGTGATCTACTTATTAAGCTTGAGGCTTGAAGAAAATAAATGGTGTTTGTAACTTTGAAAATATCTCTCATGGGACACAAGTGGAACATGCGATGAAACCCTGGAGAAAGCAAAGAATCCACAGACGTTGTCGTCACACTTGCAGTTATATGCTAACAGTTAGCACCCCTGGACAAACTACCTGATTTATTGAAATGAAAAGGAGTGGATTCAACCCCGGCAGCAAAAATTGCCCCGTCTTGAAAAATGTATGTACTCTTAGTAGTTTGATGAAAGAAATGACATGTTGAATTTGTGTAATTTGTTCATGGATGCACAAACCTTTGCATATAACTGTGCTCAGATGATGCTCAGAGGACTGTCGAGTGATATGTGTTCCTATAAGCTATGTAAGTTTTTAAAAAAGCAGTTTAACTCGCTGTTTACCTCCTTGTCATGTACTAAATTAGTGTAGTCCACCCTAAACCTGTTTTAACCTCATTATGATATCCTCTGATGATCCGGGTTTGTTTATCTGACTGATCTTTTGTACTCTATGTTTGTACTTCTGCAGACAACACCGACTTCTCAGTGTGCAACAACAAATGTTTTCAGGGAGTTCTTTTCTAAATTTTTAGCGATTAGAAATGCTTTTGATTTTTCTTTGGTGTAGCTGCTCAACAGAGCATCAACACTGTCAAGATACGACCCAAAATAATTGTTCACCTCTGTAAAATACACCAGAGAGACCAACCATTGGTATATAAAAGAAATTGTTATTTTAATGTATACAGTATGTCTTAGCTGCCTCCTGTACTGTACTCTGCTGACTAACCTACCCTCAGGGTCTCTTTTCCCTGGCTTTAAACAAGTCGCTATTAAAAACTACAGTCTAGAGTGTAATAAAGTCATATGTTCACATAAACTAAAGCGGTTTAAAGTATACATGAGATTAAACTACTGTAAATAGACTATGTCAGAGAGAAAGGATGAGAGTAAGTCTGTGTTGGCAGTTAAATCGTGAATAGGAGCATGACTTAGGGTTAACAACAATGAAATGTTGTTATTAGTTCAATAGATGCATGAGAAGTAAGTGCACTGTGGAGCTTCATTATTGAGGCCATGGCACAGATCCTTCAAATTACTTTGAAACTCCCCTGGTTGCTTAATCTGAGTTACATTTACCAGCACTTCTGCTTCGAATGTTAAACATCCCAGTGGGTCAGCAACATGTAGAGAATAGCGATTTTGAGTTCCCCATTTTTCAGCGCCAGACTTTTACGTCGGTTGGCAACTGCTCCACCAGCACTTTTGATGGTCTTGATAAAAGTATTTAAAAAAAAAAAAAAAGTCTTCAACTCCTTTTGTACGATGCTTAAACAGGGTTGAATGCTCTTAAACAAAAGAATGTCAAGTACAGCGGAGGAGAATTGTATCTAAACTGTCACTGATTTTGTATCCACACCGTTGATATTGAGAATGTCTTTGACCAATTGCAAGAATATACCAGTCAGAAAGACACTGTCTTTTCAGATGTTTCGGATTAAAGTTCACCCACATCACTGAAGAGTTCCTTAGGCTTCTCCTAAAGGTCACCTCAGGTGCAAAATATACCGTCTACAAGGATGCAACAAAACTATTGTTTACAAACCACAGCGTGAAGTTCTAAACTCAATTTTGAATGAATATTACACTTTTGAATGGACAACAGTTTCTAAACACTGAACTGGTATTGTAATGACCCTTCAATGTGTCCTGTGGACATCTTTGTCTCACTATGCGCTGAATGTTGAAAATGTAACACGACTGCATTTTATACAAGTCATTCATGTGATTTTGTATAATATTCAAGGACCTCTTGTCTGACCACTTTGTAGCAGCCATTGAATACGTAGCATTTGATCGAGCCTCCCCACAGACTAACAAGGGTAATTCATGTAGTTTTTTTTAGGGGAAGATACACCTGTATTGATATTTAAATCCCGTCGTAGCAAATGTTTCCATGGCTTGTAACTTTTGGCTCTAGAATTTGAACTCGTGGAGGTAATCTGTACTATTGTTCCTTTTGAATTTTGGCCCAGGGACAAGCTTTGTACGTTCTGGCACTGATTGTTCGTATGAATGTAAATACATTTACAACATGAGTTGTGTCTTAGTGCACTAACAGAGTAATAGAAGCATGTTTTCTCTGCCTTTGCTGTTTCTTGTTCTCCCTTTCTCTTCTTTTACTTCTCTGCATCCGTGACAGTTGAAACGTAACTGTAGGGTAGGAGACTTAGAAGATGAGGAAGAGAAAAGTTCATCAATGTAATGTAAACACAATATGTTGATGCTTTTATTTGTACTGTCTGAGGAGAACACCAATAAAATATTGGAGACAATTTAAGCAAAGCTTGTATTCAGTCACCTTTTCAAGTTTGTTGGTTTTATTGTTTCAGACTGATTAAAACGTTCAACGAATTTGAATGCATTATATAACAACATGAATGAGTCAGAATTTCTTACAGAATTTTAACTCAATAACACACGGACTAGACTCAATCCAGATCGCATTCGCAAAAAAAGGCCTGGCCTGATCACAGCTTGACTATATAAACAAGAAAGATGATCATTAGTTATGTGCTGCATTCTGACTGAGCAGAAATGTAGATCCTTCAGAAGACCGAGGCTTCAGTGACAAAGCAGCCTCACTTCCTCATGAAGTGAGACAAGACATCCATGGGCAGCGGGAAGATGATGGTGGAATTCTTCTCTGCTGCAATGGTGTTGAGAGTCTGCAAGTAGCGAAGCTGAAGGGCTGATGGAGACTCTGCAATCACGAGGGATGCCTCCTTCAGGGCCCTCGATGCATTCATCTCCCCCTCAGCTGAAATCACCTAGATATAGATCAAAGGGCAGTAATAAACAAAAGGTAAACAATTCCAAATGAGTGTCTCTCTGTTGGTAACAATTCCTGTGTGAGCACATTGGTATCTGTAACACTGTGCGACGTTAGCTGTCCTGACCTTAGCCCTGGCTTCTCGTGCAGCCTCTGCCTCGGCAGCCATGGCTCTCTGCAGCTGCTGTGGCAGTTTTACATCTTTTATCTCCACACGCTCCACCTTGATGCCCCAGTGGTCTGTGGCTTCATCCAAGTTGGACTGAAAAGATAGAAAAAAAGGATGATCTACACCTGTAACTGTCTTATTCTACAGTACTGTGCAAAAGAGTGTCAAGAAATCAAAAGAGGTCATGTTTAATGCCAACATATTGGATCACGCGTGTACACAGTGCTTAACATTGTTTAAATGCCAAATATTCAAATGTAATACACAGTGATTTAAATTGGTAAAAGAAAGAAAGAAAGCAATGCAGCTAAAATTCATAATTTGATATCTTTGATTTTGAATCTGTACCTGCATGCTGTGAGCGATGCCCTCCCGGTCAGATAAGACTTCAGCGAGGTTCTTAGTACCCAGGACATTTCTGAGGGTGGTCTGAGCCAGCAGTCGGGTGGAAAAGTCAGAATTTGCCACGTTGGCCACAGATGCGATGGGGTCACTGACGCGGAAGTAAACCACGCCATCCACACAAATGGTCACCGAATCTTTAGTCAGAATCTGGGGGAAGAAATAGATATTTGACTTTGTCTGTCCATGGGTCTTTTAACAAATCATTTCATAAAGCTATAAGTCCACATTTTATCCTAACATGTCTTTTCTATGTGCCATATACCTCTTGTGGGGGGATGTCAAATGAAACTGTTCTCAGATCCACTTTCACAAAGGAATCAGTGCATGGCAAAATGAAGAAGATTCCTGTGGACAAAAAGGGGAACGAAACATATCTAAACATCTTTTTTTTTTTAAATGAGAAAATAAATGTATTTTTTAACAGTTAGCCCCCCCAAAAAATCCGTTACTGCACCTGGTCCTTTAGCCTTCCTGTCTGTGATGCGGCCCAGTCTGAATATGACAGATCGCTCATACTCTTGAACAATCTGCAAACCACAAACAACACCCAGTCAGCTCGCATCTGCGGAAATGACATTGTGGCTTCTGCTCTTTAGCCCACTGTGCTCACTCACCTTAAAACAAAACCAGATTGTGATGGGGAAGGTTAATAATGTGAAGAGGCCAGAGAGTATGACTAAAACCCAGCCAACACATCCCAAAGACCCAGTCCGGTCAGCTACAGGCAAAAGGGGGAGACAACAGTATGTGTTTGAATGTGTTTAATACAGTTCACTTCAGTTCAATCATACATTCTGTGAAACCGATGAACATAAAAATATTAAATAGAATAAAAGCTTCCTTGTTGTAGTAAACAAAGATGTGTAAATGCGTTTATGGCAATGTTTGCCTGTTTGAATAAACAAAATCTGAATCTTTGGATCACAATGAGGAGAAATATGAACATTTTCCTTATAGATAGAGCAGGTGACTGATTAGAACCAAGTTTGACTTTAATTCAGACCCCTTTTGAAGTGGAACGGATGAAATGTTGAGGACATATTTCAACCATCGATTTGCTTAGAAGACCAACACAGCTTTGAAAAGTGTATAGTTGCACAGCAGAGCACATCAGCTCATTTGATATGCCACAGGTCAATAACAGGTGCGCCAACAGCTGTACTTACATTATCCTTGACATCATAATGGAGCACTTGAGGTTTTCTCTCCCATACAGTGCAAATAGAAATATGTGTACTCAATGCACAATGATCTCTGGTGGGTCACTTTGTAAATAAAGAAAATTAAATGAGGGGAGCATGTTTGTGTTATTCTGTGTTGTAGAAAAGCTATTATACAATGACACCTCACTTTACAGTAATATCATACTATCAGAGGATGACAATAAAATTTCAATGTCAAGCACTGATCCTATTTACTGTCATACTTCTGTTATCATTTCCTGTGTCCTGTGGTGATACATACAATACAAATAAAGGGAAAAAACCCACTCTTTCTGGGTCAAACCACAGGAAAACAACAAGTGAAAACAACTTCCTGTTGTTTAGCTGAAATGAGTAACACATTTGCTTAAAAATCTCTTAAGAAGAATTATTTTGCATCGTAGTGCTTAAAAATCCAAGGTCGCTGGTTCATTTTATGAATTGTATTTGATAGGAAAAGTCAAAGGTATGTCATTTAAAGCTTGTGAATTACCATGTTAATAAAATCGGAGCTTACACTGAGATAAACTACTTTGATATTTGGGATGTTTTTTGATACATTTTTATAAAAAGCAGCAAATCCTTTGTTTCTGGGTGATTGTTTTGGATTGTTCCGTTTTTGATTATATACAAAGTACCGTGTGTTGTAATACGTGCAATAAATTCCCGTTTTACTGATGTGGGCTTGAAAATGCATGTAAATGATGAGTGAACGGCTACCTTTGCCACATGATATTATCCAACAGTTCCACGTGAACATAAGATCTTATCTACAAACAAATTAGGGCTCATTTCTACATGCACAAGCTGCACTGCTCAACATCAGTAGCTCTCCCTTTCTGCTCAACTTGACCATGTAAACAGACACTAAACTGAAAGTTAAACACAGGTTAGACGCAGGCAAACACTCTGTGTCGCATGCTTTTGGGACTGTTTATCTCTGTGGCATGTGACTTCAGTCGTTATGACGATGAAGATATATTGTGCCTCAGCCTCTGTGGCTGCTTTTCCATCTGCACAGGTGGAAACTTATCTCTACAGAAAACACGATAAAACCAAAGTAAACCATAAATCATCTTATTATTGGCAGTGAAACTTTGAACTCGGAGCTTGTGGTTAAGGGAAGAGTTAAACAGCTCCTTTGTTAATGTACACGTTAAAACTGAATATCTTGGTTGTCACAGTTGACTGAGTAACACAACTGGTGTTGAAAAAAAATGAGAAATGGTGAGGCTTACATATCAGGTCATCACTGCTCTGGTCTCTCCTTCTCTTTTGGCTTTCCATTCGGTCCTCCATTTCCATGTATCTGTTAGAGCTGCAAGTACTCCCAGTAAGTGTGTTGATAGAGTTTGTCGAAGTGTGCCTAACCAAGAGGAAGTGACCCAGCCTTTTAAAGCAGTAATGCTGCAATATAATGTGGCTCAAAGTGAAGGTGTGGCCATTACACTGAGTTGATCATCAACAAAGTGTCTTCGTCAAGATGTTAACAAGCAATGGAACATTTAAGAAGTTGTAAAAGGATGAAAAGTCAGTGTGTGGAAAGTACATTTTGTGTATGTGATATCTAAAAAAAATCCTGCCAACCTGACTCTAGATATAATAATCTAAAATACTGAAAAGATCTTATATTTGACAGGATGATTAAAGCATGTAACGTATCCCCCCCGATGTATGCAGTGACAATAGCCACTTCACAGAATCTCCAGTGGAGCATTTCTAAATAAATGCTGACGTGTTCGTTGTTAAAAAACAGTTCATTTTGCCTAATTTCACTTCCCACAGCACAAGAAATCGTTTGAACTTTGACAGTTCCCTACTGAGATTCATGTTTCATCAGACAACAGGGTTCATTTTCTAATTCAATTCTAATTTTCTAATAACTTGTACAAAATAAATTTGTTTGATGGGAGCCTTTCTTTAACACCCTTTCGAGACCAAAGCACAAAACCAAGGAAAGAGAAAAAGGTATCATTTTATTAATTTTTTTTCATAAATTGATGGGTTCGGTTGAGAAATAATCCAAGGTTACGATTCAGTGTTACAGAAATAGTCGAGCATTTCTTTGGTTTTGGGATTGAAATGTCATATCAAGCATGCAACAAATATTGCTCCTGAACACAAAAGCCGTACTGTTTTCAGCTTTTTCAACAACCAGAAACCCACGAGCACTAATGTTCAGTGACTCCAGATAATAACACAATAGGTTTGATGAGGATAAGACAGCGATCGGAAAATAGGAATGAATGGAAACTGCTCCAGCGGGATCTTGTGACTGGCTATTCACATGACTAATTGACACATGACTGATCACCTGTGTGTTGAGCAATAACATGTACGTTCATGATAAGCGCAGCACGAGCACTAAGTCAACAATCAGTTGGTTGTAAAACTATTCATACTGATGGTTGGATAAAAAGATGACAATGAAAAGTAAATGTGTGTAAATCACTTATGCCTTCAGAAAATAGGAATCAATTATGTCATTTCTAATGCTGTGGTTTATAATATTTATCACCTATCATGTCTGTTATTTATGTCTGACTTCATGTTTCAGCCTTCACTGTTTATCGTAACACATTTCAAAGGGAATGTCCCTCTGTGCCATAATGTTCACTTTATAAGAAATTTACACAAAACAGTTCAGCCGGTTACATTTTCCTTCTTTTATTCGAAAATCTTCAAAGACAAACGTGATCTGGGATCTGCGCAACCTTGTTGCCGTCATAATTCTCAGTGATTTAAAGAGGCTTTGTTTCTACAATTCATCCAGCTCCAGTCATTTTACCTAGAGGTGCCCGACAGCCGGGGTTTCACATAGACTACAAATACAGTAATACCTACAGCAACCAGCGGTTCACTGGGATATAAAAATGGGTGCAAATACAAAAAGGAAACAAAAACCAAAGGACTACTACACTCAAACAATCAGGTAACAGTACCTGAGTTCATCCCTGTACAATTGAGGTGTACTACAAATTCAGTATAAGTACAGTTTTCACTCGGGTCAGAAATAACTGAGGAATATAGCTTTACATTACTGTATATTTCATGCCCACGTATCAGTAAAAGGATGATCTGTGTAGAAGGGGACAGCCTCATACAGTACAGTGCGACTAATCAATTACTGCAGGAACAATGAGGGGAGTGTCACAGCTGTCAAATTTGTAAACAGACAAAATGGGAATCACAGTAAACGGCTTGAAGCCAAATATGTGTTCGACCGAAGAACAAAAAAAACAAACAAAAAAAAAAAAAAAAAAAACACGAGAGAAGCTGCCAAATGCAATTTCTAAGAACGTTTACACCCCTGACACATGAATTAAAAATATCTATGGTATATTCACGTCAAAATGCAACTATATATAGTAACCTGCAAGTCAGTGAAACAGTTCATGTCACAGTAGAACCAGAAATTCAGGGCGATTAATCAATTTGCTCTTTCCTTTCCTGTGGAACAGGACATCAATTAGGCAATTTTCAGTGTTTACATGTCATTTTCAGATTCTCTAGAATTCATCATTCATTAATAAATGTTCATAAGCATGATTTAAAAAAAAAAAAAGACAGGCAAGCCGAGCAAACGTTACAACCAGACACAGTCCATCTGTAAAACCTAACAACTTTGACAGCTGATATTTACAAGTACGTCCCGCACTTATCCAGGATAATGTCTCTTATAGTTGGAAGCCATTTTTTTTCCTGTAACAGTCTCAGTAATGAAACTCTGCTAATCTGTGCTATTCAGGGTTCAAGGCCAACAACCTGACCCCCACTGACAGGTGGGGCAGGATGAACCACAGGGGTCAGTGTCAAAGTCTACGTGTAGGTTTTCACTGCCAGCCCAGCTGAGGGTGTAGTCCTGGTTGGAGTGGGAAGGGGTTTCCTGGGCCTGGAGGGTAGTTGGTGAAACTGTTGGGTTGAGGAGGAAAGCTCTCCAAAGCCGATGTAGGATGCGCCTAGAAAAAAAACCAAAAAGCAGCTTTTCTAGCAGTTTGTCAAGCTGACATGAAAGTACTCTCAACTCGAGCGGAATATAAGGCGAGCGCATGACTACCTGCAGCAGAGCGGATTGCATGGTTGGGTTATGGAGGCCACCGAGAGCGGCGGGGCCGGCAGAGGGAGAGAAGCCTGCTACCGCAGGGAACGACAGCAATCCAGGGAACCCACTACTTCCTGGTGGCTGGAGTCCGCTGCCTAACCTGGAACACACAGAACTGCCATCACACTACACACCACTTGTTAACTATTGCGTCTGCTGGAGCTTTTTAAATAGACAGTTTAACATTATGGGTAAGACTCATAAATAGTAAGATGACTGATTCCACTATCTGTCCATTTAAAAGCAAGTCTTGATAGTTTAGCTTTCAAGCTCATTAATCAACATGTTATATATTGGTGGTTTAAACTATACTAAATCTGACATTGACAAATACGACATTGTTGTTTTGAAGATGAATTTACTGCATTACAGCCGAGCGGTTACCAGACAACCAGCAGATATTCCAGGAACCAGGGCGCAATGAACACATTTAGCTTCTGCACATTTTCTTCCTTCTATCAGTATCAGTGTCTGTGTTCATAACGTACGATGCATTACTAAAGCTGTTACAATTATGAAATCTTAGTAGAAAATGGAATAACCATTTTCGATGATATGCCAGAGAACAGGTGTGCGACGCGATCGCATCATCAAAAGACCTCTAACTCTGTCAGTCGGTTCTAAGTAATGTGGGAAATGCGTAAAATGATATTCGTTTGCTTCAACTATGCAACTACAATCACAGTTTGAATTCCAACCGTGAATTCTATGTAACACTAATTGGGCGGATGTTTCATCAAAGTTGATACCATTCAACAAACTGAAATATTCCACAATAAGCACTAAATATATGACAGACAGTAATGACCTTTTTGAGACAACGCAAATCAAAGTCTACGCATGACAACCCAGAGTGGTGGAAACATGTGGACTTTGCACTTTGTGGCTCAGCGTGTGACTTCTCACACAAAAACACAACTGGAAAATGAATATAATATAATTTATGACACCCTTTGTAAAGCAAGATGAAATCAGTGTCACATGTAACCCAACCTAGTATCTTATCACCATTTACTATACTATATGTTACTAAAACCAGACTGAAAGAATAGGACTGCTGTAATATCCAACATAACTGCCCTTCAAATTTGTGTAAATCTAATAAATAATATTAGTTATTTAGAAATCATTTTGTTTACATGAGATCATTACATAATGTCTGCATGTGGGCCATTAAATATCTAAAAGTGTACATACCCAGGCTGGAAACTGGAGCTGAAGGCAGATGCAAAACCTGGTAACACTGGTGATGATGACGGAACCCCAACTGCAGCCGCTGCTGCCGCTGCCTGTAGTGGGGCCACCGATGCTACCGATGACGGAGTGACTCCTGACAGTCCCATGAATGAGGACAACACAGGGCTCCCAGAACCATGCGCCCCTGACACGCCCAGTCCAGGGAATGCAGAGGAGCTAGGCCCAGGCGGAAGGCCTGGGAATATAGAGGGAGCAGAGGTGAGGCCTAAACCAAAAGGGGAGGCTGCACTGGGGACAGCATTGGGAGCCAACCCGGGGTACATGGAGGTTGGTGGGTGGTTAGAAATGCTGGTGGTGGGAGACACCGCAGGCATGGATGAAGGAATGGAGGCAGGAGGGAGAGAGGAAGACAGGGTTGGAAATGGGGAGAGGCCCGGATAATGAGATTGTGCTTGGCTGGAGGACAGTGCTTGGAGGCCAGCGAGAGCAACAGGACTAGGGAGAGACACTTGGGGAGAACCCGAGCTGTTTGACAGACCCAGTGAACGTGCCAGGGCGGCCTGAGCGGAGCCTGGTGCCACAAGTGAGGCAAGCGATGGCGAACGAGAGGTGCCCTTGAAAGCTGAGGGTACAGGACTGTTACTGCCACTGTTACTACCCCCAGAGTGTCTATTCAGGGCTCCGGCCATAACAGCCTGAGCAGAATGAACAGGGGAGGGTTTTGGACTGGGTCCTGGGGTGGAACAGTTCTGAATTACTGGGGTAGAAGATCCAGGAGTGAGAGATGACAGTCCAGAGGGTGTGTAACTTCGGATCACTGACCCAGAATGGTTACCTGCTTGTGGGTGCATGCCAGGGAAGTTGGACCCTGACTGGTGGTCTGTAGACTGAGAAAAACCCCTTTGCTGAGTTGCGCCGATGGAGTTCGTCTGAGAAAGAGAGTCTTGGTTGCTGCGGGAAGTAGCAGGGGTGCCTGGTCGAGAAAGGGCATTGAAGGGGGAAGAGGAGAAGCCCCCACTGCTGGGCACAGGGGTTCCACAAGGGGTGCCTGAGGGGGTGTGGGGCTTAATGACAGACAGGGGAGTAGGTGTCACATGACCAGTGGGGGTCTGTGGTCCCACTTTGATCACAGATGGAGATGGGGCAGGTGAGGGTGAGGGGGCATTGGGATTGTGTGAGGGCACCATGCCAGGGAAAACTGGTGTGATGGGGGTTGTGGGAGTCGAATGAGCAGGTGAAGACTGGTGTGGGACAGGAGTCGAGGGTGTGGACCCATGAGGAATTAGAAGGGGCCCACTGTTGACTCCAGGTGTGGTGTTCTGTGGATTGCCTGGTTTGGTGTAACCTGGAGGTAAAAGTAGATTAGACCTAGTAGGTAATTAAGAACGCAAGTAAGTAATGAATGAATGAATGAACGAATAAATAAATCTAAAATTCTGACTAGTATTATGTGCTGTAGTGTTAAAATTAACTAAGAAAATCATATGATTTCAATAAAGACAAAAAATAAAAATCGGTACTATCTCACTGATATTTTTTTGATGATAACTAATGTATTGTTAAACAGGATATTTGCAGCATAGATTAAAGCGCAACAAGCTAAGAGACACAATCCACTCGCATACAACGTAACAAAGAAGAAAAGAAAGAGCAAGGCGGAACAGCCAGAGAGCATTCCTACGTGCAACCTACTGCAACCTTCAAGATTACAGTATCTCCTCACCTGTGGGGGAAATGTTTATACAACGTATTTGGTTGTAGCCTCAAACTTAACTCTCCTCACGACTCAAGCCATTCTCATCCATAGATTTTGTTTAGAACGTCTGGCAATTTATCTTTTAACTAGAGTGATATAGTGGCGAGAAATCTCCCCAAAGGCCTAAGATGACATACAGTTTCATTTTCATAAAAAGCTGGGATTTTTGTTAAATGGACAGAGAAACGGAAAGCAATCATTTGCATCTCGTCGTAAATTGCCTACCTAATTGAAAATATTACCAAGTAAACTCATCAGTTGTTGAGAACATTTTCTTTCTCTTTTGAACTCATAGGTTCTCACTTAAGGCTATCTTCACACGGAGGTTGCTACTGCTACTGCGCCATGTTGCACAAAACTAGCGGGAGCAAATTCCGTGTGAAGCTAGCCGACCGTTGTAGGTACCAGATGTGCTCGGGTTACCAGATCTGCTCGGGGGCCCTGCGCCTGTTGGTGACGTCACATTCTACGATTGGCTGGACGTTGGCACGATGACGTAAGGGAATGTGCTCAGGTAGCCAGATCTGCCTCTCATAAAAAACTTTTTTTCAATACAAAATGTATTTGGAAACTGAGCTAATCATGTCCGCATTTCTATAAAAGTCAGAAAAAAAACAGCTTTTTTTAAGAAAACATAAAGTAGTGGGTTTACGTTTACCCCACTATTTACATTTTATGAATGAAGTATATTTTGCCAATATGAGGTTATTTAATAGAAACTCCAACTTTATTACAAACTACATTACGCCCAATTTCATAAGAATCAGATGTGCTCGGGGTCAAGTCCCTTTCGAAAGATAATGCTGGATTTCTTTGTAAAAGCCGTCCATGTTTCCTACGAAGAACCGTGAAAACGACTTCAATAGGTTGTTTTTTTTACTACTGTAAGTTGTCCGGACCAATCACATTCCCTTACGTCATCGTGCCAACGTCCAGCCAATCATAGAGTGTGACGTCACCAACAGGCGCAGGGCCCCGATCACATCTGGTAACCCGAGCACATCTGGTACCTACACCGTCACAGAGCAAGGAGTAAATAAGCTGTGCTGTAGCGGCGCGCGTCGATGACGTCATCCACTAGACGCGTGTGTAGAAAGCCCCCGATAAGCTCCCGATAGCCCCCAATGACCACGACACGGCAGCTCTGAACTAACAGTGCCATAGTACGCGTTCATTCGTCTTAAAGTATTGGTGAAATAAAGACACTGCATGTTATATGGATATATGCGGATCTCGATTGATCTAAATAGCGTCCAGAGGACGCCGACTTTCACCAAACGTATTTTATGCCAGAAATAAGGTCCAGGTTTAAAAAAAAACAAACAAAAAAACTTCCCCTTTAAGTGAAATGGCCTCCAGCTATGTATAGCGGCCCATGGTAAGGGCTGCCAGACTTCTCAAAAATTTAAAGGTGTTTTTAATTATTTTATTCTTATTCATTATTAAGTTCTAAACAAATATGTTCTCTCATTTAACACCAAGTTAAATGAGATGCAAATGCAGCCAGTGTGATAGGAGGAATCTTTCCGCGCTCGAAGCCTTCAGGTTGCACTGAATCAAAAACCTACCTGATACATGAAAAAAGTCCCAACTTTTTTGGAAACAAGGTTGTATTTCTATAGTTAAAAAATAATTAGGCAATGCATTCAAGCAGAGAGGAAAAAAAAAAAAAAGCAGCAATGTTATCCCAAGCGATGCAGGTTAAATGCCAACACAAAGCATGAATCCAGAGAAAAGATATTAGTTTGATTCCTTTTTGGTCCAATAATAACCCCAAACTCATCCTCACAAATCACCCAAATAAAATCTACTGACTGACCAGAAAACGGAAAAGTCTGAAAGATTTGCCGGATATTGAGCCTACTCATTTAGCTGTGTGTTCATGTGTCGGCCCTGTTCCAGAACACCTTCTGAGCTTGCGGTGGCCTTTGTACCACACTGCTTATTTCAACATTATTTACAGCAGTCAAACACATCTTGAGGAGTAGAATTGCTACAAAAATCAAATATACTAAGCAGAAATGCTATTCTCGTGTCATGAGGAGTGAACTATATCTACTCTCGGCGTGAAATAGCACAGTGTGCTTTTCTGGTCAATCAGTGTGCTCCAATGGATGTAAAAATGAAATTTGTCAGCTGATAAAGACGTAAACTAGAGAAGCACAAGTAAGCAGCATGCCAACGAGTTAGGCTGCAAGCTTCAAGAAGTCTATTTGCTGTCAAACACACAAGCACACACTTGCTTTAACTGAATCATACCTGCTACTTTGTGGGTAGCGCTGTAGGGGGGAGGGGGCACGCAGGCTGTTATTACCCCTCCCATAGAAACAAGGCCTGCGTTGTTGTACGCACCTGAGTAGCAGTTGCAAATATTAAAGGTGTCCACCGTTCATTCACACACATACAGTAGAACCACACACCTCATCCCACTGCTAACTGTATCTCAACCAATCCCAAGATGGCAGCAATAAAATACGTCCTGCTTTGATCATGTGCACCACCACAAACCACATTTATACCTCAGTTGTTATCATTTTTTTTTTCTTATCTTTGATATTTAAGAATTATCCACAGCAGGTAAAGGTAGACTGAAGTGTGTTTTACTGTTGCTTCTTACTCGGAGCGATGGTGGCATGAGGTCGGCATGGTGGTATGGGATAAGGAACGGGCCGATGGGGGTTGTAGGTGGAAGGGAACTACAAAGAGAAAAAGACGAAAGATACAAAACACTGATGAACTGATGAGTTTAGTCTGCAATGCAATTTTTTTTTTAAATATGAAAACCAAATAACTGCTTTCAATGGTCATTAGCCAATATCAGACCTTAACATATCTACATTATATAGAAAAGGCTGTAATACTCATATGCAAGTCCCATTTAGAGCTTGTGCCAATCATTTCCTAATATAACAAGGCTTCACATGTGGGCTGTAGTTTAATCACTGTAAGTAATGTAATTAATGGACTCGTCTCTCCATCGCGAGGCTTCTCTTGGGGCATCCTGGCACTGATTCTCCCAGTCGATGATTCTCATTTTAGCACTTACAGGTTTGAATGGTCCCACAATCCGGGAGGCAATTCCTTTCCCTTCCATGTTGTTCGAGGAGTCCTCTTTCTTCTCACCTTCTTTTTTAACAGGAGGAATTCCCTGTGATCACAAGCAAATTCCATTTCTAAATTTTCCATTTCTGAAGTGAATTATAATTCCAATTTAACATCTTCGACATTTACTTCAACAAAAATCACAAGGTAAACAAGTGTGCTGCCTTTAAAAAAAAAAAAAAAACTAATTCAATCCAATGTAACTATTCGTTCTGTCAGTGGGGAAATTTCCATAGAACTGTGCATTGCAACTGAAAATAATGGAAGACTAAAAAGAGCACTACTGTAGTCAAGGTAGTTCAGCATAGAGTCTCGATTTACTTACAGGGAATGTGCCAGTGACCAAGCTGGGTCTGCCTTTAGGGTATGGATTTCCTGGTATCATTCCGCAGGATGAAATCATTTCTTTCGGAGCCTTGCATCCAACCTTACAAACCTAATGGCACCGACATATTAGTATTCATCGAACTAAGCTTGTAAACTGCTAAATAAGCAAAACAAGCACAGTGTCAATAAAAATGTTAACTTTAGGCTTACCATTTAATCTTTAAATGGATAAATCACATCTCACAAAAGCAGTGCGACTTTATGGAAGTTATGAAACGGGTCCTTTAATAGACCATAAACAAAACCACAAAGAGGTTTTTCTGAAAAAGGTGTAGCTACCTGCTCCAGGATCCTTCGAGCACGCTTCTTCTCAGACACGTGTATACGAAAAAGGTCCTCCACCGGACGATAATTTTGTGCGTCTGAAATGTTCCTGTGTGGACACAGACAGACTCCATGCTCAACTCAAACTGTCAGCTGAAACAAGACGATTTCAAATACAACATTTGACAGTGTGAAAATAAAATAAAAATAAAAATAAATGCATCAAATGCATTTTAAATTGAACTCACAAAGCTATCAGTTCCAGGACAAAAAGTTTGTCCTTTGAGAAGGTGAAGCAGTTCAGGATGTTGGCCACATTGGTTGTAGAAATTGCAACCATTTTCTGAAAAACACACACAAAAAAAGAAGAACATACAAGTGAAAAGGTGGCAATATATGCACACACACACATATATAAATATATATATTTAAAAGAAAGTATTCAGACCCCACCCTCCACCTGGTCAGGTGTTGTGACTTACATGCTGCAGAGCTTTCACCGCTTTGATTTGCGGTTCTGCCCATGAGAAGTACTTCAGAATTTCAATCACCTGGAGCAGCACAGAAGCATAGACGACCATTTTGAACATTTTGAAAACATCTTGAATTGATAAGGGTGAGGTACAGTATGATTTTCCAAAACATGGACTCTCCTGTTAGTTGTAATGGAGGATTTATTTGCAATCAAAAACAACTTTTTACAATAAACACATCTAAAAAAATAAAATAAAAGTTTTTGGAATATCAAATCGATTTACACATGCATGTTTAAGATGAATGGTACTGCTTATTAGATCAGTAAAGAACAACATTTTCGTTGAGTCTTCAAGTGAAGGTGACTTATGAAATATACGGAGCTTCTCGCGTTAGATAAACTAAGAGGTAAACGTTAAATGATAGTGCTGGTGTCTAGACAGTACCTGCTCACTGGAAAAATATCCATGCACCTGCTCTATGGCTCTGGTCCGCTGGTCGGTCAAGACGCACTGAAACACAGGGTGAAGTGTAAGACAGCCTGAAGAGGAACGATTTCCAAAATTAGACAAGACAGACATTGTAGTACCTTTCTTATCTCATCCAACACGATGTCAAATGATTTCTTGTCCATGTTTGTTGTTGAAACAAACCTCTCTGATAGTGACAGCTTACTATACCACGTATATAGTAAAAAATACCGTTTATAATCCAACAGCTAATGTCGGGTAAGATAACATGCATTCGACCTTAAATCTAGATAATTTTACCGACCCCAATCTCTGACAAAAAAATCGCAATTACACAAAAGCATGATTTAAAACAATGTCTATTTGCAGTAAAGTATTCAAGAAATGCATAGTCCCTCAGTTACTTTAGTTACTAAGTTTCCTGAACGGGAACAATGATTTCCAAACACGAGAAGCTGTCTGCAGAGCAAAACCTGTCCGCACCAGATTTGTCGTCGGCTAACAACAAGCTAGCTAGCTACAGCCAACTCTGTCTTGAGCACAGCGAGACAAAACGACACAAATAAGTTAAACAAATATTTGCATAATTTTTAAAGCTTCAATCAAATAATTTGTCTCTGCTACCACATCACAGATTGGAGTATTTAACAAAAAATAATTAAAACATATCAAAATAACTTGCACGGACGGATACAAGTCTAGCTAGCTTTTGACAGCTGGCGCTAACTACGTCAACAACGAAAGGACCCTTCTAACGTAGCGGGTCAGAAAACAAATCCTGTTTAAATTTAATAAAATTACAACAAATTGCAATCAGGTGTAACTCTATTATCTACAAAAAGACCGAATTCTTAGTAAAATATAAACATTCACTTTTTACGATTTTTACATATATTGTATATTAAATCACATATAAGTTATTCCCTACAGGCAGAGTCAGGCCAGTCTTGAACAGTTTACAGGAAGTAAGTACGAAATGAGTGTTAGAGCGGAGCAAAATAATTTTTTGCAGGAATAAAAATGGACCGATTTTCGTGGTCAAATGGCCTCTTAGAAATGAATGAAACTTTAGTGATTCAGCAGCGAGGTGTCAGACTATATGACGGTGATGAAAAGGTAAACTTTAGTTTACTAACAGCTATTATTTTTGCCCTGAGACAAACAGTATGGCAGCTAATAGGAAATATTGAATTGAAAAATAATTGACCACACACATAATTTGCTGATAAAATCAGTGAGCCTCATTGTGATTTCAGGTGGTTACATATGTTGTCTGAAGTTATTGTGACTCAAGAAGGTAACATAAGCCAATAATATAACGTCTAGTTCCTTCCCATCATTTAACAGGCAAAACTGGATGTTGGAGTTGCCTTGTTGAGCACCCATCGGTTGATCTGGAGAGACCTAAAGAATCATGTAAGAAACCAGTAAAAAAAAAAAAAAAAGAACCGTATACAGCTAAAATTATTCATGCTAATTCTATTTTAGGTTCAACCAGTGTATTTGCAGATGGCATCAAAAGTAATAAAGTGCAGAAAGGCGTCATATTAGAGATGTTCGTACATTTTGATTGATCTTATTCGTAATATCGTTGTCATTTTTTGTGTTTTCAGATTTGAATGAGAAGTGCCAAGTGATCAATTCATTGTTCCTTTGTCAGTAATGAATGGCTAAGTGTTTTGCGTCACAGCTACCACATTCTCCTTATAATTGTTACCAGCCATTTAGCATGTCCGCTTCTTTCAACCGTTCCTCTTCTGCAGTCTTCTCCAGAAGTTTGAGGTTGGAAGGCCTCCTTGCCATCACCCTTGTCTTTAGTTCTCTTCACAGATTCTTGATGAGATCCAAGTCTGGACTGGCTGGGCGGCTCCAAAAATGAACCATTTCTTCACTGATTTAGTGGTATAATTTTCTTTTGAAAGGCCAGTTGCACAAGGCCAAGTTGGTTTGCCTAATGTCTTCCTCCAGAATCTTGTAATTTGCCTTTTCATGGTATTGTTTACTTTGAAGGGGTGCCAGACCTCATCCCTTAGAAAAAATAAACAAAAATACAAAAAGAAACCACTGAGATCACTATGATTGAGTAATGGTGTTCCTGCGACCGAATGCTCCAGCAAAGAATAGTCATGTGCCTGTTTCCAAGCAACTAATTGTAATCATCTAACTAGAGTGATGATAACAAAAAGCTTTCCTGTTAGTGTAGATGGGCTTTCATATAGACACCAGCCTAATGAGGTGTCCACCTTGAAATATTGGCCCTGTCATCGCTTAATTTCTTCAGGATGGCCTTGACGGTTATCATTAGATCTCAAATGATCCATGTAATAGGCCACTAGATTAAAACTTCTGGAGGAAAACATCTGGAAATGTGATTAAAAGCTATGGCTTGGATCATGGTTAATAGAGAACACCTTAAACATTTAGCGCTGTCAGGGTCCTGACCTGAATGATTTAAAACCGTTTTAGAAACTAAAGACAAGGGTGACAGCAAACCTCACAAGACCCGGAGAGCATTGCCAAAGAAGAGCAGTCCAAAGAAAGATCCTAGTTTAGAGCTACACATTGTTTGTCAGTAGTTGAAGAAACTGGTGTTCTGTGTCTTGATTCCTTTTATGATTTCTGCATTGTTTTTTCATCCCATCTTATAGGACTGCTGCATAGCCATGCCCCTCCCTCAGGTCATCTACTTTGAGGAGCAGGCTGGAGGAATAGGAAAGAGGTACATGTAATCTAGATGGTGGTTTTTCTACCAACAGAGTTAAGATTTTGGGTTTTGACAGCACTCCAACCATGTCACCCATTATATTTTACACTTAAATGTCTATTTTTTTTGTTTTGTCTGGGGAAAAAAAAGAAGAAGAAGAAATCTGATGGACTTTGAGTCCTGATTTTTATTTCCTTGTGTTAACACAAAGTACAGATTGAACTTCTACTAACAAGCCCAAACATTTCAGCTCATGAGAATTAAAACAACTCTTCTTGCTACTGCTTTCTGTTATACCGAAGTGCAAAAATAATCATCCACCTGCATCCATCACCTGCCAACAAGGAGCCAGGTCCCTACCAGAACAGCAAGTACTCCTTCATCAAGCTGTCCTTTGAGAAACACGGGCAGATAGAGGTAGCCCTGCTTATTCACTTATTCACAGTCTTTTTCTGTCACTTTCTTTGACATTTTTCTTCTTGGGTACCTGGAAATGACGTGTTGCATTTTTTTTTCCTCGTAGTTTTACAGGAGACTAACAGAGGAGATGACCCAGAAAAGGTGGGAGAATACACCAGTTTCCCAACCCATCCCCACAGGAACTGGGCCTAAGGTCAGAAGCAGAACAATCAACCTTCCACTTTTTATTGTAATCTATTCTTTCCCACTGTTGTCAGAAGGTAATAGGAACTGTTTTAATGGCAAAGTGTACCAGCTAAACTGTACAAGTAGTTAACGTGCTTTATGTGGGTGTTACTGGTAGTTTAAATTATGTACCACTTGGTGGCAGTCTTATCACTTTATTCTTATGCAATCTTTCCCTTCAAAAATTGTTCCAGTATCCATATGCATCAAATTTGGATTAGTTTTCCACAGCAGCAGGACTCTTATTTACACAGTCGGTTCGAATAATGTCTTTGGGTTGGTAGTCACTTCACTTGCATTAGGTTACGTGTCTCAAAATGAAATTACATTTGTCCTTGTTGTTTAAAAATAAAACACCATAAATTAATAATCAAATTCAACTTTTGTGCCACAACAGTTATTGACTAAAATTGCTCTCTAACCCGCCGTTCGTCTTTTCCTCCCCCTTCGAGGCTTGCTGCCATCCCTCGAACTGCTTTTTTTTTTTGCGTCTGACTGCGTGTTTTTCTTTCCTTCGTGGTCATGTAGGCAGGAAGGACACGCGCAGTGGGGATTGTTGGCATTGAGAGGAAGATAGAGGAGAAGAGGAAAGAAACAGACAAAAACATTTCTGAAGTAAGTTCTGAGAGGAGTCGGCGGTGAAACCGTGGACGGGTAACTCTGATGCTGGGTCACAGATCTGAATACAAACAAGGTTATGTTCATTTACAGTGTCACGGCCCCCCTTCACAGCACTGAGCTGCAGCTTGGTCATTGTGACTAAAACTGCTTGGAATCTACCTGGAATACAGACTGGTGTAGTTTAAAAAGACGTGATGAGCTTTTGAAATGTTGTCTGTAATCCTGCTGCATAAAAAACTTTATTGTCACGCACAAATTCAAGCTCAACCACTGTGACACTTCTAAGGGAAGTTTTAGAATGTTTATACTGCTCCTGTTGCATGTATTGATGTCTGTCGCGATTATGTGTGGAGATATATATCAACGACAGAGATTTACCAACATAAAACCGATGGTATGAAAGCAAGTGATTTATGGCTATTGGAAAAAGTTTGACAACAACAACGTGAGCCAGCAAAGGATGCGGTGTGGGTTCTATGGAATGATATTTGAATATTATCTGTAGCCATGGAGTATTTGCGGTGTGCTTAATTCTGAACATTTTTTAGCTCCATTAACCGTTTGGTGTCTGTTTTCAGGCCTTTGAGGACCTCAGTAAGCTGATGGTGAAGGTAAAAGAGCCTTTCATTTGCGTGTCCACGTTTTTCTGTAGTATTCTTGACCTTTTTGTAGTCCTTAGTCATGTTCAATTAGTTTGTTTAGTCGTGCTAAGTCATTGTTAGTGAGTATCAGACCTGGGATTCTTGCGGTGCAGTTTGCTAAGCGACTCTCTTAACTGACAGGCCAAAGAGATGGTAGAGGTGTCCAGATCCATTGCCAACAAGATCAAAGAAAAGCAGGGAGCCATAACAGAAGACGAGGTAAGACTTCAACTAAGAAGCCCAAAGTTCAGTGCGTGTCGTTTCAAAATAAAGTAAAAAAGCCTGTAACTAACACGTCAGCAACATAAAACGCCAGTAAAATTGTGATCGGACATAATCATGGTGCTGAACGATAGAGTCTTTAATCTTTCACGTCCACATATTGCCTTGATTTTGATGAGCAGTAATGTTCTCTGTTATAGACGATACAGTTTAAGTCCTACCTTCTCAGCATGGGTATTGCTAACCCCGTAACCAGGGAAACGCATGGATCAGGAACACATTATCATATGCAACTGGCTAAACAACTAGGAGACATGCTGCAGGCACCTCTGGAGGTGGGTGCAATCTTTCATTCATTGTGTGTTCAACATCTACAAAAGTGCTGAAGCGAGTTTACATAATTTTTACCTCCGATCTCTTCCACTTTCATATCTTCATTGCTTCACATCTCTCTTCCCACCGTCCCCTGCTGTCTCAGGAGCGTGGCGGTATGATGGCTCTTACAGAGGTGTATTGTCTCGTTAACCGTGCTCGAGGGATGGAGGTGATGCCCGCTTTAATATACACTCAAAATACAATAAGAATGGATGAGATTATTTGAGTTGGCATGGCCCTGAATGCTTCCTCTGGCTGGATCAGTGATACGACACAATGTGCTAATCTGTACAGTCATGGCACACACATATATGCCTTTGGTTGTGTGTTTTTCTACTTTCCTCAGCTTTTATCTCCAGAAGATTTGGTAAACGCGTGCAAAATGTTTGAGCAACTAAAGCTCCCACTGAGGTGAGTTTGATTTTTTTGTGTTGCTTAAATACGCTCATGTGATTATGGACCAAGCTATGTGTTTATTATATAGGGTTGGGCTTGTGCTTGCCTCACAGAGGCCAGGCTCTTCCTGCCTGGCTTCCTGTTGTTGGAAGGGGTGTCCAGGCCACCGCAGCTGTCATTTCCTGTTACTTCCCAGAGATTCAGAAGAAACACTGGCCTGTTTCCCCATTGGCCCGCTTTGCTGATCCGAGTGCCCTTAAACTGTTAATTCGATCAAACAACATCTCAGTATAAAACTGTTGACGTGGGACCTCATTTCTAATTGTTGCGTAAACAGAAAAGTTGGGCCTGAGAGAGGCCACTTCCCATGCAAAAGCTGGGATGAAACAACTTGACAGAAGCTTATAATAGGGCACTATTTTTCATGTTCTACTTTTGTACACTCTCCCTTGAAGCTTTTGCAGGGCTTGGACTGCTCCTTTTGTTCATTTGTACATACAGTTGGGCGACTGGGAAAATCAGCAGCTGAAATGGTGAATTCAATGTAGGCTGTAGGACATATTATATACATTTATTTGCATTTTACGGTAGTTTTTACTTCGTGATTCACTGTATTGTTATTGCAATATCAACATGTGCTATATCAGTATAGAGAAGACATTTTGACTTGGAGTAGGACGCTCAGGTGCAGAAGATCTTAAAATCGCAAGTGACATAATCGTCACAATATATATATATTTTTTTGACGGCTCCTTCTCGTGCTCCTAAGTGAAGGCCGGTGACTTCTGTCAAATGCGCCCACTCGCTTTCCCCTCATGTGTCTTGTCTTCTGTTCAGGCTGCGCGTGTTCGACAGCGGCGTGATGGTGGTCCAGCTGCAGTCTCACAGCGAGGAGGAAATGATAGCCTCAGCTTTGGACAACGTAAGCTGTAACCTTTCCAAACATAATACCACAGCGTGTTCCTCTGGGTTTAGCAGTTTTTAATCTTTTTTTCTTTTTTTTTGTTGATGGGGATGAAACGCTGCCACTCGCAGGTGACGGATAAAGGCTCCTTGACAGCAGAGGAGTTTGCAAAGCTTTTGGGTCTCTCGGTTCTCCTGTCTAAAGAGCGGTGAGCCATCTCATCCTTTAACAGCAAATACTATCATTTCTCTCTGCTATATGAGGCAACATTGTTGAAACAGCGTGATCAGCCTCGGGTGTCTTATCTAATTTAAACTCATTTGTAAATGCATTTTTCGGCTTTTGTTTTCCTTTTCCTAATTTCTGTGTGTTCATTCCCTCCTCGTCCTTAGGTTGTTGCTGGCTGAGAAGATGGGCCACCTGTGTAGAGATGATTCCGTTGAGGGGTTGAGATTCTACCCAAACCTGTTTTGACCTGTTTACAGTCAATATTGTTGAGTCAGAACCATGTTGCAACATCTCTTCAGTGACATGGTGCATTAAAACAATCATCCGAGAAATGCTTTCCACTTTGTATCAGATCCAGCCTGGTTGAGATATCTAATTCTTCTTCTCGTGACTTTTTCTTTGTATATCAAAGCAAGACTTGCTTCTGTCCTCAGTGTTCAGATCCCACACGTTTTTAAGTAACACTTAAAATACTGTATATAAAACAACAGGTCAAAGATGTATCTGCCTTGTAGAGCAGCCATTGTGTGTGTAGCAATAAATGGATTTCACTATATCCACTAAAGGACGTATAGTTCATATTTATTTACTGCAGTCATGCTGGTGCCACACACCTCTTTACAAGTAGCGCATTCTGCAATTCTACAGATTTTTTTTTTTACAGTAGATCAGATTTCCCAAAGTCAAACGTTTCTATAATCAACAGTTAAGAGGTGAAGCTCGCCCCTTTGTGTTTATCTTTCGAGGAGTGTGCGAACACGTCAACATGTGCATGTTTCCAATAAACCCAAATACTTCATGTGTTGGTCTTTCAGTCCGTCAAAATCAGTTTGTTCCCTCTCAGATGTATTCATGTACAAGGCAACATGGAATACAGTCTGGCTCATTGCACATTTATAATTGGACACAGTGCTAAATGTCAGGCAGTCATATTATAAGCATACCAGTCATGGCTGTTGGAAAGCTGAATCGAGAGCAAATCTTATTCACTGACACGATGAAGCATGATAAGTAATGAATGTGTGAATTATGAGCATTTTTGTAAAAAAAAAAAAAGCAACTTATCAAATGACCACATCTAAATTATATACTTTCTGCTCGGCGTGCTGCTTTTGTGCTTTTTTATCACTGTAGAGGCTTTGGCAAACAGAATAGAAGGGTTCTTTTTCCCTACCGTGAACTGAGTTTTGCAGTAAATGGTGTTCCATCTCCAGACAAGCTTCCTGTTTTCTCCTGGCTCTCCTCAAAGGGAAAAATGAAGCCTGCAGAACTGATTAGATTAGCCTGCCATGTGGTCCACTTATTGATAGTAGATGAACTCAATTGGCTCAGGAAATCGTGTGAGCCAAGTTTAGGCAGGTCTGATCATCATGAACAAGGGTTCGTGCATGGCGTTGAACTTCTCCTGAACCTTTTTTTTTTTCGGTACAAAATATGGCTGCTGCTGTGCCATATTTAAAAGTAATTCACATCCTGAATGTTATTTCATAAATCATCTTTTTATGTTGTCTGTTTTACATAAAAAAATCTCATCATTCATCTTTTATGAGTGGAATCTGATTCTGTGGAAGGAATATTTGATAAAAATGTTCTACTCTATTATCTTACCTCCCGTGTGAATCACCTCATACTCTGAACATTTTAAATATCTCAGGTATACGTAGACTATCAACAAGTAATTTTGTGAGCAAATATGATAAGTGTAGCTTCCAGACTTGAACCTCACACCACATCGTTGCATTTGGCATATTTCTCATTTCATTCATTTTCCTCAGGCACCTCCTGGAGATGATCAAAGTGTGTGCTAGTAAAACTGATAATCTCCTGAATGCGTCACTTCGTATGACGCAATGCTTGAACTTTTTTTTTTGGAACAGGAAAAGTAAGTTATGCCTTTGTGCAACAGTTTTATCACGCCAATCGATTTTTCTGATGGGAGATTTAAAAAAGCTTTTTTTTACATGAATCCCCCGTTCGTTTTCAGGCGAAAAGGTTCACGGGAGGAGTAAAAGTAAACATACACTTTGAATATGAGTTTAAAGAAGCCAGTTAATTCACTTTTCCTTTCGTGAGTACTTCAAATGTACACACGACAGGAAAAGTATTTACTGTACTTTTTTGGGGGACAAAAAAAGTGAAAACTAAAACTTCATAAAAAAAGAGATTCACTGCGCCCTGCTATGTATCGTGAAGTGACTGTCTGTGCGCGGGTCTAGGCTGCACGCGCTCTGTGCCTCAGCTGCGCGCGCTTCGGAGCTCTGTTGGGTTTGTTCCGCTGGCTGTCGCTGAAATGTGCTGCTGGCAGCCCACCAGGGAGGAGAAGCGATGTGTTGCGAGTACACGGAGTGTCTGTCACTGATGCTGCGTTGGGAAAAGTTGCGAGGAATTAATACCGTGAAGAGCTAAGTCAACTCGACGTGTGAGTACAACAACTTTATTTTCCAAGCAGGACAACCATTAGGTACGCTTTAAACGACAGGTTTCCAGATAGGTGAGAAAAACCCTCCCCACACCTGGTGAATGGGCATAAAAATGAGCTCGCGGGTGCAACCCAACTTGTTGGTTGGGATTTTACTTTTTTTTTTCATAGACTACAGCAGTGAATCGAAGAGTGTGGTTACTGATTAGTAATAATCGACGGCGTTACGTTTTGTTGGAACATTAAGCGTCATTTGATATTGTCACGGCTGAGTCAGCACACTGATAGGCATGGTTTTCTTTGCTGTCCTCGTTTGTTTTTTTGTTTTTTGTTTTTTTTATGTTTGATCTGAAATCTCAATAGATCATTTGTGTCATTTGTGTAGCATCAAGAATTCTTGAAATATTTCAATACAATCATGTCACACATGTCTGACGATGGGATGATTTTCAGGCATCGTGTGCTGTAGATTTCGACCAGTTCAAAGAAGGAGAATGTCCTTACAAAGACTTTGTGGTTGTGTGAACTTCTAACTAATATTTTGACAGTCAATAAAGACCAAGGCCTAATGACGAAGAAAGACATGCTACAGGAGGAGTGCATCATCCCTGATGTTATTGCAGCTTTTTCCAATTGAAGCCCCTTCTTCTACATTTCTGTTGGGGGGGGGGCACACGGTCAGTTGTCTGACCCTGAGGGATTTGTTTTTGAGGAAACAGAAGAGATACTCAAAAAATCCATTCAATGGACAAAAAAAAAAACACTCCCCCATAAAACTAACATTTGCATCCAACCAAACACATATTTGGCCCTTTGTTTTTAACAATGCCCCTTTGGCAGGCTTGTGTGATGACGACAGCTCCTTGTACCCATTGTGAGGACGAAAGGAAGAGGAAGACGCACCTATAAATCCAGAAAACTCAAGTTCACCGTTTCATACTCACGCCTTCCCGTTTCCCATACCTCAGAATAACCTCCTTGCGGAAGATGCAGCCCTCGTGTGGAATATTAGTTTTTTTGTTTATCTTTCGGTTTTGCTTCCTGATTTTTTTGTGACAGATGGTGGAATAAGATGGTCATGTGGTGTGGAAGAAAAAGGAGGCACAGACATCGGAATGCCACAGGCTGTCTCACTGCTGCCCTTCCTTCTAGCGCTCATGGGTTATGGTGAGTGTCACCAGTTCCATGTGTAAACAGCCATAATCTTAATTCAACAGAGGAGGGATACATGCATGTTTTGATATGCTGTAGGTCAGGAGGTCTATCTGTGAGAGCTCACATTTAATCAGTAGGGGAAAGCTGAGCAGAGAGACAAAGTTGGTGAGTGGATACAATGTCATGTAGGGCCAGCCTCTTCCTCTTCGGTTATCTTTGTTCTGTGATGATTTGCATGTTGCATAGCATAATAGCTCATAAAACACTGCCCGGACACAGTGTGTGTAAGCTGATAAGCAGCTTCCCTTATTGTCTGCACGATGTGTGGATCTTCCCACGACTACAGCTTCTTAACTGCTTGTGGGAATCAGCTGTGTCTGTGTTATTATTGACCTATTCCTAATTCATTTGATCCATCTTGGTGAGGTGGCAAGCAAACGAAACTAATAATCCATCAGTTTTCTTTTCTCTCAGTGCGCTTTTAAAAAATGCGTCAACTAAAGTTAAAAGCACTGATTTGAATTCCACTTTTCATACAGACCACACATTTATTAGACAGTTTGAGACATAGGTAGTTACATCTTGCATATTGCTGGCTTTCTCGTGTCTTTGTGTTTTTCATGTTCTACTTTTCTACACTCTCACTTTGAAGCTTTTGCAGGGCTCAATATCTGGCCCTCCTTCCATGTTGCCCTGAGCAATGGCAGTGTATTTGTGGACTTCAGCGCTAAATCCAACAGCAGCACCATCAGCAACACGACCCTCTCTCTGGTCAACATGGAAACCAACCGCACGGTTCTGACCAGGATTCTTCCCAGCAACCAGGAGGCCGGTAGGGTGGAGTTCGATTGTTCCTGCTTCCTGTACGCAGGAACTTTCCGGTTCCTGCTGAGGCAGACCAGCATCGCCGCCGTTTCTCAAACTAATGGAACAGACAGCGGTCGCACAGAGAGCTCCGCCTGGTGGTGGAGTTCAGAGCTGCAAGTACAATGGCCCACCTTTCACATTGCTGTGGAAAGAGCAGGAAATCACTCGGGATCTTTCCAGGTAAGACAAATCCATCGTCAATTTTTGTTTTCTTTTTGAAGGCGATGACCAAATTGATTGTTGCCCTTCTCTTCTTCTGTCTCTCTTCAGGTTGGAATATCCACTAATGAACATTTTCAGGCATGCACCGGCGGCGTGGACTCTGCTCTCTTCTTAGAAGTCAGCTACATGGAGTACAACCAGATTGGGCGAAACAGCATTGACAAGGTTCGAGCTCGCACGCGGCTGCCAATCGAACCCCTCCGTTCCCAGAGTGTTGAACTGTCCTGTGCCTTCCCCTTCACGGAGAGAGACTTCATAAGAGTGGCTCTGCGGTCGCCTCATACAGCACAGGAGGTGAAGAGCTCTGCACCTCTTTACCTGTCCCGTATATTTTCCTACAAACTGCTGGTGGAAAATGCCAGCGCATACAAGAGTGGCTGTGAGGGGACAATGACTGTTAAGATGATAACGCCGCCATGTGCTCACACCAATGGGAAAGTACTGCTGTACAGTGATAAGGGTGTTGGAAGAGGTTTAGCTCTTTCTTCTGCAGTGATGGGGTTTGGAGGAGAGGAACCCTCTTCCCCTCCTCTGGCATACAACTGGCTGACTCAGGGAGAGAACGAGACAGAATTCAACTGCTCTGTCTTTTACCCAGGAAGGAATAAGTATTGCTTTCGCTTTGTTTTCAACTTCAGTCGATCCCCTAGTCCAGCGCAGACTTGTCTGGTGGTTTACAGGAGTGCAGGTGAGGTTTTATAGAGCTACATTCGTCATACTTCATACTTATTTCTGTTGCTCCGATGTACCCGTGGTTTATCCCTGACAGTTTAAACACAGCAGTGGATAAAAGCTCAGCCTCAGATTTATTTATTTTTTACCCAAATATTTAGTTTTAATTTCATTATTTGTTTGTATTTGTTCCAACAAATTAGTCTTTCAAATCATTTTACCTCAGTTACCTACACTATTCTATGTTTTTCTCTAAAAACAGTAATAATCTCTTGTGACCAATCCAGGCCTTAAGGAAAAAGAGAACATAATCTAATGATGTAAATTAAAATTCTATCTTGTTATGCTTGTTGGCATAATAAGATAGAATTAACATTCTGAGTATTTGTGCGACTCAGAATGTATCTGTGCAAGATTAAGGCTTGTAATGAAATAATCTCACATTGATATTTTCACTGTTTTTTTCAGAGTCATGGGGACCCTGGCAGCCGTGGAGTGTGTGCAGTGTGAGCTGTGGGGAGGGGGTGAGGGAGCGAGCGCGTGAGTGTTTACTGCCCTCCGGTGTGCGAGGCCTGCAGTGCACTGGCATGGTGAAGGAGCAGTCCCTATGCTCCCTGGAGGACTGCTCTGGTCAGTTTCTTCACCTCCGCTCTCGGTTTTTCTTTACTGTTCGTTGTGTCTTTTGTCTCCAGAGTCTTTAGACGTAACTGTACAACTGTATACTACAATCAGTCTGTTTTCCATTTTCGCATCCAGCTTTTAGCTTTGAGATGAGCTCCCTCCCGTTTATTTTGAAGACTATTTCTTTCTCTTTCCTCCTCAGTTTCACCCTCTACTTCTCCATCGCTTCCGACTGTGCCTGTGGGAGCTGGAGCCCTGGGTGGAAACATGATCGTTGTGGTTGGTATTTCCCTCTGCTTGGCTGTGATTATGGCTACTGTCGTGGTGACTGTGTGGAGAAAGCTTTGCCAGACCCCTCAGTGCAGCTCGGTCCGCAGAAGCTCAATGCATTCGCCCGGGGGGCGCAAGCTATCGGACGAGGCTTCCATCTGTGGCCACAGCCTCCAAAGGCCCAGTCTGTCTGATGGTCATGGCCCATCAGGGGGTATGGGTGCTCAGAAAGACAGGCCTTCTTTAGGAAGTCAGCCTCTCTCCCAGAGCCTCGTGCTACCACTCACACAGGACCCAGAAAGGCTGTCTCCCACAGGACAGAAAGTGTTGCCACCAATATTCGGGTGCGTTTATGTTTGTGTTTACCATCACTATTATCAATTGTAATTTGTCGCTTCCTAGTAGTAGCAAAGTAAAACCTCTAAAACCTCCCTCTAGGTACCGGCTGGCACAGCAGCAGTTGAAGGAGATGAAGAAGAAGGGGTTAAAAGAAGCCACACTGCTGTACCATGTGTCTTCAAGCCCTGTCCATGACACCATGGTAGAGACATCTGCCTCACCCACCAACTCCCCTATTCCTACACCGACTGGATTTGCTCATTCCGCCCTGACTTTGGGTCCGCAGGACGATGGTAACCACAACCATTTTTGTATTGCAACGCCATTGTCGCAGCTGCAAACTCAGACTCCAAGGGTCACTCCGGACAGGCTGAGTCCGAGAGTGGAACTGGTCTTGGGTCCTCCTGTTTCTGCTCATGCAAGTGGGGGAAGCTCGAAATGGCGTGACCGCACCGCCGACTGGGTGGAGATGGTAGAGAGGAGTGGGTTTGCAGGTCTCAGAGGAGGAGGAAGAGATGCTGCAACGGGAAACGCGTATCATAAGAATCCAAACTTCAGGCGGACCTCCAGTTTTAACGACACCAGACCCCAGCCAACGTCCTCGGCTCAGTCCAGACAGTTCAGAGAGAGGAGCATGACCCAGGTCGCTTCTCCTGCCTTTATCCATAGGTTTATTTGGTTGCATTTCATGTAGATATCAGAAATTGCGTTAGTGTACTCTGTTGTCAGGATTAATAAACATTGTAACTGGTTTTTCTTCTCAGGTGGGATCTCGAACTCTTCCGGAAGGTAGTTGTTGGACCAAAAGAGGATGGGAGAGACAGCCACACCACTCTTACTCCATTCCAGAGCATGGCGTCTTAGAGTGGTCTAAAGCCAGATCCCAGAGAAATGACCAGAAGATGCCCTGGACGGGGACAACAGTTCCTTCTCACAATAATGACCTCAAGCATACAGGAACAAACACAAACAGCTTTTCAGCAGCTGAGAAACAAGCTAAAGCGGATCTCATCGGCACTTTGGAAAGAAAAAAGGCCGGCGAGCCAGGAGGTGGAGGCGGACCCTCGATCTCAGGGATTGGCGGTCCAGTCACAGGGCCCGCCAGGTCTCACGGAGTGACCCAGCTGAGCGTGGATCGGGCTGAGCAGAACTGGAACCGTCGTGGCCCATCACCTATCCAGAGGAACATCCTGGCGCGTAAACTGAAAGAGGCTCAGTCCTGCTCTGCTGTCGAGGCGCGCAAGCGCAGCGCCAGCTTTAATGTTTCGTCCTCAGAGCAGAAGAAAGGTAACTGTCGCTCTCTGCCGATGTCCGCAGACTACAGCAGCAGTGGTGGCTCGCCGTATAGGCTGAGTGAGGCAGAACAGAGGATGCTGGACTTAGATCTGTCCCCGGTATATGTACGGGAGGAGGAGTAGAACACAGGTTTGCAGCACCGCATCTGTGAGAAACTGCGACGGCTTTTTGAATTTATTGTTTCCCCCGATCTGACACCGAATGCTGTCCAAGTTTTATTGTTATTGTTTTGCATTGCTGTAGCTATCCCTGAGGAGGGGAGCGACACATATCATAATGACCTTTTTGTTTAACTTTTTTTTAAATGCATACAAATGTTCAAGGTTGTGGAAAGCTCTGTAAATCACTGTGTTTCATCAGGTTCAATTCTGTATACCCACTACATGTACAGTATTTAACTAAATGAGTTTCTTATGCCTTCATCCGGCCGCACTGTTAAGCACAAGTCGACTCAAGGACAGAATTCACAACGCTACAGGAGAAAAGGGTTAGTCCCATGAACGTACGCCGCTAAGTCTGTTGTTTCAGTAATGCTGTGAAGTCCTGCTGTGCATCACCGGGAAGACCGATCCCAAACTATGATACACTTTACAGTTTAAGGACACTTTGAATGTGGGATCGAAGCAGTTCGTGTTCTGAAATGTGTACAAATTAGATTAATAGTGGGAGACTATTCTTGTGTTTGAGGACAGTGAAATGAACATTTGTGAGGCAAAGTTGCTGAAATGGTGTTCGTTTTAATGTCAGGTTAACGTACACTTTGAGACAGACATTAAGACAGGAAAATACAAAGAAAATGATTATGCACTATTCGTGTTTGATAACAAACTAAAGGGAGAAAATTCAAACATCAAGAACTGAAACGTGGTTGGCAGTTTTTGCCCTTCTCTTCTCTTTTAGATTTCCCCTGCTCCACTTCCGACTGTGTCCAAGAAAACCAAAGGCCGCACCTTCATGGCGGTGTGTCTAAGGGAATACCAAAGGCCTTTCCAGGTCCCCCACACCACGCCGTTGTCATTCTGGGCCTTGTACTTCCCCCCGCGGTAGAACTTTCCATTTAGGTTGGCTGCGTGGCATCTGTGAGTAGAAGGTTAGATTGTAATGAATTTAGCAAATTCAGAAACTTGATCTCTAATGCTTGTGAAAGAGTGAAAGGAAGGAAGTGATTTTTAAAGGGCTTACCTGTTGAACCACCAGCCCGCCTTATTCTCCTGGGCACAGCTTCCCTGAATGAAGCGGTCGTTGTCCTGTCGATCAGTCGTTATGATCAACATCTGCACGCAGTCAATAGTCTTACAGCGGGGGGAAAATGACTAACCTGATCTCTGGTGCTGAACTGCATGCCACTGAGGCAGGCCGACCACTGCTCCACCATCCCTCCACCACCACTCAGAGCGTCTCCAGCTTGCCCGCTGTACTGACCGTACTGTAGGCGATACTTATCCTGAAGGGAGAATCACAGCAAATCAGGGGAGAAACGCACCTCTGAGTCAAAAGAGGAGTTTTTTTAAAGTTCTTTTTCATACAGCCTCATCCGTGATCCGAAGGTTCTCATAGAACGCGTGGCTTCTTTGTCCCTCCCAGTCCATCAGATCAATCTTCACCAGGTTCTTGCCTTAGAGACAAAGAAAAACAAAGAGGAAATAAATCAGCAGGCTGTTTTCATTTGACATGAATGGGGGATTCTTAGGATTTCTAACCTTCAGACAGCAGAGAGTATATGTGCTCATTCCCCAGCCAGAACTCATCGTTCCACAGTTTGAAATCACCAAAGCCGTCTCTGTAGTCCACCCAGTCTCTAAAGTGAGAATTAAGTGGATATTTCAGGAACTGTAAGCTTCTGCTAGTGATCCCTCACTTTTTACCGTTTCTGCTTAAATACCTGCTGAAGTCAACTTTTCCGTGCCGTCGTCTTTGAAACACCGTCCACCCTCCTCCATCCTCCATGTCACAGTAGACTAAAAAGGGCTCCTGGTGTATTTTGGGTCTTATGCGGTAGAAACCGCTCGGTGGTCTCTGCCTGTCAAAGAGTTCGGAACAGTCTGGGAAGACGGCATTGGAGGAAGGCCTTAGAGGTGGCTGAATATCACCTTTGCGGTTGTAACTCGAGGGATGTACATTTCACGTTGGATACTCAAGATCTATGAACTCCATGAAGTGCACTGTTTACACAAATCAGACTGGAACACACACATCTTTCATCTATTTCTTACCTTTGTCGTGGACAATTAAATTGCCAGCTGGTGGAAGTGGTTTCACCAGTGTCTTGTCGAGGCTGTCGTTGTGGCTCGCAGCCGGAGACGGGTCCATTTGAGGTTTCCCGCCAGCAACAACAGGCTGAAAGTATTTGTGCATCTGCAGGTGCTCAACCTGCCAAGTCTTGATCAACAGTTTACCCTCCAGTTTCCTTATGTTGCTCCTGAGAGCCTCAACCTCCGGACCGCACGAGTCTTTTGCCTTGAATGAGGAAAAACATCTTCATTTATTTTACTTTCAATCACATTTTGTTTTCAAACCGCTAATTGTGACCAAAGAGGAAGCGGTGAAAACACAAGGCCCCTCCGGGCATGATTGGCTTTATTTATGGCGGCTCTCTGACCCGCCGGGAATGAAAAAAAACTCACTGATTAAAACATACAACTCCATCCTCGAGAGAAAGCAGAAGTATTTTAAAGAGTAGAGAAGGCTACATACGGAGAGCTGTGCAGAAGAGGTCATGGCTGGCCACACCAGATACAGCAGCAGCAACACTGGCATGACTTTGAGGGAAAACTGGCGCGCAGCAATATTTATCTGAAATTATTGATACATTTCATAGACACGATTCAACAGTAGTCACATACTTTTCAAGCAGCTAGAGAGCTTCAAGCCTACCTTTGGTTCACAATGCTTCCCCTTGTTTTCTCCAGGTTCTTTGTTCTTCTCTTCTAAAATGTGTCAGCTTTATTTATAGGCTCGCTCAGTTCTGCATGGTCCACATTAGAGGATCTGGGCTCCAACAGTCGTGCCAAACTCTGAGCTCAGGCCAGTTTGTCATTCCTTCCTCCATCGAGCATGGCAGTGTTCGGAAAGCGTGGAGCTGATCCCAGAGCAGCCGATGTCCTCAGGAACAGAGAGTACTGAGAAGACCTCATTCCTAACATACTGCACCAGCAGAGCTGTCAGTCGAAGTCTTGTGTTTTTAAAATTTGACATTATGCAGTCAGGTATTCATATGTACAATCATTCCTAAGGTGGTAAAGTGATTGTCTTTCATTGTGAATGTTTATAATATAAATTAAGTCAAGTGAATTTGCTGCGCTTTGAAAAAACAGCTGGAGTTGACCAAAACATTGTGTAAATTTGAACAAAATACAGTTTTTTTTAACTATGTGTAATATAAGCTGTTTGGAGTGACTTTGAATTGATTTGAATTTGAAGTAACTCAAATCAGAAATACCAAAATAATTTAAAACTGTCTATTTAATCAATCATGTTGTATGTTTTCTATGGGATGTTCGAGATGTTCTGTATGTGTATATATATGACTCTTGCTGGGGGTTTTTTTACACCAAAAACATGTATATTTGTACCTATGCTAGCCAAGTGAGTGGAAAGCCACAGGTCATCATACAGATTTAGTGATAAACTCATCTTACGTTGGGAAAAAAAATAAAAAATTCAGGACATATTTTCACGCTGACTTATTCTTTCAAACAAAATGCTGTCCTCTGCTGGCGAATACGAAGAGTCACTAAACATAGTCTTATTTATTTTATTTTCATCTTTTTTCTTATTAATTAATATATTTTTCTACAGGCGACTGCAATGCCTGCCTCAAATGTAAAGGTACATCAGATAGGAAATGCAACTATATGATGGGTAAACTCCTGCACCAGTACATCAGCAATATTCAAATTAACATAAGGTATGCTTCTTTTTTTTTCCATCTTCCAGAAATTGAAACATGTAAACCTATTCTAGTCGAATAACTGTTAAGACCACGAACCTTATGAGAACTAAATCTGGGCTCTTTAACTTTTTCAACTTCAATTCATGCTTTCGTTGATTTTGTCAAGACGGACAGACTGACACAGGCTGTCAGACAGCACTTTTAGCTGATGAAAGACAAGCCAATTATGTTTTAGGCGAGCATTTTTCCAGCGAAAATGCGTATTTGAACAAAACCAGATGCACCACAGAGGGAGGAGACAAACAGAGAGGGCTGCAGCCTGTGGCCCTACTTTTTTGAGCTTTTCATAGTTTCAATGGCTTTGCGCGGAAAGGTTGTGGTGAAGATATATTTCGCGGCGAAACTGATGAGAAACGATGAGTAACAGCGGTGGAAGGAGGGGGTGTTTTCAGTGAGGTCCAGGAAGTCCAGGAAGTCCGAAACCACTACGTTTGCAAAAACGGAGAGGAGCAGTGGATGGAGAGAAGAGAAAATCTACTCGGTTAACCTTTGAACCGCCTTGCTTTGTCTTCACAAGAAGTCACAAGACGAACTGTCGTATAATTCCACGGATGACAGTCCTAACGGTAAGCAGTTGGTGCCAGTTTGGTTAGTTTTTTTTGAGGAGGGGGGGGTGTTAATTTGTTGTGAACGTGTGAGCATTCAAAGGAGAAAACCGGACGGTGGTTGGTGTCTGCACCAAAGGCTGCTTTATGCTGTTGATTTTCTTGCCTCGCGCACAGCTCTCGCGCACAACTTGTTTAGTTCATGCTCGTGGAGTTTTCGCGAAAGGTTCAATTCTGCTGCTCTGATTTGAAGGCGCAAAAGGACTATTTAAATGATTTTAAATAGCGGGATGAGCCAATCATAAGGGCAGGACACGGCCACGTATCAAATTTACTGAGCAATGTGCATTTGATCTATTAACACATCTGCTGTAAGGTTCAGAGACTCTACGTTCAGAACAAAGCCAGAAAGAGACACACACCATGTCTGTCTACTTCGACCCAGGGTCAGACTCAGGAGTAAATGGGTGAGACATGTATTTCACGTACTTCTGAGTTGTTCTCCGTTGCATTGTGTGTGTGTGTGAATTGAATGTGTGTTTTAAGATGTGTTTTTGTTTTAAAAAAAAAAAAAAAAAAAAAAAAAAAAAGAAAAGAAAGAGGGACTTGTTGTCATGACACTGAAGTTTTTCTTCCCTTTCTCTCCCCATCAGAAACGTTGCCAAGATGGATGATGCAAAAGTGGAGATTGATGACGGAAAGGACAAGAATGTGGTGCCAGACACGATGTACCAGTGAGTTTATGCACAGCAACAGCAGCATAGACTGCAGAGGTCACATGCGGGTGAAATATTCCACAAAACGCATCTAACGAAAATCATGACTCCCCGTTTCCTCCGTTTGCAGCAATATTCGGAAAAAGATGACCCCATTTGTCATGTCCTTTGGGTTTCGGTGGGTCTTTTCTTTTTTTTCTCCTTGTAAAATGGTAATCAAAGTCAAACTCTGCACGACTCCGTTTGACATGAGTGTGTTTGTTTCTCAGATTATTCGGAGTGGTACTGATCATCGTGGACATTGTGCTTGTGATTGTGGACTTCTCGCTGCCAGCAAGGAGCAGAGAGGTCGGAGACGCTTTAGAAGCTGTGTCCCTCACCATCTCATTCTTCTTCCTTGCCGATGTTCTCCTGCGGGTGTATGTGGAAGGGTGAGTGGGGTATTTTCAGGTGATCTTAGTCTCCAGGAGAAAAAAGAAAAGGAGCGAGAAACATTTTGAAGCTTCGAATGTCACGGTTTTTGTCTAAAAATATCATAGTGCAAATGCTTTCTCGTTCAGGAAATGTTTGAGTGAGTGATGCAAATATTTCCCAGTTTCCCGTGTCAGCAAAAAACATGGTGCGATTAGCTGAAGGACAGGAACTTGTGAAGAGGAAGTTTTACAGGAACTGCATGGCATGTTTTTGGCTGCTTCTTCGGAATGTCAAAACACGGCCACTGAGTCATCTGCTATGTTCACTGTGCCATCTGGGCGGTTCCTCTCCTAATCGTATTAACCTCTTTTTTTTTTTTTTTGCCTCCTTTTAGCTTCAGAGTCTACTTCAGCTCAAATTTGAACATTGTTGATGCCTGCGTTGTTGTGATCACGCTGGTGGTCACCATGATCTACACCTTCAGTGACCTGTCAGGTGCCAGCCTCATCCCCAGGTGGGAGTTCCTCCTTTACTGCGGAGGAAGATTTATTTTCTTTTTTACGAGTCTGTAAAGATTTTGGACTCTCGGGAGGTGGAGGTTAATTTGTAATCCATTCGTCAAACGGACGTTCTGCAAGTTTCACACTCTGCCATAGTATTTGCTGTGCTTTATCAGCTGTTTTTTTTTTTTTTTTATTGTGTTTATACAAGATGAACAACTGCAGATGAATTATACTGTACTGTGTGAATTTAATTCTTTTTTTTTAATGTAATCTAAATGGACATGTGCTTCCTTTTTTTTTTTTTTACCAGGGTTGTGACGTTCCTGCGGTTCTTGAGAATAATAATCCTTGTGAGGGTTTTCAGACTGGCGGCCCAGAAGAAAGAGCTGGAGAAAGTCACCAGGAGGATGGTAAGACGCAACATGTCGGGGCAGTGCAGAAATGAATAAATGACACGTGCATTTAAGCTAATTGGAACCTTGCCGAAATGCTGTGGGGAGCTGGAGGTGTTGGAGAACCTTACAAGAACAGATTGTTACTTTTTGGTCAGATTTCTGAGAACAAGAGGCGTTATCAGAAGGATGGATTTGACCTGGATCTCACCTATGTGACAGGTAGGTGGTGTTAAGGTGTTATCGCAGCACAAAATGACTTGCTTTGCAAAGTGGGACAGCTGTTTACATCTTTTCCCGACTCTTTAGACCGTGTCATTGCCATGTCTTTCCCCTCCTCTGGGAAGCAAGCCTTCTATAGGAATCCAATCAGGGTAAGTGCGACAGAACCAAATCTTCTCGTTCGTCTCTGATACCTTAAAGAATAAACGTTCTCTGCTCATTCTTTATAGGAGGTGGCAAGGTTTCTTGACACCAAACACGAGGGCCACTACAAAGTTTACAATCTGTGCAGTGAGTCGGCCCCTCCTCTCATTCCTTATTGTGTAGAACTACGTGCAGAACATCAGCTGGATTTTTGCTTTCAGGTGAGAAAGGCTACGACCCGCAGTTTTTCCACTACAAGGTTGAACGGGTGTTCATCGATGACCACAATGTCCCCTCTTTGGAGTGAGTAACCCTCCCCGATTTATATTTGCCTTGCAATTTTTTTTACTATTAATCCCAGTTAGATACTTCAGATCAAAGCTCAAGAGGGGTTTTTGGTTGGGTTTATCTTCAGTGGAAAAGGACACAATTTGCAGTTTTGATAATAGACCACACAGAATTCTCTGAAATATGCCAATGATCTACAGAAAGGAAAAGCATCTGAAGCTTGCACTGTCGGTAGAACGGTAATTTGGCACCTTATCTCCTTTTCTTTGTGCTGCATTGTCTCAGGGACCTGCTGAGATACACAGCAAACGTGAGGGAGTGGATGTCCGCTGACCCCAAAAACATCATTGCTATTCACTGTAAAGGAGGGAAAGGTGACGTTAACCATTTCTGCCCATCTGTTTATCATTCAGAGGACCCTCTTGAGTGTCTGATGCGGTTTCTTCTGCTTCTTTTCACAGGACGCACAGGTACCATGGTGTGCACCTGGCTCATTGACAGTGACCAGTTTGAGAGCGCACAGGTCCGTCTCTGTGGTTTCCTCAAGCTGGGGTTAATGAATAAACCAAATGCCGTTAAAACAAAGCCCGCTTCCTTAAAACTGACTTCTTCTTTGTGCACCAGGACAGTCTGGAATATTTTGGCGAGAGAAGGACAGACAAAAGTCAGAGCTCCAAGTTTCAGGGAGTGGAGACTCCCTCGCAGGTAAGAACGAACCATTCAGCCGCTTGAGATTCCCCTGAAACCCGCAACATGTTGAATTTTTACACCTCTGATTAGCACCTCCCTGTGGCAGAAAGGAGGAGGAGAGACTCCACAGAATGGACTCGCTTTTCGAATGATAGAACGATTTACAAGATATCACATATCAACTAAACAAACAAACTAATGTTTACATCTGTGCCTCACAGAGCCGGTATGTCGGGTACTATGAGATTATGAAAACCAAGTTCAACAGGCAGCTTCCTCCACCTAAAAGTCTGAGGATCAGGAGCATCCGCCTCCACTCCATAGCAGGTAAACCGGCAGAACCTCAGGAACCATCACAGCTACACCAACAGCAGGCTTCCCACATGTGTTTTTTGTTTTTTTGTGGTGCTTAGGTGTGGGCAAAGGTGACGGCAGCGATCTGAAGGTGAAGATCATTGTGAGGAAAGAGCTGGTATTTCAGTGCGTGTGTGCCAAACAGGAGAACTGCAAAGTGAGTCCGGTCACCCTCAGTGGGTTGTACGTCGGGGTGAATTGGTTGAATGGGTAGCTTGACTCGTTTCGGGGTTGTTTTTTAGGTATTCCCCGATGTGGGCAATAATGCAGCCGTCATCAGCCTGGTGAACGGGCCGGTGGTGGGAGGGGATGTGAAGGTTATGTTCGAGTCAAGTGCGGTGAGTACGTTTACATCTTCAGCTTGCAGGTGTCGGGAGGAGCTGGCGCTCACTCTGGCTGTTTTGCGATGCTTTCTCTTTTCAATCGTCAGGGTCTTCCGAAAGGATACGAAGATGTTCCCTTTTACTTCTGGTTCAACACTTCCTTCATAACAGATTACAAGTACGTCTCTTTAGCCCGGATTTGTTATTTCTGTGGCTCTTTGAGCGGTGATCTTTGGCTGTAGCACTCAGTGTATCTCCTTTCCTCCCCACACCATCCGCAGGCTATATTTGCCGAGGGAGGAGCTGGACAACCCACACAAACCAAAAACCTGGGACCTGTACAAGGAGGACTTTGGCGTCACTGTGACCTTCTCGGAACCTGAACAATCAAACTGTTGAAAGTTGCAGAGAACAGAACCACTTGTAGTTCTGGCAGGTGGTGTAAAACCAAAAATTTATAAAAAGTGAACACTAATGAATGGGAGTTCGATGTTAAAATGGACAGATGGCACTTATGTTGGGAGGTTATGATCTCAAATGAAGCAGGTTCCACCTTTTGAGCCTAAACATGTACACAGAAATGTGGTTCTGATGAGTTTTGACAAAAAAATCTGTGAAATGTGTGAAAAATTGCTATTAAATAACTTGTAAGCATCATGTATATGTTCCCTTTAGTTGTCCTGAAATGGAGAGCATTTACAACTCGTGAAATTGTTGTCGTCCACTACTGCTTTTGATTAGTTAAAGGGAATCAAACGCAGGTAGACTCCGAGCAAACAGTGAACAGCTTACCAGAAAACACGAGGAGTAAATTTAGGAGTTTACGAACTTGATGTCACACCTTGAGCTGAGCTTTCAGCCGTAGGGGGAGCTGGAATTGGAAGATCGCTCATCAACTAGTCAGGTGCTCACTGGTTCATTTGCATTCATGCATCGAGCGGACGCTCCTATCCAAAGCGACAGTTTATACCAAACAATAACATCAAAGGGCACCGAGAACACCCACACCTGCGTTTAGGCCCTTAACAATAAATGTTCTTTTCTTTTGCTCTTTGACATTACGTTAAAAACTAAATAAAAACAAGCAAATCACAGAATTTCACAGGATAATCTTTTATTTCTCAGTCACACTTGACTAAAATTATGCATATTTTACAAATTATATATATATATATGTAACTATTCATGCTCAAATCTGAGAACGTTTCAGACTCGGGGCTCATCAGACATGATATTTGATGACTAAATTAAAGTGCAAATAGAAGTAAACCTTACTGACAAACACTGATTTTTAAGTTCAAAGATTTCTCCGCTGAGGCAGATGTACAATGTTGACTTAAATCTCCACGTCGGGGGGGGGGGGGGGGGGGGGGGTGTGTCGACTGAAAATTAAGATCCGGATTTGACAAAGTCAATTCGTCACTTTACCGTCTTCTACATCTCAGCAATTGTTAAACACTGCAACGAGCAGTCCACTCTTGTTTTAATGCAAACTTTCCTTTGCGTCACAGTTTACAAGAAAAGATTGAATCCGACGCGACATTTCAAGCAGCTTTAAAAAGGAGCACGATTGCTCTGAAGCACTGACGAGCCAATAACATTCCCTGATTCGAAAAGGCACGCAGCTAACTGGAAACAGCGAGGAGCAATCCACCTAAAGCACTGCCTACAGTTCCGAGCACTTCAAGTAAACAAAATCTTTCGGGACCGTTTCAAACGGTCCATTCACAACTGGCATTGCAGAATATTTGGTAAGGCTGTTGCAAAACGCAGTCAGTTGCATGTAAATGCACGATTAAGGCATAACTAAAGACTTTGGACTCAGGTTGAATTTCTAAATGATAGAAAAAAAAAATGTTTTTGACTCATTTGGTCATATTGTGCCCCCCCCCAAAATCTTCCACAGATCAACAAAGAGTTTTTCTTGCAGCCCGAGCCAAGTTCCCCTTAAAGCCATTGAGGTGATCGCACAGCTCCAGGTCGTCGTAGCGCCCGCTTTGCAGAAAGCACAGCACCGTCGTTTTGCAGGTCTCTCTGCAGGACTCGGACACGTGTCCTTTATGCCTGAGGTACCAGAACTTCTGGAAGACGCGGTCGTCGCCGATAAAGCTCCGCAACAGCGCATCAAAATCAGAGGGGAACAGGCTGGGAAGACCATAAGCCTCCGTGGCACGGTACAGTAGTGTCCATTTGGGGTCCTTCTCTGGGCTACTGGGCGACCCCAGGCTGTGGTTCCACTCTGTGAGGTTGAGGATGTAGGTTTCGTGGTCGAGCACCAGCCGAGAGCTGCCTTGGTAATTCCCATCGACGTAGTAGACGCGGTACCCTGAAAAGGAATGTTTTAGATACAGAGTCAGTGCGATCCTAAGGCGACGATGGGCCGATCGCTCGACTGATTCCCCGACTCACCTGGGTTAAGATTGACGTAAGTGGTGACGCTGGGAGCAACGAAGGCCACTCCTAACGGCCTGGTCATGGTTTCCTCGTCGTAAAACATTTGGAATTCGTCAAAATGCGTGTGGCCGAAAAACTGCCCGGTGATCGTGCTTTCATACCTGAAAACAAAACATTGTTTTTTGCCATTACTGCCAACCCCCCCCCTCCCTCTTTCTCTCTCTCTTCAAACACAAAGCAAAACATTTCAGTGGCCATGCAAAAAAGAAAAAAAAAAAAGGGGAAGTGAAAACAAGAGCTGGCAACCGTGCATACCAAAATAATCATTTAAATGCTTAAAATGCAAGGGAAAGACGATCAAGTTCACTTCAACAATCATCTGGTATTGGTGTCGGTGAGAAGCATGAAGAAGATGAATCTCCCCCTCTATGTCGTGCAGTACATTTTACTGCATGACACCTTTAGTTTCCAAAAGTATCTTTTAGTTTCAATGACCACTGCAGCTACCTGTTGACAATGTGATAGTAGTTCCAGCTCCAGCTGCCAAGACACAGACCAGGTGGGATGTGACCGATGATGTGTACCTAGATATGAAGCAGCGCAGAAAAGAAAGTAATGCAGTGACATCGACAAAGCCACAGAATCACGATTGCACACCAAGAGTGAAGCACATGAGCCACCAGCCCTTTATGTAACGAGAGACCGAACAGACCTTCTCTCCCTTGTCCTCGCTGGCCTGGAGAACGCGGACCAGCCACTGCAGCTGGTTGGCAGGATCGGTGGAGTTGACCATCAGCCAAAAGTTTTCACGTGCGCAAAAGTTCATGTTGAGAGAGACCACCCTCAGACCGGGCTGAACCTCCAACGTGTAGAATCCGCCGTACCTGAGAACGCACAAAGAGGAGAGGGTCAAATTCAACGCAAAGCCGCGGAAAATCTAGTCAAAATGAAACTTCAGGGACAAACCAACACCGCTGGTCTATGACGCAAACAAACCACAAGCTTCATCATTTACACTTAAGACGTTTAGATAGAACAGAAAGAAAGAAAACAGGAATTTCACGAACCTCAAGGTCTTCAAAGCCTGCTCTGGTAACCAAGGCTCCCATTCCTCTGCCATGGCATCGTAGAGCCAGGCAGCGGATCGGTTTCCGTGAACGAAAGGTGGCGGGAAGCTGTTCACTGGTGTACTTTCGTGGTTTCCGACGGCGGGGTAAACCGTCACGTTAGGACCCAGGTGTCTGGACAGAAAAGGCGACACTCAACACCGGTTTTGATCAGTTCCAGACCATAAATGAGAAATATTTGATGAAACATTCTCGGGTCCGGCAGCAAGGCAGTGTGCTCTTAAGAAACAGCGACTCGTGAGAGATTACTTGTGAATGAGCCTGGAGATGACTGTGAGCTCCGACAGCTGCTGGCTCCTGGTCTGAGACCAGACGTTGTGCGCTGGTATGTCTCCGGTCCAGTAGACCCAGTCCCAGGGTCCGGCTGTGGCGGCATTCTTAAGGAGGTTCTCCACGGTGCGCAGAGGCAAGTCACACTTGCTGTACGTCCCCCAGTACCCAGCCTCCCTCCTCCTCCAGCTTGGAGAGCCCGAGTCTTTACGACAACACAGAGGCTCTTTGCAGTCCGCCACACTGCCGGCTTCATACTCCTGTCAGCAGAAAGGGTTTTTAAATAAATAAGTAAAAAAAAAGACTCGATCCAAGCCGGTCATGTGATCAAAAAATCACATGTCAGTTTATTGGTTAGTCACACATTTTCTGCAATGATTCTGATAAGTAAATCAATAACTTTGACGCACGAGCTTCAGTGCCCGAGTTTGGCTTTCTTGGACTTTAGCCATCAACATGAAACCCTGAGAAACGCTATGGCACAAAAAGGGTGGAGAGACAGCAGCACACACACACATACACACACCTTGTCCCAGTGGATGTCTGTGAGAAACAGGACCCTGCTCTGAGGAGAACCAGGCTTGGGCGGAGAGGGTGGTGTAACTGGAGGTTTCGGATCCTTTGGTAAAGTGATGTTCCAGGGCGCGAAGAGGTCAAATTTGCCACAGGAAGGGCCCACCAGCAGGGCACAGGCTTCAGTGGGCCACAGCAAGGACTCCTGCAGGGCCCGGATGAAGTCGTCCCGAAACAGCTCGGTTATTTCTCGACACACCTGCTCGTCGGCCAGATGGAGACGGACGCATGCCTCGCCTACTGCATATGCCACTCGCTCCTCATTTGTGTCACTCTGAAGGAGGGGAACAGAGCAGAACAGGACGCAACTGTTAGATAAGACGATGACGTTTCAGGGAGAGATGCAAAAACTTCAAACCCCAAAGGGCCAACTGGTCTGGAAGCCTTTGAATCTCAACAGGACGTTCTGCGTGACACAATAAAACAAGTCCCATCTAACTTTTGCTTATCATTTACGCTTTTGATTTCAATTGGAATTTTGAACTGGCCTCTTATGTGGAAGAATTTCAGCTCAACATGTGATCAAGAGACCTCAAGCCACATTTTTTTTTGTGCTAAATCAGCTATAAACACCAAGGGACATAAAGAGAAGGGATGGAGGGTTACTCGAGTTTACATGCACAGAATATTACGGATTCTGAACTACTGTTAGAGGCCACAAATTAGCTCACTGTAACTGTGTCAGTGCAAGAAATCAGGAAGAAAAAAAAAAAAGGGGAAGCTTGTTTGTCTCAGCATCTCGATCCCCGGTTCATCTTATGCCAGTAAAAGGAGGAGAAGTGTTGAAAATACAGTAAGCTCCTCTTGATTTAGTCCTACACAACCCAACACAATTAACAGAGGCAAGAGTGGCAATGAGCACATGTAAGAGCACATCTAAACATCTGCAATACAAACAAAAAACGTTAAATTACATAAATAAATCTAACCTTTAGTTATTTAATGCTGGGGTTGTTGGATTAAACTGTGCTAAACTGAGTACTTGAACCAGTCAGGAAGAGGATCTAAATGTAAAATACATCACTGTAGTTGTCTTTTGAATAGAACAGGGACAGTTTCTTGTGTCGGTCCCATTTTGACATGTTAGTTAGGACTTTACACGGTTAGATAGTGTAAAACGTCCTGGGTGGATTGACCTGCGGGCTTTGAGGTTAGTTAAACATCTGATAGCGGTTGCAGTTGATCACATCTTAAGTCACATGGAGCTGTTGTTAGTTGGAAATTCTCTGTCGGGATAAACGAGGGCAGCTTCGCATAGAAATGGAGACCAGAATTACCAGAAGTGCGATGTCGAGAATGGTGAAGAGCGCTTTGCACAGGGGGCACGAGACATTTCTCCAGTTGAAGCCGAGGCCAAAGCGGTTGAAATGGTCCACGAACACGGCTTTGGGCTGGACTGACACCTGTGCAGGAAGACACGACCCCAACAGGGGTGACATGACGAGCAAAGTACAGGTCATTAGCCCGAAAGTGTCCAGCGGCGAGTGGAGCCTCATTGTCCCGACGGCAGGTGTCCTCCGAGGCGTCTGTGAAGGACACGAAGGCGCGCGAGCGCAGAGACCAAAGAGAAGACACGTCAAGGAAGTCGCACTTTTTCCTCGCTTTGCATTCTTACACAGAAAAGTTGTGAAACCACCCACGCCAACGGACTGAAAATGTTCGTATGCGTGTGAACTGACACAGCAGCTCGCTAACAAAGCAGCTAACTGGCTACAACTATCCCCCCTGTACCTCCAAACAGGAACGGAGTGCCGTCGCCTCAGCCAGTGAGCGTTGGGAACTGTCAACAGGAGCAGGCCACGAGCTGCAAAAACAATCCCGCTTCTGCTTCCCCACCCAAAGTCTACTAAAACCAGGTCGACGACCTCTTCTCGGGAAGCTCTGCTGGGACTGCTTGTTGAGATGAGACTCCCTGTGACTGAGCTGCTGCTCGCACTGTTGTGAAAACCACAGACTGTCAGCTGACGCGTCACGTGGCAATGTTTTTTTTTTGTTTTTTTTTTTTAATCGTCCCCCTTGCTCTCCCTTGTTTGTTACTCAAGAAAGCAGCTGTTGAATCGGACGACTCAAACAAGGAATCGTAATAAATTAATCCAAATATCGGGGTTAACGTACGGACGTAAGACTTTTCTCCTCCACGTTAACTCACGCAGCATCACAACAAGCTCACAGTAGCTGGTCCAAAAATCTTACACCTACTTCCTTGCACCCGAAATAAATGAGACTGCGTCTCATAGTCGGGTTTAAAACGGATTTGTGAGACATTTTCATTTTAAAGTCTCAGCAAAGGATCCATTGCCTGGAACTTTTTTTTCTGAAGCTTCTAGCCCCATCTTGTGGCCTTTAATAGTTGACAGTGTTTGCTTAATCCATAACTCGTATAGCAAGCCTATAGCATGGCTGGACTACAATCATCTACCTCATAACTAACTGCATCTAGTGACATAAGTAAATTTTTGTAAGATGTGACAAAGGAGTGACCCACATTAGGCATTTCACAAAAGGAAGACAACACATTTTCACAAAAAAAGAACCAGGATTTGTCATAAATATAAAACTTTTATTACATTGGCACTTGCGAACGTGTATAAAAGCATTCGGTCTATACACATTTCTTTGGATATGTTCCTGTCTGATGTCTCACTGAAAATAATCTACGCTGGATTTAAAAAAAAAAAAAAAAAACGTTTCCCAATATTTCAGTGACGACAATTCAGCCACGATAACAAGGAGCAACGTAGGCCGGACGACGTCCAAACCTCAAATTAACTTATACAAAACAAGCAACGTAAATAGTATTCAAACTGTGCGTGGCTAAAGTGGTTTCTCGTATTATTTACAGTGGCTGAGCAGATAAGTGACTGAAGTGAAGCCAAAGAGTGGTTTGATAATGAAACACAACGACAGAGCTGGACCAGCCGCTGCTGGGCCAATCACTTGTCCTGCATCTTCTCCAAGATGGGGACAATCATGTCGAACTTGGGTCTCTTGGCCGGGTCTTCGTTCATGCAGAGCCTCATCAGCTTACAGATATGGGGCGAGATTCCCGGTGGAATGGTTGGCCGAAGACCCTCAAGAGCCACCTGAGCAATGAGAGAAATCGAATATCACAAACCACGGAGCCCGTTCACGTATGGGTGCTGTGCACTTGGTGCTGGATTGAGTCATCACTGTGGGCTTGTGGGTAGATGCGGTAAATACGACGCCCTCCTTACCTTCATGCCGATCTCCATGTGTGAGAGATCGGCGAAGGGGACCTCTCGGGTAACCAGCTCCCACAGTAACACCGCAAAGCTCCACATGTCCGCTGACCTTCTGTTGATGTCCTCGGGCCTCTTCTGCAGCGCTGAAAACAAGACGGAGAGGAAAAACTCCATCAGCATTATGAGTTGGGAGTGCATTAGAGACTACATTATGTTCCGGACTCGATGACTCATAACGCTAAGGAGTTGTTATGTGAGCAGGAAGGAGGGTGTGCAGAAAAATTGCAGCGGCAAAACTGTGTAGAAATACCTTCAGGAGCCATCCAGGCTGGAGAGTACATGCGACCAGGACACTGGAAGGAGAACTTGGCATCCGCCATGCTTATTCTGGCTGTCATGTCCTCATCAATCTGAAAATCAAACCGCATTAGCTTGTTACTCATAAAATACGTGACCGAGCCAGGCACTTTCAGCTTATGTTAGCTTGCGTCTTACCATGATATGCTTACTGTTGAGGCAAAGCCGCGAAACCATCGGCTCTAAGGTGTGGAGAAAAGCCATGCCACTGGCAATGTCCAGCGCAAACTTCACTGCTTGGCTTTGGTCGACCACCAGAGCTAAAGAAGGAGAAGGAAACAGAGACAGAAAGGGACGGGGGCGGTTTTGACCATTTCCTTCTTACACTTGAGCAACAAAAACTAAAAAAAAAACTAATTCACATACTAGTGCCTTGGTGGAGTATGTTGTAGAGGGATCCGTAGGGCATGTAATGGGTAATGATGATTGGGTGAGGAGATGGAGGAGACTGACAAGCACCAAGAACAGGTAGGATGTTTGGATGAGAGAAGATCCTGTGAGGACACAATAAAAAGGAGAGACAGAGGAGGAGAAAAGAAAAAAAAAGGAAAATCAAATAAAACCGGCACATTCATTCAGATGGTACGGGAGGATATTCCAGTAAAACTTTTAAGAATCCACCTTTATATGACATTAACCCTTTTAAATAAAGTTCAGCACAAATTTGACACTATCACTATCAGAAAATCCCTAGTTTTTCCAAGATTTTACACGATATGTCTATTTTTTTCAGCACATCATGTCAAGAATTTTCATGTGAGCTTCAGTTAAGCAAAGGCATGAAAGCCTCCATCTATGCTGCTCAGCCCTCTCTGTGGCTTTGTTGAGCTCTGGTAATCACCGAACGATTTACTGAATACGACGTACTTTTAAGGACCAGTCTGCCTCACAATGGGTTGGTTTTCGAAAGTCCTGAAAAAATACGTAGTGCACAAAATCCTAGAAGCAGACCCACAAAGACCAGAGTTGATAAAGGCAAAGATAAATGAGCTAATAAAGGATTATAAAGACAGGCTTCAATTTTACCATGTTTTAATTAATTCAAGAATTAAACAAACAAACAAACAAACAACAAAAAAAAAAAAAAGCACACTACTAAATCGCAATGTCATGCAAAAATCTCCAAATGAGAATTCCTCCCTTTGTCGCAGGGAAAATCCTGGAGTGAAACCCGAGCACTCAGTGATCCCAAGTGCATGCAGCTTCTACGTGACTCAAACGGGCTCTGAGGGCGTTGAATTCAGCCCACTGACAACACGGGACACCGCGGCGCCCATCGGAGCCATCCACAGCACAGAGACGGCTCCGATCGGTGATCTCACTGAGGACTTTAGTTTCGGCTCTGCTGGACCTTGATATTCTTATTTAACTGGTTTAAAAGATCAGTTTCTAAACAGTTTTTTTTTTAAGTAGAGCAGAAATGTCTATATTTTTTTTCTGAGGTTCCACAAAGAACCATTCTTGGTCCATTACTTTTTAACCTTTACATGCTCCTGCTATCATAACGAATCGTAACATATCGTTAAGTTCTCTTACCGTTTCTCGTGTTTTGTCCTTCTACTCTTAACTGAAGTGAGTTTAGATATAGAGAAATGAGCTCATAACTGTGTCGCCGTTAGAACGCTGGGATGTGTACCTGAGCTTCGGATGCTCCTCGTTGAAGTCCCTGCTCTTCCTGGTGGTCCAGTCTCTCACCTGGAGAACCTTGACCACAATCTCATCCCCTTGCCACCGACCTTGCCACAACTGCAAACAGAAGCACACGGTCCAGTAAGCAGCTGAGGAGCTGAAAAACACTGGAAGGCAGGTAGTAAAAGACAAGAGTGAATCTTGCCTCTCCAGACTGGTTTTCATTGATCTTTGCCAGGAGCGAAAGCTGCTTATAATCAATACCAGCCTGCTTGTTCAGGGTTCCATTACCTGTGGGAGCAAAAAAAAACAAAACATGAACAATAAAACAGACATCCTGATTTGACATCAAGATTTTGTCTCCATCTCCAGCTGTACAAGAGCAAAGCTACTCACGGGGGCGTGTCCTCATGGTACCCTTCCAGAAGGTTTCTTTGTATGGGATTTTGGTCATACTCTGCCCCGTTTTCTCTGCCTTTTCTAAAACCGACGATATGCAAGGAAAAGTACAAAAGTAGCTCAGGGGTTCTTTCACTTCACTGCATTTTTTTCCAAAAGAATGAACCTGCTTTCAAATGCTCACAGATAACCTCTAACCTTGCAGCAGCTGTCTCAGGTGAGGCTTCGCCTTGTCCAGAGGTGTTTGTCCGTATCTGTTACATACACACACCTGGGCGCCACTGGCTACCAAGTCCTTTAAAAAGAAGAAAAGAGATAAGATTTCAAGCAAATTATGATTTGTGTTGAACATGCAGGCACTGGGAGCAGCTGGAGCCTCGCTGTAGTGGCTATTTCTGCCCAGGAGAGGGCCTCAAGGGTGTGTTGTGGGTGTATTTTACTGCACCTCTGCCACTTCATCTTGGCCCCAGAAGCAGGCGTAGTGGAGTGGGGTGTTTCCATGCTCGTTGACTGTATTGGGGTCAGCTTTGCACTGAATCAGCTGTCAAATATATGTAAACAAAAGAATGAGAAAACTGAACAACAAACGCAGCATCCAGCTCTATCTGAGCACGCCTACCTTAATCACAATGTCTCTGTGTCCGTGGCTGGCGGCGAGGTGTAAAGGGGTATCGTCTCCACGGTTCATCACATTAATGCGCGCGCCTCTCATGATGAGCATGTCCACAACGCCGCTCCTCCCTTCCCTGCAGGCCCAGTGGAGGGGACTGAATCCGTGGTCATCGCTGATGCACAGGACAAACAGAGAGTATGAGGAGCGAAGAGGCCGTGAAGTGCAGGCAGCAGGAAGCTCGCTTCATCACAGCTTCACCATAGCATGTGGCTGAGTTCGGAAATATTCGGATACCGACACGATTATTCATCCCTTAGTTGTTTCACAAAAATCTCCACTTCCACGTGAGCGCGTTCGCATCTGAGCTGGAGGAAAGGTTCAGGAAATTATAGCTCAGGAAATTATGGAACTGGCTCGTTGGTGTTTTATTTACGGTGTAACGGAAGCCAAGAGTGGAATTAAAAAGTCCAAAGTCCGGAAAAAAAAATCAGGCTACAATAACTGCCCGGATTCAGCCAACTGCAGCAAAGCCTTCACAAGTGCAAATGCACAAGGAGCCAAAGCAAACTGCGAAAGAAACCCAGTAGTTTCGGAGGGTTAAGAGGAGCAACACAGTGGCTGAGTCAGTGAGACTGAGTGAGAGTAACAAAAGTGTGCAGCTGTAATTGGCAAACTACTGTACTCCTGAAGCCTAAGGTGTTGGGGAGCTCTGTTACCAGTGTACATACCAGCTGACAAACACTAACTGTGTGGTTGCCTTTTTGACACAGTCACACAGGTTCTCACACACACACACCACCTACTAATCTTTATTTAGACTTAAGCGCATGCTTCCTTTCTCTGCCTGCAGCCTAAACTCATCTGATGACTGGCCCGGGTGATAAATATGTCTTCAAAAGGTGGAACCCCTGCTAACATATGCAGAGACGGAGAACCCTCATTGCAGACATAGCGCTTGTTGTGGCTTTAAAGGATTCAGGCTATGTCCTCTGTGAGCGACCTCTTGACCCACCGCCCCCGAGGCAGCCGCTGGGGCTTCTCGCGTCTCTCTGCAAAGCCACAAACTCTACATCCTGTTCGACAATAAACACAGAGAGGACTTGTATAAGTCTGTACGAATTAGCTGCAGTACGAGCTCGCACCAAAGTGAAACAGCAGTTAGTCACAGTCTCTGTCAATTCTGATCCAGCGCTGTGGACAGACAGCTCACAGTCTGACCAACTCTGTGCGCTATAAAAAGAAACAAGGAGGGAGAAGAAAAAAAAAAAACCTCAGGAATGACAGGGTGGAAAATACATTCCCTCTAAGTATCCCTTTTTCTTTTTTTTTTCATGCGTCTTCCTGTGTTGCTCGCTTTAGGGGGGCAGCTCTAAAATGGCATTTACTGTCTGCCTCACCGCTGTCACACTCCATTTTCAACTTAACATATTTTCCCAACACATAACACTTTTATTACGCATTTTTTGGGAAATGAGGGAGGGGGGGGGCTGTCCACATAGTTGAGAGAGTAACAGCCAAAGAAGGCCCTCTGGCACAATGAGTGCTCTCTCAGATGTTTATGTGGGACTGCAGCCTGAGAAGCTCTGTCGGCGAGGGCTTGGCCCTGTATGGAGCTGAGTGGAGGAAATGGCCTTGGCTGTGGCGTGGTTGGCTGGAAGCCCCGCAGCCCTCAAAGTCGACGTCAACAAGCTGCACATATATGGCCAGGCCCAGTAATGAGGTAACCGAAGGTCCTGAGCTGTGAGGTCTTCTCACTGCTTTCCAAGCAAAAGTGCTTGAGATAATTCTAAACAACGATGGAGGATGCAGAAGGCCGCTGCAACTCATCAGAAATCCCCCATTTACCAATGAGTTTCTCACCTCGGCCTGTGAAAAAACACAAACAAGGACCCACATCTTCACGGTCCTCGGCGTGCGACCGTTTTGAAGTCGACTTTCCAGGGTTGAACGCAAACAAAAAGGGTTTCTCTGTGTCATTTCAGGGCGGCGTGGCTCGAAATAAACGTTATTTCAAGCCGTTTGAGCCATTCCAAGACTGCAAAACCTGCACCAGATCACCCAGAGCTTTCATACCAAGTTTTTTGCAGATGACATCATGAGGAGAAAAGGGAAAAAAAAAAAAAAAAAAAAAAAAGAGAGAACACACTGGACTGAAATCACCGAGTGATGCTCAGCAGCAGTACATGGAAACTATTCCACTGCCGTTAATGTGCCAAGAATCACTTCGTATACACACACACGCATACGCATCTGCCATCCATACCTAATGTGGTATGTTTTCTTTGCAGTCAACACCAGTCATCACTTGACCTGTCTTCATTTCTTATTCCACAGTTCTCACATCCAAGCAGAGCAGCAGTGTCTCCCTCTCCAAGTTATCTCAGCACACTCACAGATTGGCTTACCCCAAGTTGAGGTCATTCTCTGTGTTGTCCAGCCACAGGCGAACAGCCACAGAGTTCCCTTCCCGACACTGTGTGAAGATGTCATCCATGGCTGCACTGGAGTTGGACGGATTGCTCTTTCAGCCTCCTAAAAATCAGGGAGACACGGCCAATGAACGTTGTTAAAAGATCCCATAGCTGCGTTTTCCACACAAAGAAGAAGCAAATGGAATAAATGGAAAGTTCTGCACCTCTTTAAACGGGTACTAAGGTGACACTCGTGCCTATGAGCTGACATGTGCTCACAACGTTGTCACTATTCCAAACAACTTTTCTTTCTTTTTTTTTCCATTGGAGACATTTTTAAAGTCATTGGGTTTGTAGTAGGTGTCATTAAAAAAAAAAAAAAAAAGCACACATAATCACGCGCCTGTTAACTTTTACACTATACAATGCACAAGTAAGCAGAAATAAATGCAAGAACTAGGATGTGAAGTGATCAAATAACTAGACCGTCCCACATTTCCGCCTGGCTTTATCTTTCTACCATGACTCGGTTGGGCTGGCCTTTTGGATCACTCCGAAACCCCATTGTGAGAAGTCAAAGTTAAGTTCACGGCAAATGGTTCACCCCCCCGCTCCAAGCGAAGCTACCAACTCTTACTAAACAGACACAGGGACGTTGACGAAACACTTACCCGTGAATTTCTTATCGGTATCTCTTTTTTTCTCCTTTCTCCTCCCCGGCGAAAGTATTGTCGTCTCCTCAAAAGTAAGAGCAGGGAGTCCACGCCCCGCTCCTCCGACTCTGTGTGGGCTTCTGCTGGAGAGATGTGAGCGGAGCTGCCCCTAACGGCCACGTCCCGGGACACCGGCACAACACCGCCCCCTGCTGGCGACAATGCAGTGCGGCAGCCTAAAGCAAAAAATATAAATGTATGGAAAATGTGCGACGCCGAAAATATCTGAGCTGAACTTGTGTCAAATGGAAAACAAAGGTTGCGGCAGGCTTGGGTTTTATCCGGCACGATTCAGGGCGCGTTAATGGCAAAAAAAAAAAAAAAAAAACGAATTGTCATCCCTACCGCCAATCTTTAACCGGCTTAATTACAAATGACTCCCCCTCGCCCCCTAAATACATTCACATGGACAGCAAAACTACTGCCTTCGCAGTTTCCAGGGCTGGAGTGGTGGAAGAGGAAATCTTCACAAACTAATTTGAACATTTTAAGGCCCACTTTGTAGAGCGACGACATACCAGAAATTGAGGATTAGAAATTCAAAGAAAATGTCTTTTCTGATGCGTTTTTGAACAATCGCGAGCACGTGAGGGCTTGCCGTTGCGTTTCATTTGTGTAAATACAACATCGCAGTTACTGTACATTAAAACATCATCTGCGAAATCAGATCCCGTTTCAAGATTTGAAGGAAAAGCAACCCCCTGCCCCCCCATCAAAAGAACTGCATGAAATGACCATGTGTTATAATTGGTAACACCTACTCCATGGCCTATGATGATTTTCAATAGGATTGCTCCTGTTAACATGTCTCATTTCCATCTGTGATGTGAAAACTGATTAGATTTTACACATGAAAATTGGAACAGCATCATGAAGGTTTAAAGATCATGTTTCTCAAAGTGGCATGCAGGCAGCCGCTGGTTTTTCTGTGCGGCACACAGTAAATCTCACTGGCTTTGACTCTGCAGCAGCAGGTTTTCCACACATACCTGAATAATGCAGAACCATATTATCCCAACATCAGTGCTTTGATACTTTGAGCTGCATGCCTTCATAAACATCCCAGAGAATGCAAAATTGTTCCTGAGTTCCAAACTCAAAGCCGGGGGATGTTACAGCAACAGAGAGATAAGACCGTTCGTGATCACAGCTTTTAGCAGAGGGCACGAAACACTGAGCGGGGCTTGGCCATGTAAGATTATGTTGATAGAGCAAAGACAGGAAGGAAGTGATGGGAGGAGACAGATGTGACAAAGGTCATGAACTGCAGTCACAATGACAACATGCGAGCATGAAAAACATCATACAGTTAAACATCAGACCGCAGGACGACCTTAAATGTCACCAGAGGTGTTCTCTAAAGAAACAAAATCATGAAATAAAAGGGCAAACTCAAGTCTATTATTGAGGATTATCACATTTAATCATGTTTTCATCTTACATAGCAGTTATCAGAACTGAACTGTCCAGGATTTCAAAGCTCAGACTTAAAAGGTCTCTCTGAGCACGGCTGCGGACTGACAACGTCTCCCTATGGAGCTGAGAGTGACAGTATTACAGCACTACTGTAACCCCTGCTCAATCAAAAAAAAAGAAAAAAATTATTTGATTTTGGCTGTCACTGCATCACGTCAATGTAAATATCGTATTTCACTGTGAAAACCGTGTTGGAAATCACAACTTTCCTGTTTTTTTTTTAACGTCAATGACACATTCTGGGCCACCTTCTCATGCTACCTGCTCCGCTGCAGGGCACCGAAGCTGCATTATCTAAGGTCCCGTTAAAGTTTCTAATCTATTCATCAATGAGTTGTAAAAAAAAAAAAAAAAGACAAAAAAATAATATATCGCAAGTTGACACCCATCGAAGCGTTGAAGTCTTCGAGTTGCCTTCTTGTTTGGTAAATGCTTAAAAGTGTGTGTCACCTAAAACACGAAAAAGGACAAAAGAAGCAAAAACTGACAATATTATGTGACAAAAACAGCCAAAAAATTGTTAGCATATATAATTTTAAAAAGATTGAAATATCTATCAATATTTCCATCAAACACCACTGTTGAGTTTCTTAAATATTCAAGCTGTTTGGGGTGGGAGACGGGGTCAGATACCACAGCTGGATCACGAAAAGCGCCGTTACTACTGGCCTGATGGTGGAGGAACCCCTGGGGCTCTCTCTTGGCCTGTCAGGCCTTCTGAAATAGACGCTGCAGGAGCAGCTGTTAGCACATTAACTGACAAGGATGCTGGTTCAGAGCTCCCAGAATCAACTTGGGCTTCGGGTACAGGCAGCTGGGGAAATCCAGCGGCATATGACGGCCCGGCGTCATTAAACGCGGACGCATTTACATTTTCAGTGTTCGGTGAGAGTAGCGGGGCTGTGGAAAGTTGTGCTGCTGTGGCTGCTGCGGCAGGTGAAAATTCCAATCCTGCTGGTTTTAAGACCGAGTCGTGGACATCTGGCGCAACTTCAGTCACTGAGGGAGGTAGTTGTGGAGGCTGAAGTGAGCTGACGGGAGTTTCGAATGCTGGTGAAGCCTCTGAAGTTGCGGTCTCAGCAGCTCCAGATGTTGCTGCTGCTGCCGCTGCTGCCGCCGCCGCTGTCTTGCTCTCCATCTCCTCCATTCGGCGCTGCACCATCTGAGGCATCAGCTGCACATAGGTACCCATCAGGCGGTGGTTAGAGCGAATCAGCTTCCCTGCACAGCTGTCCACACAGCTCTCCTGAACACACAGCAGAAACCAGCATTAGTGGAGCTACAGTATGTTAATACGGTGTCATGTTATTCATATGCGGCCAGATGCTATTTTCATTGGTTTTGGACCCTGGCAGCAGTCAATGAAAATATTTCAATGGCAGAAACAAAACACTTATCGGATAAAGAGGTTACTGTGTCAAAATGACAGTTCCTGCCCTACAAAAAGCAAGGAGTCGACTACAACCACATCCAGCATTTTTAGGCAGACCTTACTGATACTTGTGCGTATAAATGGGAGCAAACCCCAGAGGTCAGGCTCCAAACTCTCGAGGGAATAAATCTCAGAGAGCAGGATATTCTTACTAATGTTTTGTAAAGAGACGCTCTCCAATATCATAGTGTATGTTATGTTATGATGGTATTATTGTCATTATTATTGAGCGAAAGTATGGCCATACATGTAACAGTGTATGAACAATCAGAGTTGTGAAGTCTCCACATTAGGCTGATGGAGTATCATGCATTTCCACCCACAGTACCTCGTCCATGGTGAGGTTTCTGTAGTTGAAGTTGCTCGTGCATCGTTGAAAGCAGATTTCAGTCATACGGTTGTAGACCAGGAGAAAATCCCGCAGCTGCATGAGATACAGACATTTTAAATCATCATCCAGCTGTGTTCATCTGTACATAAGACTTAATTTGGCAGGCAATGTAACTTACATTTCTCAGCTGCTGGTCAGGATCCATCGCGAACCTGCCGGAGGTGCTCTATTTAGCTCTATTTCTTAGCTAATATGCTAACATGAGAGGATATCAGCCACGGAACGGAGTTTGTCGCGGCCTTAACAATTCGTGACAACCTGGAGAAGATGAAGAAACAAATCCGCAAAATTGGAAATGCACGCAAACTTAAACCTCTCACCAATTGCACTTGAAATGGGAAGATTCAATTAATGGATTAAAACGGCATGACATTCACACGCGCGCCGCCATGTTTGTTACAAAGATTGTCTCTGTCCGCAAGGACGTCTCACTCATCACCTTCTTGTGACTGTGTTGTTCCAGTCGGCGATGTTTAAAAGAAAAGAAAGGGCCCATTTCCCGTCTTCTAAAAGAAAAGTTTTAGCTTTTTGCGTGCAGCAACATTTCTGAGTGACTTTAGGTAATCAATGACCTTGTTAAGTTGTTAATTGAACACATATTTTATAGGTTCTGAAAAAACTACGCCATCTCTTTGAGCTGCAGTTGGAACGTTCTAATTGACCTCCTTTTAAAAAAATATGTTATTGTCAGATATAACACATTGATGGATTTATTTTACACAATAAAATGTGTTTAGACCCACGCCCTAGACATAAGATTAATTCTATAGATTTATTACTGTTATCTTGATGTATTAACAGCAGCCTAACATATTTAGTCAACAAGCTAAATGTGCTTCTTGTGGTGGTGGACAGTTCTGATCAAACTTCTAAGAAGCATTTGTTTTGTTTGTTTGTTAAAACTGTGCCTGTATAAACCAGTTTTCTTTATCGGCAATTTGTTCAAACATTTAATGCAAATTAAGTACATCGCCCCCATGTGGCCACTCATGAGAACGACTGTCACAGTAGCTAATTTTAAGGTATTTGTTTGGGTCAAATATTTTTTTTTAACATGAAGGGATCTTTTTATGTTCCGAACAATCACTGCAATCTTTGCCACAGTATTAGCCTACTGCATGGCCATCTACAAAGATGTGGTAATGAGATTTGTATCCATGACTTTATTATTGCATGGGCATGGCTTTCATGAAGAGATCAAACAGCATACGGCTGCCCTATTTACTGCTGCAAAGGATAAAAGTAACCTTACTTTGATATGCATAAGTTAATGGTGGGAGTGTTGAAACACAAACCATTTGCAGTCACTGGGTAAATTGTTGCCTTTCTGAGGGGACAGTGAGAGGTGTGCCACAGTTTAGTTGAAACTTCAAATGAGATTGGGAGACAGCCAACATTAAAAAAACTAAATAAACTAACTTGCTGGCTGACTGACATGCCTACTTATATTTGTCTCCCAGGTAAATGATTGAGATATAGTTCTTTATAATTAGTTAAGTGTCAAAACCCAGCTGTTTTTAAACATCTTTAGGCAATACACAAAGTCTGTAATAATCTGATTTCTTCTACATGTCAGGTCTACCATTTTTGCAACAGGAGCAAAACATACCATGTGGCTTTTCCACCTGGTTTGTGCTAACTTCTGGGTGGCTGAGGAGGAGGTGGCTCAGTTTGAAGAGTGGCTTTCACCCAGCTGTAAGAAACTTCATGAAGCTTGCCAGCTTTTTATTTCATCACTTCCTCACAGCACATGCATGTTCTCAAAAACCTGCTGTCTGACTTTCCCTTTCTGAGACTGTAGGTGGTGCTCCACAGATTCGACTCTTTGCTCGTGGTATGTCTTGCAACACACACAAATCATCTTATGGAAATGTCAGGGACACAAAGTTTGGACTTTTTTAAACCGAGGGCGATCTTGGGAACTTGCCACGATTAAGTTATCTCAATAACACACCTTATTAACTTGTTCCTTTATTAATTCATACAACTTTATAGCTGACACTGCCATACTTTATTGATGATGTTGCTGCTCCAGTTAACAAAGAATACATCCATACCAGTTATTTTTTGTTTTAAAAACACATCATTGATAAGATTTGCATCTGAGTACACCATACTCCAGCATTTAAGGCTTAAGACTTTTTAAAAACACTGCTGAGCCTGGCTTAATTTGAGGATTTTTACTTTCGTCCACAAGAATAGAATAAATCAGGTCTTATCAGTCAATTTGTGTCTTTCTAGATTCCTCACGAACCTAACATGCGACTCATTTGGAGAATTATACAACAGCCTCGACTACCATAGATAATGAAGTGACGCTATGTCCTGCACTCGTGTCAGTGGTTATGTCAGATGTTGCTATTATCTATTAAATTAGTCATGAACTCATTTAAAACACTGAGATCATTTTTGTTATAAAGCCAAACTCAAGGCCACATGTAAATATTTTTGTGTTGCCTCCAGGTGGATCCTGGATGTAGTTAGCCATTAAGAGCGTGGTAATTTCAATTCCCCAAAAGTAATCTTTTTGACTATAGGGGCACCAGTGATTTAGATCCAATTTGGCAGGTGTCACAACTGCAGTAACACCTATTTAAAGATACCCCAGGGATTAAGGCTTCAACAACAACTTTAACTGTCTCTCATTTAATGTCCAGCTGGGAACTTTTGCTATCCCCCTCTGTCTTTTTTCTCATTTCTTCCTGTCTCTTTGATGCCATTAAATGCCCTCAAAGTAGTTTTCAAATAAATAATGCAGCACATTACTTTAGGTCACAAGAGAGACTGAAGATCACTATAAACAAACTTTACAGTGGCCTGCAGGCCTGCAGGAGGCCACCTTAAATTATTTTTACAGTGGCACTGGGATAGAAACTTTACAAAGCTAAGCTACAAGGAGAGAGATCATGCATAACTTTCCAAAGGCTGGCATTGTAATCATAGCAACCATATGCTATTCATAATGGAAAATGATATATAGAAAATGTCATTCTTGAATTAATTCTGAAATTGGCTAATATTAGCTTAGAAGAACAGAGGTAGTGACTTCTCAAAGATAAGGTGTCTATGAATTCTTCCTATAGCCTATACTTAGTTTGACTGAGCCGTTAGTCTCAGTTGTTGTGTCATTTATTGAAAACATTTTAAGAGACCATTGCTCCAAGGAAGAAAAGGATCATCCTCATTTGTCACGTTGAAAATGTTCTCTTTTGCCAACCAGCCTTTATTGCCACAGTGTAATGAAACTGTTTAAAATGATAGTTTGAACACTTGTTGCTCCAGTCTAGTGCATTAAAACATTGTTTCAAGGCTTGTGGGAGAAAACTAAGAGCATTCGAACCCATTAAGCTGTCACTGCCGATGTAACAGTCCGTCCATAGTTCCTGACATAACCTTTGAAACAATTTTCCTTTCATCTTTCATTATGTCATCTGAGTACTGACCCACTGCTTCACTGAACTGACGCTTTGCGGTAAGACGTATTGCATCACTTCCTGTTACCTTGATTATGCTCTGTGGAAATTCTTGCCCTTGATTTGTGACTTGATTTGTGATCATCATATTAATGTATTTTGTATTAAAGAAACCTGGCTGCAGCAGGAGGATCATCTAAGCATTAATGAATCAACTCCCTCTTTAAATCCCTATTTAAAGGGGAACTCCGGTATTTTCAAACCTAGACCTTATTTCTGGCATGAAATACGTTTATCTACTCGCCGAGAACAGTTTGGCGAAAGTCGGCGTCCTTCGAAAGCTATTTAAAAAACTCGCGATTGGAGTATATCCATATAACGGAGTTAATGGGGCAGGGACGATGCGGCCTCTAAATAAGGCATTATCTGTCTTTATTTCACCAATACTTTAAGAAGAATGAGCGAACGAACGTGTACTATAGCTCTGTTAGGTCATAGGTGCTGTTATGTGGCTACTTGCAGCTATAGGAGAGCTAACGGAGGGATTTCTACACAGGCATTCTCCTGGGACTACTTCATCCACACACCCAAGGGGTCCCAGTAGAGGTGTGTGTACGCCGATCGTGAGTTCTAAATAGTTCTAAATAGCTTCCAAAGGACGCCGACTTTTGCCAAACTGTTCTCAGTGAGTAGGTAAACGTATTTCATGCCAGAAATAAGGTCTAGATTTAAAAGTACCGGAGTTCCCCTTTAAATGTTCACATTCCTCGAACCACAGGCAGAGGGGGAGGAGTGACAGCTATCTTTAGATCAGGGTTACTAATCAGACCTAGACCCAAGATTAGTAGTTTTAGCTCTTTTGAATGTCTGTCTTTTCCCACCCAAAGTGGAAATCACAAAAACCTCTTGTGTTTGTTGTTGTGTATCATCCACCTGGCCCTTATTCTGAGTTTCTGTCTGAATTCTCAGAGTTTTTATCCCAGTTAGTGCTGAGTACAGATAAAGTCATTGTAGTGGATGACTTCAATATTCATGTAGATGTTGAAAATGACAGCCTAAATATGAACTTTAATTCTCTGTTAGATTCTATTGGATTTTCTCTAAGTGTTCATAGACCTACTCACTGTCCTCATCATACACTTGATCTTGTGCTGACATGAAACTAAACAGTCTTATCTGATCATTTTTTGAGTTCACTTTCGAGTTTACATTACATGACTTTACAGCTTCTGAGAAGAAATTTACATCTAGCAGGTGTCTATCAGAGAATGCTGAAACCAGATTTAAAGAGTTAATTCCATCATCCTTTTCTTCACTGCCATGTGCAAATATCACAGAGGACAGCTACCTAAATTTACTCCAGTAAAACTTGACTCTCTTGTTGACAGCACTACAATTTCAATGTGTACAGCAATGAATAATGTTGCCTCTCTGAAAAGGAAGGTAATCAGTCAGAGGAGGTTGGCTCCTTGGTATAATTCACAACTGCGTGCATTAAAGCAGACTGCAAGAAAGCTGGAGAGACAGTGGCGTTCCTATAATTTAGAAGAGTCTCAATTAGTCTGGAAAGGTAGTTTAATGACGTATAAGAAAGCCCTTCGTAAAGCTAGCACTGCTTATTATTCATCATTGATAGAAGAGAATAAGAACAATCCCAGGTTTCTTTTCAGCACTGTTGCCAGGCTGACAAAGAGTCCGAGCTCTGTTGAGCCATGTATTCCTTTAACTCTCAGTAGTAATGATTTCTTGAGCTTCTTTACCAGTAAAATTGTTTCTATCAGAGAGAAGATTAATGGAATCCTTCCCACTATTGTCAATAATGTATCATCAAGTACAACACCTTTAGAAGTATCTTTAGGACCTGATTTGTGTTTAGACAGCCTCTGCCCAGTTGATCTCTCTGAGCCAACAACAGCAATAGCCTCTTCTAAACCATCAGCTTGTATTTTAGATCCAATACCTGTTCAAGGAGGTGTTTCCCTTAATCGACACTTTCATATTGGATTTGATCAACCTGTCTTTGTTGACAGGATATGTACCTCAGACTTTAAAGTTTGCTGCAATTAACCCTTTACTTAAAAAAAAACCTAATCTTGATCCAAAAGTGTTGTCTAATCATCAACCTATATCCAATCTCCCTTTTTTGTCTAAAGTTCTTGAAAAAATAGTTGCTGCTCAACTTTGTGATCATTCACACAGAAATAATCTGCTTCAAGAGTTTCAGTCAGGATTCAGAGTGCATCATAGCACAGAATCAGCACGGGTGAAAGTTACTAATGATCTCTTAGCCTCTGATAGAGGACTTGTGTCTGTGCTTGTCCTGTTCGATCTCAGTGCTGCATTTGACACAATCAATCACAGCATTCTGTTAGAGAGACTTGAACATGTTGTTGGGATTAAAGGAATTGCATTAGGCTGGTTTAAGTCATATTTATCTGACAGATTCCAGTTCTTCTAAATGAGGAATCTTCCTCGCACACCAGAGTAAGTTATGGAGTCCCACAGGGTTCTGTGCTTATGTCACATCTTTTCTTTACCTTTTTTTCCCCAATTTTGTACATTTAGCATTATTGCTAAATTGCAAAGTTGTTGTCATTCACTTGTGTTTTCCTGTCTCCACAGGTATTCTTTGGATGGGATTATGGTGTTTGTTGTCCCCTCTTTTCTGTCCTCTTAAACTCCAGCTGGTCAAGGCGGATGGCCACCCTTCCTGAGTCTGGTTCTGTCAGAAGTTTCTTTCTGTTAGAAGACAGTCGTTCCTCTCCACAGTCACTTCATACATGCTCAGGACGGAAGATTGGATCGAAGAGAATTTTCGATGCAATCTGTTGGTTTCCTTAGCTAGGAAAGCGTTTTGGAATTTGTATGTATGAATTGGACTAATTTTGAATTCAATTAATTGGATTTGATTGGATTATGATTATTGGACTGTATTATTGAAGTGCCTTGAGATGACATTTGTTGTAATTTGGCACTATATAAATAAAACTGAACTGAATTTAATTTAATCTTCTGCCATTGCAAGAAACCTTAAGCGTTTTAGCTCAGCTAAAGCCACCAGGGAGAAATCGTGTACCTCAGGGCATCCACTGGGCATTGTCATCTAGATACTGACAGAACCTGAGACAACTCTTAGCAACGGTTGCTGTCTGTTTGTTGACATTTTAACTTGAATGCATATCACAAGATGATCCAAATTTGTAAATGTTTAGAAACTGCAAGACTATATTTTTTTCCCCCATGAAGATTTGACAGGATTCAAATTGGACCAGCTTGTCAGGACCTTTTTAGTGACCTCTCTGTATGTCTGTGACAGTTCCACCCAAAAACGCCCCGGGCTGAAAATTAAGCCTTAGTGGAGAAGTAGGTCATTGTCAGCTTTTGAAAACCTGTCAACAAACATTTAGTGTGCTGAAGGCCACTGAGTGCTGAGTTCACATTAGAGCTCAGTTCTGTCAGCATACAGCAGGGCAGTAAATGATCCCATAGGGGATTACAGAGAGGGGATGCATCATTTAAGCAGATGCAGTATTAGCTCTTAGATTAGAGACATAATAACCTTTATCATAACTTTGACATGAAAAATCCTCTGCTGTTGGCACTCACAGTATAATACAATGTACCCATGGAAATAAAACTCCATTGTTTTATGTTTTTCTTAAAGCCAACTACTTTTTATCTCCTTGCCTACAATTTTCATCTTACATCAAGGTTATACTAATTCTACATTTGGTTTTAGAAGCAGATTCTCATGTGCAGAAGCAAGTGGAGTCATTCAGCTATCGCCTACACCATGGAAAACAAAGACTTATGTTTTCTTCACACCCTACTGCAAGACGTCTGCTGATTGATGATTATAAGTTCTTCTGTGTCTTTTGCTGATTTAGGTTTTCCCTGAGTTTCACAATAAAGTATAATTTTCCATGTGACTCTTGACCTATAAATGTCACGCAAAGACTTTCCTTTATTTCCTTTTATATACTTTGTAACATCCTCTGCACTGAAAGGTACACTTTTACTCTCTAGTTGCTCAGTGTGAGACTTCAAAAGGTATTTTATGTCAAAGAGGAAATTGCTCAACTCTGTGAATCTCAAATGAACACGGATGATGATTTTGTTTTCACACTTACGGACACAAAAATATGCAAGAGTTTGTCTTTTACAGGTGACTTAGAATTCAGTTCAGAATAGTTTGAAACAAGCAAACAGACGTTATATGATCGTAGCCATTCTTTGTTAGCCACTGTCACCAATAAAACTGTCAGTGAAGTGATCTGAGCAGCTCTGAGTAGTTTCAGACTCTGTAAGCTTTGCACATACATTTCCATTGTTACCATCATCTTTATCCATTCTTTCCTCACTCTCTTGATCTCCGTCCCACTCCCTACTCCCCGCCTCCCTCTCCATCTCCATCTCCTCTGTCTCTTGGGCTATCTGTTGACTATTCAGGTAGATGCTGCTGTGTGAAACCATGGTGCTGATGTCTTTAGATGGAAGATGAGAGTCCATTTCTACATCCACCTCCAAGAAAGTATTCGCAGGAAGGTGGCCTGGCAGCTGTTCTTGACGCTTACTTCGTGCCTGTGGGTGGCCTTGCGGATGACGATGCTTCTTCTTGTGTTTCTTTGCAATCTTCAGATCCAGGGAGGCATAATTCAAGTCAGGCTCTGAAGGCTGGATTCAGATAACACAAGCAAAATTACTTGGTCTTTAACAACATTCTGCTGCCCTATGTACCAGTTTTCAGGCTCCCACAAACTCACTCTTGTGTTCAAGTTTGACTGGTTTATTTTTAGAACATTTTGAGCCTAATTGTGTTGATTGGTTTGCAGTTTCATCGACCACAATGTCTGTGAGTTGTCAGCACCCTTCCGTTTTGAAAGCTTCTGTCAGCATATGTTAGAATGGTCTGCAAATGCATCTTTAGACAGACTACTGTCTATTTGTAATCCCCGTATTTGTAGTTTCTTGTCTGAACAGAGCAATAAATACACTGGAATACCAGTGTATTTGCATCAAACTCCAAGCAACTTGCTCTGCATTATGGCAAGGCAAAGCCTTAGAGATGATAAACAGTGTAATTTATTCTATTAAGCAAATAGGACAAAAGAAAGTATGTGCATGTCAGATATGTAATAAAAAGGGTTAAGCAAGATCAACTTTTGTTAATTGTGCAGTCGGCAGTAATGCTGTTAATCTGTACACATGCAATCTTAACAGCAGTATCCCAACAAAATTAAGTCCAGTAACTAATGGAAATGGAGTAAAGTGAGAACCAAGAGTGTGAGCTATACTATACTTGTGAAATCTTAATTATATTTTTTCCTAATTAATGAAATATCGCTTCACACTTTTTAATAGCAATGATTTTACTCGCTCACCGAGGAAAAACTCAGAGTTTCATCTGGTCGTAACACAAAACAACCATATTTTCATCCCAATTGTTAGCAGAGCTCATCCAGATGGGTACTGACAAACCCGTTAAATGCCTCCTAAAATTCTGTGGTCCAGATAAAAGCACCACAAATTTAAATCTCTGTGCAATGCTTTTGCCGACCAAAGTGAATGTCACCCATGGCCAAGTCAGCCATGTGTTACCACTACTCGTCACGATCAACAAATTCATCTTGTCCGCAGAGCTTAAATATAAAAAACCATCACTGTATTACTGAAACACAACGGAGTGAAGTCTTTTGATGTCTGAATTATCTCTGTTGTTTAGTTTTGACATGAGGAAAAATAATAATTAACAAGTATGAACAGATTTTCTTTCAACAGAGTTGCTACATATGCAAATAAAATGAATAATAATAAAAATTAATACAATTATTGTGCAGTAATTAAATAGAAGCATTTGAGATTGAGGTCATTTTTCTACCCTAAAACTCTATAAAGCTCATAAACTGCTGTTACCTTCAGAAAATCTTTAGTGCGTTGCATGGTCATCGTCTCATAGCAAACCTCTGGAAAGCATGGGGCAAAACATATTTGTCATGTCAGGAGTCAACCAATTGAATGCAGACAAGGCAGTGAAAAAATGTAAAACCTGAAAAAGAAATCTAAAGGTATGTGGATAAAGGCTGGAAACTAATCTCCACAGTTTACTTATTACCGTATTTAACATTGAACCTGCTTGGAGTTGATGTGTTAACACGTGTTTCTTGGCCAATTGTTAAAGATATACTGCGAATAAATACAGAAAAATATAAATTTTGTGTGGACAAACCATGATGAGCTCCCAAAAAAACACTTTCTTCTTGGTTGAGTCAAACGATGATAAACACGCTCACAGATTTTCCCTTATATTTTTTTTCAAATAAGCAAGAGAGTGCAGCCTGCGCTTACCATTTCTGTCTGTGTTGATGTTGCCGTAGATTGGATTTTCCTGTTCTTCATGATGATTGCGGGGATTTTCCTGCCGCTCTTGATGACTGACACCACTAAAATAATGCCTTTCAGTCTCTGATAGGCTGCAGCAAGATATGAAAGGGCAATTTGACCATTTTTTTCTACGATATGGTGTGAATTGTAGATTGAAAAAAATGAATGAAAATACTGAAATAGCAATTTTTACCTATTATTGATTAATATGTATTGGACTAAATGGCAGTTTGCTGACATGCATTACATACATATTTAGGCTTGAATAAAAAATTATATTAAGATAAAAAAGAGAAACTTACTTTTCTGTTTCAGAAATTTGTGGGTACCGGCTGTCATCTAAATCTGTTTCAACAAAAAAAGTAACATCTTGTAAAATGTCTTATGTGACAAAAAAAAAAAAAACAGATGATGAAAACAAAAAAGACCATTTACCTCTGTGCGAAGTGGCCCGAGATCTGATGTAAAGGATGACATTGATACACATGGAGATCGCCAAAGCCAAAGATAAAAGCCCCAGAGCTAACAGTGGAGTGAAACAATCTAAACAGCAAACACAAAATAGCTGTTAACACCATCCAATTCTCTGTGTAGAGTTTCAGAATAAATTGTTATCAGTCGAGGCGCGCAATAGAATCTTCTCCTCTACACCTTTATAAACTCCAGAAAAGACACAAAGGGGTTGTACTTGATCAAGACAGAAATATGGAATCTATCTCCTCAATAATACAAGACAATTCCAGTGTCAGTGTTTTAAGGCAAGCTGCTGGTGTGAAAAATAAAGTTGTTGCCATTCTTAAATAATGTGTGCAATATTAATGAAATTTAAATATACAAGTGCATCCGTTGTGCCCAAAAGCACCTGAAACATCACAGGTGGATTTTTCGAAAAAAGAACAATCTTTCACCATCAGCTTCCTCTCAGCTAAGACACACACATTTTTCTTGCTGGTGTAACTGTTTTTTTCCATATAAAGTTGCCTAAATGTCTGTTTCTGTAAATAAATATTTACTTTGGTTGGAAAGGGTCCAAACATGCGAGACACAGCATGCTCACATTGGCAGCTCTTACTGCCAATGTTTTAGTTTAACCGACAGCCTTCTTCATCGCTTTTTTTTTCAGGGCAAATTTGTGAAAAATGCACACAAAACATCTCTACAAATGCGCTGTTCTAGTGTAGAAGTTTAGAAAGTTGTTTTAATCTTACCGCGAGCGTTCATTTTGTCAGCTGTCTTGAACTAAACAGGGTGTCTGTTTGACACAATAGTTCTCCAGCTACAGGGCATCACTGTGTTCCCTCAGAGAGGTGTGATACACTGTAGTCTATTTTTACTTTGCCATAGCTACCTCTTTCTTATCACCATTGTGCTTTGAAAAACTGGCTGCTCTTCAGTTACAAACAGGAAGCAATGTAACCTCATTCTGACGCAGGCTCCCTCGGCGCCACTGTAGGATACAGTATAATTTCAGATAGATTTTTAAATAATTTTCCAAACGTGACATTAGCTTTTAAATGCCACTATGTTCGATATCAATCTAAAAATTAGAAAAATGGCAAAAAAAAAAATCACTGGTTCTCCTGAGTTCACTTAACTAACCTCCTGATGTTGTAATTGTTTATTGTGAATTGTTCTTTAAAATATACTTGATTGCATTTCTCCCCTTTTCCTTGTAAGTCTTTTGATAAAAGCAACTGCTAAATGCATAAATGTAAAGGCAAATGTACAAACTTCACAGCTAAAAATTGTAAATTTACTAAACCTCACGCTCATTTCAACCAAGTGTCGATCCTAGAATAGACGGTATAAATTTTGTTCCACGTGACATAGGCATATGGGCCATAAACAACAAACACTTATTTGGTTAGTAAAGCTAAAAACTTTATACTCTGTGTCCTTATAGAGTATGAGTGCACAAGGCTGAGTTTACCAAGAATTTATATCTTGCAGGTACACAATACTTTGTGGTTTTGCTCACACAGTGTGGTCGGAAAATCAGAAGAAAGCTGCAGTTGTGACATGTTTTTCAGTAGGGCTATGTATGTGTCTTTGCGTGTGTGTGGTTGTGTATGTTAGTAAAGGGAAGAGGAAATGTTTTTGTGTGACCCAATTAAAGGTCCATTCAATTTAGGATACAAAATTTCGAAGGTTTTACAAATCACCATTAATACTCAGGATAAAACACTGAAAATCAGGAAATACTAGTGGCATAATATGCTAGCTGCATCATTAACCTTTATAATAACAGCGTTCTACAAGTGTGTTTGATGGCATCCACTGTTAGCCATTCGAGTCCATGTGGTTTGTGGTTTTAGCCCCACTTTGTCGACACAAGTGTCACCCTGTGGTAGATGTGGACAACAAGGGTCTTTGATACTGAGCCGTTCGTCAATTTGTGACATACCAATAAAGTCACGGGGCTTCTGGGCAGGAAGTCCGAATTCACTGGTTAAACAAATAGAAACCAGAATGACACCCCAGCAGAAGAAATAAATAAGTGCTTTGCTGTACTAGCAAGAGCTTACTCTCCATACAGAAAGAGTAATTGTTTACCGCTGCGTATGATACAAACGTTAAGACCTGAAATTGCAGCATTTCAAAGCACATTGAATACATTTGCAACTTATCTAAAGGCAGTCAATTCAAAGTCAAATCAAACAGTTTAAACATTTATTAAGCCCCTTAAACGTGCAAAAATGCTTTATTTGCTGTATTTTAATTCATACATTTCAATACAATATTGTTACAATTATACAATATTGTTACACACATATACGTATATAATATAAGCCCTTCAGTAATGTTGAGGTTTGTCCTCTTGGGAGGTTTCATGACCTCATTAGACCTGTTGTCACCGACTTTCAGGTCAGTTCTTGTGTCACTTGGTATAACTCAATCTTTTCTAACTGTCTTTATTCATTAATGAAAGCTTTTAGACTGCAACCCTTCCATGAACGCAGTTTAAAACTATACACAAATTAAAGTAATATATTTTCTAACTATGCAGGAAACTTACACCACAACATGTCCTCACAACATGTAGGTCGTGAACTTTCATATCTTGATAAACATTTGTCTCATTTCTTTAGTTTCCACAATCGAGTTGCACCTTGAGGTTGGGTAAGACTGTATGAAGGTCTCACTTTGTCTGACAATGGAATACTTGACTGGAGGCGGTGGAGGTTTGAAGGAAGGTGGCAAGTCCATCCTGTGGAGGGACAGTGAGAGCACAAATATTTATTGGCAACCTTGGTAGATAGTACAAAGCATGTGGGTGTTCTGGGCCATGTGCATCTGTCGGAAAATATGAGAAAATAATATATTTTTCATGTCTTGTGGGGTCATCAGGTGCATGATCCTGAATAAGTGCAAGTAAGAGGAGATGGAGATTGAATACTAGACAGAACAAAGCATGTAGGTGTTCTGGGCCATGTGCATCCGTCGGAAAATATGAGAAAATTGTATTTTTTTCATGTCTCGCAGGGTCATCAGGTGCGTGATTCTGAAGAAGTGTCAGTAAGAGGAGAAGAAGATTGAATAATAGAAGTTTTACCTCTTCTTTATGATTAGTCTCCTACAGAGAAAGACAACCACAGCAATCAGTAGCAGCATTAGAATGATGATTACCACCGGCAACAGAGGACTCCTTTCATTTCCTAAGGAGAAGACAATAGGAAGGCAAAATTTATTATTTAAAGGACAGCAGCAGCAGCTCGTGATATATTTTTAACAAAATGGTAATGTTGCTTTGGTGAGTCCAAGCAGTTCCAATAAATGCTCAAAATCAGTGCACAGCGAGAAAGTGAAACTTATTGCTTTGATTTCCCAAAAGTGGTTCTTGCAACTCCCTCAGTTGTTTGTGCATTTTTCACCTTAGACGAGGCATCTCGCCTCAGGCTGAGATGACTGGAGTCTGTAAAGGACTCCCATGAGAGGAAGGTGAAGATGGCGAAGGCAAAGAAACTGGGGCTAATATTCACCTGTTCCTTTTCAAGGTTTTTCCTTTTGACGATTTACTATAACACTGAAGTAGAGTTGTTTTTGCTGCTTTCAAACAACTTATATTGCTTACTGTACAGCCCTTTGGCCTTGCCTCAATAGCCAGAAATAAAGCTTCCCACTCTGTGGTCTCAAAAATCTAATTACATACCCCAAGCAGTCCAATAGCATCAAAAACAAGTTGCATGCAGGGTCTCAGCTAGAAACAGACTTTATATACGTAATAAAAACATTGGTGATTACATAACATTTTATTATTTTAATTTGCTCTTCATAATTGACATTCGTGAATGAAATAGAAGCAACACCTATCAAATATTACCTTTGTCTTTCGTGACAAACACTGTAGTTCTTACAGTGCCAGTTGGGAGTGCATCTGGATGTTCAGAGTTTTGTGAAATGCTTCCTACAGTGCTGGACTCCTCTGTGCTTACTGAGAAAATGTCTTCTGGCTGCAGCGTATGAGTCTTGGACTCATTCCTTGTCTCATCTCCGGACATTTTCTGTGTTGATCTGAACACAGCAGTGACGTCACTACTCGATGCAGTAGAGCTAAGAGAATGGTATGTGTCAGAGTGTGTGGCAGGGGATGATGGAACACTGATAGGTGGTGAAACGGTGGAGGAGGTTAAATGCTCTGCATCTGTGACTGCAACATCACTGGCGTTTGGACGCACGGTCCAATTCACATCTGTTGTAAGCCCAGTGGTTAGTGATGTTGTAAGGCTGCCGTGTGCCGATTCAGTCGGACCCTGTGTTGACACTGTCGCAGGATCTGAATTGTGAGAAAGAAAAACAGAAAAAAATTATATGTTAAATGTGTTAGAACCACTTACAGCATTATTTTGATGTCTCTGCAGTGTCTAGCACATACTTTGGATATTCAGAGCTTTCATTTTCTAAAGAAAGACCTGACATGGAAAACTGCTCACATTAGAGATTAACAAACTAATCCATCACAAATGAATGTTGGGGAGATCAAGTTTATGACATAGTTTGATTCTTGCAAAGAGGTAAACTTTAAGCTCGGTGTCAGTCATACTGTGTCTGTATAATAAACTGTATTCGGAGTCAGCAGCCTGTTAACTTACCTTAATAACGTCCCACATCCCAATTTTGCAAAACATGAACCTGTATAGCTAAGGTGAGACTTTGGCATCAAAAGGCAACATAATTATTTCTTCAGCGACTCGAAAGGTCATAACGCAACATAACATATTGAATTCCAATACAAATGAAGATACACTCAAATGTTAATGGTTTAACAGGAAGTTGTTTACTCAAATGATTTTCCACTGAGAACAATAATTTCCTTTAGTGTGCTCTGGCTGCTTGGCAAATCCTTTCTGTAAATATGATAATACACTGTCCCCTGTAAAATAGCTTTTTTTAAATTTCACCTTAACTGTTATTGTTTTTTTTTAACCACTAAGGGTTTTCCATGTATTTTTGAAAAATCTCTATTTCTTTAGTGAGCCCCACATTGGACCTAGACGTGATGATATATGAACTAGAAGTAATATTACAAACAAAAAAAACCAGTATGCCCAGAGCCCTGGGTTATATCATTAATACATGGCCTGAGTTGGCATTTATGAGTACATGCATAATCAATAAAGGTGAAATCATTCAAGTATTTCGAGTTTGAAGCCTGTGTCAAAGGTACAGGCTTGAATTGCAAATTCAGAAGCACAGTGTCAATCTTTTCCTGGTCAACCGAGACATTTTTCTGCCTCATTTGAAAGTAATTTTTTTCTAACATGTATACGTTGAACACAAAAACCTGAACAGCTCTTAGACAAGTCTGAAACATGGGTTCGATGCTCAGTTTTGATGTTTTACAAGCATATCAAATGCACTGCAGTGCTACAGTGAAGTTCCCCTTCACAACATTGTATGTGTTCAAGTAGCTTGTTTCAGTATTTTTTCGCTTGCTGTACTTCTACAATCTGTCCAACAGACTGTGCTCTCACCCTGTTCCATGATCCAGAGTTGCCATTGAGACACAGCTTTGTGTCTGTTTTTGTGGTTTGAGAAAAAAAAAAGAAAAGCAGAGCAGGAAGGAACTTCTGACGTCTGTCGCCTGTTTTTTTTTTTTTTTCATTTTTTTAAAAACTTATTCTAAATTCAATGAAAGGTGTACACAGAATGACAAGCAGACTGTTGTTTCTTTTTTTCTCCCCTGAACGCAGCAAACTCACAGTAGTATATCAACCATGGTGGCAGACGACAGGAAGTTTGTTTTTTATGTTACAATAAAAAATTCAGTTGTAGCCTAGCTTAGTTCAGTATTCATATTAATCGCATGGGACTTGAAACAAATGATTATAATTGTTACACTTTTTTAAGTTTAGTAGTTCACTGTATATTCTTAGTTACAGCTGCATTCTCATGGCTGGTAGCTTCAAATCCTTTGAATCTCTCTCTCCTTCCTTTAAGCTAATTAAAAATTAAAATTGAGTGAGCTACAGCATAATAACAAAAGTTCAAGTATCAGCTTTCTGGTCCACTGCAGTTTATTAACGCATTCAGTCTCTCTGGCCCTCTACGAGATTGTTAATCCAGCCCCGAGGAAATGATGAAATTGAGTCTGACACAAAGAGGCAAGTAGTTGCAAAGAAACGGGGAGGCTCACCTGTCCTTAAGCTTGTGGTTGCTGTTAGCACGGAGATGATAAAATCTTTATGCAAGCTTTTGTCTCCTGCATTGACTGTCAGTTTATAAACCCCTGCGTGAGCAACCGTCACCCGCCAGAGCTCCAGAGATTCATTCTCTGTCACCATTTTATTGTCCTAGGGCAAAAAAGATCATGTCAGACAAATATACCTTTGAAAACAAAGATGTTTTTAAACGTGTGTTCTTTGACTGAAATGAAAGCAACTGGAATGTCAGGTGTCATCTGCATGATGGCTTTTGAAGTGATTCATTTGTTGATTTCTTATTTTCTGTTTCCTTTACCTTGGTCCACTTGTACTGTGTGTTAGGGAACGCTGTGCAACGAATTGTTGCATTTTCTCCATCATGAACCTCAACGGTCTCGGCTGCATCGCACACAATCTTAATGTCAACTGAGGAGTAAATGTGAGATTAGTACGAATTAGCATGATAGCTGTAACATTCTCCAACAAGAGTTGCTTCAAATTCAATACGCACACAGACATATTGTATGATCATAATCTCCTTTCAGTTCACTTGGTGGTAGAGAAAAAGGTGCATTATTTCTGTGTCACTTGGCAGATGAAAAAAAAAAATTATAGAAAACTAAAAGTAAGTGTCTTTAAGTAAATACAGTTGCAATTATTTTGTGGATTTGCATAGTACAAAACCGTTGAAATTAATAGTAACAGCACACTGATGCAATCAGGAGTAACATGAAATATTTGCAATGGACAACAACATGGGGAAATGCTTTACATTTCCATCCAAATACTAAATCCTGTCTTGATTGCCTTCTGGTTGATGTATTCAGTTATGGATGTGTGGATGACTTCCTCTTACCTTTGACTGTAACATTTGTTTCATTCTTTATGGAGCCAAAAGGAAAACTTGTAATCTCACAACTATAGATTCCACTGTCCCATTTCTCCGCCTCAGGAATGTGTAGGTAGGAGCCTATCAACGTGTTTTCAACAGTTTTCACATTCTGGATAGTCACATTAGGCCAGAACATATGTTGCCCATGATCTGGGCTGGTCACAGCCAGCTTTGTCACTCCATTTTTTCTCCATTCCATACTGACAATCTTAGTACCATTAGGATCTTTCACAAGGCAAGGTAAGGTGATGTTGTCGCCTGCAACAACTTCCAGTGTTTCTAAATGGATCAACTCAACATCCCGGAGCCCTGTCAGATGGGTCAGATAGTAAGAAAACAAGAAAAGTAAGAAGACAAAATCACCTGCTCTTTAAAGTTGATAGTACAGACTGATGTCTGAGGTGCACACAGATAAAATCATAGCATTTTACTTAAACAGTTTGCTAAACTTGTACACTTTTTAAACCAGTGTTAAATGTCCCATCTCTGCTGGTATATCATATGCACAACAGAACATCTGAATGTCCAGGATTACCTTGGATAATAGAGGCAAGGAGCAGAAGACAGGAAACTATCCCCAGTGCATTTCCAGCCATGTTTGAGCTCCCCAAACTGATTAGAGTCAATCAAGCTGAATCCATGGAGGGATTTATTTCGCAAATGCAGAAACAGTTCACTGTCAACTGAGGTTAAAGAGTGGAACTGAGACTGTAAGACAGTGAACAGGGTGACCTATCTTTACAGGAAGTCAAGTAGAGACATTGTGAGTCACATGTGATGTGCTAAAGCATTGTGGTAAGACTTATCATGCACAGCAACAGAAGGAAATCTTTGCTGTGCTTTGCACTCATTATGAAACCAAATGCAAAGCAAAAACTCAAAATGAGTCAATGATGACACTAAACGAATACAAAACAGATAGAATAATTAATGTTCTTTTTATACAAAAAATTCTCAAACATTTACAGGTTCAGCAATGTTCCCCTGAGTAGAAGTACAATGCTTTTTAGACCCATCTATTCTCCTATCTTTGACTCTTGATGTTGTCAGTGTTGATTTGACTACATTTGACAACCATTTCTGTGGAAACTAGAGAACTTTATCAGTTGAATGCAAACATGAGGTTCATCTTTATTATTATTTCTTTTACATAACTGATCTTGCTTTTACTCAAATTCATGAAGTCATTTTTCTATGACAGAACGGCCTCAAACACTAACAAAAGCAGATTCTCAAGGGCAACAAAGACTTATTGAGCAAACACACATCTAAATGGCAGACTCAACAGACAATAAAACAGTGAGAGCTTATTTTCCTTCTCATTTCTTTGTCTCTTTTTTGCAGTGTTTTCCACTAAACAAAAGAGGGACTTTGTATGATAGCATGTAGTAAAAGACAAATTGTATGACTAAAATGCTTAAAAAACCCATGGCTTGATATTCTTTAGCCTTTAGTTTGTTTTCTGTGCTTGTTCATGGTACTTAACTATAAAGTGGGCCACACTTGTGCTGGGACAAGGCATCACAGAAATAAAGGACATTTAAAGCAAAACTGACTTAGCTTCAAAATAAGGTCTTCCTAAGGGCTATACAACAATATACCTGTCAAGCATTATGTCACAAAATAGATTTCTAATGCTGAAGTTAATTCTTTATAATATACTGAATTATTTTTTTAAACTTTGAGCTTCAAATAATAATCCATACACAGATCAGAAGAGTATACTCAGATTGTTGTATAAATTATCTCAACAAAGTCAAATCAAGTTTATCGGTTTTAGTGCCATCTTGTGGTGAACTTGAAGATAGCAACCAAGTGAATATCCTGTGTCTCCCCCCTTTTTCCAAACGTGTAGAAAGAAACTATGGTGCCTGTAAAATATGTGAAAAGCCCTCACTACAGTATTCGTAACTTAACAGCAGTGCATAGAAACACATGTGTACAGTATTTGATGTTTTCTTGATTCTCTACAGTGCAACTACATACACAACTGCTGGCGTTAAAGTTTGACCTGGCCATTTAATTGGACCGTCGTCCTTGTTCCAGGACACATGCATGGGAGGAGAATTAACCTATTGCTCAAACGTTCAAGCCATTCTACGACTTTGAAGTCTGTCTGCGATAGATGCTTTATGTATGTGTAGCCAAAATCGCTGCACAGATGTTTTACTTTAATTTACTTGAATGGAGATTTTATCAAGATGACACTACACTTATGAAGTCATGATTTTATTAAAGCAGAAAGTCTGGAAATAGTTTCAACATTTCCGAGTTGGCACATAATCATGATGGACTAAATACTGACACGTTTAGCCATCTGACAAAAGACACAGAATGTGAATGAGAGCTACTTTATTGGTAGTTTGGCTTTCTTAACATGCATGTAGACTTTAAAGTTTTTATTAAAAAGGTACATGTGTGATTCAGCTCCCAGCCGCATTATCTGGGTGTTTTTGGCCGGCTTTTTGAGAACTTTGATGTTATGTGATTTCGAATGGGCTAACGTGTGTAAAATGCATTTTAAACGTTTGCACGTTTGTCAGTCTTACACAATAATTCAATTTTTTTCTAGAATTATTCATGTTTATTCATATTCATGTCAGTGTTTTTAGAAATAAACATAGCATTTTTTAAATGTCATTTAACTAAGCTGAGAAAACGCTATATCAGTTATTAGCATCACAAAATACTGCTATCAAAACCGCAAGCCCATCTCTTATACTTTTGATTTCTTTTTCACATAATAAGAGCGCTCACCTTCATTCATTATAAATAGTCTCTGCTGACCCTGCACTGCATATAGATGATTGATCATTTTGCAGTCATATTCTGCATCTGACCTTTATCACTTACTGTTTCTAGGGCACATAGGAGGGACTCCCATTCATTAGATTTCTATCAGCATTCTGCCAGTGTTCCATCAAAGTGTACGGAGACCTTGCTGCTTTGCTCTACTTGATAAGGGCATCATCCGTTCCCTAGAGAATCGGGGCAATCTCAGGGATTTTGAACAGGATTTAATATCACTGTGATTGCTTCATTCAGTGGTCAAAAAAAAAAAGACCAAAAATGAAAGAAAAAAAACTCAAAAGCATTTTACCGGTTAACATTATTACAGCTTTTAATCACCATCTAATGTACTTTACAAGAAAAGTTAACGGGGGATTATTCTCTCAAATGACGTAGAAAATCGCTGGTCTTCATAGGCTCTGTTCTTTGCCTTCTTTGATGTGCTGTAAGGGATAGAGAATGCTGTAACATGCTGGTTCACCATGGCCCTCCTGCCCGCATGGAAGTAATAGTTCCTCACAGAGGTCCCGCCTGCTCTGGAAGTCTCAAGAGGCTCTTGAATAACCCATGTGACCTCTAGCAAATTACACTTCGTGTAGTATACTGCATCAGTGCACTAATGGTCAAATCTGCGTGGAAACATTTGTGGGGATGTGTGTGTGTGAGATGTGTATGTTTGTTTATTTACTGACCTTAAGGGAGTTCGCAAGAACATTCACGCGTTGGGCATGGCTCTTTCAGACACATTTGCAACTCTATAATGCGGTGAGGAGAATGATATCTCTGAATGTTTGAGTTTTAGAAAAGATGTATGATTAAAATCTGGGCATGTTGAACAGATTGCCTGACTACAAGCCAGTTAGAGCGACATCATCAGGCTTCTGCATCTAAGTCTAACTTACTCGGTGTACACATTCTGGTGAGAGATGATTAACATTTGTCTGTTTTTAAACATCGCATCAAGAGTATTGATTGTGATGCAGAAAAGAGCAGGTTCTTAAACAATGACCAAGGATATCACAACTGAACTAATTTTGACCCTGAGATATACAATGTATGATCTATGAATATATTCAAATATCTTAGACAACAAAAGGAGAGAAACTACTCATCAATATTGTACTACACAGCTTTAGTATTACAGGGCCTTATGTTAATTTTTTATAAGAATTTATATAAAACTTATCTCTGGTCTGTGGGTCCAGATTTTTGTGTCATTTTCCCCTTTTCCCTCGTGTGTGTCTCCCACTGCTCCATGTCTGGTGAGTTCCCAGTGATAAGTGGTGTGGGTGTGGCTGCTCTGGGCTTCTGCAGGCTCTTCTGGCACAGCTGTCTCCTATCAAGGTTCATCACCTGACTGCTTAACTACCGGGGGACTCACCTCCATTCAGCTCCAGATAGTCGGCCAAACTTGTTCATTGTTGCGGTATCTCTTGCTTATGTTAAGCTGACTCAGTCTGTCCTTGTCTCCCTTGAATAACTCATTCCTGTGAACCTGGCTGTCGTGAACTCTGCAGTACAAAAAGTCTGAGAAGTCCAGTCCAGGACCCAAGCCTTCTTCACTCATAGAATTCTGCACTTGGAAAAACTAAGAAACTCACCCCTTCAGAAATCATTCCTGGAGGAGAAACCATCACTGCCCCAGTCATCATGTCAGGAAAATCCAGGGAGAGCCTGATCATCTAAAATTCCAAAGATAATGACTTATCCTATGAATTGGACACTGCTCTGTCACTCCAGAGCCCAATTAACCTGATGAGATGCACCCTCTGAGGCCTGGAAATACTTTTGAGAGATAGTTACCTCAGTATTGTAAATACACCTTTTTAAACTACTTGCTTTGAGTCTGTCCAATGTGTACCCTACCTCCTGCCTGACGGCAGTTGGGATGGGCTTTATACCCATCCCATATGTTTTTACATATATGCTGGGGACCTTTAAAAGGCCCAGAAGTGGATTGAATACTTCACGTTGTCTGCTATTCGCCCTCCAAGCACAACTCCTGGGAAACACACTGCTGTGAAAATACATTTTACTTTTATATTTTAAAAAACAAAAGTACTTTTTTTTTTTTCTTTTTAACAAAAACTGGGCTCTTTTACTTAAGTTATTCCATAATTTATCAAAGCAAAACTATGTTGCATCAAGTCTTACTACTTCATTTAACAGTCACTGAAACGAACTGGAGAAAAAAGTAACATAAATTATTGTAACAGATAAAAGAGGCAGCCTCTTGGATTATGGATTGTCCCTTGTTTCCTGAGCGCGGACTGGTGAGTGTAAATGTTTCATTTCAAATAATTAATTTACAGTGTTTAGATTCTATTTGTGGCGGCAGCTGATGGAGGGTGGTGGTGACCATGTGCATGCATATGATAGGAGGCAGACCGATGCCTTTATTGTATATAAGGTTCGCCACGACAAATGTTTTGATTAACCACATACTTTGTGACAAATTGATTGCAGAAATACATTCTGCTGCCTAAATCTAATTCCACCAACAGACTCCAACTCAACTATCTTGGACTGCAGCTGGCGACAGTAGTCCTTGTTCTGCTCTGCCACCTCTGTCAATTTGATGACACACATATAGTGCCCTCCATAATGTTTGGGACGAAGTCTCAAAGTTTCCCCTCTGGTCCTCAGTGTAAAATTATTAAATCTAACAATTCAGATGTGATTAAAAGTGCACATTCCAGACTTTAATTCAAAGTGATTTTGCTTGGCCCTTTAGGTTTTTTTTGGGCTCATGGCATGATCAATTTGATATAAACTAGGTGACAAGCTTGACCATTCAAGACTCGTTTGGGATCATTATCTTGTTGCAGGATGAAACACCATCCAGTGAGTTTGGGGGCATTTACTGGAACTTGAGCAAAAAAAGTGTTTCTGTACACCTCAGAATTCATTGTGCAATGGCCATCCGCAATTACATCATAAATGAAGATAAGTGTGCCAGAACCTATGGCAGCCATACATGCCCAATCCATAGCTGGCATGCTTTGGATCTTGGCCAGTTCCTTTTTCTCTCCACTCTTTCTTCTTGCCATCACTCTGATACAGATTAATATTGGTCCCATCTGTTCACAACACCCTTTTCAGAATTCTGCAGGCTCCTTCATTACATTTCTGCAAACTGTAATCTGGCCACCCAGTTTTTGTGACAAGCTAGTGTTTTGCATCTTGCAGTGCAGCCTCTGTATATCTATTCATCAAGTCTTCTGCAGATCGTAGTCTCTGACAAAGACACAGCTGCCTCCTGAAGACTGTCTCTGATCTGATGGACAGGAGTTTCAGGCAACAAGAATAGAACTGTCTGCAGATGCCTCGTTGGCAGAGGAGCTTCACAACTTCTTTGCTCGCATTGAGTCACACAGGCTGATACAGAAATCCTGACTCTACCGGACCCAGTTGCTCTCACACTCACTCTACAAGAACACCACGTGAGGTGCACTCTCAGGTTAGTGAACCCGAGGAAAGTTGTTGGTCTGGATAAAGTACCCGGAAAGGTACTTAAAGCATGTAAACCAGCTCTCTGGGATCCTTACCAGGATCTTCAACCTTTCCCTGGTCTATATATTCAACCTTTCTGAAGTCCTACATCATCACTCCAGCTCCAAGAAAGCCAACCATCAGCTCCCTCAATGATTAAAAAGAAGGCATGTGTTAGAGGGCGAAATAAAAACAAACCCATTCAGAGACAATTTCTTGGGGCTTTTGTTACTGCTCCTATTTTGGGAAAAGGCAGTGACCTTTTTTTGAAATTCCTACATTTACAGTGATTGTTTTCACCTCTCTCACCCTCCCTGAATGGTTCCTTTTATGTGCAACTGCAATTTTTGTCATTATCCTCTGTCTGTTAAAAAAAAGTTCACCGCTTCCTTTCAAGGACAAATAATAGAGACGGATGAAAAGTGCTGCAATGACAGAGCAACCTTAAATACTGAACATTAAACTTTCAGAAAGTATGAAATTGTAGAGACCTTCAGGAGTGGAAGTAGGGTTGAGAAAGGACGGGGGAGACAAACAGAAAGGAGAGAACCATTGTGCTGAATAAAAACTGAGTTTTATAACTTGTCAGGGTGGAATAAATGGTGCACACTGTTGAATAGTGCATGGGGGTGTGAGGAAAGCAATAACAGAGATGTAACAATTTATTCATTACCTATTTACTCACCCACAAACATGACTCAATGAGTAGCACTACCAGCAAAAAAACCACTCAGACATCTAAACCAATCACAAGTAATGAGAGAACATAATTACTTTACTTAAGGTTGCATTTTTTACTTGAAATATATGAATTAGTCAGCTTCAAAATATCCAGTGGAACAAAATTGTAGTCACTGATGTAATTCTGATGAGCAATCTTTTTTTTTTCTGTGAATGTGAGTATGTTAAACATGTTTGACAAAATGTTTTTTGTGTTTTTATGAACCACGGAACAGATTGTAAGGTGCTGTTGATTGTTCATTGACATACAAGGTTGCAGTTAACTTTTGATGTATTCATGGTTTGAAAAATACTACAGCACAAGACATTAGAGTAGAGTGGCATTAGAGGAAATACATGGTTTTTGGACATAATCTTTGCACTGTAAGCATGGACAAGGCATTATTGTCAGTTTGACCTGTGTTTAGTTTATTGCTGTGATAGATATCAAAAGTGTCACAGAAACAAACGTGTTACGGCTACTGTTCTATTATTAGAATAATTTCCTATTTTCAAAATCCAAAGTTTTTTTTTTTTTTTTTTTGCAGGATGTTTCCAGTCCTGTGCCTCCTTACAAAAGAAAAAAAGCTTCAATACCAATATGACACCCTTAGACTGAATCTTATTAACTGAAGTCATGCATGCTGAAGAAAAAAGAAAGAAAAAAGATAGAACCAGAACAAACTTTAGACATTCCAACAGGAGTTGAATCCCTTTTATGGTTTTGAGCAGAGCAGACTGAACAAAATACAGAGAGAGAATCACGCATTCTGTACAAGCGAGTACTACAAAGCAGCAGCAAAACAACTCCTGTTATTCCACCTGAAACTTTGAAAAGCAGTTTTATGCGATTATACAAGCAAACTGAAGACTGTAACTGAGAAAAAGATAAGGGTTTAATTAGGTAGAAAACATCAGTCTAGCTCAAATTTACTTGGTTTCTTGGTGGGTACTTTAATTGTTTTTACAATAGCTCCCTCGTTTCCCAATAGCAGAAAGCTCATAATAAAGCTAAACTTAGAAATGCACTGCTGTCTCAGAGCAAATCAATCTTCTTTAAAAGCCATCAAAATGCCAATTGAGAGCTGATAATCCCCAATTATCCCCTGGATATGAGTAAAATATCTCTATCAAACATAGCTCAGAGGGTGACTAAAAGTGAATGCGACAGGAATTCAGAATCATTGTGACAGCATAGATGTTTAGATCTTTTGCTGCTGTGCACAACAAAAGAAATGGCATCCCTCCACTTTCTTTCAGTGGTGAGAAAAAGGTTATTTGTGTATATCTAACATTTTTTTAGCTCATAAAACCACTGAAACAAGAGGTACACGTTGAATTCCCTCTCTATGACAGGAATAACCATTTTGTTTATCCTAATTCTCTTTGTTTCCATTTAAACCCTCCAGTGGGTGTGCTTCTCTTTTAACTGTCTCATGCTAACGCCGATCACTCGTACAGCACAAAGAGATTTAGTAAAATTGTTGGGTTGTACTTTTACTTGGTTATTATTGTAGTTTGTCTTGCAGTCCCACAACACTCTGGCACATAATGAGCCATGTACTCATTGTGATGTGAAAGTGCCTTAAAGAAAACATAAAGTAGGTTACTGTAATGTCTTCATTTCTGCTTTAAAACAGATTCTTTACTCTGATGTCTCAGGGCTTTTTGCTGCGCTCCTGGGAATCTGATTTAGTGCACTGAGGAAGAGCAAACCCAACAGATGAGATCCTCAGGCTCCAACTGTTAGCTTATTCCTAGAATGGTATTCAAAGCTTCATCTCATGCGCAATCCTCGGCTTCAGTGTCTACTTGATGGGGGTTGAAAGGACCTGTATAAGCAACATTAGCCAACAGATTGAAGATTGTTATGACAAATATAATACATGCACATCACTGTGGCTCTATCACAGGATGAGTATAGCTACTAGACAAACAATAAATATAATTGAGTAGGCTTAAAGAAAAAAGGAAGAAATTAGCTACCGAGAAGACATTTTAGTCAATGAGGTGGCCCTTTATGTTTGTGACTCTTTGCTTCGTTTTTTTTTATGAGAAATGTATGCAATGGCTTAAAGCAATCTCTTCTAATCCAACATCTAAAGTCGGAACAATTGGTATAAAACTGAGAAAGTTTATAATAAAGTGAGGACCGAGGCGAGGAAATCTTACTCCTTCTCTATGTGCACTACGTGTTTAAGCTTTTACATATGCAGTTTGGAAAAATGTAGCTACAGAGGGAAATCAAACAGGATAATAACACCAAAATTAGCACTCTGTGTGGATGATATGATAATTCATTGCAAGTCACCTGGGGATTCACTTTTTAGATTAATGAAAACAATTAAGGAGTATGGAAAAGAGTAAAAATTAAGTCAAAACATATGTGAATGATTGATAACAGGACAATAATAATGTGCTTGGGAAGAACTTTTATTCTTATTGTAGAATTTAACATTTCTTTATTCAACACTTTTAACATTTAAAGTATTATGTCAGCAGAAGAAATAAGGAATTATCTTCATGCAGCCTCACAATAATGAATTGGATGAATCAGAAAATGGATTCAAAATGGACTGATATGGAAAGTTTGGATGTTACCGTTTACCAAGTACAAAGCATGAAAAAAAAAAAAGAAATCACTCATGTCAGAGTCAATCAACTGACATACGATACTGGATATTAAAAATGTATGCAAAAATATGAAAAAAAGATGGTAAATACATATACACGGTAAATATACTGTATACACTTGAAGGAAATGGCATTTGAGAGAAAATAGAAAAACGGTTTGAAGGAAAACCTTCAAATAGTTATCAAGTAGCACAAACTCAACTCTAGAGAATAGGGTAAGGGAGAAATGTTAAAAAGAATAGGATATTAATATTTCAGTGGAAGGTTATAAACTCTCTTTGTGACAATTGTTTGACAACTCCATCAAAATCCAAAAGTTTGCATGGAAGATGAGCATGGGATATTTTTGCAGTAGTATGGGAAACATTCTCCTATAGGGTCAAGTTGCTGGAGAGAAAGTGTAGAGAAAGCAAACCATACACACATTTATTTCATGTGCCCTCTTTTAGCACCCTTTTAGAATGACATACAGAAAACAATCATACATACATTTGATCTGAATTTGCCCATGAAATTCGAACGTTTACCATCTATTGACCTTTTAGATAAGGTAAAGGTGTCCGATAGATAACTATTTAACTTAATGATAATCACGGTTTAGATGTGATGTGACATGGGAGAGTCAAACAAAATCTGTGCATATACACAGCTTTGTAGGCTGATGCAGCTCCCATTGTTCATGTTAACCAAATTTATTGTGTAATTATGTGACAATGATCCCAGGAACTTAATTTCCCGCAGCAGGAGGCTTCTGTTTTTAATAAAAAGATCTGCTCCTGCCTACTCACCCGAGAGCTGAGAAAGGGTGGTACATTTTCGACGTGCTAAAGACTCATTTATTGCTCTCAAGAGTAAGATGAGATACAACTCAATTACACAAGGCTGAATATTGGGTGTAGCTACCGGACTCATTGAATTTATATTAAGTGATCAGAATGCACACAACAATCATCATTAACTTTAAAACCGCTGACATGTGAAGTGAGCCACATAAATTAACTTGTCATACAGTACTCCCTTTTTTTATCTGGGAAAATCGTGTGATCTGACATTTATTTGTTATGAATGTTCCCTTGATATGTATAACCTACCTAAACATCAGTCCTTTCAGACTTCCAATTTGTGGTGGGAGATTTGCACCATAACAATAGATATGCGTCTGAGCTGACAGGGGAAGAGGTCTCAGGTATGCATGCCACCACGACATATGATACTCTAAGATACATACAGGATTGTCTTTCCCAGAATTTGTGGCTTGGCACATATACAGTACCTTTAACAAGTCTGATCCATGGCGGCTCCACCTTACAACCCTCAGGACCCAAATAATTTGCTTACTGGTGTCCTGGTTACATAATATCAGGCATACATCACTGTAACCATACTTTACCATAATAATGGGAAATGTGCCAGGTTGAAATAAACTGGATTTCTGCTTTGAGAACTTTGAATGGTTCTGGAATGTTAATGCAAAAAAACAAACAAAGTATATAATGTTTATGTAATAGCTGGTCTGTCTGTTAGGTAAGGCAGGTTTGTACTTGATTAGCATCAAACACCACTTGGATTTCATGTGTTATGCTATCAACAATGAAAACTGTTTTTAATAATCTTTTAAACTGACTATATCATGTTCAAAGTTAATTAGATAAATCTAATTTTTTTAAGCAGGTTACATAATTTAGTGTAACACATTTAGTTTATACAGTCCATGTAGTATTATGCTGTTTTATAGAGTAAAGAACAAAAAAAAATAAGAGCAAGACATAACTTCTTGGAAGCATCTTGAACCAGCAAATCAAGTTAAGGAAACAAGTTAATAATATTGGGGTACTGGGAATCTTCATGTATTCAAACAGGAACCCACTAATTTGTGAGTCCATAACATTTGAGAACATTACATTGACCTACATTGATTTCCTGGATACGTGCTCCACACTGAAGCATGAAACACCTTCCCTAAACCTTCCCTTAAAACAAGTCATCACCTCAGACTTTTGTTGTGAACACTTGCTTTTTAATTCTTTTACTCTTTTTCTTCCTATTAAAAAGACATGTCCTCATAATGTCACTGTTCAGATAGATTTGGGTCCCCATAACACGAGTAATACTTGAACTGCTCATATTTACACAGACTGCTTTTATCTGACAGTTTTCACAGGGGCATTCAGCCTGTAATTCTACAGTGACATTTGAGATAGTTTAGGATTTTGACTACTTGTCTGGGGACCCTGCAAATGTGTACTGGTGGGTCAAGATTAGGAGAGGAAGGTGTATTTAATGCCCATTATTTACTGGAATCGTAACAAAGGAATTAAGTAAATATCTTTGTCCTTTTGTGTGCCTGCTTCTATGTGTTTTGAGGGCAGAGGAGGAGTACACAGCTCTCCAGCTTTTCCCTTCCATTGTAATCAAACCGTTGCAGCAGTGTTTGCACAACCATGTTGGCTCCCGACGTCTCCAATGTGTTATTGTCTTTTGATGTGCCCCAGTTGCTATTCAGTGTGTAGTGGCATTAACAGAGGCACGTGGTGTGATAACTGAGGAGCAGAGGGCAGCGGAGCCTTTTACCTAGAAAAAAACTAGAGTACTAAAAAACACTGTGGAGAAAACAGTTCTGAAATGTTATTTTTCTTTTGAAGACCCCATGAAATACAGAGATATACACAATGCTTTATTCTGCTAGGGAAAAACTATTATTATAGGGAACTTTAATGAAGTAAAAGAGCTGGGACTGGATAGTATATAATATCTAATATCACAACTAATTTTTCACTTCCGCGTAACGTTCAGTTAATACACCAAATGCTTGTCTCACTTCCTTGTGAATTTAGACAGTAACATCACTTAGAGTTATCTGAACTACTTGGTTAGGCTATTGGACAATAGTGACAGTATATCAAACATACATATACCGTATATATACCGTATATATATATATATATGTATATATATAATATATTCATATTCAATTTCTCACTGGGGGATTCTTACAACTCCTCCATCAACAAAATGCGTAAGTAAAGGGTAATTAAGAAAAAGGCCATACAAATGATTAACAAAAACATGTTGAAGAAAATCTTAAGATATTTAAACTCCTGCACTTCCCAGACCTAAATGGAGCACTCCACCTTTCTCCCTCACAGAATCCTGACAGACGAGGTTGGAAGTCATCTCCAAATCCCCAAAACACATGTAGACTGGATGGTCAAACTCCCATGACCCCCTTAATAACTGCGAGGGTGAAGATCTGGTCCGCTGTTTCAAAACCTGGGCAAAAACCACACTGCTCCTCCTGAGTCTGAGGTTCAGCAATTGGTTGGAGCCTCCTCTCTAACATCCTGGAATGAACTTTCCCATGATCCCCTTATAGTAGTCCCATCTCTCTTCTCAAAGATGGGAACCTCATCCCCGGTCTACCACTCCACATATGTTGTCCATGATCTCCATGTGACATTAAAGAGGCAGGTCACACTATTGTTGTTTTTGAGTAATTAAAGGAAACTTTTAAGAGTTTTATCAATTTTTTATGGTAGTGACAGAAAATGTAGTTAGAATTTCCAATCTATGATGAATTCAAATCAGTGTTTCAGCCCTTTTATATAATATATGCATGTATGTGTATCTGAGGTAATGATGAAACTAAAGCTTTGCTGTTGTTGGTATCTTGTGGTTATATATTCTATACTATACAGATATCCAGTGTTCAATGAAACACTTCCTTGAATATTCTGTCCCCCTTCCAAGGAAATAAATCCTAACAAAAACACCACTGTACAGTATACATAATGTTTAGAGGTCTCTGCACAGGACTATAAATCCTTTGTGTATTGTGTCACAAGTACATTAGCACACAGAACAGCAATCCCTCTTGTAAATATTGTGGTGTTTTAAACACACTGTCAGGTGTTTATTCTTATTCTTATTAGTGTTCGTCATAGTGATTTCTCTCAGGCCTCTGACCATGTTGCATTTTATCAATGTAAGGTATTTTACATGTAAAATATTTAGAGAAAATTGCTTAAATATTCTGCTTGATCAGTATCTATAATGCCACAGCAACCCCTCCACATTTTTTTTTACACCATGTATCCTAAGTTAGCAGCTATGTGACCACACACATCTCTTACTCTTATTTCATTTAGCTGCTTCTGTGACATAAGAATAAGAATATAAGTGTCATGCCTTTAAGAAAAATACAGCAAAATCACTGTTTAACTTTCTGGCCTTATTGAAGGTCAGTAGTATCTCCTTGTTGTATGGAAAAGTACAGAGTAAGCAGAGTGAGGTTTCTGTGGTACTTTTCAACTTACAGAGGTGAGCAGAGTTGCCAGCTGGGCAGCAATATGCAGAGTGGCATAAGGTGCTGTGGCCCTGGCGTGGTGTGGCGGAGTCACATTGAGACATGAGTCATTATCCTTGTGGCTAATTGCACTTCCTCTTCTGCAATGATCCCCTCCTATTAGTTGTCATGATTGTCTCCTCTTCAGTTGCCTATGACCGAGACGGCTACCCTGTACACTCGATGAAGCTATAATTTCAATATCCCCAAAGTAAGTAGAAGCTGTCTAAGGTCATCAATCAATATCCTGAACATTTAAAACATTTAAAGTAGATGATTGGTTTAAACAGGAAAATAATAGATGCCTTTGTTTGCCCCCACTTGCATTAAGAAGTGTCAGTATATGGCTAGAGGTATTACAAGATGGAACAGGCTACAGCCAGCTTGAGTGCTGGTGTCTTATACATGGACCTTTCTTATGTCATTTGAAAAATAGTTCAGATTTTGTTGATCATTTTTGTGAACTTTCTTATGTTATGAAACACTTCAATAGTTCTAGAAATCTCCAAATATTTAAATCCGGCTACTGTTTTACTTCCTGCGCCCTTGTGTAAGTGTTTACAAAGACGATCAATTACCGCTCACAGGCGGTTGATTAAAGGACAACAAACTCACAAAAAGCCCCTGTAAAGAGGGTAAGAAAAGTCCTTGTAGTGCATTGTCCTGGCTTCATTAGGGCCAAGATGACACTTCATGGGCCCTCATGCCTCGTGAGTCACTCTCTCTACGCATGCAGGACACTTTACTGATGAGCTGTATGCAGATATCTTTAAGTTATACAAATACAGTTGACTCAGTGCCAATCAGATAACCAATAAGGAAGGTTAAATTGCTCTCATGCCTTCAGATTCTAATTGCATGATTTTTTTCCAACTTGCTATTCTCCTATTACAGGTTGCTAATTACTTTTTAAGAAGGCACATGAGCGTCTCTGAGGGAGACACAAAGCAATGTGAAAATATGAAAAGAAAGAAACTTTTTTTTCTTTAAATTGAAAGAATGATGGTTAAGGAGTACAAAAATATGCCGTTAAAACGGTTAAAACCTTGACGTGATCCTAATTTGATATCTAATTAGATTCTAGGTGTCTTGGAAAGCTTTCAGAAATTTGAAGATTTAAAGTGGCACATGGCCTCTTTTACAAACTCAACTATAAAGCACATTCTTTAGCAATATAATTTGCTGCTCTTTCTTATTCAAAGATTACTTGGAGTATGACATACTAATGAACATAAGTACAAAATACACATAGCATATCCAAAGTGCTGTTGAATCTATAAGCTTATGTATACAGACTTTCAACATTTTGCAAAAACTCCAAGTTAAATTGGAGCGTTCCCTTCATCCTTGAAAAGACGGCAAAGACAGCAAATTGAGCGTCAAAGCAATTACACATTAGACGCCTCAGTATTGCTAAGCAGGATCTGTGTCTGACTCCTCTACCCACATCAAGCAATGCTTATGCAACTACCTCTGTTCTTGTTCAGGCAAAGGGCCAGTCAGTTTGCTTGTAATGCACAGCAGCAACAGTAGTTCCAGTATCCACACACTGAGAAAGAGCCTGGTCACGGTAAGTGCATCCTGACTTCCAGCTGGTTAGCTGGCTGCTCTATTTGAACTGTGGGGTCTATGCCAAGGCAACATATGGACAATAGGGCAATGTGATAAGCTATGAGAATGAAAGGACAATAAAGGGTGAGCTATGCTGTCTTTCCAATTTGTTGCATTCTCTATTCCACTGGAGTAGTTTTGCATTTTTGACAGCTTACGAAAAACAAATACCTTTTCTTTTGAATTTATATATATATTTTTTTTACACTTGTCTTCTTTTCTTTCAGAGATGACTGACAAAGCTTAATTTCCAACCACAGCTGACAAGATTTGTTGTAAATGCTGACACACTCTGTATGTCTCCACTGGGAAGTTAGACAACTGCTCTTCAACAATTATCTCCTCTTCTGGGAGTCTGAAACGAACATTTGCCATCACTCTGGCCTTTAAGTTCCCAAAAAATATTCTGGATTGGTTGCAGGTCTGGACTAGTTCACATTAAAGACTACTGCCTATTAACCCTTTCCTGACAGCTTTGGTGGTGTATGTCAGGTAGTTTGTGGGCAACAACATTGATTGCTGTGATTGGAGATAAAGGCTTTGCCACTGAATACAGGTAAATGGTATGAACAATTCTAGAATGTCAAATGTCTCTTTATTGTGTTGCCAGAGAAATATTCCAAAAGCAAACAAACACAAAATCGACCATACCTGCATATACCTTTGCATTTCCAAACGAGTACTTCTGAAATTGACCGGTAAAAATTCCAGCTTGAGCTTTTGTGACTTCTGGGTTACAACAGGACTTACACCAAAGTTGATCGCTGCCTTTCTACTGCTTAAGATTCCACCAGATGTGCTTTATTGTGTTTCAAAAGCAGCTCTCTGTTCCACTAAAAATACACAAAGATTGGTAAAGCCTGTAATATGTCACCCTGCCAGTTAAACCAAACAAAAGAGTGTATTTAATTCCCCTTTAATGCCCCGCTGTACTGTTCGGCAGAGAACATTTTTCTGAAACTATACTATGTCTCGGTCTCGGTCATCTCAGTTTAGGTACACAAAACGAAACGAAAAGAAAGTGTACTTTATGACATTTCTGTTTGACATTTTGTAACTTTTACCATAAAGCATCTCTCCAAACATTTGTAAAAAAAAAATTATGTTATTATTTTCTCAGTGCAGACATTAGTGTTGAAACAAAAATAAGTCTTTTTTTCCCCTATTCTAAACAAGTAACAATTTAAGACTTCTGATCAGAAAAACAGTGCACGGATCACATAAAACACTGTAGTGTCTGACACTTAACAAAGGTTCAGAAGGGTATCCGGTTCGTGTGTTCCGTGTGTCCAGACAGGAGATGAAGAATGGTACCCATGAACATCTGGAGAAACATCCCTTAGTACCCATGCGTAACTCTCTTAGTGAAGGATGTCCTGGACAGCCACACCAGGGATATATAGATATACATATATCTTTCAGCCTAACTATTGCGCTCACTCAGGCTCAACCCCATAGGGAAAGGTTTTACCCAATATAAGGGGAAAAGCACCCCCAGTGAGGGAGAGATGATACAGACTTTTTGGCTTCTGGGATCTCTCCAGATTTGATGCATCTGTCTGTAATTCTGATATGGACCTTGTGACCAATAAACTACCTCGGTGTTCGACCAAGTCTGTGTCAGCAGAGTTCTTCCTGAACACAACTATTCATCGGCTGATTGAAGGCGACCATCCCTTATACACCACAACACGTTTAAGTATAAAAACAATTCCAAATTAAGAAAACATGGAAGGTTCTGGTATGTGAGAAAAAGAGTATTTGCTTTAAATAGTTCATTTCTTTAGATTTTTGAATTGTACTGTTTTGTTTTGTAAAGATTGGATATAAAAACAACGAACATGAAGTACGAGCTAAGGACTGGTGCGCATCTGATTAAAGAAAAAAAAAAGGACCTTTGGAAATTACTATTGCACTGTAAAACATTGCAGCCTCGTTTAGTTATGTCCACTTTCTGCCTCCCTTTAACACAAAGAACGCAACTTTCCAAGTTTTAGAAAGTGAAACAGTTAAATGTCCATTTGCAGATTGCTCTTTCAAGTCCAGTGTACCGTCAACATTTACTGCTCATAGAAGTCGCTATCACAGGTTTTCCACCCTAAATAGTTTAAGACCAGAGCTTTTTGCACACCAAACACCAAACAAATGCAGTACAAGAAGAGGAATTTGTTTCTGATACTGAGGCATCACCTTGATTCAGTACCTGAGGCTGAACCCAATCTTAAAAATGGTGAGGCAATTAAATGTCAGTTGGCATCTTAATTTCTCCACATGCAAACAATTCTACATGTTTCTAATTCTGCACTACATGAAGTAATTGATGAGTTATTTGACATTGGAGACTTTGCTTATGAAAATATTAAGAAAATTGTAGAGAATTGTTTTCGAGGAAAATAATTGTGCAGCAGATGCCTCAGTTGTAACATCATTGTCTGATGAAATTCAGTCTTTGAACCCACTCGAATTTCTTTCAAGGGCAGGGTGTTTTGGGCACAGAGCGTAAAAGGCAGTCATTTTACAGAAAGAACTTTACATTTGCTGAACCGGTTGAGTATGTGCTAAATGCACAAGAAAAAAACATTCATTTGTGTATGTTCATATTTTAGATTTGTTAAGTAAGTTAAGTAAGTAAGAAGTTAAATCCTTCAAACATTACAGAGATTCAATGAACAGGAAGGTAATTATAGTTCATTTCAAGATGGTGAATACTTTAAAGAAAACAAACTTCTCTCTGACAAATTAAGCATAGCTCTTGGGTTATACATTGATGACTTTCAAATTTGTAACCCATTGGGAACTCCAAAAAAGAAGCACAAAGTTTGTGGTAAATATTGGGTGATACTCAATTTGCCCATAAGACTTAGATCAACATTGTCATCAATTTATCTAGCTGCATTGTGCAAAACTGTACATATAAAACAATATGGTTACAGCAAAGTTTTGGATCCTCCGATTAGAGATATTGAGCATTTAGAGGTAACGGGTGTATTTGTAAAAAGACTTGGGTCTTGCATCAAAGGTACTGTTGTATCTGTGTCAGCAAACAACTTGAGCGCATGCTCCCTTGCAGGATACCAACAGTCTTTCAAAGTTGAGAAATTTTGTAGATTTTGTTTGGCTGGCCTTAAAGATATTCAGCAGCATGATGTCAGAAGTGGATAATTTATTTTGAGAACACCCATACTGTTTGATGAAGCCATTAATGTACTAAACACAACTGATGCCTCATGTGTTGAGGGTTTGAAGAGAGTCTGTCCTTTAAGCAGACTTGCCTACTTTCATCCTGCTAAAGGGTTTCCACCTGATTTTCTCCATGATGTATTGGAAGGAATTGTACCTGTGGAACTATGCTTATGTATTTCAGATTTGATTGCTAAAAATTATTTCACATTGAATTACCTTTGTGATAGGATAGCATCATTTCCTTTTCAGTTTTCTGACAAAACTAACAGACCTCAGACGCTAGAAACAAACTTTTGGTGGCAACGGTCACGAGAACTGGGCCCTTCTGAGATTCCTCCCACTGTTGATTGGCCACCATGTTCCAGAGAGTGAAAAGACTTGGTCTGTGGTCCTTGAACTGAAAGACATTGTGGAACTGTTATCAAGCCCCTCCTTCACAACAGAAACCCTGTGCTCCCTTCAAGCCAAAATCTCTGACCACAGACAGTTTCTTTTAGAAGTATTTCCTGTTACAAAATTACATCCCAAACATCATTAAGATTTGAGGCCAAACATTAATTCGTTAAAAAAGTGTTTCACAACACTGGCAACTTCAAAAATATTCTGCACACTTTAGCCACAAGACATCAACTTATGTTGTCATATTATTGGGAGATGCCAACTGTTTTCAAGCCAAACATCGAGACGGGACGAGTATCAGCTGTGCCTGTGGCCATCTTAGAGGCTGCTATCAGAGAAGCTATATGGAATAAGTTTGAAGGTCTGGACTCTGTTTCACTCACCTTCATTGCTTACATAAAAGGGACAAAGTATTCTAAAGGAATGGTGCTCTCTGTTGGACAGACATGTGGACTGCCAGACTTTGGGAACGAGCTCTGCAATTTGACAGACTGAAAGTTCTGTTCACGTTTCCTGATCCGCTTTCTGACTCGACATTGGATACTGCAAGCCCTAGTTCCCAGAGTACTACAAGCCGTTGTCTGTCCAGCTGTAGTACTGCAAGTGCCAGTCCCCCCAGTAGTGGTGAGAACAGAATGGCCTGATCCATTTGTTATCCCATGATGTTGACTTTCAGCTGAGGGTAGCAAATTATGCTAATGCCAATGACGGAACTGTGATGGTCATCTCGAAGAGTGAAATACTGGACAGACTGGCTGATTGCATAACCAAAATCACTCCCTATCCAACTAAAAACAATGTAGAAAGTGTAGCCAAAGCTCTTGTTGTCAAGCATCCTTGCCTCAGGGAGCCAGGATCGGGTCAAGGATGGTATTGCTGGAAATCTAGCTTGGTATTCAAGATGGGCAATTACCGTCAGAGGATGATGGCAGCTTGATGCCCTGAAGTTGTTGTAAATAAAAGAAAAAGAGGAAAAGGAAAGAGCAAGCCAGTCAAAAAGTCAAAAAAGAGAGAGATACACTACTTGCCACAGCCACCTGAGGGACAAACTGTAGTTAAATCAGAGAAGGATCGTGAGACCATGCTTCTAGAGGTGCAGAAGAGGAATCCAGATTTACAAGTCTTGGAGGAACTGATGACTGCGATGTTCTCACAGTGAAGACGAGATAATTGGTGATGAAACGTTCATCTCTGCTGTCATGGACAGATGGCCTGCATTGTTCTGTGAGAGAGTAATTCTTGAGTATAACTACAGCATAGAAATCCTATAATTTGTTACTCGAGCGCTGATGTAGTCATAAAGCATGTTCTCTTTGTGTTTTTGTTCCTACAGCTCTATACTGCTCTTATTTTTCCCTCTCTCATGCCCTTTTCTCTGTTTTTTGTCTATCTGCTTCAGTTAATCACAGAGTTCCGCAGAATTGTTGCCAAAGACCTGCTGGAGTTGGTGCCCAGTCTTCTACTGTACAAAGCAGCTGCTGCATCGGGCAGGAGGTTGGTCCTGAGCAGCATTCTGAACTGTCTTAAAAAGGAGGTATGTACTCTGTAGAAAAATATTTCCTATCAAAGAGTACTAAGATGATAAGAGATTAGGATTCTATCTTGTGTATTGCATTGATTTATTTTTTTTTTAGGACACAAACCAAAACCAAAGAACAGCTGCCTTACTTGGTCTCCCGCAGTACCTTTCCTCCAACATCATCAGGATGTGTGATGTAAGACACTATATTCACACATTTTATAGTACACTCTTTAGATTTAGTTTTAAATGTGGCTAAGGCAACATTTGTCTTGTTCATAAGAGGTTTTACTACACCCAAAGCAAGCATAATTTTCCTCACAATGTTCTTTCATTTCAAATCCAATGTATATAACATTTCATTCTTAAAACACAATCATTATCATTGGTTGATATCACAGCCTTTCAGTCCTATTATTTTCTCACTCACTCACGAGACAGTAGCCTTTTATTTATTAGAATCGCCACAGTGTTTTAAACTTGGACATGTAAGTCAAGATGTGTATGTCTTTATGTCTTTATGTGATAATGGCAGGAATGGAAGTTGGATTACTGATTGGGCATGAAGGTCCTCTACAGGATGCATCTCCTTTGGATGTCTTTAATGTGGCTGTGGTAGCAGAGGAGAAGATCATCCTACATGACATCAGACATGTGCCCACTGCCTTTGCTATGCTACTTGGAGCCATCTACTGCCTTAATCTCGAGTACCCGCAAAATATGAGGTACCTTTAGGTTCCTTTAGAGGGTCATCATGAGCATTAAACCAGACCAATGTATGAGCTTATATATATATATTTATATATATAAAATAAATGTTGTATTTTTGGACAAATGGAAGAATTCTGTGTGTTCTATCATGTACCATAAAAGTTATAACAAATTTAAAATTTAAATCCTCTTAACTTCAAATGGGAAGTTGTACAAACATAGTAAGTTAGTTTAACTCAAAACTTAAAGTTACAATAATGCAAAAATGTGTGTTTGTTCAACTAGCTAAGGAAAGTTCTTGTAGCTCTGATGTTTAATATTTATTTGTTTTAACTTGCATTATTAAGTTGAAACAACAAGTAATTATCATATTTCTTATACTGATAATGTGCAAGGATTTTTTGTTTTAACTCAAACTATTAAGTTGAGACAGCAAGTGATAAAACGTTAAATCAACTTTGACAACTTATAAAACAAAGTAGTACAATCGACTTTTTAAACTTTAATTTCTGGGTTGAAACAACGATAAACCTCAAGTTGAGTTAACACGTGTTTTTAAGGCAGCAGGTGAACTTTCAAGTTTTGCCATTTCAAGAACTTTCAACTTTGCAAGTGACTGACTGAAGTTACCTGACTTGAAATGTTTTGCAGTGTGCCTTTGAGTTTAATTTACCCAGTATTCAATCAGTATTCAATTAATCTTGAGTTCAAATAAAGATTGGGCTTGATTCTTGAAACCATTATCATCTCAGACTTTTGCTTGTTTCCCATATATACTTCATGATACAAAGGCCCTTTTTATTTTCATACAATAACCTAGTTACCTTCCAGACTTGAACATTCTATAAAAACATCCCATTTTCCATTCCTGTAAAAGTGAATTGGATCTAGTAGATATGCCCTTGAAAAATATTTCACAAAACAAATTAGTTGCATATCCAAGCAAAATTTTGATATTTGACAGTTGATATATTGTGTAATTTCTCCCGTGTGACCTAACAGAGTCTCGTGCATCCAGAAATAAGACTCCCCCACCTTCTGTCAGCCTCTGCTGAGACTCTTTAAAGTTCAGTTTTGTTTTGGTTTTGTAATCCCTGGAAGCATCATGTGACAAGCCATTGCGTGACAGGAGCTTGCTGTTGCACTGCATTCCCAAGTGTACTCACTTTGTATGCTATTCTTACAAGGGCATGATCGAGCTGTCCCCCTCAATATAATATTGGGCTTCATGCAACTGAATAAGTCCTAATGAGCTGTGTAGCTGGGATGATTGTCGAGCTGTTTCTTTCAGAACTGTCTCTCTCTGTGTTCCTCTCTAACTTTCAGCGTGGCTGTTTTAAATTAGCTTTTGAACACTTCCCAAATTTGTTTACTCCTCTCACGTTTGACTGTACCTGCTTTCACCCGTTCCACAGAAATTCCTCTCCATTTCTTCCTTGTTTACATTAAAAACACATGTGCTGTATTACTTTCACCTGAGTTGACGTTCCTCTGACACTAAAGGAGATCAGATTCTGCCAGGAAACCAAGAAGCTCTGTCTCTTTAAACATGGCAACTGACAATTACTGCAGACAGTGCTTTGCAAGTATTTTCCATGGCACTCGGGACATCTCACATCTGCTACTGAGATAGAGAAAAGTACACATAATCATACTGCACTTTTGACAAGCTTGGAAATAACATCATATAAAGCTGATGGTGATGATCACCTACTTTAAGACATGGTCAACACCATGGCACACTTCATGCTCTGCATCTCCTCTTGACAACATTCGATCCGAGTATACAGTGTAAGGTGTGAGGACGCGTCACAGTATTCACACCTTGAACAGACACAAACTGTTAATGTTTGCACTTGATGGCAATGCATGTATCTGAAGGAGCTGAAAAAGAGGTCAACACGTCTGACATTCTTCTCTTTCTATCATCATGTTCGAACAATAAGGAGCCAAGAAGTAGAAAAACAAGAGACTCTGCAATGGGTGCTGTGAATTTGAACAATAATGTTCGCGCTGATTGCACAGATGTCAGCTGTCTTGTTAGAAAGAGGCTTGTTATGCCTAAAAATGTAAAAGCTGTTTATGGTATAAAACCTTTAGGAGCCCCTGCTCATTAGCATGTCTTAGTAGATGTACTGTGTCGGATGGTGAGGTTTGATGTCTTGCTTTGAGAACAGTCTCTTTGTCATACACAAACTAAACCTTTACCCAGCTTTAGAGGAAATGGTACTTTTCACCGAATCTGCCTTTGTCGATTCACCTCCTTCAGTTCTCCTCTTAAAATGACCTATTCGCTCACTCTGATGTTACATAATATTTTCCAATCAAAGTCTTTGAAAAGACCTCATTTGTAAGCTTTTGTCTGCCAAAATCTTACTGAACAGCATAACTTTCTGAAAGGCAGAGGTGAGGTAACAGCCAATGAATATTATACCACCGTGTAGTGACTGAAATATTAGAGGGCTAGACAGACACATAAACCAAGAGCTTCGATATGGTCCAGCACTTGCATCTCTCTTATTTTCTCAAAAACCCTTCTCTCTGCCTCCTCATCTTATTTGCCCAATGTCGTTACTCTTTATTCTCATTATTGCGAATGCAGCATGGCAGTTTACATTGGACTTGATCCACAAGCCATTCATTCTAATTAGCCCATACGGATCCATGGTGACACGGGTGTAACAAATGACTGAAACTAAAATAAGCTAAACAAAAATGGTCAGATCTTTGACACTTAGTGGTGGTATTTGACATTTTCTTTTTCCAGAAATGTGATCTTTGTGGTCCATTTGGTCTGTTTTGTATTCCCTATCATCTTTCTTTAAGGAAAAGTGGGTCTGGGCTCTTTTAGATTCAACGGTTGAATTGGAAACATCTTAAAAGGCAGAGTTTAGTCTTTGAGAGATGGACGGAATTCTAATCAAGACTCTTGATTATAGACCTTTTTTCAAATAACTGGGAGTCAGAGTGACAAAACCAGTCTGCTGATAAAGTTGCTTACATTAAATACTTAATGTTTCCCGTTTCCTGAGCATTGATGTGCCCTCTTGCTTTTCTTTCAGTAAATTTCTAAAAAAAAACACCTGCATGTTAATGAAAAGATCAGAACTGCTCACAGATGCCGGGGGATTGTAATTTATTATGCTATCAGATCTTTATTGACTGCTTACATCACAGCTGCGGAGGCAATGGATGAGTTTTTTTGTGCGTTTAGTGTCGGGGAAATAGGCGAGAAGATAACATAAACCATGACATGAAAAACAGACAGAATGGAAGGTTGCTTTTGTCCATGTGCTCCACTTAGTTTCAGTTTCAATCCTGAATTTAATGGAATATAACACTGATTTACAAGGAAGACAATATGACTATGCTACATGTGGCCAATATTATTCACAATTACAGGAAATGTACCTATAGAGGAGATTTCATTGATTTCACAGGAGGAAAAAAAACATCTGGCAACAATAATCCATAAATAGTGTGTAACCACAGCACAAGACAGAACATCTGTCTTATATCGGTAGTCCACAACACAGAAAATGACACAATTGTGTTTTGTTAAATGTCAATGAGTTCGGCAACTCAGGCCACTCTGGAGCTGTCTGTTTACCATTTACATTCCTCTAATTTTAGTTTTGATCATGTTGTAAAGGCAGCACAGAACTGTGATGACTGGTGTCAGTTCTGTCGACATGATATATGTAAGCTTTCGTGGCACAAACACACACCTGTGTTAATTCACCTCATACGCTGTACCTGTCATTCTGACACAGAATCGTAGTAATGAGCATTTTGCTTCCCCAGGACTTAAGGCTCACAAAAAAATTGAAAACACAAAATCGTACAGCAAGAACAAAAATAGAACAATTATTATCTATCAAACCACTTTCAAAAGATACAAATGAAGTGAAACAACTCATACTGATTGAAGTAGAAGACAGAAACAGTTCTCGGTTATTAGCAGAGTCTCTCACTTACTGAACACAGCCTACATCCGACATAAACAGGGAAAGATTTGTCAAACAAAAATGGCGTCACAACCTCTGGAATTACAATGAGTGAAAAAAAGGGACATGAAACAAGAACTATTTCTGTTGTTAGAAATTAGGTTAGCATTAATGTGAGGGAAGTAATGTGAGACTCGGTTACACAAAAGAGGAGCAATATCTATTTTTGTGTTAAGGATACTGGGTTTATTTAATTAATAACCAACTATGGGCAAGACTGAGTTAAATCTATACCAAAATTGAGAATTACATTACAAGAAATTATGGCCATACTGGTTTGTGTCTGCCTCCTTCACTGCATGTTTATGGAAGCTCAATTTTATCACACAGTTGTTCCGGAGTGAACTTTCCTTGTGGCTATTATGTGTCGGTCACAGACAGCTCCAGAGCTAATTCTGATTCATGCTGTCAGCAGTGCCCCTTATATTATGTACAGGATATAGGACACATCAAAGTGCACATGGAACAGAACCGGAGTAGGAGGTGTGAGTCATAAACATACATCTGTGCTTTACAAACACAATGAACATCAGACTTCATACTGACTGAAGTCCCATATTCACATCCTGGCTTTGCATGTTTCTTCTTCTATTTCGATCCATAGACTTGCTTTATTGCTTTGTATATTTCAAAGGTTGTAGTGTTGTATGTGTTTAAGGAGGTTGACAGATAAAAATGTTTTCTTGACTGTGCTATTCACAAAATATATTTACCAAATTCATTTCATTCATAAAAAACAACAACAACAAAAAAATCAGTTCATTGTCACATACATCTGCTACCACACAAACAAATCTTATTTGACTGTGATGTGATTCTTGAATGGGAGACAGAAGAAACGGAGTAAGACACAAGATCTCCAGAAATGGAACAATAAATAGAATGTCCTGAGCAACTTATCATCTTAAATCACTTTGTCCTTTTACGATAGAATGTTTCTGTGTTAACCTTGTTGGGGAGATTTCCTCCAATTTTTACAGGAGTCTAGGCCTTGTGAGCCATAATAGCATGATAGAATCATCTACATTTGGAAAGACTTATTTACAAGGGCACCATTACAATTGTGATATGCTTTGATAAAAAAAATACCCCTATTACCTGCCCCCAACCTTCTGGTCTTGGTCCATAGAAAACTAATCTTTTTGCAGTACAGCAGCTTAACCCATAGCTGCTTTTTTTTTTTTCTTGAACACATTTTAGAAAACCTGGGGGTTTTCTTGTAGAACCTGAAATGAGCCAATAAAAAAGTACCGGTCATATAAGGAGAAGTAATAACTGAGTCAGTTCAAACTGACTAATTTAGTCTAATACAACTAAAACCATCCTTTTTATTTTATGAGGCACATTCTGCAGTTTGGGAAGATGGATTTTGTTAAAAACTGATGGATACATACCAAATAATATACACTGTTAAAGATGAATCGCTGAGTCACTTTGCCTCAAAGCTTAATCTGGGATTAAGGTATGATGCCTGCTGCGAATTCAAGACAGCCGTGCATGAATTTCTGAGGCAATTCAAGGTTCCAAGACATTTTCTAACTATTGCCAGGAAGACTCGTGCGTAAAGGACACTTTGTATCTAAGAATGTAAGAAAGAAGTGGCAATCAGCCCTTTTCTTTTTAAATACTGTAGCGTGCTTTAGGTTAGAAATACCACAGTTATTCATTTTTTGGTGAAACATGAAACAGTGGTGAAAGTGTTTTCACCTCTGTTTGGTATGATCGGAGCTCTTCTGTTCTGTCTCTGATACACACACAGTAGATGACTCATGACCCTCTGACTCTGTCTTGTTGCACTTGTTTAGAGCAAGAAAAAGTTGCTCCTTTATCTTTCATGTATTTTCTGTTCAGTGCCAAATGAATACTCAAAAAGAAGTAGAATCGGCTACAATGAAAGCTTCCACCACCCCCTCAAGATACAGTTTACATGCAAATCTTCGCAGACATGTAGTGTAGCAGTATATGCAGTTAAAAGAGAGTCAAGATTAGTATCATTAGGTGAGTATCCAAGCGATTTGAACTATGGTCAAAGTATTCAACTCTGTTCTCTAGTTATGGAATTGACCCCTTGAGATACCCTTCAATCCTATTTAAGTCAAATGTTGTTTTGGTTTGCACAAAGTTTCTTGTGTCATGGCCAAAAATGTGAGGTCACAAGAATGTTGACCTTTGACCAACAAAATCCAGTCAAGTGAATCCAAATTTGAAGGTGTTACAGGACGACATTTGAGTACATGTATTCTCAAAACTGTTGTCTTTCTGTTCTTTCAAGACACAACATGCTTAAATTAATCTCTCCTAACAGAAAACCAATTATTACCTCTTTTAATAAGTGACTGGTGCATTATTTCAGGATAGAAATACAAAGGGAGGAATTTTTTTCAGAGATCAAAGCTGTCTTTACAACTGAATAACCAACATTTGCCAACATGAACTGGCCACCAAGCTGAGAGCACCTAAAAAATTACCGTTTGTCCTTCAGGGCAAGTAAGCCTTCACTGAATGAAAAAGCTACAACACAATGAATGCCTCCACAGGGAATATTAGCAGATACTTAAAATGCCTATTAATCTTATATAATATATAGATGTCCACACAAGCTCAGGGACAAATTCTGCAATGTAAAGCAGCTAGAGATTTACACCTAAATGCATTATGCTGTCCTTACTTATCCTTCAGCTGTAACTTCGGAGCGGAATAAATCTCCACTCGCTGCTGACACTCTCCGTATTGCTTCATTTGATGAGGAAATGTAAAAAACTGAATAAAATGAATTAAAATTGGGGTAGAAGATGTCGATAGCAATTTAAAAAATTCTGAAATATGTAGCACTGGAGTCAAATGACTGTTACAGTGCAATATAGTGTTTTGTTTGATTTGTTTTTATAGTTTTTCCTTGTTTGTCTGGATGGATTTGACATCACATTTTGCCTTACCTTTGAAGATACATTAAAGAAAATACTCTGCAAAGTAGTCTTCAAAGATTAAACAAACTATGCTCTGTCTAGTGTAAAACAGGACATTTTTTCATTGTCTCTCTGTCAGTGTATAAGAATGACAGGTCCAATTTTTAGCCCAGACAACAGTTTGGAGTAAACTTTTAATTTATTTATGTATTTTTATATCGTTTAGGCACCGGAGGACTTTTGTCTACTTCAGCATTTTGTTTGAGGTCAGATCTATCTTGAACAGATTTGCTCGAAATGTGTACATGGATGTTAAACAATGGAAAATATGACAATATACTTGACGAAATCGTGTTAAGAGAAACCAATTTTTGATGCCCGTTGTGCATATTTGAATGGCACAATTTACCCAATGTTTTTCTTTCCTATACAAACTGTGCAACTCTTGTATCACTAGCTGTTCCTGCACCATAAATAGATCCCGATAAAACTGTAACTGTGGTCTTCCTTAAACAATTAACTTTGTTGGCCTGAGGGAGGTTTAACTTTGTCAAGTCTCACATGGACCAAATGTTAACATTAGCCAGAGGAGACAGAGCAGATGATAATTAATGATTAAAGAACTTTCTGTTGCCTTTGAGTGAGCCCCAAGAGGACTGGCTCTTCTTTATCCTTACATTTAATTATTCACCCCAAAATACAATCACACACACACACACGTAATGATTTCTAGCCATAGTATTTTGGCATATATCTAAGGCAAGGGTAACAGGTTAGGTTTAGGGGTTGTAAGCCAAAGAATAGCAACAGTTCACCTAAGCAAACTAGTTATTGAAAAAAATAAACATTTATATTAGCTGGGTGAAACTGCATATTATTTCAAACTGTTGACATGCCACGTGAGATATGTGGCAATAATATCAGATGAAATCCCCACAGTGGCTGTTTTAACACCGGATAGTTTGATGTCATAGTAAGAAACGCATGATCAATACTGCTAACAGTGGCACTGTTTCATTTTATTGCATCAGACAGTAATGTTTGCAAACACTTGGCTCTGAAGTACACTTTTTGAGTATGTGTGCCAATTAAATGTCCAGAGAGTGGAGATACAATTGTCCCATCTCTCCTGCAGAGGTGTTTGTGAGGCAGGAGGAAGCGGCATTATTACCATAAAAAGTCAAAGTCAAGTGCCAGTTTACCACGGTGCCTCTGGAAAATTCAACACTAAACAGTGTTTGGAGAGTCTCTTTGTGAAAAACTGACTAAATAAAAAAAAATAACATTAAGAGAGAAACAATTTTTCTACGCCAATTGCACTAAAACTGGCACCACAATTAAAACAAAACCACACTTTAAAAATGTTAATTGTAAATGGACTGCATTTACATAATGCTTCTCTAGTCATGTTGACCACTTAAAGCGCATTTCACTACATGTCTAATTGACCCATTCATATATTCACATACACACACTCTTTAAATACATCATATATATGTATACAGTCCTGCATATGTAAGTCTATATGACAGTGTTTACAATTCCCAGACTGTTGCAAAAAATGAGATTCACTTAACAATATGACAACCATTTTGTCCTAACTGTGTCGGTTGCTGCAGATAAGGTAGTGTGCACGATTGACTTCATCACTGACCTACTTCATGAGTGTTTCAGAATCTTTTTCCTACATAGGGTACAATTTTCTATGTTTACTTTAGGCTATGTTCCTGGCATTGTGTCTCAGTTTTTCCTTTGTGTCATTTTAATACATTTTAATACATAGTGAAAGCACAGAAGTTTTTCAAGGTAATTCAAACCAATGTTATCGTTAGCTTTCTATTGTGGCTAGGGACACATGATTGCTATGTTCACAAACCTTTCTTGTGTTAAGAAAACACCTTTCCTTTTCTGAGCAAGCAATGTCATTTATGGTTACAGACTACTCGTGGCGCTAGCCACAGGCTGTAAATAGTCATGGAGTGGCAGAGAGCAGCAAATTGTAATGAATTTTGTATTATATGCGAGTCAGTGCTGGTAGCTCTAGCCGCTGTGACACTAAGAGCTCAGCATGGCACGTGCTGGAGTGGCTCATTATTTTAAAACACGTGCCTGCCCTGCAAAGTGTGCTTCCAGGGCTCTGCATATGCCAAAATAACCTAATTTTGAATGTACATTTTGCTGATATTTATTGACAGTTGCCGTACCTTAGAATGAAAGTTCAGTGACATTTCTCTGACTTTACTGTACGATAGGAAAAAAAAAATTGTTGAGCTGTCGGGGTTGCAGTTTGTTAGTCAGAGTAATAGAAAACTGAAAAAGAGACAGATGACAGCTGCTTACATGCACTACTCAGTAAATACAGTTACAAGGTGGGATAGTGACGTCCTGCTGCCACATCGAAATGAGCTGTTTATTCAGTAAGCTGAAAAATAACCCAAAACTAAATGACAGGTGTGCCTACCGGAATAAGATACTTTGCTTTGCAAAAGGTTCCTCCGGTGGTCATGTGAACAGGAACGCCTGGGAGCAACTCAGTGGAAAATGAAGCACAGTTCTGTTGATCAGATCAATGGTCAGTGTCAGTGGTAAGAACCCGGAAGGGGAAAGTACGACGTTGATTGCTTCTGGACAGATGGAGAATCAAAGGGTTAGTCATAACACAGCAGCCTATTCGCTGAACCTTACAATTAATGTCCATTCCCATGCTCAGTGGTGCTGCAGAGACAATGTGTGCACTGTTTGAAGCAAGTCGGTGACCAAAGGCGTAAAAGTTGGGTGATGAAGGTAATTATCAGGAGCTCTAAACGTGGGCTTTTAGGTTGCCTCAAGTTACCTTCGTTAAACTGCTTAAAGGAAAAAGTTGGGCATCAATCTTGTTGGAAGCCAGATTGGGTAAGCAAACAATTGTTGGATGATAAACTGAATTAAGAGAGAAATTTTGGGTGAGTTGTTTTTCAGCCAGACTGTACTGCAGAGCACATCAATTACAATCCCCATAAGCATTTTATCAACCTCCCCCTTAAATCCATCCTCACTCTTAATGACACCAGTACATACAATGCAATGTATCACCAGGACAAAAGTATGGGCTTGTTTTACCTTCATATGCAGAGAAGGAAAATATTCTCCTTTTACTTAACAAAAAAGAGGGGAGCAGTGCATTTTATTATTTCCCATTTTCCTGTCTACTCTGTTTCTTTTTTAAAAAAAACATAAACGGTCCTAGGTTATGTGTGAACAAGAGGGCACTGGCATCAATTATAAAGTTTTTTCTCTATACAGTTCGTGTGTGCACCCTCGTAAAAGAACTGGCCTTGATGTTTTTAAGGTCTGTTTGACATGCCCTTCACCAACCCCCTGCTAACACTGGCTTCAGGCACTTTTCTTTCCTTCCCCGTCACGTCCATCTTTGAGATAAATTAAAGTATTTTCTTTTAAAATTCCAATACTTGAATCAATACCCACAGAAAGTGTTGAAATAATCCATTCTTATACGTGTTTTGGATATTGCTGTAGCACTTTTGAACTTTTGCTCTACTAATTGAAAAGATTTGCCATCACTGGTGGAAAATTTGGCTTTCAGCCTAATGACAACATAGACAGGTCTTGAGCATTTTAATAGAATATAATTGTAATGGTAAATTGCCCTCTCAAAGAAACTAATAAAAAAAGATAACATGTGTACAAAGAGATTTAGAAACGTCTCAATGTCAAGATTAATCACAGCGCAGATGGGAGCAATTCTGAATTGATGCAGTGACACGTAAACAAGAGCAGTCTACACAAAATAAAAGTATACAGTCGTTAACTAGTGATTTTCAGGTCATAGGGATGGAATTAAATTGGACAGTTAGGGGAGAAAGAAGTGGTGAGGGAAGAAGTTGTTAGATTAAGTAGCTCTAGTGATGGGCTCGCGTTTATAATGGGTGATATGGCAAATGAGCACAGATCTCAGCGAGGAGAAAAAAAACAAACATGTACACGCATTAGATGTGTAAAATGATTTCGACACACATGGGATTTTATTAACTTACCAAAGGCAGAAATTTTAGATGTTCTGAAATACACCAAAAACTTCAATCATCTGTAATCATTTACAATCATTTGTAAGTAAAAAAAAAAAGAAGTGTTTCTTACTGCAAAATTGCATAGAATTTTGTATTTCAACATCTGCAATGTAAAATATTGGGAAAAGATCAGGGAGTCAGGAGAGATCTCAGTGTGTAAAGACAGAGGATGGAAACTACTGTTGGATGCGCATGACGAAAAGAACTGCATGAGAAACTGTAATGCTACCATGATCAAAATAACCACATTGACTCTGGAGTACCTTGGGAAAACATGTTCACATAACAGACTCTGTCACCCCACCCTGAAGGATAACTCAAAACTGCGCAAGCTATATGTCAAGTCTGTGCAAAAAAGCTCTCCCGTGGCAGGAGCTCATTTCAGATGGACAAAAACACAGAGAGTCCACCTCTCAGCTGCCTTTAGGACAAACAAATCGCAAAAAAACTCTAAAGTCTACTACGATAAGTCAAAGATAAGAAAGACCACTCAGGGTTTTAGAAGCAAAATATACTAAACATAGTTTTTGCGTTGGTATGGAGATGCTTCAGTGCCCATGGCATAGGTAAGTTCCATATTTGTGAAGGTACTGTTACTTCAGACTCTCTCTCTCTGTACTTGATTGTCTTGAATGCAATCCAGATCTCCAACTGGAAATGTATGGCACATCAGCTAACAACCACATACTGTAGAGCTGTTCAATCTTGGAGCAGTAACACAATGGTAAACATGCCTCTATCCCAACTGTTTTCAGTGTGTCGCTGACATAATCAATATATTCTAAACAAAGAGAAGCTGGTCAGTTAATGCTCTTTTGAACTTTTCTCATTTGAGTTTACATTGCAAATTACATTGCAAGATTTTGAAACTTTTTGGAAATGGGGTTTGTAAATTAAACATGTGGTATGTAAAATGTACCTGGTAAAAAACTTTGGTCACCCAACTAATATGAAGAAGTACATTAAGTGTTTTCAGCCTGAGCTGACATCTACTATCTCACAGAGCACAGCAAACCTGCTTGGTCATCCAAAAATGAACAGATGCTGTCAGCTTTGGTCTTCATTTCTACGACTCTAACTCAAATCAACAAATTTGTAGCAGCTTTTGTAGCTAAGGATCTACGAACTCCTTTATAGCTGTTAAAGACCTTTGTGCCACAGTATAACCTCCATCAGAAACTTAATTATATAGAAATGGCTATACCTACCCTCCGCAGCTAAACCAAGGTCCATGTTATGACCTGGTGTAGTTGTGCTCAGTAAAGATGTAATTAGGTAACAGTATGAACTTAGTTCCCCGACATACTGCTGGCTAGAATTGATCTGTCGATCTAACTATCTGTCTATCTGTTATTGGTAGACTTCAGAAGCAACTGTATGTTACAAAAGGTAATTACAGTACTGAGGTGCATTACTCCGGACAGGTGTCTGGTTTTTAAAAGCTCTAAATTAAAAGATTACGGAGAGCTTTCTGACTCATTGTGTTGATTGATGAAAAAAAAAACAGCTATATGTGATTAAAATGTAATTTTAAGAAAAACAAGGCATTGGGAGGGCATTTTTACATGCATCCAATTGTTATGGGAATCAAATCAAATCAAATCATTTAGCCAGCAAAGAGTGGATCATGCATCTCAGGCATAATCCACTCATATCATGGATTTACTTGCATCAGCTTTGTCAGAAATAGTTTTGTACGAAACACGCGATGTGTAATGTCAAAATGACCTCACTCCTTGTCACGTTGTGGCATTTTTTTTAAGGAGTTTTTAATTGACTATAAAGTCAATATAAAGTTTACACCAGATGATGATCTTCTCTGAACATTTTACTTGTTTTGATGCCTAAATTTAGTGAAAGAATAATCTGTTGTATTCAAGGTTGAATGAAATGAAGAAGCAACATTCTCACACCTAACGTGAGTCCCTAATAGGAAGATCCACTGATTTGTTCCAACTCTCTTCAACATCTAGATTCCAGACTTAATTGCTGATTGAAAGAGCTCTTGTAGCTGAGTTTAATGTTTTGTGTCTATTTTTGGGTTCTAGAAACGCAAGGTGGACATGTTTTACTGTGCAGATTAAGTTGATTTTTGCCATACCATGTCATCATTCATGTATACAGTATCTGAATTTTAATATGTTTACACGATTTATAGTTTATGTAATGCACAGTTCAAATATTTCAGACACTTTTTCATGTTTACTATCAATCAAACAGTACAACGGTGGAGGAATTTTCTTCATATTGCAGCCTTACAAAGACTCAAAACCTACAGTCATAAAGGGGAGGAGAGCATCACAGGAAGAACAATGAGACTCGCAACAGATGGGATGGTCCCTGTAGGCCTCCGATCTCAACATTATTGTGTCAGGGTGAGATCAGATGAAAAGACTGCCTAAATCCAAATAAGAACTGTGGCAAGTTCTCCAAGGTGATTGAAACAACCCGGCAAATCTGTACCAAATCAAGGACTGGCTCTGTTTGGAAAGCAAACAGCGATATGACCAAATGTTGTTCTGACTCAGGAGTTTTTGTACTTACTGCACTTTGTATGAAAACTTTTGATGAATAAAACAATCAATGGTATTACTTCTGGAAGCATCCTCATTTTATTTGTGGGGCTTCAAACTTTTGAACAATACTCGATATGTCTCTTACTAATATGCATTTTATGTGTTTGACTCCAAGCAAAAATGATTCTATTCTATCTGTTTAATAGCCTGTTGCATGCTTATGGCATATCTTGACACTTGTTTAATGTCTGGCAAGTTATTAACTTACTCCAAAGGAGCAAAATACATGAAAAGCTTTCATAATGGTTACGCATTTGTCACAGCCACGGCTGCAACTCCAGGGTTCGCTTAGTGTTTGTTCTCTTTTCCTGGTTTTCCATCTACCAGCAGGAGGAAGGGATGCCATGCAGCCCTGACACACCAATTTTCTATTTTCTCCTAATTACCTTCCATGTATAAATACCCAGTCTTCTTTCCCATTCTTTGCCAGATAGTCTGCATTTTCAGTGGTTATTCTGGTATCAAGGTTAAGGTCTTTTGTGATTTTGAATTATTCTTCGTGTAAATTTGGATTACATTTGTCATGTGCCTGAGCTCACCTGTGAGTCTGCTGCCAACCTGCTTCTGTCCGCTCCCCAGGTGACGTTTGTGTGTACAAGTCCTCAATAAACTCAACTTTTTGGAATATAATCTACTTCACCCGTTTCTGTGTCTCCGCTCCGGGGTCCACATTTCAACAAGTCGTGACAGCATTTACACACAGACACACTCATAACAAAGCAAAAAAAAAGAAAAAAAGGAATAATTATTTATCCTGGCACAAACAGGGGAAATTACAGAGGAAACAGGTGCCCTGAAACAAACCATGCATCTCATACTATCATTCCCTTTCACTGAATCTCTACTTTTTTGTCTTTCCTTGATCCAACAAATTTATGCTTGGCAAATTAGTGGATAGAAAATCGTGATATATGGAAAAGCTAATTGTCTTTGTTTTGTTAATGGTTTTAAGATGAAAAGAAAAGAAAAAACCCAAAAAAACCACACACACACACTCAAGAAACAGAGGTCCAAGTCTGTTCCATGTTTTGTTCTGGCTGTTACATATTGTAACACTGAATGTTTGTGCCCATAATCAGGTCACTTTTATTTGAACACCCCTGTGGAGAAGCATGCTGAAAGCCTCCCTTATTATCCATTTTTTTGTGTGTGTGTGTGTGCCAGTAAGATTTGCCAAAAACTATGAAGGCAAGTTTCATGAGATCTGGCAAAGAGATGAAGCATGGAAAAAGGAGGAACCCATTGTATTTAGGAGTGGATCGCGATGACTGGCTTTAAAATGATGGGATAAGCTGTTTAGGACTGGGACTGCCCTCTTCCTAGTGTTCTTTGATACATTTCTCTGTACAATTTCAGTATTCGGTGGGGGAGAGAGATAAAGTTATGGGGAAACTGAAAGTTAATAATGAAGAAAGCAGTGTATTTCAAACAGTGATATCTCCTGAAATAGCTTTTGCTTGTTTGCAACTGACCTTTTGTTATGGAAACTTAAAATCCACTGTTGTCTTGAGACCACACACACAGACACATAAAAATAAGAAGATTTCCTTTTCCTTTGAAGATAGAAGAAAAAAAATAATTTAACATTGTGGTGTATGGTAGAGGGGCATATCTGATATTCTACTATGGCGTCGTTGTGCCTAGAATATATGTTTGTTCTTAATCTCTGCCCCGATTGTTTTTTAAGAGACAGCAAACAATGAATACTCTGTTATAAACAGTACGGTATATGAATCATCTGAAATAGTTAGATAAGCCCAAAACGGATGTGCATTTTCACATTGTAGCAAAACATAAAAAGGTCTTGCCTTTGCCTTCCCTGGGAAAAAAATAGAAATAAAAAAATAAATAGATACTTGCAGTACACTAGCTAAAGTGTTAGAGTTCAGATGAGATTTAAGATTGGATATACTCAGTGCTGACTGAAAATAAAGATAGTATATATTCTGATTTCCATTCTGATTATATATGAATTACTTATGTCCTGGATTAAACCACTAGTTATATACAATTACACTGGCAGTGTCGGATATTTTATCAAGTGCACGACTCTACTCAACAATTTATACATTACTTTTATTTAACAAAGCTCTTTTAGCTCTTTATTCATTGGTTGTATTTTACTTTTTACCATAACTTTAATTTGTCAATAATTGACCTCAATATTCAACCTCATACATCTAAATGTTTATGCAATTTAATTTCTAATCATGCATCCATTACTTGCTCGTTGTCCAACTCTCCATAGCAGCACAGAGTTACATTCCAAACAGGTGCAAACTGAATTTAAATCAAGCCCTGTGGTTTGCTTGTGGACTTAGATTTTGATAGCATTCAGTATTCTACAACAGACTCTCAAATCCAAAGCAACATAGAGATTTTTTTTTATCAAGGTTTTTATATTTTTATATATTGATTCTTCTTTTCGCACTTTTGTCACACATCCTACTCGGAGTTGTCTTTCTGAGAATGACATTTGAAGTAATCCAGCCCACCTTAGATGGAATTATCAGCAGATATATTCTGTCCATGTTTTATATTACATATATCCATGTTCTTAGTTTATCTGACGTGGATAGTAGGGGACTCAGTGACCACATATGAACACTGAGGCACAAAATACACGTTTAGCAATAACCAAACATCTTTTTTGGCAATAACACCAATGAAGAAAATAAGCCCAATATTTTTTCTTAAATAGCATAATGCACTTTAAAACCCTATTTCTACTATTTAGGTAAATTTGGCTCACATGCTAAAAATAACTCAGACTGATGAGTGACGGCCCTTTCTATCCTGCAATAATTGTTTGGTTTAGATTAATAGGTGGGAGAGTCTGTTAGGTGCTGATCAGGTTCAGACCTGGGTTCAGGTATTCCAAGTCTATACAGCTGGGTTGCAATTAACCTCTCTCCTCTCTCTCCCTGCAGGAGGCAAACATGACATTTCACATGCCATAACTTTATGTTTTGGTTATGAAGATTTGCTTGATTTAATGAATTATTTCAATTGGCTGCTATCAGCGGTGTGTCTCCACTGTCTGTCATCGTCTTACGGGCTCGGTTGTCAGAAGGGAAATTATTTTGATGATCATTTAATACCTAATCTAACTGCTGTATTTGCACTGTATTTCTGCTGCTCCTTCTTATGAAGCAGCAATATCAAAAGCACACATCTCCTACAGTCTGTAAACAAGGAGAAAATGAAAGCGGATTTTTATGGATTATCAGGAACTCTGTTCCCCTTCTTTGCCAAAAACCTTGAGCCTGTGTATGAAAAAAACTTGAAGCAAAGGCTGGTGGAAGACTTCTTAAAGACTAACAACTCACTAAGTTCACTGATCATAAATGGGAGCAAAAAGTCCAAATCTACATTAGTAGAGAGGTATATGGCCTCAGAGGAACCGACCGTAGGAACTCCAATTCCACTTATCATTTGAATTGCAGACATATCTATCAACCAGGAAGCTTTGCTCAATCATAGATAGTCTCAAATCAATTTGAAATCCACAAGAGCACCGTCAAAGAGATTTGTGTACATAATTTGCAAGACCGTGGTCAATTAAACCACTAAACCAGTTTTTGAGGAGGAGCTGGAAACTGGCAAAAGCTTAGAAGCAGCACATAACATCAGTTAATGTCAATCAAGCTTGAAAAACTAAAGACTTTCTCCCTCTATCATATTTCTTACAGATAAGTAGGATACTACAATAATCCTATTAAGATTAGAAACTAATAAACACAAGTACAGTAAACACACACTTTATCAGATAATTCATTCAACAAGCAGGTAAATAGTTAGAATCCTGGATGAGAATCGCCTTCACACGTTTGTTCATTTTCAAGTTTTATCGTTTTCATTATTTGTCATTTTGGTTGGTTGTGGGGTTGGAGGGATAGAGCAGTCAGGCTGCACCCTTGATCTTTGTGTGACAAGACCAACATATGTTACATCAATAACAAGACAAAACTCAACTACAACACTTTTGCAACCTCCTGGTTAAGTAACTTACTAAAGTTGGTTGGAGAACTATCAGATTTAAGGGAGAATAAAACATTTTTACATCACGACTGAACCTTTACAAGAGACCATTCTTACAGTCACACCAGGCACGTCTCACGGTGTTCTCAAAGTGCAATTATTGGACTATCTATTTGCATGAATATACACTTCCTGAGCATGTTTTGGGTAGGACAGCCAATTATCTGCTCCATCGGTCAAAGGACTGCCCACCATTGCATCTGAGTTCTCCACCTGCTCCTCATTACATTTCTTTGATTTCCAAGTACTTTACATTTGGCTGTTAATTTTCCCCTTTAACACAAAGAGGATTTATACTGCCTTACACGTTGGACTCGGGAACAATTTTAAAGGTTAACTTGGTTTGATGAGTCCAGATTAATGATGTGTGCATCATGTTAAGAAGAGTTGTGGATGAAACTTTACTCCTGCAAGCTCCATGGTGGTTAGCACCCTCACCTCACAGCACAAGGGTCCCAGGTTCAAATCGGGGCCTTTATGTGTAGAGTTTTGTGATCTGTGTCGCCCTGTGATGGAATGGCGACCCATCTAGCAGGTACCCCGCCTCTCGCCGAATGACAGCCGGGACAGGCTCCAGCCCTTAATTAGATTAAGTGGGTATAGAAAATGGATGAATGGAATGACTCCTGCAATTTATTTTTAATGTTAATTTTAAAACATTGTAAAAAAACAAGGTGCACTTAACATGCACATCTCATTCTTTCGTGTGAGTGCACACAGTTGTTTGTCTCATTTGTCTTTGTGTGACCCTAAGATAGATTGGTGAACAATCCAGAGTGAAACACGGCTCTTACCCAATGGCAACTGGGATTGGCTCCAGTTCCCCTATGAATTGGATTAAGTGGGTATAGAAAATGGATGGATGGATGAACAGATGTCATTCTTCTCGCACTTGATACCAGGTCGTGTATTTATCCCAAAGGGAAACTATTATTATACTCTCAGTAGACTTTTTAACATTTAAATATTCATCATAAGCTTTCATTAAGAGTTATAGCTGTTGGTAGGAAGGACCTCCTGTATCGGCAGAGCTGAAGAAGCCTCCCCCTGATCACAGTTAATTGTTTTAACACAATTGTTTTGACTGCGACTGTGTTCTTCTTAATGTTAATCAACTTCTGCTGCATTCTTCTTTTTACAATAAGTTATCAATTAGTTTAATTTAATTCAACGTTATGCCTGTTAGCACAAGTGCAAAACTCAATATGCTGTTTAATTGCTTTATGTAAAATTCCAGTGCAGTTTTGCACATGCTGGGAATAATCAAGAACAAGTTAGCTATTCATCACTCCAGGACTTGAGTTGAAACATGCTCCTTAACACTCACTCATTTAACTCCAAAATGTAATTTGGCCCGGGTGTATTCCTGCAACCAACCTGTACTTAAAGCCAAGGAACAGATTCCAAAAATCAGTTGTTTGCCTGACTCTGGAGATGGACGAGGTTTAAACGAGACAGCTATCTCGGATCAGCCCTTGAGAATGTTTCAATCTTTGCCACCTTATGAAAACCCTCTTTTGTGTTTTATATAATGGACAATATAAAATAATTTAGGAGTTTACTACTTTTTTTCTATATTGCTGTTTTATTTATGATGAATTGAAAAACAACAAATATGACAAAAAAAGAAGAGAGGTTTATGTGTGATTTGTTTGACTTTATCAACTTTATTAAATCATTGTTTTATGGAAAATTTTCACATATAGCGTATATAAAACTGGCAAGAAATTGCACTGAGATAGAGCTTTAGTGCTATTTAGAGACTGAACATCTTGACACGTGTATTGAAACACTGCTCTGTCTTGTTTGTCTACGGAAGATGTACAGTTTGATATAACCTTGTAACAGTGAGCTGAATGGACTAATTTCAGTCACCTGGGAAAAAATTGTGCTTAGCAAACAAGTGTAATTTAGTGTGTGTCAAGATGCAGACAAAAATAAACAAATTACATCAATTCACAAGTGTCACGGCAACTTGCGTTAACAACTGGAAAATGTATTATATTAAAGTCCCAACTTCCCAAGTGGTGAATAAAATAAAGTAAAAGAGCTTGTAGAGTTTAGCAGATGCATCCGTCACAGTATATGAGCTGTCTCCAGTGAACAAGTAGATACAATAAGCTTTTACAAAGAGTGGTAATCTGAGTAAGTTGAAACAAAAGAGTTTAAAGTACTTCCTGATAGAAGAGCCAATTAGACGATGGGACACAACTCCTTTTTAAGTTTACCAGCTGCCTGTACAAAAGCTTTCCATTTCTGCCGAAGATAAACAGCATTACGGTGCCAGAACACCACTATCACGTCATTACTTAGTCTCTTCATATGTTAAGAGCAAAACAGGGCACAAATTTGTCAGGAACCAATCAACATAGGACAAAAATGCATGGCCCACAAATCACTACAAATCAACACTGAAACAATCCAGCAACAGGGAAATTGAATATCCCACTTTCTCAACAAGTCTGACCATGATTCATATCCTTGACAAATCTGTACAGTATGTCCATACTAGAGCAATGCAATTGCACCTGTACCATAACCGATAATACACCATAATGTGCTAGTATCTAATGTTAATGTGTGTTTTAAATTTAATTTCTAAGTCAAGGCGCAACAGGTATAGTTAGTAGGACAATAAGCCTCCCTTGATCCTAACTGGCTACTCATCTCTTATTCTGTTCAAGAACACAAATGTCACACAACAATATTAATTTGTAAATATAAGCTGCACTAGAAGTAAAAGATGTACAAGTTGAAGGCCACACAACCTGGGATAACTTTAATCAAGGGCAAGATGGAGACAAGTAGAAAACTGAAATAGGCATAGTGAAGAAAAATGTAATTTGTTACTGTCACGATTGATAAAATCAATTTAAAACTAAGTCCACACATAGCGCATGTTTTTCATTTTATCCTTCATCAATATCCTTTACCTGGAATATGCAATGTATTATAATATCTGAAATTGGCATGTACACCACATTCACAAAAGGAGGCACCACATAGTAGTAAAAATCAATCTAATATGTATTGTATTACATGGTTAGATAATTTAGTTAGTTAGTTTTAGTTAGTTAATTTTTTTAATAAAAATGTAATCATTATATTGTGCTACTTTACTTAAGAGGAAAAAAAAACATAATTTCCCCTTTAGTAAAAACCTAAATGATAACATTTACACAAGCTAACTATTTGTGAACACTGTCGAGAGAGTGAGTGGATCTTTTCATATGCTGAACAGCCAAGATATGCCTGAAACTCATTGTTTCAGTTGTGAGATAATCTTCTATGATCAACTGGCCAGACTAAAATGCAATTAGAGATTCAGTCGCATTATGTGAAGAAATATGACTTTCTACAGAAGCTGTTTATTCACTTGTGTGCTGGTCACGATTCAGGTGATTTAATGCCACTCAGTGATTCTCATTGTGTCTGAGCCATTCAACTACAGTTTTCAGAGGCTCTCTCCTTCTGTCCAAGTTGTAGAACTCACATGCATATTTCCATTTTATCAGAGAAGCTGTAATGAACAGATCTCAGATTACTGTTTGATGTCGTTTTTAATCCTTCCAGTCAGGCAACTGAGACACCTTCTGGACTGACTCTGCTGAGCAGATTTGGATCAGGAGAACTGGGACTCCCTGCCAATCAGCACAATAAGTCTTCAGCATATGAACACCGACTCATTCAGGGTGCAGGAAATAGCCTAATAACTAAACCACGTTTATCTATAAAACACCACAAAATGCAGAGTTGTTAGTCTAAGACAGCGTTCCATTTGCAAACTTTTTGATGAAATGCTGAATGTTGAAGGAATTTTGGTCATATTTGAATGTGATAGAGAAATCTCTCAATTTATCTGTAATTCAAACAGAATGCAGAAAATCCATTATGCATTTCAAAAGCATTCCATTGCTGGCTGTGCAGATGTCAAGATTGTTTCATGGCTTCATCCCACCGGCACTTAGCATGCCTGCATAATAAATGAAAAAAAAAATAAACTATCATAATTACTCTCCACTTTGTTCATTGCTGAATAATTGCAATGAATTGATATAAAGAAGACAAAGCAACTGCAATTATCTAGTGGATGTTTTAACTTAAAAAACTTGTTAGATGTAAAATTAATGGGTATTTCAAAATATATATCATGTAAATAACCATGTCAAATTAGTATCCAGCTACACAAAAAAATGCTGTGTAATATGTAGTTCAAAACAAAATGTTATTCTGTGTAAAGTGCATAAGTAAATCCTACATTTGACTGAAAATGGAACAGTGATTTTGAATTTTTATCTCATTTTGAATTCAACAGCAGCAACAAGTATTAATAAAGTCTGGACATGTGCATGTTTACCAGTGTGTCATATAAGCAACTTTTGTAAGAGCACTGTCAGCGATTGGTAGCTGAAGAAATAAATAGCTGCGGCTCTGATGATTAAAAACATAATGTAACTCAGAGTCATGCTGCCATGTCTGACATTGTCTTGCTGAAAAAAGCTAAAGTTTCCCTGAAAATAAATGTGGATGGCAGCAAATGTTCCTTCAACAACTGTATATATGATTCTGCATTATTGCAGAGTTACACTAATGTTTTGCCTCGAGTTGTATACATGAGTATACATTAAAAAAGAGAGAAAAACAATAGAAAATAAGAATAAATCAAATAGGCTTCTCAAATAGGTGTTTGTATTTTCATTAAATTCTTATGGAGTGTTAACATACTTATACATTTTTGTTGTTATTGCATTATGTAACAGCCACATTCACAAGAATTCCCTACAGTATGAATCAGTACTAGCTAAAAAATAACCCATAAAAATGTGATAAACGTTGAACGAGGGACCGTATGTCACAAGATACGAGAAATTTGAATTTGAGTTGTAATAACTGAATGTGATAACATGTATGTTATTTGTCTTATATCACTGTCACAATTAAAAAAAAAACATAATTCTTGACACAACAAAACGCTTTCAACACTCCATTTTGGTGACAGTTGTTTGTGCATCCGTCCCCTTTAAAAGTGGCACATGCATCCACTTGAAGTCGAGGATTCATTGACCTTGACGACAGTTTATGAGCTAATCATGACAAACACACTAATGTTTGGTCATTATTCAACACGACGACTCATACAGATTTGTGACTGTATTCCACAGTTGATCTGATGGTGAGACTAATCTCCCCTTAAAGATGAAATTGCAGTGTAGATTTTTCTCTGCTGCCAGCTTGAAGACGGTTTTAGAATTATTAGCATCTTAGTCACAACCTTCAGACAGAAACATTTTTGGCATTTTGACAACAGACAGTAGAAGGATTTCGATTCAGTCTTTCAGAAAGTGTACACATTGATAAAATATTAACTACAATTTACTATATTATACACACATATAAACTACAATAATCTTTATATTCAATTGCATATACTGCAAAGCGGATACTGTGGACAGGCAGTTAATTTATTGACCATTAAACCGACCACTGCAACAGCAGAATTGCTATTACTCCCAGTTAAATTACAACAGGCTGCCAGGTTAAACCTACCACATCAATTCCAGTCCTAATATCCTTTTCTAGAATTTTCTCTTGCACAGGGGTTAGAAAGAAAAGCAAAAGATGGGAAGAACACCCCCCCCCCAAAAAAAAAAATACGCATGTAGAAATACTAAATGCCCTTCACACATACTACTTAAAAAGCTTAACATTTGAGTTAATCTGAAAAAGGCTGCAGAAGGCAAAAGGGCAAGGAATGAATTAAAGCCTATTCAATCAATTATGTTCTTCTTGCCAACATCTATTTAAGATAAAGTTAGTAATCTGCAAAAGACTCAAACTTTCCTTGCTGAGTTCACTGATAACAAAACACTTATCTATACATTTTAATAACTTCCAAGATTTACGTTACTATGCATTTTACATCATACATTGCAACTCTTATAACATTCTATATTCAAAAAGTTTTTAAGATTCTACAACAGAAGGCAGACATCAACACATGAGGCCTGGTGGGCCTTGTCCGGATCAGGATGGCACGGTGATGACAACCCGATCTTCGTGAGGCAAAACACCATCTCTCGGGTTAATGATTTGGCTGATGCTATCTTGGTGTTTTGTACGTAGAAGTTCCAATAAAGTGCTGGCTTTGAGTAGCAGCTTGTCCATCACAATGCAGCCCCACTCTGATGCATGCCAGTTCTTTATTGTTGATTTTATTCCCTGGCTGGGTGTCCACAGCAAATGGAAGTTGCTATCCTAAAATCTGACAGCTGCACAAGCTTGGATGTGTCTACACACATTTGAATATCTATGTAAAGCTACACAGCCAATGTTTTCAACCACATGATTACCCTATAAAAAATGGTAAAAAAAAGTTGAGTAGATCTGTAATCTAAGCAGTTAGTTTGGGTTGAATCTTTGGGACAACACTCGATCCAGTGCTCCTTCAAACGGCACTGGGAAAGACACTGAATGTGTCATTGGGCTCGAAGCTCTCATTTATGGGTGATCGCTTAAAACAAAAGTGATAGATATTAAGAGAGCATACCTCAGAATAAGAAAGACTGTGTGAGTGTGTATGAATGGGTACTTGAGAAACACTTTGTGAAGGGCTTTGCAGAACCTAAAGGCACTATATACAAAGTACATTATTCCTTTTGCCATTCTTATTCTAACCACATGAGAATTTCGCCTTTTTCAAATTAGGTAAGTGTTTACCCCCTGTTTTAAACTATTATACGCATGATTTATACTTCTACCTCAGATAATCACATTCACTCTCAGAGTGACAAGCTGAAATAAGAGCTCCCTGAGCTTCACCTGACTTGCTTGTGACTGGACTATGTAATTTAAATAATGCACCTTGGTGAAATTCATAGACAACCTCCACTCCCCTACAAGTTATTGTTAATGGATTGTTGCCTCATAAAGACCGGTCAATGATCAAAGCAGGAGGGCTCTGCAGCTGGTGATAAAAAACACTCAGAACATCGTTAGTATTTGTTCACGGAACATCAGAGATATCAGGAAAATGGAGCGTAGCCCACAGGATTCTAAAAACAACATCTACCTTGCTTAACCTCCAGACTTCAGAGCACTTTCTGTTTACAAGGTGACAAAATACCTGAATGCATAATACCTGAGTAGCATAAAGGGACAACATAGGTTAATTAACTATACAGTACTGAGTTACATGTATAAATTGAATCATTAATTATCTAATGGACAAAACAGTCAAGGTTTTAGCTCACCTCACATACACAGCAACACCTCCAGTGTGTCCAGGAGTAACATTGATGGTATTAGATGGCGGCTGAAACCACTGACTTTGAGTATTATGCTGCGAGAAAACAGTCTGAAATGCCAATGAAAATTGGAATACCTAATCGCTGCAGCTGAACACTGCGCCAGTTTCAGAGGAGGATGACAATTTGGCTGCTTTACGATGTCAGTTTGTTCAGGAATGTTAATGATGACAAAGCAAAGCTCATGCCTTCAATGTCTGTTGTCATGACAACTACAGGACAATATTGGCGGTCTTAGCAGTTATCAGCTGCGTTTCAGGTTCCCATGGTCCTCAGCAAAGAGCAGACAGCTTACTCTTGCTGCTTCTACTTCTGGACGTTACAAAGTACAGTAATTTAAAGGTTTGTGGGTCACTGATGCCAGTATGATGATTGATGCACTTCAGTTGCAAATGTGGAGCTCATTGGAAGCAGGGCACAGACTGTAATCTGGGCCAGGCAGTTATAAATCAGCATATTTGGAAGTTATTTCTTTACTTGCTCATTTTCATGAACCATCTCTTGCTTCAAGAATATATTTTTACTCTGACTTTGAAGACTTACAAGGTTACCAGGCAAGCATCATTACAAAGAACAATGTCTGGAGGAACAAAGTAGTTTGTTGTAATAATAGTTATCTCTTGCTGGTGTGAACAAAAGGGCATACATTTGATTGTGAGCTCCTGCTCACTGGTGGGTCGGTCTCTTCAAACACATGCTGTGCAGCTTAACACTGTAGCAGCTGACTGAAATTCTAACAAAAGACCAATAGTTTACCAAAGGCAGTTATGTTGGAAAGCTGCTTGTAGTATGTCCTTAAATTTGCTAAACCTCAAAAAAGCAGCAAAGCTACAGCTGTATTTGTTGGTCATCCAACATATTAAGATGACACAAACGGATCAGTTTAGTTTAGGTCAGCTTTGTAATTGCTTACATGTAATCCTGTATTTAACAAATGTAAGTTGTTTTTCGTGCTTATATTGAATCTATGCTGGACTATTTAAACTCTACAATGGAACAATACAATGGATTCAAAGTTTTATCGTTTGACATACAGTACATCCTTAATTCGGCTTTTCCCAATGCACCCTGCATATTCTTGTCCTTGTGGTTTCAAAACACGTGAAAAAAATAAAGGAGCAAAGTGCATTTTCAGTTGCTACCTCCTCAGTTTTGGAACAGATTACCCCTTTTAATCAGATCAGCCACTAAAGATTGGCCATTTTTAAATCCTTGGCAAAGATGCACTGCTTTGACCAGGCATATAATCCAGCTTGAGTAAAGATTTACTTTTTATTTTGGATTTCTATTTATTATACTCGATTGGGTCGTCCGGTTTTCCCATCCAGTTTCTAAGTCTGCCTGCAACTTTGAAATGTGTTTTATAAAGTAAAATATGAACCTTAATACCATTCAGTGGACAAAAGTGGACTTGGGCTTACATTTTTTATTTATTGTAAATATTGTATAGCTTCACTAAAGTTCTCAAAAGTTAAAAGGCTAAAGTTCTCTTGCTTTGCTAAAGTTCTGAAATAAGATCATACAACCCAGGAAACTGCCAATTGCCAAAGTAACAAAAGAACACAGAACGAGACACAGAATGATGCAGGTTGATGTTACATATATCAGGGTTCCATGAAAGGTGTCAGAAAATATCATTCCAACCACTGTTGTCATACTTAATAATAGAAAATACAACTTTACAAGATCTTAGCATTGCTAAGATCTTTCAGTCAGCATGCACATAAATGTATTATTACTAAACATAAAAAGAAGCCAATCCTTTGATCCCTCTCCTTTCTAAAGGCCTGCCGAATCTTTCTCAACAGGGTAGTAGCTGGCATGCTGTTCATGTCTTAAATGTGAAGGGGTCCATAAGTCAAAAAAGCACATGGGTTTAAAGCACTTGTTTACAGTCATCTGGAGCATATCCCCCCTCGTGATAGTTTCTATAGCCGATGTCTCTGCAAATACAATTTTCGAAGACAGTTTCTCCAATTAGAAGTAAATGACACTGTGGATGACAGTAGAGGGATACATTATGCAGTATTTACAGCACACATTAATATCTATGATAATGAGATAGTAAAGGCTTTCTAAATTCATAAAACACTACCCTATAATCTCTTTTTTAAAATGAAATAGTGTTTATCATTTAGGTGGATTGACAAAGTTAATCTAATACATGGATTATCTTTGTTAATCCATCCATTAAGTACAATTGAAGCCCCCTTTGAGCGCATGCAATGCAAATTCAAATTATTGAAGGCAAACACTAACCAGCCACTTAAGCCTGGTGTGATAATTGTGTGGTTGCTGGGAGACATTGGGTCAACATATGAAACTCTTTGCTGATCTTGTTATGATATTCACTGAGGCCGCCTGCCAAAAGATACCACAAGAGAGGGCAAACTGTTTCAACAGAGAGTCAGTAGTGGAACAAAATTATCATTAGCTAATAACTTAAATTTCAGCTGACTGTCTAATCTGTGGCACTATTGTGGTTTCCCTTTTAATAAAGAAAAACATATTTATGTTTGTAGTCACCCATGCGAAGTGGAATGTTCAGTTTTCCCAGAAATGACAATGTTGCATTTATGAAATAGTAATACAAGAGGAAATATTATGCACTGGGTGTATTTTTTTTCCTTTTTATTCTTTTGAAGAAAGCAATTGTCCTTCCCTGCAATATCCTTATTGGAGTGGTGATCTGTGCACTGAGTTTGATTATAAGGATAAGTCAAGACCAGCATCTGGATATCATCCCCTGCAATTATTCATCACGGACAAGTGGCGGCTTCTGTTAACCACTCCCTTCTTTCTTAATCATCATCTTTACCTCCTGTGCTGGATCACCTCCAGCCACTTGTCCATGTCCTGCCCTCTGCTAAAATCTAATCTGCGTGCATGTCCTAGAGTGCTGGCAGCTCTTTCCTATCACACCGCCCGCTGATGTAAGACAACATAAGTAATGTTTACTGTGTGATCCTAAATTGATTGAAAACACTGCAAATCTTAAGAAAGGAATTTGGGTTTAAGAAAACAACACCCACAAAAAATTAGAGGTGAATTCTATGCATTTTTACCCTTTACACTGTTCAACTGTTTCCACAACAATATCTATTCCAGAGCAAACTCCCCTATCCCCACATGTTAAAAGAGAGGTACTCCCAAGACATCAGCGTATTCAAAGTACACCAGTAGCTGACAAAAGCTCTTCAGCTCCAAATCAAGCCAATTCTGACTTTTAAAAAGAATACCTCCTCAACAGGAAATTACCTCAGTCTACTGAAAGAAAAGTCTTTGTGAATTCAGGTCTTTAAGAAACCTTTTCACCACACATCCTGGTATAAAAAAGGAACGAGATGTTGGAAAAGACAGCAACAAAGTTTTATTATTCTGCATGGGCTGGTTTTACAGATGCAAGTGTGAGCAAATCCAACAACATATATCGATTTTATTTTCCATAACACAGTGTCTCAGTAGAACTGTACAGATAATGTATATCTTTACACACGCAGTTCATTCAAATGAGAGTCAGCATTCCAAACCGAGCCTTTTGACTGTTGAAATTTTAAATTCCATTACATTCCACAGATTTCCCTTTGGTTACTCAGACCATCCCTAGGCATCATCCTGGCCTGCCCCCATTAGTGAATTCTTGTCAGTGAGCATCAGCCATAAATAAAATCAGACAAGCATGCACATTCATACAGCCTCAGGAACAGAAGACATTTATCATGACACGAGAAGTCAAGTGGCTAAATGCCTAAAATGCAACTTCAATTTTCAACATTTTAATACTCTTGTTTATTCTGATGCTTGCTTACACCAAAAAGAAAAAAAGAAAAGTAATAAAGCATTACAAATATTTTCTTTTTTTTTCACGAAAGCCATTTATGACACTTAAGATACACACTCAATTGCCACATTTAACAAGTTACACACTCGTTTATAAATACCACATCTTTTGCATGGATTTTCTGTAACAGCATCAGGTCAGCATGAGCAGAATGTTATGAAACATTTTCAAGCGTATGATTCAATTCATGCCTAAGAGATTGCAGGCAAACAGAAAGTGCTACCTGCGTCTAATGAGCTGCAGACAATTAAGTGGCCACAGAGTGTACATATTCATCAGGAAAGAAGCACTTGTGCTTTGCAAATGTCTTAATGCTGTTTTCATTAAAACTTTTGTAGTCGCAGCCTTGAATAGTGTCGAGTAGATTAGTTTTATTTTTATTTTTTTGTAAACACTACAGGAGGTAAATAAACACCCAATATTCACTTTGTATGCCATCCCTCTGTCAGCAACGCATTCAGCTAGGCTCCCGAGGCTTATCAATTAATTTTAATCTCGGTGAAGGTACGTTGCCTGTAATTTGATCAGAGTTGTACCCTTCTACGTCTTTAGTTGTCATCTGGTGTAGTCATGCTGTTAAATAATCTGTTAGTGACGCGCGCACATACACACACACACGCACACACACACAGAAAGAAAGAAAAAGGAGAGAAACTGCATGCTGTATAGCAAGTCCATCTGGATTAAAATAAAGGACATGAACAGCAATGCTTCATAGCCAACATGTCAACCATGTGACTACCCCGGCGGCCTATAAAAACTATATGAGGAAAAATTCATCAAGTAAGTGTCATGATGCTAAGAAGAGTGGGGGTGGGGGAGGCATATGTAAGTGGAGGATATTTAAATTGTTTTTCTCCTTTACCTGCTGGCCTGGTCTACGTATTGAAAAATAGTAACAGTGGTTACAATGCCTTTCTGTGTTTCATACCGTTGATGAGCAACTCTCTGAACTCCTTACTGACTTAATCTTATTAAATTTAAACCCCTGACAGAGTATCTTGTGTTCTGCGGGGTGTCATGTAATTAGAAAATCCATTTATTTGAACAATACAATCAAACCAACTGTGTTTATGGAGACAAACAAGTCCACAAGCGATGCGAAATGCAAAACAAAGTGCTACTTTTTCTCCAAAACCCAAATCACAGAGCAGAAATAAGAAAGTCCAAATTAACTGGGAATTATTTCACGGACAAATGTAGCGAGCTGAATTTTTTTGGGATGGTGTCTGAGAGACTGTAAAAGAATTTTAATAGGCAGACACAGGGTGTCTCGTCTTTTTGAGGGGAGCCCTCGTAAGGATTAGTTGTACAGAGAAACATTAGCTTTCACCTTCCAGCATTTACAGCTTGCTTGTTAGCTATGTTTTTTTTTCTTTCTTAGCATCTTAGCAGAAACACATTTACACCCTTAGTAAGGATATTCAAAAACATATTTTCATTTATCCATTTGTAGGATTAAGCTCAAGTTTGCTTCTTTTTTTTTTTTGTCGGAAATTAAAATTAGTTTTGATTCATTTACAGTCCCAGTGCAGCCACACCAGTGGCGTCATTTGTTGTGAAAAACTCGCTGAACGCTTTGCTGCTGCATCTCATTCGGTGTAAGCGTACTCCAGGACAGCAATCAAACCCCAGGACATGCTTTGTTTTTTTTTCTCTAAGGACTATTCCAACAACTGAAATGCCAAGACTTGTCCAAAAATAATCATTACCTTATCAGAAAGTTTTTAAGCCCAGCTTGAAACTGCAGCAGAGTGGTCAATGTAGAAAAGGTAAAGCTGTGAGGTTGTGCTTTACTGTTTATGATGGGATAGAACATGTCAATCCCACTGAAAAAAACAGTGAAGAGGAAGCTATTTGGTGACATGGAGAAATGGGCCCAAAGTGAGGATGCAGACAAACTAAATGGAACAGAAATGAACATAAAGACGCAACTTTACTATGGGGCATGTAGAAAACAAACAAGTTGGAAAAAGATGATATTTGTTCTTCTCTTTCATCAATTGTGTTTCATGCCAGAGGTCTGCACACAAACCACTGCGCAATAATGCAGAGAGTATCTTCAAACGACAGTTGTCCTGAATACATAAAAAGACGAAGTATGGAGGCAAACCAGCTTTGCTGAATGGGCTGATGACAATTACAAACTATGGCACTTGCCGTCATGTTTTCAACTTTGACACTGTTGTATTAACCGTAAGGCAGTGTTTTTGAAAAAAAAAAGAAAAAAAAAACGACATTAAGGGAGCAAAGGTGGTGTTTAGGTTTTCCCCTGCCACATCATGACGAAGTGTATGTACACATTAACACCTTTACCTGTACACGTTTCTTTGGTTTGAACTAAAGTCTTTTTTTCCTCCAAGTGCATCTAAAACATCCTCCAGATGTTTCGACATTAGTTTCCCATGTACCATAGTAGCATCGCTGTTTACCTTTTTGTTATTCAGCACTCTCATCCTTCCAATGACGTGCAGACATTGCCACTGTTTTATTCATTGAGACATGAACCTCAGAAACTTCTTGTTTTTGAAGAGTGCATTGTTACTTTTGATGTTGAGTCCCTCTAAGCCCCATCTTATCAACAAAAGACTCAACCTATCTGCTTTCTGCCTTTTTCTGCACCACAAATGTCATCTGCTTCCAAACATTCCACCTCAACTTGCAATGCTTTTACAATTGTCCCGCCCTATGAATTTTTTTTGTGTGATTTTGAGTACCATTCTTGACCTATGGCTTTGCACATTGTACCCTGTTTTAGAGCACACAAATGTGCTGCAAAAGGAATTTAGATGTTATAAAAAAAAAAACCTTAAAAACAAAACAAGACACGAACATTTGAATGAACAGCTTGTCTTGCAGGTCGAGGATATTTGATTTGTGCGATTTGAGTTCATCACAGTACACTGTAAAACGAGTGTATTTGCTGCAATGCAACGTTTGTGCCAAATATGCAAGAGTTTGTTTTAGATGCACTTTGCGAATATAGCGAGTTAGTAGGGAAGATAGGTTCAGCACTATCTAAGAACAAACAATTGTTTGCATGGGGTAATTGAGTTTCAAATATATAAAATGCACATTTTGAATACATCTCCAATAACATTATACCACAGTTAAAAAAACACACGGACAGTAATTTACAAAATATCCCTTTAAAATGTCTTCAGACTCCCACATTTGGCAGCCCATCAACTGCAAATGTTTAGGACAAGTGTGTATAACAACAAAATGTTCGATAGGCACCCTGAGATGGGAACACAGATATGAGCTCAACAATCCACACTGTTTGAAACGCTCCCCAGTAAAGAGGCAATGGATGTCACTAATTTGACAAATTTAATACAACTAAGTGACCGACTCCCTACAAGTTCTGTTTGTTTTTCTTTGTTTTCATATCCACAGTGAAAGCATCAAAATGTGTCCCTGCAAAATTTTTTTTTCTTGACAAATAAATCATCTGCTTCAGTAATCAACAAAAAACTACTCATCTACGAAATTAAAAGCTAACGATTTGCATAAGTATTTCAGAATGAAGGTAACGCATACTGTGTACCATATGATGTAGAAGGCAGAGGAGCCCAGTCTGGAGATTTGGTTAATCTATTTACTTTTTCTGGGGAGTGAATGTATTCAAACTGAGATGGCAATAGAATCTCTTTCATTATCATACAGGTCGGAGACCATCATCGTTTGCACCATTTATAATCAATCAGTGGTGTGCTGTGACATCTTACTATACAGTTGCACAAGGGAGATGGAGACTTGACCAGATATCATTTTCTGACATGACTGACTGTTAGACTGTGACACCTACTTTGTTTGAAATTGCATAGCAAAGTGTTAGTGTGCATAAAGAATCGTCCCCATGCAGCTGCACTTGGCTATTTGGTGAAACTGAAAATATTTATTGCATTGTGATTTTGTTAAATTGTTGACATCAGTGTATGGACATCTGCTGTACTTGTGTGAAGTCTCTCTCCCTGGTCTGTCCTGCTCTGTAGATGTCCGCCTGTGCTGGAGGAAATACCCTGATCTTCGATGTAAAAAGAACAGCACTGTGAAATACGTAAAGTGGTAAAATGCACTCAGAGCTGCCATTTTCAGAATTGGGTAATATCGTTGTACCTTACTGCAGTTATTAAGTCTGAATTTGTTAACTGGAGCATGCTCTAAAGGTAATAAATGGGAAGGTGAAGTTGGTAAAAAAAATAAAAATAATTCAGTGATTCCAGTTTTCAGGAATCCATCATCTTTGGGTGAACACCAGGGGGGAGGATGGGGACTGAACGAAGTATTTGTTTAAATGTTCAACCTGACTCTGCCTTCTTCCATCTTTGGAGTTATGGAGTTTCAATGTTGCTCTAGAGGGTAGAAACTATGCATGAACTTGAAGCCTATATACAGTAACTTGTGAATTAGTTTAATGAAACTAAATAATTGTAAAGTTTCACCAAAATCATGTACTTGTAACTGTACCAGATTACTGTCCACCGCTGGGGATGTCTTCATCATGTACTATAAAAGTATAAGTAATGAAGTGATATTGCAGAAAAGTTACATAATGGCCAAGCTGCAGCAGCTGGGAAGTTTTGGTGGTGTCTAGGCTTATGGAAAAGCAGCCAAGTAGGCATCCTCCACATGCTACATCAAATGTACATGAATTTTAAAAACTAAAAGAGACTTTAAACATTAGCACCTATTACATGGTTTGGTGCTAGTTTTGATTTGATTAATTTCAACCATAAGTAAACTATCATCCTGAATGAATTTACTATGGTCATTACTAAGTTTCTGTTTCTTGTTCTTCTCAGTGCAAGAAGGTCAGATTAGGCAGTATAAAGTGTACACTACTGCAGCATTCAGGTTAGGTGTGTAAATCTGACCATGTTACTGCCACCATGTAAAACTCTGATACTATAAACCATCGACAGAACAATATCTCCTTCTTTACTAAGCTACAGCATTCAGGTGAGGCGAGTTGAAGTATTTGAGGCTTCTGAAGTTACTAAAGAGAGGTGTGTGTCTACTAGTGGTGGTTACCCAAGTTTTGTGAAACGTATGAAAGAGTCTACAGCTGCAGACATTAAAGGATATCACATTTTAAATGTAATAATAATGTACCATTCAGATTAATAATAACAACATGAAACTGTAATGCATAGCTTAGTTCTCCCTAGACTTAACACCTCTAAAGGGTTTTCTCTGTTGAGGCAAATCGCAATTTCGAAGAAAAAAAAATCAGCATTTTAAAAGTTTCTTTGAAAAATGTTCAAAAACTCACATATAAGTTGTTGCTCATATCCCATCTGTAAAGTAGAAAAAACAAAGCCATGTCTTTCAGTTTCATCTGTTAATTGTTACTCTTTAGCTGCACAACTGCCTGGATATCACATAAAACAGGAATTACCATTTGACAGACTCAATAATCTAGCTTTCATTCTTTGTTTACTCGATCTCTGATTGACTCATTGTTGTTGAGTGGCGGAGGCAGCGACTGCTTGCTCCTCATGCTCCTCCCTTCTGTTGCGGCTCTTGATGTTTCCGTCACAAATAGCCGGGTCACCCAGACGGAGGTGACAATGCGTTTGTACTCGTTCCTGAAATTCCTGTTTAGTAAACCATAGATGATAGCATTCAGACAGCTATTGAAGTAGGCCATGAAGTAGCTCACCACAAAAAGCCACTCTGGGATGCGGGGAGCCACACGGGTTGGATCTATTGCCACCGCTAAGCCTATCAAGTTAAGTGGGGCCCAGCAGATAGCAAACAGCACAAATACCACAAACATGGTGATGAAATTCCGCAGGTCACTTGGTCTGAGGCGAGGGCTCTCTTCAGTCTTCACTTTACGCCGCACCTGGACATGGTAGAAGATACACGATAGAAATTAAGACTGTAGATTATGTCATTAGGTTTTTCTCTCCGCCTATTTCTACAGAAATAGAAAGAAACACGCACAGAAACACACAAATATCCAGACAAAAGTCCTTCTAGGGATGCGGTTAATCCATCTGATTGGTAAATGTATCATCTGAAATTGGCAATGGCCCTAATTTTGCCAATGTTTTGCAGCTTTCAGTATTCAATTTAGACCTGTGCTTATTAGTAATAACTAAAAGCTGCATTTCAGAAGGGATTTTACAGAGAAGATATTTTGTTACTGTCTTCTGGCATTTAAAAGATTACATTCATCCAGTAATTGGTCTTTTATAAGAGAACAGACTTTCAAAAACTGTAATGACAGTGTTTTCTTAATTAAAGGTCCAATTTGGATGGTGTTCTGTATCAGTTGAAACTGGTGCCATGGTTACTGGTATACAATTCAAGACCAAAACAACCATGCAGAGAGTCAGGAGACCTACCTGAATCACAAGAACCCAAATGCGTAGATAACAAAAAGTAACTACTGCAATGGGAACCAGAAAGTGAATCACCACAACAGCCACTGTGTAAGAACTGCTGACATTCTGGGCGAAGGTGCAGGAGTAGACCCGTGGGTCATAGCGCAGAGAACCAACAAAGAAATTCGGGACAATGGCCACGACTGTGAGCACCCAAATTAAGGCAACAAACAGAAAAGTGTTGCGATAGCTGTACAGTTTGCTGTAAGAGAACGAGTGACAGATATAGCAGTATCTGTTCACCGCGATCCCAGTGATGTTGAAAATGGAACCGATTACACTCAGCCCCATGAGGAAACCACTGACCTGAAACAGAAAGGAAGAGAGTGGAGAGTTTGTGTCAAACTATGTTGGGAGAGGGCTTATATATTGCAGCAATTGTAAAGTGAAGAAAACAAGTCAGTAAGTGATGTGGTCTTACCATGCATTGTGTGTTTCCCAGTCCCCATCCGTCATGGAAGAGAGCATAGAGGACCAGGGGATAGGGGTAGAAGGCTACCACTAGGTCAGCAAATGCCAAACTCACCACAAATACATTACCTGGAGAGGGAGACACATAGAGACGAAGTGACTTCTCTTAGATATGTTTAGAAATATCTCTGACCCTCAGATGAATCATGTCTTGTTATGCCAGACACCATAATTATGATGTTCCATTAACACTGAATTTATCCTCTAATGTACGTAATGACTGTGTTGATTTCACCCCTCATCATCTCAAAGCACATCGATTTCCCTGCACATACTCAGTCATTAGCTTTATTGACAATCAAGCGCTTCCACAAAATTGTACAACACATCATACTTTATCAGGTATTTAGCCACAGACTTACATTATTGTTTATAGCCTTTGAGAATAAAAGCACATAACCCTGGTTGGAAGCCTTTTTCAATGCTTTTGTCTCATGCTGTGCATTGTCCAAACCGAGCAAATACTAGACCTGTGCATGGGATGCAATTTTCAGTGTGCCTATCTCAGCATGTCCAGCTTGGTGTGATTGTTGGCAGAGAAGGCCACGATTACAAAAGGTTTGTAGCCTCTGCCCGACAGCCAATTGCCTCGCCCCAGACAAAGTTTTATCAGGACTGGCAGAGTCCCGGTTTTGACAGAGGAGAAGGACAAGCGTGTGGACACAGCACTTGGGGCATGCGGGTCCTTTTTCATCTTGCTGCTTCATAGCTTAATCCAAAACATACTCAGTTCACAAAATCCAGTTGGTGCCTCACATCAAATGACACAAAGCTTTGCTTAGTATAAGTATAGTATGAGCTTGATAAAAGCAAATCACAAAAAAACTGCCCTCATTCTTCTTGATTTGAACCACTTCATCCATATGTTGCTCATCTATCAGCTGCTCTGGGACATCTAATAATTTTTATACAGGTGTGCACAATACCCATGTGGCACATGCTGGCAACTCGTCCACACGTGTGTATGCCCTCGTCACTGTGTTTGTTGGGGGAGGATGCAGTACAGCAAAGGACAGGGAGAAGATGGATAACTTGATCAACAAAAGCAGGCTCTATCACTGGCACACCTCCAGGTTCTTTGGAGGTTATGTTAGAGAAAGGAACATGAATAAAACTGAGAGCTATTCTGAAATACGAAGAACACCCTCTCCAAAGTGTCTGTAGTGGATTGAACAGTTCTTGTATTCTGTTCAGGTAATCATGCCCTTATCGTTAATAGAAAGATTAAGTGGGTCCTTGGTGCCTGCTAGAGATAAGTTTCCTAATTGCATGCAGTAGCATTAAGAGGCCTTTATACATTGGGCTTTTAAAGTTACTGTTGTCCGTTAGATCTTTTCAATTCCTTATTTACCCAGTTTCAGCTCTTAAGTTTTTGCCCAGAACTGTGTAAGAATGTATTAACCTGTTCATGGTTTGCCAGACCCTGAAATATATGAGTTACTTCTAAAATATGTATCATATTTTACCCATCAGCATGCTTATACTCAATGATTTTTATTACATATACCCTTTTAATTTGACAGATTTGATATTTTGGATTGTATTTTACGTCTTACATGTTCCATACTGCAAGATTAGAATAAGAAAAAAATTAAAAACTGCATTACCATGTGATAAAATGACCATTCAAGTAACTTGAAGACAACTGTGTGCAGTTATTTTGGCTATACTTGAATGTATGATTGCCTCCCACCGACAAGGTGAGAAGCTGCAGAAACTTTTTTTTTCCACTCAATCCACAGCATTGTGATGTTGGACATATTCCACTCAATAACTGGTATTGAGGCATGGCATATATACTGTTACCAGGATGGTGGTTCAATGAATCAGCCAGGTTGAATCCAACCATAACTAAACTCAACTTTCCATGCCACTGTGCAGAGTAATGCAAGTTACAGTACAAAAAACAAACAAGGAGAAGAAACTATTAGGCTTTAAAGCAAATTACTCATTTTTTTTTCCTCATAAAATGACATCAGGCCTCTGATTGAGACCACTTCGCAGTGTAACTTTATTGCTGCGTTTGGTCTAAATTCAGTTTTTTAGTACTTTTGTCAGCTAAAGAACAGATGCTTGTACAAAGTAACGTGAGGAGTTTTCCGTTAAAGTAACAGAAAGATCACAGAGATTGTTACACATTGATATTCACAGGGGAATTCGACTATTGGTGTGGTAATCACTTACCACAATTATCTTTAATAACTCAAAGTTTTTTTAGGGGGGGGGGGGGTCTGACAGCATACTTTTACCAGCTACAACCCACAATAAATTCTGTTGACAGCTGCATAAGTGTTTGTTTATGGCAAATGCACCATGGTGACATCAATCATATTTTTATAAGACTTTGTAATCAAATTCTGCTCATTCTTTCCGGTGCATTTGAATATAAATTGGATATGTGCGTGAAAGGGGGGGTGACGTACTGTATCTTTTAAAACCCCTGTGGTCCCCTAAACGTGATGGAGAAAAAATTATCTCTTTGGTCTTGGGAGATTAGTGTTCCTTAGTAATGACTTTGTGTGTAGGGGGATGCATGTCCTACATCAATAATTGAATTAGGCAAAGAAGAAAGACGCATATTAACCACTGAGCAAGAGTTATACACAGATGTATGCCGTGAAATGATGGAGAGCAAGAAAATAATGCTTTTGGAATAATCTTACCATGGTACTTTATTCTGGAGAGAGTTTTGAGACTCACACTGTACTTTATATACTCAAAACACCAAAATAAAAAAGGACTAGCCTTTTCAAATATCTTGCACTTTCTATGCTGAGGAAATGTCTTAATTTTCTTTAAATTACAAACTAGCATGTAGAACAGTCAAACTTGCTTATTATTGTTTTTTTTTCCAAAATCAACTGGGCGTTCACGTGCAATAGGAGCAACTTGATATGAAACATGGATAAGAAACTTTTCTCAGAATTTATGTTCACGCTTTAAATCATCAGATGAAACATTTTATATGGGATTCTTTATGTTCCAAAACTGTCACTCAGCAATCAAGGCCTTTTTTCAAAATTTAGCTCTGGACAGATTACAAAGAAAATTAGGTCAATTTAGTCATATTCATGAAGGCAATGTGTTAAAATGTAGAAATTAACATAAAATGGTTACCCAGCTGTCTTTGTAACCATTTTATATATATATATATATATATAAATTGGCAGCCAGAACTGACCCTGAATAAAGCTTTTCTGGTGATTATCTACATTATGTCCAATTCATACATTTCACAGAGGGTGCATTTTGAACAGTTAGAGTTCAGCTGCAGCACTTGTATTTATAAAGTATTCAGCGTATTATTACAGAGCTTACGAAATCCTTTTTTTCTTTCAGAAAGGTGCACAAATATGAAATGTGTTACCTAAAAAAATCAGACCATGATCCACAGCTCTGCCCAAATGAGAAATAAGAATCACACAAGCTCTTCTTTAGATATACAGCTGCTATTAGGCTTTTTTGGGGCCATCTTATGTATAAATTCAGAGTTGTCAAAGTGTTTGTTTTAATAAAGCACTGTTTAATCAAATGTGTTTCTTGTTTCATTCACTGAGTGATTTTACTATAAAAAATATCTAAAACACATAACAGGCTTTTAACCAGGCATGCTAAAGAGCTAGAAATATACAGTTAGATACATAAGTGATGTTACAGTAGCACACTTGTGTTTTAAGGTTCTACTTTTGTCCCATTTTGTATGTGAATTTGTCCATTAAAGAAGAAATGCAATGACACTCCGTGGGATAAGGTGCTGTAGTTTAGCTAGATCATTTCTGTGTAAGCTGTGGCTGCAAGCGCGGCACATTTAGTGAGTCATTTGGGCTGTTATAGTGGATGTGGCTGTAAGTTGGAAAGCAATTTTTCCAGGATAGAGCATGAAAACAAATAAACAAACAACAGAGTTAAGAATTTCTTTTTGTGCTTGACATTAGCTTTTTCAATTATCTCTGACCACACTGGGGACTGCATTAGAAGCCATTTCCACATATGGACTGCTTTTATACTGACCATTTGCCTCCTGTAAATTTCAAGAGAGCTATAGTCTGCTTTAGAGCTGCTTTAGTTTCTTTAGTGTAGTCAGCTTGATAGGAAGCAGCACACATTTTACAAAGAAGCAAACAAGTGTCTAATATGTGGAAAGTACACGGAGATGCATGCTGACATACCAGCGAGAATTTTTTAACCATCTGTTTGCTAAGCCATGGATTGTGATGATGATCACACTTCATAATTATTCATAAATGAGAGTCTAAGCCCAAACATTTTAATCTTGTTTCAGGGTTTAGAACTATGTTAACTTTAGTTAGATTACACTACAACTTAACTCATCCAGAACCCCCAAGGAAAGTGTATAATTTGGGCAACCAACTGTTCGGAGACCTTAATCTTTTTTCTTTTTTTTTTTTTCCAAATTTCCAGATGAAAGCACGCACACAGTAGGAAGTGCTGAGTTTAATCTGCAGTAGCTATTTGCATAGTACAGTAGAAACAGAATTTTTTGCTCTGCTACTTGTTTTTCCTTCTTTTTCTGCCTAATGAATGGACTGGATTTTTCTAAGACTGAAGTTTGGACAGCTTTTCACATGGTTATTCATGTGTTCATAATTGCATATGGAATCGTTGACTGAAACTTAATCTTCTTTGACAAAGGAATGCGTGAATGATTACTGTAATGAACAATACTAGAACCAAAAAAATGGCTTTGTGCATTTTCCCTCCATGTCTGTAAGCCATTCCCCAGAGGTAGAGATTGCAATGATTTTCCTCTCATTAGCTTTTTCTCATGTCTTTCCTGTGGGAGGACATGCTAGGCAGATTTGCCTTGTTTGCATTTAAATTTGTTTTTAGGGAAGGAACAGCAGCAAAAAATAGATTGTACGGTCTAGAGGGAGTGTGGAAGGAAAAGTGGTCAGGCATTACAAAAGGTGCATTTTCATGTGCAAATGCTAAAAGTGGGAAGCCAGTCTAATTTAAGATGGATATGTAATGCAATTCCCACATGATGTGATTTGGACTTTCAACAACGCTCCTATTTTATCTTATAATGAAGCTGTCACCTCAAGCCATTTCTTAAATCTGTTAAACAAGAAAGAAAAAAGAAAGAACAAGACACAAAGAGCAAAAAATAAAAAATAAAGAGTCACTCAGTCCGTAGAGAATAATGAACACAGCTGCCAAAAGGCAAAGGAAAATTAGGAAAATGGCAAAATATAAAAGGAGATTAAAGGTCCCCAAAGAATGGCACTGTTAGCAGTGGAGGAAGCAAAAACAGAAGTCTCACACTGTTGAGACTGAACACAAAATAAAAGAATATTATTACTTTTCTCATGGTGTGATAGACAAACCAATAAACAATGGTGTCAATGTCTGTCCATGCATTAAGTTCTCCCTCACTCCACATCAGTATCCATCTGACCACTTTACATCTCTTCCATCGCTTCATTTTTCAGTTCACTCAGCTGTTCTTAGAATTCTTTACCAAAGAGAGCTCATTTTGAATATCACAACTATTTTTTGTAGAGGTTGGTTGTTGTTTCATCTAAGTAGCGGTCAGGCCATATTGCAAATATGAAATGAATGGCAGTGGAGTGTCTGGTTGCCACAATGAAAATGACCTCAGAAGTGCTCTTTATTATCTTCATGATATGTTTAAAGGAGTTCACAGCGGAAGCAAAACACTTGGAAAGTTTGAGACTGTCCTCGCAGTTCCGAATAGGTATGCTGTCACTGGATAACAGCTATCACCTCAGACACATAAATAGCAAGAGCTTGTGCGGCAAATATAGCCTACACTGCATCCCAATGTGTATTTTATCCATGGCTCACCAAGTTTTCTATTCCCAAGTACTTGGCTTGACACACACATTTATTTGACCCTCCAGTAATTTCTGTCTGAAGTCAGCCTGGTTTAAGTTAATTGGTATAAACATCCCTGAGGTTACATTTTAATTAAAAATGTGGAAGAATTCATCATATGACAAGTCCTTTGGATTTGACTATCTTAATTCACCTGGAAATTGGCACTGGATTCTAACCAGTTGAAAAACTTCAAACAATGACATTCACTTTAAATGGGCAGTTGATCAATTACAGAGTCTTTAATCTTGACTCACAAATACAATTATAGAGTAAAAAGTTGTTTTTTTTCAGGGATTGGTTGCATTAGTTCTATCTGAGGTCTGCATCTTTTCTTTGTGTTCTACTCTAAAAAAAGGGCTTTATGAAACCCCTCTGTGTCCTATCAATTCTGTCGTCACATACTTAGAATAAATTGACACTGAGTGCCAGTAGGAGGGTGAAAGCAAAGCACAGTCACTGAGGTCAAAATCAGACACTTAATGCATCCAGCCAGCAGAAGACCAGAGCAGAATTTTAACCTTACTACAATAATGTTGAGCCTCTGCCTAATGCAGTGTAAAGTGCTGATGTGGTGGGGGTGAGTTGTTACAGGTACAGGTAACACAGTTTTTCAGGACTTTTAATTACAGATGCTAAAACAGAAGTGAGACATAGTGAACTATGAAAGTTTTAAGGGCAACATTTTTCTATTTGTTTGTTGCTGGTTGGCAAAAACCACCAGTTAACTAGTGGAGATACCTGAAAGTGTACTACAAGCACCTTTCTGGATAACGTCTTGTTGTGGTGCAGGACAAGGTAAGCTTTTTAAATATTACCCTCTATGTTAGAACCTCCGCTGCATTGAGGTGATGCAAAGTCATTGTTCACATTACCTTGTGAGGTTGCATTAGGGTATTTTAAGCATGGAAAAATGACCATGGTAAATATGTTGGCAAATGGCCCAAGCTTATAATTTCAGAAGAGCCTCTGTGCTTTGCTCTAACTTAATGAAAATAAGTTTAAGGCACCTGCACCTCTGACCTGTGCAGACTTCCTGACCTGGAAGTGTCACTGAGCCAAAATCACTCCTTGTATAAAAGTGTGGGAGCCTTGCAATAAAGCTGCCTCCCTCAGGTCTCTTTTTTTCCTCAGTCGATTCTCTTCATAATTGACTGTCACAGATTGTTTACTAAGTAAATCAGTACTTTTCAGACTTTTTGTGCCCGAGGCACACCAAAGGGCAAGCCAAAATCTCAAGGCACACCCAATTGATTTGATTTGATTTTAATTCACAACTCTGCAAAAGAGCCCTTCTATCAAGTCTTATCATTCCTTTCACTGCATAAATGCCTATTGAAGGTTCATTTTACTACTGTAATATGCACAGACATGTATCATGACATAATGACAAAATAATGTGCATGAATAACTAAGTACACCCTATGGTTCAGTAGCTTGTAGAACCACCTTTAGCAGATAACCTAATCATAGATTCAGTTCATTGATGTTTGAAGGCATTTGTTTATGCACAGCTCTCCTAAGGTAATAAAACAAAAAACACTACAAAGAACTGTATTCAGATGAAAATACATTTTTGGTAAAATGATACAGGAATCAATTTGAAATGGTATAGATCACAAAAAACAAAAAAGGAAAAATTAGCAGTAACCCCATTTCATCCAGTCTGGTCAAGTTAAGCAAGAAAGAATAGAACGGAAAAGGGGGAGGGACAGATAGAGTGTGAGTGTGTGAGGGAATTTATATATATTTTGGATAGACATTTAGATTTTTTTAGTCGATTTCAAAGCAAGTGAGACTTAATTTTTTTTCAAAAAAGATTTGCTGTCAAAGGGAGAATCTTTATGTAAACCAGAGTAAAGAACTGGTTTAGATAACAACTTACACGGAAGAGATAAACCGTTTCTTTAAAATACTGGCACGAGATGGTAGGACACTCACAGTCCATTCAGAGCTTTGCTCACTCCTTTTCTCACAAGGTTAACTTTTCTGTTGAAGATTCTAAATCAAATGGATCTTGAATCTGGTCCTCAGCCCTTTTGACGCATGCACAGCACGTGCACAGGAGTCCTGAAATAGAGATGTTAGAGGCATGCTGGAGATGTTCTGAAAGAGTGGCATATGCTTACTCAAATGTCAGCAGTATTATCTCTGGACTTCTCACAAAGATTTTCCACCCAGTCACCTAGAATCTATAGAGAACCAGCAAATGAGACAAGATGTGAATGTTGCGGTAAATCTTCCAGAGCATTTACTGCAAATGTGCAAATGAGCTGGCGTGCTTACTGAGTAAAGTTCTCTTTTTTTCTTCTGAATTGTATTATGATTTCCACTCTCTGCTCACTGGTATAGATACATTCAGATACATGCAGCAATAATAAGAATGCAAACAGGAGCCTCTAACTATTCTATAACCATCACTCATTGCCACAGCGAAATTTCTGCATCAAGTCCTGCCTCCTGTGTGCCTTAGACACATGTCCCCACACCCCTCCCTTGCATTTCCTGTTGTAAGAGCCAATCTCCGGTCAAAAGCCTCCTGCTGAGGCATATGTATCGATATGAACTCTGGAAAAAATCCTGCACAATTTGTCTGCAATTTTCCTTAAAATCTCTGGTGTTTATGTGTGAAAACACCAGTAATCTTTGATGTCAGCCATATATGAAAATATGCGCTCAAATCTCTGCTTTGATGTCTAAATTAGCAGCCTGTGGTGATGCAAGTGGAAACATCCATGAAGCCCTGTTCTCAAAACATCTGGCGTGCTGTTCACTACTAGGTGAAAATGTGAGTATTCGGGCGGGCGAAATCCCTGTTTACAGTCAGAAATTAACCTTGGTCAGGTTGAAGGTGGGCACTTTTTTAGCTGTTTTCTAAGATAGAAAACTTCAGACTGCTAGTCCGCTTTCAGGAGTGATCCCCTACTGTGATAGGAAGGGTCTTCAGTCTTTAAATCACAGGACTCTGACAGCGATCAGTTTTTACACACTGATATTACCATACACAGGCCTGCTTTTATCTGATGCACGGGTTGTTTCTGACAGTGAAATGTGATGCCAGCAAAATTTCTGTGGTTGTTTCTGCTGTGTCTGGTTAAGACGTTTTTGTAAATGTGGACATAGTGTATAGTTAATTTCCAAATAAACCAACCTCTTCAGCTTGCTTGGCACTATGTTAACGAAGCTAACTTTTGCCGACAGATGACACACTCACACTGAATGCTGCTGACTTATTCTCTTCAGTGAAACTCAGAAGACAGGTAACTTTCATGAAACTGTCTGTGGACATTTTTCTTATTACTTCAGGTGGTGGTTCATCTGCACTGGTTAGCTGTGTTCTGCTCCATGCCAGTAAGTGATCAATTTTCCCATCACTGACTTTGTTTTCCTGTCAACTTTTGATGTATCATGCTCTAAAAATTCAGACTATTTAGCAACGATGTAAACAGACTGGAGATTAATTTGAGAAAGAGGGTTTATAATTGATTTTCACAGGGTATTTTTTTTATTGTTTTTAGATTTGAGTAGCACAGGTATAGTAAATCAAATATATGTACATGTAAAGTGTAAACAATATGTGCAACTTTTAATATGAAGCCTCATTAATAAATTGAGCTACTTTTACGTAATCATTATAGTCACCACAGTGGCAACATATCCAATACAATTAGACTAAATTCTAATGTACATCATCAAAGTAATGAAAGCATGTTTTCTCACATTGCTGCAGTTTCTTTTGGAATGTTGTCTTTTTGTTTTGTTTTATTCATTTCTTTTTATTTTTTTTAAAGAATGTGTTAATCACTTTTAATGCAATTCTAACCTCTGGAAAACACAACTTGATGTGCTTTTGTATCCCTTTACTTGCTGCTCTTACAAGGCTTTAAGGTTCACAAAACATGCTGGCTGCAGAAAAAAAAAAGACAACCCTCATGCTATATGCCGATTAACTGAGAGGCAATTTACTGCCTTGCAGCGCAGCCCTACTTTCAGGAAAACATTCGCACCAGCTGTAACTGCTGCGTAAATCACCTCCATAATGAGGGAACAACTTAAATCATGGTCAGTCATGCACAAAGACAGAAAACAAGGCGTAGGGGGATAAAGTCGAGAAAAGAAAGGGCTACACAATAGACCATCAATGCCCATTAAAGACGAGTTTGCAGTTATATGAATGACAGCAGCAAGGGTAACAGTAATATCAATCTATTAAGTTTATGGATCATAACACTTTACTGAAGAGCCACTTTAATAATCCAGTCCACATACTGAGTCTCATGTGAGTGCATTTAAAACAAAAAACAGTTAAATGTCTTCACACAGTTTTATAAATATTTCATTATGCAAATAAATGCTCTGTTTGCCCCTTGGAGCACTGATGGTTTGCATATTTAACCACAATCAATAGCAGGTTTCAGTAAACGGATCTGCAGGCCAACTTTCTGCTGTTTTCGCTGTCATGCTCTGAACGAAAAGTCACACTGACGCTAACCTATCAAAGTCATTCATCTTCTGTATATCTCATGATATATGTTATGTTACCGATCCCGCATTTAGCTGAGTACTAGTTTACTAGCTGTGGCAGTGTGCATCTGTGTGTGCATTTGAGCAGATGGGTTTTATTTACTTGCGCATAAAATGCCTCTAAAATGTAGCAGCACATACAATAAATTATTCAAAACATTATGTCTGGTTTGGAAGAAAGACACCTTCTTGGAATTAGGACTGTAATTCACTGGGATTTTCCTCCACACACTGTAGCAATTCTTAATAAAGAACTGTAACAAATAAGAAGAGTGGATGATTGAAGATATCTAGATCAGTTGCTGATAATAATGTACAGCCACACATAATCGAGGTGGCAATGAGAAAAAAGAAAATATATGATCAACTCTAATATATTGGAGCGCATCACAGATTTGTTTGCATACCAAAACATGGACATCTTAGTAGGTGAAGTGTTGAGCTGACAGATGGTTCTGTATCATGTGATAATGAGAGAATGTGGCTTAATTACCATATACATGAGGGCAAATGGAGTTGGACTTGCATCATAGAGAAAGTCTTGAAGTAAAAGTTTTCAGTTTTGAGTGCTGCACTGTGTCACCTTTATCAAATGGAAATACCTCTTTTTTTTTTTACTGCAGCTTGGCTGAACTGCTCCACCGACTGAAAGCACAGTGATGAGAGATCAGTCTTCCAAACAGTGTCTGGCCGTTGCATAATTAGTGCTGCCAGTGCATATGGCTGTTTTGTGTTCAGGCACGTGCTATGGGATTTATCAGGGCCTCATTCTGCACGAGAGAGTCAGCATATGGACAACACTAGTGGAATTATGATACACTGTTGTGGTATGATAAAAAAGCTTGTCAGGTGAAGGGGTGAGTCAAGGATTTACAGCTGGTGATTTTATTTCACACACACAAACAAAAACCCTCGGGAACGCTCGTGTAAAGCGTTTTTATGTGTAATGCCCGCGCTGTGATGCAGAATGGGTTCCAAGAACATGAACCATTTAAATCATACTGCTTTTTAGTTTTTTTGTGTAGTATTTGAAGCAGAATAGATGAAATTCACAAACATATGCACAGTCAGCCTCTGCACTATGAGTATCTTGCCAATTCAGTTCTTTAGCAAAACTACACCTTCATAGATTGTCTGTAAATCCAACAAATAGAAGTAGATAATCAATAAAGTCCAGTAGGACTCACTACATTTGACCACATAATGTTTCCAGAAGAAAAAGGGTTCCATGTAATATCTAGTTCCATGGTTATCTGATATAAGGCTGCAACCACAACATCACAAAATACAAAAATAATTTATTTGGTTAATGTAATTATTTGTGTCAATATTACAAAAGCTGTTATGTAAAAAAAAAAGCAATAATGATTTTGAAATAAAACAGTAAAGCTTGCATAGTACATATACATACAGTGCATTGCTTGATGATGGACTGCACTGAAAGGAAAAAAAAAACAGGATTAATATCTCTTCTCTGTGCTACACAGTAGATGTGATGTCAACTGTGAGGTATTGTGAATGTGCAATGTGACAGAATCCATGTGAAAATCCCCCCAAAACAGCAGCTGCCAATTTTTTTCTCATGATTTGTCAAAGACAACACAAATTGGAGGAAACTGTCTCGATAAGAGAGCGCCAGCTTTCATACGGGATCTTACATAAGAGAACTGGATCCACTACCTACAGTAAATGCCAGAAAAAATCATTACCAGAACGTAGAGGGAAAGGATTTTGGAAATCAGACTGAAAAATATGAATACAAACTTAGCAGATCAGGCACAAAACTGAATCATTTGGCTTTCTTACAGGTTTCGCAATAGAAACAGTATAAAATTATTACACACATTGGACCAATGAGCACATCCAGGAGTGGAGCCAAGGGGTGAACCTGGCCCCGCTGAGACCTAACTGCTCCTTCAAGTATCCATTTACTAGTAACTGGTGGCTTGACTTTCTACAGATGGGTAAAAATGGCAAATGCTGGCACTTAAGCATCTTATACCTTGTGGAAAGAAATGCAATAAAGGGCAAAAACTCTAACTTGAATGTTGATAAAGACTATTTATAAGTGGAAAACTGGTATTTCAGATGAGACATAAATACAGCTATTCCAAATTAACTGGAAGGCAGCGTGACGGTGCATTCTATTTGAACTTGTAAGTAGTTTTTGAGTGATCTAAGTACACAAGTGCTTGAACAAAGAACAATTTGAAAACTATATTTAAAAACAGTTTTTTCCATAAAAAACAGTTGACAGTGTATTCTGTCACTAATCCAGGAAAGACAACTTGCTGTTGAATGCTAACATAGTTTTTTCTTACGTGTAAGTACCAAAAAAGAAATACTTTTACTTTCAATGTATTGCGGTGCCAGCAAAACTTGGTCGATCGCAAAAAATATATATCTGCATTGTTGAAAAGGAACTGTGATGTAGGGTCGGCCCTGCTCGCGAGGGCAGAATTTTGAATTTAACTTGGATGTGATTAAAGAGATGGAAAGAGATAATGAAACTGAGCATGCAAGATGGAGAGATCTATTGGCAAGATGAGAACACATCTGTGAAATCCGGCAGTTAAAAGCCTTCATTGCAGTGAAAATGTCGTATTGATCAGGGCAATCACTGATGAAGCGTCAGAAGTTTCAAGGACTTGGTGCTGGAAAGTTTAAGTTCATCCAACACACAAGCCACACACACTAATTTGCAGAGGTCACACAGGGGGATCAAATTGGTTCTTACATCTCCGCATTACTCTTACCTCAGTGATGGAGCACTGCACTGAGATAATATCAAAGATTAAAGTAGGGCTTTGGAGCAGGTGAGATAAGCAGCTGGTGGTACATTGTATTTCATGATTAATTGGTATTTAATGGTACATCCTATTTAATGTTAAAGTGGAGAGTGAAAAAAAAATAATTCCCATCTGCATATCACCGTTATAGAGTAATTTTATCAGGTCCCCATGGTCTTAATATAACATGAGCTAATAATCTAATGTGTAGTTTAGCATGTAAGCTTACTAAGCACTAGGGGCCCAATTATAAGCACTTAAGGACAACTGCAGGCGCCGCAGATGTGCTATTTTACTCATTATAACACCTTCGTGGAACTACCTTGGGGGGCTCCACTTTCTGCAGATGCAGAATTCTGCACATACATTATGAATCAAACCAGCGCTCAAGACATTTCATCACAGGGACCCTACTGCACTTTTACGGATACTCTTGCATACTTTACTTGACACTTCACAAAAGTCTGACCTGCATGTCAAAAAAGCAGGTTTGGTCTTGAAGGGGCTGAACTGCTCTGTAAATACAGCTAGTGAGTTTTTGTTCTGCCCTCATCAGGCATGCCTCTCACCAACCAGGCTAGTTGGTATTCCACCATGAAATGCAGTAATGTCAGCTGCATCTTTGCTTTATGTCTTTTTGTGTTATTTTTTTCATGGGACTCTTTGACTCATCAAAACATAAAATCTAAGGTTCATTCTAGTAAGAGGGGACTAAAGATCTAAGTTTTATCAACAGAATCTTCCAAGGTTTCAATAAATGTTTAGTGTGACTTACTTCATTGTATTACAAGACGTTTTAGAAGCTTTGTAAGACAATAAAGTCTGAGCCAGCTAAGTAAAGAAGGGAATGAAAAACAAAATCAAACTCCTTTAATATACTCTATTGTTCTATCGCTCTTCTGAAAATCTCTCATAAAACGTTGATGTCATTCCCTAAAGAAAAATTAACAATGTAAAACTGCAGCAAGAAAAGCAACAACCATTAAATTGCGAGAAAGAAAATTACCCTCGTAAAACCTTTAGCTTTATTTGTTTTGTATTTACTTGAAATAGGTAAATGAAAACAATTGAGGGAGAAAATAAAACCTCTACTAGATCTAAATCAAAAGCATAATGAAGCTTTTCATACACAGAAACCACGCTGACTGTATGTAATAAAAACAAGATCAACACACTGTGGCTAAGATCGTGGGTCTCGTTACTCCCGACACCTCACCTCCCATCACCAGAGTGCGAGATGCTTAACACACCATTTTCATGACAGTGATCACTCCCTCGACCTATACTTCAATCGTCTCCCATCTGGCAACACTCGACTTTACAAATGGACAAAGCCCAGTTTTAACAGTTTTACTGTCTGTGCCACAGCAGCTATCAATACAGCATCATACTGGGTCTCTTTCTGCATGACTCAGTGCATGAGTCAGGGCCACAACATCAAAACTACAGAAAGTTGAAGCGAATACCATTGATTACTTTTATTGCAATGCTTAGGATATATGATGGAGGCAAGTGAAATCAGTTCTTGAAGTATGAGGTTTGAGTTGGAAGAAGAAATAATGGCCAAGTATAAAGATCTGCGAGATAACATGGTCACAAAATTATGCAGTGGTCCAAGGAAAGACAACTGGTGAACCAGCAACAAGTTCACAGGTGGCCAAAGCTCACTGAAGAGTTCCGGGAGTTAAGGCTGGGTTGCTCCCTAAGAGGAGGCATTAGCCAGTATTCTTCTGCCATTTTTGATTTACATTTAGAAGACGTGACAAGAACTTGTGAATGGAAATGGTACAATATGTAAATGCTCTCACTAATGTGCAAATTGAGGTCATTTTGCCTGTTTATAAGACACAATGGGCATTAGGGTAAATGGAAATAACACCGAAAATCCCATCTATCCAAGCAAAGTGATGTGACGCGACTCACTAGCTGTTTCCGGTCGAAACCGACAAATATAATAGATATTTCCAGAGAATAAAGTAGCTCCTGAAAAATAGCTCTCACTATTTTCCTCTTGTAGAGATCCACAGCAGCTGTTGCTTTTTTCTCCATGAGGTTCGCTTATGTTCAGGACAACCATTAGTAATGCAGCTTATACTGCAACTCTCTGGTGACACTACTCTGCTAGTTTATTTGCAGCAGACCATTTAATGGAATTGCATTTTTTTCATAAGACTGCTTCAGATTTGCTCTGCTAGTGAATGGAAATCCAGCCACAGTAAAACAAATTGCTGAGGTTCTGTGATAGAAATGTGCTCTAATTAATCACATCTTACATAATGCGGATGACTGTGTGTATGTATGCGTTGTGCCAGTGGAGTGGAGCATTGCTCTAATGAGAAACCTTAGGACATCCTGGTTTTTCTGAGGCTGAAACTTGCAAATTCAGACATTCACCCCTTCATGATGGCAGTGGTCATTTTCAGTCGGATAACGCTGCCCTCCACATTGTAAAAACAGTAAGGGAACGGTTTGATGAACATGACAAAATCCCCATCAATGTCATGTGTGATTTACCCCCATGGTTCTGTTCCATAACTTTTTGTGCCAAAAATCTGACTGGGTTGGACCGAGTAATGTCTATGTATCACTCACAATGTGGCACATGTCACATTAGCAGACAGACATGCAAAGCAGCGCAAGGTTAATTTGACATCTGATCAGTTGTTCAGGAGAATCAGACAGGTTGCGTTATCAAATTGAACAGCACTGTTCAAACTTTTCTGTTTCCAGGTTTTTTTCCCTGTGATAATTAGCTGCAGCCCTGAGCATCTGTATTTTTCTTAGGTGTTTGGACCAAATGAACAAGAGAAATGTGTTTGTACTGTAGTTTCTTCTCTGTCTGACCCTACATTGATATTTTTTTTAACTGCTCCCATCCGCTGCCATTCTGACACAATGCTGTATGATTTTTCGTTGGAATGTTTAAGGCGAAATGACATGTTGTTAAGGGAAACCTAGTTACTCTGCTGCATCTTCCCTTCTTACAAACAGCACTGGCTGTGTCCTGAGGTGAAGTAAACATCACATTTTTTTTCTCAAGTAGCTAACAGCTACTCTGTTACTGTAGAACAATTAAACCCTCACAAGTATAACAAGCTTAAACAGAAGAGTGGTATTCTCAGCTGTTTGGATCCAGCAACGTGTTTCACATAACCGCTGCATCGGCTGGCGGTGCTGTGCATGAGACCGCTCGTTACAATGACCGCTCTAATGAGTGGCGTTCCTATTTTCCATTGTATTAATTCTAAATGAAACCGTTTTAAACTGAATGTGAGGTGAACACAGCTCTTTCTAGTGGCATTGAACAACAATCTTGTCAGCAGTTAACGGGTCATGCATCATTGCGCCTGAATGCAGAAGATAGCTTAAAAGAAGAAAAAGTGTCTCGCACCATCTCAATCTGATATCTCACATAATCTTTGCTCAACTTTTGTGTAGGCCTCGACGCAGACGACTACACATTCACCAACTCTGTTCTCACCCATGTCACAAACTGACACAAAGTACGATTTTACAATATCTTAGGTGTTGCTCCCACACCACAATTTGTCACACAGCTCCTGGCCTGTTTTCTTAGTCTCTTTAAGGTGTATGACATGTTGTTGCTGGATGTTTTGAAGCTTCTTCTTTTTTTTTTCTTTTCTCCCTATTTTTAACTAGTTGCTGAAGTTACCTTTAGAGTGATGTTAATTTTTGTCACTTGGCCTCTGCTGGCAACTTTGCTTTCATCAATGTGTGAAAATGATTAAATAAAGTACGCTATGCATTTATTCATTTTTTTTTTCAAAACATACTTTGATTTTGAGTATCTTGATCATAATCAACAAAACTGATAAATGCAGGAATATGTATGCATCTGCTCAGAAGGCTGCTGGGTCTATATTCCAGCACTTTATAGCACCGCATAACACTGTGTGCCATGAACAAAGAAACATTAAAGGAGGTCATAGAACAGGTAGAAATGATCTGGAACAAGTTCATTCTAGCTCATTATGCGCCTTTTAGTCAAATATTGAAAAACCACTGGTCTTTCCATCATATCTTGACTGGTACGCCTTAATCAAGGAAAAGAACATTAATGGAAAAGAGGCTGGCTCCTAAAAGGCTGAATGGCCTCGCTTTAATGGATTGATGATGCTGTATACTTACGTAAAGGTGTTGACTTGCCCTAGATCTCAATGCATCTAAGCAACTGTAGGATGTGCTGGAAATATCCTTCGGATGCGTGGAGGCTCCCACTCACAATTCACGTTGAGCATGTGTCTTGACAGGTTAGAGATTTTTTGGCACCATAAAGGAAACCTATAAATCATCCAGATGTTTTGGTGCTGTGGCTGATCAGTGTATGCATTTGGAGATATGTTTTGGGTACAGTTGCCAGTAAAATTATTTCACTCCCATTAAATGGGGAATCCAGTGCAGTGGGAGTTGCATAATATTGCTGGCGGCTGTATATGCGGTTTTATATGTTGAATTTATGTGCTCTTTCCCAGTGAGATGAGAATATGTGCATATTGTGAAAACAAATTTGTTGTTTTGGGACAATAAAGACTATTTATCTACCCAATAACTGCTATATGTCTTTCTGATTGGTGTAGCAAGGGGACAATGTGTATGTTAAAGAATGCTGTAAATCATTATAAAGAACAGTATGGCAACTAAATTTATTTCTGAAGGATATTCCTGGCAAAATGATCAAAAAAACATTTCCATTTGTTTCCTTTGTCGCTCTTTGTCGCCCGGTGGTTGCTGGGGCATCATAAGCAACCGCTTAGTTTAGTTATACCTCAGGCTAACTGTGACAGAGGACATTACAAACATGTCACCAGTTTGAATAATACATGGAAACAAGCTAGAAAAGAGGGTAGGCTTACATTTATCTTTAGATTTTCTCCCTATGAATTGCAGGATTCAACAGCTATGACGAATCCTCAATATCTGTAGCCTGGAGGTTGTAATGTTTTCTTCCGAGTGCAGTTCAAAATGCAATGCCTGATTAATGAATCACTTTATCATATGCACATTTCTTTGCTGCTCCTGCATTGCCAGGCATCAATTTTTCAGAAAATGATCAGCGACCATTCCATTTGTGTCTCTCATGCCTGCCACGTTAGCAGTGCTACTCTGGCACTGTTTTTTTTAGCGAGACCTCAAGAATGAGTGCACATAAGTAAACGCAGCCAAAAAAAAATGCTTAGGACTGTCAATACATTTCACCACCAGACTTTTGAGTACAAATTTGTTTTTCTATTAGCTGTGATTACACTTCCTGGCTCTGTAAGTAGCAGCAGAGGCACATTTAGCAAGGCGCGTGTCTGGTCGGAGTTGATGCTCTTGTAATTAATGTGTTTTCAGACAGAACAGCAGCCTCTTGAGCAGCATCTCCACGTCTGTGCTGGGAGTGGGAAGTTTGTTGGAAGAATCATAAGACTTCCTCTCCCGAGCTGGACAGGAGGCGGTGGAAAATGTTCATTCAGGTTCAACAAGAGTTTATTTAACTTTCTTTAAGTGCCTATAGACGTGAAAAAGCACTAACGTTAGTAGATAAATATACATAGATTTGAATAGTGTTTGCATAGGTAATCTTCAGTGTTTAGTCATTGCTTGGCACTATTAATATTTATGAGCAGTAATAAACTATACATGTAAACCTTTCTTAGGTTTAAAAGATCTGTTTTTGGTGGTTTGATGCTGTTATTTGACAATAACAGAGGAAAAACAGCAAATAAGAAAAAAAAATATGCAAATGGTTGAGCTGGCTGGGAATCCGATGAAGTACTTGCTGCTCAAAGAAAATGTGCCCATGTGGTGTACTCCCTAACCACTCGGCTATGGAAAGGTAATTTTACAAAAATAATAAAATCCTGCTCTGAGCATTGTGAAACCACTCACTGTTGAATATTTACACGCAAGAAAAAAGACATGGGTATAGCTACTTATTAATTCTATGGAACTGTATAGGACGATGAAACTTTCCTCAATTTCCAATGCATTTCAGAAGTTTAAGAAATCAACTAAACAATCCAGGACAATAAAGACATTGCACCCAACTGTTCATCTTTTGCAAAGCTGTTAATCCGGCTTCATCTGTCTCTCAAAGCCAGATGAAATCTACTGAATATCTTCTACAGCAAATACCATACGAGGGACTATTTGTGCACATCACAAGATTACAAAAGATACACGTTTTTGAAGGTGCTGTCATCTGTTGCCAAGCTTTTGTTTGAATGTGGGGATGAACTGAGGTCAGGGCAGTTCACATTCAGAATGGACTTTGTGTACGCTTTGCCTCAGGCGAGCCAAATCTTTCATATCCCCCATCTCTAACATTTAGAATGCACGACACAGGAGCTTGTCCACATTTTACCTTCTATTTTTTTCACATCAGAAGTGCCACGGTGCTCGATCTGACGGCACCAGGTTGTGCGGTTCATCAGCAGATTCACCTCACTCGGTGTTCAGACTCGTTTTTCTGCAACAGATCAAGGTCTAGAAAGGAAATTTACTGTAAAATATGGGCAAAAAAGCTAATCCTTTTAAATGTTTGGGATTATCATAAAGTATATCATCTTTTTTGTAACTGTTTTTGTTGGACTTGCATAATGTTGGGATTCTGTGGCTTACTGGCATCTCTACTGAGTGCAGTAGGAAAACATTAAGTCTGGTAAGTCCTAGGAGATTGACCTTTGAAGTGCACACTGAACTGTAAAGCAAATCAGATGATTAAATCAGAAAGCTGTCTTAGCTCATCATTATAACGGTGAACACTGTGAAAATAAAAGTATACATTAATGCTGTACTGCACAATAAGACAAATGCTTATTGACATATTGATTTTGAAACCAGCAAAGATAGTCTTTCCGGCAAAACTTTCCTCATTACGTAAAATATTGCCTTTGTCTCTCCACATCACTACTTACACGATTACATCCAGCTGACTGACTGCAGCCTTTGAAGGGCTTTAATTTCTTTGGGCATTTTGTGTTTGATCAGAGAAATATTGCCATTTTAGATTCCCAGAATCTGAGCACTCAAACAGCTGCCAAGTCTTGCCAGGGATGCAAACGTGCTCTGATCATGAGGAGTGAAGCAGATGAACAGAAACAGAAGAAAATGTAGTCATCTGAGGAGGGAGAGTTACTTTGATTATTGTTTCGTTTTTGTTTCATCTGATAACAAATATCCACAGTTCAATATAACCTTTGCTGTCCAAACGTGTTGTACAGAGTCAGGTAATGCAAAAATAATCTTCTGAAATGTGTTGAAGTGAACATGCTTTTAGAACTCATTTGTCATCTCGTTCATCTCATTCTCATTCTAAACCCATTTCGCTGCAGAAATTTCAAAACGGTAAAAAAGAGGGAAAATGAATTTATGTATGAAATAATCTACTTCACATTTTACCTCCGGAACTTTAAATATCTTCTCCTAGAGTCATACATACTAATCTATGTATGAGTTGAAATCAATAGGTTTTTGATTCAGAATTAAATTCAAGGTATTTGCAATAAATCAAACACCGTTTTGGTTTCCTTGTCACACATTTCTTTAATCCTTTGAAAGAGATCGAAAACTGTATTCAACATGACTTTGGAGTCTAACAAACAGAGAACTTGTTGAATGCAAACCAAACTCATTTCATTTTCAAATTTTCTTTGAGGCTAAGCATGCTGTCATGAATACCAATACAACACAATACAACGCGAGAATGGCTTAAGCTGCACATTTTCAGAGACACTCCAGAGGTTTGCTCAGAGAGCAAGCTCGTATGAAGGTAATATTTTCTGTAAAAAAAAAAACGAAAACAAGCAGAATAAAAAAGAAATATCAAGGTTTTGTTTTGAGCTGTGCTTCAAGAGACTTAACTTCAAACATTATTTACAATACCCGTGTAAACACAGTTGGATGTGTGCAATCCATGTTAAAAACTGATGATTTATCTAAAAGTTTGAAAGAAATTGATCAGAATATGCACCTGCATTAAAAGGGTTTTTTCCCTCCACGATTCATTTCAGGTTTCATGAATTTCAGCTTGACAGTTTTTGCTGAATCCTGACAAATAGACAGCAATGAAAACATTCCAAGACTCACATTGTGCACATTTGGCCTCTGCACCAATATCAACAATGACCATCTTTATCCAAATCTCCACAGGGTTGTATTCAAGAGTGGATTAGGAAGTGACTTCCATCCTGCTCCTCTGTCTCTCCGTGTCTGCCTGAAACAAACATCCTGACTCCCTGTTTTGTTTGTTTGTGTACTGTTGTGTACACCCCAATACACCTTCCTTCCTCCCTTATCTTATTCCCATTTTCTCATCCTAGGTTGACCTTGATTTTGCACATCTTCTCCATTTCACCTCCCTTCTCTTTTCATTCTCTTTCTACTCCCTCTCTTGCAGAAAATCCCTTGCTTCTTCCACCTCTTCACCCACTGCCGCCTGAGGGTTTTGAGAAATTGTTACATAATGCACTTCAAATGATCACAATGCATGTATTATGGATACCGCCAGATACAGGAGGTGCTATGGAATTTGATAAGGAATGAAGGAATGAAATTTCCAATCACTTGCTTTTCAGATTAAATGGGCCAGTCTATCACGTTCATGGTTATTGAGATAAAAGGAAATTGTTCTGTCAGTTGGTGTGTGTGTGTGCGAGTATGTGCAAACTTGTGCTTCTGAATCATCTCCCATCTCAGCACTAAAGTACTGATAACAAATGGGTGATTGTGATGACACATGACAGTAGGTCTTACTTTGTCTTGACAGCACCTCTGTAACACAGCATCAGTCTCCTTCTTTTCATAGTAGTCAGGCTCATCTCTTATCTAAAACTTGGGCTGTCATTCTGTATTTTATAGCCTGTATCCTTGGCATTTTTTTATCTGTTCCCGAACTATTTTTTCCTTTTGCACTTCTCTCTCTATACTCCATCTACTGTAGCCGGTCTGAGCTCATCCTGTTTCCTTTATCCAGCTGTCTGTGTTCAAGGGAATTACAGAAGTCATGCCTCACCAAAAAGATACAGGGCAGTGCCTGGGCAGAGCTCAGGAAGAAGTAGACTCCCAGAGCACTTAATGCTGCTGAAAACACCCCCAGCAATCATGTCCAACCTTCACTTCTGCTTAAATACTTGCTAAGACAAAAATGATGCCAGATGATGGAAGAATTATATGGCAAAGCCTAACACACCCAGAAAATCCACCAAAGCCCCACAGACACTCTTCTCCAATGCATTGAAGATCAGTAGTAAATCTGCTCCCCTATGGATTCTACATGAAATGACACGATGAAACTAGACTGAGTGGCTAATATTTGTCACAATGAGATGTATAATAGGATGTCAAATGCAATTTTCATGCGTGATTCCAAATGATTCAATATCAAGTAAATGGATTAATTCAAATCAAACTAGCAACAGAGCCCCTGCGTCTAATCTCTTCCCCTTTTCTTTTTGAGCCACAGCTTAACATTCCTCTATTGCTATTTCATCTGCACTGTGAAGTCTCCCTCTCTGCCTGCTTTTCTCCATCTTCTCTGTTATGCACATAAAACGGCTCCAATAAGGCTGTTGGGTGGATGGTATGAGTCTGCCTTCAGCTGTCTGGTATGGAAAACTTCACTGTGCACCAGAAAGCCGAGAAAGCTCTTCAGGATTAAAGAAAATCTGACTGATCTGACAGTTCAGCTTGCCTACCTCCTGTTTTGATTTTAATGAATTAAAATCAAACAGTCTAGTGGCCCTCTGGCAAAAAAAGAAAATAAATAAATAAATTTAAAAAATCTGAAAAAAATAATAATAACCTTGGTCTTGAGCATAAATTTTCGTAGAAACCAGAATGAGCCAAGGATCTGAGGATGCCTACTGGGTCATGGTGGGGAATGAACAGCAAAGCTATATCATAAAAGTGAAGAAGAGAATATCAAGATCCATTCTAGACTAAACAGTAGATAAGAAATAGTGGATCAAGGTAAGATCATTTTTAAAGATATAAAAGTCTTAGTTTCAGCAAACTTTAGGCTATTTGCATGTTATGTATAGGCACGTAGGGAAAGAATAGGGCAAAAATATTTAAAACTGTGTTTTCCAATTTTTTTTCAATGAATTATTGATATGAAGGTCATTTCTGCATCACTAAATTGAACAGTGAACTGCCCATAAGTTACAAATCATTATCAAGTACAAGTAGAATGGAAGAACGTTTGTCAAGTTGTTTGTCATATTGGTAAAATTACACAATAGGTTTAATTATATCAAGCTACGCTAAAATCTTCCTGACCTTTATCTAACAAACCACTTACAAATGTGTAACAGGAAGACTATTTCTTTCCTCTTTGTTCAAAGAGCAGAAATGTCAGTCTCAATTCTCCTAAAATCACTCTGTGTCATAGGTGTTAAATGCCCACAGTTATGACTGACAGTTAATGTACATCTGGTAACAATTATCAGGAAAGACAGGGCAGCAGGGTGGGCGTTAGTATTCAGAGAGACTGCTTGCAATAGTCTGCCAACACTGAATGTCCTGTCAAAATGTCTTTGAGCGAGACACAGAAATCCCCCATGCCTATTCATTGGGAGATGCGGATTAATGCTGTCGACTGAATGCCTAAAATGTAAAGATGTGAAATACAGACTTAGAGACTGTCCAATAAACTAAAACACTGAGGTTGCCCATTAGCGACTTGCCCTGAGTCATCTCTCTGTCACAATCTTCTCACATTTACTCATTTCACATTCGCAAAACCATGACAGTTACATACCTTCAGTGTCGTCAAACCCACTAGTGAAGTCCATAATCATAACCATAAAGATAGAGCATTTTCAGATATCATGGCAAATGCGCTCACAAACCAAAGTGCCTGGGCTTTCAAAAGTTGCCCCTCTCAAGCATTATTTTGCCAGCCTAGAAATATGCATGAGCACATTTGCTCTCTATGCTGTATTCATATTTCAAACACTTGCTTTAAGAATGTAAAAACAGCCAGCTGAACCTAAGTGAGGACATAGCTCAAGTAGAATTAAAAGTAGTGGCAGATGACACAGAGGCCCACTGGGTGAAACAGAGAGGTCCAAACAGAGACAGAGAGATTTTGAATGTTGCAGCACTACGAAGAGAGGTGAGACATGGTGTCTCTCTAAACATTTTGAATGCCAAGTTTAGAACGGTATTCTTGGCAGGCCAAACTTGATTAGTTCATCTTGGGAGTCCAAACTCCCAGAAACATAAGGATGAGGTACTCTATATGCAGTTGGAGCAGCAGCGTTCAAGCTGACATTCCAGCTCAGCTGTGAGGGACTAGAATTCACTTCAGCCCATCTGCGCAACTATTCTATGATACAATACATCAAGTCAAAACTCTGTAACAGACTTTTGGGAATAAATGAAAAAAATCTTTTTAGGAGCCGTCAACTGGACTGACTGTCCGTTGCAGTCAAAGTTATGTACCATACTGCCTCGATGTGTTTCCACTATGACAAAAAAAAGTCAAATGTAGGGAGATCTGTGGATAGATGGATATAGCTAAACTAAGAAAAGCCATGTGCTGCATGTTATACCCTACATTCCTGAGATTTCATTATTTCATTTCATTATTTTATTATTTACTAGATATGTCCAGCTTTATTTCTGATGACAGATTCAGTCCTCCCGGGCATGGAGGGTTGCGGTCTTTCATAAATCTGTAGAGAGATGTTCTGCCTTTCTTCACAGATTGTTCTTTTCTATTGCTCTTTGCTGTAGGGGAGGTTTACTGCTTTCCACTTTCAAATACTCAAGTCAGGGGACATACATGGCCAGGCTATTATTTTCCCTATTCTTTCTCCTTAATAAAACTATGGTATTTTTGTATAAATTTCGGAGGGAGTCATTTAGTTTGTGAGTGTATATTCACAGTCCCATTTATAAATGTGATTCACTGATGCTTTTTTTTTCAAAGGTTAATTTAATCATGTGATGCCAAAATCCATCAAAGTCAATTCATGTATATCTTTCCAGTTGATGGAGGTCCCTTTAAGTGAAGAGTTTGACTTCATGCAGTGTAACCTGTTTTGAGTCTTCATTGCATCTTTGTGCCAAATCAAAGGTGATCACTTGTTTGTTTTTTTTATTGCAAGGTTGTGTAAAAAGCTAATTCTGCATGACACGATTCACCAAATTGCTTCCCGAAAAAGGGTTGTTCCCACTTCAGATGACACTGGACGGTTACACGGTTATCTCGGGAGCTGGCCAAAAAGCTGCAAAAATCCAACTGCTCTCCCACGACCACAAGGGCCTCACATCTTAAAATAATTTAATGTTTGATGAATGAAAAACTGAAAACAGTTTTCAGTTTTCTTAATGGCTGAATACTCATCTTCAACCTGTTAAGTACAACTTCTGAAGTGAAAATGAATAAATCTGAATTAAAAAAAAAATAGATAAATGAAAAAACCCTGATGTTCCTTTGGATTGTACTTTGTCTGGGGGCAGACATTGAAACGGTGTTCTTGCTCTGGCCTTCAATGTCTACATAAGTCCACAAGCTCACATTTACACACAAGGTGGCGATTCAGGTTTTAGTGTTTCAGCAGCACAGCATCAGATCGATGAATAGGCTGGTTTAAAAAATTTCAGCACCACGGATAGAGGTACTGATGACGGCAAATGAGCAAATGCCTAACTTTGAACTGAGTCAAGAGCAATTTCTTTTTCAAGTCTCAGTCTTAACTGAGAAATATCTTAAGTATTATTTTTGTGCAGGCAGAGAACTTTGGGGGAAAAAAAAGCTGGAGAAAGAGAGGGGGAGGGAGGGGGAATATGATGTAAATAAAGTCTCTTTGAAGAGAGTCTCTGTAATGTGTGATCCTGTCTAACTCTCTTTGAAGACTCGAAACACCTAAGCGTATTCTAAGACAAATCTCTGGGGACAGAAACTTTTGCCCCATGCAAGTGTACACGCTGCCTGTCACATGCATACACACAAATTTGTACATGAGCACAGCAGCTCAATAACATTTATAGATTGAATGAAAAGTATTAAACTGAATATGCTCTTTGCTGTACGTTTTTGTGTGTACACACATATTGATGTTAGGGTGCTTTGGAATAGCTTACAAAACACATTTCAGGGGACAAATTGCCTCACTGCCTCACAGATACTTAGGAAGTGGTTTGATTACATGACCAACTTGCTTGAGAGTTCTGTGAATCACAAATATCTTGATGCCATTTCAGCGTGAGGGTGATAACGAGCCTGACAACACTATTTACTATGAGCGTGGGTGTGTGAGAGTAAAGCAGTGCCTGTCATCCCGCTCAAACCTTGCATCTGATGAGATATTACTGTCGGCAGTAGGTTTGCTTCTCACGTTGCCGTGGCAGGGACAAAAGTGGTGAGTAATCACACGCTACCCTTTGATCCCACTGCGACTGTTAATAAACTCCTGTTAAGTCAGGTGTTTTCCCATTTAAACTGTAGAGTGGGTCATTTCGATCTGCAGTGGCCATTTCTTTTAGTTTCCTGATTGTGGTTTCAGCGTGGTTTCTGAACTGCTGAGTGGGCTGTTTGAGTTGAGACAGATCAGCTCTAAGGCAGAGGTGAACCATGTGAGTGGAAAACAACACCCAAGAAAATATATCACGGTGATATTCTTACTAAAGAGACCAAGGAAAGATCAAAATTAAAAAAAAAAGGCTTTGAATAGGATCAAAGCAGCTTGGTTGAAAAAAATGGCTTATCTATTGTCGATGGTTTAAGTAGAAAATTGTAGACGTGTATTCAAAGAGTGAATATGTCAGGTGTATCGATGCAAATAATTGCTCTTTAAATTGTGAATGAGATAAACGTGTCAATTATTTGTCGAGTAATGCAAATTTTTTTGTTGAGTGCTTTGATGGTGTTGTAGTCCTAAATCAGCACAAACGCAACAAAATCACACTTTCCTCAAACACCAGCCACAAGCACCGCAGCTGGCTTTTTTTTTATTGTTTGTGCTCAATATAGTATTTTGTCTTAGCTTACATTCAAAAAGTTTCTGTCAAAGTTATACATGTGTCCAAATGAGATGTGCGTGTTAAACGTACCTTTTGATTAAACTTCCAACTCTTCCAACCGCTGCAATAAGCTTTAATCTCCGTCTTATTCGTTCAAGAAGTGTTAGAACTTGATTTAGAATCCTCTGAAGGCAGCTAGCTCAAGTCTGTCACTGTGCATAAAGTTTAAAAAGACAATGATAAAAAAAAGGATATTTGTAGGTTGTGTTTCCTAGATAAAAGTCAACTTCTCAGGTGGGTCCTGCTTTTCAGATGCACGTATTAATTTTGTTAGTTGCACTTAAGTGACAATCCTTTTCACAAGCCATTTTATGTTGAACCTTACGTAAACGCTGGTAAAAAGAAAAAAAAAACTAGAGAGCAGGAGTCTGAAATCAAGGTTACAATCGAATGCTCCAACAATCACTGTGTCCATCTGACTGAAAGAAACATGTTCAAATAAAATGTTTTCCCAAGTGAGCAGAACAGAGGCAGTTTTATCATGTCTTCAGTGACAGTGCCTCCTTTTCTTTATTTCTTTGTATACCCCTATTCTCTAACAAGGCAAAGATCCCCTCTTACATCCAACTGACCAAAAAAAAATAGCTGCTGATTCACATGATATGCAAATAAATGCATATTTTCTATCCTAAATTGCTGCTTGATAAAGCACAAAATAGCCAGTCAGCACAGCATGGCAGAACTTGCTGCAGAAAATATCTACCTTGACAAGCTTTTGGTCTCACATGTGTTCACATTTTGGGGCATTAAAAAAAATCTGCTGACAAACATGTTTCTGAAAGCATTTGTCAGTCAATAACACACAAAAAAAGTGTTTTTAAAATATTATAAAGTGGTACAAATTTGGGGTTTTAATCCAACAGATCTAAAATGTCTCATAAGGAAATTGAATCACAACCACAAATACAGTTTCTACCTGAAGCAAATCTCACTGTAAGAGTGGCTACTTCCACTCTGGTGTTATGCTTCTCTACGACCTTCGACCTCGGCAATTTTACATGCCGACAGCAGTTCATCAACACTATTAGAGCCATGTTTTCAGAAAGCACTCACCTGTGCTTACACTCTTTCAATGTAGCCTAAAAATGTGATTCAGACTATATCTGAACCTATTAAGAGTGCATGAGCGAGGGAACAGAGACAAGTTGAGGAGACATAAGTGGCAAGAAGTTGCCTCAACACACAATTATTTAACTGGAAATGTGGATTTACTTCAACCTGTCCATCAGCTCTCGTGTGCACCGTGTATTTGCCCCTCAGCAAAATATGAGTCACTTGGTTGTTTTGGATAAGGTTGTCAACTATCCATCCATCCATTCATCCATTTTCTACACCCGCTTAATCCGTCGGTCGGGTCGCGGAGGTGGCTGGAGCCTATGATTGTCAACTACTCCATGTTAAAGCCATGTGGTTAGACTCAAAGAAGTAAAATAATTTTAAAAACCTTGTGTATATAAATGCTGTAGTCTAAATTGCGTGCCTTGTTGGATGTGATAGGAGCAGGTAATACTAAACTTATTATCTAAGCTGTATAAAAAGTGAAAAGTTTTGCTTCACTGATGGCAGCGATTATATGGGCCAAAGTGCGCTCAGAGGTTTTAGGGAAAGCCAGATTTAACAGAATCCACGCTACACATAATATGTAGTTTAACCTAAATAAGTAGATTACCCCTGTATAAAGTGTTTAAAAAATACGTTGGAGGAGATTTCATACCCGAGTTCCTTAGCTTGCGGTTCCTGAACACCGAGATGATCACGAGCAGGTTTCCCAGGACGTCCACCACCGTGGTGAAGATCAAGACACTGGCTAAGATTGCTATGACCCAGGCGGGGCGGGCGGTCCCCTCCGTGGCCAGGGTGCGTTCCAGCTGCCCCAGCCGTGGCTCTGTCCGGTTCTTTATGAGCGTAAATGTGTCCGGCATCACAGCACCAAGCTGCTTTCAAGTCCCAGCTGCGTTTTATGTCCCGCAGGTACCCTTGGTACCGGTGTGTCCAGGATGAAACATGGAGCGCACCTCCTAGAGTTCATCGAGAGCGCAGGTAAAGTCCGCTACTTAAAGGCGATAATTACTTGCTGCGGTGACCACGTGTGACGTATAAAGTTACACGGACTCTTGGCTCTTTTTTTTTCACATTCCTTCGCACGAAAGTCATCCAGCCATGTGAGACAGAAATTTGGACACCGTCACGGTGCCACACCTCCTGTCCGCGATGTATGTTGTTGATCTTTTAGAAAAATGTTTCTTAAAAGGTAGTCGTATTTTAAGTCTCCATCCTCTTCGAGTGATGCTGGCTTACTGGTTGACATGTGTAACTCTCCTTCGTCTGCATCTGTCTACGTTGGGGAAAAAAAGAAGGCGATTTCCTTTGAAAATGTCAAACCACTGTGCCGCCACGGGAACCTTTCTGATTCAATTTGCTATGTTGAAACTAGGCGGTGAAACGAATTGTTTTTTCTAACGATTTGCGACGTCCTTTCCATGCACTGGACTACGACGCAGTTGGAGCCGAGCGTGGCGAGGCGGCACTGTGGCGAAATATCACTGAAACCCCCTGTGAGACATATCGGGATGTGGAGAAATTCACGGAGTGCGGACGAAGAGAGACTCCGCTGGTGCCTCCGACTGGGCTCTCTCTCTGTGTGTGCGCGCGCGTGTGTATGTCTGTGTGTGTCCGTTTTAATGTCCTTTTACTGTCATCGCCTGCTCCTCTTCATCTCCAACTATGCGTGCAAACAAAGATTTTCCTCATTTTTTCCCCCCGCTGCCTATTCCCAGCGTGACCTCCCAGAATCTGCCTTTGATCTCAGCACAATGCTGGGAAGTGCTCTAAGTGTCCAACCAGCGGTGGGTCGGTGCGGCGGGTCCATTCAGCACACTGTGACTCGTGTGAAGCATTTGTCACGGGTGAGCTAGAAGACATTTTGAAACTAAAATAAACCAGACATTTTGTTGCTGTATATCTTTGAAGTTTCACATGTGTATGTAAAATTGTATTTTTATTTGAATCTGCACATATGCATTAACCTTGCGAGGAATAATGAAAACGAGAGAGAGAGAGAAAGAGGGAGAGAGAGGGGGAGAGAGAGAGAGACGAAACAGCTGGAATTAGATTGTGGAAGTAAAATTCCCTATTGATTGGACAAATCCTTTAGCAGTGTGTGCATTTCTCCACTAGGGTGCCATTTCTTGATTTTTGCGTATTCGTAGCTACACAGAGCAAGTGGAGGTGGCAGTTTAATCCCATTCATGCTTAAAATGGGTTACTTGTGGCAACAGTGTAGTCAACCTCTCCATCAGATCCAGTGGATTCATATAAGTCATCAATACTGTCAGTGCCAGTGGTGACACATTGAGGTCAGCGGCGCGCCATTCCCTTGTTTTACTCATTGCTACCGGGCTACAGTGGATGCCCTCAAGCATAGCGGCAGGAACAGATTAGAGCCGCCTAGTGTCAGTCCTCAAAGCAGAGCGATGACCAAGAGACAGACAGTTCTGTCTGTGAGGCGAGGTCAGCCGGATAGGCATGCTCACACGCGCTTCTTATATCTTCTTATAAGGAAACCCACTGAATAGTTGAGAGATTCATCACAATACCATACATCAGAAAAATCAGTGGTGTTGGTGGTGCAAAACAGCAGTCTACAGTTGAAAATTGTAGATATCTAATAGCCGCTGCGATGAGAGTGTTTTCCTGCTCTGAAGGAATTTCACCAACCTTAATAACCACTTAGTAACCGTGTAGCTGTAAAGTCTAATGTTGTGAGTGAAATGAATTAGTATAAATAACATTCTGAGAAAATTAACTGGCTATCAACACCATCCTTTGCAATAACCTGGTGCTCCATATGGCCATGTTTTATGTCTTCTCTACATGACAGTTTGGGTTATTGATATTGATAACTCAGTCATTCTTCGCTATCTGGAGTCATTGTTCCACAGAGAGTTTTATTGAAGTCACCAGATGGTGCCAGTAAAAACAAATGTCTGGAGAACAGAGTGTAAAGAAAACAAGGGGAAACTGGCCAGCGGGACTTCTGTTTTGGCTCTCCTTGTGTTTTGGGGAATAATGTAACATTTGAAACCATATTTGTATTGCAGACACAGCAGGGCATCTAATGCCTCAGCAACAAACGTATTGTGAGGAATATTGATTAATTCACTGCTGAAACATAGTTCCAACTAAAAGATGTTGAATTATTAAAGGTTTATTTTTACGTGGGCACGTACATTGTTGGCTTGTGTGACTGCATCTACATGTATTAACTGCTCTTTCAAAAGGTGACCAAAAAAAAACCACACCTGGCAAAGAAGACGACAAGAAGAGGAAAGAGACCAACAACATGAATGCATCTTTTGAGGGGGGTTTATCAGGACTTCTACAATTCTTCCCAAAAAGAGTATAATGACACGAATGGGGTTCAGTTCCTGGCGAAATGTCTTATGATAACTGCGAGTGGAAATTCCTCCAAGACAGATACACGAAAGCCAAAAGGAAAGTGAAAGGAGGGTGCTTTGATACAGATGGCAATTTGTTCATTCTTTTTATTGTTTTGATGCTGGACTGCCTATGTAGCTTTTCAAAACATTGAACTAAACAGTCAAACATCCCAGATGAAGTCGAATACATTTTCAGATCCATAAACCATGAAACACAAATGTTGGAGGTATCCCAGCATGCCAATGTAGCTACTGCTATTCTTTAGTGATGTAGGCTCCCAATCTGAACAGGTTATGTCATTGTTGCATTATTTGCCTTTATATACATACACTTTACAAACACTGGTCATATTAAAGCTGTGTTATTGAAAGAATGGATCTGTGCAGCTTAAGCTTGAGCACATTACTGCTGGCCCTCCAGCCCCTGAACGAGACCCTCTTTTTTTCTGAAGGGAACATTCCAATCCCTGCACCGAACACAGCCAAGGAGCCATTACCTTCAACCTTGGCAAACCTTAACAAAGTAAGTTTTTTGTCCTAGTCTTCTTCTTCCAAACTCTCCGTTTCTGCACCCCCATCAAGAAGGTCCATTATCAAGAGCTCTTGCTCCACCAAGGCCACATAAAAGGAAGGCGTTGGCTACACTGCTGAAGGAACAAGTAAACAGACTGCAGAGGCTTGCCAGAGAGCAGATCGAGGGCACTGACAACTTTGCATTTGGCTGTGTTGCAGACACTGACTGCAATAAAGCTCCACAAAGAAAAGTGACTTGGTGCAAAGTGTGAGATACACCAAATATTACATAGAACAGAACACATAGATGAATAAAATACAAAAATCTAATTCTTAACATTTGTAAACATGTCCATATGTGCAACCATATGTTTGATTAAGATATGTCTATATGATTACTCACTAGATTACTGTGATTAGGAGATGGAATCGTAACTTTTTTATAACAGTTTTTTTTTTTCATATGTGTGTTGAGTAATTGTTTTGAATGAATTTGGTTTGTTGACCAACCCATAAAATGTTGCACAACATCTCTAAGGTCAGCGATAGTATAAGGAATTTGGTTGAAATGGGTACTAAGCCAAAGAACAGAGATTTTGTTGTAATCTGGATTTTAAATTCACGTCACTGGATTGCATTTTAAAATCACAACAGATAAGCTGGCACAAACACAAGTTTTCTGTTGAGAGTCTGCCTTCGGTAGATGTGTTACGTTCATGGATTTTTAATTATGTTGACAGTGTTAGGAATAAAAATAGTGAATTCATATGTAGACAATATTGCTGGTAAAGGTTCCATCTATCCAGTTCCCTTTTACAGTGAGTGTGCTTGGCTCACAATTCTAGTGTGTTATGTTTCACACTGTGTCTAACACTCAAATCATACCATAGGCTCTAAATGTTACCAAGAAAGGCATTTCAGTCTCTTAACAGTTAAACAAGGGCCTAATAAAAGTTATAGCAACTTAAGCATATCTACATGCTTATTTTGCCAGTGAGCATAAAAATCCCTGATGATCAAAGCACAACACAGAGCAGACCTCCTTCTTAACAAAGTCAGATCTCAGCAATCTCGTGGGTGACAGTGTACCAATTTCTTAGAAGCAAAGGAGATAACAAGCTGTGCTTTCAGGCCCATGATGCAGCCAGATTTCTCCGCAGTATATTGATCCATCATCCTGCCTCACCTCAGTTAAGGCAGCCTTTGTTTACAACGTCAGAACAAACTAGGGAACATTGCAATACAGTTCAACACCTTCAACAATGAAGGTCACTGTCAAATCAGCAAATCAGAGCTCAAGCCTGGAATTATAGAAGGGTAGAATGAAGATATTTCAAAAAGTATGGTTCAGCTTTTCCTATGCTCTTTATGTGGTTTGCATAAAGTAGTTGTAAGGGGAAATGTCCCAAGGTTTGTGGCAGTTACTGGATATTAATGCTGTGTAAATGTGAAATAATCTTACGGCATTTATACGCTTTCATCATGTAAGAAAATCCAATAAAGGACTCAAAGTGCATGGTTAACTTCCCTGTCTCCAACGTAACAGTTTTGCAGGCATATGCCAGCGGATTGCCTTTGTAATAATCTCCAAATGGCAAGGGGAGGGTGTGCGATGGGATAGGACTGTTACGCAGCTTCCTCTAGACATGGCGAAGGGAAGCTTTCTGGTGTGGATTTATACCCTCATACATGTATATGGACATCCCCACTTCTCATATGATTTTTCCATTCTCCTCCTTCCCTTTATTTTGAGCGTAGGCACACTGTGTCTCATCATACATGTAACATTCTAAAAATGTGTTAAATAATATATGTGATGAAAGTGCTGCAGCCACTGGCCACATTAGTACCATTCTGGTCATGTGTGACCAGCATGTCTGTCTGCTTTTGTGCATGCATGCGTTTCTGTCATCAGAGACAGATGTTAGGCATATAGATTAGGTCCGGCTTCATTTGTAATCCCGGTGTTACTGAGAACAGCATGGATTTAGAATCAACCACACAGCTGCCCCGCAAGAACTGCAGAATGGTAATCTCTCGTACTTTTCCCACTTCTCTGCTCATCTCTTGCCTTTCTTACATGATCCATCTTTCAATCCGCTCCTCTTTTATGTAACATCCTTTCATCTTCTTTTCATGACTCCTCTTCCTTGTTGTGTTCAGCCAGATCTGTAGGAGGTCATTGACAAAAATGGGGCAGAGATGAGGTGAAGAAGAAAAAAAAAAAAATGGCAGGGAAATGGGGTACACAAAGGTTTTATGTAGTTTAGCTGACTCTATGGTGTGAATGCCAGATGGTCCACTAAAAAGCCAGCACAGCTAAAGCAACTGGCAGATTCTCATCAGTTTCATCTGATGCATGATAAATAAACACAACAGTCACACTGTTTATTGCTCAGTCTCATTTTCCCCACACTCACCCTTGTATGTGCCTTTGGTTTGACCCCGTGCTTGTCACTAGGACAACCAGCACGCTTGGAATACATTAATTATAAAATAGCGAGACTATGTAAGTTATTGGGTTATGTTGCATAATTCTTTCATTGCAACTTAATGAGCACTAAAGCTGGATGAATATATTGCTCACATTATTTACTCTGACCAAACAGCAGGGCTGTTTTACCTGTGGTTCGCTGTTTACATTTCATGTAGTCGGTTCTCTGTGTGTACCGCACATTCAGCTGGAGGCGAAAGTAGTGTTATGCAAGGTTTTGCCTATGAGGGAAATGTCCCATGAAGCCCTGAGATAAAAAGAGAATCAGCATAATTTTTTGTTTTTAAAAATAAGAAAATAAATGAATAAACAGGAAGATTCAGAGAAAGCTGACACGCTGCTTGCACCTTTTAGCGACCGCTGGCTGTTTTCACTTGAGAAATATTTAGCATATTATGCTAATTGATAAAATTTCCTTTTCTGTTGCCTTGTTGTGACAGGCAGCAGGAATGTAGGAAACATAAATTCAGGTGTTGTGATCACATTAGGTAGCAAAACCGAGCTGATTATTTTTCATCCGTAAAGTTGGTAATAGAGGTTTCAGAGTGTCTCCTGCAGTGACAAGTTTCTTCAGCTTATAACCATTTTACATAGCAATGCATAGCATTTTTCTGGGCTGAGGAAAATAGAGATACATCTCTCTTGAGGTCTGCATCGTACCTGTTTTAGTCTTTTGTGGTGCACGGTCCCTGCTGGGAGAAAGAATAGAGCTGGAACAAGCCGGCCAACATTTAACTATGAGCTCTTTCCATCTCTTGCACTGAAACAGACAGGAATGAACTAAAGAATATATGTGGCATTTAATTCAAAACGAATATCCACTGCTTAAAAAAACTTTAACACTAACTCGGGCAAAAACGATTGCCCTCATGGACATACAACCATAGCTGCGACTCTTGACAAACAGACAGTCCAAATTGCCAGTTAAAATGTTTCTTAAAATGTGTTTCTCTTTGTAACCCAAGACACTTGCATACATGCCACCACATATCTCTGAGTTATCTGAATTTATGTCCATAACATTTTACATGCAAGAGGGTGGGTGAGTGTGTCTTGTGTCAAACAACTCTCCCCCTGCATAAAACTGTATCCACCACACATGAATTCTTTCGAGGGCAGGTATGATATGTTGTGGCATTCAGAGAAAAATATCACACATCGAAACCACAAAAGTTGTAAGAACACACATGCATGCTCTACTCACACAGACACATATACACACACACCTCTTGCCCCTTAATTGGGCAAAATCTGTTGTGCGTGACAGAGAAAAAAAAACACAATAAAGGGAATCTTTGGTTGCCATGGGAAATTCTCTGGCAGACAGTCAACCTGGTGATGTTTGTACGAGAGAGGTCGGATGATAACAAGCATAGTTTGCGTGTAAACTCCACAAGGGGTTGGGATGGGATAAGAGTACTCAAAAACCACAAAGATTCCTTGATGCGTCTCCTTGGTATGAATAGATTGAGCGCAGGGTATGGAGATGAAGCACATTGGCCATTGAATGAGCATCTTTTGAGGATGCATAGAAAGGGATAAAAAAAAAAGGCCTCATTCCTCATCTTTTAACTGGTAAAATATCTAGAATTGATTTCAAAGGTAGTATTAGTGTGGCCAAATCAAAAGTTTGGAACATGATTCTCAGAAAAAAAACAGAATACCCATTCAATATGAAAAGAGTTGTACGTCCAAGGAAGACAATAGTGGGTATGATAGCAGGACTGCAAAAGCTGATAGCACCATGCTACTCAATAAACACAAAGAGTCAAAATATACAACAAAACAACCGGAGTTGTTAGAGGCAAAGAAGAGGAATAATCTGCAATGGCTGAAATTTCAACCAGATCGAACTGCAATTCTCTTGGTTTGGCTTAAACTAAAGAAACGCCTATGAACAAACAACTGACGACAGCTGCAGCAACAGCCTGGCTAAGCACCACAAGAGGAAACACTATGTGGTGATGTTCAGGGTTCTAGTTTTCAGGAGCTCATTGTCTGCAAAAAATCTTAGTAAACCTATTTAAAGATAATTAAGTTAACTTTGTTTATGGTTATTAAAATTTCTCCGATTATATGAAGATGGTTTTACATATTAAAAAAGCCATTGTTGTTAAAGAATTCCTTTAATTTGTATGTAAATACCTGTAAATCAAAACTAATATTCTGCACCTTAAACCCATAGTCGTTACATAATTACATTTGTGAATATGTTTCAATATATAGCTACAATCATGAAAAAAGTGTTAATTTCCAAACATTTTAGACATATGTACTGAGGATCTGGACACAGTCTTAAATTGGTTTCACATAATTATTTCACAGCAGACAGCAATAGACTTATCTTATCACAGATGCATGATTTAATCATAGCAATGAGTCAGTACGGAAACAAACATACTGGAAAAAAGAGCAACACACAATGCGCCGGATACATTTATTCAAGTCAGCAAAGAAATCTCTTCCTGTAGTAAACAAAAAGGCATAATGCAAGGATTATGCTTAAAATCTGCTTAGCAGTTGGCAGTTTTTACCACCAAAGCAATCTAACCTATGATCACAACAGCCTTTTCAAATAATCTCAGATGGTTTTCTAAATACAATGTATTTTTTAACTGATCATAGAGTTTATGTATTTAACATTCCAGAAGACGGTCTCACACCTCCACGTCTTCCCAGGACATTGACAAGCTTAAGCTTTGCTAAATGAATCTGCCAGATTCCAGTGAGAAGGGAAAGAAAAACATATAAGAGGTGTGACAAGACTGACTTGACAGGATTAAACATCTTATGGGAATTATTTATCTGACACAGTCTGCCTTGAGCTATATCTAGCCTGCTGGGGAACACCAGGAACAAACTCACCCTTAGGACAAATACCTTTTCCAATTAAGATGGAATCTGCTTGTATGGTGCACATCAACAAGTCATATGAGTATACAGACACTGTGTAACACTGTGCTACATCAGCGACCTAAAATAACTTAAAATCCTGAATCCTTGAAAGGGAGTTTACAAGATGATTCAACTGGGATAGATGGCAGTCAAGTATTAAAAACTGACAGCAAAGGTGTCCCAGAGCTGATTCACAGCACTGAAGGTCTGAGTTTAATAATTCAGCCTTTGGATGCTGCTGTCTGAGTTGGGTTTGGGTGATCTCACTGTATTCCTTTTGGTCTCCTGCGGGTGTCCCGATTTCGCTTCGCAGTCTGCAGACATGCAGGCCAGGTGAACTGGAAACTGTAAAGTGCCCACAGGTGTGAATGTGTTTGTGCATGTGTTAGTTTGACCTGCCCGGGATGTTTCCCTGTCTGTTACCTCGCGCAGGCTGGGACACGCTTCAGGGACCCAGTAACGGAGTGGACCTGAATAAGAATGAGCAAGGAGGATGAATGGATGGATGAGCATCATACTGAGAGGCATGGATGCATTAGCTGACACTAAGCCCGATAATGACCATGTTACGGCCTTCCATTGGACATGTGGCTATTAGTGTTGGATGTTCGAGTACTTCCAAGGTAAGTAGCTTTCAGTATTAAATTCTCTGCTTTCTTTCAACAACAAATCAATTCAGCAAAATAGTTTGCCCTTGAATTTCATGACATGCTGTCAGATGTAGATGATTTACATTTATACATGACACTCTATCCTTTAGGAAACCAAAAGAGTCTGCTCTGCATATTCCTAGCTATTTGCATCCCTAAGTAAGATGTCAATGTTTTCCTAGACCCCAACGCCAGGAGAGTATTTATCACAGGCATGTTCACCAGCAAATGTACTGTGTATAAGAAATGTGAAATAAATGATGGTTTGTGAGGCTGTTATCTTTACTATAACTCCGAAAGCAGATATTTAGTCAGGCTTATTCCCCATCTACAGCTAACCTTGACTGCCTCTTTGAATATGTTTATCCTGAAAAACTCCCAATCCAAATTTCACCATTGTTTAACATGGACTTCATTTCCATTCGCATTCCCTTTGTCGTGTGTGAACTGAGAGCACAGCAGAATTTACACTGTGTTATCAGTGCGCCAAGCATGTGCACATCCTGGATGAGTGATTCTGTATTTCACGGTTGCATTTCCACACTATTCTCTGAGTCTTTCAGCACATAATGTCTTGGAATTCATTTCTTGTGTTAACACCAGGTATACAGTGGGCTTACTTCTATCTAAAAGTACAGCTTCAGGGATATATACAAAATACATCATGTACATTCAGAGTAAAAGTATTAGAAGTTGTGTTGATAAATGATTGTCTATATTTTCACACACCGCCATTCATTACTACACAGCTGGTATTAAGCGCTAAGACAAGAAGCCAAAACTATTGTTTCGTAAAATTAATATGTAGCATACCCATAAGTGCTGCATTTAATCAGTTCCACAAGCCAGATATCCATGATGTGTGTGTTCATGAGGAGGCTCACACAGACAAACTGTTATTGAATAAATATTCATAGAACAAGTGGATGATTAAGTAAAGATCCCCTGGTATCATCTTCTGGCAATCTTAAAAAAAATCTTTCAGGCTGTGTCAAGGATGTGGGAGTATAGCTCTTTTGAAAATAACCCTGAGTATGTGTCAGTGAAAATAATAAGTGCATTAGTAAAACATGGCTGGATTCACAAAAGAGATTGTGTGTGTTTGAATAATGGAATAATGTATGTAATACACAACAACATACACAAATTACATGAAAAAAATTACCTCCTTCCATTTTCTCAAATGCATCAGAACATGATAATAAATAATCAGGTTGTTACCAGGGCTTAGAATTAAGTCAATATCACCTCAGATACAAAAACCACGTGACACATTGCATGGTGCTTCCCCAAAAAAAGAAAAAAAAGAAAGTAAAACAAGTCAAAATGCAGAAGTGGTGTGCAAAAGTATACCCTTAGTACTTCAAAGTAGTTAGGAGGTTAAGTAGCTGTCGATGATTCTACTCCAATGCACTTCATTAACTGATCATCCGCAAGTGTGAGCATGTATATAAAAGCAAAAAGTTTAAACTGTTTGCAGGCCTGAAGCATTCAGGTCTGTATTAATGCAGTGCCAAGATGGAAATACATCAGCAATGATCTCAGAGTAGCCATTATGCTACAATTTGCATAAAAAACTTGGAAAAACCCCAAGAGCTACATCTCAGACATAACCGGCCTCACTTTGCATTCTAAATATAAAAGCTCATGACGTACACTTGTTTGGAAGGGTTGCCAGGAGAAAGCCTCTCCTCTCTATGAAGAACATGGCAGCCCAGGCTGTATCTACACAAACCACAAGACATCTAGAACAAAGTTCATTGGAGAGATGAGACCAAAGAGGAGATGTCTGGTTATGTTGCACAGCACCATGTCTGGAGAAAAGCAAACATATATCAGCACAAACATCTCATACCAACTGTCAAACACAGTGGCGAAAGGGTGATGATTTGGGCTTGTTTTGCAGCCATGGGACTTGGACACCGTGCAGGAATTAAGTCGACCATTAACTCCTCTGAATTTCTAAGTATTTTAAAGTCAAATATGAGGCCAATTGTCAAACAGCTAGAGCTTGGCTTGGATCTTGCAATAGCACAAATATCTCAAGCACAGCTGCAGATCCACAAGAAAATGTCTGAAAAAGAAAAGACTCAAGGTGTTGCAATGGTCCAGTCAAAGTCCAGACCTCAACCTGGTTGAAATGCTGTGGAGGGGACCTTAAGAGAGTTGCAGATAAACAAATGCCTGCAAACACTAATGAACTGTCATAATGTTGTAAATACAAGCGGCCTCAAATTCCTTCACAAATACTACAGACTGACAATGTCATATAGAAAACGATTATTTCAAATTATTGCTGCAAATAGTGGTTCCACAAGCTTTTGAATAATGGGTTGGAGTTTTCACACATTGCTTCTGCATTTTGGCTTAGGTTTTGTTAAATAAATGATCTGACTGTGTAATATGTGGTTGTATTTACCCAATATTACTGCCTAGTAAAGACCAGATCATGTTCAATTATGTCCTGATGTGCAAAGACTTCGAATTGAAAGGCTGTGTACTTTCTTTTTCACATCATTGTATATTCATATTATCCAAAAGGGAGACAGACAGGCTTAAAACACTTTGCCTAAATAATAAATGTTAAAAACATTGACTCACAACCAATCGCAGCTCTATCAAATGCAGCACAGGTGAAGGTGTCTAGAGAACACATACATTTCCCTTTATTCCTCCAGCTTATAAGTGACCCAGGAGACTGGTGGTGGATGAGTGCTTGTTTACATCAGGATAATAATGTTGAATGACTAGGATATACAAGGTAATTTTCTTGTTCATTTATTTTTTAGGTGGTAATACTAAAATATAACCAACATAGAGAATCATTGTCTTTCTGCATTATATAAAGGAATATTCATTTATCATTTTTTAAATAGTTTTCTGTGCTCATTTAAGCCCATCCCAGGCTGCTGTGGGTTCAGATCCGGTAGAGGCTCTGTTTATCCGTGTGGCTCTCCTGGCTCTGAGTGACACCAGATTTAGTAGTCTTTCTAGCTCGTCCCCAGAACCTGCAAGACTACTAGAGCCGAGTCCTCCGTGATCCTCATGTGATTCCCTCCACTCCTCTGCCTGTAAGTCCCAGGCCCTCAGAGGAGGCATCAGCTGAGCCGGGTGCAGGTTGAGGCCTGGGGGGTTTGACGGATATCCTTCGTAGGCACGCCGAGTTGGAGGAAGAGTGTCATAAAGACACTCTATGTCCTCACCTTGTTCCAGATCACGGCTGGGTTCTCTGTATTCCTCATAAACAGGAGAGGAGCTATCTTCACTGCTGTCATGGTCTCTATGGTCCTGGTGTGCCCCCACATCCCTGCTCCTCATGCCTGTGTTCTTTCCTTCCCCTTCATGTCTTCTCTTCTCCTCTCTGTACAGAGAGTGTTTTCTCTCCCACTCACCAGAATTATTTCTCTCCCACTGGTAGGTCCTCCTCCTGTTCTCCTGCCCCCATTCATGGTCTCTGTCGCCACTGTAGCCCATCATTCTGTAGTCCAGCTGGAGAGAGCGGGTGCTACCTCCACGTCTAATGTTCTGCTGGACATCACTGAGGTCGTAATGGGATCCTACCTCTGGTGGATGCAAACGTGATGGCGACAGCCAGCTCGAAGTGTGACAGGAAGTCTCCCACCTGTATGCTGAAAAGTAAAGATAGAATAAAAATCCTGTAAACACTTTGAAAGAGCTTTGTTATCAAAAAGTATTATTCTTTTGCAAGTAACATGCTACATGACGAGCTCAAGGTTCTGCTCCATAGAAACTTACAGAGCATAATAACTGGAATCAGGGCATTCGTACTGGAATGTTTGTGTGTGTGTGTGTGTGTGTGTGTGTGTGTGTGTGTGTGTGTTGGGTAACACACTGCCTCACTTCATTGGACAGTGTGAGGAATGAGATTATGTACCTAATAGGATAATGTGGTGAAAGGTTCCTCATCAATAAATCAACACGACTCCTAAAACATTGTTGCAATCTTATCTACGGTAGGTAGGGTAATGTGACTGCTGTGGATCTAGTGTTGAACAAGAGTGAGCGGAGGACTGATCTGATTATTTTCACACTCACTCACATCACTGCAGACACCATCCCCTGTGAGGACAAAGCATTTTTCTTAAGGAGTAAAACCACAAACACAAGGGGATCTACAGTTTACTGCCTCCCACTAAACAAGTATTCTATTACGTTAATAAATATTGTATCTTTAAAATCTATTTTTACAAGAAAAGTATTGCTTGATAGCTCTGTGTGTGCTGTTTGTTTGCAATTCTGTGTGCCTGATGTAGCAGGGGATTTAGGAATGGCTTTATTTCTTACTGTGTCACAATGGGCCTTCTTATCCTGTGTATTTCTATTGTGTTATTGCTCCATTTCTTAGCATTTATTATCATGCAAATAAAAACCACTCAAGAAAACTTTTACAATTTAGCTCATGCTTATAAAGGACTAACATAGAACTCCCTACTAATCCTAAACATCCTACAAACTACAGCATGCAGGTTGCATAATTCATGGTTAGGTTAATGAGCTGTGAGTGAAAAAAATATCATATTGATGAAGTGTGAGGAGCCAGAGGGGTCAGTGTCTCTGTGGGATGAAGAGTTCACTTCATTAGAGTGCGGGAGAGTGCCAGCTCCTGGGGTGCAATGCAGGGCATTTTTTAGACTGTAAACACACCACAGCAAAAAATTTGGGAGTTGTCACCGGCATACCATGCTGCTGAAATATCTGCCTTTCTGGTTGAAATAATTTCAAATAAAGGTAAAGAGAGGGGGGGGGGGGGTGTTCTTACAATCCACAATGTACTCTTTGATGAACTCCACACAAATCTCATCCTTGCTCTGCAGGTGGTGACTTGCTGTCAGTGAAGTGGAAAACAAAACAAACATCTTATGGGACAGGAAGACTTTGATGATGAATTTCCCGAAGCATCGACTGAATGTAGAAAAGCAATTATGACGGCGGAAAAAACACAATTGATGATGGGAGAGGGAGTCTGGCAGAGAGCCATTTACCACATCATTGATACATGTGAACAGATAGAAACACAATATGCGGGTACAGCCGTGTGAAAAGAAGAAAACTGATTTTCTTTTAACTCTAAGGTTTTTAAGTATCTGGACATTGTTTAAAAAAAATCAACAGGTAAATACAACATGCGTTGAATAATAAAATATGGCGTATTACAATGTGTCTTTATTTAATAAAAAACTAAGGATGCTATGTGGTACCTTGGTGCCAGTTAATATTGACTGTAGGACTGCAGCGCAATCAATGGACAGAGACATACTGATCTTATAAGATAGGTGTGAAACCGGTTCATCACTGTCAGCCAAACCATGCATTTAGTTAGGGAGGAAAATCAGCGGTCAGACTGTAGCTGATGCCCTACTTAGTGTGAAAGAAAAAGTGTTCGAGGCTGCTCTTTCTGCTAGGTTTTGTCACGTGTTGTTCATTTAAAATTGATGTACCAAATTTCAAGACCTAGTAAGAAACAGATTTTTAATGTTTTTTTCTTTTTATCATTATGAAAACATGAAAACTCTATTTCACATGACTCCTCATGTACACAAGCACACTGTAACTACACAAACTGGAAACTGGACTCTCTTGCAGTCACAATTAATGATATATAAAATGCATACAGGTTCCATTTTTCGAATAGCAGACATTTGGTCTGTTCAACGTATGATATCGCAATTCTTGTCCTGTCATTTGTCTTTAGAATGAACATTAGCTAGTTCAGTAAACAAAACTATGAAGTGCTGGAAACAGTTTCAGCCATGATCTTTATTCTAAATAAAGATCTTATTCCTGGCGAAACTGATGTAATCGACTGACTTTCAATTTAAGACAGCCTTCTTTTAACCTTACATTGCTAATCTTAGCCAGTCTTGTTTCTTTCAGTTGCTATCTGTACCGTATACAGTCTAAATGATCATTTCTCATTAAGACTGCTGCATTACAGAGTTCCCTCTTGTCTGTCTTCAATTGATCTAAAATGCCTCGGCTGACAAAAAAAAAACTGTCTGCCCGAAATCTCCCAAATTCTTTCCTCCTGCAAATATAGCAGAATCATTAAGGCCGTATTGTAATAGTCAGTCTCTATGATCCTCTCATCAAAAAGTTGTTTGTCCCTTGCTCCATTTTCAAACTGCAGCTCCAAAAAAATTATTGCTATTTTTGAACCTTTTTTCCCCATTCAGTTTTTTTCATTGTGCTTTGGTCAAAAGCTTGAGGTTTTGTGAAGGAATCGTGCACATATATTTAATTATGTGTGATCGTAGGTATGGTTTTGGATGTGTAGATTAATCCTACGTGTTCTTGAGTGTTTTAAAAAGGGCAATATAGTTCAGTTTATTATTGTTTCTGTGCTTCAGCAGGCTGGCAGTTTCAGAGGCATAAACACAGCCTTGCCCTGGGTGGGTGAATGAGTGCTTCATAGAGCCAGTAAATTTCAGGCAACTGAGAACAAACAGAATTGATAACTATGTGCCAGTTAATATCGATTGTAGGACTGCAGCACAATCAATGGGCAGGATCATATCATCTTATAAGAAAACCGGTTCATGTATGTCAGTCAAACTATGGATTTTGTTGGACAAATTTGTTTGAAAATCAGCGGTCAGACTCTAGCTGATGCCCTATTTAGTGTGAAAGAGAAAGTGTTTGAAGCTGCCTTTCCCTCTGTTGTTCTGTGCAGATGTGAGCCTTGGCTCAAAGTGCCCTTAAAATCCTCTGAGACCATCTACAAGGCTGGGGTGAAAGCTTTGCTTTGCTTGCAGTGATAATTAATTATGAACCAGAATATGCTCTAGAATATTCTTGACCTCGTGTTTTGATTTTACTGGGAACAAAACAAACTGTTTTCCACTGCAAATATGTTGCAAGTACGTTTTTAAACACAGTTTGGATAGCAAAAAGGGGAAAAGAATAGTAATAAAAATAAATGGCATGAAGAGAACTATTAATATGCACTGTGTACAAGAAATATAGTGCAGTTTTAAAACTAATACAAAGTGTTGGGTTTACGATCACAACTCGGGAAATAAAGTGGTAGAGATATTTTTTTTAAATCATGTTTTTCAGCTGCTTTGCGTCTCACTCACCACGGCTGCTCCACCGCTGTTCTTTGTCCATGTTTGACACTTCAAAGGAAGAGAGAAAGCAAAAGTCAGGGAAAGACTGAGACAAACAACACAGAAACCAAAGGGGAAAAATTTAAACAGAAAGAGAGTCAGTGTCAAAAACTGACAAGAATATTCTAAATCGAAGCAGGATGTTTTATTCTTAATAAGAATAGGGTGTGAACAGCAGAGGCTGGGCTGCGTTCAGAACACTCCGCCACTGAACAGTTTGGCATCAGAAGAAAGGCAGAAAAAGGGAAGAGGAGTTGACAGAAGACGTTTTTTCATACCTTCACTTTCAATATCATCAACAGCATCGTTGACGAGACGTATAACTGTCACTATGGAGGCTAGGTAGAACACACAAAAAGACAGAAACAATGATTAGATTCCATGTGTTACCTGCGACTGTAGTAATATAAAGAACATGTTCATGAATGTGGATACACGTGTTGAGAACAAAGTGGAGACATGCTAGTCCCGCAAACACATTTTTACACGTGAGATGCGTGTGTGTGTGTGTGTGTGTGTGTGTGTGTGTGTGTGTGTGTGTGCTTGCCCTACAAGGGACAGGGAAAGGCATTGGGGCTTATTTCTATGCAGCTACACTAATTAGATAGGAAAGGAAGCATCGACATGGAGTGCCAGTCTGAAGAAGAAAACAGCACACACATGCACACACACACGATCATGACAACGCTTGACTTCTATTCTCTTAAGCTTGGCCAAAAAAAAAAAAGAAGATGATATTGAGTTGTCTGGGAAAAAGGCACACTAGAAAGTTCCAGAAAAGTCTTTTTCCCTGTGTCTGAGGCCGTGTGCCATTGATGTATGGAGTCACATATGTGAATGATGAGGCTCTTCTCAGTCCTGTAATGACTGAAATAACTATTTTATTGTTCTATAATAGATGGAGATATATAGGTGGATATATTCCGAAAATCTCCAGAGACCTTAGCCCTTCTGACCTTTCAATGGAAATACAAGTGTTGTATTTCCTTCCAGCTGAAAGGTCTCTTTCGGCTAACATGGCAGAGGAAGCGTTACCTCACTCCTTCGAAAATTACTTTATATACTGACAGTGGCTAAATATTGAGGAGTGCAAAGTGTTATGACTTGTTTCAGAGATAAAGTCCTACCGTTGTCATCGAAGGACTCCGAGGTGTAAGAACTGAGGGAGTGCTCCTCAGAGGTGGAGTCTGATAGATGTACCACTTCATCCGCCAGCTCTGACACGTCTAGTGTACAACCACAAATGAGACATATTTATCTCAACATGTTCAACTCAAATGAAGTAAGACTAGCAATTGTCAAATCTTAAAATGATAGACTACCTTAAAGCCACACGGGGGTTAACAAAATGGGACAAAAAACAATGCAAACAGTTAGGAGTCACCACAGAACCTATCAGACATGTCTTTCAGATTTAAACTACTGACACAAACAAAGTTTTAGTGCTACAACCTGCAACTGAAAAAAAACTAAACAGATATCCAGTTAAAATGTTTCGGGGACAAATCAGTGAAAACGTGAAGTTTGTAGATCTTAAAAGCGGGACTTTGACAACAGATCTTATATGCAGAGTTGAAACTTGAATTTGATCTCAGGCTCACTTAGAACCCAATGAAGTTTTCATTTATAGCTCACTGTTCTCCCAGAGGCTGATTACTTCAGAGAAATAAAGAGCAATGCAGTGGGAGAAAAAAGAGCTGCGCTGACGTTAGGAAGAGAAAATTACTATTTCACAAAAGCTGATGTTCGGGTATCCACACTCCACTTTTCCATCTAGCCGACTGTATATTGTAAGAAGAGAGGCTAAATTAAAATACAATTTCTTGTTCACACCTGCAGACAATTTACGTAGCAGTAAAATGTGGAAATTTGATCCTTTGTCAATCGCTGTCTTACTGCTTTGGAGTTTCAAGAAATCCCAAAACAAGCTCTGAAGGTCCAGCTGTGGATTGTCATGTAATGCTATCTTCCATAGATGGGTGCATCATAGTGGGTGAAGCCCACATTTATGTAGCCATGCCGTTACTTCATGTTAAAAATCTGACATTTTGATGGTCAAAAGAGTGAACTTAAATTAACTTAAATAAACTTAAATTTGGACGATTCTGACAGCTTTCTTCTGGTCCCTTTAACCCGCGAGTTACTAAAGACGCCATTTAAAAAGAAAAATGGATGCTCACAATCGGTTTGATCCGTGACATGGTTTTTCTCTATTGTTATTTGGAGGGTTGTATCCTTTCAAATCACCCAGTTGCCTCTGACTGATTGTATGTCAAACAAGTGTCAGATGGGCATAGCAGGTATTTGGTTTATTTGGTTATCAGAATGATGTGGCGTGTTGCTGTATGTTGAATCAAGAAAGAGACAGATACACTGCTCTCCCAGGTGCTCAAGTCTAGCAGCCACACAATGCCTGGTTTAGCATTTTTGGTCAAATTGTGAGATAAGAGATAAAAGAGATAAAAAAAAAAGACTGACAGAGTGGAAATAAAGGCTTATAAAAACAAATTAATCTGCAAAATAAAACTGCATGGAATTATTATTTCAGAAAAACAGATAATAGAATTATAGAATTATAAATAGAATTATTTTGAAAAACAGAATAAAAGGGTAAGTGGAAAAGATTGTTTTATTTCAGCCATTTAGAGAATCCATATGCATTTACAAGCTAACAGCTTTGTTTAGTAGGTATATTAGAATAGTTTTGCCTGCTTCAATGTCCCAAAAGTGGAAAAGATTGTTTTATTTCTGTTACTTAAAGAATCTATATTCATTTACAAGCTAACAGCTTTGTTTAGTAGGTATATTAGAATAGTTTTGCCTGCTTTAATGTCCCAAATGTGGAAAAGATTGTTTTATTTCTGTTTCTTAAATAATTCATATTAATTTACAAGCCAACAGCTTTGTTTAGTAGGTCTATTAGAATCGTTTTACATGCTTTAATGTCCCAAAAGCGCATTCTTTTTTCATAGTGTATAGTGCTATAGCACCCATTTTCACCTTCTGTCTTAAACATTTCAAATCTAATTTGCTTCAGGTGTGCCAAACTATCCACAGGTAATTATAATTTGAATGTTTAAAATGTGTTATTAATTTGATATTCATTCAAGAAAGGCAAGAAAATCCTTGTTTCTAAACAAGGCATACAAAGTGGTAAAATAATAGTGGTAAAATACAGTTGGCACTATTCTGTCATTTTCAGAAATACTGTTTAGACAGAAAAAAATTAATGTCTGCAACCATGCAGATGTTGCAGGTGTTGCATCTCATTTCTGAATGGAAGACGCTGTCTTAACTCAAAACATTATTCTCTTCTCTACTTCAGTTGTAAGGTTTTACATAAAACGGATAGTTTAAAAAAAATACAACTTCAGATGAACAATAGCACTTGACATATTACACCATGTCATTACTTGTCAAGCAAAAACTTAGCAAAATTCAGATGCAGTGTATGCAAAACCAAGTGCTGCTAATCAAATGCAATTAATTAATTGATGGCCAGTAGTGTGACCACCTCTATAAAAGCAGAAGTTTTGGCAGTTTGTTGGTCTGCAGCATTTTGTTGCACATAATGTCATGTCAAGATGGAAAGACATCAGCACCGTGATCTTGGAGAAACAATTGTTGCCGTGCATCAACTATTAGGAGTCCATCATTCTACAGTGAGAAAATCATTCAAGTGAAAAACATTCAAGACGGTTGTCAATTGTGGACACAGCAGTGGACGTCCCAGCAAGTTCTTCAAAAGGTCAGACCGTGTAAAGCTCAGAAAAACTACAAAAAACTCAAGAGCTACATTTCAGACTCTTCAGGCCTCAATTCCTATGTTAAATGTTAAAGTCAATGACAATACAATTAGAAAAAGACTTAATAAGTATGGATTATTTGCTGCAGAAGACCCCTGGAACACTGTCCTTTGGACAGGTTAAACCAAAGTGGAACTGTTTTGTCTGGAGGGATGATGATTTGGGCTTATTGATCTGTTCCTCTACTACACCAAAGTATTTTAGAGACAAATATAAAGCCACCTGTAAGAGGTCTATGATAGAACTGATGAGAGGAAGAATCAAGTAATTGCTTCTGCTTTGGCAAAGTTCAAACCTCAACTCATTTATATATCGTGGTGGAACATTAAGAGAGTATAAATCAACGCTTGCCAATCTCGATCAATTGAAGCAACGTTGAAAAGAAGAGTGGATAAACATTTCCCGGCATTAAAATGTGAGAGACTGATGTCATACAGAAAACTATCACTTTAGTTATTGTTGCTAAAGTTTGTTATATATGCCATTAAATAATGGTGTGTATCAGGCTTCTTTTTTAATCAACAATGACACGCTGTAATATATCATGTGTTGCTGTTCATATGAGGTTAAATGTACCTCATTTCAATGTTTCAATGATATGTAAAACCTTAGAATTGAAAAAGGGTGTTCTTTCTTTTACCTGTTTACACACGGTTACATAATATACATAAATGGATACATATGTATACACGCATACATCATCAAAATCATAATCCACATCAGTTTCAATGTGGAGCAGATCAAATGTGGACAGTGTGGACATCAAATTTAGCTTTCCAAACCCAAACTACGTGGTCATGGTTCGGTGTTTATAGGGCCAGTCCAAAGCTACTTTGGAAATAGGCAGCACCATCAGTCAAACTAAATAAGATGTGCAGCCACTTTTCTGGTATAGGATACAAGTGAGGGGACACTCCAAATAATCAAGTTAAAAACAACAAAACAAAACAAAAAACTCCCTCTCTTTTCTAAGTGTATATTTTCTAAGTGTATATTTTTTCCTGCCTATTAGTGTGCTAATTTATAACCTTTTTATGTGCCAATGTATTCACTCAAGCCTGAAGTTTCAGACCCAGTGTCTGTCAGATCACATCATCTTCAAGACTCCAAACTCTCTAAATCCCATTCAGTGTTTGCAATACCTAAATAAGTAAATAACATATACATTTAAAATCATCCATCCCGTAATTCTAACATCAATCTCAACAATCTAAAGGCTCTCATTACATTATGGGAAAATATGTAATTATGCTAAATTAAGTATTAAGGTTATCAATCGGTTAGCAAGAGTTGGCTTGTTTGTCTCCTTTCACTTTTTCCATCATTTTTCAAATATTTCCATTCGTACGAGTTAATAACATGTAAAGTGAAAACACTTATCATTAATACTAAGCCAAACATGGGTCCAATCCTAAGCTTCAACAGTTTTAACTCCAACTCCTTTTCAGCAACTAATACATCTTTGCAAATTGCTTTCAGTAATCCATCCTGTAATTGCCACAGTAATAGTTGTGGCATTTAAGCTAAGAGGGTTCATTTCATGAGACATCCTGTATTTGGATGCACAAATACCAAAACATTTTATAATAATACAATATGTAATTATATCATTTATCTAGATTTATTAAGATAGAGCAGGTAGTGGCAAAAAGTAACCAATATAGGATGCTACCATTATAGTTTGTATTTTGTATCTTGACTTGTGCCTTCGTATTACTATATTCATTATTCAACTGTTTTCAGTGGATTAATGTTAACTGTCAATTATGACTGGAGTCATCTCTGCACTAATATGGATATTCGTGGGCGATAAGCACATCTTATTTAATGGACTGCAGTGTGATTGAACTCGAGGACTACATGCTTTTTTTTCTCCTTACATTCAGCAGGGGACCAAACTAATAAAATGACCAATTTCCTGTTCCCACAGGAGGAAAATCAATAATTAACTAGCAGGAAGTTCCCTCTGGAAGCTGTTTTATTCAAACAACAGGTCGAGCAAATAAAATCGAAATATCTGACGTCTGCCTTGGTAATGAAATGCATCATGATTATTTAACTAACAGAGAAAGAACCAAACTGCAGTCTTGCTGTTGACAGTGTCGGCGGCTAAACTGAAACACATTTCTTTTTCCGATAATGTCTCAGAGCTTTCCTTGACTTTGTGGCCCTCTGTTCTCAAAATAATTTTTTTTCTTTCTATTTTTTTCAAATAGGTAGAAAACTTTGCGCTCTTGTGCAAAAATGTCTCAAATATTTTCATTTTGACTTCACTTTTAAGGCAAAAAGTAGGACAAGAACATCAGACATTAGATCTGCTTGACTACACTGACCATCCAAACTAAATTGCAACAAGATGCAAGACAGTTTTCTAGCTCTAGGATGATATAACTGCTAATTTGAGCAGTCTAACTGAAAGTTTTATGATCATCTATCGCTCCCAGGAAGTAAATACAAAGCTAAAATTAAAATGATAGCAAAATAAAAATATGACTTTTTAAGCCTCCTATGGGCTAATTTCTTTGATGTGTGTGATCAAAAGGCATATGTCGTTATGAAATAAGCTCTCTCAGTGAAGATAGTGGTATGGTGGTAACACAATGAGTTCATTGCCAGTGTACTCTTTGCCTTTCACAATCCGGTTAGAAACCATGTGCTCCTGTGAGCGTGCATCTGTGCAAGCACGTCAGTCTTACCCTGTGGACTGTTATCCCTGTGGGTTCTCTCCAGCTCAAAAGCTCTCTGCCCCCACTCGTCCTCTCTTTCATCTCTAAACCTCTCCAGCCTTTTCTCCCTTATTTCTTCACCCTCCCAGGACACTTTGTGGGCTGGACTGTGCTCTGAGTGACGGGCCGACGCCGAGGGGAGATTAGGTGCCACGCTGCACACTGCAATGCCCCTCCTGTTGGCCACACCTCTGACAGTAGACATGTCTGAGAGAAAGCTGGTCATCTGCGGAAAAAAAATAGCAGAAAATTATTGAAGGATATATTTGATATAGCCTATATTTTGAGTTCAACTTAAAGGCCAAAAGAGATAATAAATCAATGCTAACACTTTCAGTTATGCTGTAATACCAATGGTGGTGTTACATACAAGCTCTATCTGTGCCACAGTGTTATCTTAAACGTTTTTTACATAAAGTATGAAGCACCACTGTTGCTCCTGGTGATACATTGTTTCATTCTAGTGAACAGAGATACTGCTTAATTGAACTCAGTCCCATCCGCACTTCTCCTCTTAAATTAATTCTTAAATTCAACACTAAAATTAGTCCCCAAGCAACATTTCCTTTTTCAAACGTTTATGTGTAATATGTGCTAAACCCACATGGTGCCCAGATGTTTAAAGATATCGAATACAACATCAGATATATACATTTCAAACTTTTTTCAGTTAAAGCCACATTACGTCAGATTTGTAGCATTGCAGCAATTTTAAAACTGCTTACATTGTTGGTTTAAAATAAAAAAGTGAAACACTTCTGATAAAAAAAAACTATTATACATTCTCTAGCTAAAAGAGTGTTTCTGAGTTGTACTGTCATTATAACATTCTCCTTTAATGGTGCCACAGGCTAGCATCAGATGTCTTAATTTTTTACAGGGCACCGGCAAAGTCATTAAACCCTCTTTGCTTGGATTCCTCATGAAATAGGGGTTGAATAATTTTGCTAGTGGCTGTAGCACAACTTTGAAACCTGCTCTTAGGCACTTTATGTTTGCCCTTGTGGCTGATTAAAGAATAGGTGCAGGATGTAATACTGAATTGAATTACAAACGTGACGCATCAATAAATGAGTCGTTAGGGCTGTAAGGAACTCTGTTACAGCATAATTATTGATATGCTATAAAACTAATATGACTTTGGGTTTTCAATATTTCAGTTTCATACATTAAATCTTAAACCCAGTTTTCATCTCAGAGACGGCAAGACAGTTTAAGGGCACAATGCCTTCTTGGCTTTCCTTCTTTAGGGATCATGTAGAGGTTTCAGTGTTTTCCAGCACCAGCAAATTACTCTTCACCTATATAAAAACAGCTATGGAAAATCCTTCCGTTCCAGCAAGCTAATGGTCGTATCATGATATAGGAGTCACAAAAATAAATTCTAATCATAAAGACACACCCATACACACTTTTACACAGACCTGACTGCCTTCAGTGGAACTGGTCTTCTCACCATCTCCACTCCTCATGGCCTGGTATCCGGGTGCTCCTGGGAGGGTGGAGTGGGCATTTGGGCGCACCATGACCTGGGGAGGGCCCCCTCCGCTGCATCCTGTCTCACCATAAGTGCTTGTGGTCCCTGGTGAACCTGATACACGCACAGCTTTAAACTCAATCCCCTCTACCCCCATGCCAGTCTTGTGCAGCATATAGTTGGTTTCTGGGGACACAGCTGAGATGCCCATCACAGCCTGAGTCCCCGGGTCTGACTCTTTCCTGAATTTGATTTTTTTCCGAAAAGCGATGAAGAGTATGAGGAGTAAAATGATGACAAAGGCAAGGACTCCAATGCCAATTATCTCTCCCGGTCCGACGTAAGACAGTGGCTCAGCCTGGGCGACATGAAAAGAAAAATCACAAAAACATGGACTCAGCATCTCCTTTTTGAAAGTGTAAGCATACAAACACCCTCACTCCCAGGTAGAAGCAGAGAAAGTCCAGGTTCGGGGATTCTTATGAGCATAGATCTTATACTGTATATCCACATTCTTGAGAAAACTTAGCACCTCTTGGTATGATTAAGCTTGATTGGGGTCAAGAAGCAGGCCAGTTTTTCCCACCCATGTCTGTAAAGTTTAGAGGGGGTTTCTTTCAAGTTAGTCAAGGAGTCACGTGAAAGTAATAATAAACATGCATGCAAGGTGAAATGCACAGATTTATTCCAGCCATCCATCCATAAATATTCCTCAGAGGGTGATAGATGTAATCTAACACACTGCATGTAAAAGAGACGGCATCATCTGAAGGAAAACATTTTTTTTTTTTTTTTTTTTTAAACTCACTAACATTTGCTATAAATACAGCTGTTCAATGTGATATCGGTTACATTTCTAAACTTTTGAAGCACTCTCTACAGGAAATAATTATAGTAGTTTCAATTCATATCATATATAAATAACATTTATAGTCTTGCAGTATGACGGAAAGGATTATTGAGGTTTTTTAATGAGTAAGCATCAGTGAAAAAAGTAAAGGTTTTCTACACTAATATTTTTAACAAAAGAGACCATTACAAGAACCCACAATGTTACTGTTTGATGGCCGTAAAAGCAGTTTGTCTGGTTTCTTCATTGCTACTGGGGGATAATGACAGCACCTTATGTCAAATGTGCAACATTACCTGAGTTTGAATTCTCAGTAAGCACAGCACTCAGAAAGTTTTCAGACCTTTTAACGTCTTAGAAATGTTATATGCTGCATTAAAATGGATTAAACTTGGTTTTTATTCTCATTAGTTTGAGCCTAATCCTTTTGGAGCAGTTTGGCAAATTCATTACAAACAGAACACAAAAATGAAAGAGCAAACTTGCAGAATTTTAGGATTCCAAAAAATCAAAGTGGTCTTGGAAACATGGAAAAAGTTTTGAACTACCAACAGACTTCCAACCGGAGTAATCAAAGACTCAACTCGGCATGTAACAAACAGGCTTGTCTGGTCAATGAGATCCTTTGAGATGATTGGCCTAACAGAGGTTATTCCTCCCTTTAAAAAGCACACAACAACCTACTTGGAATTTGAAAAAAGGGCCCCTGAATGACTCAGACCAGACCTTTGATCTGATGAAATGGAGAAAAAATCATCCACAATTTCCAAGAGTACATGTACTGGAAACCTAGTTGACATATCACTCTGTAGTGATGCTTCTCTGTGATAGTGGTTCGGACACTAGTCGGGTTAGAAGGAAAGCTCGATGCAGAAAATAAAGAGAAATCCTAAGTTAAGACTTTTTCCAGACTGCTCCGTATCTAAAGCAGAGGGTGAAGTTTACAAAGTTTCACAAAGATAATCAGCCGACGAATGCCATCAAGAAAACACAGAAGTGATTTGGGGAAACTCAGAAAAAAGTTCAGGATCCTGGATTTGAACCCTGGATAGCATCTCTGGTGAGACCCGAGAATGGCTCCCCATCTAATCTGGATGAGTTTGAACATTTCTGTCTCGACAAATGGGAGAAAGTCATGAAGCTCCAAAAGATGCTGTAACAAAAACACTGTGTGAAGAATAAGCTTATGTAAGTGGCATATTACAGCTTTTTTTTTTCCATGATTACAAAATACTTTTGGCTTTGTTATTGATGACAATTGTTGATAAATGAGGGGGGAAAAAACGGAATTGAATCCATTTTCAGATGAGTCTCACTCATTCAACAGAATGCTGAAAACTTGAAAGAGTCTGAAAATTGCACTGCAAGGTATAAACTGTAGTGCATAATAAATGTCACGAGCATGACAACTTCAAATGGAAACTGTGATTTACCCATTACCACACTTCTATTCACCCACTGTGGGGATGAGGACACAGAGCCGCTGAATAAGCCTTCTAGGAGGTCGCTGCCCACTCAAAAAACAGCATCATTGTGTATGTGTATGCAGAGTCCAATTAGACGTTAGCTGAATTACAAATGGGTATTTTTTTTCTCGGAATTAGTCCTAAGATAATCCAGTTTCAAGTGCTTGTTACCTGTGTGTCATCATCGGGGGTCTGGTCATCACAAAACTGACCCTCATATCCGTCTGAACAATTACAATAGTATGACCCAAATGTGTTGATGCACTCTCCTCCGTTTCCACAACTGTCCCGGTCACACTCATTTACATCTTCATCACATCTGTAGAGGGTGAGACAAATATACTATTTTTCATTATTTGTAGCAGAGTAAAAGTGAAGAAAAAAAAAACATGTCACGAGTTAAAGAAAAGAAGAAATATATACCCCCTTTTTTTTTTAATCAAGGGATTATCCCCATTTATTTGCTTCTGATTCAAAGAGATGTGCCCAAATGAAAGGAAAAGTCTCACCATAGACTCATAATCTTCACTAAAGAGTTTAATTCTAACAGAATATCACTTACTCCACACTCATGCGTGCTCAACTTAACTTGTCATATCAAACACGGTATCCTGCTATGAGGGAAAGGGAAAATATTTGCCTTCCTCTTTTGAACTAAATTTCCCTTGATGGGATTTTAAAAACACTCTCAGAGTTGGTCAGTTGTGAAAAAAAGAAAAAAGACCTTGATTGTGTAGCCATGCAAAGTTTTGCTTTTAACGATAAAAGTGATCAAAGTCTAGCGAGTCACTGAGTGAAAAAATATATAAAAATACATAAAGTATACTCTTCAAGGCCTGGCTGTGCAAGCCAGTGATATCCTCATGCATATTTTCAATAAATAATCATTTGTATCCTAATGGGAAAAAAAAAAATTTAGAAATGTCTACATCGTGTCATATTTCTGTATAATTCAACCTAATCACAAGAAATATTCGCATTGCCTCTAATTGAATATACATGTTAATTATTTCAGAATTGTTATTTATCTAGCTGCAGGCAAAACAATTTCAAAACCAATTAGACTCAACAGGATGTTCGCTTGTGGCAGAAACTAGATTTTCATTTTCTTTCATTAAATTATAAATCTGGTGGCTGAAAAGAAGCATCTTAATTAGTATTTTTAGTTCTATTCAGCTAAGTGTCACTCAGTTCAACTTAACCAAAGGTATCTTTGCATCTTTGTCAAAAGCATGAAAAAGACAGAACCGCCTCCTCTTTTGAGGGAAAACTGCTCTCTAGCGGTGGCTCCACTGAACAACAACATGAGCACAGAGGTTATTTCAAAGGCAATTACTGTGCTGTAATTAAGAAGGCAGTTAGATAATGATTATAGGTCTTTCAACCAAGAATTATGCTGAATTTATTTCAAACCACCAATTTGCCCCACACAGTAACTAGGAAGACAGCACAGTAGGTAGTGGAGTGCTAATATGAGCTAATGAATGTTTGCATATTTTCCGATCTACGCATGGTCTTTATATGCTTGAATGATAGAGTAGCTGCAGATGTTCATGTGACTAATAAAAACATTACTCCAACTGTGAGCATTTACACATTGATTAAAAAGGGCACACTAGTTGTTGACATCGTTTTTACAGATATTAAGGCACACATATGTATGTATGTGTGTGAGTGTGATTTCAGGCAATTTTATCTTACATAAGTCCCCCAAGCCCTCTAGGGCAGCCACAGAGGAATGCACTGCCGACAGGCTTACAGTCCCCACCATTCAGGCATGGATTTGGCATGCAGGATGTCAGTTCAGTTTCACAGCGCCCCCCAGTGAATCCAGTGCGGCAACTGCACATGAAGCCTGTTGGGCAGATATTCAAACTGTGTAATAACAATGATTATAACAAAAGTTGATTGTTAGTCTTAAATATCAAATCAGTTCAACTGAATCAGATTTTTTTTTTTGCCCAGAACTTACTAAGTACTTTGCTATCAAGACAAAATAAACAAGGGTTCATGGTCACAACTGTCCTGATATGTAATTCGAAAAAACTATTCGTAAAATATAAAAATGCTAAAATGGACTTTCAAGCTATACAGAACTGTTTCATGAGACAAAAAATATTTACATAATTCGATAGTGCAGCAAGAGTAACGCTCATTAACAGTCATAGTCATATGCATATACACAGACCTCCAAAGGGCAGGCTGCTGCAGATGGCTCCGTTGAGGCAGGGCTGGCTGACGCATGGATCTGGATAAAGCACGCAGCCCAACTTGACGTCGCTGAGCCCAGCTATTTCAGCATAAAGGCTCCTCTTATTCTGGAGAGGCAGCTCATTACCGTTCAGCATTAGTGAGCCCAGGCAGCCTTGGAAGCCATCTTGGGCTCTCGGAGGGCCCCTCACTCCACGGTCTCCAGGTCCTGGCCCTCCTTCATTTCTCCCCAGTCCAGGGATGGGCCTCTCACCTTGCACATTCACTGGCCTTACTTGAGCCCCAAAGAAAAAGGATGAATCTGGAGCCAGGGGCCAAAGGCGAACAGGGGCCCGGGCTGCTCTGCGACGTTCCACGTAGCTGTCGTCCAGTGACAGGAGACTGTAGTTCTTGGTCAGCTCCAAAGCGACTGAATGCCAAAGGCCATCATTTATTGGTCTGTCAGAGATACCCATAATGCCAAGGGTGTTATCACAATCCAACTGGAACCAGAGTCGCCCCCCTTCAATCTGTGGAAAGAAAGCAAATTGTGCCTTTTAGTTTTTGCTATAAAATACTTGTGTGTGAAACCACAATGCAGTCAAAGTATGATTTACCTTTAGCATGGTACAGGGATTGACACGTGTGAACATGATGACTCCTCTTCTCTGAAGCGTTCTGATCCTCAGGCCGAGCCTCATCTCCCCACTCTGGCCACTCTCCGTCACTCTGTACTTGATGTAACTGTTTCCAGAGAAGCTCAGCGAAGTTTGGCCTGCTCAAAACACAGAGACAAATGGGATAAAGTTTCAACTTCAAGTTGAAGTATTAATTTCAACTGATCAATCTACTTGTCTACCTGGAACAAGTGCAAATGAAAGATCCGAAAAATAATGAGCAAAATCAAATCCTACCCGCACACTCATCTAGTTTCTCTGGCTGACACTGGCAGACAGATGGCGCTGTAGGACCAGAACGCACACACTGCATGTCTGCTGGACAGGACTGACCTTCACAAAGCTCCACAGGGGTGGGGCATGTTCCTCCTGTTTTGGGAAAAAGGAAGACATATGAACATCAGAAGATAATACCAATGCCAGAGTAATATCTATCTACAGTATATGTACAAATGTGTTTCGTCCTTAGACATTGTATACATAATATATGCATGCCTCTATGCCATCTTTTTTTTTATGACAGTACTATACATTTTTTAAATACCATAAAACACATCATAAAAGTCAGCAAAATAGAATTCAGTACGTCACTACTTAGAGCCTTCAAGATTGTATACAGTTGAATAAAAACGATTAACCGCTACAAGTCATTGTAACATATGAAAGACACTGATAATGTGAGCTGAGTTTACATAGCTTGCAAGTAGAAACCTGAGTGCAGTGCTCACCAGGGCAGATGCAGGTCTCTGTACGGCTGAATCTTGGCAAAACTAAGCTGACTCTTTCCGTGCTGTAGTTAACAAGTGAGCCACCCTCCATCACCAGTGTGTTTTCACACACTCGCTCCCCGCAGTCCAGCTTCCCAGAACAAGCATTCCCCACCAGAGCTGCCCCAGTCAAGACACCACGCATCTGACCCCGTGCTGCAGCCTCATCCAGCTTTGCAGTCAACTCCTGCGGGGAGTAGAAACCCCCCATCCTTCCACTGCCTGATGTCTCCGGCCTCTCCATGGCGAGAACTAAGTCGACATTCGATGTCCCCTGCACTGGCTGCACACTGAGCACGTGAAGGGGATCCTGTTTCCCTGGTGACCATTTCCAACCTGCTAGTTCCCTTAGAGTTAATTTGATCTGGTTAAGGTAGCGACCAAGTATTTCCTCTGGGGAAAGGGAGCTGAATCGTAAGGTCAGGGCACTACGCAGCATCACATCGGTCACTTGTTCAACCTGGACTGACACATCAGCTATCACAGCAAAACGTCCATCACTCACTGTTGCATTTATCTGGTACCTGAGAGAGGGCAAGAAAATGCGTTTGATAGCATCAGATTTTGTTTGTTTCGTTTACAATATTGTGTTTTTTCACTGTATATGTTATTCACTATGTGTTTGTGTGCCATGTACCTCCCAGGTTCCAGGCCTGGCAGAGCTGCAATGCTGCCATCTTGTCTGTTAATCTTAAACATGCTCTCAGACTCAGGCTTCTGGATAAATGACAGAACGTCACTGGGGTCGCGGTCGGTTGCATAGATCTGACTGATCAGACCGCCCGGGAAGGTATCTGTTACTATGACAATGAAGATTTCCAAGGGGGAGACGGTTGGCTTGTACTGGCTGTTCCCAATCACTCTCAGAAACACCCAGGAAGAAGAGGTAAGATTTGGCTTACCAGAGTCACTTGCCTATGACATGAAAATAAAGTTAATGTGAGCTATGCACTTAATATGATCAAAGGAAGGACTGGTTCTTTTAAATTTAAGTCAGACAATATCCCTAATATCATGGCTGGCATGACAGAAACAAGTTCATATCAATCATTCAGACTTAATGCAGCACACATGTATGTTTGAGTATTCCGAGTCCCATATTTAAGAGGATACCTCAGTTTATAAATAGGTAAACTATTCAAGGTTTTTGAGCATCAGGTTTAAATAAGGTGCATTGTAACTCCTACTGAGAGACTATGTGTCTAACCATGCTGATAGTTACGATATACCTGGATTTCAAGAGTGAATTCTCTAGGGGCCTCAGGGCCAAACACACGATTTGACTTCAGAGTCCCTGTTTGGTCCAAAGTGAAGAAATCTCCCTCATTTCCCGACATAATGCGAAAGACAAAGGGAGGGCCGTTTCTTGGGGAGTCTTTATCGCTAACTGACAGCTTCAGCAGGGTGGTGCCAGCAGCCTGGTTGAGCTGAAAGTACAGTCCGATAAGGAGTTGAAATGACATAGAAACAAACAGAAGATTACAGTGTGGAAACACTCACAGACTTACCTGAATGACGGCAGTGGAGTTGGGAGGAGTGAAAACAGGAGGGTTGTCATTAACGTCGGAGATGTTAATGTTAACTGTAACAGTGGAGGACATGGCAGGAGAACCACTGTCGAATGCCTGTACCGACAAAGTGTATCTGGATATCTAGACAGTAAAAAGGAAAATATGGGACATCCGTATGTATCAGGTAATAAGGTTAACAATTTTTCACTGGGGGTTGAACCTGATGGGTAGGTTTATGGATAAGAAAAATCATTCAACTGATTTCTTTCATGAGATAGTATTCTTAAAAATGCCTCCTTACTAGTTCTCTGTCAAGCCTCTTATTGACTTTAAGCAGTCCTGTTACAGGATCGATCCAGAATTGGTTTATCCGATCACCTTTTAGAATGGAGTAGGTGATCCGCCCATTCACTTGACTGTCCAGATCTTCTGCTAATACCTACACACACACACACACACACACACACGTGTAAAACAAAAGTTTTTGAAAAAGTCTAAAGTAAAGATTTAAAGATGGGGAACAAGTTAAAACCAACTGTTACCCTTGTAACGGTCTGCCCAATGGATGCATCCTCGCCGATCAGTACATTGTAGATGTCCTGATCAAAGGCTGGAGCGTTGTCATTGACATCCATGAGTTCAATGATTACCATAGTAGCTGTGCTAAGAGGCGGATTTCCGCTGTCCCAGGCCTCAACAGTGATGTAGTAATCCTTACACACCTCAAAGTCCAAGTCATCAGCCACTGAAATGGAGCCTTAATATACACATAGCGCAGCATATATTAAAATCAATTTAAATGGGTTGTGTTATTTTTTTTTTGTTTTTGGAATGTGTCAAAGAGTCAAACTATGTAATTCATGCTAACAATTAATCTAATTAATTTTATTATAACACATATCCTAAACTGCAACGGCTTACCCAGTTTCGTGTCTATAGTGAACTTTCCTAACTCATTGCCTGACCGAATGCTGTAGATGATCTCAGCATTAGGTCCGATGTCAGCACTTGTCGCTAACAAGCGTAGCACCTCTGTTCCCACAGCTACATCTTCTGGGACAGTAACAGCATAGTCCCTCTTCTGGAAAACTGGAGCATTGTCATTTACATCGAGCACCATAATGGTCACATCAACCTGTAAAAGCAAAGGGAGAAAGTTAAAGTATAGCCTACCAGTTCATTTGTCTGCAGAGCTGCCAGTGCTGAGAGGTCAATTTTAGCATCATTGACAGCTGGTGCACAAACAATAATGGGAGAAAAAGAAGTAAAAGGCTAACTAAAAAAACTGAAAATTAAAAAAAATTGTGCACTGAAAAATAAATCAATTAAAGCGAATCAACAAAGTTGGGAAAGCAAATCTTTTTCTTATTTCAGCATGTGGTCATGGCATGTTTTAGCAGCATGAAAGGACCCTCAGACATCCATCCATCCATCCATTTTCTATAACTGCTTAATCTAACTGTCGGGTCACGGGGGGGTGGGGGCTGGAGCCTATCCCAGCGGTCATGGGTGAGAGGCGGGGTACACCCTGGACAGGTCACCAGTCCATCACAGGTCCACACAGAGACAAACGACCACACACACTCACCCTCACTCCTAGGGACAATTTTAGAGACACCAATCAACCTAACATGCATGTTTGTGGACAGACGCCTGAGTACCCGGAGAGAACCCAGGCATATACATGCAAACTCCACACAGAAAGGTTGAACCTGGAACCCTCTTGCTGTGAGGCGACGGTGCTAACCACCACACCACCATGCAGCCCAGACACTCAGACAGTGACACATTTTAGATGAGAGAATCAACACTGTTTGAGGTCTTCAGACAGTTTTGCCCTCTCTTCTGCCACCTTCTTCATCTTTCACATCTCAGCAACTGCACAGTTTGAAGATGATCTATCTTAATTAAAATCTACCTGGCTCTTTATCTCATCCCTTCAGCAAACAAGATGTTTTTATTCATGGGCTCGTTTTAAAATCGATGCATGAGAAATGAGATACAGATTGCACGGCTTCATCGCATGAGCACATTGTGTACTTCACCGTTGATATGGTTTAATTGTCAAATCTGATTTATTTTTGATAGCTTATGTTCATTAGTTAGCTTTTCTAATTCTAAAGTTCCTACCATATGTTTATGATAATTTTGATCACACTTTTCTATGTAAACAAATGAAGTGCAGCTTCAAAAAATGCCTCTCTTCCATTTATGGTTGCCATGTGTGCTCAGACAAACTGATAGTAAGCTACACAAACAGTGGCATCTACTGGCCAAGATTAATGAAACACATCAAATCCAATGCTCTCATAGATTTCAGAGGCTCAGTAGATTTTTGGATGAAAAAATGCCATTTCAACGTGAGGGTAGTCAGTCAGCAACCAACATGCTGGGAATCAAACCCAGCACCCCTCGTCACCAACTCAGATGAGCAGCAAATTAATTCATAATGAAAGGTGAAACAGTGAAGATTTTAGCATCATTACATGAAAAGAGACCTCAACGATTAGCAATAATTCTAAACCACTGACATATAACCAAAATTTTGGCTCTACTTCTATGTGAAAACTAATGTATTAAAGCATCGAATAACAATCGTTCAGAAGCTCCATGCCTTTTATATGTAAAAGCTATGTTGTCATGCAAAATGTAGTTAAAAATAAAAATTGTCATGTCAATTTCGTATAAGTATTCGATAGTAGATGCATAATAAAGCAAGCAACCTCAGATTTATACTTTACTACAGTTTTGAATTTAAAGTAAGTAGTTACATTACAAAATTCTGCCACTTTGTTTTCCCAGAACCCCGTAACTTTTTTCAGCTTGAAAGTTTTATACTCAGTTTCAATCGCCATGCCGTCACTGCATGTATCACCAACCTGTGAGGAAAGCGCCCCCTCTTGTCCAAGTCGGTCAGTGGCCTGGACACGAAGACGATAGGAATCCCGGCTCTCTCTGTCCAGGGATTTTTCCAAAACCACTATTCCAGTTACTGGGTCGATGGAAAAGAACCCATTTACTGAATCCACCAGTGAATAGATCACTGTACGGTTCAAACCTGGAAGGGACAGATTGTGCAAATTGTCTGTAATACATACGTTACACACAATATTTCTACCTTTAGCTCATGATCTTGCTCAGACAGCTCAGTCATCTGTTTGGTAACTGTGCTTGAATCGAGACTTAGTATATAAATAAAGTAAACAGTCTGCACTATGTTTCCTTGGCTCAGATTTTACATATCTAACATGCACCAGCATAACACCCCACCAGCTTACCTTCATCTGGGTCACTGGCTTGCAGTCGGGTGAGTAAAGCTTTGGGGACAGCGTTCTCATATACACTAACCAGGTAATGAGAGGAGGAAAATGAGGGGGCATTGTCATTCACATCCAACAACTTGAGAGAAATGTCAGATCTGCAGAATAGCCCTCCTCCATCAGTTGCCTGGGCAATGAGTTTGTAGTCAGTTGCCATTTCTCTATCCATCACGGTGGCTGTTCGCAACTCACCTTAAGACAAAAAGGAAAGATGTCAGAAGAACTCTTATGCTCCATTGAGTTCTTTATTTTCTAGGAGTATATATATATGGCTTTTATCATAAAAAAAAAGAAAATAGAGTTGTCTAAAATTACCGGTGTTAGCATCCATGTAGAAATCTTCCACCCCAATGCCAAACAGCGAATACTGGATCTCTGCACTAGAGCCTGAGTCAGCATCTGTTGCACCCACTGTCAGAATGCCCTTGTTAGCTGGAATGTCCTCAGAAAAAGTAGCGCTATACACCGCCTGGCAGGACACATAGAAATGCAGAGATATACAAACATATAATGAGACCATACTAGCCATATTGACAGAGAAATAAAAGCCCACATGTTCAACACATCAGAATAGAAAATTTGACTGTTGGGTGTTGCATCCATTATCTCTGCTGTGAGGACAAGGTCAACAGAGTTAAGCACCCTTTCCTGACCCAGCATGCACTGCCAATAACTGCCTCTGGAAATGAACTGAGTGTCCTCACAGTTTCATCTAACACAGACACAAAGCACAGTTTGAATATTATTGTACGACAGCCATATGCAGTGTGAAATATCTTTCCATACAGCTTTTACTCTGCTGCATCAGCGTTATCCATAAATTATTGGAACAATTAGTTGATTAAGTGACCAGTTCATCAAGAGATAATCAATCAGTTACTGTTTTGACAATCAATCAACCGCCACTACCACTGAACATATTTGCATTTAAAAAAAAGCAGGAAAGTTTTATAAAGTGCAACAAAATACTTAAATCTGTAATCTTTTATACAAAACAAATAATTTTCAGTGTCTTAACTGACTACTTCATTGAAGCTGGAAAATATCAACAAATCAAAAAGTTTGATACGAGCAACACACTCAAAAAAATTTAAAAAGAGAGGCATAAATAGAACTAAATGATTATACAAGTAAAACAGTTGTAGAAGCAGAATAACTCACGACAGGTGAGCGGGTCAGTATTGGGCATAAAGTTACATCCAAGACGGGCCTAGTTTTACAAAGCATGGATGAGTTATTGCTTACCACTTTGTGCCCAAATCTGTCAGAGAATCACTGATGAGTTACGAAGAAATAATTGTCAGCGAAAAATTGCAAAGAACTTTGGTTTTTCCACACTCTCAGTGCACATTAATGTGAAAAGATTCAGGGAGTCTGGGGAAATCTCCGACCGGAAAGGCCAAGGACAAAAACCACTGATGGATGTATGTGATCTTTGAGCCCTCAGGTTGCAGCGCAGGAGAAACTGTCACGCTATCTTGATGAATATAGCCATACAGACTATGGAGTACTTTGGAAAACCATCGACACTCTGCACAGTCCGACGCCGCAACAAGAAATGCAACCTGAAATCATATTACACGAGGAGGAGGCCATTTATCATGTTATCGTTGAAATGGTGCCAAGTTCTACAGGCACAAGGTAATATCAGATGAAGAAACAGTAGTCACAGGACTTGTGGGCAAAGGAGCCAATGTTTAAGCTACATTTGGGGAAAATTAACATTGAGTTCAACATGCCAAAGTTAAAAGTTAGTTCACCCTGGCTGTTATGTGGGAATAGTATAAAATCAAGCATTTGTGATGGTGTGTGGGGCTGCAGCAGAGTCCATGGTATGGGTGACTTGTGTATGTGTGTGAGGGTAACATTGATGCAGAGGTACGTATTGGAATGATGTTAATATGCTAACATCAAGGCAACAACTTTTCCCAAGAGGACCCATGGATGTTTTAGCCAGAAGTCAGTCTGTACAACTTGCAACAGCATGGCATCATATACACAGAATGAGTGTACTTAACTGACCCATCTGCAGACCACATCTGCTCATCTGTCTCCTTTAAAAAAATGTGTGGCCACATATGGTAAACAGACAGTTACAACCACGGACTTTTGAGCAATTTAAATCATGTGTTTAGCAAGAATGGACAGATTCCTTTTGCCAAACAGTTTAATAGAAGATAAATTATTGATATGAACCAATTACTTTATACAATTTCGTATCGGGTTTGTTGAACAAACGACACTAGCTTTGCCATAAATTTAACAAGCAATATGTTGTAAAAATTTGTGTAATGTAATGTTGAAAAAAAAACACAATTATAGGACACTGTCTGACCATAAATGTCTTTGATGCTGCTATCATGCAATGCCAGAGTAACTACTTTGTAGTTACAGCGGCTTGACTTGCCTGAGAACAGAAAGAATATCAGAGAAGAGCAAGGAGAGAAGGAGGAATTCAAAGAAAATTATTAAGCATTTTAAGGAAAATGAAAGTTCCTCAACTAATTATGTGAAACTGAAGAACTGCTGAATAATAATAAACGCAAGGAGATACTCCCAGAGGAGAATTCTCAGCCCAGTTATCTTTGAAATTCTCCATGATTTGCTTCTCACGGATCAGCTTTGGCAACAAAATTAATGTTTTTTTCAGATGAGTCTTAAAGTTGTTTCACAGCAATTAGCAATAAGGGCTTCAATTAACTGGGGTTTTTTTTTTTATCTAAAAATTCTGTCATTTTCTGTATAAATTGGGTGATTTTATAAAACCTAACAAACGTGATTCGTCAATTTTTTGACTGTGGGCATTTTCAAGATTAGTATTACTTCCACCATATACAGTAGCCACCTAAAAGTCAGGTTATAGAGAGACATGTCCTGACTTATTGCACAATGTGCTCAAAGTAATTTACTTTCAGTCTGCTCTGTAATACACTGTGGAACAGAGAATCAATATTTTAACTGAACAAGTCCTGTCTCAACTACTGCAGTCCCAGACTTTGCTTTTCTCACCATGTCATAAATATGCAAATTCTTTTATTATCTAACACAGTTTTTTTTTTTCTGAAATAAGTCACCATTGAAATTAGCCCAAAGGGAGTTCATTATCATGGAAACTGGCACCTCAACAAAACATTTTGTCAATTAATTTTTATCATGCTGTATTTAGTCAACCAGGTATTGTATGATGGGATTGGCAAAAATGATTTACGTTAGTGCTCCACGTTGCATTGACAATTTCTGATTAAGCAGGTGTTAGAAAGACATTCTGCCCTGAAACAGAACCAGCAAAGTTGCACTAATAAGGGCTGCATTCTATTTAGAGGAAATTCTGTTTTTGTGCATTTTCTACAACTAACTAGCATACACAAGTGCAGAAGTAGAATGCAGTCCTCATTAATCCACCTTAGATTAACACCATATATTGAAGTGTTATAAATATCGCAAGTCATATTGCATGTTTTCCTCGTAATTTTCATCCCTAAGTTGCAGGTGATAATAACTGAAAATATCCCAAATTAAAATCAGTGAATTACTTTTCAACCATATTCACCAATGAAGCAAATATTTTACAGCCAAAACACTGTAACTTTCACAAAACTCTTCTCCATATTCACAGATAAAAAAAAAACAAAAAAAAAACAAGTGCAATGTAGGTAAGACTAATTGCTCACAAGCAATTTCAATGAATCCTATGATAAGGTAATTACAAGAAAAAGTTTTTCCAATAAGTCATCTTGTCTGACCTGGTTGCAGATGGGACTGTTGTCATTGGCATCCATGACGGTGACCTCCACAGCAGTGTGAGTGACGTATAGGCCATCGCTGGCTGTGATATTCAGCAGATACCAGTCCTGCTGCTCACGATCCAACAGATCACTAACGTACACCTTCCACTCCCCCTGGATAAGAGCGAGGCTAAACACACCGCGCTGATTTCCACCTGGAGACAACACACATAAGAATCAAACACACTGAATAGAGAAGAAAGACGTGAGAAGGCATTGTGAGCAAACTGGAACTACAATTCATTCATCCACAAAATGAAAATGGACGAGGTTCCCTACCCATCCACACTACCGGCACACACAATGATGCAGTACCCTTAAGTGCAATCAAAACCTATATCATCATAATGTAAGTGGGGCAACACCATGGCACTGCAAAGTTTAAATCTTTGACCCTTTATGACCAACTCTTCCATTAGTCTAATTTGTATAATAGCAGAACAGAAGGCAAATCTTCATCATATGCTGGCACTGTCGCACAGTGTTAAAAGAATGATAAACACTTATTATCAAGGTGAGAGCTTTTTTATAACGCCAGCCTTTTAAAATATGTATAGACAATATACAACCTTCATTTAGAAAAAAGTTGGGATGCTGTGTGAAGTTTAGATAAAACCAGAATGCCGTGATCTACAAATCTCATAAACCTATATTTTACTCACAACAGAATATAGAAAAAGGTATCAAATGTTGAAAGTGAGACACTAAATAGTTTATGAAAAATACCAGCTCATCTTGAATTTGATAACAGTAACATCTCTAAAAAAAAAGTAGGGAGAGGAGCATCAAAAAGCTGGAAAAGTAAGTGGTACTAAAAAAAAAAAAAAGAAAAACTGCCTGGGAGACATATTGCATCAAATTAGGTTATTTTGCAAATGTTCAGTAACATGATTGTGCAAAAAAAAAAGAAAATCGCCTTAGAAAGGCAGAGTCTCTCAGAAGAAAAGATGGGTGGGGATTCAGAATTCTGCAAAAATCTAATCAGGTAACATCTCTGGGTAAAAGAGACTCAGCTGAAAATCAATATTGGATCATATACTTGATGATATTCTGGCTCTCTGACAGCATTGCCCAAGCAATGATTTCCATGACAGAATCATGCTTGTTTTTTCTCAGGAAGTCCAGAAATCAGCGCCCATGAACAGTTCACTGTGGCATCCAAAAATGCTCTAGCATGCAAAGATGGAAGTCATTTGTGAACATGATCCAGACACACTATTGTCTTCTCTGGGTTAAAAGTAATTTAAAATGAACTGAACCAAGTAAAAACAATACTATGGTCTGACTGCTCTGCTGTCAGAATCACAATTTGACATTTGTTGTGGAAATCAAGGATGCCGTGTCCTCCACCCTAAAGAAGAGTGGGACTATCTGGCTTGCCGTCAGTGGTATGAGCGTGCATTAGAGATTGTGGAACTGGAAACTTGCACATCTCAAGAGGCACCCTCAAGCAACATATACTCCCCTCCAGATGATATCTTTTTCAGGGGTGACCTTATAGTAGAAGAGTCCAGGCGCTGCACCGGTCTGTCTGCAGGCCAGACATCTCCCCAATTGAAATGTGTAGGGCGGGATGAAATGCAAAATACAACAAAGAAGACCTAGGACTGGTGAGCAGCTACAATCAAGAATGGAACAGCATTCCACAGCGGCAGAGCTCCTCGATGTTTGCAGGTTGTAGTTCAAGGAAGATGTGATACAACAGAGTGGCAAACACGGCTCTTTTCAAACTTCTTTGAGAACTGCTGTTGCTATCAAATGAAAAAAAAAACTTGTCTCACCTTCAACATAACGGTTTCTGAGTTCTGCAAGTCACTGCATTCGGTTTTTATTTATATCTTACACAGCATCCCGACTTGTTGGGAACTGGGGCTGTATATGCTGAAGTTGTACATGTTATACAGTTTTTACAGAACATTCTATTTCACCTATTTTGCATGTTTATTTTTTAGACACGATTTCACTTTCATCCATTTTCTGTACCATTGAAATAGTTTTAGTAGAACGCGCACTGTGAAATATTAAAATGAAGGGGAAATAAAGAAAAATATATCCGGCTGGTTTGCAGGTCAGCGACTTACTAGTTACTCATGCAAATGCTGAACATGGACAACATATAAAAAATGGACAGGGCCATAGTGACTTCATCCACTGGTTTGTGAACTGCCGTTTAGGGGTCTAAAATCTAGGCATTTAGACCTTACTATCTTGGTCTTTTTCTACCAGCTTTCTACTAAACCACATTTAGCTGATGGCACCATAATAAGCCAAGTAAAACATTTGTATTTCCTAGGAGAAGTTGACAGGTTTGAGCTGAGTGTGCAACAGCAGAGAGAGCTGCTGTAGCTGCTAATGAGCAGCAGCACTCTGACAACGTACTTCCAACAGCGTCAGAACTAAAAAAGGAAAGTGTATCAGTGACAATCTTTTTGGAAGTAGTTTAAAATGGTAGTAGCTGTTAGTAGTTAAAGAAAAGAATTGTCAACATTTGGGTAATAAACATTCACTATTAAAGGGGAACTCCGGTATTTTTAAACCTAGACCGACTTTTGCCAAACTGTTCTCGGTGAGTAGATAAATGTGTTTCATGCCAGAAATAAGGTCTAGGTTTAAAAATACTGGAGTTCCCCTTTAATGCAACTAAGGAGGTTAAGGAAATTGTGTTTAATTTTCCACCCTAAACACAATCACATCTCACTGCTGAAACTACAAAAATTGAGTAATTTTGATTTGATCACCTGTGATATAAAAGCTAACAAGGCGGTTTTGATCAGTGCCATCTCGATCTCTGGTCTTAAGAACAGCCACTACCTCGCCGAGGGGATCACTCTCCTTCACCGCACCTCTGTAGAACTCTCTCTCAAACCACGGAGGGTTGTCGTTAACGTCTGACACAGTGATGGTTACCACTGCTGTGGAGGATAGGGGCAACAACTCAGCCAGATCAGAGGCCACAACTTCAAAGCTGTAGCTGGAGCAGACCTCGTGGTCCATCTGACCCACTGTGGTGATCCAGCCTGTTTTACTATCAATGGCAAAGACAGAACTGGTACTGAGAGGGCCAGTGAGGGGCTGAGTGTCCTTCGTCAAGTCCAGATTGTAGATGAGCAGAGGCCCAAGGCTGTAGGTTACCTGTGATGTAAGAAAGATTTTAAAAGCGTCGTTAACTCTTTAAATCGAGAAACATATTCGTATAAAAATACAAAAAAAAAATACTGAAAGGAATTTAGCTGTCACACCTGTCCGTTAGAGCCCCAGTCTGGATCAAGCGCACGCACTTGGATTGCTCTTGTTCCCGCTGGCCTCCCTTCCATCACTGTGGCCACGTAGGTGTTCGTCTCAAATGCTGGCTTGTTGTCATTCACGTCTAGAATCTGGAAAATAACAAATGGTCTGTGATTCAGCTACGTAACATGTAAATATGTCTCAAAAGGACAATGTAATTAAGAGTAAGATTCCAAGTCTACATTTTCATAAATCTAGTAAATTAATATCTTTAATTCCTTTGTTGAATTATTTTTAATCTAATTAACTGCACTACACATTTAGGAATATCTCTATCATGATTTAAATATGATCTCTTTAACTGGAAATTAGGAAGAGAATCCCACTCCTTTGAGTTTCTAAGTGCCTTTGTGTTTTGCACACATTTTTCTTTATTTATTTCAGTTTTGTATTCAGGAGAGGTGATGGTGTCAACCGGGATCTCATCAGTGGGTCGGTTGTGGCTCAGAAAAAGGAGCAGTCGTCTGCCAATTGGTTGGCAATTTGATTTCTGGTTTCAGAGAACCCTATGTCAACCCCAAGTGTCCTTGCGAACACAACTTGTGGACCTCTTGTGCAAAAGACCCGTCATCGTCATCCATACTACAAGCACTGGGCAGAATTTTAATTTCAAATTAAATGCGGTCGATTACAGGGCCATAGCTTTTCTAATACTTCTACTAAAGGTAGAAAAAAACAGAGGCATTTTTCCCTAATTCCCTAAGTCATTTTTTCATGAAACTGATGTTCAGCAAACATTTTAACAAATTCTTCAGCGAAGAAGTGAATAAATTGATAAATATATTGCTCATTATGCAGAGTAAAACTGCACTGAAGGTGATGGATGTACTAACAGTGCTGATATCAGACCTACATTTTAAAGCAATATATCCTAAAGTAATTTTATGATAAATATGTGCATTTATCATAAAACTACAGCAATCTGAAGCTATTTTTTAATGATACATTGGTTTTCAGACTGTAAGAAACAGAAGCATCCAATATAATCTAATCAAAGTTCAAGGGACATGTCACCTTGTTGCCCCTGCAACAGTCAACATATGATTTATTTTTCCTCACCTTTTCTTCAAGTTGTGACACTTTAGAATTTCTAGTTGTCAACTCCTCCCCTATTTTACATTTTTCTTCAATACACTAACTTAAACTGAATACCAACGGGCTCTTTGTGTTGTTGTGTGTCACCAACCTTTACTTCAAGGTCCACAGTGGAGACAGACTCGATCAGGTCTCTTCTTGTTGTTGCTGCGACCTTAAAGCGGTAAATGTTGACAACTTCGTAATCCAGGGGCTTCAGCAGACGGATGAGACCCGTCTCCTTCTCCACCTGGAAGGTCTCACCCTGGTTGCTGTCAGGCATCTCTCCTCCGACAGCAGTAAAGAGCCCCGTTTGCCCAGGGCCAAGATACACGGACCCCAGCGCTGTTCCTACTGCTGTGTCCTCAGGGATGGTGAAGGAGTACTGAGGCTGGCTGAACGAGGGAACAAATGCATCTGGGGGGACGACGTGGATGAAGGCTGACACCAGGGAGTGCTTGGGTGGAGAACCGCAGTCTGTGGCCTTCACAAAGAATGACAGTACTGTTCCCTGAAGGTGGTCTACCGCACTTTTAGTCATCATCCAACCACTATCGGGCTCCACCTGCACACCAGCAAAAAGACACCAGCTTTTGAGACTTTGATATCTTTGATTCAAGGCTACTTCCAAAATTGAATCTATTAATGTATGACAATACAATTCAAGCTTAAGTTTGATATGTCCACTTGTTGAAAAAAGCATAATTTTTAAACTTCACAGAGTTTTGTTCCATTTGCATCAGATGTTCTTAATTTGTACCTTACTTGATTATTGTTGTAGTGAATGTAGCATTGACGGCAGTGTACTGTTAAGATTAAATGTACAGACATTTGTAATCTACAATAAAAATATGGCTCTTATTCCTTCAAAATGGGGTGGAGGTGTCAGGTAATAATATCCCCATCAGGCTATATTTCACACATTTTGCGCTTTGAAGAGGTTTAAAAACATTTGCTGAGGTTCGCATTTGGTTTCATTTGATGTAATTTTGTGTATTATGCGTTGACTTTAAAATGATGATATGAAGGGCAATCTTCAATCTTCAAAATTCAGTTAATTTCACTGACCTCCAAAACGTCAACCAATGAGAGCCGGGCCTCACTGTAAAGGGAGTACGTTATCCTTCCATTAGAGCCGGCATCAGGGTCAGTGGCCTGAATCTGTGTGACCAGAGAACCTTTAGCAACATTGGCTTTAATGCTCAGGCGGTACTCCACGGCTCTGAACTGTGGGGCGTTGTCATTTTCATCTGCCAGAACCACTCGCACTGTGCAAAATGACGCACGTCCTGCAAAAAAACCAAAATATCAATATACGTGACACCTACAATACCAACCACAAGGGCTACCACTCATACATTACTGTTACTAATATGTTTGGCCTTCCCATCAGCTGATCTGAAGAGGTTTTTATGTGGAAAACATTCTGGTTTGTATATACCTCCACCATCGAGGGCCATGACAGTCAGCACCATGTCCTTGTAAAGAGGATTTTCTCTGTCTAATCTCTCAACAGTTGATATGACCCCATCTGCATCGATGATGAACTGAGTTTTCCCCAGGTCATTGATAAAGGAGTAGGTGATCTGGCCATTCAGCCCTGAGTCCTCATCTGTAGCACGAACCTGGGGGTCCATACAGAAATTCATATATCAGTCATTTCAATATTAAAATGTTCAATGTAATACTTATTACAAGTCAAAGCGACGCAAGAAAATAAATAAATCACCTGTATGACTTTTGACCCCGGAGGAGAGTTTTCCTGGACCTCAGCCAGGTAGAACCTCTGGCTGAATACTGGGCTGTACAGATTAGCTCCCAGGACTCGTACAATCACCTGGGAATCACAGTCTCAAAACATCATCCTAACAAACATTGTCTGCTGACATTTTGTTGATACCATCACAATGAGTAACTACCGGCTGATTTGTAAAACATGATCACATCAAAATACGAACATCAAGCCCATAAGCAAATAGCAAATTATGTAGACTATAGACCGCCTGCAGAGACTGGAAACTACATATACTTGCTACAGTATTTATGATTGCAGGGCCAAAAAAAAAAAGATCTGCAACTATCCAATTTGTAATTATGGGACAGATGTGAGCATATTTTTCATTTAGTTGCTAATCTTCATAGTAAATCTGATATGACGTGATATTAACCTGCAGAAAACTCTGGAGAGCTGAGGCAGATGTTTGTAATTATGCAAAAGCGAGAGATTGCTAACAAAGGTCCCTCTGCCTTCGGTACAAGATGTTGACAAGGGGTTTTAAAAATTGCAAAACATTTGACAGTACAAGATTGTAACTGGCAATGAGTGGTTTCACCTGTGCAGTGTTGGTGAAGACTCCATCTGACACAGACACATTGAGCTGATAGAAGAGTTTCATGCCTTGTCTCCTCTTGTTAGACAGACGAAGAACCCCTGTATCTGGCTCCATCATAAAGGTTGTTTTCTCATTTCCTGAAAGAATACTGTACCTGAAGGTAAAAAAAGAAAAAAAGAAGAAGTATACAGTGCAATAATTTGCTTCTTGCTGAGCCAAAACCACTCGACAAAAAGATACATCAAAACTGACAATGTCACCTACTGTGATTTTCTAAACCAAAACAAGATTGCCTGTTAGGCATTGTGCTTTTCTAAAGACTAAAACTATAGCTTTTTAAAACATCCTACTTTTTTACCTCAGCCTTTGAGCATCACAGATATCAGCATCTGACGCCTGGATGCAAGTCACAAAATGTCCCCTGGGAGCCAGCTCGCTGACAAAGGTCTCGTAAAGAGCTTGGCTAAAATTAGGTGGGTTGTCGTTTGTGTCAGTTACAGTCACAGTGACACTGACATCACTGCTAAGGGCAGGTTCTCCACTGTCTGTTGCTCTGACAATGAAGTTGTAGCGCTGCATGAGCTCATAGTCAAGCATGCGTGCTGTAAATACCAATCCACTGTTGCTGTCAATTTGAAAGTAGTCGGAGCTGTTGTAGATGTCAGATAGGATCTGGTAAGTTACCACTGCATTCTTTTCTGAGTCTTGGTCCTGGGCAGAGACCTAAAAGGAGACAAACACATTGTGCAAAACTTCAGATCTGATTTGTTTACCTCGGCATACTCCATGCTACAGTGCAAACACTTTCCATTAGAGAAAGTAGACAATGTATATGTTTCACCAAGAGTTTGATAAGAACAATCAAATCCACATCTGCAGTATTGTTTCAGAATGAGTTCCAAAGGTTTATAGATTTGGGCCGCAGTTCTTTGGAATATTATGAACCTCAATGGCTTATTTCGCTCAAAGCAACAACAAAAAAAAAGACTTGTGAAAAAGTCAACAGCAATGTTTCTATCACAGAATCAATGCAGGGACACAAGAATAGCCACAAACGCTGTTGTTGCAAGTTTCATGTAGGAGCAATTGTCTTACTGTGAAAATAAAACCAGCAATTGACTCACTTTGTGGAATAAGATTTTGTAAATATATATATCTTTTTTCCATTGCTTTTTCTGGGCACAGCAAGATTGTAAGGAAAAATAATGCCAGCCTCACTGGCTGAGTTGTGACAAAATCCATTGTACAAAAAGCTATGTCTTGCTTTTTGCTGGTTTAGTCATCCCAGTAGTCTGATGGAATCTCAAAACTACTGTCCAAAATTGTAGTTTTCCTAATTGTTTGTCAAAGTGACAAGTGAGAAAGTAAATGGACAAGGAAAAAGATTTTTATTTTGTGCTTTATATGAATCAGTTTAGCACCGTCACCTCACAGCAAGAGGGATCCAGGTTCAATTCCCAGCTGGGAAATTTCTGTGTGGAATTTGCATGTTCTCCCTGTGTATGTGTGGGTTCTCTCTGGTACTCCAGCTTCCTCCCACCACCCAAAAACATACATGTTTGGTTCATTGGTGACTCTAAATTGTCCCTAGGAGTGTCCCTTTGTCTCTGTGTGGCCCTGTGATGGACTGGTGACCTGTTCAGGGTATACCACCCTGCCTCTCACCCAATTACAGCTGGTATAGGCTCCAGCCACCCCCCGCGACCCTAAATTGAATTAAACGAGTATAAAGAATGGATGGGTGAATCAGCTCCATTATTAAACTGTTTTTGTACTACGGCTGGTAGGCAGCTGCTTTTGGTCAGCTCTGTGTGCAAGCGAGTATCAGCATGTATGAACGGATAGTGGCTTAGAACAGTGAAAGAAGAGGGGAACAGCAGAACACAAACAATGTTTCAAAATTCTGGCAATTTTTCCTGGTTTGCAAGATCTTTGCCTTCAAAAGCTTTAGCTGTCTCTAATGATGTGGTTACAGCTCAGCTGAAGAGGACACATTTTTACATCCAGGCACACTGTCACCAACAACGGCCTTGTCCTATTTTATATGCACATTTCCCTCTGCGCAGTGATACAGTTGACAGTTTTAGTACACTCGAATAAAAAAGGACTTCTACATGAAATTTGTCACAGGAAGGTTGGTGAATCTCCTTGTGTTATTAGGTCATCATACCCAGACAGAGAATTTGCTGTTGAGTTTTCAAATATATATATCTTATTGGCATATGGTGAGAAGGGTGAACAATATGTGGTTATGCTTCAGCCTACACCCCTTTTGGAATAGTCATAATTTAGTATTTATCTTGTATTTTGAGAATTTCTTCTGTACTTTGTTTTGAATAGTCTGAATAAACTTTCAAAGAATCAAGCTAAAGATAAATAGCACAACAGGCCAGTGTCCTAAAAAGTACACCATGCATTCACATTAATTAAATATATGTAGTAGATATTGATAATATAGTGAATTGCTTTTTGTCAGAAAAACAGCAACGTATAAGATTGAAACACATAATACACAAATAAAGCCACCTCCTATATACATTACTCCACTGCAGAAATATCAAACTATCATTAAAAAATAAATTATTTGACATCTAATATTTGTTTGCAAAACTGCTGAATGGGGTCTGCAACGTGAACAGATAATCAGGGTACACACTGAACTGACTTAACTAAGACACACACACACCAACACACCTGTAAAACAGACGTTCCGGTGATGGAGTTCTCAGACAGGACCGTGGAGTAAGAGGTGTTTTGAAACAACGGGGGGTTGTCATTCACATCCAGTACAACGATGTCCACATCGACCTCTGACTTTGCCCCAGTCAGTGTATCAGTAGCCTTCACTGTTAGCCGGTAGTATTGAGTGGTCTCGTAGTCCAATGGATAAATCACACCGATGACTCCTGTGTCAAAGCCAATGTCAAACTGCAGGGAAGGGTCTCCATCTGTGATGGTGAAGATGACATCCTGGCCTTCAGGACTGCTGGCATTGATGCACAAAACAGAGGTGGAGACAACCACATCCTCTTTGACAGTGACACCGTAAAAGGGCTTGTCAAATACTGGCATGGCTTTATTTACAACCGTTACAGGCAGCTCCACCTCGCTGGACAGACGGGGGATGCCTCCATCGGTGGCTACAAGAATCACCTTGTATTCTGTATTGGATAAATCTACTTCAAAGGCTTTCTTTAAGATTAGCTCTCCTGTCATAGGATCCACCTGCATAGAATTGAAATTGATATTTTGGAAGGTAAGAAACACATCACTGTGAAATTCAAAATCGTTACAAGATATATTATAGACTCCAATGAAAACTAAGAAAATTGAATTCAAAGCAGGACAGTCAAAGCTGTCACCTCAAAGTTCCTGTGCTGCGTCTTAAGGCTGTAAGTGACTTTTCCATTCGGACCGTAGTCCTGGTCAACAGCCGAGACCCTGAAAACGGCTGATCCTGGCTCTGCCTCCACCTGCACTGCAGCGTAATAGGGGAGGTTCACAAACTCTGGAGCATTGTCGTTCACATCCTCCACCTAGAAGAAGGTAGTTATTTCAAGAAGAAAATGTCAGACTTTTAAGTGGGTGTATCATTGGATAAAATTATTCATAACAGTTGTTGTGTTGATAACTGTCAGTGTAATACCAGCAAAGGCATCTTAGCAGAAAGATCACTAACCTCTTTTTTTGATTTTTGAATAGATAAACGACTTTATCTCGGTGTAGCTAAATATACATAGCATAATGTAGGTTTTTTTTAAGAATCTGATTAGTCTCATGTTTCACCGAAGACAATTGATTTGAAATTTTCAAAGCAGACTTAAGGTACATAAAAGAATAACTGAACTGCAAACTAAGTCGCTGACATCCAAAACTGCAGATGGGCATAAATAAGTGAATAAGCTGATTCATAAAGAAAAAATAAATAATTACAAAACTATCTTGACAGACTAAACACAATAGATATTCAATATGAAATTCATTAAAGCAGGGCTGTGCATCTAATGGAAATTCCTGACAATTACGGAAACAAGATAATCAAGATAACACAATTTGGGAGGTGCATTTCCTTTTGAGATGACGCTCTAATTCAGGCTTCTGTTCTAAATACAACACTGCACTTTTCTTTACAGCAATTAAACGTTGCCTTTGGTGCTCTGAAACAACCCAAATTCACCCCCTGCCAGGCCGTGGCAAGTCGAGGTCAGATCAAACCGACTTAATGGGAAAAGAGATTTTAAATCAATACTTTGATTTCAAGAAGTCTGATAACAAGGAATACGAGCATGAATTATTTTATCTAAAGATCAATGCGATACCCTCACCCACTGAAAAAGCACTCTAAATGCCAGAAACAATTTGTCATCAGCACTGAACTGAAGTCCTGCTCCCGACTGACAGTGAGCTGTCATAGCGTCTCACTCATTAAATCTGACTTTGTACAAGGATTCTGTCACTCCTTTCACTACTCACCTCATCTGGTCTGAAAATACCTGTAAGTGGCAAAAATCTCCAGTGTCAGAGGAGATATATTTGCACTCTGCACCTACCTGCACTTGCACAGTCACCCTGGCCACTCTCAAAATCTCATCCTCTCTGCTGACTTCCACCACCAGCTCGTAGCTCCCCTTCTCCTCGCGGTCAAAAGGCACGCCGGTGGTGAGCACCACTCCACAGGTGGGTCGGATGGTGAAGCGTCCTCCAGGGTTCAGCAGAGTGTACTTCAGCGGCTCATTAAGGCGGTGACCAACTGTATTTACGACAGTCACTACAGTGACATTGGGTATGTTCTCTTGGATGGAGGCGGAGTATACCGGGAGGTTGAAGAGAAGGCCGCTGTCTATAGCTTCTCTCACGAGCACTGTGACCGATGATATGCTGGAAAAACGTCCATCCCATACCTTAAAGAAACAAAACATTGTATTTGGATCGTTTTATGTTGAACAAATATTTTGTGATTCTCAGATATGAATAACAAGTAGTTATATTGGTCATTTATTTTTATTAAACATTATCTACAATGCCCTCTTGTTTCATAAGAAAAACACTAAAAACCACCCTGCATTCCCATACACTGAATAAGAACAAGCTCTGAGACCACAGTTCCGACAGTTTGACATTGGCCAGTCCAAGCCTATCTGAGATACAGGAAGTATAAATAAAAGTTCTGATATGTCATTCCCACTAATGGCCAATCTCTTACCTTCACATTAAAGCGATAACGGGCTTTATTGAGGTTCTGACTGATGACAGTCACAACTCCTGTGTAGCGTTCCACAGAAAAGTACTCCAAATTGCTGTCTACCAGAGAGTAAGCTAGCTGGGGTGTGACAGACTTGTCAAGGTTAGCAGTCATGTCAGGGTCTAAAGCCTCAATCCTGAGGACTTCCACTCCCACGTAGGTAGGCAGCAGGAGGACCGTCTCATAAATGTCTTGGGAGAACTTTGGGGGTGAGTCATTGATGTTGATCACCTAAGACAGGGTGAATACAGGAAGAAATAGCATCTAAAATAACATTGATAAAAATGGGTAAAAAATGGTTTGTGACGCAGTAAAAGCTGAGTAGTTGACTTGCCTTTATAACCACCTCTGCCGGGCTGTCAGCACTCATTGGAGGCTGACCACTGTCTCGAACGTGAACCCGAAAGAAGAACTCTGGGAAGGTTTCGTAGTCCAGAATGGCAATTGTTCTAAAAATTGTACAACCATGCAAACAAATCCATTACGAAATGTATTTGTTCATAAACAGGTGAATTAGACAAAACAGCACGTCACCGACCTAATTTCTACAGAGCACTGGTACCTACCGAATCGACCCAGTTCCAGAGTCCACACTGAAAAACATACGAGCGGTCTCATCTATTATCTGGAACACTAACAGGGCATTATGATTGCGGTCATTATCAACTGCCCGAATAACCAAAGGGTTACCATCCTCTCCCATGACCACACTGTTGAGTGGAGCAGCCTCACTGACTGTGCCCACATACCTGTTAAAAAAAAATAGGGAAAATTCTGAGAGAGTACCACTCTCCTTAAATCACAACAGACAATTGACACCTTTTGTCAGCGATCAACGAAGCTGAACAAAACAAGCAAGTGGCATATCAGTTCCAAAGCTCTACTTATCTATAAGTCAACACAAATACCTGGTTTGTTGGAATTGAGGTGGGTTATCATTCACATCCCCTACTTGAACAATGACAGTGGTGCTGACCTCCACTCCAGCCATGCTCAGCGCACGCACCATCAGAAAGTAGGATGCTGTTTGCTACCAGAACAAAAAAAAAAAAAAACTCCAATTAGCTTTCAAATGGCACCAATTCTCCAAAGGACACTTGAGAAAAGCTTTTCCAGGTACTTGGCAGCTAGGTTGTTGCCAACATCATGACCAGCTTGCCAAAGTACTTTAGTCAGACTCAGTCACAGATTTAGGCTGTCAAGTTTTGTCCCTTTATGTAATCACAAATTAAATCTGCAATATTGAGAAAAGGTTTCTGTGCTTCTTCTAACAAAAAAAAATTGGCATATTGCTATCTTATCATTTTTTTATCCCTTAATACTGGTCCAGATTCCCCTGACAACTGAGATCTCAAGTTTTTGAGAGGCAATATAATGATAAAGTTGACTTTTCGTAACTAGATCAAAAACAATTTAGGGCTGCTATCATAACTTTCTGCAATGGTGCCACATTAGTTTTCTCTTTCGTATACTACTTTTTTTTTATCACAATACAAACCACTTCACACAAAGTTACTCTAAATTTCAAGTAGTGTTTGTCTTGCTTTCACTTTTTAAACATCCTTAAAAACTATCACAAAAGAAGCCCCAAAATTTCCTGGAGAACTGAAATTTTGTTTCATACATCCACTGAGTTTTACGACTCATTTGCCACGTTTCATTCTCACCAAACATTAGATCGCATTTCACATCAACAAACCTCAAAATCTAGCAGCTTTCGAGTAGTGATTACGCCAGTGTATTGGTTAATAAAGAAGCGGCGCTCCTCATTGCCTCTGATGATGTCATAAATGAGCGGTGAGCGACTAAGGGCAGTAACAGTGGTCACATGTGTTCCAATTTTGCTGTTCTCCATTATCTGTAAAAGCAGACATCAGAGATACATTTAAACATTTCGATGAGCCATCTCATCAAGATCTTAAACCTCCTGCAAATCAGTCAAACAGTTACCATCCATCTTTGCCAAACACCTTTAACCCATCCTTATTCCATCTAACTCTCCCTCCCAGCCCCCTCTCCCATTAAAGCATTGTGCCATTGTCTTTCTCGTTACCTCAGCCTGATACTCCTTCTGAGAGAATTTGGGTTTGGAGAAGTCGGAGAGTATTAAGAAAATGCGAACTGAAGCTGTGGCCGTTAATGGAGGAAATCCACTGTCTGTGGCACGCACAGTGAGTGTGTAAAAGCCCACAGAGGTGAGGTCCAGGTTCTTTGCAGTGAAGATGAGGCCCGTGGTATTATCAATAGCAAACACACCTCCGGTGTTACCTGTAAGTAGCAGCAAAGTTGTAGTTATTAATGTAAATACAAATACAAAACTTAATTAAATTTACATAGTTGTTAAGACCAAATGTGAATGTCAACACTCTTTAAAACAGATTAAATTTCCTTGCATATCAGATCTTACCTGCTTCAATAGTATACGTGAGCTGACCATTAATCCCATTATCTTTGTCTAGAGCTGTCACCTGCAGCACAGAAGTGCCTACAGGAAAAGTCTCATAGGCCATAGCATCATACACAGTGCTTGTGAAGTAGGGAATGTTATCATTGGTGTCCTCCACTGCCACCAGAATACGAGCCAGGTCACGGTTAAATGGAAACTCCTGATCCTTAACCTGGAGCAGGTGAAAAGAGAGATGAACTGTAGAACAGGATAAATGTACAAATTCAGTTAAAATGGGAAGACAGATGTCAAGAGGGGCATCATTAAATGCAGAGAACAGGGACTAGGACATGCTGTGACACACACACAAAGACAGTCTAACTAACTGACTAACTAACTAACTAACTAACTAACTAATAGCCAAGCACAAACACAGAGCTTCTTCCATATTTTCCATCTCACCATAATAGTGAGGATGTGCTGTGTTCTGGCCTCATAGTCCAGCCTGTCCGCAGCATAAACGACTCCTGTTCCAGGATTGACCCTGAACAATCTCATACTGGCTGGGTCCACACTGCCATAGATGGAGAAGCTCAAGCGGGCACGTTCGTCCATATCCGACGCTCTGACCCGCAGAAGCTCCATGTCAGCTGGTACATCCTCAGAGACACTGATGTCATAGGCTGGCTGTGAGAAAACTGGTGGGTTGTCATTGCTGTCTTGTACTCTGATAAACACCTGAGAGACATAGAGGGAGATGTGGAAATTTGCAGTCACCATGATGAGTACAAACTGGAATTAAGTGCTCAGTATATTGTCTCAAGAGATATAGAATTGGCTTTGTTAATAAGAATGTGTGTAGGGTAGTTTCCTACAAAGCCGTATCTCTTTTCTAAGCTGTTTTCTTTATTATTATTACTCTTGAGCTAGACCCTTGTGAAAAAGTAAGTACAACCTCTTTCAGGTCTAAGGTTTTATGTATCTCGACATGATCCTGTGATGGACTGGCAGCCGGTCTTGAGGGAGCTCTGCCTTATTGCTCAATGGCAGGAATGGATTAAGTGGGTACAATAAAAAGATGGAATCAGGACATAAAAAGCTAAATAATCTGGTCCTTACCAGGTCTTAAAATCAATGAATGCAAGCCCAGATGTCCAACAAGATATGTGTAATTATTCTTAAAACATTATTTTAAAAACCAAGTACACTTTTATTCCTTCCATAAGAATTAAGAGGGTAAGCAGTAGCAGCCAAGAGTTACTTGTCAAATACACTCGATTAATTGTTAATTAGCAAGTGTGAGCAGGCTTATAAAAGCAGAAGTTTTGGAAATTTTCATCCAGGTGGATGCTCCGGACCAAGGATAAAAGATATCAGCAATGACCTTGAAGAAACAATTGTAGCCGAGTCCTCATTATACAGCGAGAAAGATTATTCACATGTGGAAAACACTTTAGACAGTTGCCAACCTTCAACCTTGCGTTCACAGACCACGCAATGCTCCGAAAAACTGCCAAAGACCAAAGAGCTACATCTCAGACTCTACATGTCTTTGTGCGTCACTAGCGGCGCCAGGAATTTGATTGTGGGTGGGCCTCCAGAAAACTGGATGGGCCAGTTAAAATAAGCCAAAAAAAAAGAAGAAAAAAGCCAATATTATTTTCCCACCAGAAAATGTGCATACAGGCAGCCAGACACTAACGTTAACGTAAGTCTAACTATTACTTGCCTTGCTGGTGTGAGGGGGTGGCTACGGAAGGACTTGATGGGGAGAGGGCGGCTGAGCTGGATGGTAACGTTAACTCGTCGTACTTAATATGTCGGGAGTTTCCTTTTGGTTCTTTGTGAAGCTATATGAAAACAAACTGATTTGCTTTGTTTTGTCGTGTTTACGTTTCATATTAGCTATCGTCTGTGTCTGTGTCTGTCTCATTCATTGCTTGCTTGAAAAGCTTGCGCACCAATGTCATTCATTTCATTGGATCACTTGCTGGTGACGATGCAGCCTGTGGGCAGAGCTCCACATGTGGGGTAGAAGCCGCTGATTGGTTGAGAAGCTTTCACTGAAATCTTTCCTCAGACTGCTTATTAGACGTACAGCTAGAATGAAAACTAATGCTGTGTCCGAGGGTGGGGCCAGGGCCACCTGAGCCAAAGGTAGCGCAGCAGGTGCTGTGCGTATGTTAACTGTGATGGTTATGACAGTGCAAGTATGGCTTGTTTGTAAGGGTAACCAGATTTTGCCATGAAAAGAGCATGGCAGCATGGCTTGTTTTTACTTGGTCCCATCTGAACAAACCAAAAGACACCTGGAACAGTGTCCTTTGCATAGATGAGACCAAAATGGAGATGTTTGGTCATGAACAGTACCGCGTTTGGAGAAAACATTGCCACAAACACGTCACACCTATTGTGAAGTGGTAGAAGGAGAGAGGATTTGGGCTTGTTTTGTAGCCACAGGACCTGGACACCTCTCAGCCTCTATATACCAAAGTAGTTTAATCTTTAACGGTGAGGCCACCTGTCTGATGAATAAAGCTTGGCTGAAACTGGGTCAATCAACAGGAAAATGACTCCAAGCCCTCCAGCAAATCTACAACAAATTGGCTGAAACAAATTTAAGATGTCAAGTTGTTGCAAGAGCCCAGACCAAATCTAGACCTAAACCTGATTGAAATGCTGTGAAGGGACTTTAATAGAGCTGTGGTTAAACGGATGTCAGCAGACCTCAGCGAAATTAACCAACGCTGTAAATAAGAAAGCGAAATAAGAAAGAAAGCGAAAGAAAAATTCCTCCTCAGTGACTCATAATGTCCAACAGAAAATTACTGAAGGTTGCTGATGAAGGTTGTTCTGTATGCAACTGAATCATTGGGTTTACGTAGATTTCACATTGCTTCTGGATTTTTTTCTATAATAATAACATGGTGCAATATCTCCTGGAGATTTGTTTTAGCATGTCCTTATATTCAAAACTTAAAAATTAAAGAGGTTGTACTTTCTTTTTCACATGACTGCATTTTGACTTAGCATAATCCCATCAAGCCGCTGATATCAACATTTCTCTTACAAGATAGTAGGCCAGCCAAGAAAACAGGAGCACAAAGAATGTAAAAGACGGTGCAACAAAAAGCCCATTTTATAGTCAGCAGGAGATGATTTGAAAAAAAAAGGTGCACAAGAGAATTAACAGCTTCAAGGACAGAGATACAGTCATTTTATTTGATGTGGATCTGGGGGCTATTAGTTGCAGTGCTTCTGCACAAATAGCAAATCAAAACGTTGTGTACCTGTGTCGTGGCAAAGTTGGTCCCATCTGTCACCTGTACAGTCATGTTGTACATGGACTGCAGCTCTGCGTCAAGGGGCTTGGCCACCACTAGAGTCCCAACCCCAACTTGAAGGTCAAACTGCATGTCAAAGCTCCCTGATATCACACACAAACAGTCACACACACGCATGCACACACAAGCCTGTGAGTCACTTGGTATTCACTTTGTGTAGCAAAATCAGGCGCTCGAAATCATTACGCTGGAATTGTTTCGGCCAGGTGCCTTCATCTGGAGCCGGAGGGTCTGTGAAATAAAATGAACTAAAATGCAATGTGATGTAGCAGTGAACCCAGTTGGCAGCATGAAAGTTGTTAACAGCCATACAAACATCTGTCTTATCACTCCAAAACACAACCCATCATAGAGATCAGAAACCCATGGCCAGGTCTTTTCCACAGGCGGTGAGTGTACAGTTTAGAAGCCTAATGTCTGATTAAAGTGAAGCAGAGGATTGATACGTGTTAGGTATTCACCACCATCCTTCGACTCATCCAAGCCTCTCTCTCTCTCTCTCCCTCTCTCTCTTGATATCTGGGAGCCTGAGCTCCTCTCAGCATATGAATACTGATTGAACATTTTTCACAGAATCACTGATGCGTGTTAAGTGGGTGGCAAAACGCTAGGACTCGTGCTTTTATCTTTGTTTGTTTTCTTTTTTTTGTGTGTGTGTGTTTTGGGAGGGGATGATGGTCAATATTACATGACAAGGGATCAATATCACAGTATTTTGAAAAACAAAACTCACAACATGTCATTGCCAAAGAATTTTTTTTAGGGAGTATAACCACGCCTCACAGTTTTTGGTACCATCTGTATCTTAGAAACATCCGATAAATCTTAAAACTTTTAAGCAATATTTTGCTAATAAGCCAGAAACATATATATATTCCTATAGATATTCCACCTGTAAATAAGTTTTGGCTCTTTTTTTTAAGACAACAGCCTTACTTGCAGCAAAATGTAAAAAATTGTAAAAGCTGTTAATATTATATAATATAATATAGTTATAATATAGTTTTTGAGTTGTGGTCTTAGTAATTTAGTGTAAATCAACTTATTGTGTATCACATACTCTCCCAGCACACAAAAGAATAAATATGGACAAAATGAGAAAATGCTAATATATATTGTAAATCAATGTCTAGAAGAATTAAGGAAATTATGCAATTACCTCAGCAGCATCATTTATGCACACTTTTTACTTATTGTGGATGTAAATATGTTATACCTGGAAAAAAGCTAAGCTGACATAATATTTAAGTCTATGGGGAATTATTACCATGTAAGTCTCACTGACACATCAAGTAGTTATGGAGTAACATTACTTTTCATCTACAGTCATGCCTCTGACCACTTTACCAACATCACTGTATTAATCATTGGGTTTTTTAGCTGCAGTTCTGGTTTCTACCATCTCCTGAGGGACATATCTTGCTCTTTAGACCTGAAATGCTTTACTATGTCCATGTTGACCTATGATATTTTATAGCTAATTTAGCAGTGAATACACATGGCTGATGGCTGAAATTAGTGCAAGGCAGCAGTAAAGGTGATCCTAAACAATAATGGTGTAGACTGGATGACTAAACAATTAGCAGCAGCTCACTGAAGCTGTAGATTCTCAAATCACAAGTCAGTCCATGCATTTTTGATATACAGCAGAAATAGAATTTAGAGTTTCTGAAAACTAAAAGCTCATAAGTTACACCCAAATTAATTCTGATAATGACCTTGTTTCCCTGACATCAAAGTAAAGGCAAGCAAGTTGTAAAAATCTGGAAAATCAGAAAGTATCACAGTCAGAGTCAGACTCTATCACAACACATGCACATTTACTTTCCGAAGCAGCAGCATTGCAGCTGAACTAATGAAATAAACCTGTCCAGTCTGGACAGGGAAAACAAACTGGTGCTGTTTGTGTGCGGCTCAGTGAGAATCCTTCTTCAAATTCAGATCAATCAACTCTGCCTTTAGCTAAACAAGGTCACAGCGCTGCCTGCTACACTTTCCGATTTTTTTTTTGAATTCCTCTGAACCTGGAGGCATATGCAAAATTAACTTTGAGCATACCTGTGTCAAGAGAGCAGTTTCTTCCACATGCATTCTGTGGAATGTAGAACATTTCTCTGGCAAGCCGTCCACCTTAACAGTGAAAGAAAAGAAGAGGGGAGATAATCAATATTCATGAGGTTAGAGTAGTCTTTTGATCAAAGCTTTGAATTGTATATATTGTGTTGCAAAGTTAAGCCCTTGGCATTTTTCACATTAATTTGTGTCATTAATTCATGTAAATGGACTTTCAACATAGTACTTTCACAAAGTATGAGTGGTGGGTAGGCCTTGAAGTGAAAAAGAAATAAAAAGCCACCTCTATGTTTTTACATTGACATGTTAGTTACTTATTGACCTCCCCAGCAAAAGGGCCTCACTGATATCAACATTAGGAGCGGCGCACAACATAACACACAATGCATACATTTTTTAAATCTATCTCTGTATGACATGAAGAAGTAGCTGCAATCAATACATTTTCCTTATAACATCTCCACAGACTGAATAGTGATAATCTTTTTTGTAGAGCTATGTAGAGCTCCCTAATAGCAAATTGAGAGACAGGATTAAGCTTGTAAAAAGATTTACTGTTTTCACAGGAGCCAGAGAAGCAGAAGAACCCTGATTTCCATTGTTTTTCCTGCCTGTTTGCAGTTGACCAAATAAGCAATAAAGAACTGAATTACTCTATATTTTATTGATCCTGTTTCTTATCTCAAAGAAGTCTGATTCATTTTGGAATAACCCCAAATGTCCCACACAATAAAATTCTAATACTTTGCTCTTTACAGTTCATATTTCATATGAAATTACGCACCGATGATACTGAACCAGACAGGTGTGCTCGACTGGCTGACAGCCACCACGCCCACCGGCTGAGCAACAGCAGCTGTCTCCGAAATGGAGAAGTTGTAGTACCTCTGGGTGAAAACTAAGGGCACCTGTGAGGGGACAGGTTTGCGAATCCATTCGACATGCAGTTTAACTGTAGACCAAAGTGGCGGATCACCACCATCTTCTGCTTTTATCTAAGAGATAAAAAAAAATGTGAGAAACTATGCATATAGCTGACCACCAAGGAGCTAAAACAGGACACTTCACAAGTGAAAAATGGATAATTAGCTTGATGTGGGGTTAGAATGTATGAAATTAGGCTAAGCAGACTACAAACTCCAGCTTTAAGTGATGTATGTCTCAGCTTGCCCCAACCTTCAAGCACATTATAGCAATGCAGCAAAGCAAAAATAAATCCAACAAACTAATAAGAGAACCTATGACACATTCAACACTTTTGAAGGGGAGAGTCTTTGTGTGTTTGCTCTCTGTGTTAATGAAGGAGGCTGCTTCAGCTAATCAAATAGGAGTTATTTTTTCACAGAAACCAAGAATGAGCACAATTAACAGCACAAAAGGGGTGTTACCAGCTAATCAGTGAATCAGATATGCAGTGCATTTGCAAAAATTAGGTGTATGCGGATAACAGCCACAACCACTGCAGTTTGTGCTTGTGTTTGAGGTAAGAAAAAGTCTGAAACGGGGAGGCACAAGTGCCATTTAATGCAAAAAAATAAATAAATAAATGCAGCTATACAGCCACTCTCACATTGCTACTGTTTGTTTCTGCCGGCTTTGTATAGAAGCAGCTGAACCCTGACTGGCTATGTTTTTAGAGGTAAAGCAATTGAGAGAGCGGAACCCAAGGGAGTTCTGTGTTTAAAAGAGGTCACAGCTTTATCCCAAGTTAGACTTTGAGGAGTCTGCAATTCAGATTTTAAGTCACCCCTGTTATTATGCTATTGTATACTGTGTTTTAGTTATTATACGGCACTCACAGTGAGGATGTCATAACTGCCTGCTGTCACCATCTTCTTTGATGACACCATACCAGTCCTGGGGTCAATAATGAACTTTTCCTCCTCGTTACCATCAATAACGCTGTAAGTAATGTTGCCATTTGCTCCAGAGTCACGGTCATATGCAAATACGCGGTAAACGGGTTCACCGCGCTTGTTCCGGTCACGTTCAGGCAAGCTGATTCGGTAAGTGACCTCCGGGAAGGTTGGCGGGTTGTCATTCTCATCGTTGATGTGCACTATGACCCACACTGTAGACTGCCGGGTCGTCACAGGGCCATCTATTACCGTCACCTGCAGTAATAGCCCAAACAAGAAAAGCAGATACACAACATGAGGTAAAAACAAACTGTCGTGTGACTGGGGGATTGTCTTTGTGAGTGCATACATTTATTGACATCTTAAATATTGCTTGCACTGTGTGAGTGCAGAGCCACGTGGAGCTGAGATCCGGGGAAATCTCTTTGTATGATTGATCCCCTGGAAGCAGAGCCAGAGGTCTGATCACTGATCAATGGGATCAGATAAGGGTGAACATCGTTGTTGCCAGCATGACTGCTCACTAGACTATTAATTACAGACAGGCAGCATAGGCAGGCAGTCAGAACACTGGGTGGCATGCAGGGACTAACAGTCTTGTTGAAATCACTGGGCTGAAATATCAACAAAGACAACTCTACCTTCCACTTTAAACTCTTTTTTTTTTTATTTCTATAGTCCATATCACTGCAGCCACGTTGCAGTATATTGTCATAAGTTGGGTTATTAAACAGTACTGGATTTAAGTGAACAACAAGAATCTAGAAAAGTTCACCAAAAAAAAGCAGAAATACAATACAATTCATAACAACACCGAGCTGCAATACTGTGGGTCAGCCGCAGGTTATGTTCCTCTATTTCGAAAAGGCGCAAAGTGCCTGAAGATTCATCAGCATTTGATGAGTTGAAAGAAAGGAGTGAGGAAAACAACTTTGCTTCTGTCTCTAAAGTCAAGAATCTCTGATTATCAGGCTCATCTGCATGCTGAGCAGCAGCAGCAACAGAAATGGTAATCACAGAGCTATCTGTATGCCCAGTGTCTCCACCTATCAAATGCCGGGCGGACCAGCTCCTCTCCTCACTGTTCCCGTCCTGAGTAGAGAAGATAACCAACAATGAATGATTACACTTTAAAAATACTAAACCCTCGGCCCAAAGCTACATCCATTCATCATAGTTATGAAGCCTTGAATGCCTGCAAAGGTTGTCCTCCACCCTGTCTTTGTTAATAGTGTGCTGTGGCAGGTGGCAGGGTAGGATAAATAATAATACTATAAACCAGTGAACACTGCTCAGCTTTTACTGTACCTCTAAAAAGTGCTCTGCTTGTTGTTCTCTATCCAGTTTTCTTGCAGTTGTTGTGATCACACCTGAAAACCATAAAAGACGAATTTCAGACAGCGAAGAAACAGATTTACAGTAAGCGAATAAAGAGCTGCTGCTACAGTTTGCTCCTCTCCATACCTCTCTTGAGCTGAAACCTTGAAATTAAAGCTGAAATATTGAAAAATGTATAAAGCACAAGTTATTTCCAATTGAATTCATTTTATTAATGAGCCAGAGTGTTCATATGAAGTCTAGCCTGCAGTCTAGCCTGCAGTCCTGGCACAGAGAGTTATATTTGGCACATGTTCATATGGCCTTGTGTGGCTGATGGTCACTTGTTTGACCAATGAGCCACCAGGATGAGCAAAGCCACTGATATAAATTCAAACTAAAGCAGATTATTCAGATGACGGTTAGAATGTTTGGCAAACCGCACTGAAAATCAATGATTACACCTTTATTTCCCAGAACTTGTTTGTTTGTTTTCCATTACACTATTGATGCTTTCTTATTTGTCATTTGTCCAATTACAATTATCCTCCTATCGTGTTTCCATCAGACTCACTGACATTCATTCGTGAGAGACCATTACTCTTGCTCTGACAAAAAGACAAACATTAAAACAAGTGTTTGCATTTATATGTAACAATTCCAATCACAGGAGATATTGTCTCAAAAAAAAGGCAACTCCTTTTTGAGCAGAAGAAAGAAATATTGTGTTGATATTGCAAGGTTCAGACAGTGTGAGCTTCCAGAGTTACACAAATTAAATCTCCCCAGACATTGCTCTCGCAAGCACGTAACCAAAGCAAACATAAACATTAATCAAAAAAAGAGATTCAGTCAACTTCAACACCGTTGTTTTCCCTGAAAAATGCTTGTATTCTGTTCATGTCAGCAGCATCCAAACAGAGTGAAATACTCATATTAAATCTGCACAGAAAAATACACTGGTACATTCAACAAATGGCCAGAATATTGTCCCAGTTATAGAAAAGATATATCAATTCCTTTTAGTTTCTTCATTCGTATCAAATAGTTTGTAAGAAATAAGAAGAAGAAGAAAAAGAAGAAGAAAGGAAAATATAAAGCATGATGCAAACTCTCAGTTAAGCTTTTATCAAGGCCTCAGACATAAAATAACTTCTTCAAGAAACAACAGTTTTCAATCTTTAAAAGCTTTAAGACTTTGTCCCATGAACTAGTATCTGTAGGCTCCCAACACAAATTAAAAGGATCTATGTCCACAAGACAGAGTAAGGCCATAAGAAGACATACGGCAGGGTGTTGGGACCACAGACAGTGACATGGCATGGGCTAAAAATCATAAAGATCCAAAAGGACAAACCATCAAAAGTGGTAAAGAATTAGAGCGCTAAGATCTCACGAGAAGTTCCTGTTGGTAGTGGCCTATCTAGTCATTAGCAGTCAAACGTTTAGACATGCCTTGTTATTCGTTATCGACTCATTGTGCAATTTACACATAACAAAGCGTGTAATCATTTCTGTGTGGATTTTTATGATGGATAGTGAAGCAAATGTGCCTTAATGGTGATGGTGTTTTTGTGTCAATGTAATGAAGCATTGTGGTGAAATGGGATTATTTGGAGAGTTTTGAATACTATGCAGTCAACACTCAGTGGCTGCATTAAAAATCATGGTCACTCACACACTCGCACACTTACTCAGGCATTCCCCTGCTTGCACATATCACAGTGTCACCTTGAGCTTGCTACGCAGGCTAACTTCAATTAGGCAAATTAGGAGTAAATCTAGAGCAGCGGTCACAAGCTATAGGAGAGGGACCAGAGAGGGGAAGAGGGGCTTGTTCAGCAGAATACTGTAAGAACCCATACAAATCAATAATCTACAGCTCACATCAGATGTTGAACAGAATGCTTAAAAAAACAACAATAAAATCAACTAAAAATATCTGCACACACATAAAATGTCAGCCTGCATAATTATGTTCTTGAAATTATCCCACTGATGACAGTTCAAAGACATCCTAACACATTAAGCCAAATACTCTTTAATATGTTTTTGAACTGGAGCAACATTAAAAATCCAAACTTGAGATATAAAAATCACATGTAAAGTTTCTGTTGATCATAAATACTGACATGACTAAATAGTAAGGAGATACTCGGAAATATACATAAAAGAGCACCTTGCATGACTCCTCGATGATGATAAATAGGTAGTTTGAATGCACAAATTTTCATCCACATAGAAAGCCAGACTGTCAAGTGATTAATAGATTTCAAATTTCTCTGAGATGTTAAACGTTTATAAATCTTTGATAAAACTCTTGCGGCACATCTCGCTCCAAAGGCGGGGGGGGGGGACATTTACATAAACAGTACAGCAAAGAGGAATATCAAGCTGTGATCAAACCCGTTCTTTTTTTGCCTCATGAAATGTTAGTTTATGGCAGTCCTCCAAATACAGCCCTGACATGCTGTACATCACAGGAACATGGTTTATCAGTATTAGAATTCAAAACAACAAAAGAAGAACTGTTATCGCTGGTGACGCTGTCGAAAGTTTGCAGTAAAAAATTCACCGAGCTAAACTATGAATTCAGTGGTGTAATGCTTTTTCTTGCATTTCAATTTTTTATCAGGTAATGAGTTTTATTTATACGCTTGCAGTTGTCAGGCATTATATGCACCCCACATATATGCTATTATACTATACTTTTTGTGCTATTAGGGAGAATGTATGAATGACACGAATATACAGCATATTATCTAGGTATTGTTATGATGAAAAAGAGATTTGTCATTGATAAGTGTGTGCAAGTGTTTTGATACAATAAAACCAATTCTATCTCACTGAGGCTTGTAAGTTAAAGGTCACACAGCCAGTAGGACTTCATAACGGCACTCTGCAAACATACATGCTTTTACAAATAGCGCTCCGTCTAACACCCTGTGTCAACACAAATCTGCACTGTTTTCCTCCCCAAAGGAGGTAGTCTTCAATCACACAGCCAAAAACCAACAGACAGCACTCCAAGCTGTCACAGCACATTTACACACTTTGCACTCATTCAAAGTTGGGCTTCAATGCATTTTGGGAATTGTTGCGGCATCTCAAACCTATCAAACTGACACTTCCTGAGAGAACTTGAAAAATGCATTACTCCGAAGCACCCCCGCATGAGTTTTAAAGAACGATTTGAAGCTGGAAGAGAGAGCTCAGCAGCACAGCTCAGAGTGTTGCTCACACTCGCTTCATGGAAGCCAATCAATCAGCTGGATTTTGTTTATTAATCTTTCCAATGAAATCGCTCTGGCACATGGAAAGTCTCGAACTGCGTCCACACTGAGGGGTAATTCGTATTGAATAAGTAATTCATATTGTTTCCCGCTCACACGTCTTTGTCTCAAATTAGCATTGCAAATCACAACGCAATGAAAATGATGTTGGTGGTGCATTTCAGCTCAAAACGTGGGACTGACTTGTATAAAACTGCAATGAAACATATCTACCAAAGAAGTCAACTGGTGGAACCCAACATGTCAATCTAAGAGAAAGAATTTCTTGAAACAATAAATTACAATATAATATCAACAACATCTAACTTAGTTCTCTTGTATGGAATAATAGCAAAGACACAAAATGCTGTGACCATTTAACAGAAACAGAAAGCAGGGCTCAGATGGCTAAAAACTCCCCTGAGGCACACACACAAACACCACATATATACAGGTCATTCAAACACATATGCAGTCATACACACAAAGGGAAAGGTTTTTTTTTTATAGCGTGTGCTGTGGCTGTGCCAAAATGCATGTTGATTCTTTGCTGCAGGACTGTCCTTTCTAACATAATGATATAACCAATTTATCAAGTTATTCAGCTGTCACACTAAGTCTCTTTCTCTCTCACACTTATCCCCACATTATTCACAGATGCAGATACATCTGTTAGTTGCGTGTCCTAATCTGCAGAATGATAAATTGATTTGATGTGTTACCGCACCCGCTTTAAAGTTAATCACACCAGAGGGCTGCTAAACAAGACTCCCTGAGTCATTATTACAGGTACTAGATTTGTACGCAAATGGCTTTGTGTTGGGTCCGGGTTGCATATTAATGAACGTGCGAGGGCCAGAATGTCTCTACTGGGATCGATGTTAGCCTTCTCTTCCTGGTTCAGCCCAGTCTGCTGCACTATATAATGTCAATATCATAATGCACAAAAACGTTTTAAAGCGGAACGGAGGAGGACAAATAGAAAAATCGCCTTCGATTTACAAAGGGGACATGCAACCATACCATTAGAAAATGTCTTCTTCTATGACGACTGACATGCTGCATGTTGCATGTAGGCCATTGGTTTTTGATCATTACATTGACGATTCTTTGAATGCAACGCTGGTTCCTACAACAACTGAAGCGCTCATAATCGCCTGTGGTTGTTTGTTGACGCGCTCATAATGTAATCTAGGGCAGAGACAACACCTCGCAATGTTTGTTTTTTTTTTCCTTTCTTTGGGATTTGAATAAAACATTTCATCACCTCAATAATTATTTAATGTAAGTGTTTAAACATAGCTGGAGAATATAGGAGTAAATCCTTGAAAGTTAACAGCTAAAACTAGCACACATTTAATTTTTCCTTGATAATGTTTGTGAGGTAAGATAGACAACTCTACTGATTTTGTGTGTGTTGTTTATTTTGTCTGTGTGATTTGATTATTATTGAAAAGACTTTTATATACCATCATACATCAAGACTATGAAAAGGATGGAAAAGAAAATCTATGACTTGGATCCTGCCTTTTAACCCAGAAGAGTCAGAGTTTGAAATGATGTTCAGGAACCTCACAGACTGCTGTGTGAATCATTTTTTGTATGAGACGTTCAAATGTGTGGAAAAAGGCAGGTAACTGCAGGTAACTGAAGCTCCAAAACATTGTTTCTGGACTTTAAACAGATCTTCCATTGCATATGTGACAAGAATTGTATAAAGCCTTTTTGTGGAATCAAATCGAATAGACTACAAATCGTTTAAGGCAGGATCAGTTGGGGCTCAAGATTACAAGTTTGAGAAAATCGGAATCTGGAGGTGGAAAGAAATCAGGAGACCAAACCTCTGAGGCCAACCTGTCATGTCTGTTTAAGGCTCACAGCTTAAGGCTACATTAGTTCTCAGTCAGAAAAAAAACATTCTTTAATCCCTACTCTGTGTCGGAGGTTGCTGTAGCTGCTATGTTTTGACAAAAGAAAATCTTTTTTTTTTTTTTTATCTCAAAAAGTTTTACATTGTTACTACAGTGAAATATATATTTCAAATGTTCGCTGTATTTGACTTGACAGTGTTCGAGCACAGAAAACATAACCCTCTAAATCGCTATGAATGCACAGGGAAAATATATCTGCAGATTTTAGTGTGTTTGTTTGTAAGCAACTACGCCTGGGTCTGAGTAGTGCACACCTATTTTAATTTAAAATTAAGAATACATTCCAAAAGTCTAATCCAACATTTACAACCTATAGCAAGAATATAATAACTCCTTACTGACTATTACAACAATTGCAGCATTTGAACACAGACAAATACATTTGTATGTTCACATGTGTCCACTTCGGTGTAGCTGGGACTTGCATGCAGTGAGATTTATAATATAGTTTGTGTGAGGTATACCACAGCTGTCTATGCATGTACGAAATTGATTTACTTTTTCACAGATCAGTCCGGTAGCTGGCAGTCCTGTGAGAAAAGACTTGTTTGCCAACCACATATTTAAGAAAAGGAACAGGAAAGCACATTAGAATGATTTCTCACCAGGAGTTTAACACTATCTGCTCTCTTTCAACCTCTAAACAAGCATCCATGCTATTGTCCTTCATCTGCTCTCTTTTCTCTGTGTTGAGTGGGCTTTTGCCGCCACCATTTAAAAGCAAAACTCATTCAGGGTTATGTGAGGTATTTGAAGAAGAGGCTGGAGCTACAAGACCGATACTTAACTGAAGAGACCTACACTTCAAAGAGACCTTTAGTAGTATTGCAGTTTCATATTTCTAAATGTTTTTCATATTCAGACATGGTGGCTAGCTTCACCTTTGCTTGTTTAAATTTGCACCTTGTTTGACTTTGTGGGGGGAAAAAATGTGGTAACTGTACTTTACACTTCATCAAACACTATAAAAAACACTTGAGGGTATGAAAGCTGCCTTAACTAAAACAATCGAACGATTGTAGGGAGCTTAAACCTGTGAAGAAGATTGGAAACAATATTCAGATAAAAGTTCAGTAAGCTATCAAAGCTTTTTATGTTTTGCTGCTCTCTTAGTTTTCCCTCCCAACTTTCTTTTCAAGCTTCTGTTCAGTCAAAACTCCCTTTGTTTATACTCTGCGTATCCTTGTTTTGTTGGTACTATGCCGGCAATCTGGAACAGAACATGTTATTTGTTTTAAAGAAATCTCACCATTCTCACCATCAAGTTTTCATTTTTGTTCCTTGTTTTTTTTTTCTTATCTTCACACACATTTTTAGACATTAAGCTGTTTCTGGATTTTTCTTTAAGAGGATTAACCTTGTCTTTTTGATGGCTATCTGAACTGAGTGTTTGCTTTTAAGAAGCCATCACAGTGAATATGGAAAGTCATCAACATCTTTGATATCCGACTATCCTGGCTCAAAAGCATCTTGAATTTACTTACATTTATTTCAATATAAAAACCTTTATCTCAATTATACGCAACAAAAAGTGTTAATATTTGTTGTTCAGAGGGTGACTTGTTTTCTATAAGTTCCCAAAATCCTATCACTCATTGCAAATATATTTCAGTTATTTAAAATCATGTCTGTGACTCTTACCTGTTTTGGGATTGATGGTGAAGAAATTCTGTGGATTGCCAGCAGTAATGCGGTAACTCAGTCGGCTAGGTGTGGCCGTAAGGTCAGGGTCCTGAGCTTGAATACGAATGACTGACACGTCCTTTGGAGAATTCTCCATGATGACTGGGTGATAGATAGGATCTGAGGTGAGGGGAGCATTATCATTGACATCTTCCACCTGAGGAGAATAATGGGAGAACAAAATAAAAGAAGAGACGGTGGCACATAAGGGGAGGAGTTGAATAAAAGGCAGTGGCAGGACTTGAATGTGGATCATTGTTTTTGCTTCTTTATATATATATATATATATATATATATATATATATATATATATATTTCAAATGTTCGCTGTATTTGACTTGACAGTGTTCGAGCACAGAAAACATAACCCTCTAAATCGCTATGAACGCACAGGGAAATTATATCTGCAGATTTTAGTGTGTTTGTTTGTAAGCAACTACGCCTGGGTCTGAGTTCATCTGTTATCAATCACAAAATGGAAGTGTATTTACCACAAAATGTCATAGTTGTCACACTTTAAAAGCAAAGTGAATTAATTTCCTTTCCAAGAGCACAGTTCGAGAGTATACATGGCAAGCAAAGTGTTGATTGAGCATTTGCTGGGAGGCACAGAGGGCCAAGACAGTTCATCTGTGAATGAGATGCACCTGCGCCTGATTAATTTCCAATTTTTTTGTCTGTGATGAAAAGGCCAGGGGTAAAGCACCCAATCAGATCACCAAATGTGAATATCCTGAAGCTAGAAAAGCCTTTTTCTCCATATGCTGCTTAACTCTTGCCCAAAGTCAAAGCTGTGTTGTAACAGTGATGTGTGTAATAGAGTGTTTAGTCAGTGAATTATTTTTTTTTTTTGCCAAAGAAAACGCAAGAAGCTGAGAAAAAGAATTGTGTAGAGCATATCTCTTGCTCACAGACTGAGCACAATTATCATTTTTGAGAGTAATATATTCATTGTTTTTGGTATCTTACAGTCACTTTGGATGGAATGTTCCACAAGAATATACAACAATCATCATCTAAATTAGCCTACAGCCTACAAGTCAGCAAGCTGAGAACATTCATCAGTGATGCTAACCTTTCCTTAGAACTCATGTGAAATGTCAATAGTTTGGATCGGCAAGATGAGTTATGTGTTTGAAAACTGCATGAAATCAGTATTTGTATATCATCAAAGATGTTTCTATATTAGTGCATATTATTGCGATATGCACTGATACATGTTTTATTTCTGTAGAACATACTGAAAAAAGGTGACGTGATGTAACTTTGAAATTGGGTCATCACATACAATAGTCAGTCAGAGCAGTTACAACAACATCACAGCTTTGTCTGCACAACATTGTTGCTGAATACACATTTTAGCTCCGCAGACAGTCAGTGCGGATACATGCGTGCCATCGGATCGGATTAATGGCTAAATTGCAATAAGATTGAGTTATTCAGTTCATGTGGACACCTTAATCTGACAAGAAATCGATCGGATCGGGTTACTCGCGATCAAATTAAGACCCCGAGATAACTCGATCCAAATGCCCACTGAACGTGCATGTAGACGACAGTCTTCTTTCTATCGGAAATAAATAAACAACACGATGGAGAATGCGCCGTTGTGCATTGCGTTTGTGCCATAACCATGCTCATCACAAACTAATTGTAGAGGGACATAGCTTCATCTTGCTCTTCCTTCACCATCTTTCTCGAATGCCTTAGTTTTGTTGTTGTTGGTGGTGAATATGTCAACTGGAAGTGGCTCTATTAGCAATAGTTGAAATGGGTACAGCGCTACCTATCATACTGGGGTATTGCATGCTTTGTGCCAGTGATTCGATTCATTCACCGCCATATATCCAAGGATAATTACCCTTGCTCAGATAAGGAGCATAACCCAACTATAGCTATAATAGTATTAATCTCATCATGTAGACCCACTGAGTGGTTCAGAGTCATGGTGTCTAACTATCTAGTCAAAAACCTTGCTGGAAAATAATAAATGACTCCCCTCCATCAGTTCACCTTATGTACCATTTTGCCAATGTCAGAAATAAGATTGGCCAACATATCGATATAGTTGGGATTTTGGGATTTTTGGACCTCCTAAATATCTTTATCTATAGACCTTTAAATGTGTCATCTGTTAGGCTCTTGGAAACCTGGATTTTTCTTCAAATTGAAATAATTTAAATCAGCTTGCAATTGGATTTAGAAGAAAGAATGTAAAATTAGGAATATAACATAGTCAAATTTAGTTAAGTAATACATTTAATCATCAAACATTCTCACACTATAAACAGTTAATCAGCAGAGTCTACACAATCTTTTGCATTGAAAATGACATGGCTGAGAAGCTGCTGTAGAAAGCATCTGATGTGACTTATTGTACAAAAGTCACAAAGAGATTCCACATACTACAAATGCTCTATTTATACCTCTCTACTCATTTTATGGTTTAAGTCCTATTCCTTTGGGGCTACTTGAAATTAGAATAATAATACTCATGTAATAGAATAAAATAACTTGAAAATAGAAAAGAAAAACTTTCATTCGTCCTTTTAAAAAGAATCATAAGTACATGAGAGAGAAAGTCAATGAAGAAGTCAGGATTTCCAGAAATGTCAATCGCTGTGGTGGAATGAAAACAACCATAGGAGGTAGGACAAGTATAACCGGTGTAAGTCACTTCCCTTTCAATAGTTCCTGTACTTGTGAGCATGCACAAAACAGTCTCCTGTCAAGGGAGCGTACACTCTTTAAACATATTTGATTTCCAGTCATTGGTGGCAGAACTGAAGCGCAGCAGAGAGGGAGAAGGGACTTTAATTTGTTGTAATTTGTATTTCTTCAAATTTCAAGCCAAGTCCACCTTCTTCTTAAGATTATCAATATATATTATAAAGTCGTAGAGAAAATGAGCTGTACTCTGTGCTCTGAGATAGCGTGGATGTGTATGCAGGGAGCACTGATTGATGGCTCTCAGAACGGCTGAAATGATCCGCACCACCAAGGAGAATCGAAATGACTTAGTTTAAATTAAACAAACCACCCAGCTTAGATGGAAAAATCACAAACACACACGAAAGAGCACAAGGCAACCTGCACTTATTCAAGAGACAGAAAGTTCACCAATAGCAGCAATGATTTGTAGCTGTATTCAGTGAAAGTTTATAAAACTACTAACTTTTAAACAGACACTGCAGAAGCAGATCTTGGTGGTGATCCTCAATTTTCAATGAATACCACCCTGCATAGCATAAATAATAATGTAACTCAAGAAGAAAATCTGGTTCTATGAGCAAATGCATTGTCTCCTAACAACCCCAGTAAGGCTTTTATAGCTTGGCCCATTTAATACAGTTTTCCTTCATCTCATCATTCAAAGTCAATTCAACTAAAGAGCCTGCATTGTTCTGCGAATTCTGGCAGGCAGGGAAGAAGCATTTGCTTGACAAAGGCAGCATAGTTGAATAATAAAATATCAGCTGTGCACGGTTAGCATGCTTAGTGCTAATGTGGTATGGAGCTTGTAACATTATGATATTAGAGATAGGGTGATTTTGAATTCAAATCCTACTGGGTCATGAAGACCTGATTTCTGATCCTCTGTCAAAAAATATCATTAACACAAAAATGCTGAAAAATAGGTTAATGACTTAAATCCGTCATTGCTAGCTACAAAGTTCTGAAAATTTTCACATTTTCAGAACACAGCGTCTTTCAAAGCAAATCTTTGCTTAAATCAATATAAACATTTTCTCTGTATACTTCCTCTTATGCCTGTACTGTAAAATATCACTGTTGGTGCCAGACTGTCATTACCTGAATGAACACTTCAACAAAAGCAGACATGGGTGCAACTCCTTTATCTGTGGCATAGACAGTAAGCCAGTAGGAGTCTTTGGTCTCACAATCCAGGACACCGGCGGTGTAAATCACGCCTGTTGAAGAACAGAAAAACATTAGTCCAGTTGTGACTTGTGTGCGTATGTCCCTGTGTATGTGGTGTTTGTGTGAGTGAAAGTGCAGATTGGGTGTTGTCAGGAGAATACATTCTTAAAAGGTCTCACGGGAAAAGTCTTTGAAGACTAAATTTCCATAGGCAAAGACTTTGGTACAGGCTAAACTTTGTGTCCCGGCCTTAGTGACATTCAAAGGCATTAGTGGCGCCGTTGTAGTCACCTTCAATGTTTCAGCATCTCTACGGCTAATCACAGCTGACCAAACTGCTCCCACTGCTATTTGTTTAGTGCTAAATGTACCCTGAACAGCCCTGCACCAGTGAAACACACACACACACGCAGACTCTCATACATACACACTGACTGATGCGTATTTAGTGGCCTAAAGGAAGATGAGGAGCTGACAGCTTTGGTGACCTCTTCAGGGACAAAGAGAACACGCACAATAGATGACAAATGACTGCATCTTTTTTTTTTTTTCATTTAAAATCCCTCATGCAGGACTGTGCATATACTTGAAATATGACACATTAATACTCATGCCTAAGTTCGGTCTTGGTTTCAGGGTTCACATGTGTCATCTTTGTACATTGTAAAAAGCATTGCGGAGGAGACGTCACGAGTGTCACACAGTCTGAGTTTGAGAATAACACAAAAATATACAGTACAATTTCTACATATTAAAGAATCACTTTTCTTCTGTGCTTTACAGCATATATTTCGGTGTCTGAAGTTACTACCAACTCAGTGATATAAATGACAAACAAATACGCTCACAAAAATATGAAGCAAAAAAGAATCATACTAAAATGCTGTAGTTCATGTCTAATATGATTTTCTTTTTCTGATTTACATTTTAAAATGAGTCTATGATGGCATATGTGTGAAATCAATACATGTGCAACATAATGTGCATTCAATATATTATAGAACCACGTAATGCAAGATAGCAGAGAACAATTTGAAATTCCAAATTTCCTTAAAATGACCAAACATTTTTACATGAGAAGAACTCGTTTCCATGTTTGTCTGAACAAGAACTGAGGTGGCTAACTGAGGCTTCATCTTTGAGACGGAGAACTGTAAGGTCATAACTTTTGTTTCTATTTCTAATAAATAACATAAGGGGGACAAACATGCTGCAGTTGTAATGTTGTATATTTCTTGCTAGTCATGACACAGAGCACTAAAGTAATTAGTTTTATAATAGGAATCAATCACATCTTCAATTCCCGTCTGATCTACAACCTACACGGAGCCGAGGGAGAAATGATCATGATTACATTGTTTTCATGAATTTCAAACCACACATAAGCAGCTTCACCAACCGAGTCAAGCAGAGAAAACACTATAGAACAAGAGAGCCAATCAGTTATTACTTAGTGACAGCAAAAATGACACTTACTCTGCCTCTCTGCATCTATCGTCCTGTTTTTTTTCTCTGAGCTCTTTCCAATAATAAAATTCAATCTGATGGTTGTTCTTGTTGTGTCTCTTGCTCGAAAACACTTTATCACTTCATCTTTTCTTCCTCTCTTCCTTTTCTTCCACCCATATGTTGTATTAAGTCTCTTCACTGTCTGCCACAGGGAATTATTTAAAAACTTTTTTTACAACAACTCTCCAACTTCGTATCCAATATTCATAAAGATGATAGTGTCTTTTTTTCCCTCTTTTACTTCATTCATTACAATGAAAGTGTGTTTTTAACGAGTTGCTGGTGCACAACGTGGTACCGTACCGTGAAGTGTGCAAAAGCTGTGAACTATGCTATTTTAGCCCCCAGGTGCTCCAGGACAGTTTCAGGTCATTTACAAGTGAAATGTAAGTATTTGAGAATGAAGTTCTTCAGTCAAATGTTTTTCCATCAGTTTGGTGAGTGGTCTGAGCTCTCAAGACTCTTTACTGTATACTGTATATATCAGAATGTGTTTTAAGAGACCAAAGCGAGTTAAGAAATGGGTTAAGACCTCGGGAAATCGTATTAGCTTGTGGAAAATGGACACAATATGTCTCATTTAACAAAATGAACCTGTAGAAACTCACTGATCATACGAGACAAGTGAGCAGCATATTAGCTGAGTGAACACAAACTTTCATCAGGTCCCCGGTTTTCTCTTAAATCACACCAGCCAGCCTGGAACACATAAATCTGTTGCTTTAACTCAGTCATAGATTCGAAATAGGAGCAAAGACAAATGAGTCTGTCAACGCTTGCAGAGTCTATGATTTATTGTACATAAAATTAACCTCCAAGCAGATACAGCAGTGGAGGAAGTATTCACCTTTACCGATGTAAAGACGCTTATATCTCACTATGAACCTAATCTCCACAAGTCATATACCTGTTACTTCATTTCTAATGTTACCTAAGTGAAAGTACATGCACATTAACATGAAAGTATATGAAAAATAAATAAATGAAAAAGTGAATAATGCAGAAAAATCATGCACATGAACACTGGATATTAATACACATGGTGAAATATATAGGCAGGATGTCATTCAGACTACAATTTTCATTATGAATTGCTTTGTAAAAATTCTGAAACTAGCGTAACAGTGGTCAAGTTTTTTTCAAACAATTATTGACATAGTTTGCAATTTTCTGTCAATTACGTCTGTTTTTGCTCTGGCTCCTAAACCCAGGCATCGCTGTCCGACTTACTGGGTTTTTGAATGACTGTTGATTAGCTTTTTTTTTTTTTTGCTTGTGCAATCCTATGCCTTTGTAAAGACATTACAAATGTTACAAAATATAATAAGAATTATGAGGTGGAGGTAGAACAGTACTATTGGAGTTTATTTTGCTTGTAGTTGCAGAGAGCCTGTTGCTATAGCAAATTCAATAACGCTAACCACACAATGTAGTTATCATGGCAAATGAAGTGCTCTGTTACATGTGGAGGAGTTCTTACATCAAAGTGCACTTTCAGAGAGAGAATCAGGAACACACATTTTTCTATAGAAACTGTGTTTTACTGGATGTTTTTAAGTCCAGAGGTCACAGAATGCCCTCCACACCCCTGAGGTAAACATGCTCAGTGCCTTGCTTGCACCATTCTGTGCCCAAACTCAGTGACCCTATTTAACATAATCTCAACAATCACGATAAATTGAAAAAAAAAAACAAGAAGTTTCATTTCAGGACAGCTCTCAGTGGCAAAAAGTTATCTATTTTTGGTACATATAGTAATTTTTATATGCTGCTGGAGAAATTGATTTACTGTCATACAGTGCAGGTTGTAGAACTTGGGCTTCCATTTAGCCACAAGCTTTACATACTCAGGTGCACACACACACACAAATCAGCATCTAGAGGTGTGGCGGTATTATCAGAAAGTTTGTGTTTGTGTTAGGTTATGACTAAGCAGCCGCTCCCAGGACACACACATTGGATAGTAAAAGTGTTTGCTGAAAAGCATCCTTGCCTTGTCGTCCTTGACCATGTCCTTTTCAAACCACATCTCGTCTCTGTCAGATAGCTCGACAGAGAGACAAGGAAAACAGAGCTGGCTGTTCCAAGAGCTCTTTGAACTTTAGGACCGACAGCCGCTACTCACTGAATTCAATATAAATCAGACTTGACAGCATCCATTCTCACCATAAATAACACACTTCAAAGAGTGGACAAAAACAATATAGGGTCAGGCTACATTTTCTAATCTAAGAATTCACAGTACAGCCGGGTTTACATCCATCTGTCAAGTCTATTCAACTTGCTCACCCTTGAGAAACTGGTTTTGTCACGCAAATATCTAATTAATGCCAACAAGTAATCAATCCCAAGACTGATTACAAAATATTGTGATCATTTTCTTTGAGAAATAGCCCCCACTGTGTGCTATAAAAGAAGACATAAAAGATTACAGCCCATTAATTTTTGATAAATGTGAAAAGTGCTGCTTCAAACTGCCTGTAACTTAAAGAATATTTTATCCTGACTATGACAAATCCTGGAACTTGCGAGCCCAATAACAGAGAAGCTGTGGCTTCTGCCAGCTGTCAAATGAGGAATTACAGGACTTGCTTTCCCTCAAACCAATGACGAGAATACAAATTTTTGTGTGCAGGGAAGCTAAACATACAAAGTAGAAAAGATCCTTAGTCTTTTCTTATAAAAAGCCTTTGTATTTAACATCTATGCATTGATTATGTAATCAGAAATATCTTTATAACAAATACTGAAAACAAAGGTATTCATAAGTGGCAAATATGTCAAAGAATGGGGGTGTCATGGAATAGAGATGTTGCATCAAAGAGCCACTTAAGAAGATATATGTGAGGTAAGGTGATGCATATGTTAAGACAGTCGAAATAAATGGATTTTTCTTTCTCTGTCTCTTTGACTCTTTCTCGCTGTCTGTCTCAGTCTCTCTTCACGTTCTTAGTTTGGCATTCAGAGCCACTGATTGACAAGCAACGTGGGGCACAGCTACTCAACATGGCAACCAAAGGCATGGTAGAGGGACGGAACAGTGCTACTGCACCATGCCTGACAACATAATCATTTATACAACGCGATTAAATAAATCACATGACGAAGGAAAACGTGGCACGCTCTTACCGTATCTTCAAATCTGATACAAAAAAGGCATGCGTATTTTGTACGCTTTTTACATTACATTAAATAATAAACAAGAAATTGCAATATAAAAAATTTGCAAAACATTTTTTTTTAAAAAGTCTCAGAGGAAGAATGCCATATTTCCTTCAGACACTTTTTATGTTCACCCGACTCCCTCTACATCGCCTTCCTCCCTCTCTTCGCTTCATTTTCACTCCCCTCTTTCTTCACTTTCTGCTCTAACAAGCAGTCTGATTTCCCCTGGAAATCTGCACTCAATAAACGTTCCCGCTGCCTGTGATGCTCCTCCTTTAATGCCAAAGTGAAATAACAGCACCAAACGCTATTATAGAAGGCTGTGGGGATCCATTTATGTACGCTGTTTTTCCATGTGTACAAGAATTTATATATATATATATATATATATGTATATATATGTTAAGGCAGAAGAGTTCAGAGAAAGAGACGCTCTGTCTGTCCATCTGTTTCACTCTCTACTGCAGTCAATACTAATTAGCCCAGTTAAATGTCAATACAGGCCTCTAGTGGAAGTTGTGTACAGTAGTGCCACATGAGGTGAGGAGAAGGGGAAAGAAAAATTTTTTTTTGGCATCCTATTTTTTTTTTAAACAATTTTTGAATATGTTAATATGTGCAAAAATGTTCCCAAAGAGCTAAACTTGGCCATTATTATTATTATTCACTGTGTTGCTACTGTTCACTACACTTAACACACGTAAAAAAGTATATTTTACTAGTTGCTTTACTATCTACTAAGATACAGTTGAAATTGTGCAAACGATAGTGACAAACTTGTATTTGTACACACTTTCTACTTTGATTTGATTTGATAAATCACAAAGATATTTGTATTTGTTTATCTAGTTACAATTTTGTGAAGTCTGTTACCTGGCAGAACAGTGACATATGAATTTCAAAATTATCTCCAGTCTAACCAAAGCCTGGTTGTGCAATACACTTTTTGACAATAGTAAGACTATAATATCGAGAGCGTATAAAGCAGTATTCCCCGCTGAGAACCATGCAGGGAAGAAAAAATGAGCAGTTTAAGTTTAAACATTCCAGTACCATTGGACAGAGATAAAGAGAAACACTGAATGTAAAACCTACTGTTGCAAGAAAACTGCAACAATCTTTCATGGAAAGTAAAATATTCTCACTCACCCCTGACTGGGTTGCAAGTTTCAGTGATAGCCAGGCTATAGTCTGGCATTTATAGCTATGAATGCAATTGTTATATATCTAAATGAATATATCAGTAGCTTATTCCAAATGCCCAATTTTCCCGGTAGATGTTTAGTGAAAGACAAGCTTTTTTCTTTCTGTTCATGTTACTATAATACAGTTTTTTTTCAATGCTGTGAAATTTAACTTCACTTGATCGTGCGCATGCTTTTCTGTGCTTTCTAGCAATGCTTACTCCACACTGTCTTAGATCATCTGTCCCTAACTTTCTAATAATGTTCATGGTTGGGTGCAACATCTAAACTGAACATGTACATCCATCAGATGTTCCGTCTGCACATGGCCAAGTATAAAATTATATGAACTGTCCCGTTGTCGTACTAGGTATTTGATTCATTTTATGCCTGGGTCAGTGGTTTCCTGTTTGGATCAACATGTTTTTAGTTGCAGTTTGACAGTGCAGGACAGACAGGAAACTTATCTTAGGTTATGCTTCTTAGATAAGTCATAGTGATTTCTTCACACTTTGATAAAATAGGGCTGCTGTGGAGGAGAGCCTTGATCAGCGTTATCTACACAGCAGCGGATCAGTTCTACAGCACGGCCTGAGGCCAAGTCACTGTAGTTGTTATGCTGCCCTCAATACAATAATGATCTCCCAGTACACAGCTCCCACGTGAGGCCCATCAACACACTGACTGTGACTATACGTCATACTTTTTCTCAACATTTGAATTCTAATATACCTGTATAAATGTGCCCAATCAAGTATGGCATCATATGGTAAGGCTTTTTCCATATACCGTAAAATCCGGACTATAAGCCGCTACATTTTTCCCAGAGCACCGCGGCTTATAATACGGTGCGGCTAATATATGATTTTTTCTTTTTTTAATGCCGCCAAACACATTTTGCCTTGTAACATTAGACCAATGAAATTAACGAATAGTTCAGAGTTGTCCAGTGAAATTGTACGATAAATCAAACACACTTGCACTACTGAATTATTGTAAATCGGTCATTTGTACTCACCCACAACATGGAAAACAAACGAAGAAATGCATATGATGTAGCTTTTAAATTAAAGGCGATCAATGACTTTTCCTGGTGGGCTACTGTTTTTTTTGTTTTTTTTACCAGCTGTGTTACAGGCACTGTTCTAAAAAAAAGCATTTACGTCACGTATTTGTGTGTTACCGATAGGTATTTAAGTTAAAACCATCGGTGTTACAGGCACTGTTCGGGAAAAAAAACATCTGCAGTATGTATTCGTTTATGTTACCATATGTATTTAATTAAAAGTTTAAAAAGCCTTACGTGAAACATCTTTCTTTGTAAATATCTTATATTCCAATGTGGACACCGGCGGCTTATAATATGGTGCGGCTAATATATGATTTTTTCTTTTTTTAATGCCGCCAAACACATTTTGCCTTGTAACATTAGACCAATAAAATTAACGAATAGTTCAGAGTGGTCCAGTGAAATTGTACGATAAATCAAACACACTTGCACTATTGAATTATTGTAAATCGGTCATTAGTACTCACCCACAACATGGAAAACAAACGAAGAAATGCATATGATGTAGCTTTTAAATTAAAGGCGATCAATGACTTTTCCTGGTGGGCTATTGTTTTGTTTTTTTACCGAACTGTGTTACAGGCACTGTTCGGGAAAAAAAAACATCTGCAGTATGTATTCGTTTATGTTACCATATGTATTTAATTAAAAGTTTAAAAAGCCTTATGTGAAACATCTTTCTTTGTAAATATCTCATATTCCAATGTGGACACCGGCGGCTTATAATCCGGTGCGGCCTATACAAGTACAAAATGAATTTTCTTTTTAAATTTAGAGGGTGCGGCTTATATTCAAGTGTGCTCTATAGTCCAGAATTTACGGTAACTCAAAATGCAAAACCATTCTATGACAACAGACAAAAACAAAACCAAGAGTTGAGCAATGACTACACACTAAAACTGTGAGATTTCCTATTGCTCGCTCATTTAGTTGTTGATATTCTAAGCGTGGTGCTGCATGTTATTGGATTTCCACTTCACACAAATAGGCTTCAACATTGATCTTGTGTCACACCTGTGTCTTCGTCGATTGTGAAAGTGCCCAGTCCGCTGCCTCCACGGACAGAGTACCTCAACACACCATCTCGTCCCCTGTCATCATCCTTGGCGCTGACTGTCAGGACGCTTGTTCCTGCACGAGAGTTCTCCTTCACCGAGCCTCTCATAACAAAGTCAGGGAAGTAGGGTGCATATAAATTCTCATTGACATCCATCACCTGAAAAAAAAATGTAATGGTTCACTTTCATTTGAACAGAAGAATTGTGTGCCAACGTGGTTTTGCTCCATTTTACAATAGGTATTAATATTATATGAATACAATTCTTGTTACTGCTTTGATATTTACATTATTCATTGTTCAAATGTATTTACAAGGGCCCCTCTAGCTGAATTAAGCAGAGTTATGAGCAGCCATAAATCTCATCAAACTCGAGTGTAGTAGGTTCCATTGTTTGTCTTGGCAGGTTAAGTGTACTTTGTGCTTAATAATGCTATCATTAAGTTAAATAGATAAGAAAATAAATGTAAGGAAATAAATAATAATAATATATATGTATCATGGCAAATTAAGTGTCATGTAGAAACACATATGTATATATAATATAATTATATTAGTATGTCTTGTCGATAACTGGAAGCATGAAATACACTAACAAGGATATCAATGGTAATGATTAACTGCACACATTTTTGTGTGTCTCTCTCTTACGCACCTCTACCTCTACAAATGTTTGGCTCCGTAGGCTGGGTACTCCTCTGTCCTCAGCAAGTATGGTCAGGTTGAAAAACTGTTTTGTTTCAAAGTCCAGCTCCTTTCTTAACCTCAGCAGACCGCTTGCAGCATTGATCTGCACAAAGCATTAATTCAGACACAAACTCTAGTCATCATAAACTGTTCTTAATCCTTAAAAAGAGGCTCAACATACTTTTAATACCAAAATGGGTTATACACATGCCAAATTGTGATTTATAACTTTTATTGAATTTCTTTTTACCAAAATACCTTCTATGGCTGGAAATGACATCAACAATCGTCAAACGACGATAAGATGATTTGTTACAAGTTTTGATCAGACATTTGAAATATTTCGGCTTTTTAAACTTTCCCTAAAAATGCCCTATCCAAAATATTTCATACCCTTTATCAGTAATGTACAGCAAAGCTGTTATACAGCTGTAATAATTACCAGCTAGATTATTACATGCTTAGATTCATGGATCTTTCTTTTTTTAATTTATCAATTTGTTTTGTTCAGAATTTGTTTTGTTCAGAATGGGCTCCAGGTCTGCACTCTGGCTGCACCACAATGTTGACAATCCTCCTTTTTAACTATTTCTTGACCACTCTAGTAGCCTGTTTGGTCTGTCTGGATCACTGCCTTGTTGGAAAGCCAAATGCGACCGATGGCCGAGTTTTTCTGCAGACTGCCTGATGTTCTTATTTTCTGGATGCCATTTACTTTGACAAATTTTCTAGGCCCTGTGGTAAAATACAAAAAAACAAAAAAAAGAAAGAAAAAAGAAAAAAGCAGCAGCATTCCAGAGCTGTAGAGGGAACTGAAGACCAGAGTGACAACAAAGAGCCCCCTTCCAATCTAAAAGACATGGAAATTATTGCAGAATACAGGTGATCCATAATCTGAGTCCATACTTTCAAAAAGCTTGTTGGTTATATGTGATCACTTTGAAAGAATGATAATAACTGTGGAAAGGATATTAAAATAGAATCTACCAAAATATATCACTGTCACTAGCAACTTTGTTTTACAGCCAGAGAATTTACAGCCATACCATGAAACTTGGTATGGTGATGAGTTGTTTTGGGTTTAACTGTACAAAGAACAAAACAGATTATCAAAATAAATAAATACAAGAAAAGAACTGTGACATAACCTACCTCAAACGTTCCATTAAAGTCATTAACCAAGGAGTATCGGACTTGTCCACCAGGTCCAAAGTCTGGGTCCTCAGCCTGCATCCAGGTAATCACAGTGCCTGGCGGCAGGTCCTCTGGTACTCGTGCATTATAGCTGCTCGGGATGAAAGCTGGAGAGCAGTCATTGATGTCTTCCACTATTATCCGTAGTGTAGTCACTGACGATCTTCGAGTGCCTCTCTCAGCCTTGTCTTTCACTTCAATCTTCAATGTGAACGCTGGAAATGTTTCTCTGTCCAGCTGGCTGGCAACAAATACACTTCCACTTTCACTTTCAATGCCAAACTGAGAGACACTGGTCAGCATTATGTAGGAGAGTTGTCCATTTTGGCCCATGTCTCTGTCAAATGCAGTGATTTTAATAACTTCCATGCCAATGTCTGAGTTTTCCGGAACAAGGGCAGAGTAGCTATCCTGATAAAATTTGGGATCATTGTCATTTGCATCCTCAATGATTACTGTCAGTACTCTCCAGTTAGACATTTGAGGAATGCCCTGATCGTAGATGGTGATATTAAGGAGGTAACGATCCACTCGCTCACGATCAAGTGGATACAATACAGATATCAGCCCACTCTCCATGTTGATATTGAACCTGTTGTCTTTGTTACCATCAGCAAAGGAAAAGAGAACACAACCATTCATGCCTGTATCACCATCTCGTGCACGCACCTGAAACACACTAGCCCCAGCAGCCAGGTCTTCTCTCACCATAATGCTTGGAGGTAAGGCCTCAAACTGAGGAGCCTGTTTGTTCATAGAGAAAATGTCTATGTATCGCTCTTCTAATCTAGATCTAGACATAGCAGATGCTTTTGAGAGCACTTTCTCTGCCAAAAGCTGAGCCACCCTGGTCGTCTTGCAGGTAAAACCCTTAGGAGGCATCCTACCCCTCACCACTGTTACATTCACAAATGTAGGATCAGACAATATCTCTCCATCTGTTGCAACCACTTTCAGGTTGAATATCCCTCTTTTCAAAGTCTCTGTTCCAAACGATTTTTTTAAATACAAAGCCCCAGAGTCTGGATTTAAGTTAAAATAGCCTAACTCATTCCCAGACAGTATCTTGTACTTCACTATTCCTAGCTCATCTATGTCTATAGCTGACAAGGTAACAATGATCTGGTTGACAGGGAGCTCACGGCTTATCATTCCTCTGCAAGAAACCTTCTCGAAAAGAGGCTGGTTGTCATTGATGTTTATCACACGAATAGTAATATTAACCTCAGTTTCCCTTCTGTAGGGTGAACCCCAGTCAGAGGCTCGCACTGCAAAAGTATAAATATCTTCTGATGACTCAAAGTCCAGATCTCTTGTGATTTTAACCTCCCCTGTGTACTGGTCTATGGTAAATGGAAGAGACTGCTCTCCATTGATTGTGTGGGTTACATATCCATTTTCTCCTTTATCGCCATCCACAGCAGACACGACAAGAACAACAGTACCTACAAGTATGCTCTCATTTATCGAAATATCATAGAACAGCCTGTTGAACACTGGGGAGTTGTCATTTGCATCCTCTATGGTAATTTGAACCCTTGCTCGCAGCTGACTGATATTATCAACTACCTCCATCTCCATGAAATCCTGTGATAATTGTGTCAGCTGCCATGTGGTCGTAATAACTCCAGTAAAGGGGTTTATATCAAAGTACACTGAATCTGAGAAGGTGTTGAAGCTGTAATTGACACTCAAAGGAGCCGGGGATATTTTTACCACTTCTATAATAGTGCCTGGGGGGGCTATTTCACTCAGCTTGACCACATAAACATCTTTCTCGAAATTCTGCAACACTTGGTCAGGCTTTCCAACCAACAACTGAAGAACTTGGGTATTAGAAAACTTAGGAGGCACACCTCTGTCTTTGGCCTGAAATGTTAAGTTACAACCATAGGGGAACGTATCCCAGTTGACTATTTCTGATGACTTAACCCTATATTCATTACTAACAGGTGATCGATCAATCACAAACTGTTCCAGAGGATCCCCCTCAATAATAGACACCCATTCTATATCCCCAAAAATCCCCTCATCTTCATCTTCAACAGTCACTATGGCATAGACTGGGTCTTTGCCTGCCCATGAGGGAACAACAGCAACTGCACTGAGAACAGGAGCAAATTCATTAACTCGCTCCACAGTTACAACTAGCCTGGCAGTACTGCTAACACCACTGTCCCCATAGAGTTTCATACCTCTGTCGATCACTTGCACCTCCAGTTCAAAACTGTCTTTTCGGTCTATGCTTGGTCGACCTGTCAGGGTTATGACCCCACTGGTTGGATGAACAGCAAAGAGTTCTATTCTGTTCTTGAAAAAGTAGTAAAACTCCCCATTAGAACCGATGTCAGCATCTGTCGCTGTTACACATCCTATGCTGGTGCCCACGGGGGCACTTTCAGAAACAACAAATGAATAGAAGGTTGGAGAAAAGAGAGGTCGGAGGTCATTTGTGTCCAAGACCTTGATATAAATAGTTGCTAAGGCCTCTAGGCCTCCTTGAGTGGATGCCTTTACTGTCAGAGTGTAATTGTCCTGTACCTCCCGATTCAATATGGCACCACTGGCTCCACTGGTGAATATGCGGAGGAAACAAAAATCTCCTATTAGAAAATCCTCAGCTAGGAAGATGCCTTCACTGTCTCCGGCCTCAATGGAATATTTCAGTTCAAAAGACCAAGGAGGCCTAAGAGTGATACCCATTTTGACTTCACTTCTGATATATGTTCTTGCAGCAGAGTTCTCAAATATTGAAGCATCGTAGGCAGGCTGGGTGAAGAGGAGCAAGCCTTGTTCTGCCCTGGGTGTGGGCAAGAACTGGGCTAGGGTTGAGGGGAAATTTAATAGAAAGAATGAAACAAAATGGAAAAGACGAGAAAAATTGGGTAGAGGAAGCATATTTCCCCATGGATTAGGCTTCATTGATATTCCATCACTCAGTCATCCTATTTGGAAAAAAAACATACAAAGAGAGACAGACCTGGATTAAGTTGGTGAGTTGTTACGGACACTTGCTTTGCGTGCTAAGATTTTGAAAGACAACTGGGAAAAAAAAGTCAGCAATACACCAATGGCTTGCATTGCAAACAGGAAATACTGCAAAGATTGACACAAAGAATTGCTTGGTATTTCAACAATCCACAGGCTTTGCCTCAGAGAATCCCATCATCTGAGAAATTTAAGAGGGCTTTGGAACAATTACTGTTACTGTAAAGACATTCTCCAGGTATGAGTAATATTTCCATGAAGAAAAGTATCATTGAGAAACATCACTGTGCACTCAAAAACTCGAATATGTTCAGTTAGAAATTAGTTGCACAAACAGTTTTCAGAGCAGCTCATTTTTAAGAAATGGTATCATTTTAACCGGGAGTAGCGGGAGTAGAAACCTTTATAAAAAAAACGACAGTGCCTATAGGGAAAAAAATATTAAAAACAACAACATTTACTATTTTTTTCTTAATTTCATTACAAATGCTTTCACGTTATGCATGCATTCAGCAGACATGCGTTACAATGAGGCGTTTTCATAATTATGATCATATAGACAGAGGTTATCTTTTTGATAATACATTGGAGCCACCAAAACTGTGTATTAGATCATAGCTGGATTAGGATCGATCATCTTTGGTGCTGAGAGGCTGTCCCGTCAGATATTGGGGTGCACTTATCATCTGACGTGGCTTTTTTTTTTTTTTAATTTTTAGCTCAAGTGGAGCTCCTTCGTGCAAAATTCACGAGTTAATGTCACTTTTAACGGTCGTTTGTCCCTTGAGTAACGTCCCTCTATACAATTTTACAGACCATACTCACACATTGCAAATTATCCTACCTTTAGACGAAACTGATGTAGTATCAATGGAAGTAAATCCCTTTTCCCTTCTCCGTACGACAGTAATAGAAATGGAAAAAAAAATGAAAAAAACGCGCTAAGCAGTCGAAGGCAATGCGCGCAAGAGAAACATTCATTTGTAGCTGAATATCCCGGTAGACAGATGACTACTAGACTGCAGCCATCCCCGTAAAACTAAATAGCTGCTGCCCCAGTTTCGTGCACCTTACTACTGAGAGCGTAGGGCTTTTTCGGGCTTTATCTGCAATAGTTTACTCCAAACTGGCTTTACACCAGTTATGGTTCGATTGCTGCAAGATTGATACTCGTGGAAAAAAACGGAATGCAAAAAAAATTTCTCTTTTAACGCAAGTTTAGAAGCGGTCATCATCAGTTGCTGCTGGTCTGGGACCACGGTGCGCTTAGTGTATGGATGTGGCGGACAAGCTCCGATCTTTGCCGAGCATAGCCGACAACACCCGGAAGTGTGAGCACTGTAACGTACTGCACCGAAGCGGCAGCAGCGGCTCTGCATCTCTCACACGCGAGACTAATAGTGGTTTAGAAGTCTGGTCACCTTTTAAAAAAAATTGTACATCCCCGCTATGTCTGTTTTGTGTTATAACAAAGGATGTGGACAGCGTTTCGATCCAGAAAACAACCCAGACGGTGAGTAGTTTCATAGTTAACTATGTCATGTACATTGCCAGAATAGTCGCAAGCTAACCTCTGATCATCTGGAAATTTCTACAGCAAGTAGGCCTGTTGGGCCCGTGTAGCTAACCTGTAATGGGTTGTGGGATCTCAAAACATGGTCAGCTTAATTAATTAACACCACTACGCCTCAGAACTCGGGTAGTTTATAGCACGTGGCTCTTTTGTGGCGTAACGTTATCACGCCGTTGTTAGCATGTTAAGCTCCAGTGGTTAGCAGGTAAACGTTTTACTTTACAGGACCATTGTCTGATCAGGACACAGTTTAAAGTTCACCACTTAACTCTACACTTTTATTTCACACGGAGTGTCTATTGTACAGCTCCCAATATCAAAATGTAAACTCTGGTAACGGAGTTAACATTAGCGAAATCGTTTTTTTTCTTTTTTGTCCAGTCTAACTCTAAACAGAACATTCCAGAAATGTTGGTTGGAATTATTTAACATGGTCAACATCCTTAAGACGACCATTGTCTTTTTAAGAAATGAAATAAATGACTAAACTGAATCGAGAAGAACAATGGGATCGCGAAAAAGACTCTTATTTGAATACTGAAACGATGAGCACGTTCACTACACCCGGTGTGCTTTCTTTAAAAAGTATCTACATCCGTGTTTCAGTTCTATGACTTTATGGATCATCTGGTGATCACAGGGTCTTTAACTTAGGAACAACAGCATATAATTGTTATCATTGATTGAACTTTAACTTATTAATTTATTAAATACTAAGCTAAGTGCAGAAGCAGTGTATGGAGTATCAGCGCGCCCTGTGATTGGATAACTTGTAGAGGGAAGTTTAGCAGCAACAGCTTGAAGTTTTCTGTATGACCTTGTCAGTCTCTCACGTCACTGGGGAGGACTTTTATCCCACTTCTCTTCATTATGTTGCTTTAATTCATTGAGGGCCTTTCAAAGTTCCTGTAATGTCATTTCGATGAAGTTGAGGTGTTGACTTTGATTGAGACATCGCAACACTTTTAATTCTTTTCTTTTTTTTCAGTCATTCTGGTGTGGACTTGCTTGTGTGCTTGACCTGTGGTATGATCCATTTTCAGCCGTACTTTAGCAGTCGGACAGGTGGCCTCACGTTTGATTCAGGAATACTGTGGTATACAGAGGGGTTCCGCACAGTGACTACAAGGTGTCTGGTGTGAGGTCTGGTGTTTTGTTCAGATGCAGCTTTGTATATCTAAGCAGTGCAGTCATGCTCTTTTTAGAGAGAAGAAGCTTTTTCTTGACTCCTTTGAACAAACCATACTTGTTCAATCTTTTTCCAACTGTGCAACTTGAACTTTAACATTAAACGTGCTAACCGCAGCCCACAGAGTCCGAGATATTGCTTGTGGGTGTTTTGCAATTTCTCTGACTGTTGCCCGGTCTGACCCTGTGGTGCACCTGCGGGGATGTCCTCTCCTGGGAAGATTGGCTACTGTTTTTGAAGTTTTCCGAAACATTTTTGTTCTCGATTTCTAATGACTCCAGATCGTTTGAAACCCCTCCCAGATTAATTTGCAGAAACAATAGCTTATTTTTCCACACGCTGCGCCTGTGTTTTGGTTATTATACAGTGAGCATAGTTATATGAGCGGTTGAGTCGAGCTAAGGTAAGAGTTGGACTGGGCAATTTAACTGGGCCGCCATCCCTGTCCCAGAACACATGTATGGGAGCAGAAAAGAGTTATTGACTGAAATATGTCTGATGGCGCAATGCTGTGGACTGTGTGGGGAAAATGTTCACGATGTTCTGGCACTACTGACATTCTCAGTTGGAAAATCATCGCTCACGCTAAATATGACTGAATTCAATGTATTGAACGTTGATTTTTGTCAGATGACAGAGGCCTGTTTTATTTGAGAAGAGCAGCAGTCTGGAAATTCTCAAAGAAACTGCACGTTGCATAGTTTTAACCTGCTGACGCACTGGGCTGTCTGACGAACTAAAGAGGAAAATGCGTGGATGAGAACAACCTTTATTGGGATTTTGGCCGTATGGACGACCACTTGCACGTTAGTGTTTTCACCAAATGATGAAATAATGTGGAGGTTTGGCTCATGCACGGCGTGCCTTGGCCCATTTGAGTCTTGCTAAGTGTACGCATGCAGAATAATTTGATGCCCAACCACATTATCTGGGTGAGTTAGTCTTGTTTTTTTTTTTTTTTCAAGCTTGATTTTGTTTGATTTCACATTCAGACCAAGGGGCATTTTTTTAAAAGTCCTGTTTTAGTCAGATTGATGATATAAATTCAATTTTTTTCCTTCTATATATATGTTTTTTTTTCCCAGTGTAAAGTAAACATATGCTTAATATTCACATTTTGTTTTCCCCTTCTGAAATGTGCTAAATCTTGCATGTTTGCTCACAGTTTTCGGGTTCTCATATAATTCAGAGTGCGTCAGTAACCCTGCAGCATTGTTGCATCGTATTGGTTTTTTTTTTTTTTTTTCAGCACTTATTGGTGTTTTTATTTGTCGTTTTGGATTATTTTCAATTGCAAATTTTTCTAACTTAACTAAACGTAATTGGTGGGTTTCCGATTTAAAAACAAACAAAAAAACTCATCGTTCTGACATTAATTTCCACGCAACCAGTTTGCACAATGATCTCATAAACTCTTAAATGGAATGATGTGTGGTGAATGCTTTCTAATCCTTTTACTTGCAGCCAGGAGGAGGAGGGGGGGGTTACGCCTGGGGAATGTTTATTTTGAACACTCGCAGTCTGCAGCCAGCAGTTAAACGTTAATCTGTGAAAGTGAGTGCAAGGCTGCACTAAAAACCAGAGGGACTCGTTCAGAAATCGGGACAATTGACGGATGCACACTATATATTTGCAGTGCTTATTCGTCTCAGAGAACTCTTTGATGTGGAAAAAAGACAAAGAAACCAGATGCCACAGGAGACTGACATTTCAAATATTACGTCAAACTGAAATAATCTTCTCATTTATCTTGTTGTGTCTCTGATATTTGATAAAGAAATACAGAAGATGCCATGGTTGATTTTATTTTTTTCAGGTTTTCCTCGCTGTTTATGGTGTGTATCGTTCTGTTTTGACATATAAAATGTAGGGAACCCCCCCCTCCCCTTCCGAATTCCTCTCTTTTTGAGCATAACACGACAAATTATTAATATGTCGATCTTTGAAATGTGCTGCAACTCAACAAACCCACTTTAAGGTCGTATGTGCGGGAGATCATTGTCAAAATAATTAACTTCTTCATCTTGAGGATTCTTATTCAGTACTATCCGAGTATGTTTGTGTGATTCCGTAGTTTGTGTGGAGAAATGTAATTGAACTGTCAAGACGCTTGTGTTGTCTTCAGCTCCCAAGAGAGAACTTTGGAGTGTCCTCTATTACCTTTCTTTCGAATCTACTGCCCCCATCCGCAAGTGATCCAACATTGTGTACAGGCAGACCTTCGATGCAGGAGTCGAGTCTAATTTACATTTTAATAGGATGCCTCTTTTTCATAACAGTAGAGTATATTATAATTACCTTTAGGGGTGTCTGAGTGGTGTGTCTGTGGCAGTAGCACGGAAAAGGCATAGCACATGCTGTATTGCACGGAAAATTATTTATGGCCCACTGTGTCCGGCCACTTCTTAGAGACGCATACGATATGCAGTTTTACCCCACTGAAGGAAAACATCAGATACTGCTTTTCAGGGCAGTTTTCCACTCTGACCATATATATATTTTTTTATGTAAGTCAGTAAATATTGATCTTCTAAACTTTATACCTGCCTGAACACAGTCAAATGGTTCAAAACAAACCGAACGTTAATCTGCCACAAGTTGTTGTGTCAAAGAATGTTTGAAGTCCGCGTTTTGACGTTGCCGACTCGAGTCCTTCGGGAGACGTTCCAAACGGGACACGATGAATGAATCCAGACATGACAGTCACTGATGGGTTTTAGAGGGATAGTCCAGGTTAAATCATTTCTTTATTTTCCTTTTTTTCCAAGCTGTTCCACAATAAACTAAGAGGTACTGCTGTACACTTACCTTCGCAGTGACTATTTGAATGAACTCGTAACCAGTCACCGTTACAGCAGCATGTTTTTCTCCTTGATAATCTAAGACGGGTCTTTTGCTATTGTTTTTTTTCACAGAGGGCTGCACGTATCACCCAGGAGTCCCAGTGTTCCACGATGCCTTGAAGGTAAGACGCCTGAAAATACACAGGAAGCTTGTATTGTTTTACCCGGTCAAAGTTAATGTCTCTTTCACTCGATTTCAGGGATGGTCCTGCTGTAAGAGAAGAACCACCGACTTCTCCGACTTCCTCAGCATTGCTGTAAGTTTCCTGGCTTAATTGTCCCTTCTCTCTACTGCCAAATCTCCACGGTCATGTCTCCATTGTCTGTTGTTTTTGTTTAGGTATTGACCGCCAGCCTTTCTGTGGTCATATTGGCCATAACCCTTTTTAAGTTTTTTGAGTTCAACTCAACTGTCTTCTCACAGGGCTGCACAAAAGGTCCCCACAACAAAGAGAAGCCCCCTGAGCCAGTAAAACCAGATGTGACATCATCGGGAGAGAAGAAAGAGTTGGAAGACCAAAAACCAAAGTTTAATGAGTACATAATATCGGCACCAAAACCTCAGGAGGCGATTGTCAGGCCGAGGTCGGTTTCAAACTTTTTTTTCTCCAAAAGCTAATCAGAGAGCTCATATGACACAAACACTGAACTTGTACACTAAATGTATCGTGCCAAAACTTGAAATTGGCAATGGTTTTTAGATTTCATTGCACCAGTGAAAAGAAGTCACGTTTTTAGACCTGCAGACTACACGGCATTATTCTAATGAACCACTTCAGAATAGTTTTAATAAATAATGTCTTTTCGTCTCCCCTGCAGTGCCGACGAGCCAATGGTGAGATTGCAGCATAAAGTCTCTGCCTCTCTAAAGCAGGCGCTGGAGAAGCTGAAACTATCTGATAACGCGACGGAGAAGAACGGTGAGAACAGAAGGTCATCTTCTCCTGTTTTGTCTCTTTACTTGAACATATTTAGAGGTTTTTTTTTCTTTTCATCATACAAAACTATCCGTCCAAGGCTCGTTATAGTCGACAGAACAACTTGATTTCCTCTGAAAATGTTTATTTTTCTACCCCTGTGTGTTTTTTTTAGAGGAAGATGACCACGAGATCAAAATTGGAACGTCCTGCAAAAATGGAGGATGCACTAAAGTAAGTGTCACGTGGAAATATTCTGACAAAGTGTCTGCACAACCGTACAGCTGCCTTAATGGCCGTTAGAGCCGTTCTGAAGACACTTGAAGTCAAATTTGATTCGCATGTTGGGAATAATAAGAATGCGAGCAAAGTGGTGAGTGCGTAACACTCAAATAAAGCAAATCACAACGTCCCCACCCCCACCCCCCCAACCTTCATATGTTTTGCATGAGTATGACACCTGCGAGCCGAAAACACAAACTGGGAATTCTGTGACACAATTAAGGGAATCTGCAGCTGAGCAGAAGTTTTTTTTATTCAACCTATCTGCTGTTTAGCCGTGCCAGCATCTTACACAAGAGAAAAGATGACCCTCTTCAGTCATTTGAACCACACTGTTGTTTATTTTCAGACTTTCGAAGGACCTGCGACTGACTCGGATGTCTGCTTATACCACTCCGGATGTCCCATTTTCCACGAAGGGTTGGTATAGCTGCTTTATTCAAACTTCAGCTTTTTTCTATTGATGTAAAACACTGAATATTCACTGGAAACCACAGCAGAATAATAAAGAGCATCATTAGAATTTTGCTCTTCCTCCTTTTGTCAGTATTGTTTACTGGTTCTCTTGAGTGACAAGTTGTCTGCTAAAAATTCAGCAGGTGTTAATGTTTCTTGTGTCTACAGGATGAAATACTGGAGCTGCTGTAAGAGGAAAACGTCGGATTTCAACACCTTCCTCTCTCAAGAGGGCTGCACTAAAGGAGCTCATCTATGGAGGAAAAAAGATGAGGTCGGTGTGCCAGCTTGATGGCAAGCCATCGGTGTCTGACACAAGTCTGTGAGAGACACTTAGCTGGAACTCCATCTAGTGGCGTCTGGCAAACACTTTCATTGCTCTGAGGTAGAGCTGCAGAGGCTGAATTTGGAACAGCGCTTTATCTGAACTCTCTTTGCAGGGGAAGAAAGTGGTCCCCTGTCGGTTCGACTGGCACCAGACCGGGACGCAGGTCATCATTTCTATCTATGCCAAAAATGCCGTCCCAGAACTAAGCTACGTGGATGCCAACAGCACCACGGTGAGAGATGTAGTCGGAGGATTTCTCTCCACATCTTAACTATTTTAGTTTAGCTCTTTTTGATATTAATCTCATGGTTTTCCTCTTCTCCGTCAGCTCGACATCCACATTCTATTTGAGGGAGAGAAGGAATTCGTGCAGAAAATCAGCTTGTGGGGAGTAAGTATGATTTTACTTTGACACAAAAAGATAAACAAACAGTTTTTGTACCTCATACAACGTGCTCCAACTTATAATAACTTAAATGATTGTGTGTGTAGGGATTTTGACTAGTGGTAAAAGCAAATGTTCCTTCTGATTATTTTAAACCATATGTTGGAATACTTCTTCTTCTTCTCCTTTGTTCCCATAAATTAGTTGGTAGTTTCTGTTATGAGTTACATTCATAATAAATGACATTACACTTTGATTTGGATTAATCTAACTGCTGGTGGGATAGAGTTTAGATATTCTTCTTGCCCTGCTGGAAGGTTTTGAAGTGGATCCACGAAATAATTTATAAAACTGCGCTAAAGTTGTATTACTTATGGTAGCGGGTATTAAAATAAAGTGCACTGATCGTTTTAGCCCCCTGTTTGATAGGCTGCTCTTTTCTCTCACTTTTGTAGGTGATAGATGTAACCAAAAGCAGTGTAAACATGATGGCAGCCAAGATCGAGGTAGCCATGAAGAAGTCTGAGCCGATGTCCTGGGCCCGCCTGGACCTGCCTCCTCCTGCCGCCCCGCCCAAAGAGAGCGAGAAGAAGAGAGAAGAGACTGATAGTGAGGATGAGGATGAAGATGAATGATTAGAATCGAAGATGACGCCTTAGCTTTTATTTCTAGTTGAATCCCACTTTACGTTCTTTACCTCTTTAAAGAATTGCCTCCTTGGCATTCGCCCCAATCATTCTTTACTTTTTTTGTTACGTTTTTTTTGTTGTTTTTTTAATGACAAAAATACAATTATAAAATGCTTCTTTTTTTTTTCGACGATCAACAAGTTGACTTTAGTCAAGTCGTGACAACTCGCATGTTAATTTGCACTGAAATTCCCCTAAGATGAGTCAGGTTTGACCATGCTTACGCTCACAGCCACCGTGGACTGCTTGCATCAAATCCCCATAGACCGCCGTTGCGGCCATGTTTCAGCGATGGTTGCTAAAAGATGATTCCATTTGTACATTTTCCGTGTTTCACACTTCGACCTCTCTGTTTGTCTTTTCATTCCATGACTCAGTTTCATAAATCGCATAAGTTATTGAATTATTTTGTCCACCCGCATCGCATCAGACTCGATGCTGTCCTCATGAACATATTCCTGTCTGTGTGGTAAAGCCGCTCTCTGTAGTTTGAATTGGAAATTTGAAACCCAGAAGCGTCCATGCTTGTATGATATGGAATTTATATTGAGTACACATTAAGAAACCGTGTGTCTGTGAGACTAAAATGAAATGGATGGCAGGCGGGCTTTAGTTATGTCACCTTTATCACTGTTGAAGTTGGTGGCTTTTTTCCAAACTTGTTTTTACATCATATTTAACATGTATTTTGTACAATTCCACTTTCTAATACTGTAGTTCTCTCTTTGTTTCTTGTCAAAACAGCATAGCCTGGTTTTAATAAGAATGTACTGTAATATCTGAGAATGCCCACTGAATACTAAGTATTTTGAGCTAAGTACTGTATTATTGAAATGATATTCTAGACAGCATGTTTCTAGGCTTAGAATGTAAGACATTTATTTGGCTTAATGAGACCATGACAGAAGGGGAAATTCATTAAGGAACCAGTTTATCTCACCAAAAAAAAAATAAACTTTCGTGCTGAGATTTTAAAACTGGAGCTGTCGTCACTGTCAGACAAAATATGTGGAACATTTGAAATGTTTTGGGATCTTTAGAAATGAAGCGCAGCCTGAATTTAAGTCAAGATTCTGAACCACATCCGAGGAGCGCCGTGACTTTAATGAAAGTTGTAAGTTCGTAATATTGAAGTCTGATGCCATGAAGGCGTTTTTTTAAGCAGATATACACTTCCCAAAGAAGCTCTTGCATCACAGATACAGGGTTCAGTCCACCCCCGCCTAACAATAAAAAGAACACCCTGTTCTGTAACTATATCGGAACAGTCATTGTTTTTGTTTTTTTTTCTCTTTTTCTCTTTTTTTTTTTTTTTTTTCTAAAATTATAGTTGGATGATGTGCAGGTTGTCACTTCTTCACAATACGCTTCTGTTGATTCGTGCAACACACTGCAGAAACTCAATTTCAAGGCCATTGACTGAAACTACACCGCTGAAACTTGTGGAAAATCGTGATGGAACATTTACTTGAAAGAAACCATAAATATTGCAAAGACAACCTCTGACATTATCTTGATGGATAGAATTGAACAAGTTGGGGGGAGTAAAATTCTCACAGTTTAATGTGCCTCAATCCACTTAAATATGTTCTGCATGCACAGTATGTTTGCATTTTTAAGACATTTTAGACAGTCGTATGAGCATGGATTATAGATCCATGACGCTCCATAGAAATTCACTACACAGGCTGTGCCTTTAGATAGTTGTTTGGTAGTTACGACGGTTGGCTTCTTCCGTCTCATTGCTCCTGATTAGTGGCTGTCTTTCTGGAAGAGAAAGTGCATTTCTCCAACTCCTCTGGTGCGGCCAAGATGAGCCTCTGCATCGCCGCTTTGCAGTTAGGAAAGCGGCAGCTATGGTTATTGCCAAAATTCCCCCACAAAGCCCTGCAAGAAGCAGCCAGGGCCACACGTCCCGCAGCTCGTCCAAATAGGGACGCATGGATTCTGCAAGCCTCTGGTCTGTAAAGAGGATACACATGGTCACAGTCAATATCTGTTCTGGATAAGACTTTTTTTTTTTTTTTTCATATTCAGTGACAGAATACATTAAGTGGAAAAAGAGACTAATAAAGACGAGGGGCGTGTTTGATTTCCTCAGAGTCGCATGAAGGGAACTTACTGGCATCTAGCAAGTGAGAATACTCATATCCAAGGTCTTTGCTTGGAATAAAATACTCTCTGTTCCTGTGGAGAGGTAGGAATGGCACCATGTAGTATTCACTGTTGTGCCCTATAGGAGCATTGGACTCTGGATACTGGGATTGAGGCGGTCGATGCCTCCTGAGCCACTGTTCATAAATGCTTACATAAAGAAAGAAGGAAAACATTACTATTAAGTGCAAGTGTTATCAATTTGTAAAAACGTTTGATAGTCGTGTCTCACCTGTCAACAAAAGCATGGTGAAGAAGGAATATGGGGTCGTTTGCTGAGCCCTGCACAGAGGACATGGAGCCGTTCATGAACACATGTAGAGCAGCGTGCATACCCAAACGAGAGCTGCTCCCCAACCCAGTCCGAGGGTCCCCGAATCCTGCAGGATTGAAAACGGCATTTCTAGAGAAACTGTGTCCCGTAATCAAAATGTGTTTTTTCTTCTTTAGAAATCCTGCGTGTTGTGGGATTTAACCTGTTAAACATACAAGCATAACGTCTTGAAACAAAAATGCACGTGAGCCCTCGTGTATTTCCACAAAGCTCTAATACAGTAGGCTGTCTTTTTGAGGAAGTAAAAAACTTATGGTTATGGTCAGATTTGACAGATTTCCTAGAAAAACTATCTTAAGCCTGAAAAGCTACATCAGAAACTATCCTAAATATTTCAGTAGAAGATAACCAAACTATTTAGGTTCCTGAATACTTTTCACGTACTTCTTATCAAAGAGACTTCCTCTGTTCCATCTGAGCAGCAGGTTAATTTGAACTATTTTATGGGGTCGGGAACATGAGAATAGTCACACGTGTGCCTTGAACCCACTGTCATGTGGACACGGTGGGATGTGTCATGGGGGGCTCGGTTATCTGCCCAGCCACCATGTGAGACACCAGGGTCTCATGAACAAAAGTGTGAGAGCGAGTGATGCTATCAAGGCTGCATTGTATGCGGCTGAAAAGTGATGCCAAAGGCCAGCATCTGTGTGAAATGAAAAGTCCTTTCAGTTTATCAAAGATGGCCTGCCTCACTCTTCTGTCTAACCTCTCTGTCCAGAACTAGCACTTTGCTGTCTGGTGCAGGTGGCCTGATGAGTCTTGAGGAGGTGGCTCCTTGTGTTGTGCATCTGTATTAAGTCTCCCCACCATAAAGGTTTGTGTATATCTGACTGCACTGGACTGCAAATACATCAGTTTGTGTTTGGGTGTTTTATGTATATATCCATATAAGGCCCCACAAGAAGTTGAATACTACTAATAATACTAGACTATCAGCTATTTTAGTAGAATTAAGGTCCAGCATGACTGTGAATCTACACAGATAATGCAATGTGTTCATTTTCAACCAAATATTGAAAATAGATGTTTGGTAATGGAATGTGTTATTCAGCCTTGGTGTAATAGATGGACTTGTGCAGAATCTGTGATCCTGAGCCCAAGCTTGCATCTACTCTGAAATAAATGAATGCCTACCTAAACAGCAGCTACATATTTGCAGAGTAGATGTCAGCGTTGTACGAAGTACATTTACATTTAAAGGCTGCAAATCTGAGTGCAAGAGATATCATAAACAACATACAAAACAGCCTGCACAGGGTGACATAATACAGGCCACAGTCAGACAAAATATTACAGAGAGTACCATAGAGACCATATGAGTAGCAGTGCAGAGTGGTAAATCAAGCAATATGTCAGAACAAATGTGTTCAGGCTTATCTGACCTTCCAGGGTGTTCCTGAAGCTCATGTTGGCACTACGGTCCATTGCTCCGCTGTCATAGTTGGGGAGACTGAGTGTGAACTCCACCTCTGCAGAGGTTGGCAATCTTTCCACCAGATTACGATCGTGGTTTCCAGGGTTACGGCGCACAGGGCCTTCATCCCTGGCATCACATAAGACACCTCTGTTGTTGTAGTCCTCAGCTTGGGAGCACAGAACCTACAGACAAAGAGCACAGATCGAGAAAGTGCCACCATAAATCCTGGTAATGAAGTGCATACTTGCCAACAGTGAGCAGGTGAACTGGTTTGCGGTAAATTTCAGATGCAGTACCAGTTATTGTGTGAACGTAGGCCAAGAGCTCTCTAGAAAAGCATGTTCATACCACTCTATTTTACTTTGACTAAAAATCTAGAGAAAACCTTGTCTTTTTTTTCAGAAAGCAGAAAGAATGTGGATTTGAAATAAGAAATAATGAAAGGTATGATTCACGTACTCGGTTTATATGACTTTAAAGACATACTCATATTTCTGGCTTTTTAATTTTGCTGATTTTACACATTCATGTTAAAAATATAATGCAATAAATATTTACAATTTAGATTTTAAAAAGGCATTGGATGTCTCTCCTGGAAGACAGGAGAGGATAGAACACAGACAATAACCCACTGTGTGATGTTTGAGTCCTGAGAGCTATTCAAACGGATATTTTACTCCTGGATAACGTTGAATTCACCACAATTTGCAAAGATTTTTTTGTTTATTCATCTATTATTGTCAACGTTCAAAACTGCCATACAGGGATATTATATCCAGAGCTGACAAATTAACTATTAACCAAATGGACAAGCTTGTCAGTTTTACACTAATACATCTGGGGAACAAACCTTGTAAAAACGTTTACTGAAAAATAAAAGTCACATTTCTTTTTAAAAAATACCAATTAAATTGCGCCATTTTCACTTGAACAATTGATTTATAACCCTGAAGGCTATAGCTGCAAATAATGACTTAACTGTGCCTTTAACCCACTAGTTCATCTAGTTCTGTGTTTTTGTGCTCTTGCATGCCACCTAACAATGTGCAAGGCAGGACTATACCCCCTTTCAGTGTTTTAACTGAAACTATTTTAGAAAAGCAAAATAAAAGAAAGGAAGTTTTTATTTATTTATTCATTTACCCTCCAAGAGGAGAAGACCGAGCCCGGGCTTATGAGACTCGGGTCTTGGGTGCTCCGGTCCCCCATCAGCTCATCCGAACACACGTCGCAGTCCTGGGCATCCCTCCAGTCCCAGTACGGGATGGAGAAACTCATGTCTCCGACCAGCTTCCTGATCTCATGTTCCCAGTGTAGCAAGTATACGCGGTGCCATGGGAGAAAAGCAGGGGCCCAGTGGGCAAAGTCCACGTCGGTCCATACATTCCCCGGCCCACCAAGCAGCGCGTTCCGTGACACATAATAATGTATCCACACAAACACATCATACACAGACACATCTGCAAACATAGGGTTGGAGCCGTTCTCCATCTCCCTGTAGGTCCCTGTCGCCACAACATAGTCCCTGCTGATTGTCTGCTTGGCCAAGTTCAGGTAAGACACGAGCTTGTTTCTCTCGGCCCTGGTCAGGTGAAATATGTTCCTCCTGAGAGACTCTCTTCTCTCGTTACAGTTTTCTCCAAAGTAGCCAAACGTGCAGTCCGCGCAGTTGTAACCCATGAAGTTCCCTGCACACTGACAAGTCCGGTTGTAGAAAACCAGGGGCCACTTCTCTCGATCATCCAAATCAGAGAAAGGGTACTGCGGCCCGTCTGGCTGGTCCGAGACCTCCACGTCCTCACAGGAGCCCCTGCCCGACCTGGCCCCGCACGCCGAGCCGTCTCCTTCCCACAGTGGGCAACACTCCTTAGTCTGCAGGGCCTCTTGGGTTGCGCACTGACGGGGGAACTGTTGACAGGTAGGAACCACACACAACAAAAAACTAATGACTTCCAAAGGCCACATCATAGCTGTAAGATGTTATTTTGCGGATTGCGAGCAGTTGCCGAAAAATGAACCGAAGTACAGCTAAGTGGAAAACTTGCAATGTATAAAGAATTCTAGGCTTAAGCCCCCCCTCCCACCCCACTTTGTTGAGGAAGTCACATGCTACAAAACCCTCAAGCTTAGACCTCATGAGGGGTACAATACGCCTGAAAGCACACATCCTAAACTCCAGCCAAACAGCACTGTATGACTTTACAGGCATGTTTATGGTGTTTACTCCTAGTTGTAGTAGTTATTGTACTGATTTTCTCCCTCACGTTTTGCTTGAATAGTAGGCCTACAAGTAATGAACATGTAGGCTGACTCATGATCTCTTCCTACAGTAACACGCATGCACAAAAATAAACAGTTTTCCTTGCCATTATGGGATGAATATCACCATGTCAGTGGTGAGATCCCAGAGAAAGATAGACAGAAACATGACAGAATGCTTTCTGTTTTGTCTTTACTTGTGTGTGTTGAAAGCAAACCACAAGTGGTTGCCTGTCTTCAACCCTCTAACTATTTACATTCTCTAGTAGGCTAGTGAAAGATAATCCCCATATGAATTTGTTAGACATCCCTCTAAGGAATTCCATTTGTACAGTTTCTTTATAACCTTTGACTCTGTGTCATTTACCCTGCACAAAAGAGCAGGAGCTTGAAACAAAGTATGATGAGCAGCTGATGAGCCCAACATTGCTTCAGGCAGTGGTTTGCTTTAAGATGCTTTCCCCGAAAAAAAAAATCATCATTCATACTGCTGCTGTTTCACATGACTCTCTTCACTCAAGAGTGCAACTTCTGTACACCCAGACCTTTATCTTTTTCCATCTGAACTGCTGGACATGAATGAATGTGATACTCGGGGGGCAAGTCCATGACGGCTTATGTAATGACACTAGAGGGCGCCATTTAGCCATACGAGTGTTGCATGGTTCATGTGTACTACATTCCCTGTCTCCCTAAACAACTGATAAACCGCAATTTTACACTTAAAAATCTGTGTCAGTGAATTCATGTAATAAACACTGTTTTTTATTGCATGATATTAGTCTCAAAATTAACCCCACCGCTGATTTGCCTGCTGCATTGCTAATCTGGTAAGCCACAGACTAAATTCAGAGCAAATTATTATAAAATTCTAAAACTACATGTTAGCTTTGTGATTTGTGAGGTTAAAATGATAACAAAGCAGCACATTGTGTTGTGAATTTAATCAAAGAGCACTGCTTTGCGTAACAGCACCCAGTATCAGAAGATAAAAACTGGGTCTCATTACAGTCTTGACAGATGTGCAGTGGAGTTGGATGGGAGTGCACAAATCAAATCTTTTGTTGCGAGTCATTCTGACCTAAGGCAAGAGAGTGAAAGCTTTTGAGTTAAAAGACTCAGTTTGTGTCTTTTGTTATGGACGGCACAATTTTATATTCATGCTCTTTAATCACGAAGATGAAAATGACAAACTTCATATGAGGCCATGAAACTTCAAGGGAAGCTGGGAAGGTAAAAGGTTTTTTTTTGTTTTTGTTTTTTTTGCCTGATGAATAGGAGGAGCGGGTCAAGTTGACCTCTGGCACAGAGAGGGAGGCCAGAAAGTAAAATCATTCAAGCCAATTAACAAGCATCACGGCTTTTTGTTGAAAAGAACATTAACATGAAAATAGAACATGTTTAAATGTCCCGTTTCATAGATGATGACATACAGGCTATTTTATGCACAGCAAATAATGGAACCTTTGGGCAATATTTTAAGAACATTCCCTGAGGGATGCAGGATACTTCCATACACCTTCTGGCAAGCGTCTCTTAACAGCTATTTTGGGATCTATTCTTGTAATTTTTATTAGACATTTGATAGGGTTCCGCAAAAACTCTCTAAGGATTCTAAAAATCATCACACATAGTTCCAAGATTGCTCCTTGAGGTTTTTGTTTCACAAAGTAATCGTTAGTATTAATACCTTTACCAGCAGTTTCTTAAGTTTTCTGAATGTTCTACAAAATAACCCTTAATGACTCTTGTATTTGAATGTTCCCCAAAGTATATTTTGTTTCATAAGGAAAAAGAAAACAAAAAAACAGAAAATAACAAACCTTCAAGGAATGTTACTTTAAAAGAGCTCTAAAAGAGCTACAAAAAATGTCCTTTATAATAATAAGAAAAACTGCATGTCAGGTTAATTGGTGACTCTACAATTGACCCTAGGAGTCATGTTTGTCTCATGTGGCCCTGTTTTGAGCTTGCAACCTGTCCACGGTGTACCCTGCCTCTCACCCAATGGCTTATGGGATAGGCTCCAGTCCCAGTGACCCTGAATTGGATTAAGTGGGTGTAGAAAATGGATGGATGGAACCCTGAGATGGCCTTGTGGAGGTTGTGTATTCAGAAAGTTTGTAGAACATTAAGGAACATTTGATACACATACATTGATAAAGGTTGACTCCTGATAATTCAGTGAGGAAATGTTCAGGAAGGTTATTGAGGGTTTCACAATTCAACACAGAGGGAACCTTCAAGGGAATGTTCCATCTGGGTTCTCTAAAGGCTCCACAAAAGTAACCTTTGAATAATAAATTTAAAAAACTGTAACCTTCAAACAGCCTGTGAGAAATGTTCCCTGAAGGTTTCTCCTTGATTCGATGCGATATAGTTATAAGTATAGTTTAGTATCCATTTCAAGTAGGTTAGTTAAAGCATGAAAGACTTTTAGGAGAATCTTACATTTCAAAACCATATATAGATGATATTTCTTATCTTGATTTTTCTCCCTGTATTTCAGCTAAACCGTCAGCTTTTTATAATCATATGTCTGAGTGATGATCAACTCCCAGAGATTTCCACCACGCATAGGCACTGATGATGCTCCATGCTTTCCACTGTTATGGAGGAGGAGGGGGAGGAGGAGGAGAGGGATGGGGAAGGAGGAGGGGGGGGGGGGGGGGTGCCGTGTGCGTCAGTAAGTCAAACATGTTCCAATAACGGGCTGTATTACTGTATTTGCTGCTATTTGCAGTTTGCTGTAGCCAGGCGCCAGACAGAGCCTGAGCAAAAAGCCTGCAGCAGCGTCTCTTACAGCTCCGCTGTTATGGAAACATTCTCAGCAGGATTGACATCTGCATGGCAGCAGGCAGAAAGAAAGGTAGGCAGAAAGTATTGTTTAGTTGTCGGGTCGGGAGCAGATGCTGAGGTAAAAAAAGGAGAGTTTTTTCGAGTTTTTAATAGATTCTCTATACCTATTTGGACTCTATGGCTCCATTTAAGAATTTTCTTGTTTCTTGCACTGACCTCACTGTATCCACGCTGAGCTCGTTTACTTCTTATCCTTCTTTTTTTCCTTCAGGAGTTTAACCCCTGCCCTTAGCGCTAAACTCAACATGCCAAACACAACTCATTTATCTCAAACTCAGTTCTAAAAGGACAGAGGATGGCGGGAGGTGTAAGGAGAAGCACGGTGGCAGGAACAAAGTTATATGTAAGGTTGTTTGCTGTTATCCTGTTACTGCGAGCTGATCTGGGATGGCTGGGTTTAAAAGACCAGGTTGGGGTGAATGCCCAGAACAGTGAGAGAAGAGTACTGGCACATATTCCTGGTGACATCATCATAGGAGCTCTGTTCTCTGTCCACCACCAACCACCTGCAGACAAGGTACCTGTTGTGTGTAATTATGTGTGTGCCCATCTTATATCTATGAGATAAATGTTAATAATCCATGCGTTGTTCCACCATGTTCAGGTCCATGAGCGAAAGTGTGGTGCTGTGCGTGAGCAGTATGGGATCCAGAGAGTGGAGGCTATGATGAGCACTTTGGATCGGATTAATGCAGACCCCACTATCCTCCCCAACATCACCCTTGGCTGCGAGATCAGGTCAGCAACCTGTCACAAAACAGCAGCAAGTTGTTGGTGGCTTTTACTGGTATGCCATGAGGGGGACCATGTATTCACCTAATGAGGAATTAATAGAAAGGAATCACTAGCTCACTGATTTGACTTCACCTGTTTGTTGCTGGTACTGCAAAGTAGATCTAACAAAAATATATTAAATAAGTTCACAATCTTACCAAAGTTGTTGGTCTAACCAAGATATAATACACGATCCTGTGTATAGGATCATATATTCTATATATAGGATAATGTTAAATGTGCAGATAGTCTTGAGGTATATGAGTGAGATAGCAGGTGAGGAGATATGGCTGTTAAATTTCCAGGGAGGCTGTCGGTAACTAGACAGGGCGCAGACAAGTGAAAGTGAGTTGGAGAAATGAGGCCATGAGAGGTAATTTTGAAAGATGCAGCTCAGAGTGGAAGTTTCTTAAAGTAAATTCAGGCACTGACAGGTGGTGGATGGTTCTAACTGCCTTAAAAAGCAGAGTCAGATTGTTTTTCTAGTCAAAAGAACAACAGTTCTTAAATGCGTTGTGAGTTGACAGAGTTTATACAGTCACTGCTCAACTCTGAAAAGATTGGGAAATGGTCCCTTTAAGTGCAACTACATCTAAGAAAAGTTGAACATTTGTCTTTACGTTATACGAAAGACATCCTGAAGTCTGAGACAAATCCAGTCGTGGGAACAAGAGTGTATCTCTGCCACATTCCAACAAGGGGGACCGCCCATAGAAAATCAAAGAGGCAAACTTTGTACTTAATACGACTTTGAGACACTATCTTGAGTTGACTTATTCAGACTGTGGAAACCTCATATTACCTTTTAAAAGTGTCCCTAATTCTGAATCTGTCTTGATAAAGAGGTTAATCAAAAATCTTTACGTTGCACCCTAATCTGTTATTGCCGATACTCTTGCCAAAACATAGTGATGATGAGTTGTTTGTACACCAGGGACTCCTGCTGGCACTCTGCAGTGGCACTAGAGCAGAGTATTGAATTTATTCGGGACACGCTCGTATCCAACGATGAGGAGGAGAGTCAGGGCAGATGTACTGCGGAAGGAGGGACCATGCTGCTTCAGGGGAAGAAGCCCATTGTGGGACTGATTGGACCAGGGTCCAGCTCTGTGGCCATTCAGGTGCAAAATCTCCTCCAGCTCTTCAACATTCCACAGATAGCATACTCAGCCACCAGCATGGATCTCAGTGACAAGGTAAGGCCAGTTAAATCCTAAACACACACAGACACACACTCATAGATACATTTACATATGTATCAATAGCTTGTTGTAGCATGATCTCGTTCTGAAAATAAGCTGGTAGTCATTCTGCAGTGATAGAGTGCAGTTTGGAACAGATTAATTTGCAAACTGCCAGACTACGAGACTGTTTTATCAAGCTTGCCAAGTGTACTGCCAGACTTGTGAGAATGTAATCCCTTTCAACAGAGCTTGTTTAAATACTTTATGAGGGTGGTACCATCAGATATGCAACAGGCCAGAGCCATGGTGGACATTGTCAAGAGGTACAACTGGAGCTACGTGTCTGCCATACATACAGAGGGTAAGGCTGCATACTTTTCTTCTCTTCCTCCCTCAGCACCATTTTTTACAAAAACGCCATCAGAAAATAACAGAAACACATTTCATAGAAAATATTTGTCAATGCAAACTTAAAAGAATTTTGGTCTTTCAGCATCCGCAGTGCATAATGTTGAGGAAAGATTCAGGGAGTCTGAGAGAGAAATGTCAGTAAATGGAAGTGTTTGCTCTCCTCTCTAACTTTCCCATTAAAGCAAAGTCACTGTAAAGAAACTGGTACTTACAGTGTTTAAGACTGAAATTTCTTGTATACTCATCATTATTTAGTCATTATTGACAAAGGTACCCATGGCACATTTAACATGGGCTTAATGCTTTCGCTTATTTTCAGATATATGTTTTTTAATCCTACTTTCTCCTAATCCTACTCTCCCTCCTCCAAGCCTACAAAAAGCAAATGAAAACATTATGATATATTTAGAAGGTGACAAACAGAAATACAAAGTTGCTGATCCTTTCTTCTTTTTATTCTCTTCAAAGCAACCCCCAAACCCTGCTGTAGACATTTAAGCAATAAAACATAAGTCCATGATAAACTGGTCCTAACTATTCATGAAAAAATGCATTGCCAGTGGATCACTCTCAATGATTGTACTGTTTTTGTTTTTTTTACTTCCCAATGGGTCTGGGCCATTTGTTCTGAAGTAAATCTCTCTTGATAAGTGCTAAATCTGGCTAAAAATGGTGTTTTTTCCATTTTTCCCCATAAAAATACCAATTTGCTGAGGATGAGTTCAAATAAGGCCTTTTGTATGCTAAATGAAAATTTGCTCGACAAAACCTAATGAATTGAGAACCTCCTATAAATAAGAACCCTGTATTTATTTTTGCACTGTATCTCTCTAGAGTCTTTTTTACATCCTGTCGGGAGTGCAATGGGTCAAGATTATTTGACTTCACATTCACATATCAAATAAGACAGTCTTGTATAAGTTTTGGAACGACTTGTATGACGACTAAAAGTTTTCACCATTCAGCACAAAAGTTTGCAACTTTTAATTGGGATTTCACTATCACCACAGTTAATAATCTGTCAAATGCAGGTTTGCCGTGCTTGCAACAGTCCAGGGCATTTCCATAAACAAAGTTTAGGACCTAGTAAATAATATAGATTTTCAGAGTTTACATCCACAGCACAGAAACTAGGTGACCTAATTTCCATCAAAAACAGGGAAGTCTAACCCTCAACAGTTCCCATGTTTGGGACAAATTCACTAGATTCTGAAGTACTGTGCTGGCATTACACAACTGTATTTGTTTGTTGAACTTTGTTCATATATGTGAGCACACGAGAGTTTTCTTGCTGAGAAGTTAATATGGGAGGAGAAGCACTGTCAGATCATTGACTGAAACGTTGCACGGCATGGCAATATCAATAAAATGCACCAGAAAAGCAAGTGGTGGAATTCAAATTCAGCTATAAATGCATTCAAAGGGGCTTTGTCTAAGAGTCATGCTGAGAACTGTGCTAGTGTGTTAGCTTTAATCAAGTAACAAACGCCTGACTTTGTGTTCATATGAATTTGGATCCCTCCATAGGTAATTATGGTGAGAGTGGTATGGAAGCATTTAAAGACATGGCAGCAAAAGAGGGGATCTGCATCGCCCACTCAGATAAAATATACAGTAACGCAGAGCAACAGAGCTTTGACAAGCTCTTGCAAAAACTCAGAGGCCATTTGCCCAAAGCTAGAGTGGTGGCCTGCTTCTGTGAGGGTATGACTGTCCGAGGCATACTGATGGCCATGAGACGTCAACGCCTGGTGGGAGAATTCCTGCTGGTTGGAAGGTGAGTGGCAACTTCTGTCTGGCTTGTTTAGATTTCTTAACTGTTTTTTTTTTTGCATTTAATAGAGGCTAAATGTTGTACTTCAAGATTCTCAGTCTGATGCATTACTTTCCAGTCAAGACTTTCTTCAGATGTCCATCATCACCTTCAGATGTCAGATTATTTGTTGTCTTTGGGACCATCTTTGTCCTCTCATCATCATCCTTAGTATCACCTTCATTGCATCCATCAATGTCAGGGTGGCCTGGGCGACTCAAGGTAATTTCATATTCTTTCTTGCACTGATATCTAAATGATACAGATGTTTTCCTTACCATCAAATCAGCTGCTTTTTTCTTTAACCAGACGTTTTGATGCAGTCAAAGAATTTGCACAGAAGGTGAACCATAAATCATGATTAAATAGTTATCTAATCTAATCTAATGATTTTTATTATTGCACTAATTTTGGTTTGTGGGAATAGTATGTAGTCATATAAATGCACATTAGTTTAATCATCATATACAATTAGTTAAAGTACAGAATGTTGCCTTGCATTTGCTCATTCTTAAATTTATGACAACGTCAAAAATCAATCACAAGAGACATTTTCTATATTTTCTTTTGGAGAAATATTATTATTACTCTTCAAATTGCGTATATTATTCACAGGTCCATCTGTGGATGATTTAAATAGAGAAGCCGCTAAAGACTGGGCAAGATATGCAGAAAAAAAAAAAAAAAAACATATGCGATTAAAATCATTAGAGGAGAAAACAAGCAGAAAAGAGGGGGTCGATCTAGCAAGAGGTTTCACTCTCTCCGAGAATAACATGTTTTATTTTAAGGTTCAGCTCTCTGGCTCACTCTCGTCCCTGGTGTTCTATAAATGCCTTTCCTCATTAGGAGCCACATATGTAGGCTGTCGCTCAAATTTGACAGCAGGAAACATAAAATAACCTTGAACTACATAAAGCAAAGCACCATACTTTATGAGTTCTACAAGCATGCACACAGGTCCCAGGTATTTGCGCTGTTGTCATTATTACTGTCTCATTATTAGCGATGCTAGCTAAACAGTTCAGATGTTTCTTTTCACTGTTTAGATTCTAAATGCACTATTGAGGTAGAGACTTTGTTTTTTTTTGTTGATGCACAAACATATAAGCGATTGCAAGCAGCCAATATTTTATGTATTAAATTCGGAGTTCTGTCATGTCTCTATGCTTTTATCCTCACTTTTTTTGTTTTGTCACTTTTTCCATTAATCTAGTTGTTTAGCTATACATATTTTACAAATGACATTTGTAAAAATATAAAATTGCACAATTTGATTTCTGGCTGGTGTCAGTCAACTACTTTGGATGAGGTTGAAGTATATGTCTCAATTAATTCACAGATTTACATCAAATATGGCTCAGACATCTACCCTTTCATCTATACTCTATTCAATAAAGAATACCTTTGAAAACAGGACTCCAAAAATTAGTCTGTATCAATCATCAAGGCCAACATGAATAGTTGTGGGCTGAATGAATGGGAGGCATAAAGAAGAATTTTGAAATACTCTGGAGTCAACTCCCTTATCATCAGATCAGAGTGAGACTTTGCCAACTCCAACACAATTTTTTTCTTCTCTCTTATCAAAACTGTTTATCAGACCAAAGAATTCACGAAACAGTATTGCAGATGATCAGCCTGCTCTAAAAAGTCTCCACTACTACTTCCCCAACTTCTGCAACATAGCTGGAGCATAAGAAATGCTACATCCATTTTAGTCACAGTAGATCCAGGTGGCCTCTGTAGGGAATATGCCATATTGGGCAACCTTTGAAAAGAAACACTGGTTGTATAAGCCATACTTGGGAAAAGGCGGTTATTGAGAAATACAGACCATACTGATCCCATCTTTTTTTTCCTGTAGCGCCACCATCATGTTGAGTTCTGTGGTTTATCAGCGATTGTCCACCTCTACGAGATGAATCTTCACTGTGACACGCACGGTCCCTATACACAAGTGCTCCAGTCAACCACTTGGAGTTTATAGTGTCAGTAAAGCAACATGATCCCCACTGGCTTCCCACCCACGAATATTGCCATCCGATCGGAAACACAGCAACTGAGGTCGCTGAGGTGGTGGGAGGGTGCTTTCACTCCATTTGAATCAGACAGCTGTTTCTGAAAAATACAGCTTTGTTGTGTTTGTCTTTGTTTTTGTCATGTCTTATTTAGTTTTGAGAAGAACTAGACACCTTTCTGGCCTCTAATTTGCCTCACTACTTCTAATGTTCACTAAGATAATAGCCGGCTGTGAAAGTTGACCAGATTATAAGTGAAATCTGAGCATAATGTGTGTGTGCATACCTTTGTATGAGTGTGTGTGTCTATGTTAGCAGCTAATTTGTACACATTTTGTGTGTCTTCAGGCATGTAGGTGGTGTAGCAGCATGCTGCATGCAGCATATTGCCCTCCCAGGTCGATGTGTGGGTTTCAGAATGCTTGCTGAAGAGTGATTCAAACTATCCAGAGTCAAAGCCCTCCATGCTTTCATATCCATTCCAGCCTTTTTTTTGTGCCAGCATACCATTTCTGTGCTCGCATCTCTAAGGATGTGTTATGAAATGATCTCCTGCCTCACCAGCATTTTAAAACACCCACACAACTGTTGTATAACTCCAGCTTGGTGAGAGAAGTTTTCAAAAATGACTTCTTTATCTTTCTTTTTTTAAAGTCTGTAAGAGCGAGTTTAAGCAGAATGCAGTTCTTTGTCTCACTGAGGTGTGCTTTTTTACTTGTATGCACATGTGTGGAGGAGTAACCACCTTCTGTCTTTGTTAGTTGTAGACATATCCAGAAGAAGATAATAATAGATGGAGTAGAAACATTTTCACTGAAACAGCTCACTGATGAAATTGCTTAGTGAGTCCAAACCCACAATGTTTTGCGTTTTCTTTTTTAATCAGAGTACAATTAATATGTGCAGACACTGCAGTCTGATTGTTTTTTTTCTGTCTTTTTAAGGTTATCTAAGTCATGCTTAAATGCTTAAATACTGAAATAGCAATAGAGCAATACTGTATCGTTTAACAAGGATTATAGGCTATGAATCTTGCCACATACACACACACAAATACATATACATATATATATCTATATATATATATATATATAGATATATATATATATCTATATATATATATATGTATACACAAAAGCATAATCCATTTATTGTGACCTAGTTCATACAGGCAGTTGTTCCACTGCAACCAGAATTAAGATAAATACCTTGTGTAACTTAGTGCTGCCACAATAAAGACCATTATGATACTTTTTTTTTTCATCAAGAAATTGTGCCAAGTTCTATGATACAACATGAGAAGAAGGAACATTATTTGAAGCAAACATGCGGCTTGAATGTGTCCACCTTGGAAGCCCAAGTAAGATCCTAAATGCATAATGAAACGCCACCTTTAGCGTTCTCATTTTGCTTTCCTATAACTGCACCACAAGTGGGCTGTATGAAATCAAGTACAGTAAGCTTTAAAAAGGGCACTTTTGATATCATCTGGACAAATGCAACATTTATTTGTCAGCATATTTGCTTGTCTATACAACTCACAATAGAGAATATCATTATCATCATCTTCACATAAATAATTCTTTATGATATGACCCATATATCTCACATATGCTTCATATGCTTTTCATGACTTCATTATATGTGCCACTCAATCATAAACATAGAATGAGACATAAAATGAGACTGCAGAGATCTGATTAATCAGCAGTGATTCACAAACTTGACCATGAAAGCAAGACACTCAAAAAATGTTGAACAGACATGACGTATAAGGCCCCACTGTGTCAGCCTGTAAATCCTCTCAAAACTATCAACCTTTGATCCTTGAAGATTCATTGCTGCTTATCTTTGTACATTTATACAATTAAAGAAAAGGACAAAGACTGAACAGTTAGCAAAAACCTTTCCTCAACTTTTACATGTGATATGTGAATATTTTTCATCTTTATCATCTTGTGACCTTTGAGTTTTCAGTTGGTGTCACAGTTATGTAAAATATAATTTTTGCACCAGCTACACCTTAATTTACAACAGGAGGTTCACTTGCCAGAGTTAACAGTCAATAATCCATAAATGTTTCTAAGAAAGAAAGCTGTTTGTGACTACCCCACCTACTGGTGCTGAGCAGTGGTCTGAAATGGTCTTTTAATGTTGTTTAGGGCTAAATATGAGTCATTTGGGTTTTCAATAGTTTCTCTGAGATTAAATGTCAGGTTTACCAGCTGAGGAGGTGATGGTGTCATCAAAGGATTCAAATCCAGGTATGGGTTGCAAAGATGGACAGCGGTTACAGAAGATGCTGAAACTGATATGTAATGCTTAACCTGCTGATTGGTTGAACATGTGAAATCAAACTGTTGATTCGCTTTAGAAACAAATGTATTTACTGACCAGAATAAGCTGAAAATACAGAAAGTCAAAAAAAGAGCACTGATGTAAAAAGTCTTTACTCTAACAAGCTGCTGTGTCCTTGTTTCCTTCTCTTCAGTGATGGCTGGGCAGACAGGTATGATGTGACTGATGGTTATCAGAGGGAAGCCGCTGGTGGAATCACTATAAAACTTAAGTCAGCATATGTGACTTGGTTTGATAATTATTACCTGAACCTGAAACCCGATGCCAACCTAAGGAACCCCTGGTTTCCCGAATTCTGGCAGCACCGGTTCCAGTGCAAGTTGAGAGGACACCCGCAAGAGAGTACTTTGTACAACCGCACTTGCACCTGTTAGTAGAATAAATGTCACGCTCCTTTCACCTTCTTTGACACATCTTTCACCTTGTCTGTTTACGCATCCTAAAATGAGTTTTTCCGTAAGCAGATTAATGTCACTAATTTGATTAGGTGAATCGCAATGAGGAGTATTCTGTTCTTCACAGGGAGAGAGTCTCTGCGCCACCAGTATGCTCAAGACACCAAAATGGGCTTTGTCATAAATGCAATTTATTCCATGGCTTATGGCCTACATGCCATGCAGCAATCCCTCTGTCCAGGGTATAAGGTATGATCCTCAACAGTGTGCTCAATCAAAATATTTCCCATAAGTTTTGAAGTAAGTTAAAATGTCCACTTTCCTCCAGGGTTTGTGTGAAAACATGCGGCCCATTGATGGCCGCAAGCTGCTGGATTTCTTGATGAAAACCAACTTTACTGGTGTGTCTGGGGAGACCATCCACTTTGACGAGAATGGAGACTCACCTGGCAGGTTAGGATTCTGACGAGTACGAAAGAAAGAAGAGGTGGAGCAAGTAGAAATATATGTTAAATGTGTGCTCATATGTGCCTCAGGTATGAAATCATGAACTTCAAACAGATCGGTGAGGATGAATATGCTTACATCCATGTGGGAAGCTGGGATCAGGGTGGCCTAAAGATGAATGATGAGGAAATCTGGAGCAACAACAGTGAAATAATCCAGTCAGTCTGTTCTGAGCCCTGCCAAAAGGCACAGATCAAGGTACGATTAACAACTGCAGTGCACTAAGGTTTGCATTGTGGAAGTCAGACTTTGAATTATTAAACAAAGTTAGCTTGTAGTGATGATATAAATAATGATTTAGACAGTTTTTATTTATGTGCCTATCATTTCAGTTGCATATTATGAAATTCCAGCTATTTCTAATATTGTCAGTTGTTTTTGTTAGGCTGATCTCTAAAAGACATTGTTTCTTGTTTCCATGCTCCATTATTAATAGGAGAACTTACCGTGAGGAAATTTGTCAAACACATCCCACACAAAAGTCTTAATTGATCCCACAGGTTTTGAGTCCTAAAAAGCAGTACCATCACATCATCAAGTACTCCACCAGGGACTTGGTGTAGCTTATTGTTAAGGATTTAATCCTCCCCCATCTGGTCCTCTCCAGCTCCCTCCAGCCTATCCATATCATGGAGAACACTACATCTCTCCTCCTCTGTATCATCCAGTATATTACTTAGCTTGGAAAAGATGTGCAAGTCCATCCATCTAAGTCATATTCTGAGCTTTGGGTTTCTCTGATATGTTTTGACCTTATCAGTGATTACATCCTGTTCCGTCTTCTCTTAATTCAGAACGAGTCATGTCCTGCCTCCTTCTGCATCACATGGAGATTGCGTTACTTTAAAGAAACAAACCTCACAGTTCTCTTTTCGAGTTTCTGCTCCTGTTTTTTTTTTCAAAGTTAACCATGAAGCCTAACCCAGCTAACTCTCACTTATCAGAATATGAAGAGCTTGAGAAAAAAATGTGTGTTGCAGAGAATTGTTTTAATACATAATTACAAATATAAGACCAGCCTTTAAAACTGCACTTGAGCGAAATTGAGCACATTTAAGTAATGTGATTTAAGGCAGGATTATATTGATATGTATTTTACCATTAGCTCATTATTACTGATGCATTCAAACAGCATTTTAATGTTGTGACCTGTCCAGGATGTACCCCGCCTCTCGTCCAATGGCAGCTGGGATACGCTCCAGCCACCCCCATGACCCTGAGTTGGATTAAGCGGGTATAGAAAATGGATGGATTTTAATGTTGTAGTTTGTCATAATGGGGTTGATTTAGCTTATTATATATTACTGGACTGCATCACATTTCATATGCTTATTATAGATTTAAATTTATGACTGGTAAAGTATCTTGCTTGTCACCTCACTGCAAAAGGGTTCCTGTTTTAGATCCTCTCTGTGTTGAGTTTGTGTGTTCTCTTTGTGCTTGCGTAAGTTCCCTCCAAGTACTCTCACTTCCGCCCAAAACCATGCATTTTTAGTTAATTGGTGATTCTAAATTGACCCAGGAGAGTGTATGAATGTGCATGATTATATGTCTTGTTTGTCTCTGTATTGGCCCCATGGAGGACTGGCAACCTTTCCAGGGTGTACCCTGCCTCTCACTGCAACAAGGATAAGCTCCAGCCCCTGGGGACCCTGAATAGGATTAAGCTGGTATAGAAAATGGATGGATGGATGGCAGAACAAAGTTTACATTTATACTGACTTGGGAAGGGAGCCATAAAAACTCCAATATTATAATAGAATAATAGAAATATTATTAATCTAATTTAAACATGTAACCTGGAGATATTGGTAGATCCATCCCCTGATTTTAGTATGGCAGCTCTACCTCCTGAGCTATGTTTGCCTCCTAAATCCCCTCTCAGACATAAGGTATGTAACAATGATGATTCTATCAATCTGTTAAAGTGAATGGCATTCAGTCCTTTTGGGTCACTTTCATGTTAATGTTCCCCACAGCTTAATTCAGGCATGCCTGTGAAAGTGACTGAAAAAATAAAGAGAGCTTGTACAGTATTTGCCATTTGCGTGATATATATATATATATAATCAAAACTAAACTATGTAAGTCCTTGAGATGAAGTCTTGTTATAACATGCCCCTTTGTTAATGGCAATGGGAGCAGCTTTTAAGCAGAATGCTTTTGTTAATGGAAAACAGTTCAGTTCTACAGCTGATTATCATACAAAAAAAAAAAAAACAAGGAGAAGGAGAGTTCTTTGTTTATTGATTTAATAACAGGATTTTCTGGATTCCTCTGAACAGCTGACAGCATGCCAAATTACCCAACGATGACTGTCTGTCTGTTAATGTGACTGCTGTGCTGTTATGGAAGGGATATGCCTGTGTGACTTGGTCTGACCTTGTAAAATTTCTGTTGGAAAATGTTTGGGATCAGCACCAGGGCACTCATTCAAATAGTAATGGGAAGTGGTTTATGTGCGAATAAGCCTCCTGTGCAGAAAGGTTGCAAAGAGAAAGATTTAATACGGCTGGACAACCTTCTACACAGTTTTTTTTTAATTTTTTGATCCCCTAACGACCAAATACTCTTTTCCTAGCCCTACAGGGCAGTCAGAGTGCAAGATTATCTACAGAAAAGTGCCACTGGAGCTTTGAGGTCTTTCTGCACTTTCTTACAGGTGTGTGTGTGTGCGTGTGTGTGTTTCCAGGTGATCCGTAAAGGAGAAGTGAGCTGCTGCTGGACTTGTACTCCCTGCAAGGAGAATGAGTTTGTGTTTGATGAGTACACTTGTCGAGCCTGTGTCCTGGGCTCCTGGCCCACAAATGACCTCACTGGTAAATACTTCGTTTATGTGGCTGCTACTCAGATGTACAGGATTTTGAGACTGGCCAAATCTGGGTCACACACTTAAGGTCCTCCCACTAATCCCATTTGAAATCTTACGTACTACAAACACGCAGGCACTCTCTCTCTCTCTCTCTCTCTCTCTCTCTCTCTCTCTCTCTCTCTCAATCTCTCTCTCACACACACACACACACACACGCACGCACGCACACACTCACAGAACAACCTGGCAAGTTGTCCGATGCTCTACTAAGATGTTTAACTGTAGAGAAATTAACACACATGCTCATGTACTGTACACACACCAAGACTGTGGATCCATGTCATATAAAGGAATTCAGATGAACACAGAGATCTCAGCTCCAACGTCTATGTTTTTACTGGTTTGCTGTTTCATAAATTTCCCCTATTTCTCGAGACCCTTACTGTATCATAGAGTGAAGATTTTGCACATGACAAGTGAATTGCTGTCCAGAGTAAATAGCTCTACAAGCAATAATGCCTTGCTGAATGCATCTCAAATAAGCTGCAAGTCTATCACATGCAAGTATATGTTTTATCATCTTTTGAGCAGACAAATAAAAATTTTGCTTGAACTTTTCATTGTTTTCTCTCCCCTCAGGTTGTGAACCAATTCCAGTGCAATATGTGCGTTGGGGTGATCCAGAGCCTATCGCCGCAGTAGTCTTTGCCTGTTTGGGGCTCATGGCAACACTTTTTGTTACATCTGTCTTTATCAAGTAATTATACCAACGCCTTTCCAAGATATTTACCATACTGTATATGCATATTTAAAATCACAGAGTGAAATGGGGCAAAATCCAATAATCTGTGAAAAAGGCCATATTATGTTCACTTCCACATATACGTGTGTCATAATGGCACGTTTGGGGAGTCTTGTAGAATAGTTCTATATGTTTCTAATGTTCGCAAAACACATGTTTAGTGTAACATCATGATGTCAACAAAGTGAGAAAATAAAAAGTCTGAGCTAAAAACAGTTCAGCAATAGCACGTTTTATTGTTTTTATTTAAACTTTTTGATTTTTTTCAATCTGTTTACGTGCACACAAAGAAAAAGCTATTTAACGCTCTGAAGTAAAGGGGAAAGCCCCAAAATACATAACATGGCCTTTTTACCTTCAATATGAGAGACTGTTTTGATCAAACACTAGCTTTTTTATACACTTTATAAACTATAATATCACTGTGTGTTATTGGCAGCATGGTAATGATATGTGCACTATGAGCAGTTTTGCAGTTTAGTACATTTCAGATTGTTTTTTGTGGTTTGTGATATGTTTGTGACAGTTTTAGGCCAGTACTTGAGCTTTTTGTGACTGACACAAAATTATTGTAATTAGGGTTAATTATTCAACACTGATACAAAAAATACCTCTAATTCTAGGCCATAGCAAGTGACTAAGTTGACCTAGATAAAAAGGAAAATCTATAAATACACACATTTGTTAGTAAACCAGAAATGGTTTGTGACCATCGCAGATGACTAGTTCTCGTTGAAACCAGAAGCTTATTATCATTGAAACAACTTATGTAATGTTTGGAGTGTCTCAGTGTCTCAGGTGGCAATTAGGGGATTGCTTTATTTACTGTATTTGCAGATTTTGGGACACTCCTGTGGTCAAGTCATCCAGTCGTGAGCTCTGCTATATTATCCTGGCTGGAATCTGCTTGGGCTACCTGTGCACTTTCAGCCTAATCGCCAAACCACACATTGTTTATTGCTACCTCCAGCGGCTGGGAATTGGTCTGTCCCCTGCCATGAGCTACTCTGCTCTTGTCACAAAGGTATGCTAAGTTAAGTACTGGTACTGTAGGTCAGTTACATGTTACACTTCCTATGAAGCTTGACTTGTGATTGATTAGCTTAATCTGATAATTAAGCTGTCTGTGCTTTCAAAGGCAAATGTGGATTAGATTGAATTTCAGTTTCCTGCACTTTGTATAACTGACAGATGTAAGCTAGTAATGACATCCTTTTTTCCTTCAACACCCTCACTTTACCTTCAGTTCGATTTATTTCTATGGAGCTGGCACACAGCAAAGTCATCTCAAGGCAAGAGCGAAAGTAAACAAGTTCAATTTAAGTGCATTAAATACAGCCCCATTAAATCCAATTCTAATCCACTTCACTTCAATGCAGTCGAGTTTAGTACAGCAGTATTTATAAAATGTCAACACATAAGGCTTGTCTAGCGAAAAGATCCAACAGAAAGCAGTGAACTGCTGCTTCAAACACAGCCGCTGGCAGAGGAGAGAGCTGCTGAACTGCGAATAGGCATTACTGCTGTTAATATGAGTCATCCTTGCAGACACATGTAAAGAAGAATTACATTTTATTTATTTTTATTTTTTTATGGTGTGGGATTAGATATCTTGGAATTCTGAACTTTGACACTGTGATCACTGTGATATAACATTTGGATGATCTGGATCTCCACCAGTATACACCTATCATAAATATGACTACTTATCTGCAATTTTAATTCCATTTTTTTGACAATTTCACCATATATGGCAAACCAACTGTAAAGCTTGGAGTAAAGGAGCTCTCTCCAGAGACTGCATGATATCCATTTGTTTGGGAGGCCTGGCAAAAACTGATGGTGTTTGTGGGCTGAGGTTGATATTTAAGATCAGGGAAGAGGATTATTGTCATGTATCCGCGCAAGAGGTATTATTCACAGTCGAAGCAATTGAAGCCAACCAACCATTTCATCTATTTTTGTTCCAGACCAACCGTATAGCCCGGATCCTGGCAGGCAGCAAGAAGAAGATCTGCACCAAGAAACCTCGCTTTATGTCCGCCTGCGCACAATTGGTCATCGCCTTCCTACTCATACTGCTGCAGCTGGGAATTATTGTGGCACTTCTTATCATAGAGCCACCGCAAGTGTGTGTGCATGCGTGCGCTAGTGTTACAATGTGGGGGATGTTAATTTAATAATATTTACACAATACACAGTGACCTCTCCGTTATCTCCTTTTAGGTGATCTATGATTATCCCAGCATCCGTGAGGTTCATTTAATCTGCAACTTGACCACCTTGGGTGTGGTGGCGCCACTGGGCTACAATGGCCTGCTTATTCTCAGCTGCACCTTTTACGCCTTCAAGGTAACTGCAGTTAATGATACAAGGATATCTCATTGAACTTACAAATAAACCCTATACAAACCTGTTTTTTTCAGCCAAATATTTTCTTAGTTTCCCCTCCATGTAAATTGTTCTCTCCACTTCAGTTTGCACTGCTTTACAGATTTCATTCTTCCTTTTTTCCTACAGACTCGTAACGTACCGGCTAATTTTAACGAGGCCAAGTATATTGCCTTCACCATGTACACCACCTGTATCATCTGGCTGGCCTTTGTTCCCATTTACTTTGGCTCTAACTACAAGATCATAACCATGTGCTTTAGTGTCAGCCTCAGTGCCACTGTGGCCCTCTGTTGCATGTTTGTTCCCAAGGTAGGAAACAACAAACTCAGAGAATTGAATTTTTTTTTTTTCAGTATCTTTTGTTGCTTTGATTCTCTTGTTAACAGTTGTTCATTTTCAGGTGTACATCATGCTCGCCAAGCCAGAGAAAAATGTCCGCAGCGCTTTCACTACATCCACGGTCGTGCGCATGCATGTAGGCGATGCCAAGAAAGCTGCCAAGACTGGAAAATCTTCAAGCAGCATGGCCAACCTGTTTCGACGTCGTGGCTCTGCACAGGACAACATAAGGTATAAGGGGAATTTAAGCATGTATTAAGTATGGACTGTAGATAAAAGACTGATGTTGCCACCATGATGTGGACTGGTGGGCTAGAATTTTGAAGCCTTAAGTATGGTTCTTTGGCCTATGTGCTCTAGATTTTTAAACTGGATGTCCCCAGTGACGGCTGAACCCAAGGAAAAAACACTGCAGTCCAACTGAGTCTTTGCATCTATTTTATTCAAAACAGGGCCATCCCTTAGAGAATATGCCTCATGCAGTATTTAAAATGACTTGAGACAATAAACACAAATATTTGCTGCGGTCATAAATCATGTAAAAATTAAGTTAATTTGTCCATGGAATTTAAGGCACATCATTTTTCTTACCCAGTGGTTACGTCTATCTTTTGAATAGTCTATGCTATCAGAAAAACAATCACTGAAGCATCTTTATTGAAAACAAGAATTTTCTTTTTTTTTTCGTTCTCATTAAATTTCAAATGAAAACACACTTTGCACAAATTAAACACAGATCTCAAAGTAATGAATAACACCATGACCTGTCTTTTGAAGGTTATATTTTTGTCCTTGCCATTTAACATGCAGTGAACAGAGTATAACATCATAATATAAGTTTAAATTTGTCAAAGTGTTTAAAGATCTGACATTACAGTGTTTTTATGCAGTCAAAATCTATGAAGTTTTCATTTTCACACGACCAAAACCATAAATAAAAGAGAAGCACTGCGGCTTGTGGCAGCGATTGCATACTCATCTCCCCTCAGATAAAATTTGGAAAAAGACACTACACTCCTTTGTACTTAGCTTTGCTAAATTGCTCGATGCCTATGATCACGATTCTGTCTTTTCAAACCCATACAAAATTAGCAAGAGACCTAAGGCCACATATTGACGTTTGACATATCTCGACTACACTAAAGACATACATTTTCTATGCAAAGGTATTTTTTTAGATTCTAAGTTCGGAAATCTTCCAAAACAAAGGTATCTGACCTCTTCCAAAAACATCACAAAGTCATTTCTTTCATAACTAATGTCATATTTCTCAACTTCAGTTCATTAAGCTTCCCCTGATACTGGTTGGAGTCCTCCAGGGGATCCCTGTCACTGACTATGTGCATGTTCTGTTGAATTGTTATATATACTAGAACTTAACCTTACCTGTTTGGTCTTAAACTGTCTGTATAGAGCTGCAAATACTGCAACAGGCTGAATATGAAGCCAAGAAAAACTGCTCCCTGAGCTGAGAAAAGCTTACCTCATTTGGGTTACGTACTCCCAGAGGAAACTCATAGCCTTTAAGGATTTCTCTTTCCAGGGAAGATAAAAGAAAACGAAAAGAGATATTACACAGAAAGAAAAAGATCAGGGGATAGCAAAAATACATGAGTGCATGCAGGTTCTTTCTCAGTCTTATCCACATATGCTGATAACAGTTATACAAATGTGTTGTAAATGTATCTCTGGCAAAGACTTTATTACACTATAGATGTGTCTTATTTCATTGTGAACCAATCAAATATTTTTGCATATGTATATATGTTTTGCAGCTCAAATGGGAAATCAGTGACATGGGGACAGAACGAGCGTGGCTACAGGCAAAATTTATGGAAGAGGATGTCATTCCATGTCAAGAAAAAGGACCCCATTGAGGTTAATCAGACAGCCATCATCAAGCCCTTCTCTAAAGGAGGAGATACACCTGCAGACAACGGTATGAAAGAGCAGTATGAAGAGCCACAAGTGTCTCAGTCTTTCACTTGCTCCCCCTCTCAGTCACCTTTGCCCACCATCAGCCAGCATGCAGCAAAGCAAAGGGGTCTCCATGGGGGAGAGAATGGCGAGGAAACACAAGTTCTACCTACATATGTTCCTGAGCACCCTGCTGGGGTCAGACGAAGAGGTGGGGACAATAGCCAGGGCATGGTGGACGGGGGTGATATTAGTATCATAAGTGTGGGTGACATTGGCCAAACTCAGGGCGCCACCATCATGGACCAAATCAGCTGTGTGGTTAACCGTTTTACTGCCAACATCAGTGAGCTAAACACCATGATGCTGCCTGGAGGAGCCACTGTCAGCCCTCCTGCCACCACCGCTCTGCCTGCCCCTGCGGACACCTCACCGTGTCCATCTCAGTACCTCACACCCAGGAACAGACAGCCCCCCTCTACTGTCACCACACATGCTGAAGTGACAGCTGTCTCCAGCTTCTGCGATAATCGACCAGCAAGTAAGATTTATGAGCACCTATCCGCAACATGCGTGAGTGGAAGACGAGCCAAGGATATGGAGGAGCTCATGGCCCTGACGCCTCCATCCCCATTTAGAGACTCATCTCTGAGCTCCAATGGCAGCTCACCCCCATCCCTGTCCCCAGCTTCTGAGGCTGAATATGACCAGCTGCTGCTGACGCACTACAGCCAAAGCTCCTCCTCCCTTTAAACCCGCTTTTTTTTGTCCGTGTTCATCCTGTACTTGGAGTATCTTAAAATTCACAAGACAAACCTTCTATTCTTTGGACCAAATTCTTTGATGCCTTTCTACATTTGATGCGATGGATGTTAAAGGGCTTTTTTGGGAAAAAATATGCTTAAGATGGGACTGAATGCACCCACACATGCCCTGATTTGAGAGGAATGAGAAAAGAACACCACAAAGAGGATTTGTTATACAACAGCAAAACTGCAAAAATCAAATGCAAAAAGAAAACAGTCACTCAAATGTCACTGCTTTTGTCATCAACTGATTGTTAATCTTGACACTTAAACACACACATAGGCATTTTAAAGACTTTTCAATGCTTTTCTGACACATTTTCTAACTCACTTTGAACTCCAAAGACAACACTGATAAGCTGAGAGGACAAAAACTAAGGTGCGTATAAATTCCACTTTAATTTCACCATACCATAGTCATAAGTGGAGACATTTACAAAATGTTTTTGTTCGGTGTTTCTTTGGATAATACCAAAATATCAGATTGATTTTAATATAGCATGTTTCTTTAGGATCAAGGAAGTTCAGGCAATAGAATTCACAACAGATGGCTGGACTTCAGTTGTACCTTTTCACTATTTATTATCATAGGAAGCTTTTTTTGTTACTATTACTGCTTACTTTTGTCCTTCTGTTCATCATGTGTTGTTATTGTCTTTTTAAAAAAACTGCCGCAACCTGTAGGATTTTTTTCACCAAACTGGACGCAGATTGTATCAATCTGAAATCATCTCTCCAGATCAGCCCAAACATCAGATTTGACACATTTTTCTTGCACTTCAATTTGTACTCAACCCTGATAGACACGAGAGAGCTTTTTTTAAATATTGATACTGGAAAAAAAAAGAAAGAAAAAAAACGTTCAAATTCTGCAGATATGGTAGAATCTTTTCTGTGCAGGGAGTTCACACGTCTCTCAGAAAGAAAGCATGGACTGAGACTGAATCCTCTAATCCTGAGAGGGCAGGAGTACTTTGCATCTCCAGGGACTGTAAGACATATCTCAGTGGACACAATCATCAGGTGTTTAACCCACAAAGAGCTTACAGACTACTTGGATGTCTTATTCTGTTCTTTTATCTAGATGTGACTTAGCTGAATGTACGATAAGTTATCATACATAGTGGACCAAAACAATTTTCCACCTCAGGATGTGTCGGAACCAGAATACTTTCTGACCCGTTCCTCTTTGAATGAGTGTCGTCATGTATTGGCTCAAAATGTTCCCAGTTTGCATGATGTCAAGATTTGTTTGTACTCTCTCTGAATAATGTTTCCAATGAGTAATTTTTTAATATCGTAATGTCAAACGTATATGATTAATAGTTACTGTAGCAAAGTTATGATATTAAAAGTGATTTTGGTGTGTTTTAGGGAAGCAAACTGAAAATGTGCCAGATGTCTCCAGCTTTTTACTTAAATATGTGCCAATTTTTCCTCACAGTGGATTGCTTTGTGTTTCTTTGAAATAGATCATATTACTGCTACTACTTCTATCCTATTCCGAGCCCATTTAGATTTATACTAGTTAAGGCATTTGCATTCACTAGGTACTCTTTTTGGTTTTGTAGAGACATTCAGGCCTCTCTCAGGATGGAGTTTAATTTTAGTATTCACAGGTTTGCATCTTCTCAGCCCAGAAGATGTTATGAATTGATACTAGTTATGTTGTAGTTATCTTCTGCTTATTTTCTCTTTTTCTTTTTGTAAAGTTTGTTTGTCTTTTTACACTGGCAAGGTTATGTTTATACACAGTATTTTTTACAGATGTAAATAACGTCAAATGGAATAACCATATTTGCATGCAGGTTCGTGCCGACTCAGGCTTTGCAAATACATATTTTGCTCTGTGCCACTGATATAATCTCCCCTGGATGTTTGATTTGTCTTTTCATCTGCCTTTCTGATAGCCTGAATTTATAATGTAAATCAAATAAAGTCCATCCAAAATACTTTAAAGTTTTTACTATTTTAATTTCTGGTATTTATATTGAAGCAATACAGAGATGTGGATAGACTTCATTATAATTGTGTGACAATATGTCAATATTCCGAAATTTAAACTCACTGGAAAGTCTCCAACTTCGTGTAATGGCCAACATTTAAACAAAAAAAAAACAAAAAGGAAGGAAAAGGTTAACTCATTTTAAAGCCATTGTCATGGTTAAAGGAGTCATTGTTAATTATAATGTATAAAAAAAGATTAATCAATGTTACTTAAGGACCTATTCTAAATAAGAATATAATTGTGTCAAATCACTGTGCGATAATTAATAAACTTAATGGGAAATAGGGTTTCTAGGGCCTTCTTCATTAAATAGCACGTGATGTAATTTCCTATGCCATAAATTATAGTCCAAAAATTGTCCAATGAAATTGAAACTCACCAGAAGGTGGGCAAAGTTTATTCATAGTTGGAGGGTAGCACAGGCAAAGGGAGGTCTCAGTGGATCTACTCATTGTTTTTTCTCATGATCGAGTCCTGCATGTGGTTTCACTCACATGTTTTGGGGGAAAAACACTCTCATTATACACCTCTCATTGAAATTTCATAATGTTCCAACCAGCACTGATTTCACTAAAGATATATTCTTATATAACTCTTCATTGGATTATTAGTACAGAACTATCACCGTTTTAGAGATAGACCAATGCTGTATTTGCTGTAAGTGGAGCTAGTTTAAGTTGTAGTAAAGTTTAAAGGGACCTCATCACTTTGATGAAGCTGTTTCTTTGTTACTGTGCTCTACTGACGGCGTGGTTGCAAGTATTGTACTCTTTTTCACCTTTTTCACCAGTTTACAGTATAGAACAGTAGTGTATTACTATAAAACAGTATTGTGCTGTTTTTGTAGTAATTTTCTAATTTTGGCTGCTTGTAATTGTTTTTTGTTTGTTTGTTTTTATTAAATTGTGTTGTACTAGACCATTTGATTGAATTTTACTGTCAATAACTGTTAATAATTATGAATACACGCAGACTCACGCTCAAGCTCAGTCCTCACCCAGTGATCCGTGTTGCTTCAGCTCTACTCTTGAGCATATTTATGCAACTGGAAAGCATTCATTACCTAATTTTCTGTAGGCTAAGTGGGTGTATATTTATAATTGAAGAGTGATCTACCAGTCATGCGTGAATTGGGGATTACTTAAGGCGTATTGCACAGTAATGAAAAAAAAGAGAACCGTCTTTTTCAACGTTCAGAGTTAATCAGTTTAATTGCCGATGCAAAGAGGGGACTGCTTCGCAGCTCACACTGGAAATCTATAACAGAAACAGGCAATATAATCCTAGAAGTATTTTTCAGATGAGACTAAAAAAAAAACTTCTAGAAACCGCTCCTTGAGAAGCCCGTGTGCGCACTGCACGTCTCTCCTTGTGGCGAGCGGAGGTCACAAGTTTCCGAGCACAGCCCCTGAGCTCTCTCACACTCCCGACGGGGAGGGCGGTTCCTAAACCCCGTAAGACTCGGGCTACACAAGGGATCGTAGACTCAAATTGTACTCGTACTGAGCCAAAGTGATTTGGAGCGGCTAGCTCTGAGATCCAACAGGTGAAATGACCAATTATCCGTCACACTCCAACGGTATGCAGAGTCTCCGGAAGGAGCACCTGTACAAGGTGCTGGTCATTGGAGATCTGGGGGTCGGGAAGACCTCCATCATCAGGCGATACGTTCATCAGACCTACTCCACAAACTACAGGGCCACAATCGGAGTGGACTTCGCCTTGAAAGTGTTGAACTGGGACTCTGAGACTGTCCGGCTTCAGTTGTGGGACATTGCAGGTGGGACAGTGTGGACGTTGAATATTCAATCTGCCATTTGCTGGGTACACAGTTAGTGACAGCAGGTAGAAACGACTTAGAAATGGGTTTTAATAGATCTATCTGATGAGTTTGAATAATTTGTTTTGCATTCTGTTTATGGCTTAAATGTATGGTCATTTTTATGTTGAAATTTACAAGGTCTAAGGTACCCTTAAAGCTGAAATAAGACAAAATGTTTAGCAATGCTGTTTTAGTTCCTGTGAAGTTGATAGTTTTAGTAGATAACGCCTCTCTTCAAGCTGACAGTGAGGCATGACTTGTAAAGTTATGAAACACAAAGTAAATATGCACTGTCATTGGGGAGGTGGTATCTGACACACAGTAGTCTCTTGAAAGCATACACACACAGAGATGCAGAGAAGACCAGCACATTGTTACTCAGTCATTCATTTAAGGTATGATGTTACATCATGTGATTAGGCCCATGTGAGGGAGATTTGAAGGCCAGTCACAGGAGTGTCATTGTAGCCTAAATAAATAGATAGGGGAAAAAAAGCAAAACAACCTTACTCAGTCACACACACATTGGCAGGCAGGCACATGCTTCAAGTGGTTAATTTTGCACTGTTAAATTAGATTATGAGTCACATCTCTCTACCTGGTGGGAGTTAAACCAGGCGAAGAGCACTGTTAGGAAGTGGCAAGTGAGGGATTCCACTTTGTTACAATTTGTAGAATAAATTCTGCACATTGTGCTCTGGTCATACAAAGCTGTAACGTTTAACATTTGTTTATGAATGACAATGTGTCAACTGACACATGTGAGACTGCTGTCACCCAGCAGCAGATCAGGCTTCCTTATAAATGATGAATTTCATTGTCTATATGAAAGGAGGAAGCCGCCCTTCCATAGACAGTCAGACTTTCCATTTCCTCTTACTCATGTTGCACCATAGCAACATTTTGTCCTTTTGGCAAAGCTAAGTCTCTCTCATTCATTAATATTTCTCACTCATATTAACGTTACCGCTGAGAGATGCTCAACATGTTGGATGCACACCTACATGCTCAATTTACACATTGCACAGCAGAACATAGACCCTGAGGGAATGTCCTATTGACAGCTAATTCATTTCTGTTTACTGCATATTACACAGACATGCATGAACTCATAAATATACACACTTACGTGCATAAAGACATTGCTATGTTCTCACAGAAGTCAACCTGCAAACGACAGGTTTGAGTCTTAAGTCTGCTTATTTGAAACAAGGTTGCATTGACTGTTTAAGTGCAACGTGACAGTAATACCTCAGGAATGTGCTGTTTCATGGAAATGCTGGCACCGCTAACTGCAGTCCTAATGCCAGCTCCATCAGTCGTTTTGCTGCAAAAGCTTAGAAAAACAATTAAGATTTCTCATCATACTGATGACTTGGCATGTCACACCAATAAATGAGACCCTCTATGTGTGCGCGTGTGTTTGCTATTCGCAGGTCAGGAACGTTTTGGGAACATGACGAGAGTGTATTACCGTGAAGCAATGGGAGCCTTCATTGTGTTCGATGTGACACGACCCACGACCTTCGAGGCCGTCATTAAGTGGAAAGAGGACCTGGATTCTAAAGTAATGCTTGCTAATGGACAGAGCATAGCAACTGTGCTGCTGGCTAACAAGTGTGACCAGGGCAGGGAGCTGACCAACAATGGCATCAAAATGGACCAGTTCTGCAAGGACCACGGCTTTGTTGGCTGGTTTGAGACCTCTGCAAAGGTGAGACATAATTACATTTAAGGTATTTGTTATTTCTAATGTGTGACAATGAAATTCTGCCATTTGGTTTAAGAGGTTAAGTCATCGCACCTAAAACACTCCCATAGCTGATTATAGGGCACCAGTTGGGCCTCAAACTGTTGGGCCTTGGTCAAAGCGAACATCTTGAATCCAGGCTAGATGTTTTGCAGTTCATTTGCTTGTTTTGGTGTCTCCATTAAGCATTTTAATATAAAGTCTTGTTTTTCTTTTTTTCTTTTGTTACACCCTCATACCTTTGCAGATGTGTTGATACTTGTCACCCCAGTGAGCCAGAAAATAGACATTTCAGACAGAAAGTCAGGATTTTGAGAAGATATATCATAAGGCAAGCCATGATGTTTTCAACTCTGATCATCTGCATGTCAGTCGTTGATTTCAGATAAAACAAATATCGGGAGCAGTGTAATTTTTAAGTGGTCAGACAGTATGCCTCTGGAGTGAGTAGCTGCCCCCGCCGCCCCCCACCCAGTGAAAATCCCACTCAGGTCCATTCAGCCAGTAATAAATGGCACCTCAAAGCCAACTGGAATTTCATATCTACATGGAAGCTGGCTCTACAAGACAAATTTAACTGCCTGGTGCTCAGAATCGCCTGTATTTCAGGGTACTCAGCATTCAAAGAAAACTTATGAAAGTAGTAGATTCATTAGTAAGTTAATTAACATCTATTTGATGACATAGAGATTTTGAAACTGCATAACCTGATGATAAAGTTTTATCAAACTCGTACAGAATAATAAAATGCATTATATTTTCTATGGAAATAGAATCACATTGAAATAGAGAATGGTTTTCCCCTATGATATACTTGATTTATGACTACAGTTTTAAAATAGTAATGTACCTTTGAACAAAGATATTCTGTATATTTCTTTTTTTTTACCTCACAAATGTCTTGTTTCACTTTACATACTGTACCAACTTTATCTAATTTCCTTGTGTATACTATTTGAAACACCCTTCAGTATTTGCACAGAGGTTTAAATAATGCTAATGTTGTCTTTATTCACACATCCTCTGTTGACACTCATGTGCTGGAGCAGCCTAGGTGCTCTGTCATTCTTGTGGCATCAGGACTCAACATTCTGAGAGGTCAAAGTGTATAATGAGTATGTTCAGGCAGAAGCACAATAGGCACGCTTTACAAACAGATGTACTCCCCCTTCTTTGGTAGCACCTCGAAAAAAAGAGTTTAGAGTATTTACAAATGTCATTTAAAACTGTGTTAAAAAAGAATCTTCTTGGCATCTTCAGTGCCTTTACATTTTTAAGTGCTGCATTATGGAAAGGCAACATTCCAACTTGTTTTGAAATAGTTAGCAGGCCTTAAATTACAAAAATATATGTATTTTTAAGTTGATGAGACAAAACATGAAATATCAATGCATTATACTGTCATGCATTAGACTGCAATGCAAGAATCAATGCATTTTTCTCTTTTATTTGAATTTTTAATACCATGCCAAACTTTTTCCTTTGTCTTTTACCTACAATTAGGGGCACTTGTGGTGCACTTTTCATGAAGATGAGTGCATACTGGTCATCCACATGCTGTATATTACATCTGTATTTGTACTGACATGAAGGCAAAATGGTCAGATCCTTAATTTTCTATATGGCACACCTGATGATCATTTAACCCTCTCCTTTAGGACAATCTCAACATCAGTGAAGCTGCAAACTTCCTGGTCAAGCACATCATGGCTACAGAGAATGACATCCTGAAATCTGTGGTCCCAGACACCATCTCACCACAGATCGACTCCAACAGGCAGATGACTTGCTCTGGCTGCTTTAAATAATGACAAGTCAAGGCTGACAGGACTGGAAAGGCTTCTTTGGAATGACGTCTTTGGTTGGTACATATTAGAGTTGAACATTTCAGCTTGTCATGACTGTTGTGGAGAAAACCAAAGCTCACGTGGACTCAAAAGTTGCATGTTTATGTCACACTGCAACTAATTTTTGGTTATAAATCATGTTGTGATACTGATGTTTTCCGACACTGAAGTAACACAGTTGCCAGTGCTGTTTGCATAATGTGGTCAGTCACGCAAAAGAGCATAGACAAGAGTCAGTAAACAATGTGTTCTGTTTACAGATTAAAATGAAATTTTCACTCTTTTACTGCAGCTCAGTTTGAACGGAACCGTCAACAAGATATAACCTCCCTGATCAAAGTGAACAAAAATCCACCTAGTATCCTAGTATAGTTGATGTCACACAAATGTGTGCTGTAAATACAGAGTGAAACCAGATGTGTTGAGGAACTTTCATTTCCATTTCGTCAAGTTTACTTGCTACTCTGATGACTCTTGTGATGAAACCCACTAAACCTATTTGAAAAAGTGCTTCTGCAGAAAAGCAGACTTTCTTTGATATTACAATGCAGGAGCCAAAGTGAGCACTGCAGACCAATTTCACTGAAGCTAGGATTTCTTACTTTGTAACTATCTGAACTCTGCACATACATTTTTTTTTTTTGGTGATTTTAAGTTATTTACTGTGTGCTTTTATGAATGTGTTATGGTGAATGTAATGTGTGACATTACTTAAAATCCATCTTACAACTGACTGTTGGTGTAAGCCTTATTTAATTTAGTAAGTAACAACACATTCATATTTATTGCAACAGCTTGGTTGGTTGGGCAGGAGTGAAGAGACTGACTTAAACACTGAGACACATAAATGCCCTGGAGATTTGGCCAGTGGGGAGCTCCACTGGCACAGTTCAATTTTAACTGAAGGCAAAATTGTTTGCAGGAGGTATGTGGTCGGTGGTGACATTTTGCTAATGTGATTTTTATACTTTTCATAATTGATTCATATGTGTATGTGTGTGATATTTTCAGTCATCACATACAGTTTTATTGATCTTCTAGTTATAATCTGGACACTTGTCAGTTCATCTCTCAAAACCTCGGTATCCATGGTAACAGAGCCTTTTTTTTTTAATGGGTATGCTCTAACATTTGTGTGAAGCTATTTCTTGTCGTTCTGTGCACACGCGCCAAAGGATATGTAGGCTCTCTGTGTCCTGTCTCCTCCTCAACTCCTTGTTTTGTCTCATTACACTCGTTTCCGGTGTCTCTCCTTTATACCTTCTCTGCTGATTATTGTCTCCACGTTTTTCTCCCACACGCAATATACAGCACATTAGAGGCTTTATATAGGACCTAAAATGCAAAATTTTAATTGATTGCCAAGACTAAAGTTGTCTGCTTGGATGTGAACGTGGTTTCCTCTTTTTTTAATTACCCTGTACGTATGTCACTTGTTAGTAAGTCAAGCCAAACTTATGCCTTTTTTTTTTTGGACCACCAGATTAGTGTCTTCAAGTGCTTCGAAGTAGAATTAAGAGTATTATGTGTTATCCTGTAATAATTGTCTGCTGGCATATGTTGTTTCCTCCAGTTTGCACATTGTTTGTAAGCCTAAAACAACAATTGCATTGTATTAATGATTTTGTCGGCATGCACATGAAGCCCTGATAGATTTAATGAATGCCTTTCTCTACAGAGCAGTTTTACAGTATGAAGATGTGTGACTCATTAATCAAATTTCTTTCAGGATCATAATATAGATGTCTCACATACATTCAAACACAGGACAGCGCTTTGTGAATAATTCCAGAAGAGAAGCAAGACTTAACTGCACATCTAAAGCTTATTATACCACTTAAGGATTGTACTTATTTATTGTCAAGTTCTTAAATAAATGAACCAGTTTCACTCATATCTCGTGTTTGCAGTTTTTGGAACACACTCTTATGTAATGTAACACTGGAGCACTTTCATGCTATCTAACCTTTAACCTGGAACAAGCTGCTTTCACTTTAACAGATCTTCACAAATTACTTTAAGAGTCAGGGAGTTGACGTCCACGTTTATTAGTTTAGACTGAGAAATGAGTGTGTTTGTGTGTGTGTCTGTTCATGCTGATCCAGAACTCTCAGGTTCTCATTAGTTGAACATATGACTGCGGATTTTTCTCTGCATAAGGGATTAGATTTGGTCGCCTGCTTTTGGCTGTTTAAACAGCACTATTACCCCTTCAGCCTGTGTATTTGAGGCTTGTGTGGGTAATAAATGGGCTAAAATAAGCCATACATAGATTTCATATTGACTTCACATTGACCCAGTGCTAACTGGTTATGCACTGGTACTAAGGTAGTCTATGGGTATGGACCCAGAAGAAGCATTTTATCCACACGGTGTGAGTATTTGCTGGTTCACTAATAGAAAATGTAAGCCTGTGCTTGAAAAAGCCAAAACAAATTGGGCTCATTTGTGTTTAACACATTAATGGGGAAATACACGCTCACCTAGCACCAAACAGAATTAGGCTATTAACTCTGGACCAATATGGAACCTCGGGACAATCTCATATGGGGCCTATAATCTGTTATTATCTGTCAAACTTTTTCCAAACATAGGGTTTAAAAGTTATCCTAAATTCTAGAGGTAGTTGAAACTGAGGAGGTGGGTGTAATTTATTTAGAGTTAAAATTACATTTTAAAAGATGGAATGAAAAATAAAAGCAAACTTTGATTTGTATTAAATTAGGTTTCCAAACAAATTCTGCACATTTTGGTCTATTAACTCATTCTGTGACAACGACTGGCACAGGTTTATCCAGTCATTACTGGATTATGAGCCTAGCATGTCCTTCTCTCTGTTGTTCTCAGGCTCTGCCAGAGAACCACCTACAGAAAATGCTCACAGCGACAGAAAGAAAGGAGCAGAGAAAGAGGAGGGGGCTGTAGTAAAAGAAAACAAGATGTGCACTAAAGGAAGAGATGCTAATCTTTAAGCTCACAACAACAAAACAGCATCGATAGTTCATCGAAAACAAGAAAAGACACATTAAAATAGTTACCTCAACTGCCTTTGAAAATGATAGGCTTTTCACAGATTACAAGTGACATTTCTCTATTAGATCAGACTGGATGTAACTGGCTAAATCACATGGAGGCCAATAGGGTCTTTGTGACAAGCTACATAATTCAGCTAAGAGTACTCAGATGATGATATGATGTGATTTGATAAGTTTTTCTCCCTGTTCACTCGACACCACAAGCTTGTTTCAACTGCCAGGAGTTGTTCATGTGGAGCCATCTATTGTCACACTAGACACACTGCATACATTTTATTGACTTCAGGTTTTTCTAACTTGAATAATAATGAAAATCAGAAAACAGAACTTTTCTGAGATACTGCTGTCAATAGTGTTTTCCCAAAGATGTATCATTTCTACAGGAAAAAAACTAAACAAAGGAATACACTGTTGGACATAAAAGCATAAACACAAAGGAAAGTGCAGCCAGTTGTGAAGGACTGGATTTAAAACTTAATCACATGCTTTCGCGGGCAAAAGTTCTCCCCCACTGGAGTGACTTCTCGCATCTTTAAGCCCACTGAAAGAATAGATTCTCAATTCCCACCAAGCCTATCAGGCTCGTTGACCTGCCTGATCTCTGAGCCCTCTGACCTCCCCTCCACTCTCTCATATTAATATGGGCATGAAAACCCGGGGACGATGGCCAACCTTACAGTGAATGACAAAACTCTTTAAAGTTTTGTTATCCTCTGGAGAGGATCACACTACCTTTGCAAACATGAAAGAAAATTGAGAGATGGAAGAACAGTCTTTGCTAATTAATATGGCCTCAAGAGAGAGAGTGATGGGGTAGAAGAGGACTCAAGAAAGAGTGAAAGCAAAGACAAACTCAGAGAGCAGATTAAAAGTAACAGAGTGGGAGAGAGTGACTAAGATTCAGGAGGGAGGCACATGAGAGATGAAGAGCAGCATTAAATAAATAAATATATATGTCAAGGTTTCAAGGATAAGTTCTCTGTAGATTAGTTTAGCTCAGCTATTCATCACTCACATTGAACACTGGCAGAATTCATATCTAATTAATATGACTAATGTTCTTCAATAAAACCGCATTGCACTTACAATTGTATAACTCCTGGAGAGAACAAACATATTTTGCTGTTTGAAGCTATTTGAATCTTATGCTTATTTGTTATGCTCAACGCGCTTTTAATTTGATTAATTTATTAATTTATCTATTTTTCTACATTTGATGCTATAGAATGCTGACATCCATTTGGACAGGAGCATATCATTGAAGGACAATCATCATGGGGCACTGTAAAGAAACACCAGGATTGCTACTTTCATTTACAGCCACTAGAGGGCAATAAGGACAAGAGTTATACATCACTGAGGAGAGAAAACCATTAATTTGTCATTCGCCATCACTAAAAACCTTTACACCCTTGAAGCCTGCTGTCTTAAGAAATACAGTATGGTTATTCAGTTCTCCTCTTAAAATCAATGTATAAATGGTTTGCATTCACAACATCATTCATTTCAATAAAAAAAAAACAAAGACCATCTGAACTGATACACAAATGACAGCAAAGGTTGATCAAGCGAATCACAAGACAGGTCCCCTTACAACCTGTTGTGGAGTCCTTCTGAGTGTGAAATGTTCACAACAAACAAAGGTAAAACAAAAAGCAAGACCCACCGTAAAACCTGCGGAAAATAGAGCAATGTATAGAGTGCATGAAGCAAATAGAAATAATTGTACTTTTGATAGAACAGGAGACACAAAATATATAGATAAATCTGGTTGTGCTACATCACTTATGCATACATTGTTGACTTTACTCTTGGCAGTGATTTAGATAAGGGTGAGATAGAAAATTATAGTTAACACACAATAGTTCAATCTGCTACAAAACCAGACAGAGAAATTAAGTTAAAATGCAATGAGGCAGGTTTTCTCCTAAAGTTTGCTGATGCATCAAAACTTTACCAAAGTTCTTTAGAAGAAACTTTAAATACGATGACAGAAAACAGGATTCATGAGGTGTGTTTTAACAAGTCAAAGCTATGAAAGATTTGCGCTATTAATCAGAGCTGTGTCACTGTGGTCGGCTGAGTCAAGGAGGCCGCAATGACAACCAGAAAACTGAGAGTCAGACAGAAGATCAAAAAGGTAAACATGACGCACTATTTTGAGCCTTATTGTTGAGCTGTGTGGTTTTGGTGCAAAATGTGGTGTGCAGCACACGGTGCGAGAGGATAGAACCAGCGCTTTCCGTTAGAGGTAATTCATGCCAAATCCTCCAGTTAATACCTGAGATTCATGTTGTTCCAAACTGTATACAAAGGTTTAAAATATCTTTTGAGGTTTATGCAACTATGGATTCATTAGTAGTCATTGTGAGGAATTCTTAGAAAATTTAAATCTTACTCTTCAATTCACAATCTAAGTTGTTAATGTCTTGATGCATTTTTATTTTTCTTCAACATTCTCAAAATGCACCTTGACTTTCCTTTAGACATTCAAAGATAAAATCATTTGCTGCAGAATGCTGTTGTAGATCCTTAATTGTAGAAAGGCGAATGTGATTAAGAATTTGTTGATTACAGCCATTGCGGCAGTCCACTCTGATTAAGCATTATGATACGATCACAATGAATATGTAATAATGCAGCCTCAACTGAGGCCAAAGTACACAATAATGTCCTCGTATACTGGATGATACAGTGTAAAGTTCAGTTTCATAACCTGCCGTCATGACCTCAGGTACAACATCTCTCTGGGCTTTGTTGTAGTTTTCTGGGCATGTGTCTAAGGTGATTATTGTCCTGAGACTGTGTCCCTGCTGGAGCTAGATGTGTCCTCCTCAGATGCCTCATATGTTTCAAGACCTCCAGCACATGCCAGGAGAGATGTTTGATGATGCAGTGGCAATCCATGCTGTGATACATGTGTGTCAGTCTGAGGAAAGACAGAGGACAGAGGGCAGTCTGAGGTGCTGTATTTGGCCAACACCTGTAGCTGGTCTGGTCGTAGATTTGCTTCACTGCAGACCCTCTGGCATAAGGCAGTGACACTGTGACAAGTTTTTGACTTCAGCTGGCTCAGCTGGCTCTTCTCCATCATTAGTCTCTCCCTCTCTGTCTTCTGTAAAATACACATGCAGCACATTGAGTCTGATTAGCACAGCTGACTCAATGCAAGAACCAGACTACTGGAAAATAATCTTATTTAAAAAAAAGAAAGTTCTTACCAGCTTATTGATTTCACACTGCAGATTATAGATGCAGTCGAGCTTTCTCTTGCGACAGCGTTGAGCTGCGAGGCGGTTTTTGCTGCGCCGCCTCATATCATGGACAAAATCTAGCTGTTCTCGAGTAAAGGCGTGTTGCTTCAGCAGCTGCTGGAAGTCGTTTCGACTCAAATTGATTATCCATTCCACAGGGAATGGCAACTGCACCTGAGAAAACCCAACAGGAAATAAAACTACTGTTCAAAAAGATTATGGAGAAAGAGAATCTGAATAAATGAAGGAGCATCCTCGATAACGCTGTAATCTCTGTAATTTCAAGCTCTAAGTCACATGCTATTTTAACTGTGAGCTAAAAACCTTCCTCAGAGAGGAAGCTTTGTAAAGAAAGGCCTGCTTTCTTCTCTGAGTATTGTGAGAAATACTCATCAATTGATCATCATGAAAAAATAACTTCTTGTCCTTAATGTAACTTCAACTAATCCTAGGACATAATTTCATTAAATAATGTGCAATAAGTAGAGTCTAGTCCATGTGGAAGTAGTTGTAAATGCACAGACAGAAATGCAAGCCAAGTCATATAGTTATATTTTTACCAAACTAGTAATTATTAACCCAAGAAACCTACTGTGGCAATTGTCTGACAGGAAATGTACAGTCACCAGTTTATTGGTGTTTTATCTGGGGACAATAAAAGATTCAAACAACCTTAGCTTTGTCGAAAAGTTATTATTTGTACGTTCAGCCTAATCCAAATGCTCAGCCTGGATATAAACATGAGAGATTCCATTAACCTGCGGTTTGACCTATTGTCATGACTAACTCAACAGGCTGAGCTGGGAATTTTGGCTGAATTGGACTCTGAACAAATGAGCAGGACACATAAGCATGCTCAAACACACACATATCATCTCTACTGGGTGAATAATTAACTTTGTGCTACAGACAGTATACTTTGAATGACATCAGGCACTCATTATTCATGAGACATAGTAAGGTAACTACAAGTAAGGTGTTGGTGTTTTCTTATGGAGCCTTTTTTGTGTGTGTTCAGAACAACATGGATTTAGAAGTAGGTGACTGGACGGTGGTGTGTAGGAGAACAGAGCAGATCTGCAGATTATCAGCAGACTTCTGTCAATGTTTAGCTGCTCACCTGCCTAGCTCTCTCTCTTGTAGAGGACTCACTATCTCCCTCTGTTTCTGTCTCTGAGTCTCCATCCTCCCCTGAGTTTACAGAGGAAACACCTGACTGAGATGCTCCCTCACACTCAGACATGCCTGCTGGCCCCCATGAACATTTTATTTGGTCCAGATCCTGGAGGAAGGAGCAGCTGCTTCCTGTGGAGTTGAGGTTGTTGTGACGTTTTGGGCACTCTGAAGATGGGTTCTGTGCCCACCCACCCTCTGTATCAGTGGAGTGTCCTGCCACAGGCTCCTGGAAGTCTATCTGAGAGGTCCCTTTGTCTGTCCACAGTCGCTTGGCAAGGTACTCTGCCACTTCCTTCTCCATAGTGCTTCCTTGTCTGGTATTATCTACGAGAATGGCTGCTCTTTCCATGTTGCCTGTCTGTCCTCTTATCCCTCCATCTAGACAGGCATTATCCAATCCTTTTCCCTCTGATTCTATCGGCATGTGGTGATAAATGGACCCTGGCTCTGGCACACCAGGGTCCCTTGCTTCCGTGCTGTCTTTAATGTTAATGACAAACGTTTCATGCTCCAGTGACCTAGTAATTGCAGGGTCCTTGTCCCAGGTTCTGAGAGGGCAATGGTCCAGTCTTAACTCTGATGACCTCTCACACAACATTGTGCTTGGCTCTGATGAAACTGTTTTCACACTATTTGAAAAGTTGATTCCAGGGATGTGCTCCCTCGCTTTCTCCAACTTCTTGAAGTTGTTCTCAGTGACCTCATCATGCCATTTTTTCTCTCTTTCAAATGTGTCTTTCTTAACCATATCAACGCCCCATGTGTTCCCAGAGTTCTCTGTTCTAAGTTCACGTATGTCACTTTTCCATGGCTCTTTAGCCCCTCCTTCACTGTCTCTGGATGTGCTGAAGGTTGTATTTCCAGTTTGATTTGTGCTGTTTGCATTGCTGGAGCATGGTAAGCAAGGGAGGACACAATCATCCATGTTCACTGACATTGCTGGATTGGTTAGACTTTTCTCAGTGACACAATTTTCCTTCCCGCAAGCTATCTGGAACTTGCGATACTTTGGACACTGCATGAAATGCTCACTCGCCCCTTCAGTTACAGGTGCAAGAGACTCTACGCTGTCCTGACTTCCCATTTTGTTGCTCTCCGATTTGTCACAGTCCCAAGCCACTTCCTGCTCAGATGATGAGTCAGCAACTGGTTTTACTTCTTTGTTATCCAACAACATATCGTCAGAGTCTGTCCCACAGTTTTTCTTTGATAATCTCCTTTTGCACTTCTTCTCACAGCAGGTCTTTCTCAATAAAGGAACAGATTCACTGTTACTGGAAAAGAACTTTGGGGGGAGGAAATCAAAACACGCCTCGTCTAGGTCTTGACAACCAAGAATGGAGGCTGCACTTCGTATTTCCAAGACATTATCTTTTCTGAAGTGAAGTTTAGATGTGTAGGCAAATTTCAGCAAGGGTTCAAAGCCAGCAGCTGTTACCTGTAAAACATGATAAATGAGACAAATGAGCATTTTCTATCCTCTTGTATATCCTCAGGGACTGTATCAGTGATGGGACTAATCTATTTATTTTATAAATTTTTTATATTATTGTCACATTAACATCCATAAACTGCAGGCCAACATGTGAAAATAAGTGTGCTGTACTCTGAGAGCAGATTTGTTTAAATGTTTCTATGGGTTTAGGTTTCCAAATGAAAGCAGGAAATGCATTAATTACAATTCATTGAAAACAAAACAAATTAAACATAAAATAAACTCAATATTCATCACAACAAGTTTAATTCTTAGAACATTTTCTTCAATTACTTAATAATCTTTGTTATCTGGTTGTTGTTCCGTTTAGTAGTTATAGCTATGTGTTCACATGCAGTTCAAGAGTCAAATAATCCCCAACCTATGCACCAACAATAGTTTCTGAGCAGATAACTCTTTTATTTACCAATACTTTCCTCATTTCGCTTTCAGAAAGTTTGTGTAACTGCTTTTTTCTGTGAGGTATCATGAGGTGACGTCTCACCTCTTGTGGCAGAGTGATAACCGCTCCATGCTGCGTGAGCGCAGAGATCCTTTGAGCGAAGTACTCACTACAAGAAGCGAGTACCGAGCGGTGGGCTCTGAAGCTCTGACCCTCCACCACCACTGTAACATCACACAACATGTCCCGGCAACGCTGCTCATCCAGCCAGCGCAGCACATGAGAGGAATGCACTGTAGACTCAAATGTAAACATGGACGACCGTTGGGAAGACATGGCCAACAGAGACATCTGTTTGTACATAAAACACAGACAGGATAGTTAGACAACCAAGTCCTCTCTAACAAAAACTTATTTTATATTTTCATGAAACAATAAAAAGATTCCTACCTTACAAAGGAAACTTTGTTCAAGTCTCCTAGGGTGTAAAATAAAGTCCCAGCTGTCTTGCACGCATGGATATTGCTAAATGGAATGTTGTCCAACTGGGCTGTGTTTCCCAGAAAACCTTATCTCAGCTCAGCTACAAACTAAAAGCTGAGCTTGACTCAGTCATATGGCCTGTGTGTGAGTATGCGAGAGAGAGGCCGGCATAGAGAGAGAGAGTGTGTGTTGCAACAACTATGGGTGTAACATACCAGTGCTGACTCATGCGCTCATGCTGATAAAGGATGAGCAAGCAGTTTTCCCATTCCTTCCAATCACACCCCTGGATCTTCATGGTAAACCAACAGACATTTCCCGGAAAATCCCTTCTCCTGCATTACGGAGATTAGGGTGAAGACGGGGTACATAAAGCTAGTGCTTAATCAGGGTATGGTCTGGTGTTTGTCTTTAGACTTAAAGGTGACTCGACTCGCTTGACAAATTTCAAACACGAAGAACTGTGAGGACAAGTTGCGTAAAAACAGATGACCTGTTACAAGAAATAGAGACCAGTTATGTTAATCTGAAGGTTAATATTTCCTAAAAGAGAGCATTTCTGTCCCCTGTCAAGTTGTTGTTTCTTCAGGTAGCAAAATAATACTGTGAGTTTGTTTGTGTGTGCGTACGTGTGTTTCTTAGAGACACAAAAAAAACCCCAAAAACTTAGGAGTTCACGCTCCAAAAATTTATTTCAAATGTGTGGCATTTGAGGTATCAGCGAATGACTTCAAATGCTATACAATGCAAGGGGCTGTTGCAAGAAAAGGCATGCCTTTAAAGTTAGGTTATACCAGGCTGCTGTAGCTACAACAGAAAATTTGATAATTGTAACTACAAAGCCTGGTTGCCAATGTCACATGATTTGGAAGAATAAGGAAGTCAGCCAAAGTCAAACTGGCCAATCAGGCGACTGTTTCATAATTCCACAATGAACTAATCCCTTCACGACAAAAAAAAAAAAAAAAAAACTCCCCCTACTTCCTTTTTCTTTTGAATACCAGCAGTGTGGACATAACACAACAAACACAACACAACTGGCTTGGAGAAATGAAACTAAGGAACTGAAGCTGGTGTTAAAATAAAACGTTTTTTTTCTTTATTATCAGATGAGGACAAAAAGCCAAGGTTTATCTTGTTACATACTTCCCCTTCTACAGGTACACACAACACCACATAACCCCGTACATCGCTAATCAAAAAATATACAACTCTTTCAGTGTTATGTTTCAGCACATACAGTGAAATAAATGATCACCTGTCCGTATTTAGCTGCTCCTCACAAATGCTTCCAATTTCCAGATGAGATTAAACCCTCACCTGTGTGCTGGTAGAGGGAGAAGGGGTTAAAAACAATCCTTAAAATACAACATTTGGACCACATTGCACCACCTTTGGTGAAAAAAAAATTGCTTTCCCAGAAGATCTGAGACAGATACAAGAGCATCTGGTAACATTCACTGCAACCGACTTTCTATGAGTATACGCTGTTAGGTGTTGCAACAGCGGCCAGAAGGGTTCTGAAAGATCACATAAAAAACAAAACAACACCCAGAAAAGGAGCGCTGTGTCACTGCTTGGTAGAATCCCTATAACAACTTTCTCACTTTTGATAGGAGTGCATCTGTGTTTCAAACAAATGACTCAGACATATACAAACAGCTCCTTTTTGTGTTATTTGCTGATTCATAGACTGTGTAGAACAGAGTTGCTGGCCTGGTGTCAGCTGGAAAACTTGTGGTCTCAGATTGGGGGAGGTCAAAGGTCAGGAGGAGTCTTGCCTGGTTTGATTGTTCAGGCTGAGCCTCTCCAGCTGCTGAGTGCGCTCATTGTGGACAGTCACCAAGATGCGGTTCTCCTCTGTTAGACGCCGAAACTCCTCTTCAAGACGTGCAATCTCCATGGCAAGCTTCTCGTCTTCCACCAGCTCTGCCAGAAACTTACGCCTGAGTGAGCAAGACAAGGTTTTTAAGTGCTGGTTATTTGTTTATGTTTTTTTCTCTGTGGTACGGAAACACACAAAAAAACAACCTATATACTTAGTTTGAGGAAGGGAAACAACCCTATCAAGTTCCCATGAGGGAATTTTACAGACAGTTCGTCACAGCTGTTTGTTTCTAGGATGTGGGAGTAAACCAACCATGGAAACAGAGCAAACTCACAGGAATAGCTGAGGTGGGTAAAAAAAAACAAAAAACTGATCATGGTTGCCACTGGGCCACAAAATCAAAACACAAAACATTCTGTGGATCCAATTATACTGAGTGGAACAGAAATGTGGTCTTGATTACAAAGATATTGAAAAAAGGGCACACTATTCAATTCTAACTTCTGCTTGATGCTGGTGGAACACATTATGTTATCATATCACCCCTGTGCTTGCTTCTCCTCACTGGCTCCCAGATAGATTTGATACAATTTAAATTTTTTCCATCAAACCTTCAAAGTCTTTAGTAGCCTTGCCCACATCTAAGATTTATACACCTGATAGGTGCCCAGAAACCATTGAGACAGATGGAGCCCTGCTAGTTATTATTCCCCAGTGGCAATTTGTGATAAATTATTGGGCTTTTGATATTCAAGCCCCCCCCATTTTCCGTAATTCTCTGCCAACTGTGCTCAGGCACAACGTGTCTGGCTTCTTCGAAGAGGAAAGAAAGTCTATTGAAATGTCTGGTGTGTTTTACGTTTTAGCGTTTATAATATTTATGCATATCTATTGATACACTACTTTACTGACTTACCCCTTCAACGCATGTTATTCATCGATTTACCCTAATTATTAGTTTTTTTTAATTCCTCTTTGTAACACTCTTGGTAAAATTGTTCAGTGGATTATCCACTATTTTAACGTGATAAAAATAGCTTCTATTAGAATCTAAATGTTGTGTTCAGCAGAATTTCACTAAAATGTAACAGATATTGCAGGTTCGATGGTGTTCTAAATAGTCTACCTGTTGTTTTCTGAACATTACGTATAGGGAAGTAAAGGGAAATGTTTATGGCAGATCTGATCAGGGACGCGACATAGTTCTTTTTTGGCATTGTAATGATACATGTAAGAAATCTGAAAAACATTTCACCATCTGTGGACCACAGCACATGCATCACAATATACTACACTGCCTGACCAAAAAAAAGTCGCCATCTACAGAAAAAAGGTCACGTACTCTAATATTTCCTTGGACCGCCTTTAGTTTTGATTACGGCACTCATTCGGTGTGGCATTGTTTCGATAAGCTTCTGCAATGTCACAAGATTTATTTCCGTTCAGTGTTGCATTCATTTTTCACCAAGAGCTTTTATTGATGATGGGAGAGTCGGACCATCGGAGCCCGATGAATCCTGGCATTGTCATCTTGGAATATGCCATCAGGGAAGAAAAAAATCCATTGATGGAATAATCTGGTCTGTCCAGGGTGTATCCCGCCTTTCGCCTGATGACTGCTGGGATAGGCTCCCGCCCACCCGCTACCCGACTGACGGATTGACGGTATAGAAAATAGGAAACCTCATAGCACTGCCCCCACAGGCTTGTACGGTAGACACTAAGCATGATGGGTGCAGCACTTCATCTGCCTCTCTTCTTACCCCGATGGGCCAATCCCTCTGGAACAGGGTAAATCTGGACTCATCAGACCACATGACCATCTTCCATTGCTCCAGAGTCAAATCTTTATCCTTTTTCCGATTAGCCTCATTGATGATTGGTTTCCTTAGTGCTACACAGCTGTTCAGTCCCAATCCCCTGAGTTCCCTTCGCATTGTGCGGGTGGAAATGCTCTTACTTTCACTATTAAACATAACCCTGAGTTCTACTGTTTTTTCTGCAATTTGATTTCACCAAACGTTTAAGTGATCGTTTGTGTGTCCTTTTCTCTGTTTATCCCCCCTAAGTGCATACATGTCAATGCATATTTTTGTGACAGAAAGAGCCTAAAGAACAGAACAAGAGCTTTTTTTGGTAGCTTCTATTCAGACACCAGAGAATGCTTCTAAGCTCATATAGAATGTACAGAATACACTCTTTCTTGAAATGCAATGTACAATGAAACAGCAATGTACAAACACTGTTCATATTCTTGGTGTACTATATTGATTGAAGATTTGCAAAAAATATATAGGGGATATCAAGCATTACTTAACACGTTGCCCGGTGCACACATATCTAAAACAATGAACCCAGTTTACCAAAAAGCAAAACCTGTTTCTTTTAGCTTAATGACTCTTTCACAATGGGGTTAGCTCATGTGTGTAACTCTTGTACTATCTCTTTGGATCATGTTTGAATCAGTTACATATACACACCTAAGATGTACTATTCATATGAGAAAATCTTTCTAAAAAACAATCAAGTGCATTGCTCAACTTGGACAAATTTTGTCTGGCAGTTTTGTATCCTTCGGCTTGTTCTTAATTTATAACCGACCAGAAGCAATACCGCATTTTGGAAAATCCCTTGTTAGTGTGTTGAATTGTTATTTCTGTAATAATGCTTGCAACACTTTACTCGGTGTCTAAAATATGGGAAGTAAAAAAACCTTATACAGTGTTGTATGACGCATGTCTGATAATCGTGGTGGCAAAAAGCAGAAGACATGATGACATTCTCCATTGTCTGGTTCGACGAATGTAAAGCTTCCAAATCAGTGAAATTTTACCAGGCATTTTCAGTTTTTAATCCTTTCATTTGTGTCACATAATAATTTGGTTTACTATAAATTGCATGTTGTTTATGCATGTGCTGTGACTAGAAACAACCAGGAGAGTGTAGCAACCTGACTCATCATATGCTTATCTAAATTCAAGGCCATGCTCGTCCCAACAGGGTCTGCCTGCAGTTCTCTATTTAGGAACAGTGAAGTGGAGTAGATTCAGTGCATGTCTGTTGGTGTGTGAGTGTGTGTGTATGTATGGTTAAGTAGCTGCAAAAGCCTTGGAAATCTTTGTGATAAGACCACCCACAGCTGCTAAGGACAAGATGACAGTGTCTGTATGAGCCACACATCCCTTCTTATGTATGAGCCACACATCCCTTCTTATGTAAAGGTATACACTATGCATAAAAACATTAAAGCTAATAATGGGTCTCATACAGTTTAATCTAACCAGGGTCCCAATAATACAACATTAGCCCCAACAAACATTCCACACCTTCCAAGAATTAAGTACAGAGTACTACAGTACAGAAAGCTACTTCCATATCCACACTTCACAATTCCATCCAATTTAATAGCAATTAGAACAACAATTAAATACAACTGAAAATAAAGTCATGCAGCTGTTGAAATATCATCTTAAGCATATGCTCATTATAGATCGAGTGCTAAATGTTCTCCTCATGTTAATAACATGCCATCTGGTGGACATGAAACATAACTGTTTTTCTAAGTTTAGTAAAGTGGTGCTTAGAGGAATTAAATCTTGTTAGTTTAAATCTAATGAATTACTGTTAATTTAATAATATAAATTGTATTAGTTTTCTCTTGAATTTGTGCTATTTAATAGTGTGTCGGACAACAATTTGGTAAATGTTTCACACTTAAATAATGTTTTCAAGCTTATCTACTGTAGGTTCTACAAAGTGCTTTACAATGTGTTTCTCCTTCACACATTTACATTATATGCATGAAAATAAGCAAGTGTGCCCTCTTTTGATTTTAAGGCTTTACATATCAGGTCATAAAAATAAAGAAATCACCCGGTTCTTACTATGACTTACAATTAGGTGAATAAAAACAGATGAACAACAACTCATGACACATTATACCTTCTCATTATCCATCTAACAAAAACTAAGCTATAATGCAGAAGCCCTGTGTTAAAAAAAAAACAAAGTAAGCTCTTGCATTGGTGCATGCATTGCAATTCAAAAACATGGTAGCGTGGTTCTGGTTAGCAAATTGGATGTCAACAAACCACTCCTGGAACAATGACTTTGAGACAAATTAGACAAACATGGAGATGTTTTAACATAATGCAAAATGTTTAGTGAAAACCAAACACATCATTTTAGCACAAACACCTCATAACGGCCGTTAAATATGATGATGAAGAGGTGATTATTTGGGCTTGTTTTACAGCCACAGGACTGTATACCTAACACTTTGGCCATCTTTCTGACGGCTAAAGGTTGAGTGAAACTGAATAAATGATCAATATGTGAAATACTTATAATTAACTCTACTGAATGGAAATATAGTAGTTTTTTTTTCTTTCTCTACAATCATATTGATTAGTATACTCGAGTTCAAAGCCTTGCACATAGACTTCCACTGGTGGAAGGGGGTCAAGATTGACTGCCTATCTTCCAAATGGAAGAAACCACCCTTCCACACCACGGTATATTTGTTGGTAAAAATAATATGGAAGCAATTTGTTGCAATAGGTCCTTACTTGCGGTCCTCAAGCACAGCAATCTCATGTTTGCATTGGTGGAACTCTCTTGCCATCCTGCAGTGTTCCTTGTACACCTGCACACTTTCTCTCAGGGACACACAAGGCGGCACTGGCTGCAAGAGAGACAGACATATGAAACATGACAAAAACGTAGTGATAGGTTGGAATGGTTTTAAGATAATGACCAAAAAATTACCTACAGTACTCCACATCTAGACTAGATATTCATTTTTAAATTCCTCAAAAAATCAGCTTTATCTAGTCATTAATTGTCATTTGTAGCACTACTCTATACCTGTAAACGCTGTTCAAGATCCGGGAAGGTCTGTGAAAGGTCCTCCACATCTTTTACATCTATATAAACAGAATGCATGATTCAGTGACACTTGGTTACTTTAGAAAAAAAAAAGTAAATAAATATAGTACACCATATTGATTTATGATAGTAAAAATGTAAAAGTCTGCTGTGTATTATTTCAAGTGCTAAAAAAATTAGAAAAGAATATCCTTTCACCTCCCTCTACCTCTGTTCTGAACTACTGTGGAAACATGCTGTAAAATAAACATAATAGCTTTGAAGGCACAAGTTTTACACAAGAATAAGTAGAAGAAAGAAGATGCAAAAGCTTAAAAGGTTACAAAAGCTGTATTTAACTAAAAGGATTACGTAAATGTCCTCAGTTACTGTGCCACTGGTTTTCTAATTGATTTTCATTACTTTTTGACAATGATGACTCCCATTCATTTATATAAAATTTGCACAAAACCAGTTATTGGATTATATTTCAGCTAGATCTATGTGCTGATAAAAATGCAGGGAATTTGTTTTTTTTTACATTTGGAAAATAGTGCAGGAGGCTCTAACATTGGCTACAAAAACAACCCATTCATGCTCCCAAATTCGAACATAAAGACATTTGGTCAGGAACCAGGTGTATGGTTTGAATGTACTGGATACCCCAAAGCGTCACTTTTGGCTGAGCCATGGCAACATGGAAAATGTTGGAAAAGCCTTCTGCATTAAAATCAAATTTCTAATGTATCTTAAAACTTAACCATGATGTTTTACTGATTTCAACAAAGTTCTACTTTGGTCTAACTTTCACCAAAAATGTTTAATCAATAACACATCAGTGCAGCAGTGGAGCAAAGGAAAAATAAAGACAAAAAGTGAATGACCAAAAAGAAACTGAAAAACAGCAGTGCCAAGACTGAACTCAAACATGAGTCCCATGCTTGGTTGTAAGATGTCTGTCTATTTCCCTCCTCACCAACAACTTCCTTACACATTACTTATTAGCAAGCACTTTAGGATGGCATTTTCCTTTTGACGCTTAGGATTTGCAAATCACTTTTACAGAAGATTACCAAGCAATAGGCAGCAGATCCTCATGAGCCTAAAAAGTGATGATATGTGGATGGTGTGTCGAAAATTGACGAGAATTGCTCTTGACCAAGCATTAGTATGTGACAGGTTGGGAATGAGATTGCGCTGACAATGAAACTCTTGTGCATATGAGGTACGTCCTTGAAAGAAATACAACCAAGAATGCAAACAATTTAAAGTTACTACTCTTTAAGGGCAAAACAAAGGAGCAGGTCTCTCCAGGATTTAAATACAGCAAAATGTTGTGATGTGATGATGTTATGAGTTTAAACGTCTGGTTGATTTTAATAGCATGCTGAACTTACAGGTAAAACAGAGAAGCTGTTCTCTTCGTTTTGGAGAGTACAGAAAACCTCAGCTTCATCCATCAAATCAACACAGAGCATGTTGTTAAAGTAAAAATTACTTCACATTGTAACTTAAGATAATCATTCTAGATGTATAACCAGTAGATTTTTTTCTCCATGGAGCTGTTTAAATACCTCATGTATTCTGCCTTATGAAATGAGGTCCAATATGAAACACTATAGGGGCCTCTGGAATAACTTTGCAACATAACAACACAATGCTGAACTTATAAATGAGCTATGTCCTCTGACTGAATAGCAGTAATGAGCTGCAAGGTTGAAAGACAGGCAGGATAAGAATACTAAGGGACAACTATTCTATGTAGTAGACAGACAAACATAGAGGGATGAACAGCCAGGCCAGATGCATAGACAGAGAGTGATTCAGACAGACAGGCAGCCAGACAGGAACAGACAGGTTGTCTGCACCGCCTCAGCAGTAATGTCCCCCCTGGAGTTGCGGAACACGTAGAGAATCTTGGGATGATGCAACCTTCTAAAAGCAGGAGTATTAGTGGGCCAGCCTTTAGCCATTGGGGCAATTATGATGCAGAATAAACACAGGTCTCATACTTGGGATTGACACATTGTGGGGTTATAACTATGCCAGGCATGAAGTCATGAGGGATGATCTCCAGATGGATCACAGCTCTCATCCCCTCTGCTGAGAAACATGAGTTCATACAGACAACATGATGGTCAACGGAATGTCCAGATTTCATTTTGGAGGTTGTGCCTCTGGAGGTAAAACTAAATTTAAAACTTTTTTTTAACCAGAGAAGGCTCTCTGCTGTCCACTGTGCTACTGCGGTCAGGGTTATCACGGTGAACGAAATGAATGATCAAGTGGTAAAGAAAATAACTTGCAAAGGGACATCTGTCGTTGAATTCAATAAGTGGCCTCTGATTTCGATTTGAGGGAGCTGTTGCCGCTATAGCCTATTATGTTGTTTTCTAAGAGAAAGACAAGGGAGCATCAAGTATGGGTGGAGTAGCACTGGAAGTGTTAACTACTTATAAATATAGGCCAGTGTTCTAAAAGCTGAACAGTGACACTGTTAGTATTAGAGGAGAAACTTGACTCTGCCATTGCAAGGCTGCAGCTGCTGTCCCATTGCCTGACCCCTCTGCAGTAAAACACCATGACAGATATCACATAGCCCCATATGATAGATATTTGAGTGAGTACATGTGTAAGTCGGTTAGTTTAGGAGCAATAAAGACTACAGAGCTTTTTTTTATTTATTTTTTTTACAGATATCAAACAATAGTAGGCGTTTGGTTAGACATTAGCATTTTGCTTGTGCACAGCTGAGAATATGCTTGTGTTTGTTTTTAATATGCTGTGGTCATACAGAAATAGTGAGAGCACCTGTCTCATTTACAGTGTAGAAGAATGGCCACAGCACAGGTGCTGCTCAGGCCAGATCCTGCCTGGTCTGTTTTGGTTGGGAGAATGTCATACACATGTTTCACACATACTGAAAGTGCACTGAGAGTGTGCTTCATCTGGTGTTAAATGATCGGTTGAGTAATAGGTGGAACTGAACTCAAAATAAGTTGCTATCATCATTTTGAGAGCCTGGAACACAGGTGTGTGCAGGGATTAGTGTGTGAGGGTACGTGAGTGTGTGTGTGTGCGGACAGTATGTACTGTATGCGTGTGTATGTTTACCTGGTGTGTCATCAAGGCTGAAGGCGATTCTAACTTCAGATTTATCAGGAGACACTCTTCTGGTTGAGGTGATCATTTATCCCTTCACGAGGCCATGAGACGAAACAGAGCTGTTAGCACAATCTAAAGGACCTTGTAAAAGACGAGTGATTAAGTTACAATGAATAGTCAATCGATCTTTTCAGATCAAAGGTCATTCTAACATTTAATAAATAAATTGCCATAAAAAACACAGCTGGTTCCTACTTTTTCAACATAACGTGACATTTAAACTGTGGTTTTTGTTTTGTCTTTACATTTTCTGTGTACCACCAAATTTTTTATTTATTTTTTTAATTCTGTACTGTCGATTTTGAGTTTGTTGTTGTGACTTGCACCTCAGGGCCACTGTATTGCAAGCATATAAAAGTGTTATAGAGTTTTTCACTCTTTTATCAAACCTGACAGTTCAAACAATGAATAGTTTAACACATGAATTTACTTTCAAAGTGTCACGCTTCCTGTGAATTGCTTATTTACTTTGGAAAAAACAATTCATATGTATTCAAATAAAGTTCATTCATGTGATTTAAGCCAGTGGGAAAAACTAAACACTGAACTCAGCAGGTGTTGTGCTGAGTTGGAATGAAAGTCAACAGACTGTATGATAAGGCATGTGATGAAACCGCATGTGTATTTATAAGACTCTAGTGGAGTCTTATAAATACACATGAACGCACCACACACGGAGCCACCAGTTTCATCATGCATTTAGGGTTGCAGTAGGATTAAATCATTAGAGAGTCCTGGAAGACTGGCTCTGAGGACTGGATTTTACATCCCTCCCTTCAGAGAAGACACAGGCTTTTTATATCTGGGCATTTGCCTGCTTTAACCCTGATAAAATCTGCGTCTCACACAATTACTTCAACGACCTTCTACAACAAGACAGGCACTCTGTTATTATTATTATTATTATTATTATTATTATTATTATTATTATTATTATTATTATTATTATTATCAATTGGTTGGTATAGAAAAGTTCAATTTTGATGTAACCACAGACCAAGTCATGCAATGCATCAAAATATGTCACTGTTACTAAAATAAATAGTGCAGCTGTGCGTATATTGTAGGAATATAACATAATGATATAGTGGGACTTGTTTCCCGCATGCACATGGCAGATGAGAAGCAGCAGTTTGTGCCAGCAGGACGTTGTTACCTGAAGCAGCACGAACCCGAGTCAGAAAGTTCCGAGTATAAGTTCAGTCACAGGCGTTGCACAAGTCACACCGTACGTCCTCGGTCCCGAGTGAGTTCAGTTTCCCGGTAGGCCACCACTGACGTCTCTCCAGAGGAAGTTCGGTCGTTTCGCAGCCGCCGCTCTCCTGCGAAAATCCAGCAAAGATGACCCAACAACCTTCCAGAGCTGACCTGTACTCTTATCTTGATAGGCTACTTTTATTATCTTGTGTTCGGTGTACTAGGCTACACGAAATCCAGCATAAAGTCGTCCCGTTTACTGGTGTCACTAATTCAACCCCCGCAGCTCAACTTGTGTGGGGACGCACATGTTACCCAAAGACTGCAGCCACGCGGCGAAGAGTAAAACACAAGGCGCAGGCTGGCAGTGGAGGAATGCCGTCCGCAGTCCCCCCTTGGGCCCGGGCCCAATTAAGTGTCTCAGATGACATGACTTTAGCTCGCAAAAATGCCCATAGCTTCAACACTGTTTTGAGTGACACGGTCAAACCGTTGGGATGGTCCTTGTTTTTGCAATAGCTGTGCAATGAGGCAGTTGCTCTGACTGAGCATCCCATGTTTGCCCTTGTGGAAGAAAAGAGCCTTTACGCGAAACAAGCGTGACTTCTTCAACACCGCATAGTGTTGTGGTGACACTAATAGGTGTAATGTGTTTAAAATTGAAGGAGATTCAATAAATAGATCAAAACCACATAATGTCAATGTCTATGCGGACCTTTCTCTTATTAAACTGCCTCGTGGGATGCGTGATCACTGTTTCGAGAGACTGAGCCAAACATTTACTCAGCAAAGCTCAGCCCTTCTACTTATTTGATTTTTTGATTTTTGATTTTTTTAACACACGTTCTTGGTGAATCAAATATATAATCCTCTGTCTATTAATATATATGGTCAACTCAAACCATGAATACACCCTACATTCATCCCACTGTCAAATCCATAAAATTAGAACCAGGGTTTCAGTTAGGCCAGTGGAACCTGTGATATTTAAACCTCTGACCTGGTTTTCTCTTTGTGTGGTGATATAATGACAGGATTTAAAGAGCTCTCTAAATCCTTTAGTATTTACAAAAGATCTTCAGCTTATTTCAAATAAGTCACTCCTCTATAAAGAGCTAAGCAAAGTAGCGTGGATTTCAAACAACTGACAGCTTGGTCCAGGACTGCCTTCCTTGACAAATTCAGACTACGAGTGCTTGAGGTTAACAGAAGACTAGAACCCAAATTTTCATTACAGGTTACTCATGCAGATTTTAGAGTCAAAGTTCTACATCCAAAATCAGAATGAGATTGCACACATCTGACTTTCGTGAGAGGTGTACCACAGAAGAGCCTTTATTAAGAATATGTGCTCTCAACTGTTCAATCATGCATGTTTTCTTGCCACAAACACTTAGACGTGTGTGACACAAATCAAAGGCAGCTTGTTAGTTGAAGAGCCTGATGCCAGCTGTGAAGCATGGAGGTACAAATGTTATGGCTGCCTCGGGAACAAGGAAGCTTGCTGTCACGGATTCATCAATAATACATGATATGAAATACTGCTTTGTGATATTATGAGTTCATGCACCTATAAAGAGATTGAAATTCACCTTTCGACAGTTCTGTGATCATTAATGCGCCAAGGAATGGTTCAATATGAAGAAATGAGGGGTGGTGGAATGGCAAAGCCCAGGGGGCACATTAATTGGCTTTCCTAGAGGAAAGAGTTGCTCACACTGACAGAATTCTTAGAAAATACTTTGAATTATGCCATTTTCTAGAAATGATTCACTGAACAGACTAAGTTCTTGTTAAAACAAAACTTCTACATACATACATATCAGTGCCTAAAGGACTGCCGATCACAACACAAAGAAATTCAAATCCTTTATCTGAAAATAGTGTCATATATATGTCATAGTAATCTATTTGCTAACTGCTTATATACACACTGGCCTGTAGTGACATACCCTACCATTGATATATAGCAGCTACATTATTAAAGAAGATTACATGGTAAATAAACAAAATTATGAGGCATTACAATAAGCAGTTGGTATTTAGTTTAGGAGCAAAAGCTCCTGTTCCATGATGTCACTTATTTGATGTAATCTACCCATTTTCTATACCTCCGTAATCCTGTTCCAGCCATTGGGTGAGAGACAGGGTACACCCTGGACGAGTGGCTAGTCCATCAAAGGGCCAACTCAGAGACAAAAACCATCCACACTCATACCTACTCCTAGGGTCAATTCAGATTCACCAATTAACCTGGCATGCATGGTTTTGGATGGTGGGAGGAAACTAGGGTACCAGGAGTGGGCCTATTTAATGTCATCAGCCACCAAATATGTTAAAACAAAAATAATAATACAGTTACATATAATTTGACATATAATAGACTAATACCTCTATGTTACATTCTACATTAAGTTTAAATAAGGATTTCTAAACATTTTGAAGTTAAAAAATGTGGAATGATAAAAATGCTAGTAATGGAATTGTGTATAAAATGCCTGGCAAAATTTACATAGCAGAAAAGTATTTGAATGATACATATCGACTTCATCATCACAGATGCCAATGGTTTATCCTTCATATATCAGGGTGACGTGATTTTCATAGCTTTCCAGTGTATCTACAGAAAATCCAGTGGTTTTTGCTTTGCAGATAAGCAGATGGATTAAGTGTTCTTTTATAAGTTGAGCAAATCCCACAATTTTCTTTTTTGAAATATGTGGCCTCAAAAGAAGATAGAAACAGCGTGTTCACAGGAAAGCAACATTTTGCATGCGTCCATATATGTCAAAAGAAGTCTTATGTAATAATTAACTAGAGAGCAGCAATCCATTTTTTTTTAGTGGTAGATATGACCAGCACTCAAAAATTCATAGGACCACTTCACCTGCACACCAGCAGATGGCAGCATTTGCTCTGAATTATTTACAGTCAGGACTCAGAAAGGGAAGGTAGGAGAAAAGTAAAAGACACACACACAGAGAAACAGAGAGAGTGATAAAAGATGCTCTGTCCTCTTCCTCGTTTGTCTTCATTGACAGGCTGTTGACACAGATCTGCTTTATCAGCCTCAGGGACTGTTCATCTCACTGTGATGGATGGGACACACTGAAACGTCTGCCATTCTTTAATGCTGCAGTCATACTTAAAATCTAATTCCTCTGTACTTGTTTGTACACTTGAGAGCCTCACAGAGTGATACACAAACTAAACTTGACAGGTTTGATGGATTTGGCTCTACAGAATATCTTAAAAATACACCTGGTTGTATCCAATGTGTGGCTGGTTGAATATATTCCAGCTCAATTTTGCCTTGCTGAGTTTTTTTCTCTGCTTTGTTGACCTTTGTAGAATGATTCCAACAGAGAGAGAATGCTGCACATTTTGAGCATTTCTACGATGGCTGCAAAAGGTGTTGTAAAGTGTCTGTCGGTCTTGGTTTCTGTGGATTTTTCTCTCAATCTTTTTCTCCTCAAGCGTAGAGGAGGTGTGCATTAATAATCTCTCACCATCTGACAAACATATACGCCAGCAGCAGCAGCAGCAGGCAATGTCTTTATGTTTCAAGATCACTGAGATAAAGAGCTTTTCTGTATGAATCCATCAAGGATGTTCAACCAAGTGAATGCAGAAAATGACAACAGCAGCTTTAGTCAGGTAAGGCCATCTTTTGTAAGAAGGACAGGAGTCCTATTAAACTGTGCAGAATGCCAAGATCAAAAGCGTAATCCATGACCTCATTCACAATGGATTAGATAATGATAAAAAAAAAAGATAAATAAAAATACTGCCTTTGGTTTTGATTAAGAATTATGGGTTTAGGAGATTAGAGGCAACCAAACGCTATTACACTGGACTGAGCCCAATCTCTGAATTAATCTGAATACCAAAAAAGAGGAAACTCATTACAGGAAGAGATTAAGAAAAGCTTGGTCCATTTCTCGTAGGATGTATACAAACCAGCACACTCACTCCATCAAGAGAAATGTCAAACCCCTGACTTGTGTAATTCATAAATAATTTATATTATGCCTTGCCCTTACCTGTGTGAAATGTCACTGGTGATATATGGGCATTAGAGGTCACTTGCATCCTGACAGTATTGATAATGAATAGTATTAACTGTATCAAGATTCACTGCTGAATGATCTCTATCAAGTTATCTGATCTCCTGAAGTCAGCTTCTCACACATATTTGGTTATGCTGACATTGTCAGTATAATTTCTCATGCATTTGTGTGTCTTTTTAATGACTGTGTCGATTCTAATTGTACTCGTGGCAGAATTGTTGGTTTGAGTCCAAGGTATGGATGGTTTGAGTCGTTTTGCAACAGAGCACACAACACACTTGAAGTCTCCTGACAGAGTTCATGGCAGAAGCGGAGTGAGCACAGAGGAGTTTAAAAAGGGACAGAATCACTGAAAAAAGGCGCTAATGGGGAGAATAGATTAAACAGCATTGGCAAAGTCTGACTTAATCAAGATGCACAAGTCAAGTGATGCTTTCATCTTCTTTCTGATTTGTCTCTTTCAGCCTACAGGAAGCTCCAGAAGACAGTCACAAACCTGGATACAGAGAGGCTCGTGAAACAACATGAAAAACAGAACTCAGTGGAAAGGATTAGTCAAGAATGATGTCATTGCAACTGTTTGAATGATGCAGGGATACAATTTGTTTTTGTTCACCATCAAGAGTTGATGCCCTTCAATGTGTCCTCATTGGCAGAGTTCCACTTAAAATGTGTCAGTCGGTAGGCAGTGATTGCCATAGACACTCTCTGTATTCGTGCTGCAGAAAGATAATGATTCTGAAGCCGCTTACATTTTCATCCCTCATCTTCCAGCTGAGAAAGCTGTCTGTTGTCAGTGAATGGCTCACTGAATTTTTGGATATTAAATTCAAATGATTAATGTGTTACAAAATAAATAAACCAAAACACTAACATGTTATGGTTCTGTTTATGCATAACTGACTCAGAATCCCAGACACAGATTAAACATCCAAAGACACATCCCTTTAAGTTGCTCTGTTGGTAGGTTAGTGACATCCCTTTCTCACATGCTACACTTGATTTGACTTGGCTACACTACTGTAAAAATAACTTGCAAATCATTTGTAGATATAAAAGGATTCTTCTGAGGAAAAGAAAACGTGTATTTTCACGCAATTCTACACCAATGAAAAAATAATTCTGGATATTATTTTTTGCTTTCTGACAGTAGACCAGAGTAGTGTTAATGTTAGATACTTTAAGAAGAATTACATAGGTCATTACTCTCAAGATTATATAATCTAATATCATCCAAAAGTTTGCAATAACTCACAAAAGCATAAGGTAATCAGCTTGATATCGAAGACAGATGTTTAAACTGAATGAAGCAAAAGGATGTTGCACTTTAACTCTAGGGGATGCCACAAATGTGAAAAGTTTATCTTCTGATTGGTTGTATAGATTCATACAAAAATCTGTTCATATGATTAGGGATCACGACACAGCTAATTCCTAAAATTGATCAGTTACTGATTGAATCAGCCGTGACATAAAATAATAAATCTGATTTTCTAAGCATTTCACAATCCAAACTTAAATGAAAATCACAGCAATATCACCCGTAAGGATCATTGAGCTGAAAACTTTATGGCACAGTCATTGATTTATGGCAAACGGCAGCTTATTGCAACTTATCATCAGCTCAGAAGTCCATCACCATTTATTTTCAAAAATGTGTCATATCAATTGACATCTGTGTCTTTACAAATCTTCATTCAAATGGTACCAAACTTGCAACAGACATTCTTTAGGTGAACAAAAAAAAGTTTAGGCACCTTAGAGTTTAAGGTGACATTCATTATCTAGCTGTAACTGGTACCGCACACATACGTGATGTCATTTACCTTACATGTAACAGGGGGTGTAAGATTCTTCTCTGGGAATAAAAGTTACACAATTAAAATCCGCTAGTGGCCATGTCCTACTTCTATGGGTGTTTATACATGAGATACAGTATGTTATCATAAAGGTTATATTTTACACATTTACAGTACAAACTCTTCTCACCTGCTTGGATGCAGATCATAACAGCTTGAGGCTATCGTTTTAAATTTCTCTGAGCCTAAGAGTAGGCTAAATTCATGCCTGGAAAAGCGGCTAAGACCATACATTTTAAAGATCCAGGTATGTAACATGCATACCAAAGCTTGTAATGCAAAGTGGCTGATGCTATTCCCTTTTTTGAATGTACACATCCGTTGGGATCTGCTGTGACAACTAAGAGAAAAGACTTTCCCTCAGGCTTTCAAATTTGACAACTGCAAAGGGAAAAAACAACAACAAAAAAACAGTTACTCCCAGGTGAATAAAAACAAAATGTGTTTTATCTTTGACCCACTGAGAATTTCCTGCGTTAAAAAAACAAACTGATTTTGCCCTTCCCTTCCCACTGTATCACATTCTTGTGAGGCCACAGTTTGTGTGAATTTTATGGGACTGGTTTGATGTCTGTGATGTTGGTTCTACAAGGGAAAAAACAGCAGGTGTGTTCCTGTCTTTAGAGGTTGTTATCTCTTTTTTGCTGGCTATGATTGGAGGCACTCTGAAGCCATTTTGCAAGCTGCCAGCAGGTAAACAAAGACACATGCACACACCACTGCCAGGAGTAAACAACAGTAGCCAATCATACACAGGCTTAAAAAAATGCAAAAATCTTTTAATTCTGAAATCTGAAAAGTGGTCACATTTACGAGATGGGAGAATTTTTAAAGTTTGCAGATTCAACTCTGCAAACTGTTCTCAACTACAGCCATAAGGACACAACAATTGTTTATTCTATGAGAGGTTTCATTCTTACAGTCACCGCCTGTAAGACAATATCAACGCCCCCCGAAGAATATCAATGTTTATACAGAGTTATGATTCTACAAACTACATCTACATTACTATCATCAATGTATTATACATACACAGTCAGTGTGAAATAAAGGAGTGATGAGGAAAACATTTCACATCAGGATGGTGGTGGATCACAAACAAATCTGAGAGGCGAAGAGCTAACAAAATCCAGTTTCTGATGCAACTTTAATCACGTTTTTGATCCCTGGCTCACATGCTGGAGTCTCTTCTCCCTCCTTCCCTCCTTGCAGCTCTTTTGGGTTGACAAAGGATGCAAGGGGACCTTGCTGCACTGTGCTGTCGTGACCTCCTCCGGATGCCTTTGTAACACTGCAGGGAGATCCCCAACTCCTCCATCACAGCAGTAAAAGACACACACTGCCAAAGAGAAAGACAACAAAAAACCACGATTAAGGCACCAGTAAAGCTCATTTCCAATAAACCAAGTAAATCTGAAAAAAATCTTTTTTTAAGAGACTGTTAATCTGTTGCTCACTATTGAAACTAATTTAATTAGTTTGAAGGAGTTAAGCTGCAGCTGAATGTGAGTAGGCAGCCAGTGACTCATCAACCACTTGGCCAGAAATTATAAAACTGTACTTTTATCGAAAAGAGCTGTAACGGATTTATAAACTCGATTGTCTCATCATAACACTCGAATTGCTGCTGTGCAACGTGCTGTTTCAGAATAAAAAATATCTACCACATTCATGATCAGGCTATTATTTAAAATGATCAAAGAAAAAATGGCCTGGAGGAATCTTAAAACATGTATATTTGCTTTATATTTTTCTCTTCACTGGCGAGTGTGTTCAAAATCATCATTCACAACGGAAAGTAATTATTTCATTATAAATTCATATTCAGTCAAACAACAGAAGACCTTTCTCATTTATCCTGAGGCTTAGCTGAAAGCTTTTCAAACAAATACCAGTGACATAATGTTTCAGTGAATAAAACATAACCTCTATCAACTTCTGCCCTTAAAGAAAACCTCTGATGGAATTTAAGTATTTTTCTGCATCAGCATAACATTAGGAACATTTGACACTAACGTGAGCAACTGTAATTTACTTATAATATGCCTCAGTTACAATATATACATCCGAAGACACAATGTATCTTCATGATATTTAATATTCTATCTACTAATTTAGAAGTTTATTGTCAGGGTTGTATCTCTCCCTCATTTATTTTGTCTAAAATATTCCCCATCATTCCATTTATCATTTGAAAATCCCTCATCTATCATCTATGTCTCATGTATCTCAGTGCAGTGCTCCCTTGCCATTCATCCTGTACACCACATCTAATATTTTCCAGATTGTAGTTTGTCTGTATGGTGCTGAGTGTACTTCAGGCAGCACTAAAGCTGTGAGCATAGACTTTTCAGTGTATTGTGTGTGAAACTCTGATATGATTCTGCTCTCCCTCGTGTCTTAGGATCACAACAACCTTCTGGCTGCCAGCACACTCAATACGATCCAGATCAGCCTCATTAGCTGCGCACTCAGCCTGCCCATCCTGCCATGCTCTCTTCAGCCCAGCTTTTCTCTCAACCTAAAGTTACCCCTTTTTCTGAAAAAGTTTAAGAGATAGATAGATCTTGCAAATAGTTGATAAAGTGGCCCCATCTATGATTACTTAAGTTAAAACACAAAGAAAGTTCAAGAAATTTACTTTTATCGTTGGATTTGTCAACATATTATATATTCAATCAATATTTGCTTAATTGCAGCCAACTAAACCAGTCCACTTGCAGGCCTAATGAAAAGGAAATTTTCAAACAACATTTCTTATCCATTGATTTCGCAGAAGACACTCAATTTATATTAGAATGAGAGCCAACCCTGCTATAGAACTGCTACATATTACTTACAGCTTAATGCCAGGGAAACACCACACTCTTTGTCCTATTTAGATAAGACGATTAAAAAAAAAGAATATAACACACACTTAAAAAGAAACAAAAAAACTTTCCAATTTGCCCTCTTTATTGCCTTCTGTTGAAACAGTCTGCATAATCAGGCTTTCATCTTAGAGAGTGCTCAGTGCATATAGCAATAGCATGCAAATAAGAGTGGATGGTCACTTATGATGAAGACAGCCTGCATGTAGATGAGCTTTCTGCTCATAATTGAACCCGCTGTCTTGTCTGTAAAAAGGTACAACTTTACTTAGGTATCAGGAAAATGGTGACTAAAAGCTATAACAGTATTCTATCAAATTTTGTTGTAATGTATAAGTGGCTTTAAAACAAAAACAGTACAATTGAGAACACAAAAGGTCTCAGGATGGCTAATTGGGTGCTGAGGGCAAAGAGGGTAAGAGTAACTGGGATTGGGTGAAGCTGGAAGCTCAGGTGAAGGTGCAGATAAAGTGGGATATGTTCAACAAGGGCAGAGAGAAGGCCCCCTGGTTACAAACCTATCGTCTAGAGCGAGTATGAGTTGTGTATGAGTTGCCATGGCTACTCTGTGTCATCCCTCAGTAGCCTGCCGCTCTCCAGATCATTAGATAAGGAGCTGCCAGAGGAGGAGGTGGAGCCACGCCGCTGAAACTGACGAGACTGCACCCCGTAAAAGAAACAAAAGGCCTGATTTGAAGAAAACGGGATGGAAGAGAAAACACAAAACAAAACCAGACATGAAAAAAAAGTTTAAACATTGTGAAAATTAAAATGAAAAAAAGAACAGGATGAAAGACACAAAAAGAAGGCAAACCAAAGAAGACAATCGTGTGTATTGTGTTGTTGCTTTTCAATGGCTTTTTAAGTGTGAAATGGAATGAGAATTTTTTGTCTGTTAAAAGAAAAAGTAATAATAGTAAATAATAAATAAATAATAAAAAAGGATAATAAAGTGCTAATTACAAGTTTGGGAAACAGAAGTTATATAAATAACACTGAGATAATGTTTAGTTTTCTGTCATTTGGAGCTTCTCCTCACTTCTTTACTCCATCTAACCCAATGTTTACTATGAAGGACTGTCAGACACTGATAAAGGTTTGATTCTCAGTCACAGACACCAACAGAGAGAATATCATTTTAAGTAATAAAAAAAACATCAGTTGGTGACTTAAAACAAAAAATATTACTATATTTTATATATATATATAAAACTGTATTTTGTCCTCAAAATGCAATGATACAAAGACATAATTGCACATCCAACTCTGCCCAGAGGAGTATGCACCCTCTAAGTCAGTAATTTGGGTTTGTCACATGAAGGAACAGCAGTATCACCATCACTCACCTCCTCTATGTCAGCGTTCCTGCGGGCTCTGTAGATGAACTCTCCGATAGCAACAAACACAGAAAGTACCAGACCAGCAGCCAGGACAATAAAGATACCACCGATATTCTCTACTCCAAGAGCACTGGCCTCCTTGTTGTCCTCCTCGGGACAACCGTTTCCTCTCCACCACTTCTCCTTCATCATGTGCAACTTCCCTTCCTCCTGCAGCTGAAGGATGGCGATAGTGATTTTATCCCTGTATGGAGAACCTGGTGAGGGAGATGGGACATTTACAGACCAATTACATGTACTTCTTGCTTCTCTTTCTTCATCGATATAATGCCATAAGCATTTGCTTCTCTTGGCAAGCGTCAACTGAAACGTGGTGAGTGTATTTATATTAACCCTTTTTTGAAGCCCTAAATCAGGATGTAGTGCTGGCAGATATCCACAAAAGTCAATATTAGTTCAGTTATGACCTGCTGTGTGTAACTTAAGTTTCAAGTGACCTCAAAAGGTCCAACAGTCCCTATAGATGTTCTTCGTGAAAGAGAAGCCAGGAAAAAAATCAAGGAAGATCTAAAAAGATTCTCCAAGCATGTGGAAGGAGCAACTCTGGTCTGATGAGATGAAAATGGAACTTTTTGGCCATCAAGGAAAACAGTTTGTGATGTCAACTCAACACCTCTTCACGTCTACTCTTGGTATACTGCAAAAATGCAATGAAATATCTTGCAATTAGTTTTAGGCCTCAGTCCCATCAAGAATGTGCGGTAGGACTTACAGATTACAGCACAGCGGTTAAATCCAAACTTTAAACAGTTGGAGCTGTTCTGCCTTGAGGAATGGGCAACAATCCCAGCCAGACAGTCGTGTTCATACTGTTCATACTGGCAGTCATGCTGTGTCAGCTGAGTGACACAAACTTCCCATTTAAGAAGGCAATTTGTGGCAGCACTGCTGGAGCATGTATCTGTTTAATTTGTTTTTTAATTAACAGTAAATAAAACTCCAGTTTGTATTTGTAATCCATGTTGTTGTTTAAAATGCATATTGAACAACAATGTCAGGCAAAGTTATAATTTTGCACATAAAATCAGAATATTTCCTTTAAAAGTCAATTACACACACTCCTGTTATGTCGTTGTAATGTGAGAGGAAAGACCTTAAATAACTAATTGTGAGTTCAGCTCAGGCTGGGCTTAGGAGTTATCATCCTGTGGATGCTAAATGAATGTGAAACTGATACAACTATGGTTAGTTGTTTAGGATACCTAAACTTGTGCTGATAAAAAAATCCTGCCAAATGCTACGTACAATCAGTCAGATCGTGCAATCAGTAACTTTTTCTCACACACATCCAGTCCAAAAATAAATTTTCTTAACAGCCAGATATTTAAATAAAGCATCAGTATTTTAATTAATTAAGATACTGCATTTATTTATCTTATCCATGGTCTAAGTGTTGCATTACATGATATGCTCTAGGCCCCATTCATGGAAACACTGGCAGAGAAATCATAACATTTTTCAGCTCCAGTGTTTAACACAGCCAACTGACGATCCTTCCATTGCACATTGCTTACATCTCTACATTTAGTTCTTAGTTACTGCATTTTTTTTTTAACAATCAAAAATGCTCTATATGAAGAAATGTTGGGTTAACATAAAATTGGACTTGCATAATGACATCCCTGTGCAAGAGGGATCAGTACCACCTTAGCTTTCCAGAAATGTTCTGGTTATGGACTATTGAGTAGTAGAGCTACAATGCAGATGTTGCTCCATTCTGTACCGGCTGTTATATGTTTCCTACAAGGATAACAGCACAAGAGCAGCAGACAGCACTACAATTAACAGGCTCATCAGTTTGGCCTGCTTGTATGAGTGAACTTGAATTTCTGGTAGAGGTGTGTCACGCTACACAGGTTCATTAGTAATGCTTGTCATCCTCTTTGCCTTCTTAATTTTGCCTGGGAGGAGATCCATTAGCCAAAACTTAAGCTTTTGCTATTTTTTTTTTTGCTAATTATTTTATTTACAGTTGCACTTCTCACACTAACCTCCCAATATTCACATTCTTCACTAAAGGGTCCTGTGTTCGGCAGCTTCTACAAATGGATGTGTGTAAATCATGCTGATGTTCAAAAAAGCTCAAGTAAAAAAGCTAACTAGCAAGACAGACTCAAGCTGTTTAAGTTCTAGTGAAGTAAAAATCCAAACACTTTAAAATGGTTGGCTTGTTTCCAGTCTCAGTTCAACAAATCGGCCTAAAGCCTCGCATGGAAATTAGGCCTGAACAGCTGGCACGGCTTTTTAATGGAAGTGTATTTGTACATTGAGGATGCGGGATAGCAATTCTGCACTCAAACTCTTGAAGAATAAAAATAGCATATTCCAAATTAAAGAAAACTTTACAGAGGTTCTATCAAATCTTGCATTTAATATTAAGTCTGTAAAATATGTGATCTGTATAGTATCTATAACTGTACAAATACAGTTTTGCCTGGAATGCGAGAGAGACACCAACAGCTGGAAACAAATGTGACTGCATGTGTCAGCACACTTCTACAGTAAAAGCAAATTATGATTGCTCAATACTTTTCTTTAACTTGTTAAACCAACTGATAAGTGAAGTCTGGAAAACAAGTAGTCAATATAAGTAAGTTTACACTGTCACAAGGGTCTTGCTGTGTTGAAGTATGTCCAAAACAAGGGGTCAATACTGATTGACTGAGTCTCTCTGTCAACCTTCTTACCAATAGGCGTTCCCACTCCATAGCCCTTGGAGTCTATGAGACCTCCAATCTGTGTGAGGTTGCAGTTTCTCTGGCTGATGTACTCAATGCTAGTGGACTCCATCAGCATGGCGTAGTCTGTTGTTAAAACTCGGGTGATCCCTTCCTTGTTATTCCTAACTAATGCAGTGTTCTTCCTGCTGCTCATGAAGGCCCACATCTTCTCATAGGTGGAGATCTTTGATTTCTGGAGGAGCAAAACAAGAAAGGGCCAGTAAGAAATGTGACTCATTTGTGTAGAAATCATAGGCCAAAGTCATACATGCTTTTTACTCCACATAGAGTATACATGCATTCTGCACATCAGCTTGAACTAGATTTAAATTACAACCATAAATACATATGTTTCACATCCTGATGCACATGTCTCACTGTGCATTTATGTGTCTCTTCTTGCTCACTCAGATAAAATAGAACAGCTGCGTTCTAAATCTCCTCCAGCTGATTCAATTTGTTGCGGCCATCAACACAGCCTGCCTCTTTCTTTACAGGCAGCCATAATCACTGGCTCCAATCTGGTGGGATAAAGCCCAGCATGAATCACCCCTGCTAAACCACAGGATGCAAGGAGAGTTTGGAGTTCTGAGGCAAGGAAGTGACAACCCTGCCAGAGGACAGTGGTAGATTATCTAACACGACCTAACAAGTTCACATATGTCTATCCTCAACCCAGACACCCAAAATCACATGCACAAGAAGTTTTGAACTGGAGGTGGTTCATGCTTACCACTTAATGCACCTATGTTTCCTGTTGTCAAAGTAAAAGCCTCTACTGCTGCGTGTTTAAATATCAAATGCATTTATCCCCTATGGGATGCTGGGAAAAAATGCAATTGACTGAGGCAGGAAGAGATCAAACCCATTTAACCATTGTTTAATTAAATGAAAATACAAGACATGACTCGCAGGTGGCCGGAGTTTACCCCAGCATTGAAAAATACAGGACGCTACACCAATATTACCTTAAAGAAGGTCATAGTAGATCCATCCCTCACTGCCCCATATTCAATCCTGGTCTGTTTGGCGAGGTCGTCTGCAGAATCAATGGGTGCGTCCATTCTTTCCACAGTGAGGAAGGCTGCCAAGTTGGCCGTGTAGGATGAGATGATTATTAAAGTAAAGAACCACCAGATACCCCCAAGTATACGAGTGGACAGAGCCTTGGGCATCAGTTCTGAGCCTGAAAGCATTGCGAAAGAGAAAAGAGGTTAAAACGAGCATAAAAGGTGACGGTTTTACAAAGATTAAGAGTAGGCGTTAGAAAGTGTAGAAGAATGTTGATAATACAGGAATAATTGTGCTACGAATTCCAGTGTGCTAATATTGTTCAACTAGAATGGAAGGAAGGCTAGTTTTAATACGATATGAATGCTCTTAGGATATTGCATTTTTGCAAGGTAAAGTCCTCCGGACTACATGGGGTTAATAGCCGAGTCCATGCATGGCCTCCAGAAATACATACATATTTCAGAAATACAGATACAGATACATTCAATGTGGCAGGGTTGGATTTGTTCCCTTTTTCTTGTTCTAGGTGTGAACAGATGCCTGACTACTGTCGCAACAGTTTAGCTTTACCAAAAAGGTAAATTACATGCACCACATGAATGTGCTTATACCAGGCATATGCAGAGGCAGTGGATACCTGCACTATACAAATTGTCTGAGCTTGGCTTTGTTTGAATGATGAAAGGTAAAATAGAAATCCTGCAACATTTCAGCAGAATATAAAATGCCAGCAAATAGCTTTAGAGATGAAAACAAAATTACCCACATCACAAATTTGTTCACATTTGAAATAAGTTTCACTTTCACGTAGCTTCTTTTACCTTCTTTTTCTTTTCTAACACTGCTTAAATCTGCACAAAGAAACATCAAGTCTCCACGACATCCAGCATGTCACACCCATTGTCATGATGCTTGGCAAAAATTTTAGGAAACTGGATCCAATCGTTTCTTTCTTTACTGTTATTCAGAGAATTTATACGATAACTACACTAAGAGCCCAATAATTTGATTTCAGGCACAAATGTGCACAACTTCAGGTACCACGCATGCTTAATGGTTCTTATTTAAGTAGCTATTTGAAGTACATTTAAATAATTGCATTCCATTCATGGTTAGTGCAAAGAGGTATTTGCAGGCTTCACACTACAAATTCCACGGGCAAGTCAGTGAAATTCAAACAAAGAGGTGGATGAGCGCACAGAGAATCAGATAAACCTGTGCGCATCACAGAGACCCTAAAATGATCATTATCTGCAATGTGCAAATCATAACACAGCATAAGAGGCCACAGGTTAGTTTTAACTGATTAAACCCACTGATTAGACTGGTTGATTTTTTTAAACCCTCTTGATGTGAACATGTAAGGATTAGAACCACTTTAAAAGTAAGATATATACCTTGCCGCATGAGAGCTCCAATGCCAAACCAGAAACTGTTCAGTAAAGTGAAATTGTTCTGTACAAGAGATGAGGATGGGTTGCATGAATGAGGATTGTACCACTCATATGGAGTAAACCTGCAAGACAATGGAAATAAATTATAAAGGGTAAGAAAGACAACGAATATTCAAATACTCAAATACAAAAGAAGCTAGATCATCTTGAAGCATGGTCAAAGAGTGAATTTCTCATCATGTGCGTTTCAATTCGCCAGAGAAATCTGTACTTTATCATGATTTACATTTTGATTATCAAAGATTGATTCTCGCTTGCACGTTTCTTGGTGCAACCTGCTAAAAAGGGTTTTTGCAGGCTATCTGAGAGAAAAGTGTTCTCAGTTACACCCAGTTTTTTAACAGCTACAGAGAAATGCAGTTGGGCAGCTGACAGCTAAAATGCCTGGGGTCTCATTTACAGAACTAATTACTACTAAGTGAATCTTTACACACAAACATCCTCAGGTAAAGCTCCCTACTCCCTCAGGCCCAATTTTGTGAAACAGCACAAAATACTGTACAGAATATCCTTGACAACCCTTATGCTTGTTCAGACTAGTGCATACATCAACTCATTATCACAAGCATCAATCCATCCTCTTACCTTGCAATCACAAAGAGCACACAGCTGACACCAGTGCAGGCTAGTAGCACATACATCCAGATGTCTGGAGACAGAGGGTTAAGGAAGGAGAATACCCCTGGATTGGTGCCATTAGGTTTGCGGTACAGGATGCTGATTCCTAAGGTCATGAAGGGCTTTGAGAAGTCAATCACTTTCTCCCTCACGTAGGTGATGGTTAAAGGAGCCACGGCAAGGTCTGCAACCTTATGCAAAGATGCAACTTGTTAAGATTCATCTATTTTATTCATGTACTTATTGTGTATGTGTATGGGTGTGTAAGATAAAAAATAAGTAATGTGCAGCAGTAACAGTGAGAAAGGTAAGAAATGAATGGAGGATTTGATATGATAAAATGTGTCATAAAGGAATCACAATCAAAAAAGCTGGAAAGACCCTAAAGGCTCTTTATATGAAGAAGAATTTTTACAACCCCCCCCTCCAAAAAATGTTATAAGTCTCACATTAATGAACATGACTGAATACGCTGCCTGCAAGCAGGCTTTATTGCAACCTTTAAACTCAACTTCGGGTGACTTCATCATTACTTTTCAACTCCATGGCATGAAAGAAATAATGATCTAACTAATGATTGCGTGGGAGGCATTTTTAATGGTGTGATATAACCATTCACTCACATGGTCGATCAGCTCCCGGACCATCCCATTCCACTCTCCCTTGTCATTCTGGGCTCCATACTTCCCATCACCCACCAGTCTAACTTCATAGGTAAAACCCAAAATGTTTGAGAGCTCTTTCAGGAGGTCCATGCAGTATCCCTCATAACGATCATTTCCAACTAGCTCCTTGTCTGATTTTTTGATCATCACATATGGATTCTCCTGCACAGCAAAAAGTAAATCCATCAGTGAAATGAAAAAACGTTTCAGATTGACAGACAAATTCCCCATCCTGAGAGATTAAGTTTTTTTTTTGTTTTTTTTTAAGTACTCAGGAAGCTGCATATATGGTTTTAGCCTGATTACCCTAGGATGAATGGCAATATTGAATTAATAAGAGTTAATGTTGTATATTTCTGGTGAACAACAATCTACTTTTATGTGCTATATATGAAAATGATTTCATCCACCCTCCCTGTCTTCTCCCTTTTCTTTCATTGTTCCAATTGACTCCACTCTATACATCCCAAAAGTGCTCTCTCGTTCTCCCTTTGCTGTCCTCTATTTAATCTTCCTCTTCACCTGTATGGTGGTGACAATAAGAGTCCTATTAGCCATAGAGTCTGTCACATTATTATTCTTGTCTCGATTGGGCTTCTCCATCAGGGTCATCCCTTTGTAAGAGTTCCACACAGCAACCTGGCAAGACAAACAGGGACTCAGAATTATAGAATCACATTTAGCTTTGATATAAAGCACATATGACATTTTATATTAGCTGTTGTAGTGACTGTAAAAGACTGATAAAAATGCAATGTAAACATGTTTGCATCTGTTAAAGCTTTGAAAAATCCTAAGTCTCTGTGATTACTACCATCCTAGTCTAAACAAGAAGCTCGAACCTGCCTCAGCACACTGCGTATTAATAACATTTTCTGATTCGGTGAACAGAAAAATGGAGCAGAAGTATGAAGGTTAAAAGACTTGACACTCCTGGCTCTTATTCAGACTTCTGTTATATTCCCTATCCTACAACATTTCCATTTGATCGGCTTTGCTCTGATGATTGCGGACAAAGTACTGTAAACTTAATTTTATTTACAGTGAATATGAAATGAAGAGACAAGCTCACAGTACTTCCAATATCATTTGGGGTTTTTTCGTGGGCAGAAACAAAGCTGATTTCCACAACAAAGATGAATACAAAAATTCTCTTTGTCATAGATTACTTTGGATTTGGAGCAACATAATTTTCTCATCTTTTCAAACTAGCTCTACATTTTTAGTATTTAAAATAATTTATTTCTTGTCTGACATAAAATGTAATTCTTTAAGACCTTGATTGTTGGACGCTTAGTCTTTGATAATTTTGCCTTGTATAATTCATAGATAATGTATTAATCTCTTAATAATGAACATAAAAGATAAGATAAAACTACTTGAATGTGATGGTGAAGAGTCAGTCACACCAGCAGGGACAGCATGAATGAAGAAGGGCAGAGTAAGAGGGGAAGTCGTGTGAGGGTACAGTGTGTTTGTCCTCCAACTGTTACTGTAAGCTTGAATAAGGCTGTCTGCCTCATCTGACCAGGCGGTATAATCCCCACAGTTACCAGATTAGAACAGGCATCTGGCAGCTGTATTTTGAACCCCTCAAATCCCCGCACTGTTTAAGACCCAAGCAAGGGTCAGGGGAGCTCATGACAGTGATGCAATAAAGTCAAGCGCATTAACTCATTACTCCTTGTTAATAGAATTAAAACAAGTGACAAACTTTCCTCCTCTGGCAATTCACTCTATAAATAAAAAGTAAAGTGTTTTGGTATTTTCACTCGGAAACAATGGCCTGTTCTGTCAGTGGTTGCATAAAAAGGATGAGCAGCAATGTGCACATCAGTGTCTGATTAAACTGAGTTCTTCTTATTCTTTTCACATTTCATTCTTCAGAAAAGGCTTGCGTCGAATTATCTGTTCCAAAAAGAAGAAATGTTTTCACTTTCTACCTTATTCTGTCAGCCTATACAGACAAACAGAAAATCTGCTAATTTATAACCTCGCGAAAAGCACTCTATATTCCCATTGAGGCACTCTGTGCAGGGGTCGATAAATCTTCTTATCTCTGGACACTGAAGATGAGGAACATTCTGAATGGTTGTTGGATTTAATTAATTGAATTGTTCTTAATCTCAGAGATAAATGAGCAGAGCGAGAACAACATTTTTGGAAGCGTGGAAGGCACTTTGGTTTCAGATTGTGTGGTTTCACATAATCTAGCAAGTTTCATGTTGTTCAAAAGGTTGGTTTTTTTTGGAAATAACCTCCTCTCTGAAACACAAACTCTACTGCTCACTATAAAGGTTTGGATTAGAAAGAAATCTGGCCGAGCCTTTAGAATAAATGCAAAATAAAACAGGCTGGGTCAATCACATAATCATCATCTTTTGAAACCCAGGTCCTGGTTTTATTTTGTATAGCAAAGCAGCTTCCACCAACAAAGTGTGTTATAGTAACTGACAGGAATTCTCTCCCTTATGCTATATTTCCAGAAAAGTCAACAACTTTAGGAGAAAACACTTTATTTCTCAGAAGACTTTCACTTTATTTAGTCACGTCATCCTCTACAGCATATTTAACACTCCAGTGCCCAAGAACTAACACAACTGCAACCAACTGATAATTCATTTTTCATTACCGTAAAGTCAGGCGTTTTATGGGCTATGCTCACCATAAAGTGCTATTTCCTCTGAGGGGAGGCTATTGAGGGCTAAAAGTACTGAATGGTATTAAAATTGCAGCATAAATCACTGTTTCTGCACCTGGGCAGCTGCTGACTGCCTCCACAACTGTGTGCCCGACAGCTGAAACAGACGGTGAGGAGGAACTTTGCAAACAAATGGTCTTTGAAACAATGGATTGGTTCAACATCTGCTCTTTCAATCGTCAAATAATTTCAGCAAAGATATGTAGATACAAAAAAAAATAATTAGGTTGCCTATTACTTAACTTACTTGGTGTGTTTTTTTTTCCAGTGTGAACACTTTTCTGAGTCACTAAGTCACATGACTTATATTCTGGTCATTTTCCACACACAAATATGATGACGTCATGATGACAGAGTCCCATCATGTTGCTTACAATGCTTACATTTGCTTCTTACATTTGTTACAAAGATATTTCTTTTTGGTGAAGTATGCATTATTCCTTGAATGGCTACTGCTAGAGGCAATCCCCATGTTCAACTGGAGTAAGTAATGTCTTATTTTGAATGGAGATACTTGTGACATGTCTGTATAGTGTCATTGGGTTAGCAGTCAGCCACTTGTATGAACTTCTGGTTTGAAAGAATCTCTATGGTAAAGTTTAACTGACACAGTTTTCCTATACATTCAAACACTGACCCGTCAAGTTGATGGCACACCAACATCAGACCCACCTCCATCTGCAAACCAATCAGGTTTAAGTATAATTCCAATGTGACACCAAACATAGCAGGCGCTGTGTTACGTCTGCTGAAATAAAAATGATTAGATTTTTTTCTGAAGCTACTAAAAAGTTTTGACGCGTGTCAGAGCAGTCAGTCTGTACCCAAACAGGAGGAAAACGGAAATGTCAAATATGGCTTCACGATACACAAAATCAGTGAAGAGTAACAAAGTTGACAAGGCAGGTAGCACGGAGGTGTGTGGCATATGGAATGAGGATAGGGGGAGGACAGGAAAAAAACAAAAGCTTCCACCAAAATGCTCGAACAAACCTTGATCCACCTTTTCGTGAGACGACTTGTACCTTCCACATTACCCTTTTGAAATAGGCAATATTAAGCACAACATTAAGCAGAAACATCATGAAAAGAGACAGTCACCTGTTGCAGTACTATTATAATTTTTGACTGGACAAATTCAATACACATAACTGTGTGGATGGATTACAGAAAAAAAAAGCATCTCTACAGTACCCCCCCTCCTTCTCTTTTCCTTTCATGAGCACTAACACACATGAATCGGCCAGCCTGGACGCTGCAGGAGAGTGGTGTAATTGGCTGTTTCAGGCCTCTGTACTCACCCTGGTGGTGCCGTCCTCTTGGAGGCTGATGATGTCCAAATCAAAGTTTCTCCTCAGGCCATCTGTCTTATTAAGCACAATGTGCCCTGTCAGTCCATCCCACTGTGCCTACAAATAGGGACAAGCACATAGAGAGTAGTGGGAGACCATCTGAGTTCTTTATATGTGCAGAGCCTGAATGAAATATCTTTAACAGACTCCCAGAAGGAAAATAGATGCTTTGTCCATGTTGGCATATGGCGAGAGGACTCAAGTAAATCAAGTGAATTCAGGAAGATGGATCAAGATATTTCTGAGGTAAAGTCTCAATATGAATGTAAGTTTATGTTTTACACAGTGACAGTAACTAGACTTACATTCATGTTCCTGCTATCTTAATGGTGAGGATATTACGATATTCAATTTGAGCTGAGATAGTGATAATATTCATATTCAAGATTTTCCTTTTTCCTCCATTGCCATTCCTCTATTACGTGGTGAAAGTTATATTTTTCTCATTTGCCAATTATTTATTTAACGCGCTACTTGCAGTAAGTTCAAAATGCTGTCGACAGACAGAAAAGAAAAAAAAAATGGGACCATATCACATCTGTACTGCACTGTCTCTACTGGTTTCCTGTTTGTTGATTTTAATATTGATATTTTGCTGTTCACTTTTAAGTGCCCAGCTAGAGACCTTTGGTCTACCAACTAATTTTCCTTAATGGGCCTAACACCAGGCAAACACCTAAAGGCGATTGGGCTTTTACAATGGCTGCCCCTGGGCAATTTAAATCATTGCAAAAGACCCACAGTTTACAGTTATTCTATGATGTATTATCCATTGTTGTTTTACTGCTGTACTGTTGTAACTGTGAAACTCTTTGGTTATTGTTTTTAAATCTGCTACATAAATAAAAGTGACTTGACTTAACTTAAAAATGTCTCTTTCTTCAAACATCAATGAATGATTTATTTCACCAACTTAAAAGGTTCTGTAAAGAATATGAAGGTAACATCAGGCAGACCCAAAGGGTTTTTACTTATAAAACATAATATATGTTACAAAAACCCATTTAAGAGTCAAGCAAATCATTGCAATCAGCCAATATCTAGATGTGAGCTCATAAATGTTTTGTTTCATGTTTGGTTTGATAACTGAATCGAAAACAGAAGGTTGGATTTTATAGGAGATTAGAATTAAGCACAACAGACCTTGCACCAAGCCAAGCAAAACTATTCACAAGCTTCTGTGGATTTGTAACATTTTGTTCATTTGCTTGGTAAAATGTGTTTTGCAATGTGCGGAAATGTGTGCGGAGGAAGAGTATCGAGTACAGTTGTTGTTTTGTTTTTTCCCATAGCAGGTATCCCTGGTCGAGAGGTTTTGAATTTGTTTGCGCCTCTGCCCTTTCCGCTCAACCCCCAACTGGTCAAAGCAGATGGCAGTCCTTTTATAGCCTCCTTTCTGTTGGAGGTCCTCTCCTTTTCCTCGCTCACCAGCCTGTGCATGCTCAAGACAGGAAATTGAATCTAACTGAAGATTCTATGCGATCTGGGCTTCCTTTGATTAACTGTTTTTCATGAATCGACATTGTATGAACACAGCTAAAATTAATTGGATGGATTTGGATGAAATGTCTTCAATTGAATGTAATAATGTGATTGAACTGGATTTAATTGGCCCTATATCTAACTTGTTCATAATCTGCTCAAAGTGCCGTGAGATGAATTGCCTTGAATTGGCATTGAATGAAATGGATTTATTTGGATTTTAATTAATCACAATTAACTGGATCCTAATCTTCTTGAAATGGACTGCAATTGCGTTGTTGTGGCATTTGTGTTAATTTGTCACTAAATAAATAAAACTAAAATAAATCTAATTGAATATGAAAAAAATTTATATACAATATGATTATGAATAAAGTTAACTGAATTTAAATCAGTTTGTTGTCAGATTTGAGAGTTTTATCCAACTTTTAAGTAAAAAAAACAGAACATAAAACTCAAACAAAAGAAAGAATCAAGATAAGATAGTCATAAACAAACATAAGGGAGTATAGTCCTCACAAGATGGCATCCCTGTGGGCTTGAACTACCTTGGAAATCTCTATTGAAAATCTTAGAAAACCACATATGTTGCAATAGAGCAGCAAAAACTCAATCCAGAGACAAAACCAAAATCAAATCTAACTCAGAGCCCTGCTTGTTGACTCTTGTCTTATCCCTTTCTTTGTGGGAGGCTTTTTAACTCAGTTTTTTTTTTTCAGTGGTATCAAAGCTGGATGTCCATTAACTCTGGACTGCAGACCAGGCACTCAAAAGCACGACAGCAGTTCAGTTTACAGCACACTGCGAAAGGGAGGGTAACTGTGCTCACTGGTAAAAACACTGTTATGCTGTTATATTTTCAGATAGCAAATAGTTACTTGCTAATGTATTATGGCTGAAAATTTGAGACTTGACAAACACTTGAAAAACATAATTTAGTAGTTCTATCATTTAGTTAAAAAAATTCTTTGTTCTACTTCATTCTGTTCTTGGAATTTACAGTCTTTCCTCCTTGCAGAGCACCTCAAATTTTTTAGGACATCTTGTAGGGCCGGCTCAAAAGCTTCAGCTTGTGTTTCATGCCAGAGTTTGAAGCCGGGGTTGCATCAGGCTGAGCTTCCACAATATAGCATATTGTGGAAGCTCAGCCTCTTTTGATTCACTTGTTGACTGCTGAAAAATGCTGCTCTTATTTTCCCCTAAACATCAACCTTTTAGGTAAAAAGAAGTTCTAAAACAGAAGTTGTCCTTCTGGTGATTGTTCCAATTGCAGTTGTACATTTTTTACCAGTTTTCAGTAAAGAAATAGCTGTGCATGGATAGGTGTGCTGACATACGCATAAAACAAACCTTGTGGTGATTGGACTTTTTTTGAGTGTCCGGGTTTTGTGCTGATTGTGTAAAAAAAAAAAATTTTCTCCCTTTAGAGACATGGATAAGGTCTTACCCTGCTTTTAGAGACCTGGATATGCTATCTCACTATTGATAGAAATCATAGTAGCTGATATGGTGACTAATTATATACAGCAGTAAACAAGTGTTGGAGAGCGGTTTGAAAAGCCAGGTTTCTCATGTAAGTGCCAAATCCAAAATATGGTTTAGACTCTAAATTGGATACCAATTAAAAATCCCAATCTGGAGTCTAAGCATCCTCACCTTCTCCTGACCAATGTTGAGTGAAACACATTTTCCTAAATTTCACTCAGGTCAAATGTTCCCCTTATTCAAAGATTATTTTTGTATCTGCACAAGTGGAATGTGTTAAATGCTGAACTGGAGGTATAGTACAGAAGCAGAAAACACTGCAGCACTCTCGTTATCACATCAGATCGTTTTCTTGGTGTGGAAACATTTCTTGCAGTTGTTAATGTGAATAGAAAATATCAACAGAGAAGACATACAAAAAAAAATAGAAAAAAACCTTCCTACAGATGATAATAATACAAAAAATAGAGGCTATTATCCACTTTTCACTGTGCATGAAATCACAAAAGTGTGTCCATACATATAAAATATATAAGAAAGCAATTTATCTACACCAAAGACACACAGATATAAGTGTGTTATTTCAGAAGAGAAAACCGTGTCCTCATATTCTCAGCTCTATTGTCAGGAATGTTTTTTAATTGAGTGTTGAGTGAGATATATTTTCAGTTCATACAGTCTAAGAAGCTATCTTTAAGTGATGAATAGCACTGGAGGACAGAAGCTTCAAAGAATGGGCAGGGGCAAACACGCCAAAAGCTAAAGAGGAGAGGCACACTAAGATGTACAGAAAATAAGCTGGGCATGAAGAAGAAAATGTAGCGAGGGGATGGAGTGATAATGTTCTCTCTCTCTCTCTCTGGCAGGCAACGGTCGTCCGCTGGATTTAAGACTTAAGACATCAAAACATTCCTGCATCAAAGGCCTCATTTCTGTCTGTGGGCATCCAGACTGACAGTCAGTCTAGGCCACATGCTTTCAACTTATAAGTACATAAATGTCTTGCATTGAGTGCTCTCAGAGGTTAAGCATGACGTCGAAGAGGAGACATATAAAATCAGTTTATGATCCATGTCACATGACATGATTTGGAATTTTGCTGAATTTCATAATCAAAACTGGGGCGTTACAAATGTGAATGATCTTGTGCTTGTAAAGTGCTTTGAAAATGTTGAATCACGCCATCAAAAATGCATGCCAATGCAGAGCAATGGGGAGATGCTGGTGATGGTGCAGGCTTCCTAGTTTTCTGTAGCTTGACTGTCACTGACCTCTTTGAACAGGTTCATGAAGCGAGGTCCAAAGCGCCAAGGTTTGTGGCGGTGGCACTGCAGGGAGCTGACGGTCATCTGTGTGGCCCGTTGGGAAGCAACAGCAACCATGTATACTGCATCATACATCAAGGCTGCATCAGTCTGCAGAGGAGGCGGTGAGAGGAGTATTTTTTTTTTTCTACACTCAAAAGCAATAAACATATGAACATTATTTGCAAACAGCTGAATTACAAAGCCAGGAGAGCAGGTCTGGCAGATGGAAATAAGAGGTGAAAGCATGATAATAAGTAAAAGGAAGGTGCACCATTAAAGGAGTAAGGATATTTTGTAAGTATAATGATAAGACAAATATAACAGGATTTATCCAGCATTTGCATTTTACCAAGGCAACATATCAAATGTGCATCGCTGCATCGCTTTCAGCAGAGCATGTGTCCAGCATCATCATAAAAAGGCTTACAGTCATGACTCCATCAGTCAAGCCACTCTCCTGTTTGGGACCCTGCAGTCTGTCCATAGCCCACTTGTCCATTGTGGAAGCTACCCATGGATCATCAAAGTTAAGCAGTCTGAAACCTGTCATGTTGACTCCGCTGTAACGGTATGGCTCCAGATCCAGAGCAAACAAATCCTGAAACAGGAGAGAAGAGATGGAAATGAGGGGCTCAACGGCAACATGGTACATGTATATTTTTATCTGTTCAGTGGACAAACAAAGTGCAGCACAATGTAATATTTAAGTTCATGGTGTGACATTCTCAGTCAAAACCAAAGCTTGGTAACATTGCCAGTAAATTCACAGAGCCAATGTCAGGCCGTATGTGCATACGCAGCTTGGTTTGACTTTGTGTAGTGCCTCCTGTGAAACAGTTTAAGTTGAGCATTGTTATCTAACTCACCAGTGTCGTGAAGAAAAAATGGTAGTATTCTGTCATCATTCCCATTGACGAAAGCTGCAAGATCAGGAAAATAAATATAGCAACAACAGTAAGGGCTGGACTGTTTTATTTTACTGTACTCAAAATTCTAAATGTTTTAAAAGACTAATGAAAGGAAAGATGCAAATAATGTGAAGATAGAAAGATTATATGATATGAGGAATTAGGGCACTGAATAGTATTTTTTTGTTGTTGTTGTTGTTTTTTTTCTTTATTGCACAAGACTTTCAGCCCCTCAGTCATATTTTAATCATTAAACATGGGGATATTCTATATTTGCTTCTATGCACAAAAACATCATCAATCATCAGCAACGACTAAATGGACTTTGCTCAAATAGTAGCACATTCATGAGATGGAATTGTGGACCCTTTAAAATTGTGACATTAAAAGGGTTATGTCATACTGAGGAGCAAATGGAAATGTTCACCTGATTATATCCTCAATGGCTACCACTGAAATCACAATAGATGCCTTAGTAAACAAACTATAGTGGCTACATATGATTTTTCTTTTTTTTCTATTATTAACAAACACAGACAGGCATTGCTGTGAAGAGAATTGTCAATTACAGGGTTCCCAAAGTACACACAAATGTGTTATAGAAAGGAGATACCTGCTTTAGGAGTTCTGATGCTGTGCGGTAGGAGCAGTCAAAGATAATAAAAAACTCTTTGTCTTTCTTCAGCTCCTTAAGCAGCGGTCTGGCATCTTGGTTACTCGGGGTGAGCTGGCGGATCTTGATCTTCAAGTTTAACTTTGCTGGAGCCTTGATCAACTCTTGCATCCGCATTAGACCTAAATAGAAAACAAACACAAAAAACACCCCACACACATGGAAAAATAAAAAAGTAGAAGAACATTTGTTTTTCCCGCATCCCCCGTGGTGGGACGCTCTTAAGTTAAGACCAGGGTAGAACACAACTCTTAAGATTCTTGGTCAAGGAAACTTGAATCATTTTGTTGAAGTATGTCATCTCTATTCTTTGCATCATCATCATCATCATCCTGTTGCTCAGCTTCTTGCTTAGACTACATCTTCTTATACTTTACTCCCCCACAAAATTCCTCCATATGTGTATATGGACACAACATCGTCAAGGAAATGCATTTCTGATAAAAAAAAAAATCAAAAGCTAAATTTAAAAAAGGTAATATTAGTCTAGGTTGTGGTAGGAAGTCTATGCAGCTCTCTGTATTATGAAGGCAGAGGGCAGATGTATAGGCAGCTTTTCTTATAAGAGAAGCTGGTGCCCTGTCATAGATTGGGTTCACTGGCCAACACAACAGAGGTGACTTTGGTAGACAGGATTATATTTTGTAATTATAACCATGACATATCAGTGTACTGGGATATCCAAAAAACACGAGGAAGACATTTTTTTATCTTGTCATTCTTGTTTTTCTGCTTTGAATGACATGCTATTCTAAGGTTCTAAAGCAGCAATGCACTAGAAAAAGAAATCAAAAGTAAAATGCTGCCCTCGGTCCCTCAAATATGTGGATATTAAAAGAGAATTACCAGAATCAACTGCAACTTAATGAAACTTTTTGAAAATTTGCTTTCACTTTGACATAAAATGCTTACTAATCAAGTGGGTTTAACATCTGATTGCTCTACATCCATCGTAATAACTGCATAGACCAATAACATATTCAAGTATCTGTCAATCTGTTCTTAAAAGTTACATTTTGCCATCCAATAAACAACTATAACAGTCCATGGACCCTACCTGTGCTGTCTTCATAGATCACCGTTAGTTTTTTCCATTTGAAGAACGTGACTATGTCCAGGATGGCTCTGGCAATGGCAGTGTACTCAGGATAGAGGTTAATGAAAAAGGTGTCTTTGTTGTCCACTGACGGGTGCTTCCAGCGAGTCTGTATGTGGGGGACTTCCAGGGCATTGCAGATGGACTGAACTGCACTAACCGAGGAGCTGTGAGAGGGGCCGAACACAGCAACCACCCCAAGAGCTAGCTGGTCACACACTGGTAAAAAAAAAGGAGCAGCAAAGAGTCAGCTGGAAATGTGTAGACAAGGATAGTAAATCAAAGATTAATGTTAAGCCAAATTCGCATGCAGGCTTGTTTTATCATTTAAACAAGTTAAATTGATACCGATGCTTATATTTTAAAGGGATATTTTGGAAAACCTGAAACTATATCACCTACACACTTCATTTTGCAAGGGCATCATGTACAGAGGAATATGTTTTTTAATGACTTGGTGAAATAATAGCTAAATAAAACAGTTATGTGCTGTATCTCTGGCTCCAACAGAATCCAAGACAAAAAGATTCAACTTGAATTATTAAGTCATAACATCTGTTGTTCAAAAGAAAGAGTCAATGGATTACATTGAAATTAAGTGTATGTAATTTCACTTGCACAATTTCAACTTTGTTTACTTTCTCTGTAAAGTGCCCTAAAATTTCCTTTTGCTGAGAATTTGCTGTGACGTCAAAGTCAATTGAATTGCTGTTGTCAGGAACGATGGAGAGGTAGGACCCAGATGCAGCTCTTTAGTTAAAAAATAAGGTTTATTCCACACAACTGGGAGCAACAGCAGGGACAAAAGGCACGGCAGAGCTGGATCAAAAATACTTCACTGCGAAAAGGCAAAAACAAAACAAGACTATGGCATGGAATCATTAACTAAACTGGACTATGGCTATGAGGCAGGTAATCAAACTTCTCTTTCTGTGGCATGAAGGGATAGTGAGGATTCTGCAGTGACTGAAAGGAAACCAGGAAGCTAAATACTGTGAAGGGAGTGATCAGTGAATGAAGTGCAGCTGTGAACAATGAGCCAGGTGACGTGAGTGAACCGAGGTGGCAGGGGAAAAACATGGCTAGAACATAACATGATTAAACAAACTGTGACATGACAAACTGTGACAGAGCAGACTGTGACAGCTGTCTTCTCATTTCCTACCTCTTCTGGAAGCTTCAAAGCCATCGAAGACATTTATTCTCTGAATGTCGTAGGTCAGAGTAATGTTGGGCATCAGGGTCTTGTTGCGGTTTATGTTATTCACAGCGAACTTGAAAGCCAACTCGTCCATACTCACTAACTCACTTTCTCTGGTCTCAAAAATTCCACCTGAACACGGAGATGGGTGAGAAACACAAGGACTGAGTTCAAATCAAGAAAGTGTAAAAGGTCAAACACTTATTTCCGGCACTCTGCAACAAACAGTGTGCTCTGTCAAGCTTTATATTTCATTTCATCAAATCATTTACAGAAAACTGCTGCAGCTGCAAACCAGCTTATCTGTTAATAAATGCATAATATAACCGCATATATTTATTTCAACAGAGTAACTAAAAGGATGATTAAAAACAGAAATTGAAATGATTAATTATTAAGTGTATCATAAAACTGCCTGTATATGATGCTAATTATATGAAACTCTAGTCCTCTGTGTTTGTGAGTAGGCTGTTAGCCAGTTTGGTATAAGTGCTTATATAAATAATAAACTAAAAATAAACGTTTTTATCATAATATTGTTAACATATATGAATGTACTGATACACAATATGTTAAAAAGCATGTAATTACTGATACGGGTCAAATTGCTAATAACTAGCACGAGCAAGTGTTGAAGGATTAATGTGTCAGATTTATTTGGAAAAGCTGGTTCATGCATTTATCTTCATTAGACTTGATTACTGTAATAATGTGTTTCTGGTCTACCCAAGAGATCGACAGCTGCAGCGGATTCAGAACGCTGCTGCTCGAGTCACTCACTGAGTGAGTCCTGTCACTCCTGTCTCCACATTGTATTCCGGTTTGTCAGGGAGTTGATTTTAAAATACTGCATTTGGTTTAAAGAGCTTTAAATGATTGAGGACCACAGTATATCCCAGATATTATGATACAATATGTACCTTAGGACATCATGTTGGTTTAAAGACGCAGAAGTTGCTTTCAGTATTTTGCAACATATATGTGAAAAAAGTCCCAGATAACTGTAGGTATGGGTCAGATCTTGCTTCTTTCCAATCAAACGTCAAGACTTTGCTGTTCACCACTGCATGTAGTTTATTCATTCAACCGAATTAAAGGACTTTGATTAATAACTTTCACTATACTGTACCGCTCGCTTTTTTTTTACTGTAAATTTTCTTTCAATGATTTTATGTTCTAAGTGAAGCACTTTGAATCATCTAGTTGTTGTATTGTGCTACACAGCTCACTTTTCATTGCCTTACTTATTACAGCAATATGAACATGATACATCACCAAAAATATACTGTTTAAATTGCAATCATCCGCGCAAACTAAAAAATGAATTCCAATAATTTCTCTGCGTCCCGAATTATGATGGTAATTTCAACCTTTTCTTTAATAACAAAAAGAAGAAGCAGATGCCTGCATATGTAGATTGACATGTAGTGTTCTCAAAGAGGAGCAAAGGTAGTTGTTCTTCCATTTCTCTGATTTTGTAATGTGGGGACAAATCGCTGCCAACATCAGCTGTCAGCACTCTTTCGAGGAACAGTGCTGTTCAGGCAAACTTGGTTTCGTCCTCAAACTCCTCCTCCGCATCCTGTCATTCAAGGATGTGAAGTGAGGATTCAAAGGCCAGATGAAACGGAGGTAGTTTACTGCTCCTACAGTGTCAAAAGGCAGCAGGAAATAAAAAGACTTTAACGGCTTTAAATGACTTGTCTTACAATAAAAAAGGCTTTTGTAAATTTAGTCTAAGAACATTTTTGAAGATAGGGACAAAAGAAATTATTAACTGGACAAGTAATTAAATTTTTTCTTTGTTTTTTTAATTCAGAACATTGTCTGAACATTCATATATATATCATTCCAAATATATATTTTTTACTGTTTAATTAAATATTTCTTCAGCTCTAAGTGTTTCCTATCTTTTGCTAGGCTTTGCTGCATGGCTGTGGACACATGATAATATTGGCTTCACTTGCAAAGTAAAATGTACACCCACCCAAAAATTACAGGCTGCTCCACGCTCCACCCCAGCACCACCTTAGCTGAAGTACTACCCACAGCACAGCTAAAAGTGAACAGTAAGTATGTCATCGCCCTTCATCAACTTCAGAATAATCATTTTGACAGAACAGGGTTTAACTTTTGTCTTAAAAGCAAAGTTTTCATCACAAAAGGTGTGCACCCAAGAACAACATTTCCTCTTAAAACATTTAATAACAGCTGCAAATATGGTGTCCCCTTCAGGAATTGCTCTTGTGATATGTTTCTATTCATTGTCACGATCCCAACACTGAATTTAAATGTCCACCTGTGTCATTTAATGGAAGAATAAACAAAGAAAAATAGATTACAAGGTCAATTTTCTATGAACAATTCTCCATCCATCCATCTGTTTTCTGCATAGTTACTTGGCTGAATCAGAACCAGTCATTTTCAAGCAAGCTGTGAAATACATCTTTCCAGCGGGTCCTGGGTCTACACCAAAGCTTCAACACATCGTGCACGATGCCCAGAAGGCATTCTGACGATATACCATTACATGAATAGCCACCTAACTAAAATAGAGTGGTTTAAGTGCCCTAGTGATTCCAGGAGCTAAAGTGTGTTGCTGAGGGTAGTGTGGTCAAAGTGGTCCTGGATGATGGCCCAGACAAAATACAATTAAATAACCCTTATGACAGATATATCAAGGAATTTAGGTACATGTTAGGGAAGCTGGAGCTTCACCCTGGAGCCATGCCCCTAGCAGAGCCTTGTCAGCTAGTGATTGGGGCTTTGCTCATGGGATTTGGCCAAAGGCACCCTAAACAAGTTAATGATGATCTCCAGAAATTTTTTTGGCAACACTTTGCCTCGGCGGTTAAATCATTTGTGAATTATATCCACGTATAAAATCATTTTTATGTTTTCATTAATTCAAGTTACTTACATTGTCACTGACCAGTGAAATGGATAATACATTTTGACAGTTTTGCTCTGTCACTATTTGTTGCATAAAGACAATGAAAGCAACACTGTCTGTATAGCTGCAATTTCTGTGCTAATGAACTGTCACCCAGCTTTACTGTCCACAGATTTTACCGTCAAAAGAATCACCTGCAACCCGGGAAACAAATTTCTTGCATATGACGGTGAGCAAAAAAGTTAGTTTGAAACAACATTGAAATTGGCATTCTGAATTCAATTCAAAACTCAATATCAAGTCACAAGAGCTCTGCCGTTTCTTATATCCCACACATATATCTCTGTCAGGATTCTCTCCTATTGCAGTTTGATGAATCCGAGTTGGAAGGAAACAAGCTCAGAGTCCAACTGATTTATTTATATGAAAATGTGTCCTCTGGTTCACAAATACTTAAAGATATTATTAGTAATACATGTTTTTTATACAGTCATAGTTCTTGTTACTTGCTTATACCCTTTTCAAGTCTGTAAGCTAATTGTTAGCAGTGTTGCCAACTGTTTCCAATGCTAAAGCTTAAGTCTAAATGTTGAAGCTAAAGTCTAAAAAATTTGTATAATTATTTTATTAATTTGAATTTGCCTTGTGCTTTGTGCCAGACCTTTACATCTGTTTCTTCTCATCGAGTCTGCAATGCAGCGGTGTGAGCCTGGGTGAGTTTGCCTGCCACTTCTCACCCACTTCACCACAGAGCTCACACACACAGCTGACAACTAGATCTTGCCCTCACAGGGCAACTGCAAGTCTCTTATATATGAAGTAGTAAAAGATTGTCCTAAAAGTTGCTAGAGTTGTTGCTGGGTGACTTTCAAGAAAAGAAAGTCTGAAAAGTAGCAAAACTTGTGACAAAGGTCACAATGATATGAAATAGGAATATTTTGTTTTTCCTCGAAGCAATAAACCAAACAAGTGTATCTTCTAGATCATCCAATATTAAAGTAAGCTTTAAGATAACATCAACACATAGGCAGCGGAACAATGGAAAATGAAAGCTATACTATATTGCCAAAAGTATTCACTCGCATGATTAAATTCAGGTGTTCCAATCACTACCACGGCCACAGGTGTATAAATTCAAGCACCTTGGAATGCAGACTGCTTCTACAAACATTTTTGAAAGAATGGGTCACTCTCAGGATCTCAGTGAATCCCAGTGTGGTACCATAATAGGATGCCACCTGTGCAACAAGTCCAGTCGTGAAATTTCCTTGCTACTAAATATTCTACTGTCAACTGTCAGTGGTATTATAACAAAGTGGAAGCGATTGGGAACTTTGTGGAAACAGTTTGGGGATGGCCCCTTCCTGTTCCAACATGACTGTGCACTGTGCTTTTAACTGGTTTGCTTTTGTGCATTAACAACACATACAAACTCACTTTGAAGGAACAAAAAACATAGATTTAGATCACAAATTTAGGTCACAAATGTCATGCAGCAACATAGCAATTATACAAAAAAGCCATTAGCCAATTGATATAAAATATCATTTTGACAGCAGGTTATGGCTGATGGATGCTTTTTCTGCCTTCAGTCAGACGTAAACGAAAAAGCTTAATCACCAGAATGAGCTCTATGCCAACCTGTCAAGCAAACCTGAACACTCTCTTCAAAATAAAGATATAGATGTTTGGGTCTGTTTGTATGCACGAGGATTCTCACCCCATCCATCTTTCACTACACTATTAACAACAAACAATAATGTTCTACATTAGTCATTTGTCATTCCGTTTTATGGAGCAGCTTCAACTCTTCTGTGGACTGTGACTGATGCACTTAAATTTGAAAATTTTCTTTAGCTTTTTTTTTTTCTAACAAATGAATAAATGTACCTCAAAAGCACTAAAAGCTTTTTTTAAGTCCTCAAATGATGAGAAATAATTTGCCACAGGAAAGCATGTCCATCTGCTATGAAACACATTACAAATGGATATAAAGTTCAAGCATACCCACAGGACTGCATAGATGCTTCTCAACATGTGACGGGGGTTTGCAGATACATTTTAGCTGCTCAAAATACAAGCTCAATCAAAATGCACTGAGGCTGATTAAAGCACAGGGAAGCATGTAATAATGGATGATTGTTATCCCATTCTTCCTTGAGTTAATTATTTTTTTATTAGTTTTGTAGTATTAGTTTTTTTTTTTTTGCAATGCTTTGTTTTATTTCTATTTTGTAGAATGTTGTTCTATTAAAAAAAGGATGATAAATGGGTAAATAGAAAATCCTACCCTATTTAGTTGAATTACTGCCAATATTATGTAATTCCCCTTTTTAGATTTTAAAAAAGACTTTCGATCTGTTGTCAACATAAGCGAATTCATAAAGATCACTCAAGCATTTTAGTGCTTGTGCACAACCAGAATACTAAATGTGAACTTATTCAATACTGTGATGACTTTAATGGTCTGTGTTTCAGTGTTGCACATTTACCTCAAGGCAGATATTAGATTTATAAAAGCAAAAATTAGTTGTTGCCAGGGATAGATGAGCACGCAGGTTTTTTAAATGCCATGTCATTATACGAGCATGTTTCACTGGCTGTTGCACATTTTGCTTGGCCTTCAGATTAGGATTATCTAAAAAGCATGCTGTAGTTGAGGCGTCACTCATTTGGCATTACAATTCAGCAGAAGACAGTTACACATTAAACTGACACTCACTACCTGAGAAGGAGAAAGTGTGGACCTATCATCAAAAAGCTGTGACAGGTCACTGAGTAGGACGTGTAAGAAGGTTTCCATTTTTTAGATAAGGAAAAAACTGAGGGCTCAGACTACTGTGGGAGCTCATGTTTTCATTTGCCCTGGCAGAATCCACTGAGCCTCCCTTCTGTTTCAGACCTGCCCATCACTACTGTTAATAAACTGATGTGAAATATAAAAACATATCTAATAAGAGTGGGTTTGATATTAACACACATAGGAGCATTGCTGGGGGATAGCAACATCAAAAACTTGTTCTGAGTTATGTCAGTTACTAGAACTTTGTTAACTAATCAGATCCAGTTGCAAGTTAGTCCCTTTAAATGTAATGCAGTCATTGCATATGTGGTACAAAATGAGTGTGCTGTAAAATAACACTGTCACAATTAAATATAAAACATTATTAAATACGTAAAAAAAATAGTAGGTGTCTGTTGTGGTAAAAATAATCAACAATGAGGTCACTGACATGGAATATGCTATCAATTATTTTTTGTTATTTCTTGTGTGTTCAGTGGCTTTTTTGGCAAATGAAACACTTTCTTAATATGAGTGTATTAAGAAAAAGAGCGAGTTTACAAGTTTGTAAAATCACAATATCGCATACGAGGAACAGTTACACAGCCAGTAAACTTGATTAGCTGGCACATGCATTGCCTCTTGAAAGGTTTTACTGCAACCTAAGAAAAGTGAATAAGAAACTATTCGGTCAGACACATGAAAGTTTGAGACTCACCTAAATGTTTTGAGTAAAGGATAGGCTGTCAAAGTAAACTTAAGGAATGTGTAAAAAAGAAAAAGTCCAACTGTTTTACTGTTATACTGAGTCAAGGCTCACCATAACAGTTCATGAAAACAAAGCTAACGAGCAAAGAGCTTATATAAATTCCAATAACTGAAGCTGTGCAATTTAATTAGAAAAAAGTTTGATTAGCTTGATTATCTCTAATTGCAAACAAAGTAGCAGATGTACAGTATTGTATTTTGTAATCCATTACTTTGTTACCTCTGCACTGGTTGTAGGTTTATCCAATTGTATCCTGAGGCTTCTAAGACCTGGTCTGTGCCTATTGATAACACCCATTGAAAAAAATAAAGATTCACCAAATGGGTTCAGACTTTGTCACAAGAAATATCTAGCAATATTAGGCTACAAAAACTACCACCATCAGTGCCTCTGAAAAAAGTGACCCACAGGCAGATTGTGTAGCGACGGGCGGGAGCTAATGCATCCACAGTAAGAAAGCAGTCTTGTGTCAAACATTTCACTGCACATTGGACTGAATATAAAGACACAGAGAGACAGAAACACAAAGAAATAACTGGAAAAATACAGCAAAAGCACCAAAAAGAAAATATATATTATGTAGCATATATTCAAAAGTCTCTGTACCCTGGCCTCAGGTTTCATTTGCATTTCTAACATGTTATACATTTGGTTGAGAAATCAAAAGGAATAGAATTTAGCGTGCAACGATTACAAGGCGCTCAACCTCCACTGTAGAATTATGACACAGTAATAATACATCGCTATCCAAGAATCAGATACTTTTTTCAACTACCATTGAACGGACCACAATAAAAGAAAACAGAATGTGTTACGTGACACCAGTATGTGTCTAAGTGACAATAATGCTTTTTACCCCTCCTTTCAGGTTGCATTTTTCAGCTTTTTAAATCAATTGTTATGAGCTCAGAAATCGAACAAAACCAGACACTACTAACAACAAAGATGGGAATGGACAAAAGAGGTAGGATTCCGCAAGTCTCTCCGAACACACAAGAAACGTCTCATAAGTCCACAGAGTCGATACATGCAAATAAATAAGGTAATTCGTTTAATTCTACAACAGACTTCAGATTTCTCTTTCTTCCTCTCAGCCAAAAGTTCTGGTTTTCTGCCAGCATAACAAGTGATCACACTACTGTGGGCAGCCAATTCCACAGTATAACTGGGTACATGCCCTCAACAAAAGTGAGGCAAAGTTTCCAATCACTGACAATATGGCTGTAAGAGATTTTTTTTTCTTAATATCTCCTCTAAATGGCTGGAGGAAAAATAACTAAATAATACATTCAAGCAGGTACCTTTTTATAAATATACGTCACAGCTCAAGTTGATTCAGCAGAAAGCAACACCTCAAGCCAAACATTTCCGTTCTGCAATTCTTCACATGCACGGACACACACACACACACACACACTTTGATATGTGTCTTTGGATGCAAATCTTTTGGAACTGTGAATTTCTGAACTTGTGTTGCTCAAAGGACCTGTGCTGAATCACTGAAGCTGAACAGATTGGTCTTAAACGGCCCTGAATATTAATATGTGACCCAGAGCTAAACCCTACATTATAAATCCTCTGCATGTGCTGCTAGACTTTACCACAAATGAACAAATGCTGTCCGAGCTAAGAAGAAATCTAACACAAAGACCAGCGCTCGTCAAGATGGTATAGATTATATACAAAATCTAGCTCTACTGTCCCAGATGGCCAAGTATATAATGCTTGTACCAGTTTACATAAAGACATAAGCTTTTCACAAATAATATCAGCACTGACAGAAACAGAGTCACAATCTCATGTTCAGCCTACCAAAAAGCTTTCTTTAAATATCTTAGTCATTTTTTAGATCTCTATCAAAACAATTCAAGTTATGCATTTACGCCAAAAGAAAAAATATCTTATATCATGATTATAATCATTTCAATAAACATCAGAATTAGCAAAGACTACAGTAAAATTACTGTTGCAGTTTAATTCCTCTGCCAGCCACTCAAGTTGCAGGTTACCCTGCTTATGTCCAGACTTATATAGAATATGCATTGAAGACTTTTAATAACTTAAGTAAAATGTGTTGAGTGTATTTATGCTTTTCAAATAAAGTTATTTGTACAACCTGACATCATACCCATCACAGAACAACTTTAAATATGAACTGAAATTCAAAAACATAAAAACCTGTCTTCACAGAACAAAATATTTAGAGAAACATCCAAGATGGGAAGATCAGTGACTTTACTTTGTGTACAGATGCAAAAGAATTTACATCAGGAACTCAAGAACTGTTTTCACATTCATCTGCATCTACAAAGGGGGGGATTTTGTGACATCAGAGCCAGTTTAGAAGTCAGTAGTCATCTAATAAGTAACGCATATGAGTGATGTACAGCAACTTCAGAGCGGATGCTGGAATGGACGCTTCAGGGAAGCCAGGGATAACTTGAGACTAAAATAAAAAAAATGGACTGGCGACCTGTCCAGGGTGTACCTGCCTCTCGCCCAATGACAGCTGGGATAGGCTCCAGCCCCCCACGCAATCCTAAAGTTGGATTAAGCAGGTATAGAAAACTGATGGATGGATTTTGTGCATTTTAAATAATCTGAGATATAGAATGTTACTTATCTGAACCAGAACCAGAACTGACTGTAGATCTTCTGGACTGCCTTACTTTATAAGTTAAGAACAGATGACAGTGACGCCACCTCTCCATTCAATCAGTCACTCAGATTCCCACATTAATGCTCGTCTGTGGTCTGATTCGAAGCCTGAAAGTGAAATGCTTGGATAATGAACACAGCCCTCAGTGTTCACCTGGCCCCATCTCGTCTAATCAAATCCATGTGCAGCTCTAAGACTCATCTTACCTCCACCAGCAGGCTGATGACAGCAGGATTGAGGGCAACTGGGGGTCATGCTTTGAGTGGAAATGGCCTCAACAACAATGTATGTCAGGCAGAAGAGAATACTGGGAGGAATCAATAATCCGTTACGTTTGCATGACAGCAAAATATGCAGCAAATGCAGATGATGGTTTGGGTCAGAAGTGTATGTCATAAAACAATTATTTTAAAAAATTGAGATCATTAAGATTATAACACCAGAGACAAAGCCTGTTGAAGATGATGAACTGAAGACTAAGAGTTTGAGCTGCCAGGTCAGAGGGAACATTCAACTTGGAGCCTTAGATTCCTTTATTAATATTTCAACTAAATTTGCATCCTGCATAGTGATGGAAACCCACTTTTTTGACCAATTCCTCTCTTTAACTATATCAATGAAAAAAATTTATGTAATTCCATGCAAGTACATTACAATCATGTGAAAAAAAGATCACACTCTCTTTCAGTTCTAAGTTTTACATATCAGGACATGATAAATGCACCTTTAGATGATCAATAACAAATGACAAATGTGTGTTTTAATTTCCTAAAAAGTACAGTTGCAGGGTGTGAAAGTGTAATTACAATTCATGATTTAATATCTTGTAGTACTCCCTTTAGCAGCAATAATGTCAAGTAATTGTGTTCTGTATGATATTATGGATATCTCACATCGTAGAGGATTCTTGGTCCACTTTTCTTTACTAAATTGCTGCAGTCCATTTAGTTTAGCAGGCATTGAGTAAGCCATAGCTCACTGAAATTCCAAAAAAGAAACTTTCAATTCGGTTGAGGTCTGGACTTTGACTAGGACATCGCAACACCTTGATTCACCTCTGATTAATTTTACAGATTTTGCTGGTGTCCTTGACTTGTCGTCTTGACTTTAGCAGATGGTCAGATGACCTCACATTTGACTCTACTTTGGTATCCAGGGGAGTTCATGGTTGACTCAGTGGCTGTAAGATATGTATGTCTTGTGGCTCCAAACAAGCCCAAATCTCACCACCCCTCCCACCGTATGTTGGGATGAGGTTTTTGCACTGATGTGTGTTTAGTATTCACCAAACATGTCACTTTGCATTATGACCAAAAAAATCCACTTTGGTCTTGTCTGTCTCAAAGGATATTATTCCAGAAGTCCAGTGATTTGTTCTGATTCATCTCTGCAAACATAAGCTGAGCTGCAATGTTCTTTTTTCAATTAGAGAAAAGGAAATGTCTCCTGGCAACCCTATCTAACAACCCATACTTATCTTATTGTAACTATATTGGCACGAACTTTAACATTTAACAGCCTAACTTTGGTCTCTAGTCTGAGAGAGTAGAGTCTGTAGTTCCTGATTTTTTTTGTTTTTACAGTTTCTCTGAGTAACTAAACTGTCTGGTATTGGGGTGAACTTGCTGGAAAATCCAATCTGGGAAGATCCCACAACTTTCTTGAATGTTTACACTTGTGAATCACCTTTCTCGCTGAAGAATGATGGACTCAAAATTGTTTGGAAATTTCATTATAACCCTTCCCATATTAATAACCAGAAACAACTGCAACTCTAAGATCTTTGCTGATACATCTGCTTTTATGTGAGATGTTTGCACTTGCTGATGATCAGTTAATGGAGTGAATTTGATTGACAGCATCTGGCTGCTACTTGCCCTCTTAGATCCCACTGAATCAGATTGGATTAACTTAGTTTTTTCAGACACGTACTGCTTCTGCTTTCGGGCTGGAATATATTTCGAGTGTTGTTCATCTGAGGCTGTATTTTATGACCTGGGAAGGACTAGGGAATTCTCCTGATAACTTAAAATAGAAAAGTGTAGCCTATTCTCTTTTTTTCACAACTGTAATTATTTTTTGTCATGACAGTGTTACCGATAGTCTTAATAGTGAAAACAATCCCATAATCACACTCACAGGTGAAGGCAAAATATCGGTTAACTGAAACAAAGGGGAGAACTGTACCACAAAACTGTAACTTAGACACATGGAATATTCTACCACACATTGTTCACAAGCACTAATAACACCGTGCGTAAACAGCTGTTGCGCTTACCGATCCTGAGGACTTGCGTTGAGCTCAAACAGAACTCCGCCGCAAAGAAAATATAGCAAAGAAGTCTCTTTCTCCGCTCCATAGTTTTACAGAAAAAGTCACCACAAATGGTGAGACCACGACACCTTGAAAGAGCCTTTATCCAAGCGGGGACACCATTGAGGTGCCATACCAACGCGCATCCCAAGTTTTATTCCCAACTCAATCCACTCTGCATCACACCGCTGCGCAAAAGAAAGTCAAAATGACAAACTCAAGTCACATGTATCTAAGGTTCCCCTGCAAAATCAATATACTGTCAACCAAGTCACACTGTCGAGACATAAAGTGGCAGCGGGATGTGCACGCACATCAGTATGAGCGCCTCCAAAGGTGGTAGAAGCTGGAGAAACCTGGAGTCTGTGTGACGTGTTACAAATGTAACATCAACATCCGGTACAAAACAATTTCAAAATAAAACATACTTCAGCATTAGTATCATATTGAAATTAAATCACCAGGACGTTAAATTTACTGTTCTTCATTTTCCACTTTCCATTGTTGAGATCATATAATATTTTGACTTTGGTGAAGATCAACTCTGACTAGAACAGCCATTTGCGTTACAACTTTGACAACGAGTTGAATCAGCATTCTATACCAACCAGTAATAAAACGATTACGTCAAACTTGGAAGACAAGCTTTTACACTGGAATTACGCGTGCTCCCATTCTGGCTCGTTGAATATAGTTTGGCTGCAGTATTTTTGGATTAAGGAGCAGATGGACTGGTGCCGATTGTCTGTGCACCGGTGCTGATGAAAGGAGAATAATCTTCAGGTTACATGGCAAATGCCAGATTATCTCTCTTTACATACAAGCATGCTATCAGATTAGATCACTGGATGCTTTCCCATCGAGCCTTGTCAACTTTGAATAATTTCGTCATGCGCTAAAACATCGCTTATCGAGACCTAATTGAAGCAATAGTCCTACCTTTTGTATTGATTTCCAAGGGCAAGACATTTAACCACCTCGGGAGTGAAAACTGTGGTTTGTTAACTCGGGACTGTTGCTCGATATTGTGACATTTGAAAAAGTCAGACTCCAAGAGCCGTTTTGCTCCCTTCAATATCCCCAAGTCTGAATTGACATTTTGTTTATCACAGTCTCTGTGAAGTCTCTCAAATGATCCCTCCCTAATGATCTGACATCTGACAAACAGCCATACAGGCAAACTTAATTAACTCAGAAAAACGACCACGTGCTCTCTTAAGGAGTCGTCCTTGGGCAACAATCCCAACACCAACATGATTTGAATACTGAGCAGAGGTGTCTCCTTGTAGAGCTTACAATACCAAAAAAGGCTACTTGTAAATGTCTTTAAGGGCTGTAGAAATAGTAATACTGAATTAAATCCTCAGAAGGTCAGAACTGGAAGAACATGCTTTAGATCTTTTGATTCACTTGAACAGATTAGAGTGAAGCTTTGGTTATTAAAGAAAACAAGTCTCACACAAATAAATTTAGAAGTTTATTTTCACATAAAAATGGTAATGCGCCACAGTTTTATAAGTATAAAGGGGGGAGTCTAATGGTCTCTCGCAGGATTTGCCTCCAAGGCAAATGATTGTACCTCACAGTTGGAAGTTCTTACTGGCATGACCCAGTAAGCTAACATCTAAGAAACCAGCATCATAGTGACAGACAATAAGAAGAACATACAAAGTATCAGTTCCATCCACTCACTTCTCATTTTGAATTAGAAGTTGCTCAGAATCCCACCCCCTTCACAGTTTTGGCATTAAGTGCTTGTTCAATACATCCATTAAGGTGGGCACAGCTGAGTTCAGCATTGCTGTGATGACAGTGAAGCAGCACAGCCCGGTGGAAAAGTGAAGAGTTGCAGGATTGTGAAGTGAGTGCAGGGGGTGATGTAAATCTTGACTAAAGTAACTTCAAGCAGAGGCAGGTGTCCGAATCTGTGAGGATAATAAACTAGCCACATGACGGCTCTTTATATTACAGCTTCAAGGAATACTTCCAAAACAAAGGAAATTCAAGTAAAAGGGACTGGAGGAATTATGCTATTCACCATGAACATAATGCACAAAGTGAGATAAACTCTGGGATAATACAGTATATCAAAGACTGTGGTGTAATCTTATAAGTTAACAAGATAGAAAATAAAAAGATGCTTTATTTGGGCAACAAACTTAAAATCTTAACATTCATGTGAAGAGATAGCTTTGTCAAGCCTGTAGCTGGCACTAAACACAAAAGGTAGTTTGTAACACTGGGTAGTTGAATATAGTGTAAACATTAGAAAATACAGCACTTAAAAAAAGGCTTTATTAAATAGAGAATAGGTCAATTATTTGCTGTCCAAACTATCGTTTTAAAAAGGCTTTGATTGGAGACAAAGGGAGCTGTAAAACATTTTTGTACAAGAGGTTAATGGTGCCATCATACACCCAACTTTACACCGATGTGCAGCTGATATTAAGTTAAAACAATAAAAAGCGCAATAAAGCTATAGCTGAATTTCACCATCTTTTACACAGTCATTAAGCCAAAAGCCCCTGAAGAGAAGTTCAGTAACACACAGCCCTTGAGTGTTAAAATACAAACAGCTTGAGCCAGAAAAATATAACACTCGCATTCTTGTGTTGAAAAATAGACATTTTGCCCAGAAGGTCACATTTCAGTGAGAATGTCTCTGTGCACTGTGTGTGCATGGGACAGTAGCTGCCTGTGTCTGCGTATTATGCGCCCTTGCAATATATAAACACACACACACTTGCTTTTCTATTTGTGCGACCATGCAGTGCTGTCTTCTTCACAAACAGTTTTACTGGTGTGTGAAATCCCAGGATGCGTGTCCAACATAGTGAGGGCTCTCTGGTTCACTTTTAGAGAAAGCAGCAATGGATAAGAATCCCCTGGCTACAAAAAAAAATTTCTCCACTTTCTCAATGCATGTTTCTTTACCTCAGGACTGTCAGAAGAGTGTGGTGTGAGTGAAAGTTTAGGATTGTTTATTGTTAAAGAGGATCACACATGCTCTGCAAGTATTACATTTAAAACTTTTATCGAATTTCTTCCATATTTTCTTGCACTCCAACTAGATCTAAAAAGTGGAAGACATCCTTGTGTCTCCTCTTTTCATCGTGTCTGTTGTGATTCCCCCAATCAGAAGACATCACTGTTGCACCTGTTAGTGAAGTCATCCCTCCGTACCCATATTACATCATGATCCTTGTTTGTGGCCCCCTCCACAGCACACTGCTTCAAGGGGGCAAGCTTCACACAGAGGGGGACACAGGATGTGAAGGAGTCTACAGATGGTGAATCATCCCCGTGCTTCATTTGATCGACTTTCACACTCTGCACACACTCACTTCTAGTCTCCACCCGTCCATTCAGCTTGACTTCTTTGTCCTGCAAGATCAGTCCTTCCATCTCCCCTTCCAGGGCGTCCGGTTCTGCTGACGCAGATCGAACAGATTTACAGTATTCATCGTCGTCACTCAAAATGTCTGTCTCCTTCACCTGCCTCACATCGATAGCCTCGCACTGGTCTTCATAGCAGCCAAAGTTAAACTGCTCTTCCACCCAGCGATCTGTGTCCTCACCTTGAGGTTTATGGGACTGATGGGGAGCGTGTTGGGAGTTTGAGGAACAGTAGGATGGCTGTTGGATGGGGTTGGCATCGTCGCAGTTATTGTTGCCATGGAAAACCAGATCGGTGTCGATGGTGATGCGGTTCCTCACCAGCGTTCTGCGAGCCAGTGTTCGAGATGGAGCTGATGCTTAACACAGAAAAATTTTTAGAAATTGATAATGCGTCCACACATGTTGGTCTACAGAAATATTGGTGTAACATTTGATCCCAATAGCTAACGGATGTTTCTGTAAAATAGAGGCTAAACCCAAGATGTGTCACCTGCTCTGTTAAAGGCAGGCCGTGCACCTTTGAGGGCACTTAGACGTTTGCCACCAAATGGGACATACTGCTGGTTGGGTGGCAGAGACTCCGTCTTAAGAAGCTGCCGTCGTTGCTTCTCCCTGAGGATGGAGTGGACTGCTTTCAGGAAGTCCTTCTTGCCATCTGGAGAGCTGCAAATCATGGGGGAAAAAAGACATGACCTTGAAATAATACATCAACGAGAACTTAAGTTTGAAGTTACTTTTTATAAATGTTTTGAATAAATGTGTACAGTTTATAGGGGGTACAAAATAAAAAATTTATAAAAAAAATAGACCTGGGGCACAACTGGAAGATTCTCTCTGGTCTTCCTTCTGATTCAGACCTTGTGTGGACTATTTCACACAATGCTGTGGATTCAGAGTCTGAGAAACGGAGAGAAGAGATCTACATGTCAACAAGTATTCCATCTCATTTCAGTCATCAATTTCTTTTTATCCAAAAACAGGCCATTTCACAGACAATCAAAGTTGAGCCAAAAGTGCAGAAAATGAATAAAGGTTAGCTCAGGACAGAAAAGAAATGTGAGGAAAGTAAACAGCTCTACAATGTGATAAATGGTTATTTATCTGATGTGCTTATAAAAAGGTTATCATTTTTTCCAGAGCCTTCAAGGCTACAGTCGAAAGAAAAACATGGACTTTTTTTTTTTTTTTTAAAGAATGACCTTGTTCGTTCTGGCATACTCTTGCATGCAAGTTATCCTATACCAGACTATATTATTTTTTCTACAAGACGATATTATTCTATCCAATGTGAGCTTTTAGTGATCAAGACTGCTCCAAAAATGAGAAAACGTCAGTTCTGGCACTACCAACATACCGTCATCAAGGTCCAATTCATCCTATTGACTATGATAAATCAAAACCTGCAATAAACCAGTAGTTTGGAACTTTTTTCTCCCCCTTCTGGCAAACACTAATCATAATTCATCACTCTCCTATTAGGCTATCAGCTGCATTATTGAAACTGTCATTTGTATAAAGAGGTTTTTGGGGTTTTTTTTAGTTTTTTTTTTTTTTTTTTTTTTTTTTTTTTTTTTTTTTTTAAATCTGCAGCATTTTCCTGGAGGCTTCCTAAATTTAGTATTGCCATGGTTGCTCTCTTCAGTTCATGGCACTGAGAATGACAGATTTTTTAATAAAACAGGGATATCAGAGACACCAGAGTTTAATTTTTTTTTATTCACAGCTTGAACTAAACTGTCAAAGTTCTGCTCTCCAGCTTTAGTCACCATCCAAAATCTCCTAAAAAAAAAAAAATAAATTGCATACAACAACCAACACTGCAGGCTAATGAGCAGATGACTAAACTAAACCAAATCATTTCCAGTTGGAACAAGAACAGATCATCAATTCCAGTGCACATCATAACCATCTTAATTCATGTGTTTATTTAAGCATTCCTAACAGCTCTTGTCAATCCATGAAATTGTTTATAATATGTAAGGAAAATATTTAACATTTACTGAATGTTACATTATCTCAGTAGACCTACTTGCAAGAGTACGGACTTGCAGAGAGTCTGTTGCAATCATGTGACGGAAACGGAAAGGATCTTTGTCATCACTTACAGATGCACGATGAGATCCGCCCTGGAAAAGAAGAAAAAAAAAAAGAGTGGTTGAATGCCTTATAAATAACCAATTGCAATACATCAACATGACAGCAGAGAGCACAAGAGTGCAGTGACATTCGGAGACAGCCACCTACTGTGATGCATCAGGCAACGGTATAAGTGTGCATACAAACTCTCCATTCAATTGTCAGTATTGTTTCATAATGCAAGCCACTGGAGTTCCTTGAACACATAGTCTATGAAACGGGTTTCTAAACCCACCAACAGTTTCTGACATTTGAAAATATTTTCTATTGAGGATTTGTTCTTTAGGTAAGAACACCATTTAAAATACATGCACACTTGTGTCCATTTGTTGGAGCTAAGTAAATGGTTATTGAATATTCTAAAACATTCTGGTTGTATAAATATAAATTATGTTTGAATTTTAATATTTATAAATTTGAATATAGATGTTAACATTCTGATACAAACTGAACCCCTACTATAGTGCAATGATGAACCTTCCAGGTGCAAACAATTCTGCTTTAAGAAAGGACCTTGAATCTGAAAAACTGATATTTGATAAATCTCTCAAAGACCGTTTCTGGAGCTTTAAACCTATTGTGAATGAAGCCCAATAGCCTTAAATGTCTTTGTAGTGTAATTGTTAATACAATCAAGCAATACAGAGGAAACACATAGGCTCATTCCACAGAGAGCATCTTCCAATAATGTTAGACTTAAGCTGGAGCTAAAAAGGTAAATGGATGCGTACTTACAATTTTTTTCCTGTGCTTGGAGCAGTCTTTGTACACAAATACAACTGCTGTTTTGAACACTGCATGAGGGTTCAGGAGAAATAAAGGGAGAAACCATTAGGAAGGTCATTGGGATATTTCATTAGCAAATTTGCAACAGTGGCAGCTTGATTCAGGATGTTAATGGATACTTTTAGTTACAGTTTGAAGAAAAATAGCCCAAAACTACGGACATTATAGCAGGACAAAAGCTTAAAATGGAAGTCGCATCATATGTCAAAGCAACCACTCCTACTCATGATCTCCTGGCAATAGACATAATGGCATGTGGATGTAATATTCATTGGCAAAAGAAGTGTGAGCAAAGCAAGATGTAAATATGTCTGGGCAGTATTGTACATCAACCCACTGATATTCGCCTGATGTAAAAATAAAATGAATGCATGGATCCCTCGCCTGCATTTGCTCCTCTATGTATTTCAGTTAAATTGTACCCAGCTGCACACTTAAGCCTAATGGTATTGCATGATAAAGTGTCATGTGTCTGCAAGTATTTCAGCAGTTGGGCGGCTGTGGCTCAGTGGTGATCATCCAATGACCTGAAGGTTGGCAGTTCAATCCCCACTCCCAAAATGAACTGACAGCTGGTAAGGGCACCTCAGCCATGATAAGGAGGTGAACTGCCTCCTTGAGCAAGGCACCCCATACTCCCTAGGCGCTGTGATTGCCTGCTCACCGCGCCAGTGTATGGCATCCGTCTCTGAGTGTGTGACCCTGTGCGTGTGTGTGTCAACAGGTGCCAACCTGGATGGTTAAAAGCGGAGGACAAATTTTGTGTGTATGCATGACAATAAATCTGATCTCTCTTAATCTTAGTTCTCTCCAGCAAATAAGATTCAAACATGTAATAGAAATGTTCTTTAGTCGTTTAGAAAAGTTACTGCATATCTACTCTACAACACAATATGTTCCACATGCAATATAGCTTTGTTATGTAGAGATTGGTTCAATGCATAAAACATAGTGTTTCTAACCAGTATTGTAACCTGTGAATTAAACTGTTAAGCCAAAAGTAGGACAAAATCATTTTCCAGAACATCATCCAAAAGTGTTCCATCTTACCAAAGGCTGCCAATTCAGGGTCCTTTTTGCTCTTGACCAAAGAGGCTGGAGGGTTCATCCAGATCACAGTTGAATGTAGCAAGAGATCCCCCATTGACAGGTCAGGCACCTGATAAAGAGATATTTAAAAAAAAAAAAAAAAAAAGGTAGTTATAGTGTTAGACAATTCCCTGTACTAAAAATCAGTAACATTAAACAGAATGGGTGTTACCTCTTTTTTATCAGCAGTTTGTTCATTGATGAGCTGGTCAAAAACAGCACCATACTCCTCATGAAGCTTCTGCATATCATTGATGTGACTCGCCACTTTGTTCATGGCCTTCATCGCAACTGAAAGGAACAATGATTCATTAGTTGTGTCCAAATTAATTACTGTTCCAATGGTGAAGAGAATAGAAGATATCAAACCATTTCACAGTGCTAATACGAGACAGAAAAAGACAGCAGTTTACCGTCCAGGTGGTAGTGTTCTTCACTGTCAGGGTCTGTGAGAGAGTAGAGCTCCCTCAGCAGCAGAGGGTACTTCAGAACTCTCTGGATGGGTTTGATCAGGTAGGACTCCAGAGTAGATGAATGTTGCTGTCTGGGGTTTCTCTCGGCCAGGAAAGCTTTGAATTCTGGGTCAGTTTTAGCTTGAGAAGAATGAATACGAGTGTTTATTTGGTACAAGTAGCAGATATTACAAACCTTTGCTACTCTCGACTTTTAGTTCTAACAATGATGATGGAAAATGACAATAAATTGCCATACAAGAATCAGGAGCAAGTGATGATTGTTCACTTTAAACCATGCATGAATGTGTACATAGTTTTACCTTTGGCAAGCACTTTGGGGACCTTGGTGTGACTAGCACAGAAAGCACTGTAGATCTTGAAGCGATCAGCATAATAAAGGAATGAACCGCCCAAGGAAAACAGCACCTTCTGTAGAAACAGGCCAAAAAAAAAAAAAAAGTAGGCAACACTGAAATGACACCACAAGCTATACATCATGGATCAATACATGTACATCAGTCTTAATGGCAGGAGGTGGTAAAAGGTGGGACAAAAAAAAAAAAAAAAAAAAAAAAAAGTTATTAGAGGGTTAAAACCTGAATGAGACTGAAATCAGCCATTCCCTACCTTAAACTGCTCGACTCTCTCTAGTCTTTCCAGATCTGGGACCAATCTGATTCCATCTTCCAGAGTGCTCAGGAACTCCACCTGGAATTCCACCATCTCCCCGAGGTTACCAAACAAAACGTCCAGCTACAACACACAGGTTTGAGCGTTCCGTCAGAGCTGCTTCAAAAACATGCTTGTAAGTTTGTAGATTTCATGCATTTGTGTTGATAATCTTAAAAGAAAAAAAAAATTCACATAGTTCCAGAGTAGAAAAACAATTCGATAAGAAAAAAAAAAAAAAGAACTTCTCTTCCCAGTAAATGCATTTAATATGAAATGACTGAATGGTAAAAACATAAAACTTGTGTTTCGTCATCAGGTGTTACCTCCTTGTCAAACAAAAAAACTAACTAGATATTTCCATTGAATGTTGATCAGTCCAGCACATGAGCATTGAGAATTTATATATATTTTTTTAATAATATTCATCTATAGAAAACTGCTTTAAACTCGGGTTTTGTTACATTAACTGCTAGCTTCAGGTCGCTCCACAGCATTTCTGTCTGCCGAACATCAGGACTTCGATTTCCTTACAAAACATTAACTTTGTTCTTCTTTATATTCTCTGGAAGAACAACTTGTTTGCTTAGTACCATTGTCTTGCTCCTTGACTCATTACGATGCGATTAAAGTTCAGACAGATGTCCTAATATTTTCTTTTAGAATTCACTTTTATTGAGCAGAACTTATTGTTTCATGATGGATGATTTTTTACATCATATACATTCAGAAGTTCCCAGGGAGAAGACTTTTTTTTTTTTTTTTTTTAAGAGTCCTGGCCTAGGTATAACATGTCCCCACCATCCAACCACCACTGCGTTTCACAGATGGTTTTTGTGTCAAACATTTTAGTTAAAACAATGTTTCTCATTTCAATGAAAAAGTTATGTGATCATTAGCAAACTGCAGCAGCTACGTCCTGTTTGGAGAACAGAGGTTTGTACCTTGAAACCCTGCCACTTTCACTGTTAAGAGTCTTCCAACAGCTGATTCATAAACATTCACATCATTCAGAGAAGACTTAAGTTGCTCAAAATCTACCCTGGGTTCTTTTGGGACCATATGATTTTTTTTTATCCAGTTACTCTATTTGTACAAAATCTTCCGGTTCCCACTTTTTAGAAATGGTTCAAAACAGTTTCCATTAATTTAAAACCAAGTTATTTGGAGTTCGAGACACACTTAGAAGTGTTGTAAAATAATCATAGAATAATGTTTACTTAAAACAGCTGACATGGATTAAAACATTACTCCAAATCACGTTCAACTTGACAGCTAACCCCTTTTGCTTTTGACAATCAGATTTTTCATTTGCATAAAGAATGTAGACAATTCTGTAAGTTTCAGCAGGTTTTTCATTCTTGGAATTAGCATATCAGTACCTCATCTTGTGTAAGGAAGCTCTCTTTCTGTAAAGGTGTCAAGTAGCACTCTATTAGGCAGTTCAGGTCCTGAAAAAGAAAAAGTATGAACAAGATCAGGCTGTGATCATATGTTCCGACTGAAATAAAGCAGGTCATTTGTAGGTGAAAATACTCCAGAGCTTTGAAGACTCACTTTGACATACGTCTTCTCTGTCTCAACTAGTTCACCGATGACCTTGCGCAGTTTGTCTGCATGAGAGAGCTGTCTCTGTGTGGCAGAGCCTGCTGTGGGTGGTAAAGCCGACACCGGGCTCGGGGAGAGGGACGACGAAGACGAAGATGAGGAGGATGACATAGGGCGCTCATGGGGATTCATGTCATGGAGACTGCGGCAGAAAGCAGTGACCTGCTCTGTACTCTGTTGACAAAGAAGTTGAAATATGTCATTTGTATTCAGTTGTAGAAATGTTATTGAACAGTTTAGGCAAGAAAATAAATAAATAAATGAAAGCTCTTGCATAACAGTTGGTTACAGTTATCAACATTCCTTGCTTTTACATTTATACATGAGCTACATTCACCAGATTGACATCTCTCCTATAAAAACAATCAAGTCTGCAACAAGGTTGCAGAGGAAAAGAATGAAAGGGCTTTAGAGACAAACACCATTTTGGATTTGGTCATTGGAAGATCAGGACGCAACCCTGTGTTGCATCGTGATCTTTTCAATGGCCACGCTTCATAAAACAAACTAGATATATGCACGTCTAGCACCACATGTGGTGCATTCTTGAAAACCTGCCATGACTCCACCTTCCTACTTCCATGGTACGAAAAATACCAAGCATGAGCAGACCTGCTGAATTGATATCAAGTAGAAATACGCCCAAAAGATTTAAAAACTCCTTCCCTTTGCATTTTGACAAACGTAAGTTCATGTTGCTACTCTTAACCATGAAACCCATGCAGTCCTTGCTCAGTAATGTTACTTGCAAAGTTATGATAAATAAATTCTCAAATCCATGAGGATGTTTTTGCCAGACAATTCCTTTATTGTCAAAGCAGTAAAGGTGAACACAAGGTATGAGACTGAAAAAAAATGAAAAATAAAAAAAATAAAGTGAGTTCACATAGCAGTATTTGGATAAAGCAAGAGGCTTATTGTCATGAGGCATATTTCAAATGCACCAGGAATGACACAGCAAATCTTTCTATTATAACAAAGACAACCATTACTCTTTCCATGACCTTTTGGACCAAATTCATGATTTACTTTTGTTGCTCAGATTCAGTCCTGTTGAGACTTATATATTTGCATTTTTCCCCACTTCTGAAGAGCAAGCAAAAAAAAATAAATAAATCTATGAAAGATGAAACAAGGCATTTACGCTCTTAAGGTCTCATTCACAACGCAGTCATAATTAATATATATATTTTATAGTAATATAAAGTATTTTACTGAATTCAGAGAGAGTGTTGTGAAATAATCCCACAGTAGCACAACTAGCCACAGTAAGTCAGTGAAGTGGGATACTTTTGTGCTGAGCTGATCAGAAAACACAAGCCAAAATCTGTATCTGCAGAAAGCAGGGACAATCCAATTTCAGCCACCACTTAGTTTGAGGGGATTAATGCTTCTAATTCAGTCCTTCCAGCCATTACTCAGAGAGGTACTTCTGCAAATGCATGTCACACAAATAGCCCTTATCTGTGTTGGGTCAGTGCACGTCTTTGTTTTATTGTAATCTGTGCAACAGTGCAATGCACCTGCTTGTGTGTAGACATGTGACTGATTTGGAGACAGCTGGGAAAGTAGCTTGTCTTGCTGATTCCATGGCTTGTCTCCCATCAAACTGCTGCAGCAATGACAAACAATTTTCCATTATGGTCATCAAACCAGTTTTGTGACACCCTGGGCTACACACACACACACAATGCTGATAAGTAAATTCCTTTTATGGAGTCAAGTAGACCCTCTTCACTCTCTTAGAGGAAACCATTACTACAACCACAAAAAACCACCACCGATATACCCTACAAGACTGAAAACTTTCTAGTAACCTTGTTATTCACACTGCATTGTAAACTTCCCTTCCAACTGATTTGTTGAGTAAAATGTAAATTTTACTCAAACTCCCCACATACAAACAGTAAAATAGTTTGCTTTTCCATCTTTAATTGCTAATATTAGAATATGGGAAATTATTAGAAAAATATGCTGTAGTTTCTCAATAACCTCAAGTGAAAACAAACAGCCATGCTGTGATGATGCCTCAATGCCTATACACAAGAGACAGCAATGATGGTCTTGCTACAGATGACAATGTCTTGCCCTTGACAGACAAATTGGTGATAGCCATGTGACAGCTGGAGCAGTGACAGACAGATGACAGAGGATGGAGGGGAAGGTTGGCTGCATAATATTGCAGCAGCAGTCATTAAACTTCTAATCTACAAAAAAATAAATACATTTTAAAAAAAAATCCTTTTTGATGTACATTTGCAATTCTACAAGTTACACAATGATATTTTCGCAAGACTTGCAGCTAAGAACAACAGACTTCAGTGATGCTGGTTTTGCTGCATGAAGATACAAACAATGATATGATAAAAGGTCCAAGGATTACATTTCACTGAATCAGCACGTATGATAAGAAATGAGTATAATATAAATCATTTGAGTGGCATGTTCCACTGGAAACTGACCTTAAGCAGAAGGTTAGCACTGATAGTACGATACCATGACAATCACTGACCTGTGTAGCATCAAATCCACAATCCGTCTTTCTCACACACACACACAAACAAACTGCAAGGCTCACCAGCTGGAACATATCATAGATTGATTCTGCCGAAGGTTTAGAATTCTTGCTTCTCCTAAAAGCCGACATTCTCAGTTCAAAACAGGTTTCCCTGAGAAGCCAGGTGTTCCTTCCGTGTCCTGCTTTTCAAGTCCAGGAATCATCCAACCTCCTGCTATATTAGGCGCCAGAAGGCTGGGTTTATCCAAAAACGTGGTGATGCAAGAACTACTTAAGACGTTGAATTCAAACAAAACAAGTTAAAAAAAAATGTATAAAAAAAGTAAATGCCTGCTACTCAACTGAACACTGCCGCCGGTAAAAATCACTACAGCTACACAAACAGAGTATTACCCAAATTGCATTGAACAGCTGCACTCTGTTACCTTATCCTACAGCATCTATCCAATCAATTTAAATCCTGACTGATTCCACATGCTCCAATGTCCACTCTCTGTTTCTACTCCGTCCCTGCTGCCTCTCTTGCTGTTCTGTCCAGTTGTTCGAGAGCAGCAGCGGTGTAGAATGCAACACTAAATAAGATCAAACATAACATCCTCATGAAGAAAAGAAGGGAGGAGAAAGGAGGGAGGAGAGAATGGGAGGTAAGGAGGCATTGGGTGGTTAGAGCCAAACAAGAAACGATATTCACCATCTCATCACAGCCTACAGAGATTAATGTCACTCCACTGGATTAAAAATATAAATTATAGATTAAGTCTCTGAAATACCCAAAACATCAATTGTGTATGCCAACAGCAGAATCCAGTCAGTTTCAGCAAAATGGAGAATGCTGCAATGCACCAAATATCTGCATTTTCTAATTCAAAGCACCTTAAAAAGGTAGTTCTGCACCCAGATCTGACGGGACTTACAGGTAGAACTCTTGGTACTACAACAGCAGCACACTTGCTATTCCAGTGAGACAAGCTTTACAAAATACTTGTGGGAATGAAATCTTGCTTTCAATCCTACTAATTTGAAGATCTGAGGGCGGAGATGAGAAAAGAATGTTACAGCTGTTGAATATTAAGAGGGGAGGATGTTTGGCAGAAAGTTTGAATACCTGGTGTAAGGGATCAATATTAGCATCACAGATGTGATGCAGGAATCCAAAGACTTGTGTTACTTAATGTTCATCAAGTCAAATAGATAGAAAGACCCAATTTTAAAACCGCTTGCGGCAAAGGTCATACAGCATAAGCGTGCCAGTGAACCAACATATATGCAACAAACAGAACTTGACCTCACATGGGAAAACAGCTACTTAGAAAAAAAAAAAAAAAGACAGAAGCAATTAAGGATTAAAGAAAGTTACAGCAGCTGTACCTTTACTGTAGTAAGTCCAATCATTGCATTCTCTAAACCAAGAGACTCTGTTTCTAAATGTTCTACACCCCTGATGCACCCTTCAGTACAGAGAGGGAAGGAAGTACAGAATGAGGGAGGAGCATGGAGGCATGCAAAAACCTGCTCTCACGCCTGTTAACCGACACCTCTGGCAGTGCTTGCCAGAATAAACAAATTGTATATCCATATACAAATAGAAATCACACTTAAATAGATACGCACATTCATGTATTCATGAATTTTATCATGGGAAAATTAAATGTTGTACATTTAATAAAACACCAAATTGTGGAGGGTAACTGTTCCTCCTTGGACATCGGTTCTCAGAAATAACAGGTATATACTTGTCGCTGTCAGTGAACAGAGAGAGGTGAAGGGAGGGGGAGGCAAGGGAGGAGGAGTATTAAGTTCATTCTCATCCGCAGTCAGGAAAACATGCAAATCCATAAATCTTTACAAGGAATGATGGGATGCACAGAGACTAATCATTTAATCTTAAGAGAAAGGACGAGTATGTCATGACACAGCCTTCACAAGTCTAATTATGAACATTTAGACTCTGACCCACTTAATTTAACCTATGGGAGTGAAGTGAATGCCATGTTATTGTTTTTTTTTTGTTTGTTTTTAAAGCACTAGTGTCCACCCAGCATTAATGACAGAATATCAAGTTAATCTTAATTTCAGGATTCATAATCAAGGGTCTCTCTCTCACACAGTAATCAATTTATGAATAAAATATAAAAATGTATGCACAAACTGTTCTTTTTACATTCTTCCCGTTTACGCCAACATTATTGTTGCTTTGCAGGCTTCATCAAGCTGTACAGGGCTCCCTCTAGTGGAAACTGGAAGTATGGCAACAACTTAGACAAAGCTTTTGAGGCCTGCTGGAGTGAAGAGGTGTGCACAATGGCAATTTACTAAAAGAGGCCAAATTTATGCTTCCAGTATGCATATTGATAACTACATTAAAGACTTTTACTGTGGGCCACTATCTAGCTGCAACTTTACCACCAGGGATCAAAATCCCTGATGAAAACTGTCCCCTAAAACACTGAATAATACATTTTCCATTACTTATGCCCCCAAGCCTAACGAATTGACATTTGTAAATTATAACCAGGACTTGTCAGTACAGCTGGCTACACATTGGAAAATACCAACTATCAACCTCATCTCTATTATTGCCGTTATCCTAAGCAATCGACATTTTATTCTCTGGTTGGTTTTCCATACAGCGGGGGATCGACTGTGTGCTTTGTCTAAAACAATGAACATTTCCATCTCCTCTGGCTAACCAGACACTCATTTATCTCCACTAAATGATGTGAAACACGGTTTGAGAGTAAAGTAATTAGAGTGTAGAGATAATTAAAATTGTCCCACTTTGCCTCTTCTTCCTCAGTCGTCTGCCACTATGTGACCGCAGGCATTGAGTGAAATGAGGCAAGACACAGTCCTCAGCACTTCAGAGGTTTTCCAAAGAGAAGTGGCAACAAAAGAGTGATAAACATGAGGGGGAGAAAAAGAGCAACACAAATAAGAGGAGAAATTATACAATTTTGGTAGTTCCCATTGATTGTGTGTCGCAAATTTGGATTGTCTTTGATAAAAATCAGGCTAAGGTCAGGGCTCACAGCCGGCTGGAAAGCTAAAGAGAGCAAGCTGTTTGAAAGCCAATAACAGTCTCATGTTGTTTGTGATAATGAACAGCAGGGAGCAAGTGGGGAGGGAGGTAGAAAGAACCTGGGATCAGAAGAAAACTGGAAGGACAGCAGGAAGGAAAGGGCATTCAAAACAAAGAACAACAGATAAGGAGACTGGCTGATCAGAGGGGACAAACAGAAGAGAAAAAAAAAAAGAAACACAAGCTGTCGTGTCCTAGACAGGACGTGGTCACATTGTTCTCAATTATGGGAACAAAATATGACAGTAAACCAAATGGAGGCAGAAAAAAAAGATGAATTGGGGGGGGGGCTAAAAAAAGGCAGCAGATGGAAATCAGGACACAAATCAGACAGCACATGCAGGAGTGGAGCAGGAGGTGAGAGACTGAGAGGTGAGATGAAGATCACAGACTGTCAGAGCTTTGTAATTTTGTTAACCAATTCTGGTGTACTGGTTTACAAAGGAATTGTCTGTGCTTTCCACATTCCAGCTTAGTCTATTTTGGCTCCTGGTAGATACAGACCGTTTAGACTGAATTCAGATATATCGTGTGTGTGGGGGGGGGGCAGCTCTGTTCAGTTGAGATCAGGTTTAGTCAGTTCAACCATATGACTAAGCATGAATCCCTAAATTATTTTCAAGATGCATTTTAATTTGGGTTGGTATGAAACCACAGAACTTTAAAAAGAGCATGAAACTTTGTGACGACACTGTATAAAAGCATGACCCCCCCCCCCCCCCCCCCCCCCCCCCCCCCCCCCCCCATATACAGCGTGCAGAGACACTGACCTTAAAATAGAAAAGTTATTTAAAATTTTACAAAGAGGCTGCACTGACATTTAAACCATTTAAAAGTTTTACAACGTTTTCCTCACATCAGGGACACAGAATGACACATAAGCCAGTCCCCTATACCGTTGTGTCTGCTTGTCATATCTTCTTATGCTTTCTCTTCAAACAAAAATGGCACAATGGAGTCAGAACCACGACTGTCTCTGACCTCCAACATTATAAGTTCCTTGAGACTGAAGCTCATGGCCCATCAGAGGGAGAACACAGCGCTGTCTCGTCCATCCCTTCCCTCGTCTTTTGTTCAAGGCTACGCCATCAAACAGAGATGACAAAAATGTTTCCGTCGGTTCCTGGCAATCAGACATTGCCATGGAAATCGAAGTGACAACCGTATCCAAGGGAGACTGGCTGGCACACAGCTTCTCCCAGCAATCACTGGGCTGACCCTGATCAGAGCGGACATAATCTTAATTAGAAAGTGATGCCGTTCACTCACTCATCCACTAACCTGTCTGTATCCATTTCTGTGCTCCAGAGTGCACAAACATCTAATTCAGTCTGGATACATCTGTTCATAGGCTGGGACTGACAGGTGTACACAAACACATTGTTTCTATTGAACACAGAAGTCATGCAATATATTGATGGAACAGTGTAGGAAGCGAGAACCGAGGGTCCATGCTGGTCACAAATATTTAAAATACTAAAAAAACAAATACAACTTCGAGGATGAAAAATAACACGTGTAACTCATCTGACACATATGGCATTTACAATAAGGTCCAAAATAATGGCTGCATAATTTGTCAAGAATGACGTTACATTTCCACACTTCTTGTTGTTAATCTTTCCACCATAGAGAGTCAATTTGTCAATGAGCACCTCCACACTACCACGTTCTAGCCTAGCATTACATACAGGTTCACTTTCAAATATATATATATATATATATATATATATATATATATAAAAATAAATGAATAGTTTAAATTAAATTGGCCTCAGGAGTTCTACTATATACACATGTCAAAAATAAAACTGTACAAGGAGTCACTTGTAGTCATACATCCAGAATATGAATATATTTACAACCCAGTTGGATTTCTGACTGATGACATTTTCTTCACAGCATTACCCACACGTCCCATCATGTTTGAATAGAAAACAGCTTCACAACAATTTAAAGATAATGCCAAAGCTGCTGATCTTTGACTGCAACAACACATCTGACAGGGTGTGAGTGAAACTTTTACCTTTGCAGCACTGAGCTGTTAATCCCTTGGATCTGTTGAATGTATGAATCTGTCCGTGTTTGGCTTGGTGTGCTGGATGGATCAAAGCCGTGTCTTTGTATGCCATACCCTACCTTTTGTCCAGTTCCCATAAAGGATCTGTCATCAGAATGATCTCCAGGGCTCCGCAGGGTTAGTAGAGGTCCTTCCTCCAAGCTCTCATCTGGGCTCTCCACAGTCAAACCTGACACCTCATCCAGGATGTCCTCTACAGACGAAGACAAAACACAGAGCTGAGAACTGTGCACAAGTCCCCCATACATTTAATCTATCTTTGTGTCGGTCACAGCTTTTGTGTTGTGCTATTTCCTGTGATGTTTTAGAACATATTATATTTGCCATTACCTTATGTTGATAAATATTTAAATAAAAGAATAAAAACAACAAAGAAGTCATTTCCTCCCCATGTGGAAGATTTCTCCAATTTAGAACAGTCTCTGTGTTTAAGAACTCATTTACACCAGCCTCATCTTAAGCATGACATCATCAGTGACCTCCATCTGGCTTCTGAAGTGTTTTACTCTGCACCTGACCCTCTGCATATGGCACATCCTCCATGGTGACAGTTCCACACTGCTGAAGGATTCGTATTAATATTCATATTGCTCCAAATCCCTGTATAAACAATGCCAACTTGTCAGCTTGTGCATTACAAGCCCCGGTTTCTGAGGAATGCAAATGGTGCCCTTGCAGAACTAAAAAGAGCAGGTCAGAGGAAGGCTGGCGGCTGCCTGCAGGTTAGCTATGAGACTGCACTCATGCATAATTAGTAGAGTGCCCTTTTTCTACAAAGTGTGATGCATCTGTTTTTTTGCACTGCATAAAGTTGAATGTTTTGACAGGGGATGTTTTTATTGCAAAAAGTGCATACTCCAGTACACTGGGAATTTATTAACATAATGTTACATTAACAGCAAAAAGCACTTAAAACTGAATTAGACAATCATGTATATATATATATATATATATATATTCCCTCTGAGGACAATGTATGTATACATCCTCTTATCAAAATTGGCATTGTTAAAAATAGAAATAACCTTAAAATATCCACAACATACCTTGGCTCTGGGAAAAGATGTCAGTGGCTGGGTCTTGCTCGCCTTCAGAGCGCCGGGGTGGCTGGGAGCACAGCACCCGAGGGTCCAACTGGGGCAGAGTGCTGATGCTCAACGTAAGCATATGGTTCACAAATGCAGCCCTCATATCATCCAATTGGAGGGCAGATGCAGGTTTACCATTGAGGAAGAGAATCTCATCCCCTGCTTTCAAACCTAATGGAGCATTAAGACATTTTTGTTTTTCGAAAAAAGAAAATGTAATAGTGAATCTGTAAAACAGAAGTTATTCAAATAAATGGAATGTGGACTTTAAAAAGGATTTGGTTGTAAGGGTTATCCATGAGGTCATGACCATACAACAAATCATTATCCAAAGTGGTAGTCCTTGTGTTCTAATGTATCCTAAGATCTACACAAAAAGATTTTAACGGCATACTTCCCAAAAGCAGCTCTGAGACCAATCAGACATGTTGGGCCTCTAATGTGTTTCAATCCATTAAAAATGCATTCCTCCATGCTTGCTTGCGGCAAAGACTGATCTAACAAGACTGGATGGAGGGTGAAAGGGAGGGTACAGTGCCTGTCTATTCCTGTCGTGTCATCATATACATTTTTCATGTGGTAGTATATGTGAAAGATAAGCCATTGAGCTCCCTGGACCACAGCTTCAGTTTGAAGCCCTCTCTCTTGCCCCTCCCCTCAACCACCTGCGCCCAGCTTTGTTAATTGAGAATTACCACTCAATCAGCCAACTTCGCCAATTAACCTGATTGGTTATGACAGCTGTTGAGGGGACCTGGAAGCCGTACTTGCCATCAGTACATAATTAAGTTGAGCTAAAGGATTTTAACATAACCTCAAATGATCATTATCTGTTCCCTTGACTTTTACTGCACTTTAAATAATCTAGAGCAACAGAAACAGTAGACATTCAGTAGAGTGCTGCCATAAACCGGTACAAGCAAGCCAGCACACACAATCAGACATACATAAAGACACACAAGGCACACATTTAGCCATAAGTTATGACCTAGTTGTGTAGGATGTGAAATGTCAGCTGTGGCAGAGTCTTTATAGTGATAACCCCTCTGGCCACGTTCTGCTGTGTGTGTGTGTATGAGGGTGTGTGCTTGGCTGTGTATGCTCCAGTTATATGTGTATGAGTCTGTGGTGGGAGGTGGAACAGAAATTACAACTAGAGCAAGACCCTTTGGGGCTCTTTGTCCAGTACGCTACTCTGCATGATCCCTTTCATTCACCATTCATTCTCCTCAATCTTAAAAGAACTACATGCACACACACACACACACACACACAGGCTCATCACAATGTACATCAATGAATCTAACATAATGCCACAGTTTTGTTGTGTGAATCCTGTGATGCAGTAAAACATATTGTAATATTGCAGAATATTATCAGAATGTACTATGCTAGCTGAATTTCACAAGACTTTTCTGTCCCTACAGAGGTTGATAGTCATTACAGCTGTGTCCTCTGGCTGCTGGCAGCCTGCTAAGATAGCAGCTTTTAGATTGCTAATACACTGGAGGCCGCAATCTCACACTTGAGTAACCTTGGTGTGACCCTGGGGCACAGTAGTGGTGCATGTTATTTTCTATACATTAGTGCTGCAGCTACAGAGCGCCTACATGTTCCTCAAACCCATTAGGTTTCTCTGCCTTGGTTAAAAGACAGGGACCAGTGAGTGGGGGATGATCTTGAGACCCAGTTGTTCAGTGGAGACAAAGAAAAGAGGGGGAAAAAAGCCACAAATCCACAGCTCCTGAGCAACCTTTTTGATTTTTTATCTTACTGATGAGGGATTTGGCGGATCATGCCTTTAGGATAAAATCCAGTGTGTGACTTCTCTGTGCACTCTATATCTATGTTGGGGTTGATTGCCTTTTTAAATCTTCGCAAAAAATCAAGGTGACCCAAAATGCTGAACAATACAAATCAAATTAAAACTGCATTACATTTAAGAGCATGTGCACTTTCCTCTACCCTCTCCTAAGCTACCTTACATCCTTTCCAACCCCCCAAAAAAGTGAAAAACCTGCAACAATAGCTTACTAGCTGATGCAAAGATGTCTGATAAGATGTCATGTAGAATCAGGCGTTTATCAGGAATTTAGATGTTGGCTTTGTAATCTCCATTCAAAAGAAAAAAAAATTGTCCAGTGTTTGCATAACTTCTACATAACCTGCTAAAGGACTAAATCCTTTTGCCAGATTGTTGTTGTGTTCCTATCTCTAAACATCTGCTCTAATGACATCAAATGCATGACATTACACGGACCATGTTTATTTGTTCATAAAAAAAAGAGAGAAACATGTACCTTTGGCTGAAGCTAGTCCTCCTGCTTTCACATCAGTAATATGAAGCTGCTGCTCTCCATCCTCATCAACAACTGCCACAGAAAAACCTATAGACATGGACAATTAGACCTTGTGAGATTCACTCATTTTATCTCAGTCCTCTTTGAAATATCTATGTGAAAGTATGCAATGCTGCAGCATGAGAACAAAGCGATTAGATCCACTTAAGACCACATGTGCTCCCACTGGGTCGTCCTCTTTTTGTCATTATAAAAGCATGACTCAATAAAGTCCATTAGAGAAATCAATTTCATACAGAATTTTAGGGTGTAGAAGACTATTGTCAAAGACAAGCATACCATATCCAATGGTGCAGGACTCTGTTTTGTCAAACCGGACCACCTTGGTAGCTTTGGGGCAAATCTCAATCTCTTTGTAGAGCTATGAACACATACATAAAATGTCATTTTAATTGGCAAAAAAAAAAACATGGAGGGATATCAATGTTATTAGATGGTTAGTGTCAAAGTCATGCTATTGCTCTTAATAAAGAATGAATGGGTCCATGCATAATTCCGGCTCCTTAGAGGAGCAAGTGGATGACAGGGTTGTGGGACCAAAATCCAGGTCAAGTCATTGGAGTGAAATATTATTCATATGAGGCTTTGACCTCAAGGAAGGCAAGAGCATAGACAGCTGTGTGTATGCAGCAACACACAGGGCAGACGTCTGCAGTGTGATAGCCTTTACTGAGAAGATATAATAATGAAATATCTCAGACTGAGGATGAAAGAGGTAGAAATGAGTCACTGATCAAAGCGGGAAGATAAAAGAGCTCTTGAGGAAAAGTGCAGCTTATATAGTTATTGTGCTTTGAAAGAGGGTTCAGCGTGTCACCTACAAAGCAACATCGCAAAGAGAATTAATTTTGGAGTTTACAGTGGCTGAATAATCTGGGTGGGTAGTGTGACTGTTTATATGAATAATAAGAAAGTCCAAGCATAGATGCACACAAATACAAATGGGTTTATCATGGTGCACACAATACACTCATAGTACCATTTTTCATTATTTATAGCATATGCAATAATGGCTCTTTTGCATCCTGGGGATTTTGTGTGCTTTGCTAATCAAATCAGAAACCAAGTCATAAAACATGCACAAGTTAGCATACATATCTGCTGATAAAGAACCAAAAAATCAACTAAGGCCCCAAAATCCAAATAGCACAGTGAGTCTAATCTCAAAATCCAATAAAACAAAAGTATAAAAAAAAAAGAAAAACCCTCGAAATTACACACATTATAAAAAAAAGTTTACTTTTCCAGGCTCTATAAACTGTATTATAGTGCTGTATTGTATTTTTCCTACCAGATCAGAGATGTCCTCCTCAAATTTGGGAACATAAAAAAGCATTTGGTGGTCAACCCACACCTTTACACGCAAGTAGTGTCCAGAGGGGTCGATGTTATGGGTCTGAGGGCAACAAGATGAAAAAGTTGTGAGAAAATGATGTTCTACAGAATAAAAACAGATCAGTTAGACAACCATAAACAATGTATTCATTCATCTGTCAAAATCAAATAGATGTGGTTATTCTTACAACTTGTAATTTATCCTCATTATGAATTAAGTCAAAGTCAGTCTTTTAAAAGTCTAAAATGTCTATGCTTCTAGCTCATGGAATCCGCTAGGACACAAATATAAACAAACCAAACTAGATTCTAGATTTAATGTAGAGGTCCCACAAGACTTTGCAGTTCCCTGTATTTATGGCATGCATGCACACAAATGTAACCAAGCAAGTCATCTTTACACCAGTGTCTGAACAAACCCCTTAAATGGAATGTATAGGTATAATCAGACATCATTATCACAGTCTCTGGCGAACACGTTTACATTCAAGATAACAGCCTCAAACTGTCCTGTTCCCAGAAAAAAATTCTGAAATATGTTTCATTGTTTGTAGCTGTCAACACCCAGAAAATTTTACCTCAGTGCAACGTCTCTTGGTATTCTAAACTTTGCAACAGAGCTGCTAACTTTATGAGACTTCAAAATTGCATGTTTTATGAAGCTGATAAATCACCTGCAGTCTTAACAACTGTGTGTGCAGGTTAACGCACATAAAATGATGTGCTGTAACATATTGAATGTTGGGAAAATTTGTTCAGTTTTTTCTGTTATTATCACCGTTATGTATTATGTAGCGTGAAATATGCACTTTCTATAACAGAAGGAACCTCTCAATAAATGCTGTCCAAATAACATGTTTTTAAAACCCCCATCACTTGACTACCTTGCAGACGGTGCTCAGGACTTCCAGCGCTGTCTCACCAGGCTGTACGATGGCCAGCACAGGCTGATTGTTCGGCAGGCACACCCAGGAGGGTTTTAGGTACTCAGGAACCCAAATATCACTGTCGACGTGTTGACTTTTTACAGAGTCTTCAGTTATTTTCTGAAAAACCAACACACATAGACACATACACAGCTAGTGAAACTTTGAGCAGATGTGTCAAAACAGACGACAAAACAATATAAAGTTGATATAATTGTGAAAAACTTTCACTCATAGATGAGATTCAAAAAAACAACCACATTCTGTTTCAGCAGTTAAAGTTGCTAAAAGCTGTCAGTAATATGTTTTAAGTGAATACACTAACATGATGGACAGTGGTGATGGGGTGAAAGCAGCAGCATATCTGATAACTAAATCTGATTGATTGGTGTTAATGAGAGCCTCTTCATGAGAATGTGTTATTCTTTGTTAATTCTTTGTGAGGCCACTTGCATTTCCAAGTGAGTGTGTGCATTCTGTTTAAACCATAGCCCACAACCTTTAAACCCATTAGTCTGACCTCCACCAATAATCTTGCAGCCGTGTCAGCCTCTCTCCTGTCTCACTCATCTCTTCTGTTTCACTTCACACTGTCTGTAACATATCTCCTCCTATCAAGTGACAGCACCCACATTTTTCTTTCATTCCTCTATCACGCCCACCCTCCAATTAATCACTGCCTATCCTTCTGGTGCCCTTTCCCCTATCTGTACATCACCCTATCAGCTCCCTCCTCCCCGTCTTTCGTTTGTACTATGCAATCTGCTGACGGTTTGCAATCAGGCCCTGAAATGAACCTAGACTTATCTGTGTGTGTGAATCTATGTGCTAGAGGGAAACTGTGAGAGAGGAAGAAATTGAAAAAGTGAAATATATTTATCAGCATGTTTTGCATTTACAAACAAACACACACACACAAACAAAATTGAAACACACAAAGAAAGACACATTTTCTCAGACAGACAACAGACTGGGGGGCCTGTAACCAGTACCTCCCCCTACTCCCTGAACTCCCAGCCCTGCTCAACACCATCTGGCTTCCCTCCTGGCCTATCTAGGATTCCTCTGCTGGGGGGACGAAGAGGTTCCAGGAGGCATATTAAACGCTCATGTTCTCTCATTCCCTCTTACACTAACAATTGGATTCCCCAGAATAAATACAGAGTCATAGCTGGGACGAGTCCATCAAATATAATCATTTGGAGCCAATCCTGCTGGAAATGCTCTTTGTGAAACTCTAAATCTGGCTAAAATGCAACATTTCCAGCTCTATTTCAGTACCAACCAAGGCATATTACTTCTTTTTCATTTCTTGACGGTCATCCCATACCCTGCCAGCTGAGGTTGGGCGTGGGTGGAAGGAAACTAAGCTCTCAATCTGCCACTGGGGGCCTCCACAGCTACAGCGGGTTATTGCAGCAGTTTCCTTCAATCTGCAGGGTTCAAATAGAGTTTCTGACTTTCCTCTCCCACGTCTCTGCTGCCTCTCATCAGCTCTCATCAAATATGGAGTTAGCATGCCTGCTTTTTCACTACCTGATATTACTATGAGTAATTGGACATTTTTTTCTTTTTAGTTTACCTAAAATATCAATTTACCCATCTGTGATAATATACTACTGAACAGCCATTGCTATGGTGGCCTAGGGTCTTTTATTCTTTAGACAGTATTCATTATTTGTAATTTGTCTGTAAATTGTGAACAAAATGTGGTCAATACAGCAGACACAGGAGGGCACAGATGGTGTGAAACTGCAAGGCCCTTTGGTAGCTAATGTCTGCATAATTTCTTGAAACATCAGAAAGCTAATGATCTGCAAATATCAGATCAACTTTGTCTCAGTGGGAATGGCAGACAGGAGTATCCCTCAAGCTCATAGCCTCTGTGATGCTGATAGAGATGGAATTGCCTGGGGCAAATAAGAAAAGAAATGGAAATCTGTCAGCAGTGATGTGGGAATGCTGTTTGATAAACTAAAAAAACGAGACTGTGGACAAAAACAATAAGAATAATGGTGGGTTTTTTTGGGTTTTTTTTCCTGGCCACCATTCAGAATGGCCAGTTGTGAGAAAACAAAAGCATAAAGCTCAACATTTGTTGATCGATACAGGAGGAAGAACAGCAGCAAAAGATGAAAAAGATGAAATAGACTTCACAATCGTTTGATAATAAAGCAAAAGAGATTCTGCTGATCGTAATGTTTCATAGGTCTAAATTTCTCCAATTACTCCATGTGAAGAGGTGCATTGGTTGTCTGAAAATATTAAAGCAAGGGCTTGAGAATGACCTTAAAAAAATGCTCACTGGCGCAGAAGGGTGCAGGGATTTTGTGCCCCCCCCCCCATATTAACCACTAAATGAAGAACCAGAGCACCAGAAGCATCTAACTTAAGTGAAAAGAGGTGGAAAATCCAGTGATGCTGCTTGCCTCAGGGTCTTTGAAGACCCTATCCCATTGTACAAATAAAAAGGTTCATCAGATGCTCCGATGAACTTTTTCTTGGTTTACAGAAAAGGCAAACAATGACAAGAAATTAGCCTACAGCTAAAAGAGCTCTGGTTCTCTGTAGTGAATGGCAAACAAAGAAACTGAGGGGGAACTTTGTGTTTAGCCTTAGGAAGATTATTACTGTATGGACATAAATATTCCCTTCATCTATTGTGGCCTTTTCCATCTCAATCTGGTTGGAGTCTGGGAAACAACATTAAAAGAAACAGAGATATGTTTGACCTACATTCGATGACGCCAACTGGGTAGTATGTGCTGTAATATAAGTTGTTGTAGACATTTAAAGTGTAAGGAGTTGTTAACCTTCACCCTTTGCGTAGCTAAAACAAATTTCGATTATCTAAATTTTTTTGGCAATTGATCAAAACCATAAAATGTCAGCTCTGTTCATAAAATCTATATATCTAGATTTTTTTTATGTAACCTTTCACACTGATATGGGCTGATCTATGACTATACCGTTTAGCCCTGTCTCCATCTCTACAGCTCGTCAGGCTTCATCCTGGACTCTACTCAAACGGTCTTGACTTTTTTTGCTTGACAATATGTCCAAACAGCTAATAATGTGCATCTTATGTAAGATAAACCTTCTACCCATTCACCAACTTTAATAAGTTTATTCACAATAAACCTCAATTTAAAAGAAGCTCTTACCGATTTTTCACTGATGGAGTCTTCAAACATGCGCTCCTGGGGCTTTCTTACAGGTTCCATCCCATCAACAAATACCTGCAATCACAACAGTTATCATACAGTTAATATACTGAGCGCATATCTAAGTGTTTCAAGAACCTTCACGCACAAAATATTTCATAGATTTTTTTCTACAGCATTTATAGATGCTTGTCACATATATTTATTAGCTGTGTTGGATCATCCCCAAAATCCAATTTCAGTCATTTTGAGTCAGGTGGTAAAGCGAATTGAATCAAAACCTGGTCGACTGATGGATGACCCTTGGTCTTCCTCTTGGACGTGGTGTCCAGACCCCAGAGAGAGGAGAAACGGCTACGACGTTTACTGAAGGTACGAGACAGGGGCTGGTTCCGCCTTCTGGCGCTGCTTTCAGTACGGGCAGACACCTGTGACAGTGATGGTAGAAGAAAACACTGTATGAGTGGGAAAGTAATTTAACCATGAATATCCTTATGTCTGCAACTTAATGACAATGTATAGAAAATGTTCTTTATAGGGAAATTGTTATAGCAATTGATAATGCTCATGAATGTCTCTCTTTTGTCATTATGGCTATATCTATTATACAATAAATAGCCATGGTTTTATCAATTCATAACACACTTATTAGTATCTATAATTAAAGTTTATGCTTTATAATACTGAAGTGTTAATGAAAATTAACAGAGTTCATAGTCAAGCATAGCAACGTTGCTACTGCTTGCAGCAGATCTGTACTGCAGGCGGGCCGGTATTCTTCCTGGACTCTTTCACTGGAGGCCATGTCATTGTAATAAATACAGAATGTGATTTAACATTGACATGCTAAAATAAGCAAGGTGAAAAAGTAGTCATCTAGATGGCAGCATATGTTGCTATAAAAACCTGTATATGTCTCATATATGAAAAAGAAAAAAAATATAAACATTTATATCTATTAGAACTATCGAAGGGGTTTAAATCATGAACATGTTGTCATTTAGATTATTATACAGCATTCCAACTTAATGCAGCATATAAACTAGTGGAACATTGTGAATGCTTTCAACCTCTCATCTTGTTCAGTGACCTACAAGAACACAAATGAACAGCTTTTGGCATTTCTGGGTTAATTTATACTCAATTGCTGGACTTTGAGCAGCTCAGACTCACTATACGTTTCCGCATTACACAAGTGTGTATGTTATGTATGCGTACACTGTGCACATTCTGTAGTTGTGTCTTTTCACCAGTCACTGCGTGCACTATAGGCAAATAGATCAAATAGTCTGTAAGATGCTTCTGATGCAAGATATATGCAAGAGGATATTTTCTGTATGTTTTATTATTTCTCTCTCAACCAAAGATGATAACAAGCTGATGAAAAAAGAAAAAAGAAACTCAAAAGAACTGAAAATAGCTCATTTTGTGTCTCAGATTTCACCTAAAAATTCAGAGAGGAGAGTTCATTTCTGCTTTAGGCTGTATAAATTAGTTTATTTTAAATTCTTTATATGTCATTAGTTACCAGGCTCCATCCTTTATTCTATACTTAATTAAAACTTAATATGTTATGTTTGTTTATGTATTTAGCAGACGCTTTTATCCAAAGCGACTCACAAATGAAGATATAACAAGCTATATAAAAAGCTAACAATAAACTACATAGAAGGAACCCACTAGTCCGACTCTGTCAGAGGTGACAGAGTAGAGAAAGGGTGCAGGCATAGAAGGAAGTGCAGAAGCATAAAGTGCAAAGATAAAGGGGGTAGGTAAGTACAAGGTAAGTGCTAGGATAGGATATGCTCTCTGAAGAGCTGGGTTTTCATAATAATAATTTTGTTGTTATACATGATATATAATTGCATACAGCATAATTGTTTGACTGCTGGGATAATCAAATTGAATTCAAATATGGATTCAAAAGGATATGGTGAGACAGGGAAAGGGATGTGTGAGACATAAAAGAAGAAAGAAAAACCATAAAATAGATAAGGCAGATAAGAAAAAGACGAGAGAGACTGAATAATATACACACAGACAAAGGAAGAGAGGGTGTTGGCAGTAAAAGGAAAGGCAGGGGCAAGGGGCAGAGAGTGCTAAGCCTGTTTGTGGGAAAGTGCCTCAGGGATGGCAGCTTACCAACAGAGTTTGTATTGATCCACCTATCACAAAAAACACTATTATTGTCAGATGCGGAGTGTGTTTATGTTTATGTGTGTGAGTTAATAAATGTTTTGCATATCAAATGACCTGCTGGTATGAAACTGGACTACAGAGATATTTTCAAAGCACTGTCTCTTCATTTTGCTATTCATTTCTTGTGTGATATCTAAGGTACGATACAGGCACAGGATATGCAACATCAAATATATTGTACATCATTCAGCCACAATACTGAAACTAGTTTCGTGCAGTCTACAAATACTCAACCATCCAAATTATATAAAAGAAAATGTGATATCTCTAATTGAGCCATCTTCTTCTATTATTCCATTTTTCATGCCTGACAGTCACAAGCCTATTGCAGGCGCTTTTGGGATGGGGGCAGGATGGGCATGCCGACCAAATTTGCTCCCATCAGTGATCCTTGGATGTCATTGATCATGTGGCAGGTTCAAGATTGTCTTTGCTCGCACCACTGTTGGTATGTACCAACCACCGCATACTGTGAACATCCCACAAGAACCAACAAAACAAATCTCACTCCCTGACAGATGAGTAGCATTATAAACGTTGCCTTTCAGTGACCTTAATGTCTCAATCATTCCATGGATGATGGTGTTTCATTCTGTACATTCTTGAAGCGCTTCAGATACCAAACAACACAGTTTGCAGCACGGAGCTCATGACTTGGCTTCAAGCCACAAGGTGAAATTGTCAACAGCACATAAAAGAGAACAAATTTAAGGAATGCTTCAAGCATTCAAAGCAACATAGATCTAAGGAAAAAAGGATGTGACAAGACATTCACAGCCACATAAACACACCCACCCCCAAGCTGGGCTGTTAGTGAGGGTCTGCAGCTGGGCACCTCTTACACAATGCCGACTTGAACAAGTACAGACACGTGTTTGAGTTTCACAATTAAGAACATAATTACTGTACAGCTAGTTGGGGAGAAAACTGGAATGAGCAGTCAGGGCACTGTATGAAAAATGTGTGTGCATGAATGTGAGTGAGCATTTCTGACCGTACCAGTGCGTGAAAAGAAGAAACAGAGAAGATGCCCAGGCGACCCATCGCCAGTTTGGTGGGACGTGAAGCAAAACCCAAGAGGCGTTTGGGATTGGGAGGTTCACCACCCTGCAGACTGGCCAGGTAGCAGCGACAACGGAAGAGATCTATGTGGAACCGCTCCAGGTTCTGCTCCCACAAGAAGATCTAACAGTGGGAGAGATTATAGAGAAAAGAGTGAGAAGGATGCAGTTATGATTATGCAACAAAAGTAAACATTGCTGACACCAAACTTTGCTCAATCAAATACCTCCCGATTTAGCCTCTAATGAAAAAACACAACAGATTAAGGGAAAGAGATGAAAAATGCATAAAGATGGCGTTACATGGCTGTTGTGGGAGGAGTGTGATGTGGGAGGGTTGAAGCTCCTGTGGAGAGGTATTACTCACTCTAACAACCACCGCCGATTGTCAACCTGCTGTGCTATGTGCAATGCATCACAGGGTGGGTCGTGGGAGGTGGAACACAGAGACATGCACACACACACACACACACTCTAAAAAGAAATAAGATATAACTGACTTCGTTAATATCAATGTGGCACAAAGGGCAATCAAAATGCTTTCTCGGAAATAACTTTTGTCACACATGATTGATGTTAACAGCACCCTAGTGCTTTTTATGTAACATCTTATTCTTTGACAGTCAGCCAACTGTCATACTCATACTAAAGCAGAGACTTGCCAAGATAACAAGGCCTTTTGTTAATGACGAAATTCCCAAGCTCTCTTGTAATATTTACATGCAGTGGTGCTCTAAAATTCAATAGCAATTACAGACATACATGAACTAAGAGGAAAGCTTTGTTCCATTGAAAGTGAACAAAAATTATCCAGCTTTGAGAATCTAGCTGGGACAGCTATCAAACAGAAGGATTAGCGAATGAGCTGAGGTTTACCTGCCTGCTAATGCTGGCTTTGAACGCGTTTCAACATGTGTTAAAGAAAATATGCATAATACTGTACTTGCGTTTGTTCATAAATGAGCGCCAGATGGGATATTTGAAAACACCTGTGGTTGGAACGTGCTTCTTAAGAACATTTTGTCTCAATGACGCCACCCAGTTCAGATGATTTAGTGGCAACATTTTAGTGAGGGAGAGAAAGAATGCACTTCAACTGTACAAAGGTGTGTATCCTTGGGCGTTTTCTCACGTTCAAGTAGGGTTATTAACACATGAGAGCGCAAGCCTGGTTCATATCAGCATCACATAGACAATAAGTTTTACTAATCTGCTGCCTGAGTTTGCTCTTTTGTCAAAATTTTTCTTTATCGTTCACATTTGACCTATTTGACTACTTGTATTAGATGTTGTCATAGTTCTATGCTTCTTACCTGCTCAAGTATGGTCTTTCTCTTCTTGGCATCATTGACAGTGGACAGCTGCATATCGCCCATCTTCTTCATTTTCTCATCCATGTCAATCTTTTGCTCTAACTTGCGAATCTCGGTTCGCAGAAGTCGCACTGTGTCTTCCCTGTGGTGTTGTCGAGCGAGAGCAGCGGCACATGCAGAGTGGATCGCAGTGATCCAGTTTTCCAGTTCAGTTTGGCCAGATGTCTGCCGAAAGAAGGAAAAAGGGAAATCAAGTCATTTAGGCTATAATAGAAAAAATGTGGAAGTAAAAAACTGATAGCTAAAAAAATGTGAAGTCTGAGTCACAATACTGGCTTAATGGATAATGTAGTTACTATGTTATCATGATCATCTTATTAATCATCCTCCTGTACACGGATCAAATGTCTTTGTTGAAAGCTGTTATGAATATAGATAGATGTATTTCAATACACACAATGGTCACCGTTGAGGATCACTGTCACAGCATGACAGTATGGCATTTAAACATGTCAGACATAAAACAAACACATAGACACAGGTCTGTCATATCCCCACATCTGGCTAAAGGTCACTTATTAGTGGGCTACACACACACACATGAATACAAGGATAAATTATCTTTTCTCTTAAATCCATCTGGCTGTGACTCCCCTGGCATGTGTACGTCACGTTGTCTCAAAAACAATTAAATGATCTCCACTTTCTCTTAGACCTTACATTTACTTAACCCACACACTTTAGGACACCTTTAGGACTGAAATGGCAATGCAATGTGACATTTGATGTTGAATTCCAGTATTTGTCGCACCTGGAAGAGGAAAGCATCTCCTACTGAGTTGCTGAGGCAGAAGACAAAGTCTTTCTTGGGATGTTCAGGAACAGCTTGGACGATGCTGTTCTCCGCCCACAATGCATGTTTAGGAACGCTGTTATGGTCAATCCCAGAGCGGCCATCAGATTCATACAGGAAAAGGGTGCAGCCTTGAAGGACACAGAAGAAGACAGATGAAAAATAATTCTAAGCAAGCTCTCAGCCAAAGAATGAGCTTAAGTACTACTACATCTGTAATAACAATATATCATATTCATTAGCAATGTGTATGAACATGGATGAGCGTTATTGGTTATGGGTGCAAACATGTAACATGAGGTCTGGAAAGGAGACACAAACAGTGGATGCAGACAGGAATGCAGCTGTAGATGCTGTATCTTATGCATTTCTAGAGAACCTGATTGGATTAGACACAGACACTGCCATGAAATTAAATTGTGAAGTGCTGCGCAGCCACAGAAAGTAGCGTGAGAGAGGTCAGTAAGGGTGACAACCAAGGGCATATGCTTTGTTTAGTCTGATGTGATTACAGTCTAAGAGGAACAAGAGTGTGGGACATTAAGCAAGCTTGGGTCAGGTTGAGAAGCTTTTTCTAAATGTGACATTACGGCTGAAATGTTATATTTATAATAAGGTGTTTTCAAAGGCAGGAACTAGCAGGGCCTTTTAAAGCAGCCCCCACCATTTTAGAGCAGCTCTTTTGTTGTCATGTAGTTTGCCACAACAAACGGGAACCATCTAGGTTCCCTCTTTTTAATGTTGACATTTTTTTGTCCATAGTTACATTCATAGCCTGTGAATTTGATGAGTACAAAATCAATTTTTACATAGCTGAAGTTGTCACAAAATTAGCAGCACATGCCTTAAGTCTGGTGAATCTTACACTATGATGGATTGTATTGCTGTTCCTAAACATATTTTATCCATGTTTATTTGAGATCTCACAGGATGAAGACCTGCAGCCTGGAGATCTTCATCATTTGTTACCATCGAATACATTTTTTTTTTTAAATCTTAAAAAAAATAAAAAAAGAGAGAGTCTGAGCAGCACCTTTTAGGGACACCCAGTAATGCTTCCACTTGCGCCTTGTCGCAGGTTCCACCTTCTTGTTTTTCTTATGAACAAGAAAGTTCTTCACAGCCAGAGCCCCTGCTTTCCTGACCGTGCCTTGTGCGCAGCCAGTCCCACTATCAGATGGATACACGCTGCTTAGTGTGCCGCTACTCTGCTCATCACTTACAGCCGAGCCTGCCTCCTCCCTGCAGTCCCGACCCTGATTTGTCTAAAGACACAGAGATTGGAAGATGAAGGGACCAGAAAAAGTGACTTTATCAAAAATATCTTGATTTTAAAGAAATGAAACACATACTAAAAAAGCAACTGACCCATACTTGACTGTCCAGTTCCTTCCGGAAATTTTCATACACTCCTCCCCTGCCTCCTCTTCCGTCTCCTCCACCTGCGCTGCTGCTCCCACTGTCGCTCCCATTAAAAACACTGCTCTCAGTGGCCGAGTACACTGAGAAAGAGGCTGACATGGTCTTACACCGTCGGGATACCAGTTCTCCATCAATCTCTGTGGTGACACCATCGATTCCGCTGTCACCATACTCGCTTCCCTCACCGAGGACACCAGAGATGTCCTGCAGACACAAAAAAAAACAGATGAAAACGGCTCTGATTTATATAGGATGAACAGTCAAAAGACAATCTAGTAAGAACCAAAGATAATACCAGAAGGTAGATTTCCAAAATCAACCTGAGGGTACATGTTTGTTCCTCCATGCATTTCCAATAAAAGAAAGCTTTTCAGTTTGAGCAGGAGGCTCTCCATCCTTTCACCAAAGAAGGTCTCCTTCTGTTTGTTTTCTCTTTGTTTTGCTGTGGTGTTTCTCTAACTATATCTTACAACACTCTCCGCTTGGTGGGATGAATCCATAATAAGCACTTAGGCTGAGTTCCTCTTGAAGGGCTTATGGGTTGTGGGAATGAGCTGAACAAAAAGTCCAGTTCACTATTTTACTACTGCCCTTTCCTTTAGTCCAAGACACAGAAAATTTTCAGAAAGCACATCAAATGCCTCCTGTGTGATAAATTACACCAACAGTCTCTTTTTTGAGTTGATCAGCTTTCGTGACATGATCAGAAATTTTCCAAAAGATGCTCAAAATGTCTTTGTTGTGAATGGTTCTGTATGAAAGAAGAGCGTGCGGGAGAAGAAGGCCCACTTCTGTCTGAGTCCCTGTAATCCCCCTTGCTAAATGGAAAAAACACTGTCTTGAATGTGCACATACAACATGCAGGAAATGTCTCTGGTTGTCAACAAAATGTTAATTGCTGGACGGACTGTTGTTCCCTGTGATCTCTGAACCCCTTGAACTTCCTGGACACTATTGGCAAACAAAGTCCTCTATCTCAAAGTTTATTTCAGACAGAAGAAAGAAAAAGGACAAGATACAGAACAATTAGAGAAAGAAGACTTTTACTTTGTTAAGTATTTAGCTTAACAAAGCTAAGTATATTTATTCATAGATATACGTATAGATATGAATTGTGATCAAACCTGAGTAGTCTGTGCACGTCGTCCCTGGAAGGCAGGGCATGGTGCAGCTGCCATCCCCAGCCCTGACAAGCCTTCAGAAAGGCAGTGAGAGCGTCGACAGGGGAGCGTGAACGCTCCATATCCACCACCGTCCTCTTCAGTTGGAGAAATCAAGCTATCCTCCCCTTCTCCACCTCCATCGCACTCTGTTTCTCTGGTGTTTTTGACATAGCGACTCCTCTGCCCCCGGAGGCCAGGACTCTGCTGGCTGCACAGATGGTCCAGAGACGATGCCCTTTCAGCTGAACCTGGAACACACACAGGTGGTTATTACAGAGCAGTGCACTGTGTGTGTGTGCGCGCGTGTGTGTGCGAGAGAGTGACTGAACCAGGTGAGTTAAGTATATTCTGATTACTGTCAGGCTACTTTGACATATTTGACCTTCTCTGCGTGTCTCTGTGTCCTGTGAATCTGAACAATTTTTGTGACTGAGTTTGAATCTGTCTCTGTGCATGTATCTGCAGAAAACTAATTTATTATTCTGAGCCAGGGGACCACTTATGGCAGTGCTGAAAGCTGAACTCCTGCAGTTCCTGCACAGCTCCAGCTACACTAAAAAGCCAGTGATTATCTGAACTGTTGCAAGTGATGGACAGTAAACATTCAATCAGCCCCTTCTCTGTAATCATTTTTCTCTACGCAGAGAGTCCCTGCATTTTGTCCACCTCCTTCCTCCTTATCACCTATACAGTAAATCAAACAAACACCCCTGCTTACATGCAGACATATGTGAATGTTTTTTAGTTTTTTTAATCCTTTAAAAAATCCAGTAACCTTTTAAAAATCTATTCGGTCAGTTGGGACTTTACTTTTGGTCAAGCAAATCATGGTATAAATTCTATTGATATTGACAACAGAAACTGACTGAGAGTACAACTGATAACACAAAAGATAAATCAAAATACTTGTGTGTGCATGTGTGTTCACTGTCCTCACCTGCACTGCCTCTGGGGCATGTGAACTGTTCTTCTTCCTCTTCCTCTCCTCCATCGATCATCTCCTCAGTGCTGGTCAGATGCTCCTGGCTCAGGTCAGAAAGAGAAAACTCCAGGCTATCTTCTCTCCACATGTCTGCCGACTTTGACCGCTTCTTTTTAAAATTCCCTCCTTCTCGGGGAACCTCAGTCATTCGCTGAAGGTACCTTTCCTCCACAGTAACTTCTCCCTCCCCATCCCCCATTGAGTCCTCTCCTCCATCCTGAGCGACAGTATCCGCCTCTGAAGTTTCGGGAGTCGGTGTGGCCAGGGGGTCATCATCGTGCTGATAGGACTCTGGTCTCATTGTCATAGCGACACGTTGCGTCCAGTGCGGATTGAGGCCAAACTCTCCCAACTCATCTGCGGTGCTGAAAAGTTCCAGTCCGTTCTCTGCTAAGGATTGTGGGATGCTTGGGGTGCTAGAGGAACGAGTTGAGGTTTCAGAGTTTCTGTGTTCCTGTTTTACTGATGAGGAGTGCCTTGGACGGCGGGTGACCGACTGCTTGTTGGAGAGGCGGAGAGAGCGTGATGTGTGCTTACGAGACAGATGTCCCGTCCCATTGCCATAGAAACTACTGTCTCCATTCTGACTCTCCACATTTCCCATGATTAAACTGTGGAGCAAGGAAGAAATCATTCCCTCTTAATTTAGGCTGACTTACAAATAGAGAAAGCAAGGACACACTTAAAGTCACATCCACCATATCTGTGCTGTATATGTAATGTGTGCACCAATTAACTGCAATCCACCTGACACCAAAGTGAACATAAGCCATGTACATACTTTCTTTGATTAAGATGATCATCCACACACAAACACACTGAGAACAGTTGTATAAAAGGGAGTCATAGGTGTGCCAGATACCTATAATATTTATGTTTAAGTCAATGCTACAACATCAATTTTACAAGTAGAGGCATAGATTTCATACATGAACATGCAGTTGTCCGGTGTTTCTAAAGTATTCCATCTCCCATTATTTGATTTACCAACAAAGAAACACACTCCAGTCCATCAGCACAATTACAGACACAGCTGAGCTTAATTACAGTTAGAGCTCCTTTGAGAGCTTGACCACCATTGCTTGTCCCAGTGTACATGCACGGGAGCAGATTAGAGTTATTGACTGAAGTAAGCCACAACCTTGTGGACAGTGTGAAAAGATGGCAATTTTACTGCTGGTTTAAATTTTCTTTGATGGAGGGAGATCATACAGATAGGTAGAGCTGAAATCACTGCAAAGAAAGTTGTCTTTAAGTTACTTGAATGGGGATTTTGTCTAATGATGCCACAGTTATAGAGTAAGAATGCTTTTAGAGTAGAGTCACAGTCTGGAAATGCTTTAAGCGATGATTTACAGCCATAGTTTCTGAAGCATTTAGACAAGAAACTGAAAAAAAAGACGCAAAAAGATGGAACTTTAGACTATGTGTTGTGCACCAAAGCCCATTTGAGTATGGTGGGCATATATGTACAGGAGTGATATGAACCCCAACTGCATTATCTGAGTGTGTTAGTCCAGTTTTGAGAAGCTTTGTTTTGTACAGTTTTGTATTTATAAACAATATATATATATATATATATATATATATATATATATATGTACACATATGTATTTATGTACATATATGTATGCTAAAATATTTAATCATTTTAAGCAAGATAGAGTACTGAAAAAGTTTCTCCTCTGACCTGTTCTATCTACACAGAGATAGATATATTTGAAGGCCCCTTTACTAACTGCAGGCTCTCACAATCTCTGTGAAGGCTTTGCATACTTTAACTGTCATGCAGATCAGGTCAGAGATCAGGTATCCACATATGAGGCTGGCAGTTTTCTGGCCATTCAAATTGATCTTGACTTTTCTTTCGTGCTTAACACAGCATACATAATGGGGTAGCGCCAGGACACAGATGTTTCTTAAAAAACAAAGTAAGGATCAAAGTCATATTTAATTATCTGGGACTACATTGACTTCTTTTCATTTTAATGAATCACTAATCTCCAAATTTTGGGCAATTTAAGCCCTCTGCAAAGTGCTCCTATGGTCCCAGACACTGATGAATAGCTTTCAGGTTCATAGATCTGAATTCTTATGTTAAAATTCTACAATGGCTGTATGTCCGAGAGTTAAAATCATTTAAAAAATCCCTTTGTTGGTGCATTCTGTCGATCATTTAAACTGTCTAAACGGCCTGCTTTACTTTATGCTTTTTATTATTCAAGTACAAGGAACTGCTTAGTCAACTGCTGCCAGATCAGTTTGTCCTCTGTGAATCACACATCAAACCTACACCATCAGCTTCATTGCTCAACCTGCAGCAAGAGAGACTGACTAAAAATCTGTTTTAAGAAGTAATTCTATTTCCGTTCTGAGCTAGAAAATCTACTTAACAAATCTGCTTTGGAAAGTGACATGACTGAAAGAAAGCAAGAAGCTGAAAGAAATACCTGTGGTTAAGCAGCTGCCATCACCATCTTCCCCACATACGTGTGATGTGATCTTCCACCGTCCGCATGATCCACACAGGCTTAAAGGTTGGTGTCAGATTAGTCTTGGAGAAACAAAAGGAGAGAGAGGTGTTTTAAGCAGGACTCTCAGAACTTCAAAGTGACTTGATGTGTCAAACACATAGAGGAGAAGAGAAGGTTTGAAGAGGAAGAAGCTTCTAAAACTACCGCAGAAGGGCCTGCAAGACATGTTATATGAAGCAGGTGAACTAAAGCAGAAAGTAAAAGCTTGGTAAAAAAGGAATCTTATAGAATTATAGTATAGTATACAATATAGTATAGTATTATATATAGTTCTATCCTAACACTCATTGCCCACATGAAACAATACAGACTGGCACAGGCATGTGCCTGAAACAATTTGGGAAAACACCCTTTGTCTCCCTGCAGACAAAGAAACAGGAGCACTGATATTTACGATTGGTAAAATGAGAGAAGATGAAAAAAGCTGTAGAGTATGATTAACTGCTTAACACTTGATTAAGCTATCCTTGCCAACACCCAATTTTCTTAAATACCAGCCCTGGGCCTCTAAGTGTGGACCAAGATTTCTAAAATGAACTATGCAGTCTATGTTGTCAACTTATGCAAGTGCAAGCCTGCTTGCCTGTGTGCAGATTTGTACATATTTCCAGTTTAAAAAACAATTACAATGTTGTTGTTTTTACACAGAACATAGTAGATCTTGTTTATCATCTTGTTCAGACAGTACATATGCATTCAGAAGCTTCAGTAGTTGGTGAACTGACTGTTTCCCTCCATGCTTCAAACACAATTACCAGATTTGACTGTGGCCTGATAAGCCAATAAGCAGGAAAAAACGATGAAAGAAAACTTCTTTTACAAGAAAGATAAAACGCTTTTATCAGTTGCAGGGCAGATGGCCATCAGCACAGGGTCTGTCTGAAGCCTTTACAGCTGGAGAGTCATTTTAGACAGACTTTTTTACTTTAAAATGCAAAAGAATGGTCAGTCTGTGCCTTTGGGACCACATTTCTGGGATGAATGAAATGGTTTTTCACCAAACTTCAACTGCAGCTGCTATTTTTATTACAAGCATTATTGGATTATAGATAGTAACACAGATGTCACTGAGGGGCAAAAATACATTGAATCAATTGTGTTACAATTCTTGGGAAAGACAAATTCAGAAAAGGAGAAGTGAATTTGAATACATACTGATCATCTTTTGCATTGCAGCATGTATGCGTGTTCATGTATTTCAACTCAGCTACTGCAGCATATTTAACCCCAGCTGTGGGAAGTAGTTATATAAGCTAAACTCGACCCTGAGACTTCTCCTCCTCTTCTCCTCTGCCTCTCATTCTGCCCTTTATTCCTCATCTCTCCTCTGTCTCATCTATCCTGATGAGGCCAACCCACATTCTGTCCACCCACTCCCTGAAACAAACAGAAATACATGACACACACACACAATACTAATGATTCATAGATAGTTAGGACATGCAAAGTGGCTGAATGGAAAGCAGTAACCAACCCCAAGATAACCAGTTGGGAACACAAGTACACACAAGAACAATTTGGTTTGCAAGAACTTTAACACATACAGGGTTTATTATGATGATGATGACCATTGCAACGACTGTTGCAAAGCCATACAGATCAGTTTGTTTCTTGGTTTAGCGAGGGGAAGGTGAAAAACACACACACTGGCCAAACAAACAAAAGAGTCCTGTCTGACGCCACACAGGGGAAATCAAACCGTTGCCTTTCCTCAGGCTGTGCACAATTTAAAATGTTTTGTCTTTTCATTTTTTCTCTCCCTTTGCCCTGCAGCAAGGCACAGGATACGAAGAGGGGTAACAAGAAGAGGAGGGGAGCTCGCTGCTAAACCCACACAGAGCCAAGAGGTGAGTCAAGTCTGGAACGCGCGAGGAGGGAGGGTGGTGAGGTTGGTACAGACGGAAAAGGGAGGAGGGAAAATATTGGGGTACTGTGCTCAGAATAGAAGTTTGATTGGAAAATGTGAGGAAAAGGGAGAGGAAAAATTTTAGAAAATGAGGGAGAAGAGGAAGGGATAGATTGGGAGAAACTGGGGGGTCCTATTGTTGCTGAGCTTTAAGTGGATAAGTAGACATGTGCTCTGTCTGCCTCTTCTCGAGCTTAATTGAGGGAGCCGAGACAAAAGGGAAACATAATTATTCGCTCTCTTTCTCTCAGCCTCTCATTTCTCACACTATATTAACACACTGAGAGTGTATTAACACAATGCCCTGCACAACAGCAGCATCATTACCATGCAGACATGTCCCAGCAAACAGACACAAGCGCACACACTGCGAGGAGACAAAGAGTAATGTTGAAAAAAAAAGAAAGAAAAATCATGGTTAAACACTAAAGATACCTGTGAAAAAGTGGAGTGAGGTTTCGATTGATTTCAGAGTTTACATTTGCCTTTTATTTTATTTTATTTTACATTTTTGTTCGCAACAAAATGTTTAAACGAATGGGTTGAATCATAGGGATGTGGTAGACTGTACCGAGACTGGAGGTGTCAGAGACACCTCTTTACTGAAGCTGTCAAACTCTCATTGCCGCAAAACACAACAGTTGCATTAAAAAATCTTCAACACCAATAGGCCCTTGCATCTATCACGCAGCTGAACACAGAAACTAGCAGGCAGGTTTCATACCGCACGCACTGGGGTACAATGACACACACCTCTTGTCACACACACCTGTACGGTCCCGAGAGAAATATAAGCAGGTTTTCTGACTCACACGTATGCACTCACACTCTTTGGAAAAATACCAAAGGCCTGTCAGAACAGCCACTGAGCAGGCACACCCTATACTTCCCCCTGCCAGTCTTTTCATCTCTGCACCTGTCTCACAACTCCACCCTAACCTGACACACAGCTCAGTTGTGCAGAACCAAAACACACATGGCTTGGATGTGCAACCGTACAGCACTGTGCAGGAGTGAGGCAAAACAAAACATGTCTCATTGCTATTTTTAAGTCTGTCATAGGCTACACTGCATTCTGTAGTGGCTGTTCTAATCAGACAATGATCCACCTAGTGTTATTATCAATGCTCTTTATTACCCAAACAAAAAATGTATCACAGATGCTCTTGTTTTTTTGTTTTTTTAAAGACAGTACTAATATAGAAGGGCTTTGCTTTAGTTTTGTAGTATTAATGTTCTGTAGCAAAATTCGTGTTAAATTATTTCAGAGCCACACTCAGTCCTCAAAGAAAGCAAGTTATCATCTGCCATTATAGAGCATTAATATATAGAGGTAACACCTCTCAGAGAACTAATCCTACACCATGGTCTGTTCGTTATTTAGAAGTTTTTGAAAGCAGCCTCAAAACACACTGATATTGAATTGGTTCTTCCCCTTCTCAACTTCCATCTCTCCACCGTGTTTCACGTTATTCAAACTGGTCCCTTATCTTTTTGACAGATACTCAAACAGCCCTGAAAAAATGCATCTGCTTTGGCTCATTGTGTTAGCAATGCTGCATTTCCCTGGTGACATTTTGTGTGGTTTTGTCTTATTCTTGGGTGCTAGTTATTAGTCACATAAGGGGAAACAACTGATTAGCATAAAATCAAATGAAGTGTTCCACACTAGCTCATGACTGGAGAATAGGAAACCGTTTGTATTCCAAATTTGAAGGAAAGACAGTATGCCTTTCTTTAACATGCTGGATAAAAACGCCTCAAATGTGCGTAATGCTGTTAGAGTTTATACCATTTAATGAGGATTGTGGTAACTCTTATTGTTATAACTTAAATTTTTCAATAACATACAGAAATTACCTGTATTTGTCCTTATCTTTCTTATTGTAGACTTAAAAACAAAGTTGAGACTGTAACACCAGTGACCAGAGACCTACTCATTCTCTCTAACCTTTCTCTGGACCCTCAAACCTTCACCAACTCCTATCAAGCTCCACGACACATGACACAGTCACTGGAGTCACCCTACCCTTAGGCCTTTTCCCGCACCTTTTACATTCCTCACATTGGAAGCAGACCCCGTCCAGCTAGCCAGGGAATGAAGTTGCTGAGGTTTATGCTCTCTCTGAAGGTGTAAACTAAGGGATTTCTGGATGGGTAAAACTTTGTCCTAAACAAGCTGAAATAGAAGACCATGAAAATCCTTGATGAAAGATTTTTATCAAAGTGTCATCATTTCTCCAGTTTTTGCATTTACACCTGTACTCACCTATGCAAATACACATCTGAAGCATACAAAATCAGTTTTTAAAGATAATGAAAACACTGTGGATAAAGTGAACACACAAAGGCTCATGGTCTTAAAAAAAGTAGGAGTGGGGGGCTTATCTGAGAGCACCTGCCCATATCCGCACGCGCAGGTAGGTGTGTGTGTGCATTGTTCACATTTGAGGAGGAGCAACATTTATCTAACGAAGAGACAAGGGTCTGATGTGCTCTGAAGACTGTAGACATGGGAGTGCACACTCCACTGCACTCCCACAGTCCCTCTGATATAAGGCTGTCTGAGACACAGAATTCCCTGGAAGAGGGAGATTAGCTTCTTATTCATCCTTTGGGGATCTGACAAGGCACGCGCCACCTCCCCCCACTCTCAGCTTAAATACACACATGCACAAACAGTGTGCCTGCAAGCACAAGTCTCCTTAAATCATACATTAATTTATTTAAACTGGTGAAAGACAAATGACAATTTGTTTCCTGAGGAACGCTTTCATTATAAGCAAAGCATGAAAATGACAGAACAAAGTGGAGTGGAAGGGGATGAGATGATTGTTCTTTTTTAATGGCTCCTTCTATTTGTTATCTCCAAACAGAAATAGAGAAGAATAGTTGGCTATTAACACAGAAGCAAAGCAAATTCACTGCCAGTCACTTGAAAACATTTTTAAAACACATGTCAAGAATGTCAGATAAGTAAAGTAATATATAAAGAAAATGGCAGAAAAACAGGGAGAGAAATATAGATGCAAAATGACAGATATAAAAACAAATTACTTTGGGCTAGTATGGCAACTGAGGATCAAGCCAAAACAGATAACTAAATAAATAAAAAAGATACAGAGCAGTAGAATTCACTGTCAGCATATTCACTCCAGTTGGTTCCTCAAGTGTCACTAACCTCATTAAACGCACTTTCTAGCAGCTTACGCTGTATGCTCCTTAACTCAGATTTCAGCTGACTGTCTCTGCAGCATGCTGCAGTCAAGGATTACCATAATTTAAAGAAGATTTCTTATTCCACAAGCCTTTCATTGAGTAACAGACCCAAGAGAGTCAATGAATGTGTGTAGCTTTTGATGCTTAACCACAGACTGCTCAATTCAGTCAGTGCAGTAGAAGATTGCAGCCTCAACCACCAGGAATCCCTGTGAGAATTCAAAGACAAAAGGCACAATAATTCCAACCTCTTATTATGAGTGATAGGGATGTGTATTTTAATTTGAGGATTTTACACTCAATGATCATAGCATTTAGTTCTCGCAAGGTCAAGATCAGGGCCTGTAATTAAATCCTCCTTGGACTGTAGTTAATAAGCCACTTTAATTCCCGCAGTCGGTTGAATGACAAAATGAAAAACTACCATTTTCTGTTTGTTGAATATTAATAAATAACCTCCCTCTCCAGCCATTCCTCAATCAGCGCTCACTCGTTCTTCCAGATGAATCAGTGATTGCACTGACAATTGCTGCTCAGACCTGAAAATCAGTCAACTGAATATTCATGTGGTGATTTCCTGTAACAAAACTTATGAGAGGCAGAAACGAGAATGTTGCTTCGTTATCCAGGAGGAGAGTACAACAGTTGGATTTTGTGAAATAACAGAGTGAAAGGATGATTAGATCAAAAAAAGGACTCTAACAAATGCATTAATAGATTATTACATATTTTAGGCATCACTGGACTTTTATGAAAAAAAAACTTTATCAGAACTCTGTAGATCAATAGACAAAAAAAGGCCAGTTTTCTGTAATCGGCACAACAATTCTTTCCTTAATAATCCCTTGAAGATTTGATCAGCACGAAACTTTAAACAAGTGCAACTTTAAAAGGAAAAACGCAACCAATTTATTGCTGATGTTTATAACAATAAATAACTTAAATGACTGAGACTTTATAGCCTTTTTACCCATTTATATTTAGTCAATTTTATCACTGCAGCACTAAAGCCTGTGTTCCTGTTCTTCCTGTGCTATTTGTGCAGCTGGATTCTTACACGACTGTGCTGTGATGTGTGCAACTTGTCCTGTTTTTTTTTCTGCTTTTTTTTTTTTTTATCTGATGAAGCAAATTCAAAATAATACAAATTTCAAAGTTTGGATGGACCATTCTGCAAGGAGCAGGTAATCCTGAAAGACCACATACACTGTGTAAGGTTGTTTTATAATACAAAAGACCCTTTTCTTTTGGGTTTTTTGTATCTTTAAAGACCATCTTAATTTATCCATGTCACTTAAACCCTGCCATCGCCACATAGTCTGACACTGACGCATACAGACACCTGCAGACAAAAACGGACCAGTTTGAATGTAGCCAAATTGGCAGGTAATACTTCAATTCCGCTCCATGCAGGCTGAAGGGACAGCAAAATAACAGGGTGGCTGAGTGGATGAGTGAGAAGGATAAGAGGGTTTCAGGCAAAGGTAGACTGACTGAGGTGGGAGGTTGAGACAGGGGGATGGGATGAGAGTGGGAGGAAAGTCTAAAAAAATAGATGATGGTGCTGAAAGGGTGATGAGAGGCTGTTAATGTGGTGGCGAGCTGGTGTTATCGAGTGTTGGGCCACAGGTAGACAGATGAATGATGTGTGCTGAGGTGGAAGGAGACATAAGAGGAAAAGAGGTACAGTGGCGCTGATAGGTCCTAAGGGGCTTATAGAGACAGATGCATTGTCAGTTCAAAGTAGGGCAGACTTGAAAAGGCCCGGTTTGTTGTGAGTTACGATATGACTGGAAGGGTATCAGGGGAGATTCTTTGAGGGGGTTGTTATCTTTGCTGTATTTTTGTGTGTATTTAGGTGTGACCTAATGGCCTGCAAAGTCATTTTCACACGTGCGCCGCAGGCCTGAACTTTTGTGGGCCTCACCCCTAGGAGCTGCAAGAACCAAAATGTTTTCTAATGGTCTGACACAGGACCGGTGAGACTTTATTTTGCAAGCTCCCTCATATGACGTTTGTAAAATGAGGGATTAGATTTTTGTGTGAATAGAGCAGTTAGTTTTACAGTTACTGATTATTCATGCGGATGACACTCATATCCTGTTACTTGAAATTCCAAATTTCAAATGTCAACCACCAAATTGTGCCATATTCTTCAACATGGCCTGAACTGTCTTAGACAAGATTTCTTGACATTTCTTTAAGTAGTCCAGGAATAGTTCTCCAGACATCATGCAGGACATCCCTAAGCTTATCTTTGGATGTTGGCTGCCTTTTGTTTCATTGTTCGTCAAGATGGGATCATCTTGACACTGCTTCAATAATGTTGAGGTCTCGGCTCTTGAGAGGATTCATCACTCTATAAGAGCTGTTGACACTGATTTTTCAGTCCACTTCTTGAGTCACTGGGACATCCCATCCTTATCTCCCTGTTTCCCTTCCTTAAGAATGGTTTATTGACAGTTGTCACTCCACAGAGATCATGTTTGATGAGACCTCTACAAACAGTAAATGAATCAACTTACGGGCCAGGTGCAACTCTCCGTTCCTGTGTCAGGTGTTTGTTGCATTTTTTTTTTCTATTTCTTAAGGACATCACCTTGAGATACCGCTCATCTGTTGACACTTCTTCTTTTGTTCTTCACTTGTCCAGTTGCATCACATTTTTAAGAATTGCTGCACACCGTGCTGAGATACGCCAAGTTCTCAACTAGTTGAAGGAATCGCCTTGTTAGTCCAAAGGTAATATCTTAAGACCGGCAAACTGTGTTATCTTTGGCTTTCTTTTTAGATGCAACAGAAGAAGTGTAAGCAAATTGTGTTTTTGTGACAGCTTGTAACAAAGCACTTCAAGATATAATTTAAAACTTGTTCTTCGCCAAGTTGTCTGTTATATGTAGATACGACATTGGTTCATCGCTTGAGTTAGATACCGACTTAATGCTTGGATGATGCGTAGGTTGGTGTTGAGTGACTTCACAAAAACAAAACCTTTGAATGATCTTCAGAAAGTCTGGAGCATTATTTCTAATGGCCACTAAAATATTTCAAGTAAGTCTGATTGCTTGGAAGCAAAATATAAAGATATGATTGGTGCCTTCAGACTTTTGTACATTACTGTGAACACTTGCACGCAGCAAACACAACATTTATAAATGTAAGTACATCAAGCCATAAACTTATCAAGTTCACTGAAAGAATGGCAATTCATCTTGTGTTGCTTTTAATTAAAACCTGTGCAACAGACATAGCTTAATTTTGCATTGTTGTAAACAATAATGCAATATGTGTGTGATTTCATATTCTTGTTTTGATGAAGTTGTAAGAGTCGTGCAATTAAGAAAATGCAAATTACCCCTCTTATTGTTTTCTCAGTTATGATTACTTCTGAGGCATGAAAACCCACATCATTATCAGGGTACAAGAGAAAGATTTTGTGGGTGGAAGAAAGTATTGAAAGAATAAGGAAAGTAGCAGTACAGAGGCACGGGGGCGAAAACCAGCCATCTAAGAAAATACCTGACAAAGGTGCAGGTAAGGACACGAGAGATCTTAACAGCAGAGGTAGAAGCAGCATAGAGCAGGTCGCGTGGGGGAAGGGAACAGTGGGATGTTGAAGGGGAAGTTATCTTAGTGCATCCCTGCACCTGAGTCAACAGCAGCACTCACAAACAAAGTGCCCCCTATAAGGAGAGACAGAAGACAATGTACTGCACTGAGCAATGGGGGTAAGAAATGTTCAGCAAGAATGTAAAAGACAAACGTCAGCTGTCTCTGAGTCTCAAGCCAACATAGGACAGAGGACCGCAGGAGAGTACTGCAAGTTCTGAGTTCTAAGCTAGCCAGGAAAAATAAAGACAACCCTTATAACAAAAACTGTGGTAATTATAGACAGGTGTAAGAGTTCCTCAAATTTAGAATAACTTTCTGAGAAATTTAGGTCAGAAACATTTGCTCAGTTCACACATTTGCATCACTTTTCACATGATTGTTTCACAACGACACCCGCCCTCCTTCTTCTCCTTTTGTGCATCACACAGAAGCACAAATGAATATCCCACTCATGCAAATAGGTGTGACTGACAGAAAGTGAGAGGACCTAGGCCAAGTCAATTGCACAAAAGTTCTGTAAACTTTCAAAACAGCCAACTGTTCCAGTAATCCTAGTTCACAATAAATCAGTTTGCCACACAAAGACAAAAGGCCAAGACTGTGATAACACTTAAGAAAGACTGGCGCTGAAGTTAATGGTTATTTGATTTTGTGATTGACTGATCCAACATTAAGTCTATAAGTCTGAAAATACTTGTAAATATTTATTGAATAAATGTTTTGTCTGCATTGGTAATACCCTACTCGTCTTTTACTGTTCAGGAAAAGCAGGTCCATTGTCATGTATGAGGAAACTGACCATGTACTCTTTCTTTGTCAGACTTCAATTTTGCATTATGAAAACTTCGTTAATCAGCTTAAACTTTAGTCACTAAAATTGTACAATGTCAAATTTCAACAAAAGAGTGTGAGATCAGACAAACCCAACGCAATCACTGAAACAAAGATGTCAACAACATGTCATTTTTTGTGGCATCTGTTTTGTGGATGGGGTTGGATCTAGGTCATTGGGTACATTTCCAGGGAGTTGATCTCTTGTGCCGACTCGAGCTGGGGGTTATTGTTTGAGCTCTGAGTGGCTACAGTGAATGGAGCCTCCCCTCACGGTGCATTAGTGACCTGTATAAGCTCCACATGACTCTTTGGCATCTGAGTGCATGCCTGAGGGGAGATGGCAAAGACAACCTGACCACAAACACACATGCGTACACACATTCACGTGCCTAACCACTAATGTACTATGCAACAACAATTAAAACACTCAGGCTAACAGAAATCTTACACAGCACTCGTCAACGATTTTCGATCTGCAAAGAAACTAAACCCACGGAACAAAAGAATCCCTGCAGCTTTGCCTGTAAGCCTTTATCCTTGCTTTTGTCACTCCCATGCACACATATTCACATACATATTTGCACACACTTACAAATGCATCCACAGGCTTTTTGGTGACTGCCTTGTAATATCCCTCGGCATCACTTCCAGGTCAATAAGCAGGAGCGTGAAGTGTGACTATGTGATGAGCACTGAGTCGCTAGCCAAGTCAGCATCCCTTTATGTAAGTATGAAGAAGGAGAGACAAGGACAGAAAGTGGCGAAGATGCCTGTTTCTTTTGCTTTTATTACACATTTGTGATGCTAGAGTTAGTTCAAAACCACACTCAAAGAGAATGAAGTGTAAAGATTTCAAAGCAGATACTAAAGGGGGGCCCAGGCAGACTAAATCTCCCCTGTGCAAACAAAGCATAAACACTATCTTTGAAGACACTCTTCGCACTTCTGCTCTAATTCCTTTTTTTAAAACCCTACTAAACACCTTGCACACTCTTACATTTCCAATCTCTTCCTCTGAAGTATTTTACAACAGTTTCCTGTTCTGGCAACACAGCTCCTTTCAAGGCATGTTTCCCATTTCCATCAAATCCAACTTTCACATTAACTCAGCTTCTATCACATTTTCGGATAGCATTTCTTTGGGATGACATGTCATCTTGTTTACACAGAGGATTAATTTGATTTTCATTTAATGAAAAACACAAATGTCCTATCTAGAAACACCAGTGCCAGGGATTGAGCCGTTAATCGTGCAGTTGAGGGACAAGCAATTTACAGTCTGAGCTGACAAACCATCAGTTTTTGTCAGTGTTAGTATTCAACCTTTTTGTGATACAGGCATATGGTCTGAAATCAACGGAGAGTTTTAAGATACATCAAAATAAATGGAAATATCCTTGAAAGCAGTGTAATGATGCAGACATCAAATCTGTGGCTACTAATACATATATTTAAAACACCAGCAGCAGAACAAGCAAACCTAAAATTCTAATAATCTCCCAGTTTTATATTCACCTGCTTTAATTTATGTAATGTCTTGAAGTGGATGGAACGACTGAAACACAGTGATCCGTAACCAAAAAGAATGTGGGACAGGCAATGGGCAATGACCCCTAGCCCCCCCAACTTCCTGTGATGCTTGGTTTGCTCTGCTCACATCCTGTGTATTTTGATCGCTCTGTACACAAAATCAGAAGTGTTCATCTTTCTTTGCTTTCTTTCCTTTATTCTTTTTCACTGAAGACACCATGGGAAAAAATACAAATCTAACCTTTTGCACGCATCTTTTTGCCATCAGCTGGCAGCCATAACTGATGTGTGGGCTGGAAAGCAACACTGATCAGAGATAATGGGTGACAGGGATGGTAAAGCCGTCACACCACAAGGGGAAGGGAGGAAATATGATGGAGTGACAGAAAGAAGCAGATAAAGAGAAACGACAGTTAAAGAGAAAGAAGGTCGGAGCAAAGGAAGGAAGGAAGGGGAAAACTCCCAATTCATCAGCAGACGTAGAACAGACAAAAGGAAGGAAATGAATGAGGGCACATGCCAGCTCATGTCAGGTCTGAGACACCCCTCCCCCCATTTGGACCCCCTCTTGCTGCTCTTACTTCCCTTGCATGGTCATTTTCCTCTCATCAGGGGGTTGATGTTGAGGTAAAGTGTTCTTCACATCCCAGCAAACTACTCTTTCAGTCCTGCTCAACCAGACTAGTGACATTACAAATGGGAGCACAACGGCAAAGACGTCAGTGTGACATAATGTTCACACTGACTCATTCAGCCTGTCTTATCTTGTATGATTTCCAACGATGTCGGATGCCCACACATACACAGATATGAACACAATTCCCAGAGGTTTCCAAATAAATTAAACCTTATCTGTTTGTAACCCATCATTAACTACAGCATGGCTCATGACCAAGTTCAATCACAGTATTTTTCCTGTTTTATTCAAATTTCTCTACAAACAGTAAAGTTCTGAAGGGGGAAAAAAAGAACTGATAACACATCATAAAAAGTTTAATTTGTGAAGCAAACGTTCCTTTTTCCCCTCCTGTTCTGGTTTGCCACCCCTCAGATTTAGAGAGCTTGGGAACAACTACTCTATCTTGAATCTACACTACGAAAGGATTCCTTCAGTTATTGCATGCAACTGTGACAGAAACAGCTCCTTAATCAGACACATTTTATGAAACCAGAGAGGAAGAAAAACATTTTTTAGTTCCTCTCCACCCTCAGCTGTCAGGTCTTGTCATGGTTTTCCCAAAAAAGACCTCAATTCTATTTGTCTACAACACTGCAAGTGACAGCAGCAGATAATTGGAGGGTTTTTACATACATATACACACAGAGAGAAGACAGGAACACAGTCAAATGCAAACATTAAACAGCTTGATTGCATAAAAGGAGCACTGTGGGATGCAAAAGCCCCACATTTGCTTAACAGCAAAAAACTGGTGGACAACTGACATTAAAAACATTGGAGAGACAACTTTTAGAAAATAAGAGAGGCAAACAGACTATGCGGAGACAGAAAGAGAGAAGAGAGGTCATCCCTTCTGAATCAGCTTCATATAATGCATACCACATGCTCAGAAAACTGCCTTATGTTGCTGTACCTACAGAAATTTGTTTGTCTGCTCAACTACAAGGTCAGAGGAGTCATAACTTTGTAAAATCTACTGTGTAATTTACATAATACAGTATGGAATTCTCATGACCACATCAAAGTGTGCCTTGATGATTTGTATTTGATGGACAGATTACACAAAGGTTGCAGGATATCTACAGCACAGGTGTATTCATTTGGTGGCTGAGTGTTTTATTTATTTCTGTTTATTCTAATCATGATGTTGCGGACAGCACAGAACAAAAATCAGTTCCCTTAAGGGAGACACCTCCAACTTTATGTTGGTTTTTGGTTGAGGTGTGGCTAAGTGTTAGGTCTTAAGAGTGTTTGAGTATTAGTAACTGTGTGTGATCAGATGGATTAAAAGGGAATATTTACATCTACCTCTATAGAAAAGCTGACCAGCATGGGAGCAGTGTTACAATCTGGGTCAGTATTTACACATACTGGATACACAGATACACCCGCAAGGCTCACTTGACAAGATCCCACCCTGCGTTCATGCTTATACACTATATTAACTTACTGTACACAGCACTTGGCTGAATGAACGCACATACACACACACAGATATATATGCCATCAACACACACCTGGTAAATGAACACACACACACACACACATAACAACCAGGATGTGTACTAGCATATGAGATAAGACAGCTCCCCCATCCCATTTTCACTGCCTCTGGCTTTCACAAAGTCTTTGTCAGTGATGGAAAAAAGTGGGTATCCACACACAAACGCACACCCACACACACACACGTGTACTTCGGTTTTTATCTGCCACTATAAATCCTTTCACGAATCACTTCCCCAAAACACCCTGCCAATATTCAACTTCCTCGTGGGGGCAACTGAAGCAGTGACAGGGAAAATATAACACAATGGAAATATGACAAAACAGAAAGTATGATTCTCCATAAGCACTTTGTCTAAGGAATTCCAGGTATTGTGACAGTCTATGATAGGGATATTTTGCTAGCAGTTTGTTTGATAGGCATGCCACAGCAATCTGAAATCACACATTGCAAATAAAATATCAAGGACTAAACAGTTCACAAGGCATTAATGATTATAATGCCTATCAGTAGCAGGAAAACATAATGGTTCCTCTTCTGATCTCCACAGTATTCCTGAGTAGAGTTTAAGTAATGCTGATACAGGAAAAAAAATGCACTATTCTGATCTCTGGAGAAGAAGCACAAACCTTAGCACAAACTTCAGGTAGAACCAGAGAATGCCTGCTCTGTGCCCTTTGATCTACCATAATTACTTTGTCGCTGGATTCCTGGAGATGACCCTCTGCACAGTTTTGACCTTACACCTTCTCTAACATGCACACAAACTTCAGTGACGACTGGTTAGTATGTCTGCAATATCCAAAAGGACATAGCAATGCACATAGCAATGTTTTTGTGCATTGTTTTTGTATTTTCCAGACTTTACATCTTATCTCTGATTCCAGCTTTCTTCAACTTTCTTCTATCTTGTTGGCTACTGTCACCCTTTGCCTTCGTCTTAGGTAGAACTTTGCTTTTAACAGATGTTTCAAGACTTTCAGCAGCTCTTAAGTCTTCCTCTTTGTCAGTCCTCTCTTCTTCAACTCTCCTCTCTTTTGCCCTTAAAATTTCCACATGACACTGCTTACACATACACACACAGAGAAGAGGCTAATGTATTTGTCAGATATAAATCTGTTGGTGAGAGATCCTGCTTTTTTCATTTTGCATGTTAAACCTTTGATGGCATGAGCAGAAATTTTCGAGGATTTACTTCTTTTTTTTTTCTTTTACATCATCAAAGTGCTATGGCTCTAACAAGCTTTTGACAGGCTATAATTGCTGTAAGTACCATTCGTCTTTTTCATCTGAGATTACACTTTATCTGATGTAACTCAAAGTCTATATTTCTTACGTAGAAATATACAATCGGTACATGCACTCAAACATCATGCATGACAGTGTTTGCCCTTTGAGTTGTGCAGTTTGCACTGTGGCGGGGATTGCTAGGTGGTGCCAGGCCAAAGGGCTGTTAAGGTATTTTGTTATCACTGAATTAACTCAAGTTGGAAACTAGGCAATGTCCCAGAGGAGAGCATTAATGATTGATAAGCTCCTTTCATCAACACACACACAATGGCCCCTGCAACATGGCAATTTAAACAAAACATTTGCAATGCTGGGATTATTTCTAAATTTTTAATGAGTTTGTGCCATAAAGTCATAAAGACTGAGCGTGAAGACTAAAAGAGCCAGGACCACACAGTAAGATACTGTACCAGCAAAGGAGAGAAGTTACTCTCACATTATGGCACATGTGTAAACAAAAAACGTGCAATCTTACAATACCTGGTAGAGTAAATTGATAAACAGATCTTCTAAAAATAGAACAAAATATGCATGAGAAAAATACTGTACTCTTGTAGAAGTTTTATAACGAGATATTCACTCCTTACAGCCACTTCACCTCCTATTTTTCCCCTCACAAACATAAGCATTCAAATTTTTCACAAATATTCCAAAGCAACTTCCCTTTAACCCTCAATCAGCTCTGTCGCGCTTTCTGTCTTTGTTACTCACAGAGCTCCCAAAAGATCCCAAAGAGAAGAAAAGTATCTCCTTACCTCCGCCAAAGCTCTCAGTGTTTCCTGTGTGTTACTCTTAATTCCTTGTGGTGGTTAAAACACAGACATCACCTGTCCTCTTAAGAGAAAGGAGGGAAATCCTTGCATCAGAGAGACACCTCCTGGAGTCCAACGTTTCACTCTACACACATTACAGCTCATACTAGTACATGCTGCCTCTTGCATGCCGTGATCACACTGTGGGCTGAGTAAAGGGTGTGTGTGTGTGCACTGCCTGAGTGTAAGCCCGCCCTCTTTTCTCTGGTTTCCTCTTCTCTCCCTCACACACTCGCTTAGCCCTCCTCCTCCTCCTTCTTTCCTCTCTCATCGCCACTCTCTCTCGCTCTAGTTTCACTTCCCCTGGCTTGGCAATTGACTGCCAGCATGTGTGCTTGGTTTGTGCCTCTAAGCCTTTAGATGTCCCAATCCTCTGTTTAATTGCTGGCTCTCTGGCCTCAAGTTCTGCACAAAAACAAAGGCACAAAAATACGATGGATAAGAACAGGCATGCACAATAACATCTCCCTGCAAGTAAAATATAGGCAAATTTAGCAGGTATGACCATTTTTTCTGAAAAGACTGGAGATAATGCAAGCCAATATTGTGTGAAAAGTAAGTGGGCAGAAATACGTTTTCTTATGTAAATTCAAATCACTAAAGATAGAAATCTGGTTTGAGTAGAGGGGTGGAAAAGGCCAACAGTAGAAAACGAAGAGAAATCTATCTCTGTCTTGGACACTGTCCATGAGAGCTGATGATGCTTGCATGTGCTGCTTCTCTCTTTTATTTTGCCTCCATCCATCCATACAACTTTACGACCCATTGGGGCATTTTGTAAAAGGAGCTTCACATAAGAATGAAAAACCAATCCTCAAATTGCATTTTTCCCTATTGTCTCTGACTTTTTGAGCGTCTACAAATCCCCACCTGCGGGCTTGAAAAGCAGCTCTGAAAAGTTTGTGGATTGCCCTCTCATTGACAGCGCTTGTAGTCTGCTTGAATTCAATGGATTATGGATTTATGACAAGATAAACTTATACCAAAAATCCTGCTACTCCGCTGTGTTTTCATATGCTAAGAATAATCCAAATGCTGCCACAATATGGAATCATTCACAGATTCACACAGCCAATTTTATCATGGTTAGCTGTTTGTGTCAGCTAAGGTGATTACAGAGGTACAGATCACAGAGGTAACAGAAGTATTTAAATTCCCATTTTAAATACACTTGAGTGACACTGTGTATAATGTTTTTTTTTTTAAAAACAGAATCCAACAATCTGCAAGCAATTCACACATAATATATATCTAACTAACGATAATACAAAGGCAACATTTTATAACCAAGAAATTTAGCTTTCTATATATATATACATATGAATTGATATTTTTTTATTTATTCTTATTATTTTATGAATAAAGAAGCCGAGAATCAAGAAAAGGCTTAACCGGATTAAATTAATGCAATGTCTGACTCGTCAGCATCATCAGGAGCAACTCAGTAATATGATCAAGTATATTTTTTTCAAAAAAGCCAGCAGGGTAGATATTTCAGTGGATGCGAAGAAGTTCACCACTCTGTTAAAGACTGTGTGGACAAATAGATTTCACTAATACTATTTATTGATGAAAACTGCAAAGAATATGTGAATGTAATTACCCATTTTCCTATTCTTAAACTTTCCATGGAATTTTGAGAAATCGCTTAATAAAAGGAATGAGGCCAAATACCCATATTGAATGAATTACCTTTAAGTTCAGACTTCAGGAACGCACTGCATAAAAAACAGACATGATTCTGGAGTTGAAATCAACATATGGCCACAGGAAAACTTACAAAAATTTTGAAGAGCAATATGAAACAACATTTAGGGTCCCTTTTTCCCCACAAGGAAGGTTTTGCTATTTTCAGTGGGAAAAAGCCAAACCGCATTCTTAGTCCAGGCAAAGTAACAATTTACGACAGACTAATTGTAAAATAATTTTTTGCAGCTTAGATCATTTCTATGAGGTGTCCAGAACAACATACTAAAAGTCCTAAGAAATCCTAGTTGAGGAAATATGTTAAATTCTTTTCATAATAATTCTATTAATCCGAGATGTTTGCCAATAAGGCCAGACAACAATAGACCCCAATGGGGCTATTTTTTTCCTTTACTCCTATCAAAATTAAACTTTGTACAATGAAAGTACCCATGAAAAGTAACATTTGTTGTATTACAAGTTTCTTTGAAAATTAATTTGAATACGTGAATGAGCTATACACGAATCTAAATACACCCAAATAGGCTTAATTTTTTTCCTTTGTTCCTACCACAATAAAACTTTACATGGTAAAAGTATACATAAAAAGTAACTTTTTTGTATTACAAGTTTCTTTTGAAATTAATTTGAATATGCACATGAGCTCCACACAGGCAGAAACACCATTCATGACAAATACATCGGCCCAGTCTTCATCCAATCATGACTACTGCCAATAGGTGATGGCAATGCTGCTTTTAGATTGGCCTCTAACCTGAAAACTGCCTGGCTTGGAAGTACTTGCCAGGGGTATAATCCCTGCCGGTATAGTCAGGGTCACAGAGGCACACAAGCCGCACCACCACAATAAGGTAGCATCAATAGGGGAGGGGTTTTTTTTGTGTGTTTTTTATATTTTTTCAGTTTTTCTTCTTAAAGTTTTTTTTATGTTTGTTTTTTTTAAATCCAGCCTGGATTCTCGACCCCTTCTCTGTGGCTCTTGGTTCTGGCACCCCCTATATCAGTTCCTCTTCACTTAGCTCTTCTCCTCTGGGTCATATTCATCGGACAAATCAGGCAACTGTGAATTTGTGCAGCTAGTACCACGACATTCTCCGCAAATGGCAGTGCAAGGGAGTCCATGTTTTCTGCATGTACATTTTTTTGTGCTGCAGTCTTTCTTGCAACTACAGCAGACTACATCTAGTAGTTCTGGTGGTGTCGCAGGCTGATCTGTCATTTTTGGCATAAATTTCCCACCCAAAACATGCCACCCCCAGTCTTTTGGGTTCATATGTTCACTTCCCCCTTTCCACTCCATCATTTGGTAAAAGACCCGAAGACTATGGAACTTTGTAGCTGTTGACGTTGGAGGGAGAGTTTGAGGTTCCACTGGAGATGAGTTCTGAGTTATTTTATCACAGAATGTATCTCCGCATATCCAGTAAATATCATTTTATTTACTGATGTATAATATTATAGTTCTAAAGTCAATAATTACATTTATAGGGGTTATGCCCCTGGCGGGTACTACCAAGCCAGGCAGTTTTCAGGTTAGAGGCCAATCTAAAAGCAGCATTGCAATAGGATGATTGGATGAAGAAGAAAAAGAAAGAAACTTGTTATACAAAAAAAAGTTACTTTTCATGTATACTTTTACCATGTAAAGTTTTATTGTGGTAGGAATAAAGGAAAAAATTAAACCTATTTGAGTGTATTTTGGGCATTTTAGATTAGTTGAATTAATTTTCAAAGAAACTTGTAATACAACAAATGTTAATTTTCATGGGTACTTTCATTGTATAAAGTTTAATTTTGATAGGAGTAAAGGGAAAAAATAGCCCCATTGGGGTGTATTGTTGTCTGGCCTTATTGGCACACATCTCCGATTAATGAAAATTTAACATATTTCCTCAACTAGGATTTCTTAGGACTTTTAGTATGTTGTTCTGAACACTTCATAGAAAATATTTTACAATTAGTTCTATTTTTGGCTCCAAAATTAGTTACTTTGCCAGGACTATCTGCACATATTACAAGAGTATGGTTCCATAGCAAAAGAGTCAAGGCGCTAAATTCGCCTGCCAGCAGTACTGACCTGTCAGCCATTGAAAAAAATTTATGTTTCAGGACAGCAGGACAGCAAAACTAAGTAATGGTTTTAACCTTAACTAATACAGTAAATAAGACTCCATTAACAAAATATTGCTCAAATCTGCTTTGTATGTTTTGTCATTTAAATCAGTCGTCAAAAATGCTTAGCTGGAATATATGTGAATTTATGAGGAAAACGGGAAGAATGACATAACAGGCTGATGATCTCTGCTGTTACTGCAGAATGTTGGGTTATTTAACCTTTGAAGATGCAAACACGTCAGTAAAAAGGGCAGAGACCGTAACAGTTCTACCCAACAAAGAGACCTGACACAACTTCCACAAAGTCTCCACTGTACGTGTGCACAGGCACACACATTTGCAGCTTTTCACCCTCCGGCACATGATGACATTTCAGCACCTTGCTCAGATAACACTACTGCGGTGCTTCTTGCTTATATCTATTCTTTTGTGTAAAGATTGTGTGTATGCGTACGTGCACATATGCTAACTGTCGCCTAGCACCTGTCAGATCATGAGATGTCATTCTCCATTCCTTCCTCTCCCCTCATTTGTCTTTTTAGTTTGTTTTTTTCTGTTATCTAACAGTATAGCTGTACAAGGTTGTGTTGTGCCATGAGCTGGCTGAAACAGGAAATAATCAAGCCAGTATCATGAATGGCAGCCAGTTCCCACACTCAAACCAAAACATGGCGTTATTGGCCTGTAATGAAATTATCCAGGGAGTGGGGAGAAATTAGTTCTTTGTTTAATGATAGATGTGATGGCACGTTTGAACAAGCAGAGGACAAATGAGGAGGTAACAATAACAGCTGCAGGTGGAGGATCTTATGAAAGCAGGGAGGAGGGATGGAGGAACATCAGGATGTCAGGGTATGTATGAATCTTTTTGTATGCTGTACTTATATGGCATGAATTAACTCATTGTCTGTTGTCATCTTCGCAGTAGACAGTGTAGACAAAAAGAATATCAAAGCCAACTCACCAGTTGTATTTTCTGTTGAATTCTACATGGTAGGGCTTCTGTTTTCCCCCATTTTTCCTGCACACCTGAGCTGGCTTTTCAGCACAATAAACTCCACATTTCAATCCTTATCAGATGTTATCAGATGTGTGTGAGGGTGGGGGTGGCGGTATCATTAAAGAGCCGACTGGGTGAGATTGATTCCCCATTTTATGCTTCCTGCCATTTCAGATGCCGAACATATTGTATTAAAACTCATGAACATGTGGTATGGCACAAAAAAATACACAATCAGAATACCCATTTCCCCCACCCAACCAACACCCATCACGCCAGATTTAATCAAATCATTACTACCAGCCATGCAAGCAGAGTTGATGAATAATACATGTACTACTGGCCTACAATTGTACATCCCTTCTGGCTTGCTACCTTTCTCTTAGTTACATTAGTTAGTGGTTGCTCTTTCACCACATAGAGTCATATCAGATAATCCCTGTAAAGCACTATTACATTTTCCATTTGCTTGGATTGCCACCATGTACAGTGCACATCCATTAGTTTGTGCACACTTATGGGTGCGTGCATACACATTAGTATGTGCACAAATAGTACCTCGAACACACAGGACACAAACACATAGACACATTCCAGAGAAAAAAATTAATTGGAGGGATATATAGGTAAGACACAACAGCACTCATCAACAATAACAACAGATGACTGACAGGCCCCCAAAATGGAGAGTAAGCGGGCATCAGGTGTTGGAATGCATCTCTCTGTGATCAACCATGAGAAACTATAACATACTTCAAGTCTAACGCCATGATGGATAGCACAGGGTTTGACATGCCATATTGATCATTTCAAAGGTCAGATACAACAGATCATATGTGAAGCATATGCCCCAAACTCAAGTTAACTCAACATATAACCACATAAACAGATCCAAGTAGAGCTGCAGTATGCAGTGATTACACTTGGGGTTTCTTTTTGCTGTGTCTTGGATTCGTCTTGACGAGAGACACCATGGACTGATTGTTAATCGATTAAGGCTGTTTAGAAGTCAATATATTAAAATCATATCACTCAGCAATACATCAAAAGATAAGAGGTGTGTAGTGTAAACACAGAAAAGGTATGGCAGGTTTCCTGTAAATCCAGCTTACATCACCAAGTCGAACCTGTTACTACTGCAGATGCGATCCAGCCTCAAAGCAAAATGTTTAAAAAAGTTTACACTGAATCAACTGATTTGTGTCCACAAACACAGTTTTCATAATGTTATCCCTTTCGTCACAGAAATAACTGCATAGAGCAGTTAAGTGTTTACCGCTCTATACAATTTCTTCAATTCTTTACGAATTTCTTCAAATGCTCAGAAAATGACTGCTGCTTTTTTGGTTTGGATTTGTCTTCAGGTTTCTTGGATTGATGCCAATTGGTTCTATTGGTTTAGTTAGGTCACTCTTGGTTTTGTTATATCCTTTGCTTTTGTTTTATTCCTGTCATGAGGATTATCTGGAAGTTCAGTAAGGATGTTCCCTGTTCCCTCTTGCCTGCCTTCAGTCTCATTCTTTTGTGTTTGGGCTTTTCATCCTGCTAAGCTTTGTCACTACTCTTTTTCCCTGCTGTAAGACTCACTTTGTTCCTTTTTCTGTTGTTACAACTTTGGCCCAAAGATCTTCTTGCTTGCTGCTTTTCAAGCCAATCAGTCTGATCCCTGTTCTTTAAAACTTACATTAGTTCTGTCATTCCCCTTCCAGATTTATTTTTTGTGCAATCCATATCTGCTTCTTCCTGTTGCCTCATCAGAGGTAATCTGCAACTTCCTATCTCTGCTCATCCACCACCAGTATCCTGAGTCCAGCGGGGTCCTATGATATCCTCTTCCTTCGTACCACAGGGATGATGCATCAGAGTATAATTGTTACTAATTGCTTAAATTCAGTTGTTATGTGCGCGTGATTTCTCCTTATTAATTTGTGTTTAGTTAGGTTTTGCCCTGATTGCATCTTCTGTATTCATGTAAAACTTTTTATTTAGTTTTATTTTGTAGAATCTGTTCATTCTTGTTAGTGTTGCTTCCTCCACCTGCCACACATGTAGGCTCAAATAGTCTGGAAAACCCCTATCGTCTTATTCTAAGCTCCCTTCCCTGACCTCATTGGTAAACATCATAGGGTTAAAGAGAGGTGGTAGGAGAAATCCTCAAGAATTTAGTTCAAGATGACCAAGCAGAAATGTGAACGTGACCACACATACACTAAGCTGTGAGGGGGTCTGCAGTACTAAATCTATAGCTGTTCAAAAAATATTCTACAAAAGGAGTATTCAGGGAATCTGGGGAGAAACACTGCCTCGCTCTGCAGCCTTTACCTACTGAGATTGCCCCATATTCTTCTCACAATATGATCACTGAAACCACAGTTTCTGTTCTATGAAATGTGTTCTGTGGTTATATGAGTCCATATTACAGTTTGCTTTTCAGCGAGAGGTGGAAAAGACAGCAACTGATGGCACAGTGGTGCATCAGTGCCAATGGATGACTTGCATATGTGTGAGGTTATCCCCAATGTAGGAGAACATAGGAGTAATGGACACATGTGCTACCATTAAGACAACAAATTTTCCCAGAATCACGTTTATTATTTCAGCAAAGTAATGCAAGATTTCATTCTTCCCAACATCATAAACATGGAGTGTGTGTCTGAGTGACCTGCCTGCAGTTCAGATCTGCGTCCTACCGGAGATGAGTGGTTCACGGTTAAAAAAATCAGGAAACTACAACCACAGAAGTGCTGAGCAGCTGAAATCTTGCATTCTACAAAAATGGACAGATTTTTTTATGCATTTGTGTCTGTTGAATAAAGTTTCAAATCTTTTTTATTTCTTTTTATTTAAAAAAAACTTTCCAATGTTTCTGAAAATTTGATTTATAATTCCTGACAGATTTCCAGACTTGCGATATTTTAAACAGAAATAATTGATTGTTAAAGTCATCGATTTTACCTTTAATCTTGAAAATCCATGATTAAATTGTTCACTGTTAATAGCTTTGTAACGTCCCCTAGGAGTAGATGGTCAAAAACAGAAAAAAAGGGGGGAAAAAAATTGATGTTAACATTTGATAATGGGTCTTTTCCATGATTTGTAAGGTTATGCAGTACAACATTAGCCCAAAGCTTTGAGGATAATGAATATTCATGTTGGAGAGGTGAATTCATCCTCTGCACTATGGTTATATAACAGAACCAGTCATCTGTTTATTTTTGTAGTCTCTCCCACATTACTGCTCCTAAACCACAGTTACACTCAACTGGTTTGTTTATATTATAATCTCACAATACAGAGAAACGTGACATTCAGTCCTTTGTCTGTGGTCACAAAAAATTTAATTCGAGATTGTCATTTTGCATTTATTAATGTCTGATTGTGAGCTATGCTGTCTGATTACCACTGACTGTGACAATTACCATCTGACAAAGTGAAAATATATCTCAGTCAAGCTATTAGCAAAAAGAATCACTACCACAAACTCTCCTTATCATACAGTTTCACCTGTGTCAATTTTCACCAATGTGAAAACTTTGTTTTCTCCAAAAGGGCCTGCATACAGAAATAGGCATTTTCAACAGTCCTCAGCATTTCAACAATACAATGTAGTTCTCAACAATGCTGACAATTACAGGCGGTCTCTGTACTAGCAGGCCCCACCATTGAAAGTGCTGTAAAATGGACGAGTTTAGCATAGTATGCATGACATGAACTTGCATTGTCTTATTTATGTTGTGTTAATTTCAGTGAGCCATAGAGATTAAGGCGAAGGTGTTTGAAGGCACAATCTGAACTCAAGGAAATAGTGGTAGGTACTGGAAAATCCATGAAAACAAAGCACACACTTAAACTTTCTGCAATGGCTGATCCTCGATCCTGCAATAGAAATGGCATATTTTTACGCCTCCAAGTATCTGGGCTATGAGTACAATGTGAAAACACTTCATCGCCATTCAGTTCTACGTCAAATAACTTGTAGTAGTAACAGGTTTTATTGGCTCCAGCTCAGTACTGCATCAATGGGAACATAGGTTGCTGTTGTATGGCCCACAAGAGTGGACACAGTGGACACATTTTCTTCTACAGTTCTACACTCTGGAAACAGCTACAGAATTATTCAAGCCCACAGAGGTACATACAGAAACACCAAATGCCTGTCTTGGTGTGAAATCTTATGTAAACCCCCCATTTCCTTAGTAAATGACAGAGCTGTAATGCAGTCATATCACAGATCAGTTCATATCAATAAAGCACTCAATGAAACACACTGACAGATAGCCAGTAATACAATAACACACTAAAGTTGCAATAGTCTGTCACACAACTGTCTTATTCTACTTTGCCTTCCTCCTGGGTATAGAGTAAAAAAAAATACGACACTATAGTATTTTACAGCAGGCTGTATGTCTTTTTTTGGCTTCCGCTGAGATATACAGAGGAGTGAGGAAAAACTGAAACAGCATAACAGTCAGCGCTACTTCAGACAGGTTTAAGAGATCAAAGAAAGGTTTAAGAGATCGGTTAGGTTTAAGACGTGATAGGGCCTAATATGGTAGATGTTTAGAATGAAACAATTCAGTTTTTGCAAAGGGGAAAAAAAATGAGAATTTTGCTAGAGCCAGTGGAGAAGTAGTTCTATGTTAAGGGCTTTAGAAATAGTCCTGCAGCAACAAATTAACCAAAGATTTGAACAGGATTCAGTACAGCATACAAATGAAGAGCATCCTCTTGATAATTCCACAGTGTTTGTAGTTCTGAGAAGAAAATAATTACACAAAGCAAAATTAGACGACTCCATTGCATATTTCACTGCTCATTCAAAATGAGAATGTTTCAGCATGACAGTCAACAACAAAAGTCAGACTATGACAGAATCAGGTCCAGAGAGTATCCAAACACGTTTTTTCCTGAGAGAAATAGCAGATATGGGCCAAGAAACACTGCAATTAGAATTTTTTTCATTACCAGTTGTTGTTTTTTTTTGTCTTTTTTTTGCATGTTTGTTTGTTTTGTTTTTCTAATCAGCAAAAACCTAATTAAATCAGCAAGTATTGAATATAAAGTATGTTTCTTCCATACACAGTGCCCTCAAGATCAGTGGGGTTAATGCATGGTATCACTCTCTTCAATCATAATCCCCTTCAATGCAAATAAGGAGCAGCCATAATTAGGGTGCTGCATTCAGAGATGATGAACTGGGATACATGGACATACGGGGGAGGATACTGTACTGCATGCTGTTTTCAAGCTTACCTCAGCTCTCTTAATCTGTGAAACTTTGCTGTTTTAAAAAAAAAAACAGCGATGAAAGGCAACAAAGGAATAAAATATGTGGACAATAGTGTGGGAATAGGAAGAGTGAGAGACAGATAAGGATGTAGCCCTGCTCAGACAGCTGCACACGCCACATAACCTTGTGACCTTGTCATGAGCTCATAAGCCCAAACTGCATGGCCTACTTCATTACTCACACAGCCACAAACACGAACACATGAACACGCACGTACACACACCTTTCTGCTCTTTTGCTATTAAAGCACAATCCAGACACATAAGCTAAAAACCTTATGGGGCCACAGCCACAAACATGAAATGATTTCGCTGCTCAGCAGAGCAAGGATGTCAGTGGACTGACATTGTGTCCTGGAAAACATTCTGGACTTAGGCTCCTTTGTCACATATAACACAAGCCATCAAAGAGAGACATGTGGAGGAAGTCTGAGATAGAAACTCTGTCTTGGCTCTGCATAGGATAAAGAATCATTATCATAATTATTGATTGTTCTGATAAATGCACCACTGAATATAAGTAGAATCAGAAATTAAAAGACAACATAGATTCTAAACCATATATGATAATCCTTTTTTCAGCTCTAAGGGCTGTTTTATACCTTCACAGTAGCATCCGTTTGCGGCACTCTCAGCTTCCGCAGATGGCTATTTTTCTACACAGAGAGACAGACGAGCAGTCTTTCAAATAGCTAACAATTCCCACTATGCGTCGATCAAATACTGACTGGTTGAATGCATCATAAAGAATTGCGATGCATAATTTTCAGTACTGAAAAACTGTGTTGTTGTTACCTGTCCACGAGCCATCTGTGACGGTTAGTGTCGAGTATGAACACGAGACTGGAAAAGCTTAATGTCAAGTGCTGGATACACACTTTCACCATACTAAAATTTCAACAGGCACCAAAAGTCAGTTATGAACAGAAAAGAAAACAAGAGATAATAAGGAACAAAAGCAATATTGAAAACAAATAGAAAAACAATAAAGTAATCAAAAAGTGAACATTAGTTTGGTCTGAAAATACTGCATTTGGCTAAACATTTATTGCATGGTAATGTTCTTTGTGGTGGTTGTGGCGTGTAAGTTACATGAGGATGTAGAAACCCCACAGCACTGTCAGATATACTGCCAAGTCTTTCTTTTTTACTTATATCTGTATTTCCATCAGGTGATTACATTTAAAGAATGGAGTCGGCTGTTTTGATGCGCACCATTTAGCACCAGTATGAGCTGGCACTGTGTCACAAGTGTCACTGTTTTTTTCTTTTTTCACCCTGTTTGCACTGGACACTGTGGTTCTAATCTCTTGTGATACCGTTGTTGTTATTTTTTTGTTTTGTTTAACAGTCACTATCACTCTTTGCTTTTGTTAAGGAGATAAAACTGGTTCCTGGTTGGGCACTAAAATCCAAATAACTTGATTAAGATTTTAAAGTGGGTAAAACCGCAGGTTCTATGCAGAAAAAAGATTTAAATTATATATGACTGGTTTCTAGAAATGTAAATGGTTCCGTTTTACTGTGGTGACTGCACATTCTCAGTTAATGTGGGCATGTTAGCAACCTGACATTAGCATTTAACTCAAAGCACTGCTCTGCTTTAGCTGCCAGAGCTGTTGGCATATCTTTGGGCTCTCAACATTGTTATTTTAGGAAACTTAAATTAACTTTCTCCCATCTTTCTCCAACATAAATCATGGACACGTACGGACATGCACTGCTCATTTAAAAAATATCTATGGATGGTTGTTTCCAGGTCAACCAGAAGTGACAGAATTAGACCCTATCTTGCCTGTCAGTTGTGATAGTCTCATTACATCTGTGATCCGTGGTCATCTCAGATCCACATAATCTATTCCCATTCAGGTTGCCAGTGATAGTGACATAGTGAAACATAACATTATTTCCATTAATAGTCAGATTATATTGAAAAGTCACTCTGTATTAGAGGTAATGTTGTACTAAAATGGGTTTATTTAATATTTTGAAACACCTAAAAAAAAGCATATAAATGGCATAAATGATTTTCTTTCATGTTTTTCTTGAGCATTTTATTCCTATAATTAATCTAATATGTGTGCTTACTGAGTCCCTTCCCATAGCATGAAAAACAGCAGCATCTTGGCATTGAACTGTAACTTTGCAGCTTTTAACACATAAACCTCTGCAAGTTTCAGCCACTTCAGCGAAAAGATGACAGCCACAGCAAGGAGGGCGGTAGAGAGGAGAAAATTGGAGACGAGGTTAAGAGGTTGAGTGTGGGAAAAGGAGGGGAGGAGAGGGTAGAAGGGATTAAAGCATCAGAAGGCATAGTGTTCTGCTTAAAGATGACAGGCTGATGGCTGCTCCCACAGGACTTACTGGAGGAGTAATCCCACCAAATGGAAGAGTTTAACAGTTACCACCCACTAAGACTGATACACAGAGACAGAGAGGAGACACACTGACACACTCACACACAAACACACAGTCACTTAAACAAATTTATGTGAATAAACATCCACACGCATACATAAAAAACCTCTACCTCAGACATGTCAGTTTATGTGGGAACTGTGACAATACAAGTCAATAACATTCTAGGCAATACACACATAAATTATTATAAAATACGACCCAAAATGTGTGCACAGTCAGTGACAAAATATCCCTGTTACAGTGGATGTGACACATTAACAACAGGTTTGAAGCTTTCTGTGTACATCAGCACAGTCAAGGACCGCTGTGAACTGGAATAAAAGAAAAAAAAGAGAAAAGTGGACTCAGTTTTGATGTTTGATGTTGGACCGGTGTGACTCTGCTAACACATCAATGCTTTGGTAGGTTTCCGCTGTGTTAGCTGGCAGGCTCCAACAATTAGAAGCACAAACTGCCAGAAAGAGGCAGATGAAACAGGAGGCAGAGAAGGATGGGATTTAGTGAGGCTGAGCCATTCTGCCAAGTGAATGAGCTACTTAAGAAAATCCATACTTTATCTGGCTATGCAAAATTAGGAATAAAGAGACAAGAAAATTTTTTTTTTCCTTTTTGAGCCAAACAATACTATTCTTTTATCGACTGAAAATGATCAAAACACCTTTACCAGAAACTAATGAAAAAAAGAGATACACATATAGGTTTATTGGTCTTTCCTACAATGAAGTAAGTATTAAGCAAAATTAAAATAATGATCTATGTCATAAAGCTCTGTCTGGGGTTCAGATTTGTTTTTTTTTTGCCACATTCATTTTGTATGAACAGTCGTTCTTATGATGAATTAGTGGATGAGTGAATTGATTTTCGGTTTGTGGATTTAATTGGAAAACACTAATCATATGTCTCAATTACGGACATAATAAATAGTGAGGGTTTTTCTCTCACACACAGATGTATACATTTCTTGCAGAGGCTCTTTGATCAGAATGGTTGCTGACCTTTAAGTGGGAGAGGTGAAGCAGAAAAACCTGTTAGGCCTTCTCAAACACAATCACTTTCTCTTGACATGATACCGTCAAGTTCATATGAATATATTCATTTTCCTGAATAATTTACAAATTGTGCTGCTGATGACCTCCTCCCCTGTTTCTCTAATCAATAGATCAAGTGACCCAAAAAACTGAAAAAGGACAACGGCATAAACATCACAGTCAGTGAGCAGTTATTGATCCTGTTGAAGGGCATTCAAGGGCAATTAAAGGTTGAAGACTAACCGCACAATAGTTTGATTAAATATCCTCACCTTGTAGGATTTTCTCATGTTAAAAAATACTTTCATTACCCTTTCACGCATCAGGCTTCATGCAAGGAGTTAAAAACAGCAGATTGACATGTTTTTTACTGTGACCAATAAAGCAACTGTAGAAAATAGTTACTGGCTAAAAAGAAGAAAAAAAAAACGTAACAGAGACTGCGGATCAGAATAAAAGCAGATTTCACTGACAAAACTTTGCCCAAAAGTGTTGAGGAAATTAACCTCTACAGTAACACGGAATCTGGATTGAGACGTGTTTGGACTTGCCATTAAATTGGTTTAATTATCTCTGGCAGAAAAAAAAAGTGAACCCTTGAGAAAATATACATAGAAAGCACTCATGAGAACTCTGAGTCAGTAACTAATCCATTAAGCAACATTTAATTCAACAGTAAATTTAAAGTTGGAATAAAGCAGAAAAGATTTGGAGTTTGTTACATCACAGAAAAGTGTCCCACATTTTGTTGTTTACCTTTTACCATGACACTAAAATAATCTTATTAACTATTTTCCCATAAGAAATTATTATAAAAAATGTCAAATGTATAAAATTAAGTTTCAAAATCATACTAAAAGGGGCAGTGTTGTTTAAACTAAGATACTGGGAGCATGTTGACTGAAGACTTTGACTGACAGATCTAAAACCAGATTAAATTAACCATCTAAACAGGGTAAACACAAATGCACACTGCAGATTCAGTAATAAGTATGTTGGTCAACATCATGCTGTGGACTAACTTGTAAAGATTGTTAATAACTGCTTTGTACATTCACATGACATGCATTTGGGAAGGACTCAGAGGGAGTCAGTCCGGATATGATATGCTGTGGCAGGGGTGCATCTGTCAATCCCAATAATCTCAACTGAAAGCTTTTTAAACTACCAGGTGAAAAGCTTTCACTGTTGGTCTGCACAAAATCAATCCACCATGCGTCCATCAACTGTTAGTCCTCTAATGACAGCTCTCTGAAGAGGTGTGCTACCCTATGTCCTCCGCAGTTTGGGATTAGTGCCTCACAAAATATATCCACAGCGTGAAACTCTAGCAAATAAATGCACATACAGTCCTCTAACAATCACTGTGCAAAACTCTTAACTTAACTTCAGTCCACCACTCTGATTCTTTGAGCTGGTGCACATGCCATCCACCATCTGCTATGCTGAATTTCGACTTTTCCCTTCACAAAATCAACTAAATTCTTCTTTGTTGCAATACTTTATGGCAATTTCAGTACGCAGCACAAGTTCTGCCAAGTCTGACGTCCAGGGAGGATAATTTTTTTGCGAAAAAGGCCGAGCAGAAATGTGTTTTAGTGGGCCTTTATTGCAAAAATCTTATAAGCATGTTTTAGTATTCTTATGCAAAATTAGCTTGATTTATCCAGTACTCTAAAACTCTCACTCTCAAAACTTTTTTTTTTTTGGCCACCAGGACGCTATGATATCATAATTCCCTGATTTCCTTGTATGGACAAATTCGCCAGGCAGTGCATCCCAACCTCAGCATGCAGTTTATCCACTGCAGCTATTCTAAAAGCTAATGTTTTTTGCACTGTAACTTCAAAAAAGGAACTGTGCAGCATGCAATGAGTGCTTAGGACCATCTGATTCTAGTTGAGGGCTAACATGGAGGAGTGATTAGATCCCAACTGCATTATCTGGATATATACGTCAGGTTTTGCGAAGCTCAGTTTTGTACAATTTGTCTACATACATGTTTTGGTGGGACTGACACAGAAATTAAACTATTTCTAGTGTCATGTAAAAGTGGTCAATGTAAAGGTTACCTATAGCAACAGAATGTTTACCTAACACCAGCTACTATGGCAGATAATTACTCTCACTCTGTTATCTCACTCTAATCCCCTCTCTGTAATTGCAGGTGCTGAATTAAAACAGGTTAATTGCTGTCCAGAAACTAACAAGACTCGGGGTATCATTGGCAATTAATATAAGCTTAAACAGCATTATGAGCGGCCTACCTTGTTTTCTTATGTTTAAGCAAGTAAGACCTGATGCAATACACTATAAGTGTGCTTTTACCTTTCAAGCCCTTTTGCAGCACATCACATAAACACTGTCGGACACAAACATTTTTTCAAAACATAAAAACATGAGGTCTAAGTAAACATTTGACACTAAAAGCTGAAGGTTTAATGGCTCAAATGTGTTTGGGATTTTTTTGGAGGGATTTATCATTCAGCTGGTGACCTCTTCAGGGTTTACCCGCTGGGACAGACTGCAGCATCCCTAATTGAGAAAAGCGGGTAATGTAAAATAGATGGATGAGTGGTTGATCATTCAACCTTTTTTTAAAAGACTCAGAAATAAACATTTGTAATGGACAATTTGAAGTAAGCAAACAAAACAAAAATAATTTTAAAAAAAACTTTTTCCAAGTTTTCAAAGGCTTTTTAAAAAGAATACTTAGGCTGTAAGAGTGAATTACATTTTTTTCTCAAAAACAACATACACACAATTCTTTTGAATGGAAAAACAAATGCTGGGAGTGTTTGAGTCACAATGAATACAGTCCAGAAATTCTTCTTATTCCTCATAAAATGGGACACAACAATTTGTTGAGAGTTTGCCTAAATAAACCTGAAGGAATTACACTAAAAGACTAAAAGAAGCAAAATCCTCAAAACTATCATAACAAACTTCTTAAGGGTGTCTGCTGTGGAATCAAAGCACTGAACATCACCTTATTCATATTTACATATATGGATGCACATAAATATTAAGCAATCCTGAGCAAAAGCCTTTGCAGAGTGCTTAGGGGAGAGTAGGGTAAGATGAGCCGGTGGTTAAGCTGACCCAACCATGCACTATTATTTTGATGTGAGCATTCATTGTGGAAGCGTTCATCATTTCTGCCAAACTGTAAAAAGAAGAAAGAACACTGGAGGAGTAAAAGGGCCCACATTTTCTTTAAAAACTGCTTTTGGTTCACCACAGTATAATTTTGAAATATCAGACGTAATGGCTGCCACATTATTGCCATTTTGTCTTGGTGTAAAAATGTTAGTATTGCCCTAACCCTAACCGTTTTAGTTATCAATTTTAGTATTTTTTTGACTGCTACTGGGTAAACTAACGCAGGTAGGAGGTTGGAGGAACTACAAGGAAAGAGCAGAAATTATATATTTCACTGCAACCTTGATGAATGGAGCGTTCAACACTGATTTACATATGAAAAGGGAGAAACTTAGAAAATAAGTGCACCAAACATTTAGATATGTCTGTTAGTGTTCTGGAACATTATGTCAAGCCTTTTTCACCATTTTCTGAGGTTTTATAGGCCAAAAGGTTATTGGACAAAATCTGCAGATGGAGCCTTTGTCGTTTTCTTAGAGCTCAGAGTCTCCAGAATATATTTTACTTTCCAAGAGGGTTTCACAAGTAGATGAATAGTAAGGTAAAACATGGGATCAAGCATAAGATTTTGGACTGCCTACTTCAATAGAATGCAAAACATGTGCATATGAGCAGATTAATTCCCCCCTTTTATTTTAAAGTGTGCAGGGGTTAGGGCCCACAGACAATCCATCATTTGCTATTGACAGAGATGAGAACAAAAGAGCTGGAAAAACAGCCTGCGATGGGAGAAGCTCTAGTGTAGCTATGGATAATGCAGAGTGTCTCTTCCCTTTGAGAAATATCTGTGACCCTCTTCTTTTTTCTTTGCCTCTTTCTGTCTTGTTCTCGTCTTTTTTTCTCCTCTCTCAAATTTCCCCCTGCGCCCGAACAAAAAATGAAGTGTGTGGTGTTCTTTATACAACAGGGAACTGCAGAACACTTCCCACCTATGCAGTACATTTCACATGCAGACACGAGAAATTCTTAAATTGAAACACAGTGTAAGTACACACTCTGAGCTTTTAAGAAGAAAAACAATTGCCAAAGTGTGAGTTCAGTGCAATGGGCCTGTACAAAAAGCCATTTTGAAGACAGCAGACATGCCAAGTGTGCTTTTTATGAAAGCAAAGAATGGTCCATCATTTTGATTAGACCCTAGAATCTAATGTAGCCGTGATACGCCTTTTCCTGTCATTATAGTCACAAAATAATTTGTAAATGTCTTGCTCTGTTTAACTTATCCAGTTCTTCCTGTTTCTGTCCCTGCCAGATATTTGCTTTGAAAACAGTTGAGAGGGGAGCAAATTTACATAATGGAATAAAGAGTCTGTCTTCAGGGAAAATTCTGCATGAACGGACTCAGGGGAACAAAGACATGTGGGACAGTAGGAAGCAGTCAATGTAATTCTCTTTCAAATACATTTAATTCAGAAACGTGAATTTATTTCAAACATAACAAACTAATTGTATTCCTGTCAGGCTCAGCTGTTCTTCTGGTCCTGGTTATCAAATGTTGCCATGCTGACACTATCCCATGCAAATCACGACTCTATGAGAGTGTCGCATGCAAATAAAGTGAGTTGCACACAGACACTACAGCAAACTATCATTCCTTCATCCCTCACCGTGCATTTCAAATGCTCTGTCACTCAAGCAATCTCATTCGCTCTCCAATTTGACTAACAACACGTTCCCACCACTACTTATTGATGTCGTAAAGTTGTAAATAAAGTAGTAAATAAAAGTTAAAGAGGCTAGCCGTGCACCCAAGTGAGGGAAAAGTATTTGTCTTTGAGTTTAGACTTCGAGGTGGAGTTTGTGCTGTTCCGTGAACAATTGAGTTCAGACACCTTAATATACACGTATCTACCGTGTATATTAAACTATAAGAATATGGTAATCAAACAACCCAGTGTGTTCTATGGTGATCTGAGGGAATCTGCTTTTCTGCTTCAAGGACCAGAAATTGTGGGGGAAACAATGAATTTGAAATTGTATGAAGGCATTTTACAGCAGAATGTCAGGGCAGATACTGTGGCATGATCTAAAGAGGGCTGTTTAATCAACAACAGCTCTTTGAAGGTTTTGTTAGGAAGACTAGCTTAAAATTCCTCCTATTCATTGCCCCAATCTCATAAGCAGGAAATTATTGCTACTAAAAGCAGTTCTATGAGTTCATTTACTTTTCACTAGGTAGGTGTTTGATGTGTGATAAATGGAATGCATTTGTAAATATATATTGTATAGCATCTCTAGTCATACTGATTATGACTATTCTAGTCATAGAATAAAGCATTTTTATGGAATACACACCAAAGACGTGCTGGGGTTACCCAAGGCCACTTTAACACGTGAACTGGAGGAACTGGGGATCAAACATGACCTTCCAACTAGTAGACAACCTGTTCAGTCTTCTAAGCAACAGCTGCCCAAACACGGGTTCAATAAAGACATTAAAACTTGTGAGAAACAGCTTGTGTGTTATTAGTTTAGTCAGACTGTGTTGTCTATAGCTCTATAAAGCAGCTTTATCTGCAAACTATTGTTTGCTCATATTCCACCTAATGACCAACCTGGCACCCTATATGATTTATTATTTTGTTGGTGATGGTTTGCTACACAGAAACATCTGGCCCAAAACATCATTAAAAGTGTTTAGAAAAGATTTGGTACTCAAAAAAAAAGAAACGCTAGGTGATTAGATGAACCATTGTCTATCATGATCTAAGGAAGGTCATTTCAACAAAGCAGATCAGTGAGAAAACTGGTAAATTGAACACTTACTGAACCCAGTCAAGAGAAGATCAAGAAAATGTTTTAGTACTTTTCTCTTTCCTTGTTGTGAAGAGACTCTCTGTCTGTACAGCTCTAATAGAACTGACAGAAGAGTCCTTGCCAATGCTGGATGTGGTCGCATCCAAAAAACCTGCTTAAGGCTGCCAGTAAAGGACACATACACAGTTTCAAACAGCTGCGCCAGTGTCTGACCAGATCACTGCTATGTTGATCGTGATCCAGATGCTTCACAAGGTAAATTATTGAACATTCATTCAGGAGATTTTACATAGAAGCATCTCAAGAATGTCACATATGTCAATGTCTAGCAAGAAGGACAATTGATTATCCAATCATGTCTACCTCCCTGCTTTGCGATATGTAACATACAGTGTCAACGATCCTTTAACTATTTCCCTGAGAAAGAATAAAAAATGTGGGAAATCTTGTGATGATGTGTGAGTTATGGTCAACGATACTGACTTTTCCCAAGGCTGTTATTTGAACATCAATAAGAGAAGGATTCAATGTGGTAAATAAGTCTTTGAATCCCTCTGGAGTCCTCTCTACATAGCCTGAATACAGTGTATAATCCTATCCACCCTGTTGTTCTTTTAGACTGAATCTCTACTCAACTCTTTAACCTGCACAAAAAATCTTAAATTTGTCTAATTTCTCCAACTTGTCCAAACTCTTCCAAGTAAAACTAAAGAGACACTATAATGAACATGAGAAACAACAGAACTAGCTGTAAAATTTAAAAGCACTCAGTGTTCTGTGGCTCTATTCCGATGATCCAATGCCACGTAGCTTTGGGGTCAGAGGTTAAGTCAAAGGGGGCCTCTAATTACTCTTTCTACCATGTCTCACAAGGTGGGCACCATTTGTGGCATCTCACCCCTGACCTATGGCTCCTGGTCACTAAAATATCCCTACAATGTCAGAGGTAGGCAGTGTACACGAAGGTGAACTTTCACCTCAGAGAGTAGAGAAAGGCCACAACAAAGTTACCAACAATACCTCAACAGGAGCAAAGGAGATAGAATATGTGTCTGTGTTCATTTCAAGACATTAACCTGTTTAATCCCACATTTTTCCCTGCAAAATGAGAGCATGCATTTTACTCCTTAGACCTCCCTAACACATAGTATGTATGATTTTTTTCATTTCATCTTCTTTTTTGTGGTTGTGGGGTCTCATTTTCCTTAGTGCATCTTCTTTTTTGTGGTTGTGGGGTCTCATTTTCCTCAGGGCATCTTCTTTTTTTTTTGGTTGCGGGGTCTCATTTTCTTCAGGGCATCTTCTTTTTTGTGGTTGTGGGGTCTCATTTTCCTTAGTGCATCTTCTTTTTTGTGGTTGTGGGGTCTCATTTTCCTCAGGGCATCTTCTTTTTTTTTTTGGTTGTGGGGTCTCATTTTCTTCAGGGCATCTTCTTTTTTGTGGTTGTGGGGTCTCATTTTCCTTAGGGCATCTTCTTTTTTGTGGTTGTGGGGTCTCATTTTCCTGAGGGCATATTCTTTTTTGTGGTTGTGGGGTCTCATTTTCCTCAGGGCATCTTCTTTTTTTGTGGTTGTGAGGTCTCATTTTCCTGAGGGCATATTCTTTTTTGTGGTTGTGGGGTCTCATTTTCCTCAGGGCATCTTCTTTTTTTGTGGTTGTGGGGTCTCATTTTCTTCAGGGCATCTTCTTTTTTGTGGTTGTGGGATCTCATTTTCCTTAGGGCATCTTCTTTTTTGTGGTTATGGGGTCTCATTTTCTTCAGGGCATCTTCTTTTTTTGTGGTTGTGAGGTCTCATTTTCCTCAGGGCATCTTCTTTTTTTGTGGTTGTGGGGTCTCATTTTCTTCAGGGCATCTTCTTTTTTGTGGTTGTGGGGTCTCATTTTCCTTAGGGCATCTTCTTTTTTGTGGTTATGGGGTCTCATTTTCTTCAGGGCATCTTCTTTTTTGTGGTTGTGGGGTCTCATTTTCCTTAGGGCATCTTTTTTTTTGGTTGTGGGGTCTCATTTTCCTCAGGGCATCGTCTTTTTTGGTTTGTGTTCTGGGTTTTTGGCTGGACACTGTGGGAGGTTCACCAACTAGCGGCAATGGGTTTTCTTCAACACCAAATGCTGCAGGAGTCAGAGATGAGGGAGCAGTGGAGTTGGGGGGGCAGTGGATGTCTCGGGGTACGTCTGGGCTTCTCATGTTAAATTCATTCTCATCCTCCTGATAGGTCATCCCTCCTTCACCATTAAGTAGTCTAGCAGGCAAATGGCCTGTTTTGCCTTGGTACTCTCTATCTGACCAGTCACTATCACTATCTTTTTCAACTTTAGGAATGACTGTTATGTATAACACATCGCTTTGGGGTTCTTTTAGGTCTAGAAGATCCAAAACCTCTGATAATTCTATGCTGTGTAGAAAAAAACATAAGAAAAATTTAATACACAGTTAAAACGTTTCACACGTAGCATAACGCTATGACTGTGGTATGCTAGCTTATAATTCTCATTGTATATCAGAAATAGACCTTTTAAATAATATATGTACAAAATATTTCAGTTATATTTGTTAATTAAGGTATTTTACTTACTTCCTCTTGTACAAGTTTGAGGCAGACATTTCCCGCTAGCGGTGCAAGCAGGAAGTAAAGAGGCCTGGTCATGTGACCATTCACGCTAGTTACATGACATTGATACAATTTAGAGGAGACAACATATTACAACATATTCTTTTATTTAAAAAATTGCATTAGCTGCCGAAAGCCGAAACAGCACTTTTAGAGCTTCTAGAAGTAAAAAAATAAAAAGATTAAATGGGTTAATATCAAAAGGTGACTGAAAGTCTGTCTAGAATGTTCAGTTGGAGTACTGGAGCCTAAAGAAAGAGCAACAAGAAGCCTCCAACAGAAATGTGACCACACTGGTTTCCCTCAGCAGTGATTCAAAGCTGCATGCTCAGTGAAACAGAAACAACCGTGTGACATACACACAGACAATAGTCATTTACCGGTGAGGTACACCTCTCCTGCTGATGTAACATAAAGAGTTCCCACTTCTGAGTCATCTTCATGTGAACAATGGAGTAGCAACTTTCTCATCAATCTATAATGATTATATAAATTATGGTGAGGGGGGAATGTTAAAATCTAATACATAATCCAAGAAGGTCCATACTATCCAAGACAGATAGTTGGGATATTCCTGCAACGTTCAATTCAATTTTCAATCCTAGCTGATCCTAGTTTCTTTTTGCCATCCTTATTTCATTCTCCTCTGTGCATTCCTATTATGATGTATTCTTTTCAAGTAGGTTTTACTGGGCTGCTGTAATGGCCCCTCTACCCCACTGTCAGCTGCATTGGTAGTCTCTATTATTCATCGTCTCCTCTCCCAGGCTATTTATACCTGCTTTTACAGCCAGTCTGTCTTTCTGCTTCACTGGCTCCAACTGTCTACACAAATACAACTAAATCCACTCTCAGCTCTGGCCTGCTTTAGAGTTCTTGGCCCCAATACAGCATCACCACAGGTACCCAAACACAAAGAATATGAAAAAAATATCAATAACCAATATATTCTGCTAAATTAGAGCTATTGATTTGCCACTAAAAGAAAAAAGAAAAAAACACTAATAAAATCACTAGAAACTTGGAAAATATTTGCTGATTTTATTTCTATTTCTTTTTTTTTATGTGGCTGAGATTCCCTGTTTTCCATACATTACTTTCAAATATAACAACCTTTTACTGTAACACTTATAAACTGTGTAAAGTCTATTGAATAAAGAGCATAGAAAGACAAATGCTGTTCCCACGACAAATCTTTCGAGCTAAACAGTTTATGAATGAATTCGGACTGCACACTCTGCAGCTTGCCTCTGGATTTCTCCCTGGGGTGTTAACTCCACTGAAGGGAGCTCCTAATCTCTCATATTCCTGGGAGAAGATCACAGAGTCATGTCACTTCATATGGGCGCATCCACCATACCCACAGAAAGGAAAGGGCTTTCAGAGAACACAATTTCAGCAGTCATCCACCAGGTATTTTTAGACAGCGATGAAGCGTACCGTTTGCATGCACTTATGTGTATTCCTGGGTGTGCGCTGGCCTGCGTGGGGCGCAGCTGTTCAGTTCACGGGTACGATGGAGAGAGAACATACACAGATTTCTTTCCAACATTTCCAATCACATGCTATTACTTATAGGATGACACTCATGGCTAGTCTGAGATTCTCATGAAATGTAATGCTTGTGTGTACAAGAGCAATTAAAAGTGTATTTGAAGTTTCTAGTTTGAATGCAGCAAAAAGGCTTGGGTGTCCACTTATGAGGAAAACAAGAGGGAACATCACCAGCTTTTTAAAAAAAAATTTAGCAGTTACTCATATGTACGCTTATATGCCATTTTATTTTGAAGGAAGGTAAAATGTTATTAGAAACTTGAGTAATTTGTAATTTCAGTTGTGTTGCAACGCCCTCTAGATGAAGACTGAGCATATTACATACTGTAGCTTTTCCTTTTTTTTTTTTGTCATCAGGAACCCCAAGAAAATATCTGGCCTGTAAATACAGCTCTCTAGATTTAGTGCTACCTTAATTGTACCCAAACTGCTGTTTTAGTAATAATGACTCACTTGTTGCAATAAGCCTTCTGTCACCATCAGCCCACAATGTCATTACCCAGGATTTTAAAGAATCTGTGATGGTCTATTCAGTTTTATAAGAAAAATTATATTGCAATGTATTTGGCTTACTTCTCATCCCTGTAGTCAGACACGGGTCTCAAGAGGACTGTGCAGAGCATCTTGGATCAAAAGACCACACAGATACAGCAGCCATATTTCACAAGTGTATCCAACAAATGCAACACGATAATTATCGTGGAGCTGAACTGTCTGGCAGCACACAGCTCAATTTGCAAACTATCATACGGCACCTTTCAAGTCATTTGGGAACTATGGTCCCTCTACAGATTTGTATTAGCTTAAATGCTCAGAAGAAACTAAACTGAAAAGAGACAGAATTTGTACAGCAGGTTGAATTTTGACACAAGGCTACATGCACTGAAACATTAGCATTTTTATTAAAAAAAAAAAAAAAAAAAGAAATTACACAGGACCCATTCAGATGAAACTAGCATTCTGTAAAAACACTCACTTATGATAGACTCCGCAAACGTGGACAATGAGCACACTTGATGATTTTTCAATTTATTTATTTTTTCCTCAATAGTATACATTTGTGAACTACTTGTGCATTACCAATTCTTTGGGACTTCACTGACAGACATAAACCCATACATACAATTGTCATTAGGAAAGGACTGGGCAAAGCATGGCTTAATCACTACATCAACTGGTCAACAAAAAAAAGACAGAGTACTGAAGAGGGCAAACTGTTACTCAAGTAGCTATGTTGGTCTCATTAAGTGCAGTCAGGAGAAAAGGTTTTCAGTGCTCCATGTTGTTGTGTATTTTACTGGGTAATTCCAATGACTCCACAGGCCAGACGTGCACCAGCATTACCGGTTTTCAGGCTTTCCTCATTTCCTCCTTTTCCCAGATCGTCAGCTTTCTCGTGGATCTGAGAAACAAGAACGGAAACCTCACAGCTTAGCTAACCAAAGTTAAAACCCTGGTTTAGCAGTTTGGCAAATGTAGTTCATTGGATGGCAAATGGCTGCCACTTTTCCTTACCACCATGGTTCTCCCAATGATGGAGTGTGGTCCTGCAAGGGTGATAACCTTGTCTGTGAGGTCTATCTTGGCAACATTATCTGCTCCTGCAGTCACATTCCCTAAATCTCCAACATGTCTGTAAAGAAGAAAAATAAATAACCAAATACATTATACGTCTGCAACATTTAGGCCAGAGTTTTTTGTGAGTTTATCCAGCCGGCAACCGAGTAAAATATCAAAAATAATGACTGAAAAAGAGCAAGATGGTGGGTAATCCCCCAGAGCAGTTCTGGTAAAGAGTGTTGGTGCTGATAACAGTTATAACCATTATCTTACAAACACTGAAGAGATGTCTTATTACAGGTACTGTGGAGAAAAGCTGTTGGTAGGTTATGCATCTTTTAGTAATGCTGTCGAACAACACTGCAATTTGTGCAACATCCATCCTTCTGTGCGTTTACTGCAGGCAGCACTCTGGACTATTTCCACTTTTAAGGACAGATACAATGAAGTGAATGTATGAACGGGAAACTGCCAGTCCAGACCCAATTTCCTACAGCTCGTGTACTTTGAATTGTTTTGTACATGTATACAAGCATCCATTGTTGTGTCCTGGACAGCACACATTTAAGTTGATAACATCTATTAACATGCTGTCAGTTCCATTTACTTAAAAAGGTGTTAAGAAGCAGTGTACATGATCCTATAGACCAAGAATGCAGACAGTCGTGACACAAACAACCATCTAAAACCATGGTAATGATCCCTTTTAACTGAGTAAATAGTCATGTGGCCACTGTGCTTCAATAGTGGCTTTCAAGTACCCAGTCAACCATGACTAATAACACGGTCACATGACATGAACTTGTCATTCAAAATATTATGATCTTTCAGGAAGATCATTAATCAGAATGCACAATTCATATCCCGGTGGAAGAAATCTTACTCATAAGGGGAACATATGCAAAGATAAGTCATTATCACCACCATGGAAAAACGGTCCATTTGAGATAAATCTGTCCTCTGGCGTAGCCCGGCTCAAAACATTTGGTATGTACATTTCATGGTTAGATTTTTCCTTTTAATTAAAAAAAATAAAAAATTTAAATGGTAAATAGCTGAACTGATTTTTTTGTACGTTGCACTGAACGGTCGCAAAAGATGCCTCAGAAAACATGCCAGACAGGTTAAAAGTTTAAAGAATTATAATTGCACCTTCCCCAGCAGAACACCAGGTTACAAAACAAAACCAAGAGCTCTACGGCTGACTGAAACCACACCACAGTACACCAGCTTTTGTAACAGCAATAATGGCGCACAATGCTGTAGGCAAGGGTGTGAACGGCAAGCATACATAAAGCATTCCAGTCCATATTTATGATGTCTAATCGTGCATTACTTGAAGGAAGTTGAAATGAGACGATAAATGGAACTACAAAAACAGACCGAACGCTAACAATACGCAAGCTTGAGTTGTCTCTAAATTTAAGTACTTGTGACCGCTCAAACTAGTTGTAGCTTCCTGTAAAATGATGAGGGAGATTCCCTTTAGCCCCCTCTACTAAAACCCCCAAACCAGAGTATTTCAGGAAGCAAAAAAAAAGTGCCCTCTTAAATTTTTTTTTTTTTACAGTATTTTCGAGCCCTCTAATTTTACCTTCAAGAGAGATTTAAGAGAACCATCTCACCCTACCTTACTTCATCATTAGGACCGGCATGAGTCTTGTTGTGGGGATTGTAGTGCGGCCCTGCACTGAGACACCCTGGGAAACAGAAAATGTAAGCAGCAAACTTAGGTAATGCACATAAGTTCATTTGTCAGTCCAGCAATTTCAGAAACCCGGCGGATTCTGACAGCAAATACGGCTTGCACACTCACCGTTTGTGTTATCGCCAAAAGCATGGACATGGAAACCATGCTCACCAGGGGCAAGGCCTTTGATTTCTCCTGACACTTTTACAGGGGCCGCATCATTCTGGCAAATCGAGACACAAACAAACACGGCTGTCAAACACGAGCGAGTAGGTCAGGTCAGATAATCACAAGGAATTAGCTCTATGCCATGAGACATGTAATGGTCGGCGAAGAAGACTCTGCAAGCCTTTGTGTGCTCATAATGTGCCCCTTACAGTCTGTGGCGCATGGTTTCCCAGTCTCGCGTCACATAGACCGAGGTCAAGCTATGACTCAGCAAAAATATGAGTAAGCTGGTGTTTGGGCTTACATTTAAGGGTACCAATGGCGCGTTTTAATACAACAAAACATTTTTTTTTTTTTTTTTTTGCATTAACAACCACAACAATCGAGGCGATAACTGACGTGGTGTGAATAAACTAGTAATGTTAGTTAGTTATCGATACCGCAAGAGCTTAACTTACGCAACGGACATGAATGCTGTTAATTATTACAAAGTCCCAGGTCATTAGTGTTCAAAGGTTATGTCTTAGTTGCCTGGGCTTTGATTTAAGACCCTCACTGGTTAATTCTGCAATAGCACGAGTAACCTACTTTGTATAGAGTATCGACAAGCTCTCAATAGAACGCTCAGTTGAACGTGCAGAACTGCAACGTGCAGTTAAACACTACTTTGCATTGAAGAGGTGTTGGGTAACGCCATGCAGATTTGTAAGGATTGGCCCAAGTTCAATGCCATATGATTTAGATATAACGTGTACCTAGCTGGAGAGCCAGCTACGAAAGTGTCTCCTAAACACAGATGAATCAGAGAACTTGTGACTAGAGAAATCAGCTAGCTTAGCATTTGCGCACTGACGCACCCAGTGAAATTAATGTAAAATCTCTCTTTTTTTTTTCTTCCTTCTTTGTGCATGTAGCACATCTTACCTCCTGATCAAAATAAACAGTCCCGGTGGTTTCTCCAGCTCCCTTGAGCACACAAACAGCCTTCAACACCATCTCTGCAACAGCTTTTCCAAGACACTAAAGTTACAAATGTGTGCTCGATCCCAACACGACAACCTACCTATCTATAAAGCTTTATGGGCGGGATTTAGGACAGAGGGCCAATCATAATCAAGTACAAACAAAAAGCAACATTTGATTGGTCAAAGACGATTACGTAGCCTATTATATATGTGGACGTATGTATTATGTGTGTGAGCAGAGAGGTTATTCAATATTTTGAAGAAAAAGATTGTAAGAAAAAAAATCTATACGATTTATCAGCTACTGTCATCTTAACCCTTGTGTGGTATTCGGGTCAAATTGACCAATTTCACATTTCTAAAAGAAGAAAAATGATACAAGTATACATTTTTCTCAAAATATGAGGATAATTTAGATGTCAATTCAGAGTGTTCTGATTCTGAAAGTGAATTTGTAGATGGCCCTCATTCAGAATATGCACCACAAGGAGCACCACAGGTGGCCGCTGGAGCAGCAAAAGAGCCAGCCACTGGAAGACCCTCACAGACATATTTGTCTAAAAATGGACTAATTTAATGGTCTTCATCCCCAGTGAAAGAGCCGCAGAGTAGTCACGCTTCCAATGTTAATTGTGTTCTAGTAGAGACTGATTGCATTCATTGAACTTATATGTTATCTCAGTTGTTTGAAATTGAGATAAAGACAATACAGGCTAATGGTTCATGAAGTAAAATGTTGTGTTATATCATTTATAAATCCTATCACTGAGTACAATTAAATAGTATTAATTGTACAATTCAATAGTACAACTCATCTTAATTAGCTAGTTTTCTTTGTCATATTAGCAAAAGTTAACTTTACCCGTTTCAATAAACACCAGACTTACAGAATTAGTCACTTTTGTCTTTATCTGATCTGATAAAACGGAAAAAGAAAAAAAAATTAATGAACAGAGATTAACTTAACTGCCAAGTATATGTTAGGCACAGGATACAAGAAGCAGAATGATTTGGTACAAAAATAGTTTATTAAAAACAATTTCCTGTGGCTGAAATATTGAAGATTTTATCTCCACGTCTTTTGTATTTCAAACAAATCATAGAAACACCTGTCAATTTTCAAACCACGAGGAGTTAAAAACGTTAAAGCAAGGGGCCTCCGATGTACTTTTAAACATCTATTTGTGTCTCTTCGATAAACAAATCACAGATTATTGACAGCATTTACCATGAAACCTTTAAAGTTGCCAGTGATACAAGCATATTTACAGCAGTGTTCCAGGCAGTACCCTTCATTTCATCACCGTAGCTCTACTCTCCCCACCTTCGTTAAAAGATATTCCACACTCGAGATGTACTTGCCGATTCTGGCTTTCAGATTAGAACAAGACCAATACAGTGCGTGTCCGATGAAACGTACACCCCGTTTATAGGCCGTGTTTATCAAAAGGGGGTTTTCACTCGTCATATTTTCTTCTGACCAAAGCTAATTCTTCAGTTTGGCTGACTGAGCAGACAAATGGTTGCCTAATATACTGAATTGTTCCACCATCGCATTCTATAGCAGATTCATTTTAAAGGTCAGGAACCAGGAAAAAAAATAAAGATAATAATAATCCGTAACACATTTCAGCTTTTTTCTCATCCAAAAGATTTGCCCCTCCCTTTAAAAATCAAAAGAAAAGACTACCAGAACACACATATTTTATATAAACATGTTTGGGAAAAACAAAACAAACCCATAACATCGATTCCTGCACTTCTGCAAGATAAAGTTCAATTAAATTTGTGTTCGCTTCCTTATTTCTGATAAGACTGCTGTGAGATATTTAGAGTAGGAGAAGGCGATACCCAGTGGAATCTTACATGCGTTTACCTTTTGGGATCTATCATTTTTTAAAAGTAGACACCAGAAACTGTTGGGGAAAAATCCTCCCCGCCAGAGAGAAATATCGTTGCTTTATATTTCGAGCCATTTCTAAATAAACCGTTGCTGACCGGAGTAAAATTCAGCTTATTCACTTTTGCATCTAAATCTTCTTAAGGCTCAATCACCTTAAAACATCAGATTTCTGTTCATCTGAATATTCGAAGGATGCTGCACCTAAATACGCTTTCTACGTGATTTTTGTGCGTGTAAAAATGGCGTCCATGTTAAGTGGGAAATTTAAAAAATAAATCAAAATGACTCGCGTTCAAGTTGTTGATTTTGACTCGTTTGTGTGACCAAAAAATGTAATTTAACAGCCGAGCAGTAAGGTGACGTCGGTGCCAGTGTTCTATGATCATAGAAAAGGAAGCATGCTTTTGATTTTGGTAAAGATTGATTGGAATGGGAGCTGGTTTTCAGGTGTACTGCGTGTTACCGGTAAAATATCACTTTAATGTCAGAGATCTTCTCATAAACAAGCTCCGATTCGTCAGAGTCCTTTTGTTTTTAAAAAGTCAATACTAGCTGGCACGTTACTTTAAAAACTTGTGGATTTTAAAGACACAGAGTAATGGACTTCAACAGAGCACACCCCACTGATTCATCAGTTACGGCATCGAGCGTCTGGTAGAACAAAGACGATGCATGTCTGAATTCTGCCAGATATCGTGGCTCAAGGCATGAAAACTCACAACATAATCAAAAGAAGAATTGCAAAGTATGTGTACAGAAGTATACATATTCCAATTTGTATTAATACAGTTTTTTCTCCTTTTCTTTTAAAACAAAAATAGAAATCACAAGCCCGTCTCTATTCAACTGCCCGCAAGTACCTCGACGGTATTTTAAGGCCACTGTTGTCCTTGAGAAACTGCGTCTTCCTGGCTGTGATATCGAACCAATGAGCTGACACCAAACAAACAAGATGGCAAACAGAAAATAACGGAGCCTCTATTACAACGGAGTTGCTTGAGATAATATTCAGTGTTCGACAAGACATTTTGGCAAAATTAAAAGAAACGCCTCTCTAAAAGAACATATAGACATCTTTGAGAAGTCCCTGCCAACCCACAGTTGAGAACGTGGAGTTAAAAATAAATGAGGCTTAAAGAAATCATTTGTCTCCTCTGTCAGCGTATAAGGAAAAAAAAAAAAAAACTTTACATGCAAGCACTCATTTTTACAACTAATGGGGAAAAAAAATAGTTAACTGGCAAATTATTCACAGGTATTTTTCCAAATAGATTCAATTCTGTTTTGAAATGCAGATGCGAGGCCGGATTATATCGTTAATACTTCCATGTTCATTTGCTTTAAATGTGTGGGAGAGTCTAATTTCGAGAAAGGTGCTACTGCCTAGAAACTGTTAATTACCAACTGACAAACAGCAACTAGTTCGAATTTTACCTTCCAACGACTGAGACTGAGAACAGAGACTTTAGGCAGACAAAACCTTTTGGATATTTTAGTGGTTCACAGCTGTCTCTGACTGAAGGCCTATGATGCTGCTTCTTGTTTTGTTTCTGTGGGCTCACTTTGAGCCGGCGGTGAAGGCTCGGAGGGAACCGGATCTCCTGTCACAGTGGTCACCTCTGGGGGTGGAGCTAAGTGTTCAGAATCTGCCTTCTTTTGAGAGGGTCCCCCCTCTTTACTGGTTTCCACGGTAACCACAGGACTCACTTGAGATTGCTCTGTGCTGTTAGAGGTCCGAATTTTGTCCATGTTTTCCAGTTCAGCCAATCGATCATCCCTATCCCAACGTGTGGTCCTCTCTCGACGTTCTGACCGTCTTGGTCTTTCTCCTTTTCCTTCATCTCCTCTGCCTCTTTCCCGACTGCCTCCTTCTCCCCTGCTTCTTTCTCCTCCCTCCCCCCTCCCTCGATCCCTCTCCCCATCGTCACCCCTCCCCCGTTCCCTGTCTCTGTCAAGGCTGCCTCGTCTCTCCCTCCAGTCTCGTCTCTCTCTGTCCCGGTCGCGGTCACGGTCTCTGTCGCGGTCTCTATCGCGATCTCTTTCTCTGTCTCTTTCCCACCCTCCCCCACGGTTGCCACCATCTTCCTGCCAACCTCCAAGCCTGTCTCTCCCGTCCATTTTATCATTGCCCCCTCCCCGTCCTCCATCGCCAAATGGACGCCTTCCTCCTCCAAAACCTCTGTCTCGCTCTCTGTCCCTGTTTCGATCCCAGTCTCGTTCCCTCTCCTGCTCTCGATCCCTGAATCCAGGCCTGTCTCCCCTGAATGATCTGTCATCCATTTCCTCCGGCCCTTCAATGCCTCTTGGACCCCCTGGCCTGATGAAAGGAGCAGGGGGAGGACCTTGAGTGGGAGGACCTTGAGGGGGAGGGCCATGCCCATGAGGGAAAGGAGGCCTTATATTGTGTGGAGGGGGCATTCCGAAGCCTGCTTTAGTCAGGGGGGGCTCGTGGTGCATCATTTGAGGGTGTGGGCCCCTGGGTATCATCTGTGGGGGTACAGGTGGCATGTTGGGGTGAGGTGGTCTTGGCCCATGGGGTGGAGGGAACCGCTGCATGTGAGGTGGTGGCGGACCTGGAGGACGTTGGAGTGGAATTATACCAGGTCGTGCACCCAGCAGACCACCAGAGGGCGGTTGAATGGTTCCAGGATGCCCACCTGGAAGAGCACCTGGAGGCCCAACCGGAGGACCACCTGGAGGTCCAACCAGGGGACCACCTGGAGGACTGACGAGAGGTCCAACTGGAAGACCACCTACCTGGTTACCTGAAGGTGAAATAGATGCAAACAAAATCAATATTAAGAAAAACTTTATATGGTCCTCAGACTCACACACATATATATATATATATTTATATATTAATTAAAATATATATATATTTCCTCTTCAGGAGGAAAAGTAAATAATTCTTGTCTGAGGAATACCCATGATGGGAAAAAAAAAAAAAAAGAGACTGACCCATATGTCCCAGCTGATTGTTGAAGATGTTGGGACCCTCGAGGACCTCATCTTTTCTGTTGCCCAGACCTGTTGGATCCAGAGGTGGGTCATCAACTCCCCCTTTGGAAGGAGGTGGGGGACCAAGCGGCATAGGACCTGGGGGAGGAAAACCTGGGAAAATGGTGGTGCGAGAAATTAACATGAGTTCACATCAGTTTTACTATACCCACCTACAAAGTAAATATCTCCTCCTTAATATTAAAATACAATACACTTGAATTTTGATCCATTTAAATTTCTTTTAAAATATCCTTGTGAAGACATAATGACAAAGCCAGTAATTAGAGGAACCCCAACTCATAAGACTTCCTTGGCTTATTAGCTTCATAATAGGTTTGACATTACCGATGTGAAATTTTAAAGACTCAAGATGTCTTTGCTTTTTAAACAGTACAAAAAAATCCTTTCACTCATCGGCCTTATGGAGTAAATGCCAGTGACGTCAACTAGCCACGAAACAGCTATGATCTCTGGTGGTGATAACACTGAAAACGTCACTCTAAAAGTACGTAAAGCTGAAGAAGATAAAGGGAGGTGGAGAACTGAGAATGTCCCTAAAGCCACCTTTCAATGCTAACCAGTAAGGCAAACTTTTGTTGTAAAGAGCTCTGCATTCTGTCATCCGCTGTCCAAAGTAAATGTGGCATTTCAGGCAGTTTCGTTTGGTCAGTGCAAATACTTAAATGACAGTTAAGATCAAGTCCAAAGCCATTTGTTTGGGTTGCAGTTGTGGTTCGGCTGTGTTGTGTTCGAACTTTGCTACGGTTTTCCAGCTCTGAGTGGTTAAGAATTAAGAATAATAAACCTATCTAAGCAGAGTCACCTCAATATGTAGTCAAGTTTGTTGTGGAAGTATGTAGCATGTGGGTGATTACTTTATATAGCAGGCTTATACTATGATTAACAGGGTGGGGCACATTAATTGCAATTATTGGCATAATGGTTAATCGTTCAAGTGTTCAATCAATCTGAATTTCTGTATGGCGAAAGGTGGGGCTACCTGGAGGCATTTGCATAGGGTTGAAGCCATGTCTGATGAAAGGAGGAGGCGGAACTCCTGGAGTGAAGGAGGGTGGAGGCATGCCCATGGGACCGGGAAAGACTGGAGGTTGGAGAGAACCTACACCAACCATTGTCTGTTGCATTGGAGGAACCTGACACAAAAAGATAAATAAGTGAAAGTCATTTTTAGAAAACTAAAGTAAACATTTCTGATATAAACATTATATCATATATAATGTATAAACTTAATGTGACAGTCTTCAGCTGTTGTTTACCTGTACAGGAGGAGCAGCTGGAGCAGCTATAGGTAATACCTGCGTGTCCTCAGGCTGCTGCTGCTCAGAACGGCCGTTATGGGTGAGTTCCTCTGAGTGGTCAATAGCCTTCCTCACTCCGCTCCACTCTGGAGAGAAAAAAAAAGACACTTCAATAAGAGCACATTTTGAAGCGATCAAGAAGATGAAAGGCACGAATCGCTTCATTCTGAAAAATCAAACAGGATATGACAACTTTTCTAAGGAAGAAGACCTCTCAGGACAGAAGAAAAGACATTTGGGAGCGGACACCTTCGACTTTAAAGTACCAGACTTGAGGATTAAACTTGTCTCCTTGCTTTGTGTAGAACATGAACAGTGAAGTTACATTCGACTTTAAATTTGCATTTGAATGACTTTTTACCTGGTGATAAGGTATCTACATCCAGTATTCCTCCCTCTTTCAGCTCCTCCAACTGGTCCTCTCTGATCTTAGACCAAGGTATGTAGGTGACCCCCAACTCTACATCCCAGTACTGTTTAAAATCAGCCTTTATGCCCTTGTTCAACGCCCAAGCAATCTGGCAGGAAGCAAAACAAAAATGATGAATTTACAAAGTGTGATTTGGGATTTTATTAACATTTTCATTAGTATATCAGTAAGCAGACATCCGTGACTTAACTCACCTTGATTGCTTTCTGGTTCACTTTATATGGTCCTCTACTGAGCTTCTGCAGCGCCCTGTAGGCATCTTGTCTATGTATCATGACAATATAAGCACAGCCACGTGGAGGGATCATCTTAACAAGAGAGAAGGACAAAGGCGAGTAAGGAGAAAACAAGGACGTGGTGATCTGGTTTTTAATTAAGTCTAATGTCGTTACCGTGACAGCACTACTTTTCATTCACAGCGAAAGAGTCTGGACACAACCAGGGATGCAGCAATCACTCAGCTTTTAAATCTCTTAATTGAATGACTCATACACACGCCAACGCAGACCACTAATGCCAAGCTGCCAATTTTGTCACTAGATTTAATTACTTTTCAAACTAAAACTACAAAAAAAGAAGATAAAAAGATAAAAATTTAGAGGAAACATTATTTCTCTTACAATGTGCTCCGTTGTTGATGCTTTGAGAAGAGAAATACTGCTTTGTTACAGTGGCTCACTGCATTTTCATGCACCTCTCGTTAGAAGCAACTTAAAGCTATGCATGTTCTCCTTGAACTGATGAAGAACTTCAAGGCTGATGATGCATTACAGCGGGGGGTGGGGGAGTTACGTGTCCAAACGAGCTGAAAATTATTCCAGCCAAGCATCTCTTATAAAGAGCCAACTTAAAACAACAAAGCAGAGGCTAGGAGCTGTCCACATAATAACCAACACTAAAAAAAACTGAGCATATGAGCACATTCCGGGGGAGATGAACAAAAACAATGAGTCAGAGTTGCATCAATATTGCTGATCCTTATGGATCCACTTACATTGATGGATTCTATCTGCCCGAACTCCTCGAGCAAAGAGGCGACATCTTGCTGTTGTGTTCTTTTGTCCAGCTGACCCACCCAGAGTGTTGTACTGCAAACTGTAAAGGAGAAATAAAAAGCAATGTGAAGAAAGGGAAAGGGTGGGGAGGGGAGGGGGGGGGGGGATTATGACTCACTGCTCAGGGTCTCGCCCTTGGGTGGTGGAAGGCCTTTCTGCCGCCGCTCTCGCTCTCTCTCTCTCTCCCGGCGCTCCTGCGAGCGAGAGCGTGGGGAATGGTGACGTCGGTCCCTGGAACGCGAGCGGGATCGCCTGTGCCTTGACCGCCGTGTACGGGAATTGGACCGTGACCTCCTCCTCTTTGGCGACCTGGAGATGGAGAGAAAACAAAAGGAACTCATTCAAGGAACGCGTTCTCAGCAGATTAGCAGTAAAAAGCAAAATGAAGAGGAAACATACTACGGATCCGTGGAATGAAAAAAAACAACAACATTCTGTTCAGATGCTTACCTGGAGCCTGAATGGGACCTTCGACCATGTCTGCCATCTCTCATAGATGAATGGTCCATGTCCACTGAGGAGTCCTGACACGATATAAAAATGGCATGTTGTGATTATAGTGTAGGCTATAGCGCCTTCAGAATTATATTGTTGATGATAGCAACACATAAAGTAAAGACTGAGACTATACTTTGTAGTACCTGTTGTTGCTGAGCTGCATTTTGGGGAGGGTATATCCCTGGGAAGTTTGGAGGCCCAGTGGAACCAAGGAGGGGCTGCCCTGGCATACCATGACCCATAGGGGGCATCGCGACAGGGAAGCTTTGTCCTGGCAGTAAACCAATGGCCTGGAGCTGGCCATTAGGAGCGACAGGAACCTGAGAAAGACAACTGTAATGAATATGATGCTCATACAACAGGATTCCTCGCTGCCGTTTCTCAGAAACAGACTTGCCCATATGTACGCCTCCCATTTTTACACCCACGCAATGTTTTACTTTTAAAAATCCTGCTAAATTCCCACAAGGTGGCAGTATAATCCAGATGAATTAGGGAAAATAAGCAGGTATTAACCAGGAATATTCAGTAAGGAGCGGGGCTTCTTTATGAAGATAAATGTGTGGCGTTTTAATAAATCCATTACGTCATTTGGGAAGTAAATACACGCATGCCATCAAAACTTTGCACTCCATAGAGAGCATCATAGTAAATTAAACAGTGTTTTTTATACACATTCGAGGATTTTTTTCCCTGTGACTTACATTCAGATCCGGTTTGTGTGAAAATCTTCTGCAGGTGAAAAACTGACTCACAAGTGCACATTTTCTCCTACAGGTTCTCACATTTTCTGTCTTTATGTGCGCCTTTAATTTCGCTTCACATGTATGCAGACAGAAGTTCAGATTTTTTTTTTTTTTTTTTTTTTTTTAGTTGTGAAAGTTCTCACGTTGCATTTTACAAGCTCGCTCATTTTGGCGCACATTTACCTTCACGGTCCCTTTTCCATTCTGTCAACTAATGAATCCTTTGATCCAGGGATGGATCTTTGCAAAATACTCGAGCTCAAAGAGGCACACGGAGGATAAAGAGAGAGAGAAGGCTTACTGGAGGTGCATTAAATGTGGATGGTCTATCGTGCGCAGAAGTGTTTTTGGCACACTCTAAGAGGGGCAAGGGATGTTGTAAATTGAATTAAAGTAAATATTTATATGGCCACAAGCACCACTTGTGCTCATCTGACAGAAGAGGAATATGGCAGCAGGCTGCCGCGCGAGAATTTTTAGCCGTTGTAACTGTGCCATTTCATATTTAATTAACTTAGCTTTAAAGCAGCGGCTCCCAAGCTGAAATGTCTCGATTTGAATAAATGCCAGTTACTTGACTCCTCTCTCCCTGTGCCTGCGTTTGCGTCTCTAGTGGAAGGGACTAACACGTGAGGAGAGGATGTTAGGAAACAATGTAAGCAGTGTCCCCATGTGTTCCCAGGTAGACTGAAAGCTTTTACAAACACTGCCGTGCTTGGCAAGCATCCATAAAGATAAAGTCCAACAGAGACTATAAGGATCAGATAAGAGCAGATAAGGATCCGGCATACAGATACAAAGGCACAAGTGTCATCTCATTCCATCTAAAGCTTAAGAGGGATTGGCTTCCAGAAATAAAACAAACTGTATTGTGAAGATTTCCAAAAACTTGCTCATCTGTAAGGATGAAACCTTTTCTACTTAGAAAAAAGGCCCTTCACATTACCTGTTGTGAGAGGTCTTGTGACGTGTTCATCATCTGCGTATTAAAGTGCTCCATGTGTTGGGGGAAGACTGGAGGTTGCTGCATACTGCGATTTAAAAAAATAAATAAACTGTAAGCTTCACAAATCCCCAAAAACCTAAACGTCCCGCTTGTCATCACAAATAAGCTGCAATATCTAAGCGTTAACGCTTACAACGGCAGCTGTGAGGAGATTTCATCCTTCTTTGTTTCTTCTCCCACTTCTGGTTCGTCGTCGTAGTCGAAACGGTCCAGAAGTTTCTAAAAGAGAGACCGATAACAAACTTGAGAGTTAAAATGTGCTTTAAAATGTTTTAACGGTGACTGTCAAACAAATCCTGAGCTGCATGAATTTACAGTGAAAATTTTGCACAAGAAAACGCTAGAACGCACCGTCACTTTGTCAAAAGCCGTCTTCTGCTGGGCAGGCTGGGAGGGCAGTGGAGGCTGTGACGAGGGAAGCGGCAGCTGTGGGATGACTGCGCCCAGGGCTGGCGGGACGTTTTGGACCGGCGCTTGTACAGCGCGGAGAGGAAGCTGAGCATTGGTTTCTGGCTTCGGCGGCTGCTGTTGAAAGTTCTGAAGCATCTGTTGAAGCTAAACGCCAGCGAAGCGAGAAAATTTAGTCGTGAATGTCTAAGAAAAGTGCAAGCGCTGAATGAACGTGAATGAATGAGAGTCACTTCCAGTCTGCATCAGCACAAACACACCTGCTGGCCCTGTGAGGACTGAAAGAGCTGCGCGACAGCAGCAAAAGCGTCGGAGTTGTGCAGCGGAGGAGCCGATACCGTGGTGGAGTTGGCCGTTACCTCGGTAACGGGCTCTTTGGCTGGAGGTGGCGACGAACCTGAGTGAGGAGCCGAGAATATGAGCGTTTGTGTGCAGCACACAGATGCTTTGTAATGTCAACATCACTCACTGGTTCATCAGCAAATCACTATTACACTGCGATATGTTTTATAAACGTATATAAATTTCTCAGCTTGCAAATTTTCAACATTTTGCCCAGGGAATTGAAAAAAATCTGTATTTTATTTCAACTAATACATTGCGCTAATGAAGTTAGCACTGTTGTTGAAGTTAGCAAGTTTGAACTGTGGCACAATAATCCCAAATCGCTGCATCACGTAGTTTACCTGGTTCATCTGCGTTTGCGAACGATGCCGCACCGCTGCCGGAGCCAGCTGCCATATCCAAGAGGGGCTGAATGACCTCGATCTTAAACACCCCGTTCTTCTGCCACAGGTTCAACACCCGCACAATCTTACTCTACAGAGGCAAGGAGAAAAACCAAACACGGAAACAGGCAAAGGGAAAAAAAGGATTAAAGTGAGAACATCTATCATGAGATAATATCTTATCATTTTTCTAGCCGCTATGCATCCCACATAACTATCCCACCAACTAGTTCAGGTCTTACCCTGTCTTCTACGGGGCAAAGGCAGAGGTTCTCAAAAGTTCCTGTTATGTTTTTGGTGAACCTTGGACCAAATACATCTTTGTCGGGTCCAAACTGGTGCCTGGACTGCCTGACAATGGAATCCACCACATACAAGCCTGCGACTTTATACTCGGGCTTACACTGGAGACACAAGACGGAGAAAACCAGGTCTGAGTTGATCATGTTTGATGTGGATAAATTGGTTTGTAACGCAATGTGAAATACGTTTGGCTCACCTTTTTGATGAACTTTTCCACAATCTGGACCACATGTTTGTAAAGCTGAGGAAGACAAAGTCGAGTGATATGACATGATATCATCAAGACAAAGGCTTAAAAATGGCAAATACTACTTCTGAATAATAGAGGACATAGTCAAATAAAGACAGAAATAACACACAAAGTGAAAGGTCAAACTCTTTCTTACTTTCATAGCTTTGATGGCTGATTTGGTGATAGAGATCATCTTTGCCCGCGATATTGGGGGCTTGGAGTCCATCAGTGAGAATAACTAGACAGAGTAGAGCAGAGATGGAAAGTCATGACACGGGGAAAAAATAAATAAATAAAACAGAGCAATTTATTTTCTTCATTGCTGTATATTTCATTGGATTTACTTAAAGTGCTGACATTAAAAGTAAAACTTGCTATTTCACTCGCTGTGGACAACCAGCCAACCAATAGAATACACAAAAATAACCACAAAAAAAACAGACAAACAGCAATCACTTTTCTTATTGTGAGACAACAAATAGGGCCAAGAGTCATTGAGAATTTTGTGTAAAGTACTCAAGGCTACATCTGTCACTCCTAAAACTATGATTTTCATTAATTTACAGCAACTACTTTCTCTTCTCAAATGTGATATAGAAACTACTACCGAAACAGCGACATATCCATAACGATCCTTACAGTTATCACTTTCCGGACCTCATATGACCTAACTGTGATGAGACTGTTTGGGATTACCACTTTGTCTCGGTGCTTGACTAAAGATGAAGACACAGGTATGATAACGGTTGCAGTGGAACGCTTAATATGCTATTTGGAGAAACAGTAGGGGACACAAACCAACACAGCACCTGACTTGTGTTTTGACTGGGGTCCTCTCAGTATAAACACTCAGTCCACAGGCCTTCCAATAGCTTGGCCTGGCTCCTTCAATAATCGAATAGCATATTATTGAAGCTGCAATGAGCTCTTTATTCGTACACTTGCGATGTGTCAATAACATAATATCATGCTGTTATGTATGTTTGTTCAAGCACAGTTACCACCCACAGGGTTAGTGACCATAACTTACTCCCACTAGCTAACATCGGAGGATACTGGAACCAGTGCTGGCTGCATATTGCTGTGTTAGCTTGCTAGAACCCAGTGAATACTGTCATTTGAGTCAGGAGCATTATTTTAGCTACATGAGTGCAACATAAACGTTATCTCGAGCAGGTTAGAGCCGAAAAAGACGTCCGGCTAGCAGGCCCATTGGTCCGACCTGGTCGGCTAGCAGTAGTGCAACACAGCGGCACCATGACCAGCACAAGCAGACTCGGTGAGTTCAGGGTCTCTGCGTGCCCTGCACGCTGCTTACCTCCTGGTTAAAGGCGTTGACGGCATCCATGATTGCCTGACGCTCCGGGCCTTCCCCTTAACACCTTATTCTCCGCTTAAAACGATGTTTATTCAAGGAAGAGTCGGTACAACATGTCCGCTCCCGGTAGCTAACGCCAGCTAGCCTCACACCGATAGCTTTCGGGTCGGCGGGCACGGCAAAGCATGATGGGATTCAATGTTGTTGTTCTGTGTTTTGTCCACTAGAGGGAGCAGTACTCCAAGACAGTCATTAAGTTCATGACCATTTTCAAAGGAAATATGGTTCATTTATTTATGAAAGTGAATCTATTTTAGGTTTCCCACTTCATTCAAAAATCAGCTGAAAAAAATTAAGAATTTGATAAGATTGAAAAACGAAAAACTACAACGTAAGTAATCAAGCAAGTTTATTTGATAATTAATCAAATTAATGATATTAGAATGTTACATTTGGATATGAAATGGAAGATTTTTCACAGCTTTTTTAAAAGCTGGTAATGTTTTAATATCGACCTTTTAAAGGAAAAATAGGATTTAGCTTTTTACACTTTGCATTCTTGGATATAAAACAAAACAAAAAAGAGCTTAACAATATCTTCAAAAATGCATAAACCCAAACAATACACCATTTAAGCAAAATGGAAAAGCATTATCCATAATGTTCATGATGAAACAGATGTCTATTTAAGACTTGGGATATATTCACAAGTCCGAAACAGGTGCAAGACAGGTTCTGTAATCAGAAATATCAGGTTAATTTAATATCCAGAAAAAGTACCAACTCAAGTCCATTTATACAAGGAGTATGGAGTTAAAAGAGAATGCTTGCAAAGCCTAAAGAGCAGTTGAACCTGATTGATTGGTAAGAAGCATGCCCCCAACAACAGATTTACCAGTGAAAACTATTATAGAAATATTTCAACATGGCAATTTAATGAGGAGCATGACAAAAAAGATCACTGTTTTCCCCAGTCAGCTGCAACTCAAAGTATGAGCAGCTGTCAACAAAACTGGAAGATTGTAAAAGGGAAACATGTGGGTCAACCCAGTAAGAAATCCAAGTGTCAGGACAAAAAAAAAAGCCACAAAAACAATTCAAAACAACACAGCTATGGACTTTGGATGGTTGGATGCAAGTGATATTCAGTGATAAATCACCAATCTGCGCAAGGTAAAGAGATTGTGTTGGAACATTTGCTTGGTGCAGGTCCAATGAAACATATAAAGATGACATGAGGTGGCTGGCAGATAGCAGACATGGGGAGATGGCAGCCTACAGGCGATATACAGGTGAACATTGAACTTTTGGTCACTGTTCTCATTCTATAAATCAGTCTATTTGATGATTCTGAGATAATTTTTCACTGTAATGCATCTTGCCACATAGAAAAGAAAGTTCAAACCTTTAAGACATAGGAAATCAATGGCATGGCCAGCAAACAGTTCAGATCTTAATCGGATTGACAATCTATGAGGAAAGTTGAAAAAAAAAAGGTCCATGACAGGACTCCACCCTGTAAAGCTTATCTGCCAACTGCAATACAAAAAAGATGAAGCCAGATTAATGAAGAATATTGTCTTGTCCATGCATGCATCAAAAATAATAGTCATAGTTTCTATATTTGTCCCCTCTGATTCATCTGAGCAAAAGTAAAACTGCTAAAAAACAACAACATATAATTACATTTTCTTAAAGTATGTTATGCAAAGCCAGAATTTTCAGGTATTTAAATTGTTTTGTGTAATTAAATTAAATCTGTGTATAATGTTTTGCTTATTCTTTTACAAAACAATAAAATCTGAATGAACATCCTTCAGTTGTCATGATTCCATACTTTTTTGCCAGGTGTTGAAGTTGATATCTGTTTGGAGGAGTCCACGTTCGACCCCCTCACATTTCCTGAGTTAGTTTATGCCAGGTCTTAATTACGTGTGAGACACATTTTGTTCCCCACTGGAACAGGTCATAGCGTCACAGATAGACATTTTCTCTAACATCCTCAACTTTACAAAACGCAAAGGATGTGTGCAACACTTGCAATACACAGTGAAACATCTTTTTTTTCACAGTCTGTTGGTCGATCTGATGCTTTAAAGTTCTACAAATTCTTGTAGTAGCACAAAACCTCCAATAGATGGCGTACTGGACTCTTGAGGTTCATACTTAGATGGTTAGTCAAGTGCCTAGAAAGCGCAGTCCAGTGTTAAAGTCAAACAGCATGTGCTGTAGTGCTCTCATTCCTGCAAAAGATCCACATAAAGAGCAGACGAAATATTGAACAAGTGCGCAAATGTGATTCATAGAATACTAGAAAATGGCCGAATGATGAATACATCTCAAACTCAAAACACTTGAGCTTAAAAATGCATGATATTTAATGCTGAACATTATATTGCCGGTTGTTTTGTTCAGCCCTTGCAGGTTCACTGTAAAGGAAAACATTTTTGATCAGGCTGATCCAGTTTAGGACTTCCTACGGGAATATGTCTCAAACCCTTACCCACAAGTGGCCTCTCTGAGGGATGAATACCGTATTAATTAGTGCCATTGAACATTTCAGTGAGAGGGGAAGGAAATTAGTCTTTGTCGGCTGCTCTTTGGTTCAGTGTACACATTTCTATTGTCCCGACATTCGAGGTTCAACTACTTTACAAAACAAAGAAAATCAAATTGAACAAATACATTATGATGAGTCAAATATCATCAGAATTGCCACTAAGAGAAGCCCGTGTATCTATTACTATAAGACTTGGGATCAGCACGTGGTGTGAACGTGTGGGTATTTTAAAGACTGCCACTGTGAAACAGACAGGCATCAAGGAATTTTATTGGAGAAATATAAAGCTATCGGAATTAACTATCCAAACGGTGTTTCAGTCGTTGTCTCCCTCCTCCGATTACAAATGTATTCTTTGTTCATGCCCATGTACAGCAGCGGGGTGGTGGTACCGGTAGACTTGTTGTTCCCGTTGTTCTCACAAGAGCTCCGCCCGCCTGAGCCGATTGGATTGAAAACTACCCCCGCGACCGTCAACGTGTCTTTTTTTTATTATCATTTTTTTTCACCCTCACGCCAAGGAAACGCCCACCAAGAGGACCGGGAAAGTCGCTTCAAACTGAAAGGCACGCTGCCTACACTCAGTTAATTCAGGAGACGTTCAAGCTTGGAGATGACGCGCTGAGTGCATTGCCTACTTCTGTCTCAATCTCGATTTATAAAACTTCGCTTGTCATGACAGATTACGTAAATTAAGTTATTAACTCGCTATTACTGAGACTGATTTTCCCGTGTCATATTAATCTAAGCTTATACAGGAGTCTCGGGAAATGCTGAGTGCGCTCGCTGGATGCTTTGGGTGAACAGGTGGCGCAAGGTCCAGTCCCTCTAAGTGGTAATTAGAGGCAAGGCGCACAGTGAACGGAGTTAACGCTCTTTACCGGACGCTAAGCTTTTAATAGGTTACCTGTCTTTAAGGTGGGTGACGATCGAGCAGCGCGTTTTCCTCCCTCGTTACAAGGGAAAACTTGACAAGGGAGTAGTGATGCCAGTAGCGGACGGCGGCATGGTAGTGGACAACAGCCAAATATATGAAGGTAAAACCGCGAGCAGTGCCGGGAATGACAACATCTTCCCGGCCACGTTGTGCAGTCCTGCGGCGGACATCCTCAAGAACTTTTACCACACCAAACGGGTGGGGAACTATCTGATCGGGAGGAAGCTGGGAGAAGGATCGTTCGCCAAAGTTAGAGAAGGTCTCCACGCGTTAACCGGAGAAAAGGTGAGTGTACTTCACCATGGATTCCAACTCTAAAATAGTGTCTAATGTTTTATTGTTTTTGTTTTTGTGTTTGTTTTTTTAGACTGTTGTGAATATAAAATTGCTTCTCTGATCCCGTCACATGCCACGAGAGTTACAGTTATCACGACCTTAATGATTTCTAAACTTTTAATTAAAAGAAAATGGGAGGGATTTCTATTGTTTTGCACCTTCACGGTATTTTTAGTCTGTAGAAGAGCATGTATAAGCTGTCATGGTCTCAGCTTTATGTCAGGGGACAGCTGTCACTTGGCGCATGCCTGCTTATTAATGCATTATTCTGTGTCACAAGAAAGAAAATAAATATAAAACATCAAAATAAGATGTTTATGTTAACAGATTACCCATCCTTTTTTTTCTTTTTTTTTTCTACAGTGTCAGTCTGGTTAAGCAATTGTACCACCTCAGAAATAGACCAGCCCTGTTTGCATTGGGAGCCTTTGTTAATAAGTTCCTGCGGCATCACCAGCTGTTGAGTTGCAGTTTATGCTCAGGGGTGGTTTTGTGACAAAATGTACAGAATGTGTGTATGAGTTAGTCATTATGAACTTCGTGACTGCTATATTGCGTATTTTTGTATGAGTAAGCCGTGCGCTCTGTGCCTGTCCTCAAGCTCTGCTTTGTGTGTTGCTGCTGGTGATCTCACCCTGATGAGCGCGCAAGCCCGGGATAGGGACAGAGAGGAAAATTGTCCGGCCTATGAGTGAGCAGAGTCGCTACTTGCATATGGAATCGTGTCGTTGATAAATGGGCTTCGTCCTCATTGCAATTCAGCAAGCGCAGGGTTTTGACATGGGCAGCCATTTGCCACTGGTTGTCTTTGTCTCTGGCTGTTTTGGGATGGAGCCAGAAAATTAGAAAAACAAGTGCCTCCCTCTTCTAGCGTGTTGCTGCCAGCAAAACCTGTCTGCATTTTTATTTTTACACAAGAATAATATATGCTTGTGTGCTGCTGATATTCAAAATACCCGTGTGTCAAAAATGTGTCTGATTAGATCATCTCCACCCCCTCCGTACCCACTAACACAATCCTTTCTGTTGCTGTGAAAAGAAAACGCTCCCCTCCTTCCCCCCTGTCCCCTCATGGTCTTTGTTGAGGATGATGCAAACACTGGCAATCTTAAAGCCAAGCACATCTCCTTCATTCATTTGAATAGAGACATCCAATAGGCGCTGGAAGGGAGCACAGGGCAGTGAGTTTATTCAAGCAAGAGGGTATTCAGGGGCAAAGGGAATGAGGACTCTCAGACCCCCCCCCCCACCCCCCCCCCCCCCCCCACCCTTTTTTAGCATCACTAGAAAGCTGCAGGGATGAGAACCTGGCAGTGTGTGTTTAAAGGCAGGGGGTATGAAAGTGAGGAGCAGTGAATGATGGTGACATCACAGTCAGGGGGTTGAAGGGGTTACATGCATGTGTTTTTGATGTCTGTAACCCACTTTCCCCTCTATATTTCCCCTACATACCCCCCTTATCTGTCTGATGGGTGCCTGATAAACAACTGAATCCCCCAGAAGCCCCCTGGCAGGGCACACCCCTCCCCCTTTATACCACACCCCTGCTCATATACAGTAGCCTACTGTAAATACATAGCCCCCATCCCCCCATACATCGCCTGCGCCCCTTTTCTCATCCACTGTTGTAAACATGGGCCATCCTTAACTGTCAAGTGAGCACACCAGCACACCGCTAGAGCACACGCACATGCGTATGATGCGCATACAGTCAGGTTTAATTAGCAGCCATAAAAAGGTTTTCAGAGGTGAATCAATTATCAGAGCTGAAAGGACGGCTGTAAAAATGAACAACAAGCTGAAGGGCAGAAGAAAGAGAGGAGAGCATTTCACCATTTCCTTAATGGATATGGTGATTAGCTCCACTTGCCATGCCCGTTCATGTCTGTGGGCTCTCCTTGAGGTGATTTGCAATGTATGGTCGCCATGTTCTTGAACCCAGTCTAGACAGGATACAAGGAGACACGGGCAAAGGATGAAATAGATAAACGGAGTGTTTTATTGAATGCCATTATCTGCAAAGGTCCGTCATTGAATAAAGGACATGTTCTCCGGCTTTAATGGGCACTTTCTGAAAGTTCCTCCTTCAACAACACACGAGGCAGGGAAAGTCTGAACAGACTGGGAGGAATATCACAACAGTGGTGTTTGTGCTTTTGTTACGGCTTCTCGTGTGTTACATCGCAACTTAACTCTGAGGCAAATGGAGGTAATACCAACTGTCCATTTGGCTTTGGCACCTTCTCAACATATAGGATAACATTTGCTTTCCATCAAGTTTATGACGGTTCAGTAACCTCTCCAGCTCTCTCAGACACTCGCATACCTCCCCCTCTTGCCGCCTCGGGGCCCTTTAGCGCCTGCATTGCCACACACTGAGAGCAGCTGTCTGGGAGAGGTCAGTGTCGTGTTATATACCCTGCAATGGAGATTGAGTGGCTCATCACCTGTTACACTAAGACTCCCTGAAATCCTACCTTAAGAGCCACGGCAATGCGCTTGTGTACCGTTCTCTAATGGTATCACTCACAGTGCCATATGGTGCAAGATTTAAGAGTCAAACCTCAGCTGCCGGGTCGATGCTATGGCCAAAAGAACCTCTGGTCATCTTCTTACTGACTGTTCTCCTTTATTTCTCCAGGTGGCAGTGAAGGTCATTGACAAGAGGAAGGCCAAGAAGGACTCATATGTTACCAAAAACCTACGGAGGGAGGGGCACATCCAGCAGATGATCCGCCACCCCAACATTACGCAGCTGCTGGACATCCTGGAGACGGAGAACAGCTACTACCTTGTGATGGAGCTCTGTCCCGGCGGGAACCTCATGAACCGTATCTACGACAAGAAGCGCCTGGATGAGAGGGAGACTCAAAAATACATCCGGCAGTTGGTGCTTGCTGTGGAACACCTGCACAGGGCGGGTGTAGTGCATAGGTAAAAAATAAATAACTAAAAATAATAATAAGAAAATTTATTAACTGTGCAAAGGCTTTTATGGTTAGCGAGCTAACGAGCTAATCTAAAACTCAAAACCATTGTTTGTGCTGGCATTGGCATCTCTCATGCTCTGTTTCTCTTTCAGGGATCTGAAGATAGAAAATCTCCTACTGGATGAGCAGGACAACATAAAGCTCATAGGTAACCAAAAAGCCTCTTGATTGTCTTTTTTTCTTTTTAACTTTACACTTTATCTTCATTCAAACTTCACACGGCAAATTACTAAATTAATATTCAAGCAGTTCAAAAATGTGTAAAAACCTTTACAAGCTCTCACTGCACCCCTTATCTGGTTCCGTTTGTTGTAAGGAAAAAAAGCTAATTAACCCAGGAACGATGCTCACCTCAACCCTCTGTCCCCCCCTCAGATTTTGGCCTCAGTAATTGTGCTGGAATCTTGGGATACTCAGACCCCTTCAGCACCCAGTGTGGCAGTCCGGCGTATGCCGCTCCTGAGCTGCTCTCCAGGAAGAAGTATGGTCCAAAGGTGGATGTTTGGTCCATGTGAGTCCACTTTCCTTTTTCTAAAATATGCTCAATTTAATATATGTATATGGTGCATCCAAAGCTGAATTGTGTACTTTGGTCTTCTAGTGGTGTGAACATGTACGCGATGCTGACTGGGACTCTTCCATTCACTGTGGAGCCCTTCAGTCTTCGAGCCCTTCACCAGAAGATGGTGGATAAGGAGATGAATCCTCTACCTCCTTCACTTTCCACTGGTAAAATAATGACAGCCCAAGTGCACACTTGTTGACTTCATTAACTAACTAACAACTATTACACATACACATACAACTATTGTATGTTGAAACAAACAAACAAAAGAGTATTTTTTTTTTCTAAATGTTACTCAACTAGAAAAAAGATTTGAAAAAAACCTCTCAAACTCTTAAGAAATTAAAATAATAAATCTTTTAACTTTTTAGTTTAACTTAGCCCTCCTGTCCCTATCAAAAACATTCGAAATAGTCAATGAATTGCTGCCTTTGACACCTTTCTTGTTTGAAAGTAAACGAACTGGAATGAATTTGCAGAGAAAGCTATCAGTTGATCTGTACGAACAAAAACAAAGAAACAGAAAGTGACAGATAGATGGCTTAGAAAAGTTTTCCAGTGAAGACGCTGGCACCAAGTCAAGCTATTTGTTTTTGGTTGCATTACATTATATAATGTCGAAGGGTGGCATTTAGGTAATACAGGATGAACAGGTGTCTAACCGACATCACTAGAAGTGATTATCTAATCCCTGTCCTTCTACTTGTCCCAATGGCGTCGTTTGCTAATATACAAACTAAGGATGGCTTAACCCACTTTTATATGAGTTATGAAACAGAATGAAGGTGGGGTAAGGTTACGTATAGGAAAGAGGGGGATGAAAGCCATATGTGTGATTATAAAACAAGTTCTTAATTACATAGTTCAGCCTTGGAAATCTTGAGTATAGGTATTGTGTCAAGACAAAATTATTGTGAAACATATTACAACCAGTAGCAGCATGTTAAGATGATCTTTTCTCAATTATCTTGTCTTTTAACAGCTGCTATCTGTCTACTGAAAAAGCTTCTTGAACCAGACCCAAACAAGCGTCCAAATATCCATCAGGTGATGGCTGACTCCTGGCTGCAGCTGGCCAACAAAAACACAGGAGCGCCGTACCTCAACAGGTAAACCCACGTGCACATTTCATTTTTTTTTTTTTTGCAGGAGTAGGTAATCTGGCCACAAAACGTATCATTTCCACATTCAGCTTTAAGCAAAACATTGATTTTCTCTTCTCTTTGTTTCCATTTCTCTGTTAAGGATTCACATTGAGGAAATAAATCACACGGTGTTGTTGCATATGACCGAGAAAATGGCCTACAAGCATAGCGAAGTGCTGAGCGCTGTCCTTACCAACCGCGCCTGCCACACTCTGGCTGTCTACTTCCTCCTCAACAAGAAAATGAAGAGACTCTCAAAAGAGTACAGGGTAAGTAGAGATTCCTGCTAATACCTGTCTCATTCCAAAAGGTAAAGAGTTAACACCTGTGACATGCCAGTAAAGACAACAATCTTATCCACTCTTCGGTGTATTTTCTGTTGGAATTGCAAGGTGATATAATGTAGTTGCACAACAGGTGTAGCCCGTTTTAAAGACGTTGCGTTCTATGTCCCCACAGGAGATGCAGTTCCAGGAGAAAAAGAAAGGAGAAAAGGAGAAAAGTGAATATTTTCAGACCCAGTGGAGGAAGCACGTCGATAAACTCACCATCCCCCCAAAACAGACTCCTGTCTACCTGGCTGTTAGCAAGGGGCCCAGCAAGGAGAAGAAGCACAAAACAGGTGAGCATTCATATAGTTCAGTGCAAAAGAGCACATTTCTTTACAAACAGAAAATTCAGTACACTATTTTTTGTCTTTCACCAAAGAACCGCTTTCATTTATTTGATTTTAAATTTTACTATTTTATGTACCTTTATTCATACAGGGTAGGTTGACTGAGCATGCATGTTCTTGTACAGCAACGACCAGTTTCACACACGTATAGTTTCCCTGTCATCCCTCCATCCATCCATCCATCCATCCATTGTTTGTCTGTCCATCCATCCATCCAACCACCTACTCAACCAACCAACTGTGAGGAAACATCCAGGACAACTTAACACTCAATTGTGGGGCAATTTTTTCTCTTAATATCAATCCAATTTACCTGTTAAAAGTCAGATGAAGTGACTGAGAGCATTGCACAAACGTAAGACTAAACTGGGATTAAACTAAATTGAATTCAGACTTTTAACAACAGACAGATAAGTGGTATGTCACGTCACATTCCTTTAGGCCTTACAACAGAAAAAGAACAGGGGCAAAGTTGGGGCATTAGCTCCATTCCATTTATCTTTAAGAGGTACTGAGAAACCCTGTAGGCTGTTCTTGATCCAGCATGACAGGATGGGCCAGTCCCCACAAGGTTATGATAAAGACAGAATGTTCTCTACACCTGCTAAACACAAGTTGTCAGATGATTAACATGACATAGAGAATCTAGTCGAGATGAACTGTAGTTCTCAACCCTTCATTCAGCCTCCTCTACAGCAAGTACAGCAAGAATTGAAAATATACACTTTTGATTCAAATATGATTAACCAAAATACACTTCTCTGTTTTCAGGACTTTTGCGTGCCATAACGGGTGGTCATCGTAACTCACCTCTAGCCCCACCTGGTACCGTTGCTTCGTCATCCATGGAATATCTAGAGATCCATCCTCTCTTCCCCAACACCCCACAGCAACGCAGGCGCTTAGCCACCCTCCCACAAGTCAACACGAGCCCAGAACACAACATTCCCGCTCCACCGGCACCGTCACCGATCGGCATGCATTCCTTCGGATCACTCTCAAAAGCCGAGCAGATTGAGGATACACCCTCTTCACCCTGGTACAAGTTGACCAATGGCACTTTGTCACCTCCACGCCACGTCTCTGCCTTCCAACCTGATTCCTCTTACTTGAAAAAGGCCACAATCCCCAGTCCCCCTGTCCTCATTGTCAACCCGCAGCCCAAGAAGAGTAGCTCATCAGATTACTGTGGTTCCTCTGACACCAGTGGAAGCCCCCCTAGCACCATAGGAAGCCCTCCAGGAAGCTCAGCTTTTAGTCCTCCGAAGTCTGCCTTTAGCCCACTTAACCCCACCTCAGCATTCAGTCCTCCCTCCAACAGCGGGAGCAGTGATCCAGAAAGCCCAACCCACCGCAGTAAGTTCCCCTCCATGGGAATTGGACAAATCCTAAAGAAGAAGGTCCAGCTGCAGCCATTTAGTTTTCGACCAGAACAAGTCGTCGAGGAAGTGGTGTCCCCACCTCCCTACCCCATGCAGACTCTCCTGTGTGCTTCAGGTGCACTAAAAACCCTCTGCTGAGGGATCCAAGACAAAAGAAAATGAAAGAAAGACAGATTGAACTCAAGGCCCCTCTCAAAACATTGTTTAAGTTGGAGAGGTCTTCCGGAGTGGCCTTTTGAACTGTGAACTGTTCCTTCATGAGACACCTTTCATGAATAATGTGATTATTGGAAGAAGAAAAAAAACAGACAAAAGGGGTGAGAATTCCACATAGTTTATATCTTGTTACCTCTCCTGTTATGTAATAAGAAGTGGTGACGCTGAGAAGATGAGATTTGAAATAGATCCCTGAGCAATGACTAAACCTCGCTGTGTCCTAAATACCGAGTGGACTCAGGACATCGTGATATTATGGGCCTTGTCAACAAATTTACACACACATGAATATGTAAACATACAAAACACTGTATAATAGAACATGTTAGAGAGACTCTTTTGTAATATTCCTGCAACTGGTTACAAACTGAGCCGTAAACTGATTCACACCAGCTAACAGACCCCAACTTTTACCCTAACCCTGAGTACATGTGAAAATGTTTTGTCTCTGTGAAAACTCTGTATGATAGCCACTGAATTCCAGCCAGCTGGGACTGTATCCTAAATGCTGGCTTGGTGTAAAAGCTCACTGCACTATTCTTGAATACCAAAACCAATAGTAACAATAGTGTTGACCATTTTTACCTCACTTTCATACAATAATGCATTGCTGCAGTCACGTATGGCACACTTGTGTGGATTGTGTCACAGCATCGCAGTGTCAAAGTGTAGACATTAACACAATGAAACTAAAGTAGATACCAAGAGTAGAATCATATCTTCACTTTTTATAGAATTCTCATCAACTGTCACTGATGACTCACAATACAAACTTTTCATCTACAAACGTTACATAAACTAAGACCCACAGGGAAACTCATTCCGTAAAAGTCTTGGATATCACTCTTCCACAGGATGAAATGCCAGTATATTGCCAGTTTTGAAGCGGAAAAGATTAAAAAAAAATCTAGCATTAAAAGCCTTATGAAACTGATTCACCTCACCTGAGGCTGAAGGAGGGAAATTTCAAAGAACTGCTGCGAGTATGACACAACTTCCTATTCTAGGTATTCTTTTCCTTTTGTCTTAAACACATAGTTTGTGCAATAGTCTTAACTGTTAACTGCAATGATGAGTATTTGCCAAGAGCTCTCTGAGAGTGACATGAAAATTGTTCTTGTAAATAACACAATGCCTGTGCTCGTCACTTATGTCGAGTGACGCTATGAGTTGCGCTCTAAACATGTTTATTGAGATGACATTTTCACAAATAGGCTTCCACAGGCACATGAGGCTTTTCACTGTTAAAATATTGTAGAATCTCTTGGCCAAATGAAAAGTTGCATGAGTCAAATTGTACTGTCAGCATTTGAAATGATGTCTTTGTAACTTTTTTCCGGTTGAAACTGAGATTGATACTGACTCGGGGGTTGTCTTTTGTAAGATTTTGTATTGGAAGGTTTTGTTTTGAGTGTCAAGAGATTTCTATGCTGTATGAAGTATTTTAAACATTTATAATGAATCCCCTGTGTCTGTCTGGTCTTTCAAATTGCGCCATTATTCCTGTCTGGATTCATTACGGCACAGCAAGTACTCTAAGCACACAATGTAACTTATTAGTTAAAAAATATTAAACTAATTCACTTTAATTCATACTAGAGAGGGGTTACTCTGAATCCAACAGTCTTAGTAATATATTTGCAATTTACACATACCCTGAGGTCTATGATTTTATTCCCAACGCTCTCAACTCTTTGAGGGCTTTATGAGGCTCGGCTTCTCAACTATGGAAGGATCAACATTACTTTACAACCACAGTGTGCCACTTGTCTCGCATACCATGAACTTTTCCCACGGGACACCGCTGGTGTTTTAAAAATAAAAAAAACTCCCAACAGCTGAAGACACACACATACTACAATCTCTCCCTCCTCAGTGACACACACACAATACGTAGACACTTATCTACTCGGCTGTGGCTCCTCCATCCAGATAATAAACATCTTTGGGTGACACTGCCATGTTGAGACAAAGGGGGGTGGGTGAGTGCAGGGGGTGGGGGGTGGGGGGGTCACCAGGGCTCTGAGACAAACACATGCACAGGACAACACAAACAGGGATGCCCGATTAAATCGTCATGGCTAAGCTGATAAAAGCAGAGGGGCAAGAGTGGCCCCAAAACACAATAAAGCCAGAGCCTTTTGTTTATCAATGATAGGACTATTGGTCAAAATCCCTTAGCGGTCTGGAGAGACAAACAACCTGTGGACATGAATAATAGGGCTTAACCACACCCAGAGAATATAAAAAGACAAGTGAATACTGTAGTGTTCAGTGTTGCTCTAGTCATACCTCTCCGATATGATCTACTGATTTAACATATCTACGGATTTATCATATTATTACCTCAGTGAATGTCAATTCTTTTAAGAATCATCAGTTAGACTGTTTAGTCATAGAAAGTGATAATTAACTAGATAACCTATTCAGCAAAATTAAAAAAAAAAAAAACTAACTAACTAAAAAGACCAACTATTTCTTGTTTGGTTGAACAAAACATTAGGTGTTATATTTAAAGTAGCCTCTGAGAGACTGAAGGGATCATTTCTAACAACTTATTCACATTTTTAAAGTTTGAATATTTATCAAGCGCGGTTGACAGATATGCTGACTTCAGAGGCAAGTTAATAATCCATGAGCAATCTCAGGGAATATTAATGTCTGAAATCCACACTGATGAGATAAATGGTAAATAATTCAGCCTTTGCACAAAGATTACTTTAGCATCAATCTGTGTAAAACGGGTCAAGATACAATGCTGAATCCACACACACGGATCAGCATTAAGTTGACTCTTCTTCATAATCATTTAAGATTAATGTTAAGATTGTAACAAATGAAAATACACATATTGAAGAGTTAATGGTGAGTGTGTTTGTGATCCCCTCACTGGCTATTCGGACACTTTATTTTTACATAATCAAGCAGTTTTTGTCAGATTCAGACGGTAAGTGGAGGATGGTGGCATTCATAGCATTACGTCACACAACAGAATCTGTTTGTTAACTCTCTTTTGGGAAAAAAAAAAAAAAAAAAAGATATGTGCATCCAAAGTGTCCACTTACTGTCCAGCAGGACTTAATTTCTGTCAATCTGTTCAGGCTTAGATCCTGATGACACTAATCCTGTTTTCAGCCCCCTCCTCGTCACATATACACGCACACAAGCTCACACCAGGGTGTCACTGGCAACGGAACGAGCCTTTGTGTCTGAGAAAAACAGACGATTAACCTGCCGCACAGTGACAGCCCCTGGGGATGCTCTCCTCCACATACAACCTAACCGTCCTGGGTCAGTCCCACAGACCGGTGCAGCCTTCCTCAGCCGCTCTCACACAGGCAGAGGATGAGGAGGAGAGAGACAGTGTGAGGCAGTCTACCTGGCAGACACCGTCACACACAAAGACATGCGGGGAAATAAACAAGCAGATGTTTCTAATGAGTCAGGAGGCTTTGAGCACTCAGAGAGGATTTGGGTTATTCTGTCAGACTGACCGTCCGGCTATACTGTTCGATCAATCAGAGACAGATGAAGGTGATTAATGAAATGAGAAGGCTGTGGCTTATCAGAGACTTTGCTCCATTCTCCATAGAGTGGCAAAACAAAACCAGGCTAAGTTTCTCAAAGACTTAAGATCAAGTTACTCTGATTCCTCAGATTAATTAAAGAAAACTCAACTTCCAGATGAGTTTATTAACTAATGGACTTAAACGATCTTAATGGTTTTAGATGCAAAAAAATAGTGTTGATCAACACTATTGAAAATAGAGAATAGTAAGTCCAAAGTTAAATTGAGCTCACAAAATGTATAAATCTCTATCCTAAATAAATGTATGTATTTTCATATTCTCAAACAGAATTCGGGAGGATTAAATACATTTTGTATATTTTAAGTATAGGTTTATGTAATACTTAGATAAACAACATGGAAATAACTAAAACAAAGGCTGTCCAGGGGTACAGTGGACTTGAGGTTTGCACTGTTGAGGAAAATTAAGAGTTAAACCAGATTTTGGTAAAAACAAAAAAAAAAAAATTAAAAAATGCAGCTACAGTATGAGCAGCTGGTTAGGCATGGCAGCCAGTCAAAGAGGAAAATGTGGATGGAATCAAATATTAACACTGGCATTGTTGAAATTAAAAATAATATTGACAGAACGACAAATACTCTTCTCTCACTTCATATCAAAACAAAAAAAAAGGCATAAATTTGACATCTCTCAAACCAATAAAACAGAAATATTTTCCTTCCCATCTAGTTGTCATCTTTACTCTGAGAAAGAAAAAAAAACAAAAACTGATTTTCTAAGTTGGCACGCAGGTGGCACTCCTTGAGATATTTTTTCCTCTTAAAAACAAGATCAGAAATTCAATCAAAGAGCAGCGCGCAGCCAATAGGATCTCAGTGTCTGTGTCAGCAGCAGCATCGCTCTGAGCAGCCATTGGTCCAATGTTTTACATGGGAAAGCCTGTAATTGGCTGCCAGCGTGCTGGGGCTTCTTTGCCTCCATGGCAACATTGCTTCCTTATTGCACAGGGAAGGTGAAAACGAGGGAAAGAGGGGAGGCGACTTTCGCTCAGACACTACCTCTGCATTATTCATCCTTTGTCCCCGAGTGTAAGTCGAATGTGCGCAGACGAACCGACTGATGTGTGTGTGTGTGTTTCTATGTTAGTCGTGGTTTGGGTGGCAGTGATTGGTTGAGACATAAGAGTGAATGGGGGTGAAACCGGTGCAATAATTGCACTCAACGGTGCAATGCATCCAGCAACACGTCTATATATATATAAAACTGCTAAAGGTGCTCAGAGGCCATTTAGTGAGCCATTCTCGGAGATGCCGGCTTCCAAATACAACTGTTAGTTTTAATAAAAACTAAAGTCTGAACATCTGGAACGGTCAACGGGTGGGTGGCTTGCATCATCCCACTTAGAGGATGCGTGCAGGCGCCTTACCACGAAGCGGGAGCCGGACACCTACACCTAAACTCACCATCAGAAACAACAAGAACCACGCGGTTTGTTTGTTGTTGTTTTGATTCCCCCCCCAACCCCCGTCCCTCAAAACACTTGAGTATGGGTTAGCTGCAGGGGGGGAAGAAACGAGGGTGGAGTTAAAGCGGGAGAAAAACATCACACCGAGATTACGATTGAGGGTGTTCATTCAGGACTCCTCCCCTGTTTATATGTCTGTGGATGAGAGGGTTCCTCCGCCTGTAAACGCGATGACGAGATGGCAACAGGCACTCAGCATAGCACGTGCTCCCAGTTGCCATCGCAACCTGCCCTTGGATACAGCGTGCTGGTTGGCCGTTCCTAACTGTTGTTGTGCTGTGAGGCTGATGAAACCTCGTGGGTGAGGGAGGGCAAGCGTACAGCATGGTGCCCTGGTAGAAAGTGTTGCTAGGCACATTAGAGGTCAGCTCGTAAACAAACAGGCGTTAATAAATAATCACTCCCACAACCCTGCATTGAGTAGAAACTTGCCATTTAACCCCCGAATCCAAGAGATAACTCGTAATTGCAAACGAAGCAACAATCTCAGAGAAAGAAAGACATTTAAAAAAAAAAAAAGATTACGCTGAAAGTTCAAATTGGTTTAATATGCCATGTCAAACGGGAAAAACATTGACATACATGTTTAAAATAACTCAGTTGAACATGACACAAAAACCCTTGAGTTAATAACTGTGAACAAAGAAAACAAAAATAGCAAAGCAAGTTGTTGCAATAACAACAAAGGTAGGCCAGTGAAAATGGTGACAAAACAAAGAAAATAAAGTTGTTGTTGTTTTTTTTTAAAGATAGTTCAAAGATGAAGATGTCTGCGGCAATGTTGCATTCATCATTAACATAAGTCTTAATGTGTCATCAGTTCTGGCTTCGAAATGATGTCCGACACAACGGCCACAGACTTGAGGAAAGGAACAAAGAAAAAGTGTGTGTGGCCCCGAGTGGCAAGATCAATACGGCATTGTGCTGAGTGTGCAGTCTGCCTGACGAGCTCCTGCACAAATAAACATTCTGCTCGTGGCGCGCATTCATTCCGCACCGAGACCTACAGAAACGATGGTCTCGAGCCGCAGGAGCCGAGCTGGCAGCATGATTGATTACAAGTGCAGGCGGTCTTTGTTCACCAGTGGTAATCAGGACAAAGCAGAGTGGAAGCTGGGAGTGTGTGCGTAGGTGTAGGTGCTTGAATCAAGGTGAGGCTAGGACAAATTGTAGTACTGGAAGAATGTGGTTGAGATGAAACTTCAGAACAGGAGGCATTTATGCCAGAGTTTTGACATTAAATCTTCATGCTGCAACACCTGCACAAAAGACCCTCCCAGACTGGTAAACATCCATCACTGTCACGCCTCGTCGCATCCTTCTTGAAGGCCGGATTCGATCTCTTCTAACCTCTGTGCCATGGACATGACCAGCATTTTCATCTGAAAGAGGAAGGTGTTTGAAATGTTAGTGATGCGAAAGATGAAAAGCGGAAGAAGGTGAGAGAAAGAAAGGAAGGGAGAGAGTGGAAGTAGCCACAACAGGGGAGAAGTGAAGGGAAAAATAGACAGGTGGGAAATAAAGGAGGCAGCAGGGAGCAGTGAAGAAGAGGGAGGGGTAGAGTTAATTGGAGAATTGAGAATGAGGAAAAATGACGAAACCCGGAGAGGAGGTGGTCAGGGACGAATGGATATGGGGTGGGGAGTGGGAAGACAGGTCAGTGAGTGTAGGGCATTAAAAACCCAAACAAGTGTCTCCGAGACACACAGACAGACAGAATACATTAACTGTGACAGTAAAAGTGATGAGCAGCAGCAGCATCAGATACAACAAAGCTGAGGACAAAGACTGAGCATAGAAAAGCCATACGTAAGGCTGAGTTTCAGCAAAGGCACTAAAAACTACACACAAACCCTTGGACATCTCTTAAAGAACATCTTTTTTTCTTTTTTAAAGTTCTTGTTAAAGTTTTGTTTTTTTCTCTTCTAAACAAGATCTTAAACGATTACCAAACTAACTTTTTAAAAAGATAAAAAGAGGCCAAATTCAACAGGCACAGTTAATGTAAAGACTTTAAACACATAAACACAGTATAAGCACAACTTTTCCTATATAAAAGTTTAAAATCCATAACTGGCTTACAGTACAGGACACATTTCCCCAGAGTGCCATAAAGGACTGAGCCTGCTTCCTCCCAACATGGGTTCTAAACGAAGAAGAGGTTTTATCCCCCTTGGAGTGCAGTGTTTCTTTAAAATGTATTCAAAATAATCAATGCAGAACATCTCAAGCAGCTTAATGATTTGCATGTAATAACAGAAAGCTTCAATTCTAATTCCTCAAGTGCTCGAAAAACATTCATAATCCTGGTCCGGTGTACCTATGGCTAACGATGAGAGACGATTCTAAACCTTAGACAAATTAATACAATTGGTATGGGGCCAGAGTCAGATTAATAAGTCTATTCAGACACAAGCACAGTCAATGACAGGCTGGATTTAAGTAGTAACCTACATTTTAACCCAAGACAATGCAAGCTTTTTTCATATCGTAATACCCTGTCCTTATGTAGCCTCTTTGCAGGAGGGACACACTGACACGGGTTTCATTGTGTTACACGAATCAAAGGGTTTTTCTTTTGTTGCCTGTAGCAAAACGCTTCTGTCTTCGTGGAGGAGCAGTATTCACTGAAACAATTCAAGTTACAGACAGTGTCTAATCAAAGTCTCCAAAAAAAGGCAGTCTTTTTTCCTCCCTTTCTATCATCTAGATAACTGAAGATAAGTATAACCGGTTTTTAAATTGCTTCATAGATAAAATCTCATGAAACAATGGGCCAACTGCCAGGTAATGAAAATTCAGAGGAAGCTTAACAAGTAAAAGAAAATACCAGACGCCCATCGACCTGTACCAACAAAGACACTTGATGAAAACATGTTTTCCCTCCAACAAATACCACAACATGCTTCCATTCGCAGCTACTGAGGCCCCCCGGTGGAAGAGTGTGGAACTCCTGCATGCCATCACCACCTGCTGGCCAGTTCGTGGCTTTGTGGATATTTCCCAAACAAAGGGTGATTTAGATTAATTCAGAGCCACTCATGTTGAAAATTTGAGTAGAAAAAACAAACAAAAAAAACCCCACACACATAACATACGAGCATGACACTAAAACAAAGAAGCAATTCAGAGCGTAGACACACAGACGACGACAAACACAATCGTGTTGGGATATTGTCAAAGATACAATACACTAGTTGTTTGTTTCAGCCTATGAGAATAACTCAGAACATGACAGTGTTTTCAGAAAATGACCTGGATGGACAGATGAGGTAATGTCTGAAACAAGAAGTCTGCCCAATACGGCAGTAAGGGTTTGCCGGAACAGAGCTGATGTCACCCCCCCCCCGTAGTACAACATGTGCATTTACAATAAAGCAATGAGAAAGCGCCGCCACCTGTACCATGCGGCGCAGAGTGCAAAGACTCCTACAGGAACTGGCTGAGTGTGTAGCTCTCATCTTTAGTTGTTGTTATTTTCACTGGTTTTTAAACAGCAATGACAAAACCCATAGAAAAAAAAAAGAAAAATCAACTTTATTCTAGATGCATAGATGGTGACACTTTGAAAATGTTCTTCGGGGAACCCACTTCTGGCAATCTGATCATTCTATCTGGGAATATGTTTACCTCCCACCAAGAAAACATTAGAGAAGGCAGACAAAGAGAAGCAGCGGCAGTGATTTACCTCTGTGAGCTGATGTTCAACGCTGTCTCTGTACTCCAGCGTGACCAGCTGCTCTTTGGGGCCCTCTGCTGCCAACATCTGGCCGGCAGAGCCGAGCACATAGCTGAAAAAGATGCAGTTTGAAAAAGGTCAGGGTGTCAAACAAATCAACAAATCACGATTCGATAAAAACTATGTATTGGTTCCTTTTTTTAAAATTTTATTTGCTTCCAGTAACAAGAAAACAAGGGCAACAAGAGACTCTAAAAGATGTGTGACAATCTTTCAGAGGTGAATGTGAGGATTTGAGCAAATAAATATGAAAATATACTCTATCGACCAAAGAAATGACAAAGAATTCAGGATTCATCATCTCAGTGAAGTACGGTGCCTTATTATTTTACAGAAGGATTAAAGCTTAACCTTGAAACATAACCTCTTTTTTAACAGTATTTTCCAAAGACACAAGCATGCACAGGGAAGTCTGCGTGTCCTCACACTGGCTGCATTCAGTGACAAAAGCCTTATTACCAGCAGTTAGCCAATGAAAAGACGGCTGTTGTAAGGAGTGAGGGGAGATATCAGTAAAATCAACTAGGGTTAGGTTTGACCTGCTCATAAAGGAGTCATTTTGCATGTTGGTTGGGTGCAGATGTAAAATAAAATCCACTAACTAATAAAACCGTTTCGTTTGATCGTCTGGTCCCATGCTCCAATCAAAGGAACCCGAATTGTTCAGCAGCTGAAATGCTAGATAAAGCTGAAGCTGTAACGCAGCTCATTGAGAGGAAAACACGCGGCATCCATCCCCTTGGTTCAGGTTAAAAAAAAAAGCGTTTGTTAGAAGAAGAGTTTATATAACACAGTGGTCAACGGTTTAGACTTTTTTTGAAAATAGTGTCACTGGCATCAAATTCAATATCGTCGCCACATTCAGGTAAAGGTCGACGTGATTTGGTAAGTCTCGCGTTCCCTTTTTAATTCAAACCATCTTTGATTTATTGGAAACAGGGTTTAATTACTAATAATAGTATCAAGCTATTAATCTCACGTGAAAGTGGGATCAATTTCACTCAACAGGCGAGATAAATACAGACTTAGATCTGTCGAAAGTGCACAAAAACCCACTATATAGTACAGTATAGCAAATAGCATAGTGAAAACAGGTTAATTCATATGTTGTTCTTCTAAAATCTTCTTCACCTTCAGGCTCATGTTCGAACAACAGCACATTATAAGAAGCGATGTAAACTTGTGTTTAAACTTGCCCTCTAATTCCAATTACCTGTCGATGTCAGCTACACTGAGACAGAACGTAAACCTCTTGTGGTCCAGGCTCTTAGGGGTGGATGTGTACACCATGCCCAGCACAGAGCGACATCCTTGGCAGATGAGATCCACAATCACACTGTGGATTGAAAGCTATTAGAAAAAACCATGACCTAAAACACCCATATGGTACAAGACGTAATACCAGTAGGCTGTTTGTCAGCTGTGGTTATCTGGTAGCTGGGAAGTGATCAAGTGATCAAACACAGTACTTTTACATTATTAGTACGTCAACTTAAACAAATGATCTGAACAGATCACTTAGTTATGGCAGCTTCTTACCACAGAGACTGTTTGTCTATTTCAAACAGGCGATTTTCCTTTCCAATCAGGACGTTGTCAGTAACCCCTAAGATCAAAACATCACAAAGCATGTCAGCTGTGTAGTGCATCACTGTATTCACAACATAACCGAGCTCCCCAACCTGCACTTCAGGGATCCCCTCTATCAGACCAAATCATCCAGCTTTTTTTCCAATTAGACAGCACAAACTTTCCTGTTGGGAGTTTAAAAAGCTAAATACAAAACTTATGAAACATCTCAGGTGGAGCCAGCTCATTCCGCAACTGAGGGCCCGTTAAGACGGGTCAAGCTATTCCTTTTGGTTTAGCAGTCTTTAGCCATCATGAATAGAAACTATTTGGGGGATTTGGTTTGATTGGGAAGGTCGCTGGATGTGTGCGGACCTCTTCTCATATATTTTGTGCTGTAACGTTCCGTAGGGGTATGCAGCACAACACCATGTTACAAAGCTTAAACTCGTGACGGTTATCGTATAATTACGATTGCCCCCCACCCTTAATATTCAACTTAGAAACGAATATAAAAGCCAACAATCCCGGTCCCACACTCACGCTTCAATCTTATTTGATTCAGATCGTCTTCACTTCCATCCCAAGCCACTGAGTCACCAACTGGCAACCTGCACTTCCCACAGATGAAGACCACGGGTCCCTCGTCATTGTCATCCTCCTCCTCCACGGCTTTACCGAATAATTTTTCTTCAACTGCACTCGAATCGATACCGGACGTTTCACACGTTTTCTTATGTATTTTTTGGCGACGCCCGCTCGACTTTTTACCTGTAGCCATTACTGCTTGGTTCTCAGGTTTTCTTCCAAACATGAGGTTTGTGTTTCAAACTGAGGCGGGCAGTTAGATTATTTCGAAGACACGAGACGTTGACTCCCGCGTACTTCCGGCTTCGTCTTCGTCTTCTTCTTCTTTGATATTTAATGGCAGCTGGCATCCTTGGTGTTGCATATGCCGCCATCTACTGGACTAAATTTCTCTCTTTTTTTTCCTTCTTATTTCTTCTTTTCTATATTCTTTTAATTATTCCAGTATTTACCAAGAATCTTATTGTTATTCTCCTCCCTTCCTTAGACTTAGCAGATTCTACTATGTTTTTCAAATTATATTCTGTTATTCCTGCCCCCTGCAGCCCTATCTTCATTATTTCCCTCTCCCTTCCATATCTGGGACATGCTATCAACACATGTTCCACTGTTTCCTTCTCCCCACAGCTACACTGCCCAGTTGGATGTTTCCCCATTATCTTAAGTGTATTATTCAGTTTACAATGACCTATTCTTATCCTGCTAATAATTACTTGTTCTGTTCTGTCCATAACACCCTGCCTCGCCTACTACACTTTGTAATTTATATAAATGTCTTCCTTTTTCCTGATTCTTCCAATATTGATTTCACTGATTGTTTATTTCTTTCCATGCTAAACTTTTCCCTTCTGTTTTTGATAATTTTACTTTCATTTCCACCACCTCTTTCTTTACTGCATCCTTAGCAGCTTTGTCTGCTTTTTCATTTCCATTTATTCCTACATGAGCTGGTACCCACATGAACACTATTTCCCTCCCCTGTTGCATTAACCTGGATGTTTTTAACTGTATTTCATATAAAATTTCCTGATGTGTTTTTGCTGCTCCGCTTTTAATACTTAAGAGTGATGAAAATGAATCGCTACATATAACTATTCTCCTATCCCTCACCCCCTCCATCCATTCAATTGCTATCAATATTGCACATAATTCTACTGCATATATACTTAAATGATCTGATGTTCTTTTTGAAATTGTCTTATTATAAATGGGAACCACCATTGCTGTTACTCCTGTTGCCTGTTCTTTGGACCCATCTGTATATATATACACATATTCTCCATATTTTTCCTCCACATAGTTATAAAATTCCTGCACTAGATCTACTGTTTTATTTCTTTCCTTGATGTTCCACATGTTTAAGTCTACATTTGTTTCTTGTAGCATCCATTTTGGTATTGTTGTCCAAAGAACTGTTGGGCTGAATTCCACATGTTGTATTTTTAGTTGTTCTGCTAAACCCTCACTGACCCACCCAAAACTCGTTTTTTCCTCCTTCCCCTTTTCCCAGCACATCTCCAGAACTGTCTTTGCTGGATGTTCTTCTTTGTGTCCTTTTAAATTTATCCAGTAGTTGGCTATTAGCTGTTTCTTCTGAGCCCTAGTGGCATTTCTCCTGCTTCAACCTGTAGTGAACATATTGGTGCTGTTTTTATTGCTCCGAGACAAGTTCTTAATGCTCTGGCTTGAATTATATCTATTTGCGAGAGTACTGATTTTGCTGCCGATCCATATCCCACACAACCGTAATCTATTCTAGACCTTATTAATGCTATGTATATATATTTAAATGCTGTAAAATCCGCACCCCACTCTAACCCAGCCAAACACCTCATAATATTCAATACTTTCTTACTTCTCTCTACAATTCCCTTCACATGCTCCCTCCATGTTAATCTAGAATTCATTATCATTCCTAAGAATCGAAAGCTGCTTACTCTCTCTAAGTTCTTTCTGTACAAGTTTAACTTTTTATTTTCACTAATTTTCTTTTTTGAGAAGAACATTACTTTACTTTTCTCCACTGAAAATTTAAAACCCCACTCTTCTCCCCATTTCTCCACTTGATCTATCCCTTCCTGTAGTTTCTTAACTATATGATCTATGTTGCCTCCCCTCTTCCATAATGCCCCATCATCTGCAAACAAAGATCTTCCCATTCCTGCTGGTATACTGTCGAATATATCGTTTATCATTATTGTAAATAGCGTTGGACTTATCACACTCCCCTGCGGTGTGCCATTCTCTACCACATAGCTCTCTGACACCTCCGACCCTATTTTAACTTGTATAACTCTTTCATTTAAAAAAATCCATAGTCCAGTTAAACATGTTTCCCTCAATTCCCATTCGATGCATTTTAATTAGCAATCCCTCTCTCCACAACATGTCATATGCCTTTTCCACATCAAAAAACACTGCTGCCACTGTTTCTCCATTTACTTGTGCTTTTCTTATATCATCTTCAATGCATCCTACTGGATCAATAGTGCTCCGACCTCTTCTAAACCCACTCTGATGTCTAGTTACCAATCCCCTTATTTCTATATAATACATCATTCTTTCATTTATCATTCTTTCCATTATCTTACCTATATGGGATGTTAGTGCTATGGGCCTGTAATTTATTGTCTTACTATGATCTTTCCCCGGCTTCCTAATTGGTACTATTATTGCCTCCTTCCAACTTCGTGGTACTTTCCCCTCTTTCCAGACTTTATTGAATAATGTTAATATCTTTGTTAATCCCCCCTCACTTAAATGTTTGATCATAGTGTAACATATCCCATCTTTGCCTGGCGCACTCCTTGTATTCTCTATTGCTCGTTTCATTTCTCTAATTGTAAATGGTACATCTATTTCGTTTTCTCTACTTTCTTTTCTTATTAACACCTCCCTGTTTTCGTCTCTCTTTTTCTTCCTTCCATTTCTTCCCTCCTCAGTTAAATTATTTGAACTGTGCACCGCAACAAAAGTTTTAACCATTAATTCCGCCTTTTCTTTATTAGTTATAGCCACTTCCTCTCCAGAACTCAGGACTGGATAAATCCAATCCTTCCTATCCCCACCCATTTTCCTCAACATTCCCCATACTTCTCCTATCTTAGTTTTGTTCCCAATCGATCCACAAAATTTCCTCCAATACGACCTCTTTGCTTGTCTTATTGTTTTCCTTACCATTGCTTGTGCTTGCTTATATTGAATCATGTGTTGAAAGTTATGGTACCTTTTAACTAATTTAAACGCTTTATTTCTACTTTTTATTGCTTGTTTACATTTTTCATCCCACCATGGTACTAACTTGTTTTTCTTTCTCCCTGAACTTTTAGGTATACATCTGTTTGCTGCTGATATAATCCCCTGCTTTATGTCCCTCTCCATCATTTCCACCTCCACATTATCATTAACCCGATCCAGATTTTTTTCACTTTCCTTTGTAAACTCTATCCAATTAGCTTTTTCTAAGATCCATCTTCCCCCTACTCTCTCCGTGTCCTGTACTGTCTCTATATTTATTTTATTATATATAGGGTAGTGATCACTTCCTATGGTCCCTTTTTGATACACTTTCCAGTCACACAGTGGTGCTAATACATTCGTCACTATTGTCAGGTCTATAGCCGACTCATTCCCAGTATTTACATCTATCCTTGTCCCTCTTCCATCATTCACACAAACCAGATTCTGTCCATCTAACATTTCTTCTACTATTTCTCCATTACTGTCATTTTTCTCACTCCCCCACAATGTATTATGAGCATTAAAATCTCCACACCACACTGTATTTCCATTGCTCTTGCCCCCCCATTTCTTCCAGTTTCTTTATATCCAACTTCCTGCATGGGTTATAAAAATTTATTATTGCCAACTTTCTCTTCCCTATCCATATTTCTATTATAATAGTCTCCATCTCAACTCCTTTATCGATAACCCTGTAAGGAATGCCCTCTTTAACAAACGTGACACACCCACCTCCTACCCCCCTTCTTCCCTGTCCCTTCTGACTGCCATGTATCCTGTGATAATAAAATCTAAATTTGGTTTTAACCATGATTCCTGTATGCACAATATGTCTGGTTTTTCCTGCTGACTATATATGAATTGTTTAAATTCCTGACCATTAGCAATTAGACTTCTTGCATTCCATTGAAGGATTATCATTATTATTAATACTATCCAATACATGATGAATCTTGACTGGCCTGAACACTTAACTCATCTCTCACTTCTTCCCATCGTATCCCTCTCATACCCAGATGATGCACTGCTGCTTTGACTATGATTTGTATTCTTTCGGTTTTAGATTTAACATCTGCAGTCGCATTTATGACCCCTGCTACAAATGTCACCAATCTTTTTTTCTCCTCCACCATTGTCTTTTCAATTTCTTGCCCAACATCCGTCACCACTTGTTTCTCTCTATGCTTCTGCTTATCATTCTCCTTTCCCGCTCTCCTGGCAGCTTCAGCATACGATATTTTCTCATTCACTTTCATTCGCTGCACTGTTATCTCTTTCTTCATAACCTCACATCCCCAGTATGCTACACTATGTTCTCCTCCACAGTTACAGCATTTTGGTTTCACACCTGTCCCACATTTCCCATATTCATGATCCCCTCCACACCTTGCACACCTTCTTTTCCCTGTGCACCTGCTAGCAATATGTCCGTACTCTTGACAGTTAAAGCACCTCATTGGTTTTGGGACAAATTCTCTAACACTATACCTTACAAATCCAAAATAAATTTCTTTTGGGATCGTTTTTGCATCGAATTCTATAACCACTGTTTCTGATTTTTTTTCTCAGGCCCTCTTGTCATTCTTTTAACATCTTTAACTGTTGTATTTCTTACTCTCATGTTTTCTATTACAACTTTCATACTGATTCTCTGCTCTCCAACTCTCACCGTTTTTGTAACTTTCATTTTTCCTACACTCACCATTTTCCGAGCCTTTTCCACTTGCACCCGATTAGCAAGTTTCCATCTCCTAACACTTTAGCGTATTTGACTTCTCCTACTTGTGTTCTGATTATTTTTGTAATTTTTAATGGATCCATTTTTTTTACTCCCCCTTCACCTTCAAATCTCACTACAACATTAAGGTTTCCCTTCTTCCTACTCCTTTCCTCATCTTCCTGTCCCTCACTCTCCGTGTCTTCTACGCTATCTTTATCTTCTTTCTTTCTCTTTCTCCCACTTTCCCCTTTACCCCTTCCTCCTCTCCCTACTTGCTCCCACTCACCACCCTCTTTATCAATCTCAAACTCCTCTTCACTCATCTCCGTATTGTTACAGCTCTCTTTATCCCCCTCCATTTTACACCCGCTTACCAAAAGTAGCGCTAGGATATCGCTACCGGACCTGTACAGGCCGTCGGCCGATATCCCCCACTCTACTCTCCGTAAGTTACTTTTCTACCTACCTTCTATACTCTAGTGATGATTTTAAACACTCCTTATTTCACTTTTTTCCTCTCGTGTTGTTTTTGAATTTACCGCACTCCACCAAACTATCCTTCCTCACCCCACAGCTGTTCCTCAGCCCCCTTCGTCTTCGTCTCCTCACCTAATGTTTTTTATTCTTCTTCCTCTAGAGACGTGATTGAATTATATCGTGTGCTTATGATTTAATAGTATTGTATTGTCATCAAATACAGTGTATCATCGTATGATGTAGATAAACTAAACAAAGGTTGGGGTACAGGGTAATACAGGGTAATAAAAATAAAAAAAAAACCTCTGTAGGTCTCTGTAATATTTGGCCCAAAGAGAAAAGAACGGCTACAAAGAAATGCAAAATTAAAACACGAAGCACAAATCTCCCAGAAGTAATTGATCTGTATAGCCATACAGAAAGGTTAAAAGCTGCACGATAATTATATTGTGGAAAAATAAATCAATAAAAACCAAACAATAAATGGATATATATGTATAGTACAGATGGGATAAAAGCATGTAATAAAAAACAACTACACGGAGTTACCGAAAATAAAACAAAATAAGTTGCGAAAGGAATTGCTAAAACGAGATTTTATATACTTGTATTTCAATTATAGGACAAAATGACCTCCCAAGATGCTCAGAACAACTATGGATAAAAAAAAAAAAATTATGTGATATTAAACAAGCAGGAATACAAAGCTATAAAAAATGGCCAGAATTAGATATAACAAAAATAACCAAGAGGAATATAAAAAAAATAACAAAAAAAAAAACAACAGAAAGACTTCAAATTAACCCAGAGAGTTGAAATTACCAAAATGAGACAAGAGTGGCCAAAACAAACAAGCAGACAAAGGCTTTGTAGAAGTACTACATAACCCCAGAGTGTGACAAAATGATGTCCAACATCATCAATACGTAAAGAGGGATACACAAAACAACTTTAAATCGTATCTGCACGGGATGTTTTGTCTAGTTTTGTTTTTCTGTTCTAGAGTATAAAGGGGCCTAATATTTCCTGTTTTCTTACTTACATCTCTAGGATATATTTTAGAATTACAGGCGAAATACTCAACATTTATGACAACAACACAAACTATCTATCTATTGATATACTCACAGTGTTACATTAGTTAATGATGGCATAGCCTCACGCAGTTGAACCGACATGAACTATCTCAACAAGATTTTAATCTTTGTAAAGCTTAAAGTGAACGTGATACGCCAATTGTTTTGTACCGTTATTCAGCCTGTTACATGTTTTTATTTATTTATTATTATTTAATTTCTTTATATCTGACTACTTTTTCTTGTTTCTTACATCAGTATAGCTAACTGTTACTATCTTATTTGATTTTTTCAAACGTGGTCAACATTTCTTTCGTCCTCTCATTGGTCCAAAACCAGGAAGTTGTCAGCGTGTATCCGGGGAGGCGCGAAAATGCTTTTTGTTTTTCTTGTAAGTTGGTAAAGCACGGAAATATTTCACGGTAATACATTTTTAGGCTTTTGCCGCTTCCCCCGATCATCATGTGTGACAAGATTAAGAAGGTAATGCCCCCTTGTGTGTGTTTATGTGTGTGTATTTACATAACTGAATTCAGCGGCTGCAGTTGTTTGCATGTTCTTGTGTCATGTCGCTTCTTTAGGTGAACAGCTGGCTCAGCGCGGTGTTTGGCGATCAGCCGGTGCCACAGTTTGAAGTCAATACTAGGACAGTGGACATACTGTATCAGCTGGCACAGTCCAGTGAAGCTCGGCGTAGTGACACGGCTCTCCTCATAGAAGACCTCAAGCAGAAAGCGTCAGAGTATCAGGCGGATGGTGAGTATCTGACAGACAGCTGAGGGACCTGAACGATGGAGAATGTATTTGGGACCATCTGGAAGTGATGAATGGGACTTATTGAAAGCGACTAAACTTTTTGTTAAGTGTTGCATGCACGTATGATTACAGATGCCTACAAACACACCGTAATATGGTGACTTAGGAGAAGGAGCTATCACTATCCACTTTAAATTTCAATTTAAAGTGTTAATGATTAAAATCTTATTTATTCTGATGACATTATTGCCCAGTAATTCACACCACAAAGTCTTCATATTGTTTCACTGAATCAGGCTGTCTTTTTTTCTCCACCTAGCTGCTCATCTGCAGGATGTTCTTCTACAAGGTGTTGGCCTCTCCTGTGCAGGCTTATCCAGACCAGCTGCAGACTATGTGTCTGCTTTAGTGGACAATGCCATGGTGCTCGGAGTCAGAGACACGTCACTGGGCAGGTACGCCTCCGTTACTCGATTGTCATCTGTGTTTCTATTACTGTTTTCTTGTAATTCCCTGAGTGGTGCCACAAAGACATCAATTTAATTACTTGCGTAGCTTTATGCCAGCAGTCAACAACCTCACCAACGAACTTCTGGAAGCTGAGAAGTCGAACAGAAGACTCGAGAGGGAGCTCAGGACCCTCAGAAAACGACTCGGAGCCACTCTGGTGCTACGGGGAAACCTACAAGAGTAAGAATACGATGACAAAATGGTGATATCCATTTTGATTTGTGATATTGCAACGTGCGGTTTATCTTCATGTGCCAAAATCCTGTAACAGCAGAACCAAAGCATTTGCTGCCATATATGTAAATTAGTGTTCTTAACTGATAGGGATGTCAACAAAACCGTGACATCTCAGGCAGTGGAGAGCGCTAAAGCAGAGGAGAGGCTGCTCAACATGGATTTTGTGACGGCAAAGGCTCGGGAGCTCAGTAACAGACGGGAGAAATCAGAGGTTTGTTGTGGTTACACGGAGAAAGATGTTCCTTTGTGTATGAAGGTGTTGCTATATTGCGTAATCAGCTGTGAAATATAAGCGAAGGTTAAAATGAAAGCAAGTGTCACACTGAGACACAAATTTATAGAATGAAAAGGAAAAACAGGACGCAATGATTTAAAACAAGAAATCATTTGAACACTGTATTTATTTGAAGATGATATAATGGCAATATGTCAAAAGATAAAAGAAAAAATTTAGTTTTTTAGTATTTTTTTTAATGTTTGCTCAATTAGAATTTGGCACCAGCAGCAACACTTTACAAAAAAAGCCCACAGGCGTGTTTACTGTGTTTAATCACCTCGTCTTTTAACCATGATCTGTAAACATTTAGGAGCTTGGGAACAAAAGATTGTAGTTTTGATTCAAAGCAGAAATCAAAGAAAGACTCTGACTTCCCGGAATGCTCTTTATTTTCACAAATCGGTTGCCTCCGGTTTAGATAACAGATGATGCTGTGGAGAGGTCCCGGTTTGGCGCTCTTCGTCTGATGGTCAGGTGGGGACCGGCTCCTCTGTGCTATCACGCAGTTTTGTCGTTTTATTGTGCTTTCTCTATCCTTCAGGCTCAGCTTGTATCCAGGAACATGGACAAGTCTATTACCCACCAGGCCATTGTTCAGCTGTCTGAGGTATTTCAGCTTTTTCACGCGCGTCCCAGTCATCACCATGAAAACGAAAACCTTTCGCCGTCTGCTTTCAGAGTTCAAAACGTGCCCATCTTAATTTTTGTCTCTGCAGGAAGTTATTGCGTTGAAAAAGGAAATAATCCCCCTGAAAAAGAAACTGGAGCCTTACATGGATCTAAGCCCAGTAAGTGTGTTTTCTTTTTATTACAAACTTTACAATCTGACTTGCCTCCTGCCAAAAGTGCCCTCAAACTTCCTCTGTCATCTTTTGTTTGATAGCAGATTTAACTTCCATGAGTCACTTTGTTTTTCTGACATGTTTCCTCTCCTCTATTCACCCACAGAGCCCATCGCTTGCACAAGTGAAAGTGGCCGAGGCAAAAAGAGAACTGGTGAGTCTCCTGAGGTTTGGTTCAAACGTGGACACGATGTGGTTGTTTTAATGCAACTTTAATGCATCTTTTTTTCACCTCGATTACAGGCTGCACTTGATTCCCAGCTTGAGATGAAGGTGGATTTTAAATGAAGATGCGTCGTGTCATAAAAGCAATGATTTGTAAACAAAAATGATACTAATAAAGTTTTCACCTTCGTGTTTTAGTGATGTGTGATTGTGATGTTTCAGCTGACATATTTAAAATCCCCTTTTATTGACTTCTGAAGTAACTCAGAGCCACACTGTTTAGGAAACTAGGTTTAAAGTAAATCAAGTTTTGCTCGCAGAGACCACCTGAATCTCCTTGTGACTTGGAAAAAATAAATAAGGCTTGTTTTCTTCTTAAGTCCTCTTCTCGTGACTTTGAAAACAATGTTGCCAAATTTTATGTTAATTCGAAGCAGGCAGCACATGTTTCATTTATGTTTTCATGCCCTAAAGTTTTGCGATTCTCCGTGTGTATCGGATGCAGTTGCCAGCGATCAGAGAAAAAAAAGAAAAGCATTTTGTTAGCTCCATCAAACAACAACAATCTTTCAATGTTTATTTTCAGCCGTGGCCACCTCAAACAAATTCGCCTTTGTGAGGGAAGAATGTAAATCATGAGCTTTCTTTCCTGTGGTTGGATCAGTTCGGTGTCTCCTCCTCTTCCTGTTTGTTACAAACATTGTAAATGCTAATCAAGTGTTTTGTCTTTATTCTCATGTCTGCGGTCTAATCGAGGGCTTGTGTTTCCACTTTGAGCTACTTTTATCAACATGACATGAGAGCATTTCTCTGAACAAGATTATCTGTCAGATACATATTGATCGTCTGTCTGATAGGCCAAACACACAGATATGGAAAATTAGAGCTCAACAATTGTGTTCCACTTCATCATTCAGAGGAAAGAAACATTTTTCTGTTCATCATTGAATTCTTTTATGTAAATACAGTAATTTGTTCGTCTTTGTTGATTGATCTGATGATTGCTGCCATTGACTTATGCTGTCATAGAACAAAGTGTCATATCCAGTCAGCTGTGGGTTATTATCTGTATTGTTTCCATATTCTTCAATAAGCATTTACACCGTCTATACATCTCAGAACCTTTTCCACCAAACTGCACAATGTGGATCTGTTACCCTTAATGACATTTACTCCAGTGCAATTACTTCATCGTCTGGTCAACATGTCTGAACTGTGTCTTTAAAAACAAAGTACAGGAAGCCTTTTGAGTTTGACAACAGAATTCCACAGGCTTTTGAAGAATAACAGCACATGAAGTAGGCTTTGGAGCCACTCCCAGGGTGCCTGAAGCTAAAGCGCGCAGAATGGAATCAGCTTGTCGTGTCTGTATGCAAAATGTTACCCCTGGGTTCCTCCCTTCTGTCAGTCTCCCTCCTCTGGAGCCGAGCTTGGATACATCAACGCTCTCAGTCAGTTTGACTCTTGTGGGTCTGCTCCGCAGTCTGACAAGGAGATTGACCCGTTACCATGGAGTGGGTCATGGATGTGGGTTGGGAAATAGCTTTCCCTGTGGGCCCCCCAGCTTCACTGAAAGGCACAATATGGTCTAAAAAAAAAAAACAACTAAAAATAGCACTTGTTCAAAAAGTTACTTTGTGTCTTAAAAAGTGCATTTTTAGGTGTTGCCTCTCTTGAGCAAACGTTTTCAGACTTATATTGGCTCTTTCCATAAAATAAATGTGAATTCTGCCTTAGTAGATGGGCTATAGTTTATCTAAGTTGTTGTTTACATACATGAAAATCAAACCACATTTATATTGGAAAAAATGGCTTACTGACTACATCCAATCTAAACAATATGGCAAAAAAGAAAAAAAAAGCCAATGTAGCTGGATGCCTGGAGGTGTGCTGTACAATAAAAGAAAGAGAAAGATGAGAAAGAAATGGGAAATGGTCTATTTGCAAATCCAAAACGTAGCAATGTTGAGAGAGCAGCACGACATTCATCATCAAAGAAAGGAAGAAACCCTCCTGCGTCACACCAGTGAGAGTGTGGCCCCCTGTTCCCTTTAAAATAGTTTTATGTGCCACGCCCACTTCATGATTCCCACTCAGCTGTTACTGTAGGTCGCTTTCAGATTCCACATTCATCCATTCACAAATCTGCGCTGTTGGCTGAGCTGCGGGAACGTCAGACTGGGAGAATCGCCGCCACGCGTCGGACTGCTCACCCTGTCTGTCACTTCTGAACAACTTGTTGCGCAGCTGCTATTTCTAACCTCCTCTGTGATCCAGCGCTGCAGTGACACACAGTCGCTGCTCTTTTACTCAACGAGCCACTGTTTTGTGCCTCGTCGACTGTAGGTATTTTCTCCTAAGGTGGACAGCTGGACGTCAGCGACGTCGTTTCTGAGCTGTAAAGTGATGGATCTTTACATCGGGGCGTCGAGGAAACCTCCCACCTACTTATCTTGGTCATTATGAAGTCCTAGAAGTCTCACAGCGCAATTCATCGAGCGTCTCTAATATGATCAATGAGACAGGGGATGCGAGTCATGAGCCGGACGCGTCCTTGTCACGGACTGGACTGGAGCCACAGCCTCTTCTATCTCACTTTACTCATGTGGACCAGACGCATGCATGGACTTGCCGACTTTTCAAGTAAGATGATGTTGATGATGGTGCGTAGGAGGAGGACAATGCTCACAGACTAGAGGGAAAGCATTGCTCTTGACAATAGGTTTGATGAGTAATCATATTGTTATAGCTCCATGTGAAGTTGAGTGGAAACTTCTGTCTGCCACGGTGCTGTAAATATATGTTTGGCTCTGGTCTGAGACTATTTCAGAGGAAATAGCTGTAGCTATACCATACTAAATGTAAGAGTGACATTCTGAAACTGAAACAAAGATTGGTCAAATTTAATGGCAGTTGCGAAATTTGCCACCCAGAAAGAGAACAGGCAGTGCTGTAAGACACCAACCAGAGCTCCAAACTATCTTTAACACTTTATCTTCCCAGAAAACTTATTTTCAGTGATCATGAGCTCATTTGAGTTCTTAATAATAAACTTAACTTCCCACTTAAAACTGTGGGAACATGTGCATCGCAGCCTAACCAGTGCATGTTTACAGTCTACCTGTCCAAGATCATCACCAGCCACTCTGCTCATGCCTGTGACGGAATGCCTCTGCGACTCCACTGTCCACGTCACTCCACCATCTCCATCCAATCAGCCTTCTACGGGAGCAGCGAGGTCCAGCTGTGCAGAGCGGACCCTACGCCCAGAGCCCACAACCACAGCTGTTCGGCTTTTACTGCTCTACAGGTGCATTTCATGAATGGGATATACAGCACTCTTCAGCCTCTCTGGGTCTGTTGTTAATAGCTGGGTGTTCCCCACTTTTATTTGAGTGGGTTTGTCCCCTCATGTGTTTTGGTTTTGCAGTAATAGCACCCTAGCTGGCTGGTTAGTGCTGTATAAATGTGATGCATTTGTAAAAGCTCAGCTCATTTGCTTTCTTTTTATCATGCAGGTTGTGCATCATTCTTTTTATTTTGCATCTGATTTGGTTCTCTTTGGGTTAATCCTTGCTCTCTGTTGTAAAATCAGATCTAGTGTGGTGGACTTTGCCGACTCTCCCCTGTTGTTTGTTGTGCAGAAGTTGCTTTCAGAGTGTCAGAGCCACAGAGATTGCCAGCTGCCTGTCAATCACCTGCTGTTTGGGAAAGACCCGTGCCCCGGAACTACCAAATACCTCCATGTGGATTACAAGTGTAAACCCAGTGAGTGTGGCAGCTCAGATTTCACTTGTTGTTAATCTTACCATCAGTTTGTCTCACACATTCGGCATGGGATGAGTGTGGAATGGCCACACAAAGCACCCAGTGTCCCACCACCTCCTCACCTTTACTTTTTTCTCCTCACTCAGCTGAACACAAAAGACACGTGGTGTGTGAAGGAGAGACCATGGTCCTGCGCTGTAAGCCCCCCAGGGTGCTGATCATCTATGCAGCTGTCTATGGCCGAAGTCTAGGTCAGACTGACACCTGCCCCTCACACCTGACAAGACCACCCCCATTCGGTGAGTCAGTCTGAAAACCAACAATAACACACTGCTGTGGCAGTTAAAAGGGCCAACATACAGCACGTTTGATCATTTTAATCTGCCACAGCAAGTAAGAGAAAGGTGTATTTAATTGGTTGGACATTGGCGGGAGCTGCATTCCACTTGAGTTACTGAATACACCTGAGCTTATCCTGGTGTGGAAAGTCAAACTGTGTGATGTAAGGAAATCCTTTGAGGGTCATGTGAGATAATGGCAAAATGTCACAGTGGTTACATTTACAATTAAAATCCACAGCTCTTCACATTTACTTCAGTATCTGGGCAACAAATATTTCGAGACAAGATTAAACTAGCATGCATGAGTGAACCGTGAAGTGTTTGCTTTGCTGGCGTGAAAAACAGATGGCTGCCATAAGAGGGGACTCAGTTGTCGCGAGGGAATGTCTACAAAACAGTGAATCGGTCGTGCAGCACACCAGCAAAAATCCCACACACATATTCGGAGGCTCTTATGCAATGCTGAAATTCCCTGAGTTTCTCTGTGCTGCTCCCTACAGAGTGTCTGAACCATGAGGCTGTGCACTTGGTGTCCAAGTCCTGCTACAACAAACAAAAGTGTGCTGTTGCTGTCGGCAACCACACCTTCAGGGACCCCTGCTTTCCAGGAACCAGGAAGTATCTCAGTGTGCTTTATTCTTGTGGTAGGACCCTCTTTTGCTTCCTCATTCACAAAAAAAAAAAAAAAAAAGAATTACACACCAAGTCATAAATTAAAATTGGGGTTTCAAGATAAGAATGTCTGCTTCTGTTTGGTCTTGTTCATTATGTGACAGTTCCTTGAATGAGCATTTGTAGCTTCCGACTGCAAGTTCTTATCAGTCGATCCCATCCATCAGCTGTTCTTATCTTATCACACCCAAAAACACAGCAGCGGAGGAATAATAAACTGTGAGCTCCGATTTTTACATCCTGGTAAGCTTCCTGCGATTGGCACAAATGCCTGTGGGGTCAAACAGCAACAGTGTTCACATGTATTGTCATTTAGTGTTGCCTCTATTTTGAGCACAATAAAGTGTGCTAAGTTCGTAGGGCAGTTATTAATACAACCATGACTGAGATTCCACTGTGGGCCAGTTTGGATGCTGAAGAGTAGCTCACTGACAAATGTTTGACTACAGATTCAGCGTTACACAGTTACTGTATCAAATGGTTCACAGCAATACAAAAAGCTTCTCTGTTTTCCTGTGTTAGTCCCACAGAGTTTACTAAAAGAAGTAGACCCAAGTGTATTAAGCTCCACCGCATTTCCTACAACAGAAAAAGGTAATGCCATCTTTCTATTTGCTGCAGTTCTTGCTTCTTATGGTCCTGTCCTCACCTAAGAGTTGTAATCTTCACATAACAGCTTCTCCTGCAGATCTGGAAAAGCCTTCTTCTAAAGGATCAAGAAGGCCTGAAAACACAGGAGCTATGATGAGCAACTCTCTCCTCACCTACGCCTACATCAGAGGTATAGGTCAATAACAAGCGCTTGTGATTTGAAATCTATGAAGAAAAACATCTGAAATCTCCTCTTATTCCCCACACAGAGCACCCAGAAATGGCAGCGCTGTTCTTCACCTCCAGTGTGTGTGTCGGCCTCCTCTTCACATTGCTGGCTCTGTCTGTCCGGGTGACCTGCAGAGGGCGTCGGCTCAGAAATCACGGATTCAAAGCCAAGTCTGCCAGTCAGACTATAAACTGTCCGGAGGAGGAGGAGGAGGAGGAAGACGAAAACGAAACAGAAGATGATAACGATGAGGGAACAGAGAGCTCTTTACTCTCAGCTGCAGAGAGGAAGGCGATATACAATTGGGAGGAAGTGACTTATGTGAGTGAGGCAGCTGAGCGGGCAGAGAGGATCGAGCGCAGAGAGATGATCATCCAGGAGATTTGGATGAACTCATACCTGAACGGCAGCTCAAGTTAGATAAATACTGTCCTATGGATATTATTCAAAACTCCAGGATTTTTTTTTGCTGCAGGTCTTCGCCATGGGTTCACATCCCAAGAAACTATTTTTCTTTTTATGTTGTAAAACTGTTACGTTCTGTTGGCCATTTTTTAAAAAGGAGATTGTAATATAATTCTGCAATCCATTGGATCAATGTTTATACTGCAAATAAGGGCGGCCGTATCAAGTGCTGTATTTACTCAGTCAGCACCAAAACAAGCTTTTTTTTTTTAATGTTACAAAAAGGGCAAAATCACTGGTCAGAATCCATTAAGCTGCCCATATATTGTGTCTTTGTGTACTGATTTATCATTATCCAGTATCTCAGAAGCTGTATGGTTGATATAAACCAAAGAACCTTTCAGGGAGCATGTACAAAGCTCCCTCGACCACCAACATGAAATCAATAAACCTTAAACACATTCTCAAGTGTTTTCCTAAAAGTTTGAACACTGTGTAAAATGTAAATAAAAACAGAATTCCAATATCTAAAAACAATGTTAGATTAAAATAGTCTCCTCTGTTCCAAAGCTTTGTTATACAACAAGTAGTTCCAACCAAGCAATCTGATTGCTCAAGAAGAAATTTAGAAGGCGCCCAAATCAGTATGACCAGAGCTCTATAGCTCAGAGTATGACCGTAGACATTATAAAGAGCACAACGTTGTTTATGAGTATGACAGCACACCTGACTCATCACCTACAATATTACTCCGCCAAGTCTGTGTGGTGACTTCAAACATCTGCAAACCTCGATAAAACAATTCAAATCTTTTTTTTTTGTGACCTCAGACAAAATGTTTTTTATAAAATATAAAGGAAAGAAAAGCAGCATCTTTGTTACTATAACTTGGGCGATAAAAAAAAAGATAATTTTCTATTTATTTGTGCAGTAGGCCTATTGATTTATTTCTGGGAAATTCTGAGATCGCCGAACATTAACGTCAGCTCACTCATCAGATGAGTTCACTCATCTGGGACTAGAAAATGCTTTCTGTTGCTAGGTCGTTACTAAGGGTTGGATTATTTGCTGCAGTGGTAAACTACGTTCCATTACACATAGGAGTCTGCTGGCGGTACTGATTGTGTTTCAGTTATTAGTCAGACCCCATGTGTTTCCATGGCAATGCGACGTGCACTCATAAAAAACTTTAAAATATGAGAGCAAACTGTCCATCCACATGGATATATTTTAATTATACATTTTATTGGCATTAGTTGTATATTCGCAATATTACCCTCGAGGGTGTGCTTTAACGTCATTTGAGCACGACAGTGATGCGGTCATGAGTGTGTGGTTTAAGTGAATTTTAAATCTTTGCATATCATCTGCCTTTACATTTAACAGTGTCCTAACTTTCTTTGCAAAAGCGTTGCGGAAAAAGTCACAAATCACTTGAAGTATGGCTTACAAAAATAGACACACAAGCTTTACTCTAAAGTAAAACTATAACCACTGGTGGTTAAAAAAAGATTCAGATCCAAATAACATGATCCTTGTTTATTTTGTACAACTGTAATTAATCTAACTCAAGGTACATGAGGTCTTTGAGCCATCAAGTCCGCTCTATCCCCTGTTTCACGTTTCTGCTGGGATGACTTCTGCGTGACAACTTCCTGCTTCAGGGCTGCAATGACTTTAAGAGGTGTGTGTGCCACTTTCGAGAGACAAAGACAGGAAAGGTGTTGCATCCTTGTCCCTGTAATCCGAGGGGTGTGAAACTGTTCAGTTGCAACACTACTCCAGTGGAAACAATTCTTTTATTTGACTTTTCACACACAGTAAAAAATACTATTTCGGTTTGCACAACTTTAAGATAAAAGAGGTTTACTGAACACCACCCTTCATACAACTTGGGATATAATGTGCCACTTCAAATGTCCGCAAAGTCAAGGAACAGGAACACATCAACCGGAAAACTAATGTTCTCTCAAGTAACCTCAAGAGGAAACATTTCACAGCTGCGATAAGGCGTATGGGTCAGTTGCATGCACCAGGTCACAGTAGCATCTCTGAGGAAGGTATTTAGAGAGGTTTTGAACTTTATCTTGGCCCCCATTTGATATTAGTGAGACCTTGAAACTGTCGTTTAAGCGCCTGTCTGTCTGACCACTCGGAGTCCAGGTGGCTGTCATCATCTGCCTCCTCCAGTTTCTGAAAATGTTGTGAGAGGGAAGAATGTTTTTTCAGAACAGTTACACAATGTGTGAGTTTGTTTGTGCCTGTCTTTACCTTGAGTTCCTCCTGCCTTCTGTAGAGCTGCAGCATCATCTGTTTCTGCTGCTCATCAGTGACCAGAGGCTCTCTCGCTGGCTCCCCCTGTCCTTTCTGTGTTGAACAGCAACAGAGAGTAATTCATTTCCAGAACAAAAAGAAACAAACATGTTGCCTGTCACAGGTTGCAAAAAAACACATCAGACTGACCCAAATAGCTCTCACCTTTTGGATTTTGACCACAAGCTTTGTCTTTTCATTTTTGCCAATGTAGTCCTGTAGCTTCTTTCCTCTCTGCATCTCTTTGGCAGCCCACCATAGTTGGCACTCATCCTGGGTAATCACCTGCAGAGATGCCTGAGGCATGGAGACAGATGGAGACGACAGACGCAGAAGACGAGAGTGGAAAGAAAAATTTGAAGAGAATGACTGGGTGTGGAACACATATGGCTAAAACAAATAACCTATCCGACTGGTCTATTCAAACTACATTTTCAAAAATCAGCGTTACTTTAGTTATTTGTAGCAAACAGGCAACTGACCAATACACGATAAGCTGTTTCACCTGTGTCCCTGAAAGGTCCTCCTGGTTCTCAAACTCCATCCTTATTGGGTCATGAGGAGGCAGTCCCATGGGGTACACTATCATCACTGCACCCCTCAGCTGATCCAGTGCTTCCTTAACCATCTCCATGGTGACGCAAACGTTAGCTTGAACTTGTTTCTGTGAGATCGGTAGAATGACAGATGTTCATGTTTTATCTCCACCCTGGTGAATAAATCAATAGGTGATCTACTCTAATACTCACTTTGGAGATGAGGGCCTTTGCTTCCTCCACAGTTCTCATCAAAACCTCTTTCATTTTATCATTAGGAGCTGTTAGAGGAAAAAAGAGTTGGCGCTTTTAGGATGTAATCATGGAAATAAAAAAAAAAAAGCTTTAAAAAATTATCTTATTTTCAAAGCAATTAAGGGTAGTGTACCTACAACACAGGTGTAGTGTCAACTGGGACATAATTTTTTGTGTAACTGCTAAATTACAAAAGCAATGTCATACTTGATATTAGCTATTCCACTGGAGATATTGCAGTTTGAGGCTTTAACTACACGCAAAGTACCACCTCCAAAAAGCCAGCCTGGTCTCCTCACCAGTAGTAAACAGGCGTGTCTGCATTCATTGTTAATCTATGTAGACAATGCTAAAGAGGGAGATTCTCACCATTTCCGTTCCTAATCCCAATCTCATCCTTCCTAAGCACTGGTCCTCCACTAGGAATGCACCTGTCCTCCCATTCATCCGTCAGTTTCAGGTCCATAATCTGATCCTGTGTCAGCCCCTGCATGTTGGGCGGCAGTGCGATGCCATGGTCTGCAAGCTCTGGGATCTCTGAAGGAAAATAAGCGCAAGCACATCTAAGTCAGTACTAACATGAGGCAATTCATTTACAAGTACTCCGAAAACCATCACAGATTCTTGATACTAGTTGAAACTCAAGAGCAGACTAAGACTATTCTAACCCTACAGTTTAGCAGATGTTGGTATAGAAACATCTCATTCCCACAAAGCGAGAAGAGGCAACACAAACGATATGTTTCACCTGAACATATTCGATTCACTTTGAGCCTCCCGTTGTAAATGCCTGTAATTTCCTGGATCACTGTCTCCAGAGGCGCGTCTACGGTGGCGTTGAACAGAAACTGGCTTTCATCTCCCCGCTTCACATGCAGCTGCACCATCTTCACCAATTCACCTCCTCAAAGGGACGTTCACACATGGAAGTTTGTTCCTGAATAACGAGCAAGTTATCTGGAAATTAACTTGAGCTGGCTTGAGGAAAACAATGTAACCATAGCAACAGTGCGGCGCGGACGCTTCGAGAACAGACACAGTAAACATTAGCTTTTAGCCAGCCTGCTGTTACACCTGTTTACACCTGTGGCTGTGTTTCTAAAAAAAAAAGGCTAATTTATGAAATTAGTGGCAAAGAATGGTAACACTTACATTTGCAACAAAAACGACAAGCGCCGTCCCTTCACTACTGAGACTGGACTTAAACTGCTTACAACTGTTAGCACCAATTTTGCAATACATGAGAATATGTTCCAATACTTCTTCTGGTGCTTCGTAGTGACGGTTCCCAGTCATTCCACCAGTTCTACCGCCCTCTAACGGTAAGACAATTAATTGACTCAACATTAAAATATAATATTTTTAGTAGCGATTTAAAGGGCCATTTTATTAATGTGCTTTATTTTAAATTTATCATTAATTTATTTTATTATTTGAGTTGTTTTATGGGAACTGAGTGAATCTGGGTCATCTGATTAAATGACATAGGCCTAGTGTGCACTGGAGCAGGCCGAAGGAGTCAGAAGGCCTCTGGTCTCCTTCCAGAAAGAGAAAGTAAACAGAAGACTCAAGTTGTATTAATGAGACACAATGACATCAAATGAATGAAATAACTATCCAGAAAAAAATGGCAGTCTCTGCATTTATTCTGCAACTCATACCTCAGCAATAGTTCAATATAAACTGATAAAATCTGAAATAAAGATGTCAAACATTTTGTAAGTAAATTCAGTGCCTGTGGAGAGAATGTTAGAAGAGTTTTAGACGTAAGTCTCTGTATTCATTTGATGTTGTGCAGTTAGGTAAGAGTTCACACCCAAAAAAAAAAGAAAAAAAAAGACCAACACTCATGTTAACATATATTTATTTTTGCATACATACAACAACTGCTTCATACATAATGTGCCATCTGCTGTGCACGTAAAATATGGAACATTGGATATTAACATGAATTACAGCTTCATGTATTCACTTTAATACACATAGAATATTTTTCACAACACAGAGTCTTATCTACTATGGATTATAGCCATAAAAAGGGACACCGACCTCACAAAAAGGAGCAATTTGTTTCCTAGAAAATCTCATCTCGAACTGTGACATGACACAAAGCGCTGGCTAGTAACCTACTGCTGCCACAGCACCTACTGCACGTATTTGGGTAGCAACAAATGCATGTTCGAGATGACATGTAAGCAAATATAGCTTCTTTTTTTTTTTTGCTTAATTTACATGTTTATGAGCATGAAAGCATTACTCATCTGTTACTTCCTTACTGTAGGCCTGATGCTTTATCTTCCATGATTCAAACAGAAATGCTTTTCACGCAGTTTAAAGATATCAGATCATTTCTGAGGGCAGGGGGGGTGGGAGAAATAGTACACCTGTAGACTACAGCAGCTGGTGTGTGTCGTGTTGAAGAGGATGGCACTTTCACTGATCCGTTTGCGCGTTTGTCTCGACATCCGTCACGATCATCCGGCCGACAGCAGTGAATGAGTGAAGCAGGTAACACAGGACGAAATACTGACATCACCTCTGACAACACCACACACACACACATACACACACCTCAAAAACAATCAAAACACCCTCTCAAGTGGGAGAAATGGCTATGGTTCGATATTGCAGCTGGATCTGTAAACAGCGTTTGACGCCCAACACTTGAATCACACCACTGTCTGGAATGTGAGCCACACTGAGCCTGAGAAGTGTCGAGTGGAAATGTTATCTGGGTAATGCATTCGGGGCTAACCTCTATTCGGTAAAGGTGGGAGTAACCCATTAGTGCTGCTACGTGGGGGGAATTCTCATTGAGGTGGTGGGTGCTTTGAGTAAAAAGCCCCTTGTTTTGTTTTGAACATTTTTGCATACAGTATTGCCTTTCAACAGCCAGTGGACAGGCTGGAGCTGAAATACAGTAACGGCTATGAGCAAGTGAATACAGAGGCTATTATGTCTGTAATGTTATGTCAGTAAGGAGATACACTGCTTTAACTTAAGAGAAAATGTCCTTAGGGAATCTCTGATATCCCACTCTTACAATCTGTACACACTCACATCCAAACACAAACACGACAACAGACGATATGCACCGCAAATACAGCACATCACTTCTCACCACAGTAACAACAGCATATTATTTAGAGTAACTGTTACTAGAAAAGATAAGCATGACTTTTTCAATAAACCAAATTTGGAGTTTAAAAAAAAAAAGAAGAAGAAGAAAAAAAAAAAAGTGTGTGCTTGCTCACATGTCAAGACCCCAATCCTCGTCGTTGTTCTTGGAGCACAAGAATACACACTCTACGAGTTACAAGTTACGAGTTACAATAGTGCGCTTTGATGCTTTGGACAAACCAAGGAGGAGCCAAACACTACAGAGGGAGAAAAATGAGAGAGCCCACTCATCTGTTCAGCCTGCAGTCTCTTGCGTTTGTGTCACTTGGCCTTCAAACCAGAGCAGGACCGGGAGAGTGCAAACAGCATCTCAGTGCATATCAGATGCTTTTTGTGCAAACCACTGGCATGGCCATCACAAACATACTCACACACCCTGCAAGTACTTTACATGATGAACACACACATTTATACATAAACTGCTATGTATAGGTTCTGATATACAGCGAATAAAACTTCAGCTAAGTGTCTTAGCCCGCAAACAATGCTGACTGAAAAGAGAAATGCGTTACCATCAGGTGGATGAGATGATGTTACGCAGCATCAGTCCCGCAGCGGTGTGACATGTTCATTTTCACCCAGTGAGTCAACGTGGAGGCAAAACCCAGTGAAAAATAAAGTACATTCATAAAGAAAGAAAGCGTGCAATGCAGTTTTTCCACAGTTGCACCTTTGCAAAGCAAATTTGGGGCAAATATATGTCTCCTGATATATGTGACAACACTAAAAAAAAAAAAAGTAACCCTCTACTCTTGAGAATGAGGATCAGTCAAAATGAGGATGCATCACTGGGTGAAGCGAGTGTGAAGCTCCAAAGATTTAAATTCAAGTTTACAAGCAAATGCAGCACAGCCACACGGACATCTTTTGATATTGCACACGCGGTTAAACATATTAACTGTGAATTTAGATATACTTTATAGTACGACATACTGTAGACGCAGGCACATGTTTGCTGCCATAAATAAAAATAAACTGAGCGAGTAATATTAAAACAACTGGTAATACCAGGGAAGAAAACCTCTCATACACTTCACATGTTACTGCTTGAGATATTTATCCTTTCCTGTGATTCTGAAGGGGATTGGTCTATATTTTAAATACTGTCTCTTTTGCACACACGTACACTCCCCCACACACACATTTATCATAGATCTATACATATCTGGATAGGCCCCTTACATTCGAAGGGTGATATTATCTTTCCGTCGACTCCCTTGGGAAGAGCAAGTTGTTACTGGGGCCCTCTGGGAGCTTTGGGTTACTGGTTGTAGTTCTAGTTGGGATGGGAGGGGGTATGGTTGGGAATACTGCAGCGGCAGAGGATAACCACTCGGGCTCTGAGTCGAACACAGAGTGAGGAGGCTGAGTCTGGGTTTGGGACACTAAAGAAGTGGATGGGAAGACAGGGTTCTGTTGTGTTTTCGTTGGGGGTGGAAAAGCCAAATCGTCATCAAAAGTGACCCACTGCCTTGTTTGTTTCTCTCCCGAGGGAGGTGGCTGGCGACGAGGTGCCAGGGCAGGCGGAAGTGTGGACGGCAGAGCCGGGGGCAAAGCAGGAGCACGACATGGGTCAGGAGCGAGAGGGAGCAGAGAATTATGATTGGATGACGGTCCAAACAGGGACGTGGTCCTACTGAGCTGAGAGGTGGCTGCAGCTGAAGGGGCTGCCATTGGTGCAAAGGTGGGGACAAGTGGCTGAGTGTGAGCAGACATGGTTCTCTGAAGGTTTGCTGCTGGGGCTTGATGCTGGAAGCTGAAATCTGGGGTGAGGGAGCGCCGCTGCTGATGTTGCTGCTGTGCCAGAGGGCCTGTGAAGAGATTTGTGCTGCTGGGTCGGGCAGGGAGCGGGTCAGTCATGAACGGGTTGGGTGAAGCTCGCAGCATCTCCTGAGAGCGGCTGCGCGATGGGACCGGTGGAGGTGGGAGCAGGGAGGAGGTGAACGGCGATGGGGTGGAGAGTGAGGAAGAGGAGGATGAATCCGCGGCCTTGTGGTCTGATAAAAGGGAGGACTGGAGGGAGAGGGATGAGGGGAGAGTGGCGGAGGAGAATGCAGATTGAGGAATGAAAGGTGGAGTGCGCATGGAGGAGCCTCTGCTCAGTGACTGGGTGGTGTGCCAGGAGGAAGCAGAGGACAGAAAATCTGATGCAAGCGTGTCGAAGGGGTCAGGCTTCCATTGTGCTTCTCTTTGGAATCCATTCAGTCCATTCGTCTGAGAAGGGACAAAACAAAGAAAACACCATTCAGATGTTTAACAAACAAGGTTACAAGAAAAGGAAACCAGTGGAGTATTTAAACCTAATGGACCACATGTTTCGAGACAAAAATGAAATAAGTTAAAGATACCCTTTGGAGCTTTCTTGTAAACAATTCTTAAAAAAAAATTTTTTTTTTCAGTGGAGAATTGACATGCAGGCCTTAATGGCCGACATTCAGCATATTCTTTGTTTTTCATGCCTCGGGGTACCTTTAATCTGGCGGATTTACAGTTAACTACACTGACCAACATACAATCAATAAACTGAACATAAATAAATGGACAAATTATGAGTTCATTGCATACGTGCTCACTTTTGCCCCTCGGGAACAGAGTGAGAACATATGACAGGACACGTGAGGGGAAACGGCAACAACAATCCCTTTTTTTTCCCCCTCCCAGACACAAAAAACAAATATTGGTAGATTTTATGCTCCTTAGACAAATATATACAAGGCTTTGCCGTGAACTAAAACATCCAGATTAAAAGCGTTTGATGTAAAAGGAAGATAAATCAATTACAACATAAAGAGGGGGAGCGGGGGAGAAGGGTTACTGAATGTAATGTATGAAAGGTAGCAGAGGGCTGTTGTGCTATGGATGACACAAAGAAGTGGTTTAATATCAAGTACCTTTCAACCTGATGGCTTCTCCAGCTTGTGAGAAAGAGACAAAAGCAGGAAGAATGACACAGACAACTGAGCTCATCTGCTGTGAGTCATAGAAGTAGTAGTAGTGGTTTCGCTTTTATTGCAGGCTGTAATACCTTTCATCATTTTGAGCACAATATTGTATTATACCAGCTAAATCTGTAGAAACGAACCTGATGACGTTCGTGTTTTTTTGCTGTATGTATGTGTTCTTTGTTCAGCTGCTAAAATTCCAACAATTTTAATGAAAGGAAGTTGGCACCAACCTGTGCAGCTGGGGTTGCCTCAGACTTGGCAGCGTCGGGTGGCAGAGCATGAGAGGAGCGGGAACGAGGAGGAGGTTTAGGAGAGGATAGACCCTGCTGAGGCCCAGCAGGGGTGGTGGAGGAAGCAACAGCTGTAGGGGGAGCTGCTGCTTTAGGAGCGGCAGCTTGCTGTGGCAGCAGAGGAGCTGGAAGTGTGGGCTGCATCGGTGGGGGCAGTTGAGACTGAGCAGAAGGGGGAGCTGGCTGAGGCTGCATGGGTGGCTGCATGGGTGACTGAGCCTGGGGTTTCACTGCAGAGGGGGCTGCAGGAGGGGGTCCTGAGGGTGGAGGACCTGAGTGAGGAAACAGGACAGAGTTATGGCTTCAAATTTGCTGCATCAGAAAGAGGACATATCCATCCACATTTACAGCTCTCCATTGACATATCTGCAGATGATTTACTGCACCTTTGTGCTTCCCCTGAGTTCAGTCTATACTTGAAGCAAGCTCCAGTCTCTTTTAGGTCCCCCTCCCAACGTAACAACTAGGAAACCTATTTACACCAATGTAGCTAAATTAACTTATTTTCCTACCGATTTACTATTAGTATCAACACAAGTAAATCAGTACCTGCTCAAGCTCAGAGCTGATCTGAAGTATGATGCTAAACAACCCTGATAATGGAGGCTATGAATTTACATTTTTGAACAATAAAGCTTGAACAAAAAGCTTTCCAAGTTCCCTTAATAACAAACCCTTTAAATTCTCTTGTATTTTGTTCACCATGAATACATATTTCTTTACCCAGTGGCAGGTCAGGTGGTTTGGGTTGGGCACTGGGTGCAGGCCGTGGAGCTCCTGGATGGGTATCTGCAATAGGTCGAGGGGCCCCGGGATGCACCTCTGGGATGGGCCTTGGTGCTCCAGGGTGAGAGGGAGGTTGCGGGCGAGACTGAGGGGATATACTGATCACTCCAGCTCGAGGTGGAATATTCTGAAAGATGAAAATAAATGACAGAGCAGAAATTAAGATGTTGCGTAAAAAAAAACAAAAAAACCCAACCAGAAATGAGTTGTATTTGTCGATAAGAAAACTCACTGGTCTGGAAGCACCGCCAGGTCCAGGAGCTCCAGCTGCTGCTTGGCCTCGGCCTGAGAAGATTAAAACAGACAAGCCGAATAAATAAATGTTCAAGACAAGCTTTTAGGGCAAATGTGATGGTCTGTGCAGCTTTAGGGAACACGCAAGGAAAAGGAGAAGCATGAGAGCCTCAAACGTATGAAAACGAGAACTTTAAAAAGTGATGCTCGAAATCATATCCGAGTACACTTTATCTACCGCAGTGTATGATGGCTGACTTCATCATCAATGATGAGTCAGTCATTCCTGAGCTGCAGGAGGTCTGGAAGAGAGGCTCGCCTTGTTCTGTGAGCCAACTGCTTATCACACAGCAAGCACACTCCTTTTGCTTCTCTTTTCTCTTGCTGAATCCCTCTCAGAGCCCGCAAACATTTTCCCACACCACTTGGATGTCTGTGTCTGTGTAATTATTCGCTGTACAGTCACCAAATGTAAGTCAACCCTGCTTAACACGCACACCCTTACTGTGAAAGAGGGAATCAGTTAACCACAGACACCAAACAAATCGCTAAGGCAAAGGCGGGTCAAGTCACCGATAGGCTACACAACCAAATCCTGTCCTCCACCCAAGGACAGGCAATATTTTGTGTGAGGGCATTAGCACACATCCTTGGATTACAGCAGACAGTGTGGCATCGTCTCACCCCCATATCACAAGTACAAAGAAATCCCACACAAAGATGGACCGCGATTGGGCAAATACAAGCCTACAAACACCCGACAACCTTTTGTCTTCAATGGTACATTCATGCCAAGTGTGGCTACGTCATGCTTTGGTGGCACTCACCTGCAGGAGCATCTGGCCGAGGAAGAGCAGGGCTTTTTGATCCTTCGCAGCACAAAGGAAACCAAACCACATTACTGTTACAAACAAAAGTGACATACGAGTCACAAGATGCAGGTGTTTCCTATGACAACACATTACGGAGGAGAGGGGGGGGGGACTAGAAAAAGCATCTGATGGCAATAATGCTGCATAGCAGTACAGCTTGAGATGCTGTGAGTCTGAATATATCCCTCTGTGAGGAGGATTTTCCAACTAATCAACAGGGCTTACTTCGACCGAGCGGATGCAAAGATTAACCCAAAGACAAAGGAAACTCACATGTCAACCTCTCCCCTGTTATGTCCATAATCATCAGATTAGAGAAGGGCCCGCTTACAAGGTAATCACTTTCAGTCATATAGTCCTTTACAATCAGTTTGCACCTCACGACGAGCCTTGTTTTACATAATGTCCTCTTTGAACAAGTTTGAGATCTAATACAAATGTTGATCGTCGTGCCATCAAAGGAAATGCATATGACACCAGTTCGTTGAGTATGCGTGACGCTACTGCTAAATATTTCACGGGGATGATTTAGTGATGTCCTTAAAGTTGAGAAGATCAAATCTGCTTTCAATGGGAATAGAATTACACGTGTTTGTCTCTTTGGCCCTTTAACCACCAGAGTTTACATTCCCACTACTACTATTACGTACTATTATTATAATAATAATTCTTTTTTATTTTATTTTTTGCAAAAAAAAACTACTAAATCACACGTCAGTAACACACACACACACACACACACAAGACTGAAACTGCCTACAGTGAAGCAGAATATGTCAACAGGCATTGATAACATTGATGACTGGGTGCAAGACCGCAGGGATCAGAGATGACATTTAAAAACAACTCCTGGTCAGTTACCTTCGCTGCCTCTCCTATCAAGCAATGGGCTTGGACCTATGCCACAGTCTTAAAGAGGAGAAAGAGTTTTTTTTTTGTTTCTAAACAGTACAGTACAGCATGAAACATAAAAACCCCAAGTGATTAAAACAATTATGATGTCACAGCATTAAAATGACATAAGCTAGTCAAGCTTGTAGAACATTACCTATATAAAAATACAGGTAAAACTGTTTACAACACTTACTTAACAGTACTCATGGAGAGAAAATAGAGGGATGGTTATAAGACATAACTATTTAAGAGTCTATATCCACCAGGATTACATATTATGGGGAATACTGTACGATGCACAAGCAGCAGTGTGTTTGAACTTGACGTAAGTGTTCGTTCACCTGCTTTCTACTCCTATATCACATGTAAATTACTGCATTTTATGTGCAGGGAAAACTACTCCGATGATGCCACAGGAAATGCCCGCTGACTTGAGCGGAGCTCAGTGTTCAAAACTGACTACTTAACTGAAATAAGTACAAGAATTCCATAAAATACAAAGGCCATATATCAGAATTAACTGTGCTTCTCTTTGCGTAGCTCTGATGGAAAATAGCAGCCGCTAGATCAAAAGCCTCAGCCACATAAGCAACACATCGTCTCACAGCATTCACTTTACCTCCAGAGTCCTTTCTAACTGGCAGAGGGCTCATGCCTCCTTCAAGGAATTTCCAAAGCAGCGGGATAAAGATGAAAATGTTACCACCTGCCTGAAACATCTCATACTGTATTGTGAAAATTTTAATTTATGCATTTCCAGTGCAAGATTTTATCTAGTATTTCTCACTCAGGTTAAAAGCTACAGTCAAGAAATAAGAAAAAAAAAAAAAAAGGTCGAGGATGCTACTTTACCTGAAGGTGGTGGTGGGCGTTGAGGTGGAGCGGGCCTGGCCGGAGGGGCATTGGGACGGGGAGGAGGTGGGCGTTTGGGTTCCAGGCCTTGGGCAGTGGGAGCACCAGGCTGGAAGTCCAAAGGAGGTCCTGAAAGGAAAGAATAAATAAATAAATAAGAAAATTAAACTAACAAATGTTCAACATTTGCAGGAAAATGTGTGATCGCCCAGGTCATTCACTCTGAGAAAATGCTCATCCTCCAACAGAGGACACTCTTTCATACCAGTCAATGAAATGTATTCTGCATCAATTAATGCATCAAATATTCTACAATATATCAACCATTTATAGCACATACATATTTTTTCTTTTAAAGCACACTGGAATAAAAGCCACATGTTCTAATTCTAAAAATACTGGCACGTCTTATAATTCTGTTCTTACGATTTACATTTGACTGAAGAAATGACGAAGCACTGCACACATTTTAATGTTGCACTACAAAACACGGGGAAGGGAAAGTTTATTGTTAGACACACCATTTTCTATCAACAAACACAGATTACACTGTCACACATCACATTACCTGGAATTTCTCTCCTCAGCGACGACGGACTTAAATCTGCTTTCGCGTATTACAAACAACAACAGAAAGGGGTCACGACCTGAGCAGGTGATTCATTTGTACTCTTAGGCAATCTGACAGCAGCCGAGTGACATGCTGTTCTGTGTACCGCGTTTACCTTGTGATGGTCGGGAGGGTTGTGACCGGCTGGGCCTGCTGGGAGCAGAAGGTTCTCCGTGAGTGGGGGAGGGACAGGGACTGCTGCGAGGAGAGGGGCCCGGGGAGGATCCAGGGCCAGAGCCTGCTCCAGGCTGGAGGTGCTGGGGAAGGATCTCCTCCACCTCTTCATCCACGTCGCCTGGTGCAGACAAGAGGGCAAGAATTCTTGTTTGAAAACTGTAGACTCTACAAACTTCCTTTTACCACCGGTCGCAATAAAAAAAACAAAACAGAAAAGGATGATGGATGAGGACTGAGACCGCGTAATGCAACTGCTCACCTTCCATGTCATAATCGTCTTCACCCATGTCCGCATCCTCAGCAAGCAGGGTGGAGCTGGCTGACGTAGGGATGCTTCCACAGATCCTCTCCACGCTCATTTCCTCCTCAAGACTCTTGATCCAGCCTGGACTCTTTAGGCGGATGTCAATCATCTTTCCAAGGACCTAATGTACACAAAGTCAGCGATTATGTGACTAAAGGCCTTTTTACACCTTCAAGTCCACATCATGATCCCAGACTTCGTGGTCTGTGACACTATACACATTTGATCCGGATGGGTAGTCCGACTACACAACAACTATTGGCTTAAAGATAGATGCAAGTCTGCTTTGGCATGTTTGCAGGTAGTAACTCCAGCATTGATTAATTCCAACAGACTGGACCAAATTATTGGGTATGAGAGCACTCTGAGTGTAGGATAAGTAAGCGCATTCAAATAAAACTCAAGAGATGTTCAAACTGGGTGACTTTAAAGGGTCTTTGAAGCAAATTAATTATTCATAAATGACTTACAGTGGAAGCACTGAGAGACAGAGCAGCTAGAGCGGAGTAACCTTCCAAGAAGGTAACCCACATCTTCTCCTCAACAAACCTGCATTAAAAACAAAACACGCTGTCAATGTGGACTGTTCCAAAGTGATGCGTACTTTCTCATTCTGTCTCTTTAGCGATGTCAGGCTCACCTGATGAGGATGACCTCTCCAAAATGAGTAAACTTGTCCAACAGCTCATCAATGAGTTCATCACTGAAGTAGTCATCCGGCCCAGAGGAGCACAGTGACACCAGGATGGTGCCATCTGGAGGCCCCTGACGAGCAATGACATCTTTGTAGACTTGGTGCCGTGCCTCTGGATCAACCTCCAGAATGTCCACATCTATTATTGCCACCACAGGCCTAGAGTGAGACATGAGGTCAGGCAGGTGATCACGGTGACCGTGACACAAGATTCAACAGAAACTCCATTCCTGGGATTTCACCACGGTTAGATTTCTAATAGCGCTCTTACAGCCACATCGTACTCGTTACCTGTGGTCTGAGGTCTTAAGTTCAGCCCTGCCATAGTACTTCAAAATGCCAGGGCTCCAAAGGTGTTCTGGATCATCCTCAATCTCCTCAGATGTAGAGGCTACACCAACTACATTCATCTCCTCAGCTGAAAAACAAGAACAAATCAGTCTCAGTACAATGATGCTTCAGAAATTTAAATTTTTTTTTTTAATCCTGACACGCATTTTTTACAACATAGTTTCTACAGCTAAGATGTCTCAGATCTTATCTGACTCATCTGCGTCAAACCTGTTTTGTTAAAGTTCCATTTTCTTCTCTTCCACAGTATGCGGTCAGTCCAGGCTGGTGTGCGACACTTCTCACTGGTGTCATAATCTTCTGAGAAGAGGTCATACTTATAAGTGGGGGCAAAATCTAAATTTCCTTCGATAAAACCCCGGAAGACCTGTAGAAGACATTGAGAGAGACAATAACTTCTATAAGGTTTGCACATGAGTAACTAAGTTTAACTGACTGAATAGTCTATACTCTATCGTCTATTTTTCTACATTTTATTATTTAACACTGCACAGCAATGAAAATAGCTCGATTAGCCCTGAGGTACCATTTAAACATGGAAACTGGTACATCCGAATGTTGGATTTAATTCTAATGGGTGAGGAAAAGTAAATAAAGACACATGCATATTAAAAACAGCAACACACTGACAAAAAAGCCTGACAAAAAAGCCTGCACTCTTAGGCAGAATCTGACAGTGAATTTAGATTGGAAGCAAGGAGTGCACCTCAAAAATCTGAAAAAGTTGCATATTCGATGCGCTTCTTAATAAATAAACGTCTTATGGGTTTATTTCTTATATCAAGGCACACTTGATTTATTTTAGTAAGGAAGTAAAACCTGCCGAACAGCTACTAATGCTGCATGTGTGCTTTGGGCCGTACCGATCCAGCATTCTTCTGTTCAACCAGCTGGTCCCCAGCTGTCAAAGCATCCCAGTTCTGCTGTTTGATGAGTTCTTTTACTTCCTCGTTGGGCAGGTTGATCCGATAGTTGAAGTCTCCGCACCAGAACACGTAATCGTGCGAGTATAGCAGGCGACCCTGGAGGACAAAATAGATATTTGCTGTGCGTGCGACAAAGCAGGATGGTGTCCTGAAGCCAATTAGTGGCTTTAACGGTTTTTACCATCGGGAAGCTGAGTCTGCGGGTGATCTCGTTGTAATCGTCGTTCCTCTCCTTGACCTGTGACTGGCCCGCAGCAAAGTGGGAGCAGACAAAGCAGATGCTGGTGGTATGGAACAGCAGGCGGATGGCAACGCCTCCTTTATTACCCGTGGCTCCACCCATTCCAGTTTTCACGGTATCCACGGCTACATCCCTGGAACATGTTGAATGGGAAGGTTAAATCTGCTACCGCAAACCAATAATTATCAAACTTCTCGTATGGGAATCTGGACAGTTCATACCTGATGAAGGGTGCGTGCTGTGGGCGGATGAAAACAAACAGACACACACCCACGAGCTGCTCTGAAGCAAGCAGCACATACTTGTGGTCTCTTGAAATGTTTTTCTGGAGCTCAGCGGCCCAAAGTTTCTGGTTAGTAGTGCTGAGACAAGGACAGACAGCATTACAGCAAAAATCATTACAGGAAAAGAAGTATTACTGGATTTTGTCCTGTTAAATTTCTAAAATTATTTCCAAAGTCTCAATACTACGCATAATTGATCAGACCAAAGCAATGTAGCTGCTGAGCTTTAGACGCGAACACATTGTAAATCTTGAACACATACCTGGCACTGACAATGTTACCAGCATTCAGTTCAACCATTTCCTCAAAACCGATGGCAAAGATATCTATGGGGTTGGCTTTGGTGTCTGTAAAGACAGGAAATACAACATTCATGTTCAATCTGTTTAATCAAACCAAGAGTTTAAGAAAAGTAAATAACAGAATTCTTCCTTCCTTCAATTATTTTAACACAGCTTTGGTTCCGGTTCGAGGAGTGAATCTGAAACAACTCATATCTCAAAGCAAATGCTATATATATATATAGTGAATCTTACACCATGCCACTCTTACATCATGCATCACTGCATGGACAGAGGCTGGTCAACGTATTCCGCTGCTGATCAGCTAAGTCCATTAGGAGTCGCACTAGACTTGCTGGATAACTCTTCTCTGGAGATTATTTTAGCAAAAACATGTCAAGTGTTTGTGCTTTTACGGGTTTTTCACTCATTTGTGTGTCTCATAGTAAGCATTTTGAGATAAGACTGGTGGACTTTTGAGTGGTCGGCTGGATTGACTAGCCACTGGGCATGCAATGGTGTGTTTTAAGTTTTAAATTTAAAGCTATAACTTCAGTCACTTTGAGGTTTTGTCATTAAAATGAGGCCGATAGTTGCATCACTATCGCTAACATCCTGGTCAATAAACCGTCTTGAATCATGACTGGCCTCTTTCAGAAAAATCAAATGTTTTCATACTGATTATAGCTACTTTTATGACACTTCTCATCAATAACCACCTCTCTGCTTCCCAATTCCTAGTTTCTATTCTAAGATCAATTAACCAGCTGCTTAGGAATAAGTGCACAGATGATAATCCAACTAATGTCTTTTAAAAAGCTGCAATTTCTTCACCTTAAAAAATACGACTCTATGGAACATATGTGCAAAGGGTGACATTAACCAAAGGATAAGCAAAAAGCAACATACCCTGGAACTCAGGATGCCCTGCCTTTGTTGGAGCATCCAACAGCCAGTCGTTGAGTGTTTGGTTGCGAAAAGCGATGCTGCGAAACTGTTTCCCCCCGTTGACATTCCAAGTGCCGACACACACTCGAATTTGCTTGGGCTTTGTGTATTTATGATAGTTCTGACACATTCCCAGCAATACCCTTGGGGAGGCTGCAGGGGGGAGAAGAGCAGGATTAGACTGCAAAATGTGAGAATGTCAATGTTTGAATGAAGGGTGTGAAGGGAAACGAAACATAAAAATGGGGGGGAGGTCAAAACCCTTGGGATTGTATCCTAACACAAAAAGAGGAAGTCCACAATAATGTTCCATGGAGCATGGGAGAAAGAATGAAAGTGCAAACTCTTGTTGAAATACTGATATTCAAAGCACAAACGTTGGTAATGGCTCAATGCTGTCTGTAGATTTCCACTAAAAATGCGTATTAAGTTCGAACAACAAAATCAAAATTGTCCTCTCTCCTTTAATCCTTGTCACAGATGTCTGGTTACATGAAACAGACTGGATCAAACCACCACCAACGCCGCACTTCAAATGAATAATGAACAGCAATCACACATGACAGGACAACGTTTTGACAGGGGAGGAGAATGCATCAGTCTGTTGTTTGCAATCCGTCAGTTACTATACCTGATTGTAAGACAGGTTCAGTGACTAAGTTTGCGAGAGCAAGCGGGGGAGAAAGAAGAGAAGTGTGAATTAACCATCGCCTTAACAGATAATGCTGGCAGAGCAAAAGATGAGCATTTTTTTTCTGACTGAGAAAAGAGAGCTGACACAGTGCAGCTATAATGATCTATTCTGCAAAACAGCTAACTAACAGGACCAACACAGATACGGTATTGTGCAAAAAAACTTGAGCCACCCCTCATGTCTTCATATACTGTGAAGAAAACAGCCCTCTGTTTTGTTTCCTCAACAAAACACTGTTCAGGTACCTTTTTTTTTAATGCTTGAATGATTCATACACAGCTTGAAGTGGTTTGGCAAATAAAAAAAAAAACAAACACTTTCCTCTGAAAAAAAAGAGTAAGGCACAAGGACCGGATTGGAAATGGGCGACAAGAAAAGAAGACCTTCAGAAAGCCTGAAGAACTATTGCTGAAGACTGCTTTAAAATAATCAAAACTACAACAAAAGTGTCTTTCTTTGGGAAGAAAATATAAATAAATGAAGGAGTGCTCAAGAAGTTTGCACAATGTTGAACTTGTTGAAGCTGGTTTTTGCTAACTCATCAAAATGTTCAAACAGAGATCCAGATGAAAGAGAAAGAACATTATATTAAAAAAAATAGCACAAAATACACATGCTACTATAGCAGACCTGTAATTGTTAAACTGTTCACAAGAAACTTTAGGAAGGATGTGGCCTGTCATATCAAATATTATGTTAAACTATATGCCATCTTGCTGTTGTAAAGAATTACCATAAAGACTGGAGGTGGTGAGCAAGGCCCGAGCTTTGTCTGCTAAATCACTGTTAAGCGTGGAGCCCAGCCTCAAGATGTCTATGGCTTCCTGCTTAGAGCTGTCAAAGAAGTTGTTTTGGATGGTCCGCGTCACAGAACGAGCTCCATCTTTCAGCTTTCCAGCCTAAAAGAAAGAAAAATGGCACAAATTAAAAAAAAAACCCAAAACAAATAACTGTTATATTGTAACATAAAACCACTTTAATTATCAGATGTACTCTCAGTGTGAAAAAAAAAGTGTTTTTCTCACTGCTGCAATGGAGAAAAGACAAGAAAGAAAACTTCAGAGAGATCCAATCATTACAGATTTCTGAAGAACTCGCAGTTTAGGATCAAATTTACTTGACAAGATGCTACTTTAAAATTTCAGGGATTAATGTATGAGGTAATTAGATTTTTTTTGCCAGAAGGTGACAATTTGGACAGATTTCTCCCAGCAATGACAGATGATCATTTCAATGATAATAATGTTGATAAGGTAATAGGAATATGATCACATGATTGCCATATTCCTGCAGGTGAGATCTCCATGAAGCCTTCAAGACAGCATGTATCACAGGTGTATCCCCGCCCCAAAAATAAAATAAATAATCATCAAAAAGATCCCATCTATCCCAACCTTCCATCATTATCCTCCTTCATTTAACCCACAGCCGCTGAAATCAACAGGGCACCAGAAAAAGACCCATATCTCAAAAAAACAACATCGACTGTCTTGTTAACTTACCGCACATGCAGAGAGGTCCAGAGGACAGCCGAAAGACACAGCACACAAGAATTAAGAAACAGAAGCACGCAGTTCTACACACAGAGGAACAACTGCTCATACAAGACCTCTTGCACTGCATGCACAATGCTTAAAAAGCCATTGTATTGTATATTTCCTAAGATTAAAGTAAGAATTTCAACTCTTTAGCTATGTCCACATACAGCACGTAGCAGTAGCATCAGTGATGCTGCTGTAAATATACGAGTTGGTCCACAGCAGATTAAAAAAAGGGCCAGGTTATAAAAGGTTTAGATGATAATAACTAGTTTTTGAAAAATGTTTAAATGCAGGAGAACTAAACTGACTTGCTTATCAGACCCACCTTTTACAAATTTGCAGGTCAAACAATGATTCAACATCTAAGTTGATCCACTTGTAGGAGTACAAATATTTAGTTTTATTACATGAACAGTAGTGTACAATACAACACTGAGCTCTGATAAATGTATCTACAGTTCTAAGACTTTGGAGGGTCGCCCTACATCATACACGATCTATGGAGCACTTTTTGAGTAATGACACTTATTAGGTCTGACTGAATTAAAAGAAATCTTACATTAAACAGAGTTCTGATAACCTGCTGTACCTTACAATGTTTATAAATGCTTTAACTGTAAACCTGGTTATTAATGTGCATTCATTCTAACACATACCTTGGCCTTCCCATCCAGGGCACCGGTGCCAGCGTAGATCTTACTGACGGAGTCCCCGTTACTGGACCACATGTTCCTAAAAACCTCCTGAAACCTGGCCACCAGCTGCGGTTTTTCTGTCAAACCCATTTGTTCCAACTGCTTCGGCAGCATCTAGAGGTAGGGGATGAATGAAGGGGGGTTTGATTAAAAGAGACTTAAAAGAAAAATCTTCAGACTGACAATGGAAGCTGCTGAAATCCTACCTCAAGAGCAAAATAAGCTTGAACGCTGTTGGTTCTGTCCAAACAGTCCAGACAGTTGGTCCTGATGGTCCCTCCCTGAGTCCTGAACAGCAAAGGGTCATTTCAGATGTTTTCTTTCTGTACAGTGAATCACATGTACTAGCAACTCATTCAAGCAACACTCATTTAATCATAAATGGATTTGTTATCCTGTATTTCACAGGCTCAAGCTCACTTCAGTGTAAGGGTGCAACGATTGGTCGAAGTTGTCGAAAAAAAATCGATAACATAATTAGTCGTCGACGTATTTAATTGTCGATAATTGTCGGTTACGTAATCACACCTCTTTTTTACGCTGTCGAGCTGAACATCATTTTTCGTAAGGAGTGAGTCATCTCACTTCCTACCTATCTCTGCTTAGAGCTGCGGCCGCATTAGGGAAAATAATAGCGGGAGATGACCTGTATAAACATAGTGAAATGCCTGCGGACTAATTATCGTCCTCTCGTCCAAAAGTGTCAAGGGTCTGGGAGCATTTCACCCTCGACACCCAGAAAAATGACAGAAACCCACGTCTGTCATGCGTGAACATTTGAAGAGGAAGCAGGTTAGAGCTCCTGTAAGATATATAGCGTGTTAGCGTAGCCTGCTAGCTATAAATAAGCAGAGTTGTCTTGGATTTTAACATTAAAGTGCAACATTAAAATTGTATTATTCAACTTCAGTCCAAAGTTACAACCATGCTGTATTGTTTTTCACTTGTTCACTTCTCGATATTGATTCGACTGTTGGTGCATTACTGTTAGCACTCTTCTTAGCCTTTTCAGTTAATGTTAATGTTATAAGACAAGATAAAATATGGCTTGAATGTATCCTTTTTCAGTTTTGGTTGTTTTAATTGGTAATTAATCGATTAGTCATTAATGTTTCAATAATCGATTACTAGTCGACTTCCAAAAGTCGTTAGTTGCAGCCCTACTTCAGTGCTCAAGTAATCACAATCAAAAGAAGATTCACTTGTAAATACAGTGCTTCAACAAAGAGATGACGAGATTTGCAGCTAAAGCAACTTTGCATTGAATCTGTTTGAGCCGAGTCCTACAGAGGAATAAATTGCGCAGGAACAAAAGGAGAGACAGGAAATGAGACAGAAGAGGAGTCATATCAATGGATCAACAAGAACAGACAGCAGCTAGCGGAGTAGATGCAACACGCCTGGCTATGCAAGCCACAACAGAATGTTTTTACCGACAACGCACCCCATCTCGCTTCTAAACTCTGTTCAGGAATGTAGTGGGCTTAACAAAGCAGAGTCCATCCAGTTAGAACAACTTAAAAGATGGACATCTGTTGGGCTAATCCATCCAACAGAGAGCTAGACATAAATCAAGATTGCTGCAAGTGGTAGGGTTTAGTGAACCCTGAATTCAGAAGTGCGTCACCTGAGCAGCTGGCAGCCATGAATGGTGTCAGCCAAACCACTACAACTGGAGCTGTCACAAGACACAGTTGAGTAAAACTACAAATCTATCCAAAGAAGAACCATTTGATTTCTACCTCACAATGCCTGTTTCCCCAGAGTAGTAGAAGAACCCACAATCCTCAATGAATCTGCCCAGCTGGGGTTTGAGGACACTGTGGAGTTTGTCTGCCTTCCCACCCTTCACATTTTGATGATAGTCAAAATTCACCATCTTCACTGCTGCTGCATGCTCCGATGCCTTCAGGTGACTCTGTGAGTGAGCGACAGGAAGAGGACATATTTGTTTAAAATCAAATAATACAAAGATGCTGTGCATGGGAGTTAATTTTCCTGTAGCAACCAAACGCAGTACTTGAATGCCAGGAAAACCTTTAATTGTAATCTGTACACATGCAGATCAGCTGACAGCTGGGAATACTGCCAGCTCTCGGGAAACAAAAACCCTGTTCACCGACTGCTCGGCTGGAAAATGGAGTAGTTGTCCTTATTGTCATTACTGCATGGGTTTAAATGGAGAATAAAAGGGAAAAAAATCTGTTCTGACACTTTGCCAGCTACTAGTGAATTCAAAGCCGTCTTTTAAGACAAATTAGATAAAACCCCTTTGTATCCATCATCGTTTAAGGGACTTCTCACCTGAAATGCCTTGCTCAGCATGTGTTCCCCTTCCTTACTTCCAAGCAGGTTGATGATCACCTGCTTTCCATACAACCTCCGAAGTGCAGTAAAGTGTCTGGAAAACACAACACAGAATAAGCACCGCATAGGTGTGATCGTCGGTTTATAAATAAAACTGTTACCAATCTGCCCGTTAAGAAAAACAAATTAATAATAAAAGGTGAGGTCACTTTTTCAGCTTGGTTAAAAATGACAAATGATCTGCAGAAAAGCAGTACAATGAATCATAGAGAAAGGCAGGTACGAGCACATCCTGCAATGACTATTTGAGTAGAATTGTTGGCTTTGAACCATCGAAGAAGACGTACTTGGCCATTGCAGTGAAAAGCTGGCTAGATATGACAAAGGATGACTCATCATTCCTGAATTGAACTGTTCCCAGAATTGGTACAACTACTGCCAACTATTTAGTGAGAGAAATACTCATTTTGAAGAGCTGGTGTTTCAATAAATTTGCAATAAGAACTCGATAGCAATACTGAGCTCAGCCTTGTTGAGTCTATCCAAAATAGTCCAAGATATCTAAAAATTAAAGAAACAGTGGTTGAGTTAGTAACTCTCCAGTGAACAGCACTTAGAGGACGGCTGTTTAGGTTTGACTGCAGTGGGCTGATAAGAATGGAGCCAGTACTGGGTGTGGTACTGTGATTAGAGTAATCACCCTCAGTCTAAAAGGCCTGAGTTTAGGCCCCAGTCACAATACATCTGGCAAAAGTGATACAGTACAAGATACAGTCCTGATCACGCATAATATGCCTGTAGACAGTTTCTCTGATGTGGAGAAAACCCACAAGACTCTCACATATATGGGAAAAACATAGCATTAGGAAAAAACAAAACATCTAGCTCTAGCCCTTTTTTTTCCGACTCTGACAAGTAAAATAATGATAATTAACCATCCTAACTAATTTAAGAGGTGCATGTTTGTCACGAGTAATTCAAAACCCAACACCTGGCAGCACCTTAACCATTTTCAACTTTCAGAGTAGAAGTTGGAGGGATGCAAATAAGCACTCAAGTCCAACAAAAGGGCCAGATGGTCTTTGAAATGATTTGTAATTCGGGAAATTCAATGTTTATAATGAATTTTAACTAAAGCTTGAACTAAATCAAAAGGTTACTTACACTAAGTGCAGAAAGTCAAGGGGGAAATGAAACTCCCAGTTATGAATATAAACTACAGCTTATGAGGGTAAAGAGTTAATAAAGGGCTATTAAAGCGTCCTTTATGTTCTCAGCAATAAACTGGCCTCTATGGATACACTTCAATTAACATCTTCTCCTTCACAAAAAAGGAAGAGCTCTCCTCAATAGTGACTAAGACAGTAAGTGGAGGAATCACAGTGCGGTTAAGGAGTGCCAATCTGTTGGAGGTCACATAAAGCAGCTGGAAGCTGCAGCACACATACAAATGTTCTCACACGAGCTTCACAAAACATCTTAATCACCTTTCAAAAGCCGGCGCGTTTGCCTCAAATCCTCGTGAGAGTTTGACTCGATGAGAACCGACCTGCGGAGACACAAGCCACAGTCCCCTTCTTTGGTAAAGATTTAAGAGAGCAGAGAGAAGGAAAAAATAAAAAAATAGCAAACAGCGCACATGTGGCAGATTGCAAGGAAACCAAACAACAGAACGTGGATGTAGGGCAGAAATTGCAGACGACGCTTAAAAAAAAAAAGGACAGACGAGATCATGAAAGTGTCTGAAACAAATGTAAATAGAGAGAAAGATAAAGAACGGAGCGGGACACCAGCAGCACATCTGCATTGAGGGTAAGGAGCGGCCAAAATTTTGTTCTCATTTCTACAACACACCTTCAACCCCAAATTTCAGCCTTGCGTTCTCTTATCAGTTCTATCATTCTGCTATAACAAATACCACAGAACCAGAAGCAAGCATGATGGCGCGCACACACGGCTACACCAGCACCGGCTTAGCAGGAAACCAACACTGGCCGTTCTGTGGAAACCTGCTCGCTCTACACAGCAGGTTCCAACTTGCTTCTTTGCTGCCCCCGATGAAGTATCTGCTTGTGGACAAACATCTCCGAAGCCATTTTCCCTTCACTTCTTTTGCATGCTTTTCAAATCTCTTCTCCTCCTGTCTGTATTAGCCTTTTGTCGGCTGATAAAAAGACAACCGAATGCCATGACCTTATTCTGATCACCCAGTTTAGGTCGCAGGAACGTGTATTCTGGGTCTAATCCAGCTATTCATTATTAAGACTCCAGTTTCTCTCTGGGTGTTATGGAGATGTACTTTGTGCTCTCTGGTTTGCATTCAGTCTCTTCTTTAAGATACCCATTTTTCTTTCTTTTGTCGAATGAGCTTTTATCAAAGTTTTGCATCCACTAGCTTAGTTTGTTTGCATATTTCGGATGGGTCCTGCGTGTGCCTGGGCTAAATCGGGCAGCTGCCATTTGTCACTCCTTTCTTTCTCTTCCGTCATGCAGGTCTAGTCTATGCATATTTAATAACTTCCTGAGATGGCATCTGAAACTACTCAAGTTGCAGCTGAACATCTCAGACCAAAACCTCCCGACATTGTTTATGACTATTTTTTTCCCCTTCAAGTCATCTCCCCAACTTACACTTAAATGTCTGCGATAACAAAATTAATTACTGTCAACAACATATTTAACAGTTAAAAATGGCATTTCTGAAAGTCACATTACCGTTGAAATAGCTGAACATTACAGCAGCTTGATGGCTTCTTTCGTCTGAACAGGAATTTTTGATTATTATTTTGCCTTGAAGCAGGACACCGGACCGAGAGAGGTCAGCTAAACCACATTAATAACACACATCTTTCCCGAGAAGGTTTTGTAGTACAGCACTACGGCTATGATTCAAATGCTAATTCAGAACTATTTTCAATGTTCACTTACTTGAAAAGAAAGAAAAAAAACATTACTTCCCATTCTGGATAAAAGTGAAATTACACACCTTTGCTCAGAGAATATATTTGAGAGATTTGGAAGGAGAGCCTACCCTTTACAAATGGTAAAGGGGACTAAGCGCTAAAACAGTGCTTTAAAAGCAGGAGGACTACAGTTCTGCCTGAAAACAACCCCAAGCCCTCTACCCTGTGTTTTTGACCAAACCAAAGACCCTTTCCCTGAACAGGTGCCTAATATGGTCTTGGCTTCCTTTAGGTCTCTACCAAATTGAACAGCTCGGTTTTCTGTATCACCAGTTAACACCTATCCAGTTGTTTTAGGAATACTTGGGAGCAGACTAAATGAAGGGAAGTGGTTAGGGGCTGTTTTCAGATCAAGCTCTCACCTGACCAAAGAAGTCTGGGAGCTGAGGAAAACAGAAAAAAGCCCTTTACCAAACACTATTGCTACCATTAACCTCCCCCATGACTGCTCTAATTGAACAGTCTGTGCAATGTCAGGACAAGAGCAGGAGAATCCAAGTGAAGGGTAACGCTCATTTGTGAATCAAATATCTAAAATGGAATTTCCTGCACAGGTGCAGTCTGGATAAAAGCTCATATGGACATTCCTTTTTCCATCCATGGCCTTTGGCATTGCACAGAGGAACAGCTACCTGCAGGATTAAAGCACCAGCACCAGCAGAGCCCCCCAACCACCCCCAATCCCCTCCGAAAAAAACAGGGAGGAGAAAAAAAAAAAAGAAGAGGGTTATACCAGGTGGGGGTTCTCATCCAGTCCATTAGGGTTCCGATGCTCATTGAGGTGCAACAAAACACCCTTAATGGACTTTTTCTGAACACAGTGACAAAATGTGTTAAAACTGGGATAAAGATGTCCACTATCATGATAAGAAAACTTTCTCTTTTTTTTCCCAAACAGTCCTAACAGACACAAAAGACGCAGTTGGCTTTAGTTTAGTTTAACTGAAGCTGTTCTGCGTTCACACATAAACTGCCACATCAAATTATCCTGAGTGAGTCACACCTAAAACTGCGGCGTCAATTAAGTGGTCAGGACTTGGCTGAACAATTTAGACGCGAGGCATTCGCTTAACATGGAAACCGCAATACCTGTGTGTCGCATCCGGTCCTATTGAGTTAAATATAGGAAAACGTCACATTCTTAATTCAACGTTGGCAGAATGCAACAGATTAAGCTTTTATTACCTGGATTCCAGGTTGTTCCCAAAAAAGAGGAATGGACCCCCGGATCTGTATGAAGGATGAGACTTTGTCATCCAGGAAAATAACCTGTTAAAAAAAAAAAAAAGAAGAAGTTACATCATGTTAGGTTCATTTGTAAGGGTTAAGGTGACAAACACACAAATGTCTCTAAAAGCGTTAAAGAACAAAACTAATTATGGACCTCAACAGGTACAGTAAAAAAAAAAAAAAAAAGGCCTTCACCTTTATGATTCAGATGAAAAGCAGGGTAATTACCTCAGTAATTACCTACAGACAATACCAGCATGTGTGTCTGCGGCAAGACGTAAAGCAAACATCATATATAACAGGCACTGAATCAGAAGCAGACAGGCAGCATTTCTCTGTGCAGACAGCATGACCAAAATCTGTCAACGGCTGGCCAAACATAGTAGCACACCTGACGATACAGTACTATCCAACACAACAAACCCAGCAATTACAGCGACATGTCTGAAGCCTGTAATGTTCAACTTATTCTTAGAATTTGACTTGACCTGACGCTGAATGACCTTTGAGCTAATTTTTGCAGGGATTGCAATACACTGTATTTCAATAGTAACAGTTCTCATCGTTTATTTATTTATCTATTTTTTTAAAATCACAACAAAGCTAAAAACGAGTAATATTCAAAGATACATGCTTTCCGACAGTGCGATAACTAAGAGATAAATATATTAACTTCCTAATCTGTGGTACCTGATGAAAAGTACTGCTATCCCCACAGCTGACAGTCACAGCATAATCCACAAAAAAAGCACACTCGACAACTGAATTTACCAGATTCTTTTTAGGACAACGTCATTTAAAAAGAAAAGAGAGCCCAAACAAAATTGTCAACGACGCGACCCACCTGTTCAGTCTCCACAAAGTTGGCTACTTGTCCGTCATCATTCGTTCCTCGGACATTGAACCGCGTGCCAGCTCGCTCCGAGCTGAGGCGGGAGAAGGTGCAGGCCTTGGCCTGTTTGTGCCCTGCGTAGATGGTTCTGATTTCCACGCCGCCACACATCAACCTCAGCAGCCAGTCATCACAGTTTACCCCATAATGTTTAAGGTGCAGATGCAGAGATTGGTTCCTATTGAAAAATAAAGACGGATAGAGCTGTAAATTTGCAAACCTCACGCAGCATTTATTACTATTTCACAAATCGTAGGACTGTGCAGATCATGACATGTTTATTTTGTTCACCCATATGGACATATATACAGAAAAATTCATGTTCCTACCAAAAGAAGCGGTTGTCAGTAGTATCCTCGAGGATCCTACGATGTGCGTTGAGACTCAAATCCATGCTGACTCCCGTTGAAGACCAGGCAAAGTAGAAGTGTCCCGAGTTTAGAACCTTGCGCACCTCCGAAATCCGATCCTCATCTCCTGGATCATTCTTCAATGATATAAAATCTGTCTGCGTGACCCTGAAAACCTCTGAATCCTGTACCTTGCCCACAGAGCTGCATCCTGTCACAACCACAAGACTGTGGAGCATGGAATCACCTGGAAGATTGGGGTGAAACATGAATTTTGTGATTAGTAAACATCAAAAGACAGGACGGGAAATTTTCGTGCCTCTCCACTATAGCAATTCACTAGCCAGTAACACCTCAGCCATCTAGAAGACTCAGTTTTAAATCTTTCACACAGCTTTTTCCTTGTTGTGATAACAAGATCCTTCAAGGTCACATGGAGGGCAGGAGAAAGCAGCTTAAGACTAAGCAGCACCAGTGTCACAAACCAGAAGAGCTTCAGAGTCACACTAGAACCTAGGGTCAAGACATGGACGGTACCCGGTGAAGAAGCAACAAATCAAAATGATTACTCTCTCGACTTACCCAGGTTAAGGCGAAGGACGCCCAGAATTCCATAAGCATCAACAATCTTCGTGTATGTATTTTTAATGGCCTCCTTTTCTGCTGCCGCTAGAGGACAGAACAAAAGGAAGAAGAAGAAATAAGGAAAGTGTTTTTAGAGCAATGGCAAATGTAGCCTCTGAATGCATTAAAAACACACAGCCGAGGATGAATTGCTTGTTGTTACAATTCCCTCATATAGTCTTTGTTTAGGGCTACAGTTCAAAGACAACCTAAGTCATTTCTTATTACACTGTAATCAAACAAGAGGCCTTACACAGAACTGCGACAGCTCCTGATTCAAACATGAGGCATTCCTCCCTGGTCCTAGTTTCCACTATGACACTGTAAGGTGGTGGATCGAGCTTGTGGTAAATGCGATATCCTTTGCTGAAGGCCATGGCTGATCCAAGATGAAATAAACCAATATGACCCTGAAAGCAAAAAACATGACAATGAATGATAGCAAGAAACAAGAAACATACTTTGCCATGCACAATGTGTGAGATTAGACGGCGCCTACTGCACTTTGGGATCCTCTGTTCACTGTTGATGGAGTTGGATCCTAAAATCTAACCACTTACTTTTTAAGATGTCTAGTTCTCTATCAGTAAATACTTTAATGTGGACAAACCAAATGTAAAGACAGTATGATGAACGTATGAACAGTTGCAATTAAGTTTATTTGGTAAATTTTTCAAGTCAATCCTGCAAATTACAAATAACGGAAGTCTGTCATACAAATGAGCAAATAATTGCAAGATCAGAAAGAACACTCAGATTGCGAAATGCACAGCATAGCAGGCGATCAATGCGGACACGGCCCGCAGCCGTAACATATTGCTTTTATTAATTGAATATCACAGTTAAGAGGATGACTGGACTGAGGGATTGGGTTAACGGTTAAAGGCCGGGGAAATGACACATCGTCCATCCTGACTCCAACAGTCACGACTTCGTATTGAAACTGCAGAAAGGAAGCTTAACGCAAACCCGCCAGCTAGCTCAAAAGCTACATTTTGGGCGATGACCACCAAACAGCGAGAGAAATAGCATTATAAAGCCAGAGCAGCTTGCTGTCCTTCTCATATTCAACGTTAGCTGTAAACGTTAGCTAAGTTAGCTAGATTAAATCACAAGGATAGCTAGGATTTGTTAGCTTACTATATTTTGATGGTGGTAGTATTTGCATGTCCGGAATGATAAACTATCAATAACTAAAGCATATATTCTTGCAACACACCAATATAAAACATATACGCTTGTATATGCGTGATAATTATGTCCTCATCTCCCAACTGTCGGTTTTAATTAAATTAGTTGGAGAAACAGAGACAGCATAGCCCGTCTTACCTTTTCCTCCAACCGGATTGTTACTCCGCTGTCACAACAAAATCCTTCCCGGTGTTTTAGCTAGATGGTACATTCCGACGCAAATTACGCCTACCTCGCGTTTACCGTAATACCGTACCGTAAGTATGTCAGGTATGTTGAAGGTTTTTATATAACAAAATATCTAGAGTGAGGAAATTAAATAGACACAAAGCTAAGTCCACTGAACGTTGTTTCAGGGAATTTCAAATGTAGTGAAAGCAGTAACTAACCGGCCAATCTACCTCATAAAAAGTAACATAATGTTCTCGTCCACTTTTATCTAAATGAGTGACAGCTACTTCCAACGAATCAAAGCAGCCTTGATAAACTGCCCTCCAATCATATATGACTAAGGGCGGGATCCCAGCTTTCATAACCTTGTGCTCTTGTGTATATAACAAGCCGTACAACGTTGGTCGTAAACACGAACTGTCTGGTTGTTAGTAAAAGTGAGAGCGTGATCCAGATGACTAATTAAACCGGTAAGTGTTAACGTTATACTGTCTTGACAATGCCTTTTAAATTCGATAAAGGCTAAACTCTTGGGGTTCTGTTACGTTATCTAATTATTCATATGATTGACCTGACCCCACTCATCCTGCAGCATCTGCTGCTGTATTAATTAAAACCAGATCACATGGTTGTTATTAACTTCCCGATGATAGTAGTACTAATTCTCCGGATAGTCTTTGATCGATATTGTTTCTTCAATAATCACCATAAGACAAAATCAACCAAACAAATATTGTTGATTCTCTCACGCAGTCCCATTCTTGTTACTTGACTCCTTTCTGTAGTTTTAAGAGGAAAAGGGTGGGCCTTACCTGTTTGTCACCTAATGCAGCAGTAGAGAAATCCTTACTGGGCTGTTGCTGAGCAGGAATATCCCTAGTAGTCTTTGTACTAGCATACGTTTCAAAGGTTTCCTTCATATCAGCTTAGTTATGTAAAGTTAACCTTGTTATCTGTTCATGTTCTTCTCTGTTTTCTTCATCTTTTTTTTCAGGGAATCCTTCAACACCTCAACATGAAGGGTCTTTACCTTGTTGAGCCCGTGGTGGCTCTGTATGCTTTCAGCAGTTTTCTCATCTATCCACTTGTGCAGCAGTATGTATACCGTAGGCTCTGGCAGGAGCTGACCAACACCACTTATCCCATCTCTGGCAACACATCCAGATGTGCTCCAAGTAACATCAGCAGCAACCACACAAACTTTAATGAGGTTAGTTTTTAATTACTTGATGTAAAGGGGACATTCATGCATGTAAATCACAGCCTACTGAGGACTCTCAATTAACATCATTTGGAACGAGCTGCTTTTAATTTTCCCTCTGACGAAACAAGCTATGAGTGAATGTGTTGTGGAAAAGTTGAAGGGACTAAAAGGAAAGTGAAAATCATTCTAAAACTAAATGATAAACTGGTAATATTTTATTCACCAGTTAACTTCATACAAAACGATTGATTGGATACTTCCCAGATAGTGTCATGTGACTAATAACACTAATCTTTGAGTGGACTTTCTCTTACTATTTGTTTGAACCATTCCAGTATTCATTTATATATTTTTTTTTAGTAAAAAAAGAATATTTATGTTTTGAAGGGGCAGAAATTGTATCAATAATGTCAGTATTTGCAGAGTTGAAGAAGTCAGCCTTCCATGGACAACAGACTTCATATCAATATATGCAGGCTTGTTTGTATGTCAGCGACTATTCATATCTGTTGTCTGCTTTCTCTGTCATAACAGCAAAACATTTCCGATAACCCTTTAAGATCCCCTTTTTTTTTAACAACACAGCACATATTCTAAGAACACTTTCTGCCAAATAAGGTGATATGCATGGCTTACTTGTGACTCAAATTGACTTTTCTGAATACTGACATATTGCACATACTGCGGTGACATGAGATTAAAGATCATCTTAAATATGTTCAGATCACATAGCATCATGTTTTAATATAAAGAGCATTAAACACACCAAAGCATACCATAATCAAAGGAAGGATTAGAGTATGTTTTTATGTACAAATTAGATGGCTTTTATTGTGTAGAGTTATGCATTTATAAATATTACACAACAGGGAAGTAAAAAGACGCTCAGAGTGGAAAATCCTGTTTTAAACTGAATATAGTCACACCTACACCTGCTTGCAGAGGGCTTTGTTCCTTTTGGTCTTCACCGAGAAAACCTCACATGAAACATCTGCAGATGCTCAAAATTCTGTCATTTACTTTTGTTGTTATAAAGTGTCAATCTCAATTATAACTGTAAAATGTGTTCTATATAGTTTTTTTTTTTTTAAACTTCTCAATTTCTCTCTGTTTGCACTACCAGGTGGTTCAGAGGGAGGCCTCTCTCTTCTCTCTTTACTCAGAGCTCCTCTCCACGATCCCATCTCTGATTGTCACTCTCATGCTCGTGGCCTACAGCGACCGGGGAGGACGCAAGATCACCATCATTATGCCGTTAATTGGCTCGTTTATCTACACCTCAACCTTCTTGACCGTGTCCTTCTTTGAGCTCAACATTTACCTGCTAATTGGATCCTCATTTCTCAGCTCTCTGTTCGGTGGTTTGGGTACATTTCTGGGGGGCTGCTTCGCCTACATAGCAGACTTGTGCAAGGATGAACGTCAGAAGACGTTGCGTATGGCTGGAATAGACATGATGATTGGCCTGTTGTCTGGGGTTGCTGCAATATCAACGGGTTATTTCCTGAGAGCTGCAGGCTTTAACTGGCCGTTCCTTACCTCTGCAATGTTCCAGTGTCTGACCCTACTCTATGCTATTTTCATCCTAGAAGAGACTGTGAAGACGGCTCCCACTGATAGCAATATATTGCATGAGTCCCACCACCGTTCGACAATAAAACACATGATCTTTGGCATCTACTATATCTTTGCCAGGGCCAGCTACAGGAATAAAATTGCTTTGGTCCTCCTGCTGAGCATCTTTATCAGCTTCTCCTTTGCCTATGTAGGTGGTATGTCCTTGGTGACACTATATGAGCTCAATGAGCCACTGTGCTGGACAGAGGTTTTGATCGGCTATGGCGCAGCACTGTCTACCACAGTGTTCCTGACCAGTTTTGTGGGAGTGTCAGCATTCACATACTGTGGTGTTCCACAACTGGTCATTGTCCTGCTGGGAATCCTGTCCGTCACTTCAGGCTTGATCCTGTTGGCATTTGCTAAGACTACGGAACTGATGTTCATAGGTAAGAAAAAAAAAACGGAAAAAAAAAGCTGCTCAATTATTTTACTTAGTTGACGTGAAGGTGACGTCTGGCTTTTGCTGATGTAAAAAAGATTTTAACTTTGCCCTGTGGAGTGCCTATTTTGGTGTATTTCCAGGCATTGGTCTCGGATAAGGTTTTATGTTATTTATGTTTTTTTTGTTTGATTTTTTTTTTTCATTGCCATAGCAGGAAGACTCATGTTAAGAGGGATTTTTACATGTTCACAATGAACAAAACCCGTTTCTGTGTTTATTGTGGACATTCAAGCCCAATTGGATGAAAAAACCCACAAAAATCTATTTGTTGTTTTGAAAAAGACACATTATAGAATTAAAAAAAAAAATTAAATTACAAGAATATATAATCTGAAGCCAATATAAGTGCCTCAAAGGGCACCTACAATACAGTGTATGATAGAAACCATGCTCCCCCTGAAAAACCATTGCAAACTACTTTTACTGGTTACTGATTGACAGTTTACAAGGTCAAACAAAAGGTTAAATGGTTTACAGAATATTTTATTACTTTGGTAATTACATTTATTACATTAAACCATTGTGATGTTTTAGCATTACTTTGTTTATTTTAGTTATATTATTTGGCTGGAGACTTATTACAAAGGCTACACCTTTAGCAAGGCTACGTTTTAGCAAACATAATGTTTAGAAACAATCACGTAATGTATTATTTTACCAACCCTCACTAATTAAGGTTCCTGTAATTACAGTAACATGATAACAGCAGCAGTATGATGTATGGTATGGTTTGAATCTTCTGTTTTGTTTTGTTTTTCACCACTATCACAGTGAGATTGCCAATGCTTCTGTCTATCATGCCTTTCCCTGTTCTGCGGTCCATGATGTCAAGGATCATCTCAAAGTCTGAGCAGGGTGAGTGGGTTTAGGGCTTTGCAAGAAGCACGGAACCATGTCTGTGTTTGTAGAGTCAGAGTCCACTGAGCTGTGACCTATCCAAGAAGCTTCAGTTTGCACTTGCAGTTTCTGTTTGTTCAAGCAAAAAATACCTCCTGTAAACTTTTTAATTGTTGGCATCGCCTGCAGTTTCATATTCTACCAATACTTTTTTTTAAAAACAACAACTCATGGTCTCGTGGTTGTTTTTTTTTGTTTTTTTGCAGGAGCCTTGTTTGCCTGTCTTTCCTTTCTGGAGAGTTTGACCAACAATGTGTCTTCTGCAACGTTCAATAGTATTTACGCTGCAACGGTAGCTTGGTACCCTGGTTTTGTATTCCTCTTGGCTGCGGGACTCTGTGTCATTCCTATATCTGTCCTTGGGTAAGTTAATTTTGCCAGCATTTTTTTACACAGCAATAGCAAACAATGTCAGCCCTTTATGTTTAATTATCAGGTGTAAATATATATATATATATTTTTTTTTAATCAAAATGAGTAAAATTAAATTTTAAATGTATTTGATTTGCATCCTCCAAGCGTAATCGGTTGGAATATATTAGATAAAGATATAATCTAATTATTTTCGCCTTTGATGATATAGCACGTAACCAGCAGGAACCATAAGAGAGACATGAATAAAAGATTCTGTGGTGCATTCATGACTCTGGCATAACAAAATAATGAATTTGTTCAGGCAATAAAAACCACAGCATATTATTATCAGGATGTAAGTATAGAGCCACACTCTGGCTAGAGTTGGATTAGAAACGGCTTCTTTTTTTTTCCTTTTTTTTTTTTTTTTTACTGCTTCGTCACAGTTTCGTTAGTTTTTCCGGACTACTGCAGAAAAGAGAAATGCTTTTTCCTGACTTACCCACTAAGAAAGAAGGAAGGCTTGGTTCTTCATTTTTATTCAACTTCCCTCACCAGTTACCCTCTTTGTGTAATAGTAGAAATCTGACACGTGGATTATATCTCTGCTATGTTTTCAGTAAACCGCCATTGATAATAATGCTGTGTCATTTTAAAACAAATTTAAGGATAAAAGCAAATGTTAGCCCTTGTGTTCTTGCATGTGTTTCTTTTTTTTCACTGAGTAGACAAAAGAGGTGTAGCGTGAAGCATAAAACTCCTAAAGTGCGTGCACATGTGTCACATGCCCTGCTATTTTCCTTACACAATGTTCAGTTATGGAATAACAAAGACACTTATTCAGCAATCTTAGTCTCAGCACCCACAAACTGTAGTTTCAGTGGGTAGTGCACAAACACGTCTTGTCTGGCTCCCCACGCACATTTATTTTTCATTAAAAGAAAAAAAAAAAAGGCTTGAATTCTTTGGATTCTTCTAAATCAATGTGTAACTAACGTGTTTGTTGTAGCCTTTCCTCAGTTCCTTAGTTCATGTAATAAAATCGATAATCCTTCACGTGAAAGTGAGCACATTGTTTTCATGTCATAATTGTGGTTTATGTCTTGTTTTAGCTCTGAAAACTTGACTAACTGAAGGCTAATGCAGTTGTGCAGAAGGAATTTGCGTAATACTCAAGATGAATGCTCTGTCATTTTATTCTTGAACTGGTAAAAGGTAGAAATATGTCACCCTTTGTAACTTCTTCTTGTTTTTCAGCGTGGTGGTTCTAATCGGTGTAGATGCTGCCAGTGAGGACAAAAAGCCAGAGCCAATCACAACAGTGGAAGAGAGTCCTGTTGAGGATGTAAATGACAACAGCCCTCTTCTTAGCTGAGGCACATGGACTGTTACAACCATGCCAGCGCTTTGCTAATCTATTTACTTTTACTCTTTTTTTTTTTTTTTTGACTCTTGTTTTCAGCTGCATAGGTTGGCAATACACAGTACAGTGCAATTCATGTGCTTGTTTGAGTTATTGGCAAATCAGCTGAGCTTCAGAGGTTTAATTTTCTTCTTTTTTTTTTGTTGAATTCATATCAAGATGGTTGCAAAAATGGAGAAATGGTTCAGAAGATTTCAGTAAAGGGATATGAAGAGCGTGCATTAATGTGTGCAGTTATCAGGCGAATTGTATTCTTCAGGATTAACCTTATTATTGAATAAATACAATGATTCCAGTCAATCCAAAATTTAATTTAACTACACCTATATTTTAAAAAGGAAATGTGAGTTTTGTCTTTCTCAGGGGAATACTTTCGTGCCCATTTATGAGGGATCTGTTCTCTGGAATACAGCGGCACTGAAGGATAGGATCAGGAGTTGTTATGTTTTGTCCTGGTAATTAGAGCTTTTTCTTCTCAGTGCCTTTTTTGCAGCCCTTTATTTATTGTCTGGTGTTTTTCTTCCATAGTTTAGGTGTTTTAATAGTGTTACATCTTGCTAGGCATTCCCGACTTTTCTTTTATAGTTAATATTTTTTTTTTTTTTAGCCCATTGTGTTTAAAGTAATGATGCTGACTTATTGGTTTGTAGTGTTAATTGTTTAGGCAACATCCTTCCTCTAAAACACAAAGACTTGACGTGAAAAATGACACAAATGCTTGCAAGCTTGTATAGTTTGTAATTGTAAGAATTGCACAAAAACAATTTATGGTCAGAATACTCACATGCCTAATAAATGTACATTCTGTATTATGTTACAGCCTTCAATTGTGTGGAAATTCACACTGTTTATAACTTAGAATAATCTGACTGGGACACTTTAAATTGTTTCATGTATTTGCTGATGTCTTCTGTTTTTGTATTGTGAGATGTGATGATCGTGTCAGAAATGTTTGTTTAAAGAGGGACTTTTTACCTCCTCACTTCTGTGGAATTGTGCAATGTTTATATGTGAATATACGGAAAGTATGAAAGCAATCAAAAGCATTAGGAAAGTTAACCGCATTGGGGAACAAGCAGTTTTTGAAGGAAACAACTTTATAAAGAGGTAAATGGTTTCTATTTACAGCCTCAATGTTTGTGGTTGATTTCTAGGCTTAGTTTTCAAGAAAAAGGAAATGATGTGGTAGGAAAGGTTTAAATGATATTATTATGTGAATAACATGTAGTATTTCGCATCACTTTGTACATTATTGTTAAATTACATCTTAATAAACAAGTCTTCCTAATGCTAGCTGAAATTTAAACAATTACATCTATCAAAAACCAAATGATTTTGCAGGCAAGCCCATATTTTGATGTAAAAAGGAATTCAAAGGACTGGAGGAACTTAAATAAAATGCCAAGTTGAATAACCAGGCACATCTACTCAGTTGCCAGATGTCCTACGTACCTGTATTTTCTTTCACAAATATCAATATAATATTGTACTTGTTAAAAAAAATACCACCTTAATAAAGAAAGTGCACAACCGAGTTGTCTTTTTCTTCTTTGCGAATAGTACCGATCAATAGTCTTCAACAGTTTGCTGTACGAAGAGCTTTAGCAAGTACCCTCTCAGGTGTGTGTGTTTGTCTCTGACAGCCTGAATCTAGTCGACAGTGTATCCTCTATTGACATCAGGGATGTTCTGTCTAACAAGCCTTCTGTCTTAACCTTGAACTCAGAATTCACGCAAGGAGCATCTATGAAAAATAAACATCTTACATTATAAAATAAGCTGCAAGTTTCAGTATCAGAATTTCCACCACGCTCTTTCACCTTTGACAAAGATATCTACAGTTTTTTACAGTTGTTTCCGTCATTTATTCTGATCGTGGTTTCATGCAGTGCAGAAAATATCGTTTTGCTTGGGAAGTTAAGCTCCTATAAACCATTTGTGCCTGTGGAGCAGTTCTGTTAAATTTTTTTTAAGCTTCACTCTTAGTTAGGGTAACACTATATTTGAATGGTGCTGTTGTTATACTGACCACTAGGTGTCACTCTTGTCCCAGGCTTACAGAGACGTGATCAAGCTGAACAAAGGATCATTGCTCATGTTTTCCTTAAATTGTGGCTGCGTGACTCCCATTCTGATAGTGTAAAAAATGTATCCTCATTTATCCCTAACCTCTTAGGGCATTGAGGATGTCCAAATACTTTTCATAGATCTCACGCTGAAGGGTTTCCAATGGTGTTCCCTGTCTTTGTCCTCCTGATAGACTCTCATCGTTTGCACAAACATGTATGTGAACACATTTTTCTTGCTTTCTCACTGTCTCTGGGAAAAAGTGAGATTCGAAAGACACGGTGTAGGCATGTAAATTGTTTGAGTCTTATGGATGATAGATGGACATCAGATATCCTGGCAGGCCAGCTATCAGATTGCATGGTTGCTTATTTACTGCACCAGTGGGCTAGTATGTAAATAAAGTGGATGAAGTGGACTGCAAAAGATGGATGATACTTTGGAGAATGTGTAATGTAATTCTTTCACATGAATCTGTGCTGAATATTGCTCGTAAAATCAGATTAGAGTTACATGTGATGCATCACAAGGTATCTGCTTTGAACTGGACCGGTTTGTCCGTGGGATGTTTTGATTGAGAAACGTGAATGACACCAAAGGACAAAAACAAGGAGCTGAGAATAGAGAAACTAGCTCTGAAAAAAAGTTCAAAAGAGCAAGACTTGGGTATGCTAAAAAGAGGACCAAGTCGTGTCTGAAAACATGCAGCAGACCACCTAAAACTTCAAAGGAGTCCCATATTTCTGCTTTTAAGAACTGTAGAGGGGTCATAAAAGTGTTTGCAATTTCCTTTTGAAAATTCAGGCCATACATGGCAAGTCAGTATGGACCAGCTCCAGTCATGGAAACCCCAATGACGTTTGATCGTAATGTGCAGCTATTTGATTTCCATCCTCAACTCTTGAGATCCGTGACTCCAGCTTGATTGTAAGGTAATGCCGAAAATGAGTTTGAATTAGATTCAGTGCTGGAGGTTACACAGGGGATCATCTGAGGGAGGGCTTGCTCTACACCAAATGAGGTTTCTGGTTGAACTGGAGATGAAGGTGTGGTGAGCAGTGACGATAGTTTGCTCAGTTTTCCCAGGGGTAAGTAGCTTAGGGGGAGACAGTCGTGGTGGCTTGTGTGTGTCTGGCATGCAATGGGGTCGATGGGGATTAAAGGGAAACTTGACAGAGTATGGTTGAGAAAGGAGGCAGGGGATAGAGGGTCTTTGGTTTCTGGTTTCCAAACACAGCTGAATCAGCAGTGTGATCATCTGCACCGCACCACATCACATCACCAATAGCCCAATCTCTGATGTTGATCCAAAGAGTTGCTAACAGACTGCTCTTTATCGCAACCCTCTGCTCCCCGAGAGGAGATAATTCACTATAGTATGAAAACCCGTTTGAGGTGGTTTGTGTGACTGAAGCTAAGGTTGGAATAGAAAGGCTGGAAAGGCTTCCAGATCTGGAGTGATTTGATCTTCTGAGAATCATTCATCACACTATTTTGATACTCAGTTTTCATATGGTAAACGCACTCAGTAGCACCAATGGTATTAGTGAGAATTTAAGCTGATTTTGCTATAAACCCTGATAACAGATAAATGACACACCCCCATCTCAGATCATTGAACATTTCTTCTTGTTTTTATGAATTTGAAACCTAATTTTATTAACTTGTTGGTTGTTTTAATCACTTGTGCTAGGCTGACTGGTTAATAAAACTTTTTTTTCTCAAATGCTACAAACTCAGAACACATTAAAACACATTAGAACACTTTAAAAATCTGTAGTGGATCATAATTTTATTAGCTTAGATGATTAAAAGATACCATAAAACTATTAAAGTGACATTTTTATTATAGTTCAAATTTGACATAAAAAATACCACCATTCATCAGCACTGTCTCAATATGTTCTGCATTGACTGACTTTTTAATGTTGGTTGAATCACAATGAAATCATTGCCAAATATGACTGAAAACATCATTCATAACACATGTTTTTACTTTATTCATTATAAGGCATCATTGTAGATTCGGTGCTTCAGTCTGATAATATATTTTTTGTTGTTTAAATGATAATTTGCCATTGCAGGTCAAACAGAATCTACCTAATGGGATACTTTAGGAGGTTATTGAAACAGATATTGAAACACTTAACTTTTTCCAGGCAGTCACATGTTTTTTTCTGTGTGATTTTAACAGGCTAAGACAAGGGATTGCTGTTAAACAGAATCAAAATTAGGACCACACTGGAGCTTAATCAAGTCAGCCTGGATTCCATCCATCCATTTCTATATTATCTTTATTCTGCTCAGGGTTGTGGGGAGTCAGAGCTCATCTTATCGGGCAAAAGGTTGATTATACCCTGGACAGGTTGGCTGTTGATCAGCCCACTCAGGAACAGGGAGAACATGCAAGCTCAACACAGAAAGACTCCAGCTGAGGGTTGAACTGGGTGTCAGCAGTACCACCACTGGGCCACTGTGCAAAATAAACAATGAACAAAATAGACAGTCGAGGCCAGCACATTTAATGCACTATTGTCATTTAACCATTAGCTGGAGGTCAGCCATCTTTTTACTTCTCTTCCTTCCCATTACAGCAGTCATACTGCTGACGGTCAAGCATTAATTCAGTTGTATTGGTTTTGGCCTCCTGGAAGACGTGCCATTAGCTTCAAATGATGTGTTTGTTGATTGCTCCTATCAACCAATACTCACAACATGCTATTAATGTGCATATTTGTAGGTTGTGTGCTTGTACCAGAGCCATGATTACTGTGATTCCTCACTCTGCTTTTTCAGTGAAAGTTTTTAATTCTTCATCAAAGAACAGTCTTGACACATTTTTCAATTTTCAGCTTTCCCCTTTGTTCTTCTGTATGGTTCTTTGTTTTCTCTGATTTATCTGTTTGTATTCACAGATATATTCACAGTTGCCTACTCTTTTCCATTCCCATCTGGATCCTGCGGCTTCATGTGGTTACCACTCCTTCCACAGATGTCTTTTCCCTGTTTTAACTGCCAATAATGTATGTTTCCTGTATTCCCTACTGTTCCTATTACCTCCCTAATTTTCTATGGACTCCTTTACTTCAGAGGATTGACCGACTTTTCAGAACATTTCAAATATAAATTTTTGGCCACAGTTATCGGGACACACCTAAACCACAGACCCTTCATGTGTCCTTTCCCTTTGCCATCTCCAGTCATCCCACCAAACATGCTTCAAAGTGTTTAAAAACAAACCCACTTTACATACCTCTCTTATGTTTGGTGCCTTTTGCAGATGAACATGAGAATATGAGAATTCAATACCCTGACAGGATTAGCTTAAAAAAGACAAACAAGGAAAGGAACAAGCAAACAAATAATAGGAACGCAATCGATCTCATACACAAATACCCCTGAACAATGTGAAGTCATTTTATTCCAGCCTGCTTTATTCCTGCTCAGTTTTTTTATACTGGATTGGCTCTAGAATCCTTCCATTATTTGTTTTATCTCCATAATTCAATACAGCCAAATAACACAATAAACATATGACTAAAAGTTAACTTAATACAGTACAACATTCTTCCTTTTAAGTGATATTGATTATCATCTCCGCCCTACTTACATGGACCAGTCTGAAGATTAGTGTACAGTGGTGTCACCATGCTGAGACCATGATGTCTGAAAGCTATGAATGTAATTTGTGCAGAGCAGCATTCCTGTCTTTTGGCATGTCGGCTACTGGTGAGACAAAGTCTTTGGCAACCCCCCACATCCATGGATCTGTGGCAAAAGAAAGGTCACTGTACCAATCAATACACTGACGGGTTCTGCTTCAGTGCACCGGATTAATCAGCCCGATGATGCTTCCGACTGGGGAAAAATGTCAGGGGCTGATAATCAGAGAGCTATGGAAAGAAGAAAGCTTGTCCAAAAGTGAGGAACACACAAAAGGAACATTCGCCGTAGGCATTGTTGATTCTTCTGACATTTTCCAGTTATAGTTATGATTATCCTTGTCAAGATTTCTTTTCTTTTCTTATTTTTTTGTTCTGTTCTTGGTCATTGTCTGATTCTCAGTTGATGAATCCAGCCAGTCTCAATTTTCCTTGTGAAGATTTATTGTCTCTTTGGGTATATTAACAGCAACAAGCGCCTTAAGTGGGTTCAGACTAATCACATTTGGTTAGGGCGTGCTCTAAAACACATACAGAAGGAGCACACAATTTTACTGTCAGAGGTATCTCTGGCCAAATCAGAGGCTCTCCTGCTTTCCTCTAGCATTTTGGGAACCACAAGGTTAGGAAACCTTGTGTTTAACCACACTGGTAATCAGTTACCCAGCATGCACGTGGAGTTCTGTGAGGACACAGTCACAACTGTATTTATCTGATTTTTTCCGACCCAACCCCTGCTTCCTGTCTTCACAGTGAATGCAGTTTTACAACCTTCAGTTGGCTCCTTCAGCTATTCACTGGTGAACTGAGGAGTATTTTTCATTTTTGGTTTAAAACATATATCCATCCATCCATTTTCTATACCGTCAATCCATTAATCGGGTAGCGGTAAACATATATATGAAATGATTTGAATGCAGCAATTACTGAATAAAGCTATTTACCTATAGATATCAAAAAATGTTATTCTTCTAAGACATTTTATATCAGCACATACGGTTAATATGGAAAATATCAACTAAAAATAAATATTTTCAAAATATTTGTTATTAGAAAAATTTAAAAAAAAGACTTCCCCGATCCTACCAACCCCATCCCCTGACCCAACCAGTGAAGGCGGGAGGCTCAATAATCTCCTATAGTTGGACATTGTTGTTTTTGTAGCCAGTGTTACTTAAACTGCAATAATTATACTTTATTTACTGCTGTTTAAACTTTATTTTATTTGAAACACAAGACACTTCTCAAACTCAAAAGAAGCATGTTAATAACATTTCCCTGAGTGATGTAGCCACAAAACCAACAGTCTTTGACTCAAAACTTCCCTGTCAGTGTCCCATGAAATATTACAGTTTAATTTGTTGGTTTTTTTTGTCTGAATTAGCAAATCCCTTAATGCTCAACAAGGGAGCCAGATGATTCATGTGTACCAAGTTTTAATGACGATAGTTATTTGATATGTCTTGTATTTTGTCTGTCAGGCTTTTGCCATGAAGCAACCAATTGAGGGGAGTCCTCATTCGCATCCGATGCAGTCTAAGATGACAGTGAGGAGGTATTTAAAAGTTTGGACACCCTTATTTAATATTTCTGTTATCACAGCTACATGTGCATGAGATGGCCATATCTCCAAATGCAACAAAATGGGCAATGAAACATTCCAAATCACCATTTTAAACTTAATTTTCCCAAATTTAAAGAGAAATGAAGGTGCAATATTCATATAGAGGTTTAAAATATAAGACTTCCACGAAAGACTCAGACTTTGAATACCTTGTTAGGGTATTGTTTACAGTCACCATTAGGAAAGGCCAGGATTTGCAAATTTTAGAGCTTTATTGTAACTCCAAATAATCAGCAGCCCTGACCTCCACAAAGCAGCTGCCCACAACTCAAAATTTAAAAAGAATGATCACAAGAAAGCTGAAGAAGGCAATTGTTTTTTCCCCTTTTAGTTCACAACATAATGAATGGCAGGAACAGTAGAGTTCAAACTGAGGTCTGATGGACCAAGAAGACTATTGGAAGAAAGACAAAGCAAAGCCTCAGCCTGACAAGGAAAAAACTTTAAAGAGGATTTAGCAGACCCTGGAGTGGTGGTGACACCTGCACAAACATGAACTTCATGGAAGAGCCATCTCAGGAAACATTGAGGAGACACTCAGGACACATTGACTTTTACAACATGACAACGATACTAAACCCACCTTAAAATCCACAGTGGACGATCTCAAAAGGTTCAACTTGGTTTTGTCATGGCCAAAGAGAAAATCTATGGGTACATCTATAGACAATACAGCACATGGAGCGCGTAAACCGTAGCAGTGCATCATACAAGTCTCAGGAATCTCTTTTCACTGGAAGAATAGAAGAAGCTCAAAGACTTTTAGTTAGCTACAAAAAATGTAGTGACACTTTTCGAAAAGGTTGTTACTAGGTACTAACAGTGGAAAGGTTTTGACTGGGTTGACCAAACTATTTAATATCACTTTTTTTTGCTGGAGTTGAGATGAAGGTGATAAAAAGATGAAATATTGAATTTATTATCTGTGCAACCTCAAGGGTGTCCTCTCTCTTCTTCCTCTCCAACAAAGAGCAATAACTCGCAGCCGGATCCTTCTGAAATGTGCTTGAGCCTTTGCTCTGACTGTCATCTGTCTGAGACAGAAACCTCCTGGAGAATATGAAACCTTGTAGCAGAGGCATCTGCATGGAAAATTTCAGGACACAGACAATATCCTAAGGGTTGTTTTTGCCCTTATCTACAGCCAGCTGTTATTTCAGAATTATCTGTCTGCTGGAACTGTGATAACAACTTTCCAGTGTCTGCTAGTAATTGATGTCAGCCATGTGAGTGATATTAGCATATCCCAAACCGATATGAACACATGAATTTATAGCACAGAGAACACATCTGCCTACACATATTGCCTATGCACACAACCATACATGATCCACTTTTTTTGGCTGTCTATCAGCAGTTCAAGTTCTCTATTTGTAGGATTTGTACTAGCACATAATAGTTTAATGACAAGACTGGACAAATGTACTTTTATCAAATTCTACACTTGTAAATTATTTACTATCGGAGATGCGTAATCATATAATCTATCCATCCAGTCATTCTGCAAACCACTATATCAGAAGGATTAGAGACGCCCAGGCTCTCCTTGTCTTCCAACTTCCTCCAGACCCTCCTGTGGGATCCCCAACCATTCCCAGACCAGCTGTGCGATATGATCACTCCTGCGAGTCCCGGGACGAACCCGTGTCTCCACCCAGATGGTCGTCCTCGGTCAAACTCTCAACCAAGGCATCCAGGAGAAATCACTGAACCACCTCAGCTGGCGCCTCCGAGTGTGAAGGCACTACATGTCTGCTCTGAGCTCACCCTGTATATATTTGCAGTTTTAGATTGGATTGTCTCCTGTCTTGCAAAACAAAAGCAGAGATTCTCAAAATTCTAATAATTTTCAAATTATTTTTACTATCTTACTTGCCCAAACAAAGCAGTAACCTCAAACAGAGTTGTTTAAGTTGTCTAATCAAAAGCTGTCTTCAAGTTATTTTACTTACCAAGGTGCAATAAAGAGGTAACCCTTCACCACAATTCACACTCTTCATTACTATTCTCTGTCTAGATTGATTCATGATCTGAGCTATACATCCAGAGTCAAATCTAATATTTGAAACTGGAAACATACAAATGGATAATGGTAAATCTTGAGATTTAGATCCAAGATGTTGCTCCATCAGGAAAATCAGAAATATGACAAAACCTTCTGATTTAAATAGTATCTGTACTTTTCAATGAAATTGTTTAATTTTAGGCTGACTGTTTAGCTCCCACCCAGTCACTGTTTTCTGTTAGTTTTTAGTGTAATGTAAGAATTGTGTAAATATAAGTTGCGATATCCATCTTTTTGCCGCAGCCATGACAATTCAAAAATAACTAGTCAATGGTTCCTTCCTCAACAATGACACCAGTTCATTCAATGTGGTGCAGTGTTCCAGCTGGATGTATATATAGAGTTCAGTTTGTCTACATCGTGCCAAGCTAAACATATGACAGCTGGCATTTTACTGTGAGGAAACCACTGGTCAAATACAAACGTATGCCAGCCTTCCAGCTCTACGTATGGCCAGAAAAAGCTTTGAGAATACATTCTACAACCACAGACACCCACACAGAAATGAACACGTTCAAACAAGCTGGAAAAACGTTGCATGCAACGAATTTACAATCTTACTCAAAGTCTGCCCTACTTATTCTTGCAGTTTTTAGTTGTACTTGAGAACCATACTTTTTTCACCTGAAAAATTAATCGAGGTAGTATTTTTCACTTCCATATCCCAAAAAGTCTATATACCTCTTACATGCCATCTGACACACTAAGGGGCAGCAAACCAAATGTTTTAAGCAGGGCATAACTAATCCCTTTCACCAAACTACTTTGACTGATAAAATTGGAATTACCCTACGGGATAAAGCCAAGACATATTGATCAAATTCTAAACTACGATCTAACTTTTTGAGACTAAATGTCTTTGTTTTACAAAATCTGTTTTGGTTTCCTCCATCAACCATGAAATACAGTACATTTGCCTGATAAGAAGCTGGCTACTTGTCAGCTTAAAACGTAACATGTGTTGCCATTTTAAAAACTGAGCTTACGTGACCCAATTCTCCGGCTGCGGACTACATGGTCTTACTGGTATCAGATGCTGTTTTAGTGATACGGCTTGCATGGTACTGACTGTTTATAAATGAGGCGTGGAGGGGTGGTTAACCTTTTTTTGACCTTATTGATAATCTCTCTGTTGGCCTGGCCAACTCATATCAACTGATTAGTAATGCTTAAAAGGGTAGCAAAATTAATGCAAAACATAAGGCACATTTCAGAGTGGAATGATTCAGGGGAAAACTGCACAACCCTATTAAATGCCATGTGAAACACTGCAGCAATTAAATCATTTGATCTCGATATCGTGCCAAACTCTGCTTAAGGGAAGGGAAGGTCAGTTTTGCAACCAAAGAGAAGAAAAAGTTTTTTGCCATCAATGTTTCCATTCCCTATTCTTCACAATAGCTACAATTTCCTAAAATCAGCGTTCTAAATCTTTACAAAGTAAAACCCATGAAATTTTCACAACTAAGTGCCCTCTGGTCTCCAAGCCAGATCTACAGGGTCCTGTGTGCTATTGTTCTCTGTGATTTATGAACAAAACGTCAACAGTCTTGATGAAATATTTCCTTCCACTTTGGGCCTGACTGACCTCTCCCACCGAGCTCAACAAACTTCTTAACCAATTAGGAACATGTGTTGTAATAAAGTGTTTCAGTCAGTGTATGATAAATAATCACTGCCCTGTTAGATAGGCAAATTTGTCAAAACTTGAATGTGAAGATTAGTAGTCATGATATTTGTGCTTTGCTATTAATCATGAGGTGAGAAAGTTTAGAGAAATCAGATACTGGATACTAAATCTTCCTTACTGTCTTACATGTAAGAATTACTCCAAAATACTGCAAACATATTAGCAGTCTGCTATTTTCTCTGTTTATCTCTGTACATTGATTCATACTTTCTGTGCATGAATCAATGAATATGTGTGTGTATGTGTTTATGACGGAGGTTTTCGTGAGTACACATGACCTTTGAAATACTCCAGGGAGCAAGTTTAGTAGGCAGCAAAAGTTTTAAACAGTGAAGCAGCTTTGATGAGGTCTGCTACTGCCCTCTGTATTTAAGGAGAAGAAAAAAAAAATCACAGCGTACCAAACAGGCAGCCTGCACATGTGCTGCACCAGGTCCAAACACACATCCTAAACACACATTTTGTAAATTACAGCCTGCATTTAGAGATCTTTAAAAAGTGAACACTTTCTAACTCACATGCTCTGAAATGGACAGCAATAGACGGAGGTCCGATGAGCTCATTAGTGTAGAGGATGTCCTGTTGATGTCACTTTAAGGATGATGATGATGTTTAAAGGGGAAGACACAGCTGGCAGGACTAAGGGCATCTTTGATACTGATTGTGAAATGTAACAAAAGTGACATATAGTATATATTCAGTTAGAAGGAAAAGGATCATGACTATCAGTTGACCAATTTCTGCAATTTCTCTACTAGTCTTGCCAAAATGTCTCCCAACGGTTCAGTTGTAAAACTTGTGGGAAACCAGATGCTAATCTCACATAAGATTCCTTTACATTTACTTTGAAACTGGATTTCATGCATGAGATAGGAAGTCCTTAAGCCACTTACAAACCTTGACTGGCTGGCTTCATAAACTATCGCCCGCCATCTCCTGCCCTATGTTGAGACCGAGAAGACAGAGAAACCAAAACCTTGCGTATCATTTTTTACTGTTGACCAAGCTCTGTGACCATGCATGTATGAGTTTCCATATGGGCATTGCGTCTGGGCCTGGAATTAGAGAGCTGATGAGCCGGGGATGAGCAATTCCAGATCCAGTGCAAAATAAGGAATGATGCAATAAGGTAAAAGAGAAAGGGTATAATGAAACACTGCCATGTATATCTGCTTACATGCAATTATTACATTTATCACACAATGTACCAAAATACCAAAAGATTATTACTGTAGAAAATCTGGAGAGAATGTTATAAATTGCTCCCACTTCTTTGAGCCCATTTTGTGAAACACACACTTCAGAAAATCCTAATAATAGGCTTGGACTTAAAGGAAACTCAGATTCTGCAGATTGGTGTACAATACAATCCTCCTCACCAGTAGGACTGTGTACAGTAAGTACAAACATATTCTGAATGAATCTCATGTTCATGTTAATAAGCTACATTTGGTATCAGTGAGGTGACAAAATCCTTCAGTGTGTTTATATTTGAATTGACTCATGGCAGCAGAGTTGTGAAAGAATGCATTCTTCTTAGAGTGTAGTGAAACTAAGATACTCAGGGCGCGAGAAGAAGAAAAAAAAACAGAACTTAGGAGAGGGTAAGTGGGGACACAGGAGTTTGGTAACACAGAAAAGGAGGGTGGGTCCAAGTGTAGGGGCCAGACAGCTGAAGAGGACAAGAATCTAGAGATGATACTGTCGCTAAAATGAAAGCCACCTGCAATCTAAAATCCCCCTAAGCAGCCCGGAATCTTCCCTGTAGCCTGGGACTGATCACTGCCTCCCTGGCTGAGTTATATTTGCTCTACAGAGTCAGTTTCAAATTAGGTTCTCTCACACAACAGATATATGCACTGCAGAAATTGTCCCTAAATAAAACTGATATACATTAACATTCACACGCAAACAAGCAAAATGCAGGCACACAAGCAGCCCTGCACGCACAGAAAACTAAAAGTATGCTGCGTTGTTTTTGGTTGATTTCTGATAAAACAAAACAGTCTCACATCAGTTCCTGAAACTGTCACAAAAAGTTATCCATTGATTCACGTAGGAATTTAGATGGTGGAGTCATACACGACTGTCATGAAGTTGACCTAAGTCTGACACCATCTCAGTATCACTTTTGTTTCTTCTTGCTGTAGCTGTCTCTCATTATTTAGCAAGATTAAGGCACCTAAACCCTCTGGTTTGGTTTAGACATTAAAAAATCTTGGATGGGGTGAAAAAGCACAATGACTTTGCTCCAATTTGATATTTGAAGTTTTTATCCTACTGTGTGACAAATCGCACTCCATTTGCATTTATGAACTTTCTGTTTTATGTCCACTTCCCAATTAATCATGAGATCAGTCAGGATAATATCCCTAAAGGTTTTCTGTTCTCACTTTTTACTATTCTCCTGTCAAGTGCAATCTGAAATAATGTTGCATGTTCCTCTCTTCCAAATCCCCCATCTCATCACAGCTAAAACCTCCCTCAGAGAACTAGTACCACATCAGAGGGACAGCTTTTAGTATTATCCAGAACCAAACAATGTTGGCATGTTCAGCAGTGTGACAGATGGACAAAATGAAAGAAAGGCGAAGCAGAGCTACGAGCTATGAAGGGTCTCGTAAAAATCACCTCCCTTGCCATCTTTATGAGACTGTAATTATCAGAGTCACTGAGCAAATCCTGGTAAATCTTCACAGAGAACCTGTGGCACTCAGGAACGTGTTTCATATCATGCGATCTGACGGACATGTTGCAAAATAGAAATGCTCTTGCACAATTCAAAAAGTGTGAACAAGAACTCCTGTGTTCGATGTCTTTTTATGGTCACTCTGAACACCTGGAGCACACTTTGGGGTGCCTGAATAGTCATCAAAGTAACATGTGCCATAAGCAATGGATCTAATGGCCTACAAATGAGATGGCCTGCTAGGCTTCCTCTCACACCTTCAACCCCACATGGCACCCATATTTCTCTTCACACACACTCATGCACACACAGAAAAAGTGCTGAGCATAGTACAATAAGCTCCCAACTATCAAAGCCATCCATTTAACAAACTTTTTTCCCCGTCTTTGTTGCCAACACTCTGATGTTGAGGAAATTGACCATTTGGAGTGCAGGTGAGTGTGTGCTGCTCAGCTTTAGAAGTGATTAAAAGTCATGCTAGTGGCTGGGAAATGTTAGCCTCATCATTAACCTATGACTGTGTGCAAAATCGACATGTAACTTTGAATTTCTTGACCAATCGGAGAGTATCATTCGATGATTGAATTGAATCAGTTAGTTTTAGTGTTCAGTGAATGTTGTTTTCAGTGTTAGAGTTCCCCTCCTGTTTCCCAAATTTAATAAAAGAGGAATGAACTTTGTATTTCATTTGATTAAAAAATGTTTCTTTATAAATCCTGCTATTAGATTTTTTCTGGAAGCTGACCATGAACAAAAACAAACTCGCTGGATGACCTCATGAGAGCAACTTAATGTATTGACTCTTTCAGCGCTGACCCAGTTGCTGTTGAGATAATTCATAGCTCAATGATGTTATTCCTCCTATAATTTACACCACTATCACTGATCGAGCCAGGGCAGATTCTTTCTCTTTGGCATGATTTACATACCATCTGCATACAGGCTTTGCATGTTTACCAGATTTTTTTGGTCTTATAAACGAGCAGTGACATATCCTTATATAAGTGTGAGAGGAAAGCAGTTTGCTTAATGTATCCATCATGTACTAGAATTTCATCACGACTTGAGAAAACATTCCATGCAAAACTAGAAAAAGATGTGTGTCTTCCTCAATTGTTCTTGTTGAAATAGTTTTGCTCTGATTCGTGAGATCGCTTATATTTTGCTACTATGCCTGATAGGAAGCAACACACAGCGCATGAAACAATGTCAAAGAATATTGAGGTTGCCAGTTCAAGTCATCCCTGGGTTTTTGTTGGTATGTGTGTAAGCATGTTTTCATTGTTTTCATGCTTTGAAGATGGCGCACATGCTGTGTTTTGCTGTGTGTTTGCATGTATGGATGACACACTCTGAGCCATTGTCCAGCTGCTGGGTGTCCCATGTTTTAGACATATGATAGAGTCATTCAGACAGGAGAGTTTCTGACAGAGTTTTCATAATTGTATTTATTAAAGGAGATAATTGCTGGGTTGAGTAAACTTTCCTGACAGTTGGAACCACAAGCTCTGTTGGGAATTCAACTTTGGAAAGACTTGGACCAAGTTTGTGGGCCCCCAACACATATGTGTGAGCTTGACGGAGTATAAACATTTACCGCTATGTCAGCTTGTCATTACATCTGACTGATTAATAGTGTATGAGGAAGAAGTCAAACTTTGGACAGGCCCAAATGGATGCAATCAACTGTGAGGATGAAACAAACAAAAAAGCTGTCTTTACTAAGATTTGTTACATTGCGTCTTATTCAAATCCACACCATTCTCCTTTTTAATCTTCGAACTGAGCTTCGACATCAGAGCCACACAAACGGCATACTCCTCCAGCTGCCACCGCTCTCAGGCCATCGTGTCTAATCTGACTCTAGCTCTGTTTATTATTTCTTACAAGCAACTTCCAGCCTCTCCATGGAAACCCTCACTATCCCTGGCAATTTGCTGTCTAATCCATAGTCAGATTGCACTAAAATAGGCCTGTGTGCTGTGATTACAGAGCTCAGAAATCTGTGGTCACTATGATGTGGACAGCCGGTGGGTATCCTAAGCAGTGTAGCAGATTTTCTGGTTGCGGTTGCATGCACACCACCTTGCTTTTCCATTTAGGGCTATCTGTGTGTGCAGAGAATGATGGGAAAGGCAGTGACCAATCTGCCCCTGTCTAAGTCCTGCACATGACTGTCTCTATGGGTTGGTCACAATGGTGAGATTGTGTACAGTGCGTTTGAGAGTGAATGTATGAAAGCAGCAGTTGTTAAATAACAGTGGTTGCCTGGACGAGAGTCAAGAAAACCCCCCTTACCACAACTTCAATATTCCCAAATCTCAGCACCCAGCACCCGACACACTTCACCAACATGAAAAAGACTGGCTCTGCAAAGCACGGTATTTCAGAGGAAAATATTAAGCTGTGCCTGTGAGGCAAATGCAGAAAGAAAAGCAGCAATTAGGTTAAGAAAGGAGGGGTTGACAGCATTCATAGAATAAAAGAAAAGGAGAAGGGTGCCAGATGAGGCAACGTGGGTTGTATTTCAAATGTTAGTGCCCCAGAGCATCCAGGTTTATAGATCTCTTTTACTAACAAAGAGAAAAGGGAAAAGAAAGTCATGGTAATGGCAATCTTGAACTCATAGATGCAAACATGTTGATATATTTACTTTTTGTACATTCCAAAAAATTACAGTTGACATTTTTATCTCATTTAGCTAAAAAGGTCATTTTGATGTTTCATTGATGCTTTTTCTCTCCCAGAAATCAGGCTTTTTGTTTACTCATACCCCATACTGAATGGGTGTTCAAGTTTAATTTGTCATGCATGACAATGACATATACAGATAACAAATACAAAGATGTGGAACTAAAATTCCTGTTGTTATCATAAAACACAAGTTCTGACTCATTCCTGAGTTGATTCTTTATGGTGAAAGCATTAAAATGGCATAACAATTGGTACATATGGTTCAGGCAAGTTTACTTCCACGAATTTTACACAAGATAAAGTACAATCACTGACAAATGGGGGTTTAAAGAAGTACAATAACTGTTGCAAATATATGAATTTCAGCAAAGCAGAACTTGATTTGTTTTTTAGTCCATGTTTGCTAATGGATGTGGAATGAAATATACTGAGCAATTTTCAAATATACACTCTGCCTTTTGGAAAGCTCCATACTACTTCATGGCCAGAACTCATAAGGATATGAATGCTGAAACATTTTAAATAAAAAAAAGAAATGCTGTAGTAAATTGGTGAATACCTCCCTTGTGGTAGCTATTAAGTGGTAGCTCATACAGTGTTCTTTGTAAAGCCAAAGCTCTGTTTCCAAAAAACACCTCACCACACTGCTAACTCCAAGTGGTGCACCTGAACCCTGAATCGTGCAAAGTTGTATTTATGATTTCCTCGCCAGTCAAAATGTTTCACAGAGCATATTTAACAGCTGTCGTACATGCATCCAAAAGTTCTCTCCATCTGTTTGGAATCAAAGCCTTAGGGACTATTCAGTTGTTTGTGGAACATACTCAAGTCTTGGCTGGGACCTGTGGTCCTCTTTTTGTTTCTTTGAAATGAAGCATAATTGTATAAATATGCCATGTAGAAAGGGCGTTTAGATGACAGACAAGTAACTGTAAATATACGGTTCTAAGAGACTGCTGAACTGCTACAGGTAGATAGACTTAAAATTTCTCAGGATGAACTCACAAATTATAACACTCCATAAGCTCTGAAATACTTTTCGTCTTTTGCCATGATATCCCAAAATGATCAATATCCCCTTTTACTGGAGCTCTGTAGTTCCTAAATTGTGATACATGCAACTCTATGACGGAATTAAATGAAAATTCTTGAGGTAAACTGAGCATTATTGGAGAGTGTGTCTCTACACCGTCTTTCATTTTCTCCTGGGTAACATCCAACATGCCGTCTAAAAGAAAAAGTTAGGAACTAAGGAGACAAGACCAATTACCTTCAAATTAAGTTTTGTGAGTTAGTTTTGGGAAGAAGAGCTGCAGTCATTGGAAACTCTGGCACACACCACACATCATCTCTCTTCCATCTCCAGCTCTTATGAGTGTGGAGCCAGTATTTAACCTAGTTTACTGTTTTTATTACACACCACCTAAATGTGTCTGCAAAATAATGTTTGTATCTTCCTCTCTGTGCATGCCTTTCGTGATCTATTTGGTCACAGGAGACGGAGGGAGATGGAAACTGCATGGTTCAGGTCACATGTCAAGGGACTCACAAAGGTCATATCACTACATCATTACTACTAGGCTATGTTGGAATATGAATGAAACCCCTGTGTCGCAACTGACAAGCCAAGAAGATCTAAAAGAGGAGTCCTGCAGTCCTGTTGGGGTGGGGGCGTAGACAAAGGTAAATCAGTAGCTCAAACGCTAAAAACAAGGCTTTACAAATGCATTTGTAACTGATTGAGTGATGAAGTTAAACAATTTTGTTGGCTGTATATCATTCAAACTGTTTTTGTGTGACCTTTCTGTTGGAGCCTGCAGATGAGGCGAGGATCAGTGATGTCCCAGTACACAGAACGAAAACACCCACTTGTGATACTGAAAAAGAGAGCTTAATGTTATGTTTGCTAGTAGCATTTTTTTTCAGTTTCTCAAAATCTGTTGGACGTCTACTTTGCACTAATGTGTCTTTATAAAGGGTAAAATAAAGCAGCCCAGGTTGATGTAGGAGCAGAGTATGTTTTAGCGCTTGTGCACAGGAATAGACCACTTGCACAGCACAACTCTTTGAGCCCCAACACATAATCTATGGGAAGAATTCAAAGGATTTATCAAACACAGCTTTGTTTTTTGTTTGTTTCCCCATGGATAGTTTTTGAGAAGGAACAGAGGTTAGAGTTTGTAGAGTGGCTCTGCTGCTCTTCATGCTGTGGTTCTACCAACTGGGTGATGAACTTTGCTGCTCTGATTATCGAGGTGGCTCTTACTGTGTTAGTGGACCTGATCTCAGCTTGCAGGATTCTTTTGAGCTATGCAATATGCCAGAAGCAAGAGAGTCCATTCTGGTAGACTCCAAACTTAAAGGCAAAAGTTCATACTAATCTGCGTCCTATACTGGTAGTTAGAGCAGGCTTTAGCTGTGACGAGAGAATGGCAGCCCTTATTCATAGGGTGGCTCTATTCGTAGAAATGTATTGCTCTCAGGAAATCAAGTTAGACCTGATCAGAGTCAAGGAGGGCAGCAGCAGGGACATTGTGGAGAGTGAGCTGACTGTAGTGACTGGAGATGTGAGAAAAGACAGAGAGGTGGCCGCCTTTATCATGCTATTTGTTTGTACAGCATTTTTAGTAGAGCTTTGCTGTCATGAACAGCTGAAAACAAAACTCTGTATCATAGTGGAATTAGGACTGGTGATTACTTGAAAGATCACTGTGCTCGTCACTGTTTTCTGCTTATTCGCTGAGATTTGAAAGAAAACAAATCTCCCATGCTGTGTGTTGTCTGGCAAATCTGAGAGTGTTCGCTATTAATATGTTAGTCTTGAGTCACGCCATGTAATGTTTCTCTTGGTGAGACAGCCTTGTTGCCAGCGTTGCACGTTCATGAATTTTGGGAGGCTTACCTTCTCAAGGAGCACTGAGCGGAGGTGTGTGTGAAAGTTCTGTTTTCTTTTTCTTTTTTTTTCACGAGTTTAACAATCAACAGTCCCACGAGAATGAGGTACTTTAAACTAAACTATACAAAGTCATAGCTTGTCTTCATCAATTCCATCAGCTCCCAAGAGGGTGGATTTAATGATTCAAAAGCTGTGGACAGACGCTCCGGCTTTATATTAAGCCATTCTCCACCTGAATAATGGTAATGGTACAAGTTCTGAAATCCCTTTACTTAAGTTAATCTAGTAGTATATTGTCAAAAAGAAAATCCTGCACATAATATATTAGTTCAATTCTTTTGTCTTTTAGTTTAAATTTTCTCTCATGAACTTTAATATTAAGGTTGCAATTAAACTTTTTATTTTTTTTAAATATATATACAATACATATAAATACAAATGAATTACTGAATTTATTTTCATATCAGCTCATTTGCAGAAAATTGGGCCTTGAATATCTAGGAGTTTAGATGATAGACACTGACAGTCCCTGCAACAAGTTGCCTTCTGCTGAGTTTACCAATGATATACTACATTTTTGTGATCTTGTTTTTAAACTCCTAACTTCAGCATTGCTCTCCATCTTTCTCCAAGTTTCTGTACAGTTTCTGTAAAGTTTCCAAACAAGTCCCAGTATCCTTCAGAGCAAATATGAACTTTGTTGGAGCCTTTCCACCCTTTGGCCCTAATCCATCTAAAAGCTCAGACGACACCACAATGTAAATATATTGTGGCCTGTACTGTGTGTGGCACTGATTGTGAAACTAGCATGACCTTATCTTGATCATCTATTTTTGTAAAAGAAATTCAAACTCTTCCAAAAAGAAAAAACAACAAATAATTAAATAAGGTTGGAGCTGTGGAAGGAGACAGAACTGGGCATAAATCCCACTCCAGGAAAGACCCCAAAAATTCTCCAGCTTCTGCCCTGGCTCCAGCCGCAGACAGCTGTGAGAGTTACAGAGCAGATTTTGGAGTTTTTCTTGACCATTTTCCAGACGCAAAGAGGGCCCAAGTTCCTGCTCTTTGATTCCAAGAAGACAGGCAAATCCATGAATGTAATTCATCATCACGTCAGTATTAAGGTAAATGTATAAGCCTACCCTCAGCAAATTACTTGAGGAATAGTTGTGTGCAATGCATGTCTGTTATATATGCATGTCATATATAAACTGTTAGACAACCAACCTGCTGGGTTGATCTGCTGGATAAACTAGGTAATCTGGGATTGCTGCAGCAGGGGACCAGGCCTCCAGTCTCAGCCTGATTCTAACAATTAGCGAATGGAACATTGTAACAATGCAAAGGCATAAAACCAACTCTAGATAACCAGCTCTAAAGGAAACAGAGTTTCAGACATTTGACAATGTTAAGTACTACAATCCTTCTCTTATCTACAGTAGGGTGTCTTCACTCTAGCCTGGCTCAAAACTGATAATTTGCTTTTTATTGTCTCGACAAACTTTGAGGGAGCATGAAGACAAAAAGACAATGAATAACTAACATCCCACACTTGGATGTCAGTTTTTCTTGAATTTTGACCAAGCTGAATCTTTTATGGATGCTTGAGAGCAATCTAATCACTTAAACTGGCATTTATCACTGAGCTGTTGCTTCAATGCTGCGGCTCAAATTCACAACCATGTCACAACAAGGCTAACATCACAAGACCACACTCTCTAAAGTTCCTGTATGGAGTTTTTCCATGGAGTATTTTTTCATTTTGGTAAACTGTCATTGGATCGCCAAATGAAATAAATTTTCAGTTAAACTGGAAATGAGTGTCATTTATCTTAAATGTCTTTTTTTTCTTTCTAAATGCTAGCCAGAAATAAATTAAAGGGATGAAGATTCATAATCTATTAAATGTCTTATATTACATGGCTGCTGTATAATACTGTCAACTGTAAAGCATTGCTGGACCATCACAAAACACACCAATAATGCTAAGGAAATCATCTATTTAAATTTAACACTGTTCAATCCCACTGCTGCACTTTGATCCACTATGACGTACAAAGTGCCAAAATGTGAGTGGACAGTGGGTCACAATGGGAATCTAGTGAGGTATAGTGAGTCACTGAACAATATGACTTCCATCGCAGGATGTGCTTCTGTTCTGACAAAGTCAGAGGTGAAAGCCTTGTTATCTGCATGGGACAACACATCAGAGCAGCAATAAACAGGAAGCAGCTGATCCAGAAGGCCAAGGGGGAACAACAACTTATCTCATCGACGCACTTGACCTTCTCATCTTCCTCTTCCTCAGGAGTCTCTGACTCGGCTCAGCCAAGGTTCAGATGTCCCATAACACATGCACTACACACGTACGCACATAAACAAAACAGAAACTGTTGTCCAATAAAGTTGTAAATTTTGTGTTGGGGAGAACAAAAATAAAAGAAAAAGGAAGGGAGTGTGTGTATGTGTGGATGAAAGCATGATTGTATTTCATTTTTGTTTAGCTGGTTTCAACCCAGAACAGTTAAGTCAAGAGCACGAACCTTCTCTAAATGCAACAAAAGACAAGTTAAGTTAAAATATACACATTTACAATGTAATAAATGAGCTGTGGGCAAAGTAGTACCCTTTCTCAACAATTTTCATTTTTCTTTTTCAGTCCCCACCTCACAGACTTGCTCATCATTCACTCTGAATCGAGGTATTAACAGCAAAATGTCATTCGAGTGCAACGCTGCATCACATCTGGCTAACGACACCCCCTAAATCTGATCCCGTCTCTGCTGTTTTATGTTTGTGGTGAGTGAATGAAGGGGGTGTGTAGAGGTGCGACTCTCTTTTTCCCACGATGCAGTGCATCGGTGGGCTCGGGCTGGGGGAAGGAAGCTGTGGGGATGGAATGCTGAATGGCAAGCGTACACACACTTACACACCTACAAACACATGCGCGCACTCACATTCGGGAACCTCCTGTGCCCATAGCGAAGAAGCTGGCTCATAGATGGGCTCATACAGGAAGTTCTCAGCTTTGGCTACTTCCTGTTTGCTCGACGCTTGCTTTGAGAGCACATTGTGGGGGATAGAAGCTTTTCAGCAAGTACTCACTTTGTGTAATGAACTTGAATGAGAGTGTTGGGAGCAAGTATTCTAGCAGCTGTAGCTTTACAGGTGAAGTATTTTAATTTTTAATAACACTCACATTTTAGCCTATTCTATTTCTTGATCAACACTGACAAAATGCTTAACAATGACCACACGCCAAAGTAGCTGTCACACACACAATAAAATTGCAATGTGACATTAATAAAATCAGCACAGCTGTTTTTCCATGACAAGGAGGACATGTGTCTGGAAAACATTAATCCAATTTCATTATTATCAATACTTTGCCCATTTTTTAGCGGTCGCCAAAGTTTTATAGCATGTCTGTCAGCCAGCAGCTAAATAGTTTCCTCTCAGTCTGAACAATTTCAGGTTTCATATTGAGGCCATCCTGATTTAATGTATCTCCCTGCTACGTGCATTTGCTTTGTAACAATAAAACATTCTGATAGAGGGAGGAAGAAGGAGGATGGGAGGTGTCATGCAGGCATAGATTAGTGAGCAGCAGGAGACAAGGGTGCAAAAGTGGAAGACGCAATCTGCAGGTATTGAGCCGATGTGATGTCATGCAAAGATGGAGATCTGGTTAATAATAGGAACTTAAGATAATGGAGGGAAAAGGATAAGTGGATAAGAGGGGGGGATTGAAATTATCCTCCAAAAGCACACAAAACCATCTGATGGACTATGACCCCTAATTTGTCTTCATTGTACAAAACCTGGAAGCTGTCTAAGGAACTGCCCTGATATCAGCCTGCTTGTAAAGATACAGAAAGTGCAAAGAACAGTATAACTGCACCATAAAACGTGAACTGCTCCTTTCCTGTGTTCACCCCTTACCTTCAGATCGCTGCTTGATATGAAAAAGTTATGACCGTCATGCTTGAATGTATAAGATAAGTTTCTCAGCAAATGTTTAGCTAAAGCTGGGAGGCCTGCATCGGGTGAAGCTTGCCAAGTGGAAACAGGCCAGGCGTTGAAGTAGTACCTCTGAAGTTAGAACAGTTCTGTCAGAGAAAGACAAGTTTGAATATTTCGCTTAACTCTGAGCACATGAAGAAGATGATGTCATTCAAGTTAAGACTAAATTATGAAGCCTTCAATTAGCAGAAATCTTTTCTGTATGAAAAGAAGATTTAGTGATGGATTTTGGAAAGCATTTTTGGGAAGTGAGCAGCTGCCACAATAAGATCAAAACCTGAAACATTTTGTTTCAGACATAATTTTTCATTTTGGATGCACGAGAAAAGCACTATAACTCTGACCTCCAAATAACAATACCCTCTTCCTGCTTTGCTAGTGTTTATCATCACGCTCTATCCCTAAAATAGTCTAAAAGGAGTGTGTTCATACTGAAAACTCACATTGTAAAATCACTGAACAGCTAAAAATGTCCAGAGGAAACCACACATGACCAACAGGAAATGTGGTGCAAAAAGGAAACTTTTTTTCCTTTTTTTTTCCGTTGGCAGAACAAATCACATCTCTCATTGATTTAATTCACCTCTTGACTCTTCGTCCACTTTTAGTGATATCTGCAGAAATACACAATATAGTAGCTTTGAAGGTACAGGCAAAAATCACTGCACTGCTCTGTGGTTTGCACAGCATAGAAACTGGCCTCAAAATAAGCTGTGAAAATCTCTCTAAAAATATCCTGCAGGCTCTGATGAGGACAAATTCAGATTCAGTTCTTACAGGTGACAACAGAAGGTTTTTTTAAGGTATTAGAAGGTAGAAGGTATTTTTTAACAAATACCAGCACAAGACCAAAGAAGGAACGTTCTAGTCTGTAACCCAACAGATATTAGGTCCTTTCCCTATCATCGCACTGAGTCTAGTTTAATCCAAATTGTTGAAAGTCAATTATAGCTTCACTTGTGAAAAAAAGCCTAGACCTAAAGGAATGTGATTTTGCAAATGTTACTAAAATGAGTGTTAGGAATTTACTTGTTATCCTGTCTGAGCTATAAGCTTTGTGACATCCTGGCACTGATATCCATACTATACAAAAGAAGAACATCAGCAGGTCCTACATCATTAGGAAAGATGGAAACATAGAGCTGTGGATCTCTGTTGTAAAAAAAGAAGCCAATGGATTTTTTTGTGATTTGTGATGATTTTTAACATAAAAAAATACTTCTAAGGACTGTCTTTGAAAATACTCAGTTAGATAAGTTATTTTTGCCCACAGGAGTAAGTATTTTTGAATGAAGCCTTCATCTAAGGGTTTCACCATGGGAAAGGAAGGTCTGACTAAACCACCCCTCTTTCCTATTTTGGAATGGAGTCACAGAGTGAAGCTGTGACCTCATCTCTTCCTGCTGTGCAGGAAAGGTGGATCAGATAGCATGGATGAACACAGTCATAGCCATAGAGTCAAACTGTATGGTTGAGAGAGGCAAAAAGACTGTTCAGTGACAAATTAATTATGTGCAAAAGTTCTCACATTTTTTCAGGTTTTGTCATTTTTTTATGTTTAATTTTTATTTTGAAATGGATTCAGTTAATATTTTCTCATCCATCTGCACACATTTCTCTAAATGGCAAAGCAAAGACAGGTTTCTAGAGCATTTAAAGGTAAAAAAGGTGAAAATTTCAACATAGCTGTGCAGTATCCTGCTTCTATAAGTGGTCCTTGAGATGTTTCTTCAACACAACTGGGATTAATTTATGCCTAATGGAATTCAGTGGACAGTGAAAGATAAACAACTATCAAGGTCTCACAGTTGATGTTGAATGTTACAGTAAAAGCCAGGCCAGAAAAGATGGTTAAAATACACAGATTTTGGGGGAGCATACAAGCAGGAGCTCTGAGTTTCACCTCAAGCTTTTTGAGCTTCTCTGGTTGGAATGGCTATACACTGATATCCCTATACAACCTGGCAGAGGTTGATCATATCTGCTGAAAAGAATGTGAATAACTGGATAATGTCCAAGAAGACATAAGGCTGCCATGACTCCCAAAGGTGCTCCAGTAAGGACGTCCAACATACTCAAAGTTGTCGTTCACGTTGTAAAAATCTGATAAATATCCTGCCATGTTGCACAAAACTATCAGTAGCAAATTATGTGTGAAGTTAGCCGACAGTCACAGAGTACGGAGTAAATAGGCTGTGCTGCAGCAGTGCGCGTCGATGACGTCATCCCAGTAGACGAGTGTGTTGAAAGCCCTCTATAAGCCCCCCGATGGCCGCCAATAACAACAGCACAGCAGCTATGAGCTAACAGTGCAATAGTACGTGTTCATTCATTCATTCGTCTTAATATAATGGTGAAATAAAGACAGATAATGCCTTATTTAGAGGCTGTATTGTCAATGCCCCCGTTTACTCCATTATATAGATCTCGAGTAACCTAAATATCTTCCGAAGGACGCCGACTTTCACCAAACTGTTCTTGGTGAGTAGATAAACGTATTTCATGCCAGAAATAAGGTCTAGGTTTAAAAATACCGGAGTTCCCCTTTAAGTCCTAATTGTGGTGGAGTCTCCAGAATACATGGGCCAACGATATTGTGTTTAAAGTATATTTTTATACTTACAGTGGGGATGAAATATAAACATTTGCTTTAGTTCACTGAACATGCAAATTTGGGCAGATTCCTGCTTTGAGTCAGATCAGAGGCATCTCAGTGATGTAGTCAACTGAAGTAGTGTTGAAGTGATGTAGTGTTTGTATAGGTGAAGAACCCAGCCAACAAGTCCAATTGTACAGCTAATATAGACAGGACCCTCCATTAGATATTAACAATGCATGTCCAAGTGACCTCACACAGCTACTAGTTGTATGTTAACCACTATGCACGATTATCTCTCTGTTGATTTTCAAATTATCAAAAGATGAGTTAAACCCTAGATTATTAAAACTGATGCAAAATATATGATTAAATTCTGGAGGCCTGATTTATTCATCACTACAGGGTCTCTGGGAGTTTACTATTTGACTGCTGGCTTCTAGTTTTATTGTGAATGAATGAATGAACAAAGTTGGAATAAATACAAGAATGATCTAAGATTTGACACACTATAAATCTCTAGGGTTTAAATGAGATAACTGGAGTTATCATGGTTGGACTGTCGATTTTTGAGGTTAGAGGGAGGAACTCGTGAACAGGATTTACACAGGGGCCCAATAAATCATACTTAATGGAAATGATAAATGTCTGTTTGTGTATGTGTATATATTTGTGTCAGCATTTGACAGAAGAGCAGAGAGATTCTACATTCATGGATGTGTTGGTGGCACTGATATAAATCGTGCTCTGGTCTATTCCAACAACCAAAAGCTCTAGCTCCTTAGCCATCTGTTCTCAATTAAAGATGTGTCATAGTAACTTTGTGGCAAATGTTCACACAAGATCGATGCTGAATAAATTCACTCACAAACACATGCAGTATATTACACAATCACAAAGACACAAATGCCCACTATGCAAAGACGAGGCTTTTCATTATGTGAAAATCTAACGTTTTCCAAATCTTAAAAGACGTGTGTGTGTGTGTCTTTCTCTCTTTCTTCCTTAATATCTTTTAAAATGCACATACTCTGTCCAAATGAAGCAATTCTTTTCAGCTACAACAAATATTTCTAACCCCATGTTGTGTATTGTGCTCATAACTCATAGCCAACACAGGAAGCTGTTGTGAACAGATGGATCATTTTCTATCCAAAGTGGATCTTCTTATGTTAACCCTTAGACATGTTAGAGATGAATGTCCAGTAGAGTCCTCCAATTCTGTCAGAAGGTAATAATCAAAGATAAAGGGGATTTCATATTGTATCAACTTGGGATCTCATCTAACTTGTAATGATGAAAAGAACCAAGGATGACATGTAAACCTGGTGATAACAAAAGGAAGGGAAATATGTTGTCACTTAATGAAAACTGATCATGTTGTAAAATCTTCACTCAAGACTTACTGAAATGCACTTTGTTACACTGATTGGAGGTATGCAAAAGTTTTTTTTGTCTCCTAAAGAAACTATACATTCAAATTGACATCCTAGCACAGATTTGTTATTTCCGTTCTGTTTATCCCATGAGATGAGTGAACTTGAAAGCTGTTTTCCTTGAAGACTATACCCAGTGAGAACCAGTGAGGCATGTAAGGGCGTGCTGTAAAAGTCTTTGGCTTGAAACTGCAGTGGAACTAAACATATGTGCAAATGGATGAGATTTATTGAGACAGTCAAGAGGCAAAGGAGTGACTGATTTGGTGACTAGGTCATGGCAGAGCTCTTGTGTTACCCCAACATGGGTATATGTGAAAATGTCCAGGATACCTGGAATTTGTTTTCCAAATCCAAAAAACGCCTTTCGAGAAATTAGTATATTTGTTTCAAACACATCCGATGAAAAGTACTGAGAAGCAATTAATCATTTAGTGCTTTTGGAGCCAACGTTTGAAGAATAAATCCAGAAAGGCTCATGCTTTTTGAGTTTATTCTCACGGTCGTCACCCCTAGGTAGTAGAGTGACAAGTTTGATATCTCAAAAAACAATGAAGAAGTTGGATTTGTTGTATAAACATATCAGGTCCTTTTACCTGTTTTGACTGTTTGATCTGTTTCATGTGTCTATATATGTGGTCATTAGAGCTATACATATTTCTAATTTTGTTTGTATTTTTATTCTGTATTTGAAATGCTATCATTGTTTTAATCGGACTGTACTTTTGTGTTATGTATAGAAATTTTGTCTTCCTGTGAAGTTTGATGCATGTGATTGCTTGGACACAGGTTCAACTGCTGTCTATTTAATAAGGCTTTTGACTGACATGAATAGTTTGCCTAATGAAGGTCTTGTACTGACATGTCTTCAGTAAATAGCTGTTTACTGGATGTTAGACAAAGTGCGGGATTTCATTCTTTTTTATCCTCATGTTTCACCACTGTCATGCCTTGTTAAAAACTAAAGTGACTGCTTTCAGAATGGGGAGAAACAGTGTTTGCATTGCATAGATCATTGCTGCTAGCATTTGCCTTTTACTGAACAGTTTTTGAAGTAAAATTGGTCTCCTGTGTTGTTAAATGGTCCATAATACATGGTGTCTGGCTGCCATGTCAGGGTCAATGTGGGTAAATATAACACACAGTGGTAAAAATGTAAATGTACCATTTCCTCCCACTGACTGAAACATGTACAGCCATCTGATATATGGACTCCTAGAGGGGATGGATTGATTGCTGTCCTTGTCCAAACCTCCAACACCCATCCACAGACCCCCTCCCTGTGCTCACCACTGTGTCTCCCTCCTCCACGTGTTCTCCGTCGTTCTGCCTCAGCGATGCAGGTGGAGGCATGACCTAAAACTAGGGTGATGAATGACTCCTATCTTGCTGATGCTAGCAGTCCAAATGGTGTTTCTCTGGGACTGAATATCAACCCAGGCTGATCAGCTGCTTCCTCTCACTGGCTCTTAACATTTTACAGATATTCAAATTTTTTTTGACAGAAACCACATAGATTGAATAAGACTTCATTGTTTGGCTACTAAAGTTACAGCTGGTTTGCCGGCCTCTGCTTTTTAAGTTGACTGTAATAGAAGGGGTTAAGGACATTTTAAGGTGTGAACATAACAAATTTGCAAGGAGTATTTTATCATGCTTTTTTAAATGAGCAATTTTAGTTTGAATTTAAATCGTCAGTGATAGCAGATTTATATATAAAGAAAACAGTTTGGTGAGCCACACTGACAAATCTGAAATGATCATAATTATAGTTTTAATAAGTATTCTCAAACATAATTAAGAGATAGGCCGAACTTCTGATCATTTCTCATTTTATCAATAAGGTTTCATCTCCTTTGAAAATGCATGGTGCACTCCTTTGTCTCCAGAAATACTACTTCCACTGAAGGGAGCTGGGGGGCACCAAAGTCTGCTCTCCATCTCTCTTTCTACTGTATTAAACAGCCTCCCTCTTTTCTGTCCCCCCTTTTGTGTGGCTACCCGAATAAATTAGCAGTCAGTGAAGGAGGGGGAAAGAGGCGGAGGAGGGAATGGAGAGGAGAAGGGGGCTGGGCCTTGTGGCGGAGGAGTCGGCTTTCAGTTAGTGAGGTGCACGGCTCCCTGAAGCCACACACACACAGTCAGACACACACGCACACACCGTGTCTGAGTGACTGGATGCTGAGAGAGGAAAGAGAGAAGAAGCAACATTTGGGTTCAGGGAGACACCGGGTACAGCAGCGCAGGCGGCTTTCTTCTACTGCGAATCCCGAAGAAGCCTTGCAGCTTTCCAGCTGATCCAAACTCGCTTACCTGACAGAGGGACAGAAGCGCAAAAAGACGCGTCATCGGTGGAGTAACCTAACCTGGTGTTCAGCCGGATTAGACAGTCAATGGAATTGGAAAATTACGGTTTTCTGGATAATATGTAAAAACAAGCAAACAAAAAAGCTCACACCAGCTGGACAGCACAATTCCATTCAAGATTTTGTCCCGGCGGATTGGCCGTCTTTGGAGGGCTTTGAGACTGGAAACCCGTTTGCATACTGATCAGGTTTCGGGGGGAGGGGGGGTGGGGGGATATCCAGAGCGCACATCCAGAGCAACGGAGTGGGTCCGATGAATGTAAGTGACATCTATATTATTCTAATGTACAACCTGTGTTCGTGATCAGTGGTTATTTCATGGGATCAAGGTATGGCAATGAGCTCTGGTTGGGTGGGGGCTTCTGGCTCTCCGTATCAGGGGATGCACCCTGCATCTTCTGCACCTTGCATGCACGGTCTAGTAGCTGCGAGGAGGAATGGCCTAAATAAAATGGACTACAGTAGTAACTCAAGATTAGGGCATGATAGGGGATGGACATCATTCACAGCCTGAGAACAAAGAGTTGGTTTTCCATTTAAAATAGGAGAAAAGGAAAAAAAATCACTCTGCAAGACTACCACATTAGCTTATTATGCGCCATGGAACTATTTAATAAAAGTAAGTCAGTGGTTTCTTCCACAAGGTTGGCAACTAAGAATGACTGCTCTTTTTGTTTTGGAGCAAAGACAGAACCAGAAAGGTCGAAACACTATGAAGTGTACAAAGTGGGCCAGCAGAAGTAGAAGTATTTCCTGGAGAGACCAACTGATGTGTCAGTGTAGAACTGACTGTAAAGCATCAGTGGTAGAGAATTAAGCAGTGTTGTGTGCCTTAGAGCTAGACACAAGCAGGGCCTGCTCTGTTGATGTTGGATTAGGACTTCTCTGTTATGAAACCTCAGTAGACAGTTGACTGTATAATACCTTAAACATACAATAATAAAAGGTCTAAGAGGATTTTAGCTGGTTTTGCCATCTAGAAAACAGATTTTTGACACAACCCTAACATAAAGTGTATTTATAGCAACCAATTTTGTCTGTATATGGCCAAGAGCTAAAAATGGGAACCCTGGGGCACATTTAAGTGCCTAACCACAATAGTCAGGCATATCTGGTGTCTGCATCCACAGCTCCTGGTTTTCTGCAGTTCGGAGGGATACATATCTTTGCATTGTTATACTATTCTCTTACATGTCCCCATGTGCTCCAGCTCTGCAGTACACTGGCCTCAGCGTCAGCCTCTGGTCTACATAAAACCAGACAGAGTTTGGTTTCTTGTAGAGTGATGAGGCGTGTGGCAGTGCTTTTTCTAACATGAACCATATGGACATTTAGTTGGTGTCGCTACCACTGAGTAGAACCTCTGTTTGCACAATTAACTTATGATTACTCACATCAGCTGCAATTTACTTGTTAGTTTGGCAGCTAAGATGTACACCTTGGCTGCTTACTTTCATGCAAAAGATAGTTTCATTAATTTACATTCAGTCTTTTTGTAGAAGGGCTTTGGATGTAAATGTCCTTCCCTCTATCCTTAAAGTTATTTGTATCAAGACTATCAAGGTAGAGAGGGCAGCTCATTTGGTTCTGTCTCACGTCTTTTTAGAGACTATCTACAGAGTAAACAGTCTGATGTTTACCTTGCACTTCATGTTGTTCCGTGTAGCTGAATGAGTGAGTATGATATGGAGTCAGACAGGGTCAGGGGCTTGATTCTCACCAGGGCCAAGCTGTAAACACACACTTTTTTGACAGCAGCATATGCTGAATGACTTAATGTTGCAGTTTGGGAGTGCATTGGGTGCATAATGGCAACGGCATGGTATCGGTCTTGACTTGATTTCTGCAACTTATTAGATTACTTGAATCATGAAATCTTAAACTTGAATCACTGTCCTCAATTTTGTCATGTCACAAAATGAAATGTAACACATTCATCCACAGTCTTTAAGAATATTTTTATGTTTATTCTAATGGCATTACTTCAGGGGATGTCCAAGTTGAGGTTTTATACTTTTGTAATTTTCCAGCAATCTTGAGAGTTTACTTTAAACTCTAGAGATACACACTGTAATCAAATTACACATTTGCCACCCACTTTGACACTGAAATAACTCTTATGTTGTGTACTGTTATGGATGCCACAAAACCCACATAAAAGAAAAATCTGTCATTTTCAGTATTTCAGGTTTTATCCTTTAAGCCCCTTTCTCGCAAAGTCAGGATTGTTTATGTAGAACACGACTTACATGTAAAGTTTTGCATAAGGAACTGTTACAAATGAAGGTTTTCCTGTGATATCTGTCTCAGCTCATCTTGAGAGTGTTGCCAACGATTGAAAAAAAGAGACGGAGCATCTTTTTATCCAAGTGTTGGAGCTCACACGAAAATCTTTCTAATTGTATTCCAGAACAGTTTTTTCCCCCTGAGTTTTGTTTTGGGCATGGGAAATCAGTGTCTGAGTACAAATATCGGAAAGTGACTCAGAGACTTCCCCTCTCTCTTTCTACATCCCTTACGCACACACATACAAGCCTACACACAGAGTCGCCACATGTCTAACATTACCTCTGTATTATTTTCCTTACACTGACGCTTTCCCAACACAAATCCTTACACCAAACCCTACTTATGCTAATGTCATCTTTAGAAATAAAAGACTGATATAATTTCCTCTCAATCATATAAGTATAACACAGACTTTCAGCCATTCGGCACAATGGCGAATGCCAAATGGGTGGCAGATGACAGCTAGAAAAAAAAAAACATAAACATAAACAAAAAAAAGATTGTTTCCCTTCACCCTGGCTCCCCAAGTAGCTAGTGGAAATATTTACCCTCCATCTTTCACTCATGCATGTTGCTGATGCCCGAAGTCTGTGTTGGTGTTTTTATTTACCTCTCAGCCACCATCTTAGACATAACATAAGCCAAAGACTCAATAAGAGGGCATTCATTGCCATTTGAATTTATCTGACAGCATGTCAACCATAACCCGTGTTTAGCTGCAGCATTGTGTGAGGAAGTAACAATCCTATGATGTTTAGTCTCCTGGAAAATCACTTTCTGTTGGCATCATCCATCCACAGGATGGCTTAACTAGTAGACTTAGAAAATGAGATTCCCATTGATAAGGAAAACCCCTTCGCAGATTGCACCACAATTATTTTACTCTACTCCCTTGGGGGGGGATGTTGGTTGCCATGGCAGCCACAGTCATGACATCTGCCATCTTGCTGTGATTGCAATCGTGACAATTAATTACAACATCCTAAAACCTCAGTCTTGTTATTGCGTCTGTGACAGGAAAAGTGGCAGCCAAGATCACAATGAAATTAGAGATCCACGATATGACTTAGGTTTCAGTGTCTTGCTCTTTGTAGCTTTAGCAAAAAACAAAGATATTCTTGCTGGTACAACTTTGAAAAATAAAGTTTAAATCGTGAAGTAAAAAAATCACACTTTGCATTATATAATTAGGTTTTATAGAAACTAGTAAACTTTATTAAATCTTGGCACTTAATCATCCAATGTCATGCCTAATTTTTTAGCTTAGACCGGAACAAATCTTCTGAAAATGCTTTGGGAAATAAAGATTGTATACCCTCCTTTGTATGGTATGAAAGCCCATTCATCTGTGGACCTTTAGAAGATATTACAGTATGACCGACTCTACGAATTGAAGGAAATCACTGGGCTCTCCTATTGGACACAGAGTGATTGACTAGCTAGGACTTTGAGATGCTGCTATTCCATTTTTGCTTGTTCTGAGGCCAAACTATGACGTAACATCTTTATTTATGGTCTTCGTCTAGCCAGAAGACATCCTTTTAGTCTAATGATGTGCTGAATAAGACAGATTACAGACAGTGGACCAATTAAAGGGACTACATCTGTACAGGGCTGCGCTGTAGGCGCTGTCAGCGAGTACCCAGTTTTTCCACTGCCCTTCCAAAACACAGGTATCAGATGCCTCAGCTTGCTACTTTTTAAAATTTGACAGCAAACGTTTATCCAGATTTGTCACTGTAACGTCAGACTTGCTCATGATTAAAATCTTGGTGTTGTGTCAAGTTTCTCTATCCTGTGCTCCTGCACCATGAGTTGGAACTGTGACAAGGGCTTCTCAGTGCCAAAGGAAAGCTGGGTAATCTGACTTCTGGGTTTCTAGTTGTCACAGTTGGAGTTTCTGTGTGTGGCCTTAGTTTATGGAGATATCTCTTTAGAGCTGCAGCTAATGGCCTTTCCATTATTAATTATGGTTGGTTAGTTTCATGACTCACAGAAGACTGATAACAGTGAAAAATGTCTCTCCTATAGACTTTTTTTCAACCAGCAGTCCAATACTAAAACTTGGTTGATGTACAACTTTAAAAAAAGACAATAAGTCTATATCCTGTCATTTCTCCCTTAATTTATGTTGAATAATCTTGTGCCCATCTATGGCAGTAATCTCCACACTGTATGCGAGCTTGCTTCTTTCGATACTAGCAGAGATGTTTCGACCCAGATCTTTTATTTTATTTTCTCATTTAGGAGACAATCAGCACAGATATGTGGCTTCTTCCCTCTATGTGTATCTGAATTAAAATATTAACATTTTCACATGAAAAGAGAGATACAGAAATGGCTCTGTCTAAACAAAGATTATTGAAATGTGGTAACTTCGGCCCATCCGAGTGTTGGATGGATTAATATTTCCTAAGCACTAAGGGAAGTGGGCTGAGCAGAGGGAAGAGGAGAAGGGCCTGTCTGTGCAGCGTCTCATGTGTTTTAATGAAGTGAGTGAGATGATCCGAGCTTCTGGTAACTTCAAACGCTTGCACAGAGCTGAGAGCTGCATTGCTCAGGTAAAGCATCGTGTTGTGCAAGTTAAGGGGCTCAGGGACTGAATGTGGGGGCGGAGAGGAGCAGAAAAGAATAGTTAGAGAAGTGTTTGGTTTCTTGCTAACTTTGATTTTGACAGCAGCAACCTTTGGGCCTATCAAAAACAGTTTTCTCATTTAGTTTTTTTCTTAGTATTGTGCCCAACAAATTGATCTTTTTAGCCTTTATATCCCTTTTTTGCATCACGTTTTCATTTAGTCATCATTAGCTGATGTGTAAAACAAAGACCGGCAGGCTTGATTTTCAGACTTACCACAAGAAATGTAATGGAGTAACATGATACAAAGGCATTTTCTTAGAGAACAGCTGTCGGCGCGCCACTAGCTTAAGAGTTGATGGAGAATTTGATAACTAATAAGCCAAGTCACTGTCCAGTTTTCTGAGTTGGAGATGAGTAATTGCAACTTTTGATAGATTCCTAGATCTGTCAGCCAAAAGAAGAACCAAGGTTTCTCCCTGTGAAATGAAGCCTATAGAATTTCTCTTATGATGTTACTGACCTTTTTTCACCCTAACAATTAACCAGCTGGCAAACTCTTCAACAACACTTATCACTTTAATTAATATTTATGTGTTTTCTGAAACAATAACATGACCCGATACAACTCGGTGCCTGGCTTGCTGTTGGGCCATGTCACTGATTATTTCATTAGATGGAATGCAGAAGGAGATTAACTTGTTTGCTTGGATACGTCTGTGACTTAGTGTGTTGAAGTTTCAAGATGGATCTATGGTTTCCCTTCTCCCGAACCCTGTTATGGCTATCAGCTGGATGTTTTGTCTTTGAATTTTTCCTTTAGCTCATTAACTTATTGTTCCTCTACAGTAATACTGTGTTCATGTGTTTCAACGTGTTCATCGCTCGGGTTGGGAGGTAGGACAAAAGTGTGTTGCTACTGACACATACAGTGACTCGTGTCCCTAACAGAAAACTAGATGGCTGAAGTTTTAATAGTAATTTCTGAGCTAAGACTCGTGATTGGGTGAAGGTTGGGGTAAAGGTTTGGGTTAGGCATTTAAGGTTAGGATAAGCCTCCAGGGAGTGAATATAAGTAAATGTGATCCTCTAACAATTGTGTGTGTGTGTGAGTTGTATATGCTCAAGCACAAAAATTGATTATAACAAATTCCAAAATGCAAACATAACTGTACTCGTTTTAGAACAGAATGGAACCAAGTGAAGTAATTAAGTAGCTGATTGTACATTTTAATGTCTTCCACATTCAACACTAAGAATATTTCCTGATGTTTAATTGCTTCCAGTCAGTGCTCTGTTTTTCTCTGCAGAGGACATGGCTGTTGTTTCCATCACAGATATAACTCAATTTAAAATCGTGAATAGAGAAGCCATTTGCCTGATCCACTATGGGCATGGTTCGGCTCAATAGCTTTGCCCTTGTGGGATATTAAGCGTGCTCTGATGGGGAGGGGCGATGAGTGATGTTTGATGGCAGCTGCTGCTTCACCTTCATGAATGTCTCCCCACAGCAACCTGTTTTTTTTTTTTTTTATTCAGTCTGCTTAGCTCCTACCTTTTATATATTCTTTATTGTCTCATTATTGATATTGAATCAATATTTTGCTTAAAATAAAAACGATGACCACACATGTATTTATCAGAGGAGCACTCACCGTACATCACAGTACTTTCACTTGACAGTCTGGCCTTGAAGGTTAAGAGGTAGGTGAAGCACATCCAGCTGTGTTTTCACTTGCTCTGTTGCAACACAGATGGTTCAGAGGGTGCGTTATTTATGTGTGTGCGTGACAGAATGCATTTGTACACTCATGCTGACTATGTTTGACCGCTTCGAGTTTCTTATTCTTACACTGTTGCAATTTTTTTAAAATAAACCTTATTCAGAATCTATTTTCCTCTGCAATTTCCACTAGGGCTGTGTGGTTTTGTAAAAAAAAACGGGACATTTTCTTTTTTTTCTGTAACTATGTTGCAGCACAAAGTAAAATACATACACAAAGAGACTTCAACAAGTTTATTTGGAATTACACAGAAATAAACCTAATATTTATTTATTAATGAATTTTTTTAAGAGAGAAAAAAAAAAGCTTTACAGTTTGACAAGAATCCCCCTGTGCCTCTGTCTAAGTATTCACTACTATTGTTCCTCGCTTCAGGAGTTTGGCTATGATTTAATTTCTTTCAGCCTGTGGGAACTGAATGTAAAGCTCCATTTACAGATAATTCAACAAGTCCTCCAACTGAAACGTACATATAAGTAATTTGTTCATACCCCCAATATGACCCATAATGGCGTCCTATAAAGTACTGCCCATACAAGGGACAGAAGAAAATATGTGTCATGTGAGTGTTTCCACATTAGAGACAACATCATTTTTAAGTTTTTCATGTAATATGCCGAACGGCCCTTTTAAGGAAGAAGGAGTGGGGATAGATGGAGCAGCAAGGCACAATGCTTTTAACCATGGGCCTTTGTGTGAAGTGAGAACAAGACCATCTTACGTTGATAATGCACTAACACTGTTGTTACCCTCTGCGTGTATTTAGGGAATAACATTGATTGGTAAAGGTTAGAGGACAATCATGGTTATGGTTTAAACATGACCATAACCCTCTTGGCTGCTGTTTTCCTGGTCACTTGGGTTATACGTCGTAACAAGATGTCGCTACAAGATGTCGTTACAAGATGTTGTCACTTTATGGTTAAATTTAAAAGCTAGGATCATGTGTTCAGGGTTGGAAATAAAAACAACTTGAGCACGATTTGAAAAAAAAAAAAAAAAAAAGTATAGTTAGGGGGAAATACTTTTTACAACACAACCACAGGTCCTACACATGCAGTTGCTCTCACGGCCACTAGAGGTCACATATTCTTTGATCATTGATCGTAGCCGCCTGCATGAACAAAGACCAGATGTGGGTCTTTCCTCTCCCAGTAATTGTCTCCTGCAAGAAGCTTTGTATTTAAAGTTTTAAAAATGATTACTTTGTATCCAGAAACCCTTAAACCTGAGTAAGTTATGTTGTATCAGACAGAATTATCTTGTAGATTAGTCATGGAAATGAGAACAATATCAAGAGTCCACTGTATCACGCAGCAAAAAAGTTGCAGAATCACAGGTTTAGGTTAATTTGCCTCAGTTGGTATTACACGTTTTGCAATTTTACAATGACTGCACACATCTGAGTGTCAATGGTGATATGATATGAAGTGAAGCTCTATATTCTAGTTTTGAGTCTTCGTCTGCTTCCACCATCTCTCTTCAACAGCTCTCTCTCACTCTGGCCTATCGGCTTGTAAAATCTAGGACGTTTTGTGGCAGGGGACCTGGAGCAGTTTGTAAATGTGTGCGTCTGGATTCCTGCGTGGCAGCCTCTCTGAGAATACATAAACAAATCTGAGTCATCACGCCAGCTTTGAATTGTCAACCTGCTGCTACAGAGCTTCAGACTTTTCTGCTGTCGTTTTCTCCTCCCCATGAAGTCAAGTTTTTGCAGAGAGACGCAATCTTGCAGCAGGGTGGTGAATTGCGAGTGACTTGATAACCTCAGTCAGTCGCGATTTTACATAGTGCTGCACTAGGAAATGGTTATGTATAACCACAACTCTAAAATCATTGACAGGTAAAGTGAGTAACACTTGTTGCTACCCATCTTGTTAAAATGTGATGTTTTGCTCCGAAAACCTGCATCATGGCATTTGTGAATGTTCTTTGACAGTTCACCACCTACCATAACATTTTTTCAGACCAGTCACATCCACCTTGTATAGCAGTCTCAGTCCAGCACTCTCACAAAGTAGCAGCCTCGCCAAGCAGGACAGGAGCAGGCCCTTTAAAAACTGTTTACGAAGGGCTTAAAGAACATTACAAAGAGTCTAAGGTACTCACCCAGCCTCCTAACTGTCCAGATGGGATCTGATAGCATCAGTGGGAAGCAGGCCCAAATCACAAAGATCCCACCCCACTTAAAGATCTACTGCTAACATCTGCTAAAATTAAAGAATGTTTAGCCCAAAATGAGTGTAGATACATTGTACAATCAATGGCTGGCTAAGAATAACATAAAACTTACACAACAAGTCACCTCTTCGTCAAGCTTTTCAACGCATGATTTTACACAAAATGGAACCAAATTCCAAGTACTTATTCCAAAAACTAGTTCACAAGCACACAGTGTTAACCTCATATTCCATTCTGTTGTTCAAAATATAATAAAACCGACAAAAGAAAAAAACATACTGCGCGCTTTTGGTTTCAGTATGCTGCTGGCAGAGAGGGTTGCACTCACTCTGACCAAAGCAGATTCTGCAGCTTTAGTGATGTCACTGACATGGACATTTATGTAGGAAACAAGTAATAAAACGAAACACCAGAACATCATTTCACAGACAGAAGGAAAACAAAAACAAAAGCTTTCACAAAGTTGAGGTAAACTGGAAAATGTAACAATGGCTTCCTTGACATCAGAGTTAATCACTGATATACCTGTGAGTTAGATGGTAGGAATTTCGTAGCAAGAAACTCTGAGAAAGCGATAAATGGTACATATAGTGATGTTAAAAACAAATAATAATTAGCTAGTAGAGATGAACTTCTCATCAGGTTAAGCAACTTCTTTTGCTTTCTCATTCTCTAAGTAAATTGGTGGCTGAATGAGTTGTTACTCAGTGCCATATCCACCGTTTCAACTACAAGGTGGAACTTTTTTCTCTTTATCATAATTCATCCAAACATACTTTCTTAGATTCCACCAGCCTCCACGAACCAAATAGGTTGTGTTTCCGGTTGTCTGCTTCCCTCAGGTGAAGTACCTCAGTTGTATGACACGGTCATGAACTCACTCCAGTGTTATTATTAATTATGTTTAGTGCAGCACATGCATGTATATTTAAATGCGTGTGCATATTTTCAGACAGCAGTTGGCTGGTTGTCTGAGAGGCTGGTGCTGCTTTGGAATTATTGGAGGTTTTTTCTGTTTTGATTAAGCCGGCTGTGGAAATAAATTGAAACTGATATCCACCTTTAGAGTAGAATCTTAATTAGAGGAAACACATGTATATGTACATAGATGGTGAGTCAAATATACACAGACAGCACACACGCACACACACACACACGCACACACACACACACACACACACACACACGCACACACAGGCTAACAGTGACAGCTGGGGTAGAAAAGGGGATGTCTAAATCCAGATATCAAGGGAAAGGCAACTGAAGAGTAGATGGGGATCACAAGTACACACATAACCCAAACAGCATGAAAACTGAGATATAAAGCCCTCCTCCGTCCCCCACCAGTCTCATCTTTCCATCGCTCCTCTGACAAAGCTTCTTTTTAACCTCTCTGGACCTCTGCTGCCTTTTTCACCACAACCTCACAAATTCTTAGTCATTTCAAATTTAATTGTATACTTGACTAGAAACAGATTTTCAGATTTTCTTACTATTAAATGGCTCTGAAACAACAGCAAAATCGTACCGTAACCCTGTACATGACTCACACATGTAAAGATTGCAAAGAAGCTGCTGCAAGATGTGAATATTCCAACATCAATCTGTTGATGGCATATTTTGGCTTTTGACATGAAAAACTTTTTCCCTTTAATTTGTCGGCTGTCTGACTTTGCTGTCAATTGAGGTCTGGCCAATGTTTGTTCTGGGTGACACAGAAGCAGTTTCAGGACTAAGTGAGTTTCTGCCAAATGTTTCTGAGCACTCAACCGCCGATGAACTAACTGAATGCAAACCTGGGCTGTTCCTTCAAAGCACATGGCTTTGATGGAAGATAGAGGTGGTACGAGGTGGCCATCTTCTACTTTGGACTTTGTGACTTCGGGTCCTGTTTAGTTTGGCTGTGGGTAGCTGTGGCGTGCCCAACCAAATCTGCTGAATCCATTAGAGGGGACCAACAGAGGGAGGGAGAAGGAGGAGGAGTAAGCATTCAAAGGAAAGGAAGATGAAACTGTTCCTCACCGATGAGATTTGACAGCATAAACTCGCTCACACACATCTTCATATGCATGCTGCACTGTTTTAAATGTTTACATATAGAAAACACCATGGTTTTCTATTATTTAGCAAGAGAGCTTAAGAGTGCAGAATGTATTTGAGGCTTTGAGCGATCTACACAGCCGAGACAGATTATGGGGGAGCCATGCCAGATATAATGTGGCTGAGACTGCATGGAGCCCTCTGGGGTCGGCCCCGTCAGTCAGTGTGGTCGCACAGAGATGATGTCACAGTTTGCATGTGCATGTCATGGTCACACAAAACCCATAACATAACATAACCATTGGGTTAAAACATTTTCTTAGATGAAATGAAAATTCCTAAATTCATACAAACTACTGTAGAGATTAGTTATCATAATTGGCAGAAGGTTATAAAGAGTGCCACTAGAGGGAGTGAATCAAGTGGTTATCTTTTACTCCACTTACCATCTCTTTAAGCCAGTATTCTTTCAGAATGAGTTATATTTTAGACCTTGCTCCTTTCATTCCTCATCAGTTCATGTTTTCCAGAGTAAACACAAGTGTATTACAGCACACGTCAAAGGGGAGATGATGTCATGGACAAACTGCTCATTGACAATGACAGATTGCAGCCATGCGATCATTTCATCAATATAACCTTTCATTGACACTCATCTGATGCATTGAGGGGGAGAGAGCATGTGAAAACACACAAAGTGTCTGTACGCACACACTTTGGAATACACCCTTTCAGAGTTTATTTTTCTTATAAACGTTTTGCCTTCAAAGCTCAATGGTCCCTAAAGACAATAAGGCTGTCAAGCCAAAGCAAACTGAAATCACTCCTGTATGAATGTGACTTTTTCTATTGTGTCCTACATACACTTTTTCCATTTCTGTGCTTTCTTTTCTTTTCTCTCTTTCTATTTCTCAGTGGATATATTATTGTACAGTACTACGGGTTCATTTCATCAGCGTTGGGTCTCAAAAGGCACAAGCCCAGACTTTGAGCTTCCCTTTCAGCAGTGGACTAGAGAGTCTTCAACATCACACCCTTAACTGTCTCTCAGAGATCTTCTTTTGGCGTCTCTCTTTTCTTCCCACTCTTGTTCAAGACACACAGCCCTTTGCACTCAGACAGCGAAGGGTGCTTTTGACACACAGAAAGTTCAACAAACCAAGGATGTGTGTGTTCCTTGCAGACTTGTGCTCAGTCTTAGATTTGCCTTCCCTCTTTGTGTAGGAGTGCAGCAACTGTCCAGAGCAGCCGTCTGGACCAGATGTAGAGGTCAGTGACCGCATCAGGGGGGCCAGTATCAGTGTCCCTCTCCCTGTCCCAGTGGAGCGATAGCCTTTATTAATCTTTCCTCCTCGGAGGCCTCATAAACTACCGCAGGAGGTCAGGGTCAGTAGAAAGACTGGTGAAGCGGATGATATCTGGAGGATTCATGAGATTTGAAATTGTATTTCGATTTTGAATTGTGTCATTTGTGCACAAAAAAAGTCTTTTTTTTGTGCACAAATGCAAAGGAGCTTTGTAAATCTAACATCAGTAATATCTTTTCATACTCAACAGAATCATTGGCTGTGGACTAAAGACATTTGTTTTAGCATTGACAAGCAACACTGAAAAAAGTGAATTCAGCTCAAAGACAAAATATTTCAGCATGTCTACATGTGTCACTATTATGATGATTGATACTGTGACAATGCCCCTACAACTGAGCTTAACTTAAATGATCTATTAGCAATTTCTTTAATGCTATTGTTCATAGTTAATCAGTAAAAGAAGGCCGTTTCATGGTCTTTTTTATATGGATGAGTGGGAACGCTTCAGTTTAACGTATGTGCAAAAACTGCAGCTGACTGCATCCTGGCTTTTCCTCCTGAGGTGGAAGAAATTCCTAAAGTTAACTGTCCAGATTATACATGCACCATGGGAGTGATTGCCAGGGTGAATATGGCTGGCCAGCATGGGCCAACACCAACCACTTACAACTCTTCTCTGTCTGCTATTGCTTAATGCCTGCATCGCATACTTACAATGCTGATAAAACTTTCACCAAATAAGGCAGGACTAATTTGCATTTCTGAGAGTTGAGATATGAATTTTCAGATAATGCAGAACATTTTCAAAGCAGCATCTCTTGGTCTGAACCTATGATGAATGATTCATGTGAGGGCTTGTTGGCTTTCCTCATTGCAGGATGTTTTGAAGAGTTACATGCTCCATAAATCTTGCCTTAAAAATACGAGTGGAACAAACGTAAACATAATTTTGAAAGTACTGTAATCTAAATATTTGTAGACCTCATCAAGGGCTAAAACTGTGCATCTATCTCGTGAGAGCTCAGATAGACTTGTACAGTTTAACTTACCAGAGCAGTTATGGCTGCATTTTCAGAATTTTACGATAGTGTGCAAAATGTATGTGTGTCAAACTTGGGTCAACTGCCATTTGTGAATAATTATTGGTGTTTGTTTTAACTTGCTCAAAGAACCAGATGGTGGCTTTAATTTGCTGCCAGGAAACTCACATAGTGTCAGGTGAGCTTTAAACTCCTGTGATAAACTTTTATTCAGTCAGCGTGCCATACAATGAGGCATTTCCAGTTTTCTGGCACACCTGGCAAACTTAAGCCTTAAAATCTTTTGGGAGGAGGCATTTTTTCCTTAAATGGACTGGATGAGGAGAGAGACATGGGAAATGGAAGAGAGAGAATGGGGAATGACATGCAGGAAAGAGCGACATGGCTGGGATTCAAACCAACAATCATTGGGCATTGTCAATGTGGTATGTGGTCTAACCATTCGACCACCAAGCACCCCAAACATTTGATAACATGGAACGTCTGATCCAGGACTTTGACTGTCATATTATATGTATCTGTTCATGATTAGGTCAATTATATCCAGAATATAGCCTAAAGGCTGAGTTTACAGTTTTAAACAACTGCATTTCTCCATTAAGACCCTTACTGAAACAGCTGTGGACATACTCTCTTCATTTGTTTTTAAGGAAATGCGCAGGGAAAGTAATTCCCATCAAAGTGTCCATCTCAGTGTCTTTGATGTTTTCTCTCCAGATTTCAGTGTGTGATACTTTGGACACTTCAAGATGTTCTCACCATGTGAATGAGATATAATATACTTTACGGTTCTGTCCTCAGTGTGGCTCATGGACAGACTTTGAATTCCATTTCATGCTCTTTCAAACCTTCCTAATCCAGCTGAAGAGTTCTCTTCAAAATGTTATTTTTATGTTTGTATATGTTTGTAACAAGTGAAAAGCTTAAATATATCAGGCAACAACTTTGATTTTAATTCTGGATTTTAGTTCATGCAAGGATTAACCACATATGCTCAACAACGAAAAATAGAACATTTTGTTTTTTGAATTTTTCCTTAGAGAGCTACATGAATTCTGATGTTTTCAAACGAGTTTTTAAAAAAAACTTCACAACAGCTTTATTCACTCACAACATATCTGAAATTCAAAATATGCTCTAATATTTTTCTCTGTCTGTTTTATATTTTCTTCTAGGCATAGCAGAGCCCAGCCATGTCGATAACAAGTAAAGGGTCAAGACGGAGGGCTTGGGTCAGCAGCCCCTGTGTGTTTTTAAGTCTCTGCCAACAGCAGCTGCTCTTTTATTTCTTCATCATCCTTGTTCATTCAACAGCTGTTCTTGGAGCACTGGAACTTCAGCTGGATGAAGGGCAGCCAGCAGGGACTATTGTTGGTGACATTAGTGCTGGGTTGCCACCTGGTGAAACTGCAAGTCTTTACTTCATCTCTGACCATGAGGGCACAGGTGTTGGCACTGACCTCCACATTGACGAGACCACTGGCATCATTACCACTGCAAGACGCCTCGATCGTGAGGAGAGAGACCACTATAGCTTCATTGCTGTGACCATGACAGGCACCACTATTGAGGTGTCAATCACTGTCAATGACATCAACGATCATGAGCCAGTGTTCCCCAAAAAGAAAGTTGCTCTTAAGATCCCTGAGCACACAGCAGTGGGGACACGGTTTTCCCTGGACCCTGCGACTGATGCAGACAAGGACCAGCTGACAACCCAAGGCTATACTATTCGAGAGGGCAATGTGGGCCAGACATTCAGACTTGAGACGAAGAGGGGTGCTAATAAGGTGCTGTATCTAGATCTGGTGGTCAATGGACTGCTGGACAGGGAAAAACGGTCATCCTACACTCTGGTCCTAGAAGCCTTTGATGGGGGCTCACCCAGAAGGATGGGATCCATGACCTTGGAAGTGACAGTGACCGACATCAATGATCACGCACCGGCCTTTAATCAGAGCAGATACCACGCTATCATCTCCGAAAGTCTCCCACAAGGAAGTAGCATCCTACAGGTTAGTTAATGTCTAGTGAATATTTTTAGGGTGACCCAAAGTAAAACATTTTTGCCACCTTTAGTTTCACCATGTTGTTTTAGCTTTTGACATGCTTTGCCTTTGCAGGTGTTTGCAACAGATGAAGATGAGGGTGATAATGGTCTGGTGCTTTATGAAATCAACCGGCGCCAGAGTGATCCTGACCGTTCCTTTGTTATCGATCTAAAGTCAGGGGTCATCACCCTGAACAGACCCCTGGACTATGAGCTGAAGAGGGTCCATGAACTGGTGGTCCAGGCCAGGGATAATGCCAGCCAACCTGAGGTGATTACATCATGGCTCCAATGCATTCAGGCCCAATGTGTGATGCTTTTTGTAATGACTTGTAGCATAGCCTAGCACATTGTTTTTTTTCTTTTATTTGGTAGAAACTACAATTGACTGTTAATACTCAACAAAGTATTTCTAGTCTTCCTATTATGCTTCAGGTTAATATGTTGGTGATCAAGTAGCCAAGAAGGTGGAGCTGTAATAGGGGGTTGTATTAGCTATGTAAGGATTTCAGCTTTCTCCTGCTTTGAATAGATAATAAAGATAATACAAAGGCTAGATTATTTTATGTTTTTAATCAATGAGTTCTCTGACTTGCCACAATATCTTTTTTTAACATTTCAAACTTCAGTTTTGTAATGTCACGTAAATAGAATGGAGTATCCAATAAACTCAATATTGTATCATCATCTTTTCCCAGGTGACGAATGCTTTTGTTACTATTCATGTTCGTGACTTCAATGACAACCAGCCTACCATGACTATCATCTTTCTTAGTGAGGATGGCTCTCCAAGAATCTCAGAAGGAGCCCAGCCAGGACAGTATGTAGCTCGGATATCTGTCACTGATCCAGACTATGGAGAGTATGCCAATGTCAATGTGTCATTGGAGGGAGGTGATGGGAAGTTTGCTCTTACAACCAAGGATAGCATAATTTACCTGATATATGTGGACCAGGTTTTGGACAGAGAGGAGCGAGATTCATACGACCTCAGGGTGATGGCCACAGATTCTGGCACACCTCCCCTCAGGGCAGAGTCCTCGTTCACTATTCAGGTGACTGATGTCAATGACAACCCCCCTCATTTTGACCAGCAGGCCTACAGACAAACCATTCCAGAGGTTGTGTATCCTGGATCATTTGTTCTTCAGGTAACAGCCAGGGACAAAGACCAGGGCCCGAATGGGGATGTGCGATATAGCCTTCTAAAGGGCAAAAACTCTCACTCTGACTGGTTTTCAATTGATCCAGTTACGGGGATCATTACCACTGCGACTGCTCTGGACTTTGAATCGGAGCCAGCCCCTAGTGTAACTGTTGTTGCAACGGATAGCGGACGGCCGCCTTTGTCATCCACTGCGAAGGTGGACATCGTGCTTCAGGATGTTAATGATAACACACCTGTGTTCTCCAACAACTTCTACAATACCTCAATCAAAGAAAACACACCAGCCGGGTCCTGCTTCTTAGAGGTGAGAGAAACACAGAAAAAAAAATGTCTCTAGAGCTATGCTTTCCACCAGATTAGTTTCTGATTTTCTATTTTTTCACTCTTATTGTTTTTAATTTGTTGAGGACCAGCCATTTCTAATTCTTATGAGGCTTAATCTCGCTGTGTGTTGGCCACAACTCTATTGTCTTACTTATACAGCCAAAACCAAGTATTCACTGTCTCACTTGTCGTCTTATCTCTTTATTTATTCTCTCATTTCAATCGCACCATCCACTTAAGCCCTCTGTGATTACTTTCTTGGCAAAAGCCTGTTTAATACATCAATATAAACCGGTCTGGAGGTGTGTCCTAAGTGAAAACAGTCTCAAAGTTCTGTTTCAGTAAAGGATAGTCTACTTGGAAACCCTTGCACTTTGTGATGTTATTCAAAAAGTCTGTGCTATAAGAGGAGAATTAAAGTCAGTCATTGTCAGTTTTTGAAAGAAAATATTTATAAAGGTAAGATAAAAAGTGAACCAGCAAGACAGAGAGAGAGGGAGAGCGAGAGAGAGAGAGAGAGAGAGAGAAGATTAAGACTTTACCTGAATTCCTGAAGCTACTGTGAGATTTACTCTGTTCTGGTATGTCCTTTCTCTCACCTCATATGGTTGCCATGGCATTCAATCCAGCAAAGTAGAGTGAGCCCTTGGTATCTATGCATTATCTCACTTTAGCTCGGCTGTCTTTCTTTTATCACAATTCCAGCAGCTCGTATATATGAGGAGGACCTCTCTTGAGAAATGAAAAAGGATGAATGGCTGTTTGTCTTCCACCAAGGTCTTAACTTGGCATCATGAACCATTTAGACCAACTATTTTTACAGGTTGGTTTTACCCCTCTGACGTGAAATGGAGGAATGCAAAGAAAAGAAGCATTTCTCATTCATGTTTTAAGAAACCCTGCTGCTTGAACTAAAGTCCAGTGCAGCTTCAGTGAAAGGATCTGGACCACTGATATCATGTCATCTGAAATGGGGGTAGATAAACAGTTGTGTTTCACATTCTTGCAGGTTCATTTGACACATATTTGTTAAGGATGGGTGGTTTGTATTTTGTGGAAACTGGAATATGGGCACGTTCTTTCAGCAATATATGTTGTGGTCGAAGGAATTAATAGTAGCGGCATGAAATTTAGATTGAATACAAAGGAGAAAGCGATTTTTCTTATTGTAAGCCTGTTCAGTTTAATTTTTATATCCATCAAGTTAATTCTATGGCCTTCCTCCTAGCTGTTGCAACAGCTCTAATCAAGTGTTCCTCAAATTTTATTTTCTCATTTCGGCACATTTTCCAGGATGTGTCATTGCCATACCAAAACTCTAGAAGGGAGAGTCTCCCCACAAAGAGCAGTATCACGATTGTTGTAGTAGACTTACCTACTCAGATAGGACACACATGTCCACAAGTAATACTGTAGCATACATAATAGCCCAATGGATCCTTTTTCCAGATTTCTTCTGTATTCATTTTTAAATTGTGGAGCATTTGATATATTTATGTTCAATAAAGACAAATCAAAGAACTGGGTTAGGTTGGTGCAGTATATAGAACAGACAATGTAATTGAATTTTTGTCATGTTCCTGAGAGTTTAGACTAGTGCAGGCTGTTCTCAGAATTGTACCAATATTTATACTAGATAGCAATCAATGTTTGGATTTTGTATTATCATACTGGTCTGGTTGGCTTGGTTTGGATGTTGAACATTAGAAATGGAGGAAATCAGCCAATGTTTAATATCAAAGCAAGGAAATGTGTATCAAAAGAAGTGTATGAAGGATACACTACTTATGCAGTTTGTTTCTCATGGATTGATCAAAGTTTTCTAAGTTAGGGTTTTCCTTCCTTTCATTTAAAAATAAATAAAAAAATGTTTCTCATTTTCTTAGGCATTTTTTATTCTTTATTTTATTTCTCTTTCTTTACATCTTTTTCAATACATCTCTTTTGCCCTCTCTCAGCCATTGCTTACATATACACACATATATGCTATGTGTAGGAAACATCTTATCAGTATGGCCAGTGTAGTAATCTGTAATGTGCTGTACTGTTTATGTAGCCACCGACACAAAGAAGTTATTTATTTCTTGGTTTCCCTGCTTTCCTCTTCCCCCGCTTCCTTAAAGTATTTCCCAGGCATGAGAGGTTGCAATGCCTGTGTGTGTATGGCATGCATATCCATCAGAACCAGCTTCTTAACCTGAGAAAATAAAGGTCATGAGAACGATGAGAATTGTGGATGGTGGTGAAAAGGGGAAACCATATTTAAAACGGTGTTTGTTCATTGCATTTGCATGTGAAGTTTGTTAAAATCCTCTCGTGTGTGTGTGTGTCCTACATAAATGCCTGTTTCTTTTATCGAGTTTTATAATTTCTTTCAGATCACCTGCTCTCTTTCTTTGTGATAATCTGTGTTTTTCATAGTATCTCCTGTGAGATGCAGTGATTTACAGAGTCTCTACCAAATCCAATGACATGCTGACTTTGAGCAAAACCTGGCTGCTGGGAAGTCACTGCAAATCTCACAAGCAAAGACATGCACACTCCGGTCAGGGATCAAATGCTGCATAAACAGACACTAATGCATGAGTTACAAGCAGGAGAAAACTTTGATGAAAAAAATACAGCAAACTCATTCCAAATACAATAAATTAAAAAAAAAAATCAAAGCATCCTAATATTAGGGGAAATTAACTGCGGTAGTTAAGAACAAGGCATCAAAGCAAAAAGCTCTTGTGCGTGCATATGTGCAGGTGCATGCCTGTATTTAATTCATGTGTGTTTGTGTACTTGCATACACTGTTGAAGCCAAGATATCAGTTTCAGCAGGTGATGCATCTCCCATGTGATGTTCAACATTTGGTTTCCTGATCAAGCCTGTTAAACGGCACTCAATCATTCAGACAGACACGCAGATGTGCTCATCTGGGAGATGTACAAAGAGATGGAGTATTTCTTGTTGATACTGCAATAGAACAGTAGGTCAGTTCTGCAATGTCTGTTGGTGAAATATAGGTGTGTAAGAAAAATGAGTGATGTTCAGAATAAAAAAGAAATAAGGGAGGTGAATAAGTTGAAAATAGTACTGCCATGAGGCCTCACAGCTGCTCATAGAGGATCCAGCTCTCGTAGTACTTGCCAGCATTAGAAACATGATGTTTATGTTGAGATCATTGGAAGAACTATGGACAAAACTATTTGTCACTGAAAGAAAGCCTCGGAGGGGTTATCTCCTATACACAGTGTGCAGATAACAATTTAGTTAGATATTTTTTATCTGCACTCTATTCCTTACATTTTGCCCAGTGATTAAATCTTGGAGGTTGTTTGGTTTAGTAGAAATTCAAAAAAAGTCACACATGGTGTGAAGGTGAAATGGAGCGAAAACACATAGGGAGGAGACAGGTCTCTTTTGACAGGTGGCGTTAGTCACACTGAACTTCCTACAAAACTACTTAGACAAACATAACACGTCCGTCTGTCAGAGTAATCAGCCCTTTGGGTGTGATGGCCAAATTTGGGGATCCCTTGCCCAGTCTGTTCAGCTTCTATAAGAAAATACTTATCACACTTAAAATATACACATACAGACTGTGAGACTAATCACATTTGTTAAACTAATATCGATAGAGCTGTAGACATCTGATGACGCACTGAAAGCAGGAAGGTTATTCAGCTTAAGCTCTCTTTAACACTGAGCCACCCTCCTGCTGGTGTCTGATGAATCTGACCCCCATGGAAACCAGAGCCAGAACAAACCACAGCTTCCACTTGGAGCTTAGATGATCTTTTCCAGCCCAGACTCACAACTCGTGCACTCTAGATTAAATTAAGCTTAAAAAAAAGTGCTCGGAAGATGAAATTTATTGTGCAGTTGATGTCTCCACCCCTGCCTGTTCTTCGAGAGTGGCAGCTGTGCTACAAAAAGGCTATCCTTCTTTATTTATACTTTATTTGATTAATTTGTTAGTGTATTTCAATTTGCTTGGATCAATAATTGTGAAAGCAGCCTTTAGGTTGCCGTGATCGCTGTCATCACAGTTACATATAGCCACATGGAGAGATAGAATATTTGTTTCATGCTTCTAACAGCTGGTCCTGTTCTGACAAGATTACTCTCTCTTAGTACGTATTGTCTGCCTCCTTCTCCAGCTTTCTCACCAACTCACACATCTTTCAGCTGCAAGCAATGTTGACAGGATGTGTGTGACAAGGGATCAGGATTGTGTGTCTGCTATGCGAACTATTTTCATAACATCCATCATCACTCACTATGAATTCATCACCTGTTTGCTACTGGAGGCTCAGATGCCATGAAGAAAATCCATCTGGTTTTGGGCTTGTGTCTATAAAATGTATACACGACACGGTTGGCTTTGTTTTTAAAGGCTCAAGTGGTAATGTCTTTCTTTAATTTTACTCGGGGGGATAATTTTTTTAAATGTTTAGCTTAATCCTTGAGGTTAGTCCCATTTTTAGAGATCGCTTGAGCTTGTCAGTGTGTGGTATTGGTCCACCAGTTTGATATAACCGATACAGTATCAGGTAAATTTGCACGACATGTTTTTGTCATGCAGTCATTGTGCCTACTGATTTTGGAGGCCTCGACTGTTCAGTCAGTGTCACAGTGAGATTTACTGTCTCTTCCTAACCAGGTATCACAACACAGAACACACGAGTTAAGATTACAAATGAGAAATCACTCACTCTTTGATAAGAAGGTCATTAGTCTGCTGTTCTAACTTCCACACAGTAAATATGTGTTTATTAAGATTTAAACATTGCACATTTAAAACTAATGGTATTTGGAACTGCTTTCATCCTTATCTTTGAATTTATCTTGAACTAGATGTTGTTTCTTAACGTGCTAACCTTAAATGGCCATGGTTAACACCTGCATAGCATCAGCATGCTAACATTAGTATTTATGTTGAATGACTGTTTTGTCTTACCCATTAGGAGTCCGTGCAGGCGTTGCACATTTCATTGGTTTTTCAGCAATGGAATCATGCACGGAAATCATTTTTACATCAATGTACATATTTATTTTTTGTATAAAAGACTTCTGTCATGCATGCAGTGCGTTTTGAGATTTACCAAGCTTATTATCGGTCCACAAAGGCAGCAAGCACCGCTTTCTCAGACATTTTATTACAAACTCCTTTAATATAGCCTAACAGATCCTCTTGCATGGCGGGGCTGTGAATGTGCTTAGATTGCTGAATACAGTGATTCAGCTTAGTCTGGCAGTTATTTTGTCTCAGTGGTTAAACTGCTGATAGGTCACCTCCAACTGCAACTGCTTTACTCTACTGTGTATTTTTATAAAACCATCCCAGACCTGTATGAAATGTTCTATTTTTTTGATGCAGTTCTAATGGAGAGTCTAGTGGGAACGTAGCGGTGGGTCCAACAGGGAAAAACACTAATGTGTGGTGGTTAAACAGGGATTTTTGTGGAAGGCGAGCCCTTGTTTAGTGAAGTAAGTAAACCGTAGTGCAGACAGTTTTCATAGGAACTGTTTCCTTTGTAAAGTCGTTCCAAGCAAAAGTGTACACGTTGAATTTTCATTTTCAGTTTTTTCAAAATGTTGTAATGTTACCTCAATGCGCCAAGTGGTTAATGTAATTTTTGAAACTGAATTCTCAGTACCTAATAAGTAAAACACATTTGCTGTTGTCTCAGTAACCACAGGTGTTCCCAAATCTACCAAGACTGAAACTATACAGTGTAACCTAATAGTACAAACATGGAACATTAATGGAGTGACCGGTTCAGAGCCCAGATTTTCCACAGATCTTGAAAATATTTCTCTGTCAAAATAGTTTCAGTTGTAATCAGCTTCTAATGTCAAACTCTTATCAGACAGCTTTCGTTTTGCTGTAACATTTTTTTGGTCTTTGGTGGTATTTTTTATTTTTTTTCAAAAACAGTAATTTAGTTCCATATCACAGCTCGTTGACATATGCTGGTTTTTAAACCTATCAAAGTGTTCATTCATGTGTGATCTGACTGGCTGGTGCCTCTGTTCAGGGGATGGCCTTATGCCTCATTAAGCCCAATACTCTGTACCATATGGCAGTGAAGGCCTTTCTTCTTGTACTCTATTTTTCTCCGACTCCCCTCAATCTGACTCTTTTCTCTTCCATTTCTTTATCTCATCTGTTGCAGAGAATCTTGCTCTGCATTTTTGTTCCCTTAGGTTTTACTTCAGGCTTCATTGGCTTTTATTCCTATGGCTGTTTCATCAATTAAGGGAAATATTTCTTTCTTTTTGCTGCCCTAATTGTTGCCGTTGCTCAGCATGGCACTAGAGCTATAAGCACCAAAACATGGGTTTCATTCAAGATTACAAGAAGAGCCAAAACAAAAGCAAAGTAAAACATACATATCATAAAGTATGCCCTCAATATCCTCACCAACTATGTGCATAATATCTTATGCTTTCATGTATTGCGCCCCTAAACCTTTCCTTTTTTGCTGGCTACCATTTTTATAAACTTTGGTATATGGGAAATGATAACCGCAGAGCATCAACTTGCATGCTAAAACGTGGCGCTTTGGCGGATAATAAAAAAAAAAAATCTACAACGTAAATGCTGACTGCATTTAGTGTGATACAGTCTTGCATGTTGGCAAAAACAAGTCTGCCTCCAACAAGATTTTGCAGGGGCACTTTCACTACATACTGGGTTTAATGCTGCCCAAGGACTGCTGACACATGCTGTGGAGATATCTGGCTATGGAAGAAGAGAGGTGTAAACAGACCAGATAGCTCCTATAATCAGTGGAACATACCAACATCAGACAGCTGCTGGCAGATGAGTCAGAAAACAGACAAAAATATATGAATAGCTGCACACATGGACATCATTTATTTCCCTCTTAACACTTTATACCAGCCTCCCTGGCCTGCTTATGCTTTGTCCTATTCAGCTATCCTAAGGCCCTGCTTCTTTGTGACTGACCATCCAATACGTCACTCTCTTGTCTCTGCTTGTATCCTCTCTGCAGTGAAGCTTTAGCGTGGAATACACAAATCAACCATATATAAAGTAAAAGTCACATACACAAAGGGCACTGCACACGAGCAACAGGTGATACCAAGGCTCCCTGCGGCTCATTAGGTCAAACTAATTCAATTATGTGTCATTCTGAGGGAAGGTGGTGTAAATTAGCACACTTCCTGTGCCTCACTGTGTTGTATGCGTTTTGGGAGTGGTTATTAAGTTTGGGGCAGCAGGTGGTCAGTGATTTAGGGTGAAGGGTGGAGTGAGTACTTACTTCCCAGTGTATCGGTTTCTCTTATTCAGTTTTACAAAGAGATTTTAGATATGAAGTCAGTGGGGGATGAGGCCTGTGTTTGTATTACAGTGGGGTAAAGAAATGATTTTTTTTGCACTAGTCACACGTGACTTCAAGGTAATATTTGTATGTGGGCGTGTTCTAGCAGCGGCCTTGGTATTGTTATGTGATTGTCTGCGTCCCAGCTGTGTTTGCTTTATGTATTTTCCTCTAAGGAGTCAAAGACGGATATTAGTTTTCTCAAATGAATCATCCATCTGACTTGTCCTCTTTGACTTCCTCCTCATCTTAGAAACTCAAATGTGGAGAGATGTTGAAAAAAAAGAGAAGGAAACGTTAGTATTCCAGATCTATGTTGAATTAATGGTGCCAAAAGATATGATATTAAACAACTTGACTGATTTTGCCTTTCCTGTATGAGGTCACAGAAGTGGTAGTGACCAATGAAATGTATTGTATATATAATGTGATCCACATCGCTTTTCTCACTTTCTTTACATCTCCCAGACGCATGTCTGTCATGCGTACACCTCATATTGTCTTTTCTTTCGATTTAAGCTTTTATAAGGATAGTTCTCACCAGTTGATGTCTATTAAAAGTAAGAGCAACATCAGCAAGAGTGAAACAAAGTTTCCACTCCCCTATAGTGGAAACTTTTACAAGAGATCTTTTACCACTTCTCACCTGCCCTCGCTAACCTCCACTACTGCCTTTTTCTTTCTCTTTCTTCATTCTTTTCTTGTGATGCTGGGCTGTGCTGAAAAGTGGTGCTTCACATACAGTGTACTATATATATATATATATATATAGTATACATATATGTATACGTATGTATCCTATTAGACAATACATCTCCAAATCAGAAACTTCGGTCAGTATGGAAAATGCACATAAAGCAAACAAAAAAGCTGGAATTTAACTAATTTTATTGTATTTCATTGCAGACAGTATGGAACCAACATATTTTCTGTTTTGTCACTTCAAACTTGATTTAATTTACATAATATAATATAATACAACACAAGCTAGTGAAGAGGTTGAAAAAATAATAATGTCATTTTCAAACAGATGATTCCAACAGCTGATTGTAATCATGATGTGTTACAAAAGAACAATTAGCAGAAGGCTGAGTCTTTGAGGAGCAAAGATGGGGAGAGAATCTCCAGTTTGTCAAGTTATGTGTGAGAAATCTATTGATCTGTTTCATGTTCATCAAAGACAAAAATGGAAGACATTTGAATATTTCTTCCTCTACAGTGCATCTTATTATTAAACCAGTCAAGGATTCCGAAGACAAGGGCCTAAGCCTAAGTCAAACACCCGTGATCTCAGATCCCTCAGACAGCATTGCAGCAAGACCCATCATTCATCAATAGCTGAAATAACCACATGAGCAAGGGATTACTTTGGGAAAACGTTTTCATGCACAAAAATAGATAATTAGATGAATAAATGCCACTTAAAACTTTACAGTGCAAAAAATAACTATTCTTAAGACATCTCTAACCTTGTCTAGAGGCACCCTCAACTTCTCTGGGCTCGGAGACAACAGTGGAAACACATGTGGTCAGACCAATCAGTATTCCAGATGTTTTTTGAAGAAATGGACACCATCTACAGCAGAGCAAAGCAACAAGCCTCATTGTTTCAGCAACAAATCCAAGCATTTATGATAGAATTAGGTTTCCTTAGTGCACAAACTTACACTTACACACATGCAATTATGCTGCCTTTAAGACAAGATATTTCCCGTCCTTGAATTGTTTTTAACACGGCAATGCAAACGATTAGGGTACAGGTGCTGGATTAGCTTGCCTGATGTGGGAACCTTTCCCCAAAAGACAATGTGTAAAGAATACAATCTACAACTTTGTAAATGGGACAAAATTACATCTTGATGGCTTAATCTCTTGATATCCACTCTTCCAGAACATGTAACTCTTGCAATATAAAGTGGCAACATTATAAAGTGGAAAAAAAGCCAACTTTTTTTTGGGAATATTTGATTGGCCTGAAATGCAGGAATGATTGTACAACAAGAAATTAAATTGAGTTGATGAGACAAAACCATAATCTGGGAGCTCTCCAGGTTGCCATTGAGCTAAAGGCAGGGTACACCCTGGACCGGTCACCGCTCCATCACCATGTTCATCCCATGCAGGCACAGGGAGAACATGCAAACTCCACACAGAAAGGCCTCAGCAAGGATTCAAACCAGGAATCCTCTTGTTTTTAGGGGATGGTGCTAACCACTACACCACAGTGCTGCCCTTGATGAGACAAAACATGAAATATATTTGGTTCAAATTGTCTGCAGTGTAATAATTCAAAGTAAAAATTGATTAAATTAGTATTTTCCACAGAATGGCAACTTTTCCTGATCTGGGTTGTACCAGATAAATATGAAAATACGCATGTACAGAGAAGACATGAAGCACATGATGAAACCAGAGCATAAGCTTAAGGGTAAAAACCACAGTAAGTTGGAAACTTATTTCCACTGTCAGCCTCCGTGCATGTGTTGCGTTTGTGGTTGCTGGCTGCGGTCTGTCAGACATGGCTGGAAATACAACAGGAGTGGAAATAACTCTACTGTTTGCATGGGCAACTGCTGTGATTTGTTTCGATGACCTGTAAAACTCTTCAGCCGTTAGGGCAAAATCACTGAAATGAATGAAAGAGTGATGACATCTAATGGTTCTCTGAGAGATGATCAGAAGGGGATAAAAATGTTGGAACAAGAAATAAAATAAACACACGAAATTTTTATTAACGTATTTGATTATGACATTTATTCCATCAATATATGAAGTTCCCTCGTCGGACTCAGTCTTGAGATTCTTTTGTACGGCAGTCCTGTGCACTCTGTGAACCTCATTAATGTAGGATAAGGAAAATATTAATTCAAAAAGCAGCCTGACATGAGGAATAAAGCTTAGTGCATTTTCTTTCCCTTTTAGATTTGCAGCTATCACAAAGAGCTTTGAAGCCATTACTTTTTGGAGTGCTGCACATCACTTCTCTAAACTGCCTATTGGGCTTTGGTCAATAATGTTAGCAAAGAATAGTCAGGATGGTTCCTTGAATAAAAATGTAGAAGTCCTTAAACCTCAAATTGAATTTCCCGGATAAAAGCTTTGATTATTTGTCTAAAAGCTTAAATTTAGCCATTTTCTTCATGTTGTAATTGAAAATTTTGCTTTAAGCCACATTTCAGCTGCTTCATGGTGGTCTGTTCTTTTTTTTGACCGGCCTAACTGTAACTCTTCATTAACAAGAGAGCATTCTTCATCTCTCCTGTCAACTTACTGTATTCCCTTTCTGCAATCTATACAAAGTCTACCTTTTACAAAGTCTATGACAGAAGTCAGATCGCACATAAGGTGTTTTTACTGGGGTTGTGGATGAACTTTAAGATGAATCTCTCTGACATGAAACAGTAGTTGCTATATAATATTTTGACCTCACACTGATTACTTTTACAGGTGTTTGGCTTGGCTGATAGGTGTTGCTGAGGTTAGGTAAATCCTCTCATTTAGCCCGTTCTTTTTTTGCTGCTGTAAGTGATTTAACTTACAGCATGAGAAAGGATGTGTCAGATTTAATGTCAATTTAGGAGAACCAACATTTCTCGTGCACGTGGCTTAAATTCAACTCTGTGGTTTTGGAATTGGTTAACTGTCGCCAAACACACCCCGGTGTGCAGTGTGCAGCTTGGGAAGCTCTTTCTAATAGTTGGAATAAATCTCTCGGCTTTGAAATAACATATCCATCATGCGGCATTTAGCACTAAAAGTGAAATTAGATGATGCTGTGAAGCCAAAATGATCAGAAAAGATAAAAGCAGAAGTGATGCGTTTGAAAAGCACTCTGCTCACACAGATTTGAGGGGTTTCTGCAATGAAAAGAGAAACAGGCTGTCATTGCTAGAAGATGTTTCTCTCTCCCTATGAAAATATAATAGGAATTTACAGCAGGAAAAGTAGCAGGGAACTGCATCAGTCATCGTTAAATGTCAACATCTGATGCCCTAGCTGCTGTCACTCACCACAGTTAAATGGTCTTACATCATGGCTCAGTAGAGCAGCACTGTTTTGGAAAGTGGTGGCAGATGGGTGGTTGAAAGATGGTAAGGGATGCATTTTTTATTGAGTCTGATGTCTTGTTCGTTCATTTTCATGCAGAGAAAAGTTGTTTTGGTTCTTAGCTATAGAAGATCCATGTCAAACGTAGTATGCCTTTAAGAAAACACATTCAGTGAATACTTCCAAATAAACTTCTAAAACAAAATCAGGAAGTTAAGAAGTTTTCACTTGCTATCCACAGGTGATTCGAGTGCTGCAAACACTAACAATCTGTTGTTGCCTTTGTGCATGATTGTAGAAACAATTGATCTCAGAGGTGGACTGCTGATTGAGTGACCGAGTGATCCAGTCTCACCCAGCCTCTCTTTTGGCTAGCATCACACTCATTCCAGGGAATTATCAATTTAGAAACATGGAAGTGATTTCTGATGCTGTCAAGTGGTGTACACGCAAACAAACATTTATCTACATGCTTCCCCACAAATACACAGACACATGCATGCTTGTAAACGCACACACACACACACACACACACACACACACACTGCTGGCAGACCGTATACACAGTTTTGTACCTCGCTTCAGGGGACAATTACAGAGGAGTTGCTTGATTGCAGGGATCTTGTAGTGCCAGAACTGCCGCTCTAATACCGGACACGAGGACTAATGTGAATCCATCGAAGGGTATTTTCTCCTCCCAAGCCTTTGTTTCTTATCTAAAGAATGGTTCTTTCAAGTCACGCAGATGGAGAAACCAAGATCACAGGAAGTGCAGAACAGATGATACTGCTTAATCTGTGCGTAACATGTATTGCTATATATACTTTGCTCTGTAATGCAGTGGACAATGCATAAATTGCATGAGTCTGATCTAAGCTGATCCAAATCATTGTTGTTTGGCATATAAAGTAAATTAGATTAATTGTATATAATGTTAAGATGGTCCCTGTGCATATGTGAGAGTAATTAACTGCAGATTATTGATTGGAAAATCTTAAAGGAAGAGTTCACTCCCTAATTATCCTCTCATCTATTGTTCTATTTATCCATCAAGACTGTTTTGTAAGTTGTAGTATTGAGTATTGTTTATATCGGCTGTAGAAATATCTGCTCTCTCTCTCTATTGTAATGGAGCTGGAATGCACTTGGCTTGTAATACTCAAAGCCTCTAAAACCACATTTGAAAACTCAAATTATGACTTGGTTACTCAAGATTCAACAGCCCTTGTTGTGAGTGATTGTATGTACTGTAGAAACTATTTATTTCTACCAAGTTAAAACAACATCATGACAGCCTTTAGCAGTTGAATGACTAAAAATGTGCTCACATAATGCTGAGAAGTCTCAGTGACTGTTTGTCTGAAGGATCTTAAGGGTGATCCTTAATTTTCAATTTTCAAAAATTGAAAATTACTGCTTTGTTAGTGAAATCCAAGTCCTGTTGGTATTACCAGGATGAATTCATGACAGCAAAGGCAATCAACTTGCATTAGCTGGCATATTTGGTAAGAACACCACTAACTACATGCGACATTAACCCCAATACAACATAGAGCAGCCTGCACCTCATATTCCACATATTTCTGAGACCACCCGCAAGTGGATGCAAAATGTTAAAACCTCTAGATGTACGTTTGCTAACGGTTACGTTACGGTTAATAACGGTACAGACCAGACGGAAATATGCATTCCGTGTTTCTGTGTTTTCTGGGGCTTAAAAGCCCAGACATTTTTTGTGGTGTGTGCAAATAGAGCAGATTTGTTTGAACAATACAGTAGTTGTAAAAAGTGACACTATATATATGTAATGTTGGCCTCGTGGCTTTAGGCTACAGGTTACACTATATACTAAGCACAAGTACAAAGCACGTTTACTGTGCATAACATTGTGATGGGGTTAAAGAGGGCATAAAATATATGTCAGTCCCAGTTCATTCCCACTGAATATGGACTGATGCTACAGCAGACAAACACAATTATGTCAGTAAGCCAATCAGGGCTACTGTACTGCAGACCATTAAGATAAAAAGAACCTGTTAACACATGTTTCCTCTGGGGATGCATACAAAACACAGACCCAGTTTGTCCAAATACACATAATTATATTCAAAAACCACAGTGGAGCCACAGTTTGACATGAGGAATTTAAGGCTTTTCTGAAAGTACTTAAATAATTAGTAATAAAAAGCTGAAAGGGAATTTGATTTTATCCACATACTAGGGTGCTGGAAACAGTGATGAAAAGGACAGCCAGTGTGAAAAGCATGAATACACGAGACGGCAGAGGTGCCGGGGTGCTGATGGTTACCATGACAATGAGAGATGTAGAGGGAGAAAAGGGGGAGGTGGAGCCAAGCCAATTCATCACATTACACATGTGTGTAACTGTGTCTGAGTGTTTGAGTGCATGGCTTCACCTCTATCTGTCTGAGTGTGTCCTTGAAACAGGCTTTTCCCCTCTTGCACACCTTCCTCGCACACATAATTAAGCACATGTTTATTAAAAAGAAAAAAGAACAAAGTAGAGCAGTACGGAGGGGAATTGCATGTGGAGCAGACTGGTATTGGCCACTGCTGCCATGCATGTAATCTAACACTTACAGGGAATGAGAAAACAAACATTTCCTTCTCAGCCTTTAAGCAACCTGTCAGTATTTCTCTGCTGATTGCAAGAAATGATCTTCTACTACATGCTGTTAGTTCAATGATAATACCTGTTAGGAGGAGTCTCCATCTTTCCTTTCAAAGCACAGCAACTAGAAAAGAATGAGTGCAGATTGGGTCCTGTGTGTGTGTCTGCATGTGTGTGTGTGGATTAATATTAACACCTAAAAGTATTTTTTATTGCTGTCAGGGGGAGAGTGGGGTCATGTTATTGTAACTGGGTAGAAAGAGGATCAGACAGACATTCATCTCATGAACACTCATCCGTGTGAAGGATGACTGCTATTACTTTATACAGATTGTATTTGTATGTGTTGTATATGTGCGCGGTGGGGGATGCATGATGGTTTTCAAAGGGTTGCAGCCATCATTAAGCAGTAACCATAGTAACAGGACTCTCAGGACCACAGGGAAGAAAGAGAGAGGAGGAGGCAGGGAAAGAGGGGGGGATCGAAAGAATTATGGGGTGTGGAGTTAGTGTCTGTATCCTCTGATAAGCAGTGATGGAAATGTTGGCCTCAACAAAACATACTAGAAAAATTCAATTAGTTTGGTTTTTGTGGACACATTTTCATGTCATGTCAAAAAAGACAAATTAAAGGATGAGAAATGAAAATGACACAGTTTAATTGATGCTGTTTTGGGTCATATATAACACACATAAAGAAAAAAAAAAGAAAAATGATGTCACTCTAGATTTATTTGCAGTTCTTTTTGGACTTTAACATTCAGAAACAAAGAATTACATGCAGCTGTCTGAGACGCAACAATTTGCTGTAATCTGGCAACACTGCTGCATGCCAATTTTTTTTTTTATATACCTCTTAGGAAACAGGCTTTGACCTTATGTGGTTTTCTTTGTGCACAAATTATTTTGTGCTTTATTAGGACGTGTACAACCTTTTGTGGCATGTGTTCATGCACATTCTCAAGACAGATAATATTTGTTGCATGTGTCAGCTCTTAGCTTTTCCAACACCTGAAGTGGGGCATAATGTGAAGTTAATGCCACACGGCCAGCTGTAAAGGAACACAGTGCACAGGGTTTATTTGCATCACCTTTAAATCCCTGTGGTCTGTTGTAGCTTAGAGGTGAACTGAGGTAACGCCTGCTTTCCACAACTGTAAATACTCCATGCATGAGCCAGATCGGCTGGCACAGCAGTAGCCTAAACCTAGTGGTTTGAATTAGTAGAAAAGTAAAGTGCTTTTTTTCAGTTCACTCTCACTTTTACTCGGAACTTCTTTTCTCTTTGTGCTTATCTAAAGTGACAGTTCAGGTTTACTCCTGCTTTTTAGGCTTCATCCACAATACTTCCCTTCTGTCTCTTTCAATTCCATAAAGGATCTTGATAAGCGTGCGCACAGCCTCTAACAGTGGCTCTAAATGGATCTTTTTGTTTTCATAATTGTCAAATTAAACATGTCTCCCAATTTGAATGGGACATAATATGCCAGCTGCCAGCTGTTCCAAACAAGTGGTGGGGTGGTGTTAGCCCTCATTCGTTAAAGACACAAGCCCCCTTCCCCCCAGATCTACTTGAACATGCTTAAAAAAATCGTTTTCTCAAACATATGCGCATCCACACACACACACAGAATGAAGAGAGGATGAGGAGAAATTGCTGCAATCTTTTGTGTGTCACAGAGTGATGTTGGATTGATAACCACCCTCATCTGGTAACGATCACAGCTTGCCTCAGTATCTTGCTCATGTGCGCATTTAAGTACGTATAATATTTGTGAACATGTCGATGCAAGGACAAGCCTTTGTATGCATGTGTGTATGTGTTTATGTGTTTCTAATCCCAGAGTGCCACTAGAAAGCCACATCCCTCCCAGTCTGTGTCTGTGAAATGTAAAGGAGGAGGAGGAGGGAGATACTCCCTCCTAAATGGAAAGCTACAACATAGAGTGGATGCTGTCTCTGCTTTTTTCTTTCTTTCTGTGGGCGATTATTCTTTTATATTTATTTGCACAGCAGACCTCATGTTCTCCAATCACATATCCACCACTTTACACATTAGTCTGGCCTGTTCTCCAGCTGTCTCTCTTACATAGAGGAATGGATGCAAAGCCTTTAAGGTTGTCTAGGCTGCATGCACGTCCATACAAAGCACGCTTATATGTCAACTCAGCAGGAGCTGTTAGTACTATTTGTTCCTTGATAAATGCTGCAAAGTGTTCTGTAAAGGAAGGATCATTTAGCTTAATTAATGTCCCCCTGCTGCCCAGCCCCAGTGACACATGATTAAGACTCAGAAGTCAGAGCTTTTTTTTTATTGGTTAGAGATTTAACAGAACAAGGACTTCAGTTTAAAATCTACTCAAATGTAGGTTCTTAAAAGAATGTGTTTTGAAAAGGAATTTCAGACAAATAAAATAATCTGGCAATGGGAATGTTTCTGAAAAATCTATGTCCCTTATGCACATGTTATATTTTTTCTATAAACAAAGCTAAAATTCTCATGTTTTGAGAAAAGCTTTTTTCTTAACTTTCCCTTTTTTTCTACATAATCTCTTTTTAGTTTCAGTCCTACCTTGAATAAGACTTAATATGTAATAAAGTGATCTGCCTTCCCCAGCTCCTTGCTATTTCATCCTTGTAATTTAGAGGGCTATACTCACGTCTTCCCTTTTTTCTATAAGGTCAGGTTTGATGAACAAGCCGTCTTTTGGCACAGCTTTCTGGGTGAATGAGATTTCACATTTGGGTGTAAGCTTTTCTTCTCACTCTTCGGCACAGACATGAGATACACCAGAAAGCTTTTGGCTGAAATCCTAAATAAGATACATTGAGTTGCCAGGGTAATGGTTACAAGTATGCCAAAATTTCCCCAGGAGAAGTGCGTGAAGAAGAAAATAAGAATAGAGTGAATGAGTCCGCATCTGTTTCAAGTTGAAAATTTGACTTTTTTTCAAAGCCGACACTTGCATATAAAACAGAGAGAGAAGAAGACCAATATATTAAAACGAGATGGACAGGCATACAGGTGGCCTGGCAAATGGGCTCAGCTTCAGCTATACATTTGATTTCATAGCCTAAATATCTTGGTATACAAGGTTAATGCAATGCTGGTGATCTGCATGAAGCGAGTGCGCTGAGTGTTCCTTTAATCCTGGTCTGTTGCACATTGTCCGCTCCAACACACACACACGCACACACAGTACGGACTGGCCATCCACCAGAGATCAACAGCCAAGATAGAGGAGGACTGTGGCAATTGTGTACCTTATAAATTCGTCATTCACTCATTTTGCGTGTATGCTTTAACTTGGTACCCCCTTTTATGCTAACTTTTATACACTTTGTTTTTTATATAACATTTCCATTCAGCCTAATGCAGAAGCTTGGGTAACTGCTCTCATTCAGAGGTCACCTTGGCTGGAGTGTGCACACTTAAAACAAACACATGCACACTCATTTAATGCCTGACAGCTGGTTTATGAAGTGCCTTAACTATGACACCCAAAATCCACAAGTCAGACTGTCTGGTTTGTCCCCAGCTCAAGATAGACTCCTCTGAACAATGGAGGACCAGGTATCCAAAACATGCACAAGAGTTGCAAACATAGTGCCTGGTTTATCCATCAGTCTTTCTTTCTTTTGGAAACCCATGGCTAAGGAGGAGCGAGGGTTCTCCCTGTTCTCCCTCCCTACACTAAGCCAGGGGTTGTGCTCGGCTGGGCAAAACAGGATGACTGTGTCAGATGTACTGGGGTTTCTCAGGTGTGAGAGACAAAAGGTACATTTACATCTCAACACCTGTGACAGAATTATGGCTGACAGTTCAATCCTCAGGGATTAGCGTCAACTTCCATCCAAATTCATATTCATGTTGGAAAAACCTGAACGTATTCCACAATATGCGACAAAAAATGTGTGAAAGAACGCAGAGCAAAGTTTGACTGACATACAGGAGCTGCCAGGTCAAGTCAAATGAGCCCAAAACCTGTCCTGTATTCATTATGACGGCACGGTGAAGGCTATAAGATATCATGCTTATATCAGATAGAGAGTAGAGTAGTTTGCCTGAAATATTATCAGACAATGGAGACCACTGTTACTTGCAGTGTGCAAGAGCTTTCCAGCAACCAAGTAAATACAGTAATTTAATGTATTTTAAAATATTTAATCAAATGTTTCACAAGCATTTTGTCTTTAATGTTACAATTCGTATGAGCATTAAAGAAGAGGAATCACAACACCAATAAAAGTGTTTGATTATTTACAAATCAAAATAAAAATTTGGATTTTGTAGTGAGATGAAGAGAAGACAACCACAGTAAAATCAGTCATTGTTCAGGTTTCTGTAATTGCTCATATTTAGCAGCTGTATAAGTGATAAAACTAGAATAATTTTGGTACCCTTAGTGGCCCTTAAGGGGTCTGGTCTTCAGTTTGGGAACAAATGTTTCAGGCTCACTGGCACATAAAGGGTTTAGGAGTTAAAAATCAGGGTGGGTTTGCTAGCAGACCACAAAGTAAGGACAGAGGTAATGTGAGATGCAGGCTATAGAAAACCTATGGAAAGAGAGACGTCCATTTATAGTCCAGCTATAGAGATTTAATCTGTGCTATTAAGTTGGCCAGCAGTGTCCCCTTGCTGGTTGGCTCTTATGGGAATTTTCAAAGAGAACTATTACTATGATTTACTGTGGAGAACTTCCAAATACTGCACACTCTCTGACTGCATATTGGGGTCTGTTCTTTTTCCTATTTTTGCTCTTCTTCAATCTGTCATTTTCTACCAGGTCAGTGAGCCAGACACAGTTTATTACTGAAACCATAGTATTCAGCTCAGAATGTGGTGTTTATACATGGAGTGAAGCTCAGAGTCTGCATATACTAGCCTCTGTAGCATTCCCCTTAGGGTGCCTGAGGTCAGAATATCATGGAGCTCACATCTCAATGTTTTTAACTTTCGAGTGTGCTGATCAGTAACAGCTAAAATGTTGAGGCACCTCACTTTCTCAGTCCCTTCATGTTCCCCTTCTCACTTTATCTCCTAAACTGTATGTTCATGGTAAAGTTGGCAGTAGCTTAGTTTCTCACCTAATCTCTCAGTGATGAAGGACTTGAACAGGAGTGATGATGATTATTGACTGAATATCAATAGTGTGCTGTTTATTTCAGTGGCATTGATCCCGTAAGGCTAATGTTTCACTATTTTGTTGTTTATTTCAACACATCATCCATTATTTGATGTCACAATTTGAATTTGGCTAATTTTTTTACATCAAACTTTTCTCTTTTTAGGGAATAACTAATTAATGAGTTTTACAATTTCTTCATTAGTTTTTTTTCCCTTTTTCACTTGCACACTTGGAAGGAATCACACGCAACCATACTAACAGTCCCACATGTTCTATCACCCTGCGTTAGTGCTCGCTTATTGAATGGTGGGAAAAAGTGAATTATCAACAGTGATCTCAGCACTGCAGTGCCGTATTCTCCATCTGGCATACAGTTTAATACTGGCTGCCTCCAGGGTGACTCAGCTGTGAGGAAATTAATTTAATGGCTGGTTCAAATGTGCTGCAATCAAATGCTGCAGTGACCTGGAGGACAGAAGAAGGAACAGGGAGGAGGACAAGAAAGAAGTGGACATTCAGAAGTGGATAGTTTTTGTTACCCCCTTCATGTCAATCTGTTTGTCTATCCTGTCCCATTTTCTCAATCTTCTCTTCCTTAAGGGAAAGATTTAACAGATGTATGTAAATAGCCACATGTGTGCGTCTGGTTTATCCATCTCTCTGATTGGGTTAAGGCCTGGGCCCCGGGCAGAGGCTGGAGTAGGAGGTAGGTCTGAGGCCCGCTACTCACGCGAGGTGGTGAGTTGGGACCTTAAGCCATCTGTCAGCCCTGTCTCACTCACATAATGTACACACAAAGATGCAGAGGGAAAGAGAACCCGAGCCTTGAGACAAAACCTCTGTCACACCATTTTCCAATTTACTGAAAAAAGTTATTATTTTTAAACCAATCCATTTCTTGGATTGAAACTTGCTGCACGCTGATTTATGAACTTGATAATTTTCATGAACATATTGGCCATGTAAACTCATTATGCATTTAATGACATGCAATGGGACCATAAAGCCCTTTTGTTTCAACTATCCGCCATGGTGGCCAATAGAGCTCAGTGCACAGCGAATTAACAAATCCTATCCACCAGTTTGATAGCATTTGTGCTTCAAATATTTGCAAAAGAGGTGATTTTGCTGTAAAAACTCACAACTAATGCAAATACAGAAACAGACTATAAATCACAGACCAATTTCCTACTAAGAGCCGTTTTATGTCTTTGTGGCTGTATCTGTCTGTGGCACTGCCAGCCGCATATGGATAGCAGCATTATTTGGTTACAGAACACTTTCAACTGCAGATTGTATTGTTGTTTAATCATGGACAATTTTTACTAATAGTTTGAATTGTTCTAGAATGGTGCCGCGTTACACTGAGCTTGCTGCTATAGTTAGTAGCAGTAGTTCTGGATACTGCTTCTAACTGGATAGTTTGTGTTTCTCTTTGTATCCTCTTGAAATTTTCTGATAAGCTTTTTTCTTTTCAAAGTTTTTTTTTTTTTTACGCTGGTTTGGTTCCTGAACAGCAGGAATGGTTTCTGCTTCCACATCTCTTATGATACCTAATCATGACAAAGAAAAGATAAAAGTTGTTTGCATGTGGGAGCAGTTGATTGAGTTTTTCAAAGCCCAAGTAATGCTTAGAATACGACTCAAATCCAGATAAGCAAAAGAGGAGATGCCTAGGATGCAGAGCAGGAACGAAATGTTGAGAAAGGGGGTGGAAGTTAAAATAATTTCTTCCCTTGAACTTCATGGAAAATGTGAGTTCTATGGCAAATGCAATTGACAAACTTGGAGCCTCAACAAGGATGCAATGGGAATATTGGCAAGGCAATATTATCTGTTTCACAGAGGCATGGCTTCAGGAGCAACTCTAACACCTACCCATTTTTTAAACTGTGCAGGCAGACAAAGACATTAGATGGGGAAATAACAAAAAAAGATTGCAGTGCTTGTTAGCAACAGATTGTGAAATACAGGATATGTTACTGAGAAGGAACATTTCTGCACAGTTGACCAAAGGATTTCACATGTTACCTTCTTGGTACCGTGTGTGTGACATCAGCAACTAAGTTGTTGCCAAGCTGCAAAAACAACACCCTGATTCATTCATGGTACTCTCTAAAGATTTCAAACACACTTCTCTCTGCTACACTTCGTACACTTTATCAATAACAATAATATACTATACAACTTATTCAGCAGCAATGCAAGTTCCCTTTGGGTTTGGTAAAATGTTAATAGGTGATTACTCTAATATTTTAATAATGTGACTCATAAATGCTAAGATCTAATTTTCTGCTAATTTTCCCATAATTTTCCCATATCACTGATGATGATTATTTTATTTTTATTTTATTTTTATTCTAATTACTTTACTCAAAAAATATAAGGAAACAAGTGTGTCCCTGTCTGCTATGTCATTTTATTTGTGTTCCCAGAAACATCTCCATGGTTGTCTGCGCTATTTCTTGCTAATTTGAGTAGTTTCATTAGTTGTCAGTATTTGCTGCAGAGCTATCTGTTTGCAAGGGTTGTGACAAATTATAAGCTGCATGTGCAACCCACTAAAAGGCTGCACCGGTGAGAAAAGAGTCTAGAGAGTTAGAGTTTATTCACAACTAAAGCAGGCCTTTTTGTCATTTTGGGTAACGGGTCTCACATTCTTTGAGAGGACGAACATGTGCTTGAGTTTCTGTGCCCCTGCTGGGAGCCGTCACAGGGTCATGCAGGTTAAGAGGGTTGTTGCAAAGCCCATATATTGGAACATGTGGAATGTTGGCTTGGATATCAGAAGTAAAAAGGGTTGCTCAGTCCTCATTCACTCACATTTGACCAAATTTGTGATTAATCTCTGGAATTGTTTATAACTTGTCTGACTGCAAAGCTTTTTTAAAATTTTTTATTTATACCTTGTTTTGATGTTAGCATGCTCACCTGATATTTCATAACAAAAATGATGGCTACAGCCACAAGAACAAGCTGCAAGATGCCAACTCCCTTTAAACAACTTCTGACTAAACAGAATATAGCCAAACTTGTTACTCATGTCATAAAAATGACTATTCAGGCCCAACCTCCACTCACTTATGCCACTAGTCATTTAATACACATGGTAACCTGAGCTCAGCTCTGCTTCTGCACAATTGGTTGCGTTTGTTACAGTAAATGTCCTGTGCTTTCAGCAAGTGTGTTTGGGTTGGACTTCGTTAGGTCTATATACATTTAAGTAAATCATGTGGAGCCCATGGGTAGTGGAGTGTTTGTAAGTGCTGGAGAGTGGAACATGAGTGTTTGGAGGTAATATCTCATGTCAACAGTTGTTGAAAAGGAAGCCAGAGTTTGAGGTGTGTAATGGTTTATATGTAAACAAATGATATGTAATCTCCTTGAGTCTGATTTGTGTGTTTCTGTTGTGAGGAAAGGTAACTTCTGCAACGACCGAGACGAGTTTTAATGATGCGATGTTGATAAAGAAATGGCTTAAATCCTTTCATCAGGGAGCAAATCTCTTGCTGAATTATTTGTTGGTCATCATATTGACTTTATAAAAACAACAATATATCTTTAACTGTAATTTCAGTGAGCAGGGTCCTTGTCACAGACATTAAAGATAAAGCTTACCTTTTGTGATGCTGGCTGATGTTAACAAATCGTTTTCAGTTTGTTTTTTGCAGTTGCGCGTTTCTGCTCTGAAGTGACAGCTGGGAAACTTGAATCTCTTCACTTTTCCATCCATATCAACAATGGTTTACACAAAACTACATTTGTGGTCATTTCCAGAGGCTTCCCTGTGTTTAAACACAATTTTGAAGGCAGTTATTGTGCCGCAGCAGAGAGGTCGGTTGTGTGGATACACACATGCAGCTGCGATGCCGCAGTTCAGTGACACATGCCACTTTCTAAAGCTGGCCTTAAAGATCAATGTAAAAGCCTGACTTTAAGGCTCTCTGCTGTGTCTCATTTTCACTTGTCGCACCAGCACGAGAGTCAAGTGACGGATAGGGTAGTTTAAAATGTTTCCTGGCTCTCGAACTCCTCTGTACAAACCTTCCTTTATTCCACAAGGTCATGTTTTACTCTTTTACTCTTACACTTTAATATTTCATGTCGCTTGTAGTGCCAGTGCTAAAACATTTACAGGCCTATTGATCATGGGCTGGATCGAAGAGGCTCGTTAGAAGACCACCCTCCCAAAACGAGACAGAAACGCATCAAAGCATCAGCCCTGTATGCTTGTACTCTGGAGCTGTGTGTTCTGTCTGTGTTATTCAGAGTTCATGTCCATCACAGTGTGCATAACCCTGGCAAGCCAAGAACCAGGATTATTGCGCATTTCTCTGAACTTAACGACTCTGGAAATCATTACCTGGAATTGCCTTGCCTTCAAAGAGTTTCCTCCGTCCTAAACTCTTAAGACATGCCAACCAGTTCTTTCAGGCGTTCTGTTGCCTAAGCTGACTCTAGGAAGAATACTTTAGATGTTTCCTGTCGAGAAAGTTAAAGATCCTTATTCAAATTCAAGAGATTGATGATACATTGATAACATACAAGTGTCCTACCAGGATAGGCAATCATCTGATGAAATCAAAGTCGTGCAACATAGCTGTTTTGTGTCTCGGTCGCTCATTCGTAAACCCCAAACTAATCTAAGCATTTTGATTTGGAAGTTTTTAAACTGGATCTCAGACAAACTTGTTTCTTTAACCCTAAAACACAAACACACATTTTTGTAACACCATCACCAATGTTGCGTTTATTTTACCCAATATAAAATACCACCCCCAAAATACTTTAAAAAAGTACAACTCAGCAGCAGCAGTGACAATGATATAATCACAATTGGATGGGTGAAAATCACCAGACGTTAATGTTCTTGGGTTGAATGAATAACTCAGAACCAGTATCACATACAGTCAGAAGCTGTGTCTTATTAACAGAGCAACAACTTACTGTTAAATAGGAAAATGGTGCTCATAGGAAAGTAGGGGTGCAAGCATCAGGTTTACTTTCTTTGGATAACAATATAGGGAATAGAGCTTAGAGCCTCACCTTTATTCCAAAAAATATTGAAATCAACATTTTGTTGCCTTACAAGTTTTACATCACGTCATGCCTTTTGAACAAAGTATGTAAAGGAACTAAAAGTGCACATGGAAATGCTCTCAATGGCGTCCAACCTGCTGTTCTCCTTCTGCACGATTCGCACTTATGGCTGGCAGTTTGATTACAGCTGTATGAGTAATCCAGATGTGTCTTCCAGTGAGCCTGCTCCTGTAATGAACCAATGAAAGAACCATTTCATCCCAGGCCCTGTCTGCAAAGCTTTTCTTCTTTATTATCTTACAGAGCTTTGGTCATGGCTGGACGAGATTGGTTTTCATACTTAATCCCCGACGCCTCATACAGTCTGGCTGTCACTGTTGGGTGCTCAGTTATCTACATGCATATATACTGTCCATTCGCACACACAAGTATAGATATAGGCACACACCCACACATGCACCCCCCACATACAGCTGTTGCTTTGGGCAGTATGTAAAAATCATTCTGTTTTACTAGAATCTTTTTGTTGTTGCTCATAATGAGGTTTACATCTCTTAAAGCAAAGGCGAGCCAGTGAGACACACAAGGAGTGAGCAAAACACTGCCTTGCTTGAAACCACGAGGACTATGTGCTGTATGTGCCAGTTCTATTTTCTGTCTCTCTGTCTTTGTGAGAGAATTTGAGAGGTTAATAAGGAGTTTAAGAAGATCTTAGACGTTTAAACCAATGCAGAAGATGTCTCTGTCACCAATCGGTTTATGTGTAGCAGGAGGGATGGGAGAAGGAGGGGTGTGTGTACCAGGGTTGAGAGATGTGCGTGTTTCTCCTGAGGCAATGCTGCAAAAAGGTTTAATTGAATCTGCAGAGTAGAGGTGTGAAATGCATGTCAGGAATTGTTGAGTCAGACCAGAAAAACTGCCAGTGTTATCATGTTAAATCGGGAGGTTTTTAAAAAGAATAAAAACCTAACAATACCTTGTGTGTCTGGGTGCACCTCTGAGGATTATCCCATCGTGTGAGAGAGTGAGGAATCCAGTTTGCCGGCAGACCCGTTCCTTAGTTATTACAATGGCTTCACTAGCATGCCAGAAATGGCCACAGCTACCTTGGATGGATGTCAGATAGTATCTCTGATTTTTGGCAGCAGATATGTTCATATGTACCATCAGTCAAATACACAGATTGTATATAAAAAATTGAAGTTCTTGGGAAAGTTTTTTTTTTCTCTTTGAAGAAAATAGCTTGGCTTAATGTTCTGAAAACCTGATGGCGTGTGTATGTAACTTTCGTATGATCTTGCCATGCTCTTTCTTGTGCAATTTCTGTGTAGACATCCAGCTCTTGAGCATATCATCTTGAGCAGAGCTTCCGTTTCTAGTCCTAACAATAGAGGCAACTTCCTGATCTATCACATCATTTCCTGTCTCAGTTCTAATACAGTCTTACATCGCAGTGTCCGGTCCAAGACACTGGAAATACAGCCCTAACACAACACACCATCAAGGACCAGGGTAAAAGTTGAAATCTAACTTGATTCTTTAAATGATTTAAAAAAAAAAAAAAATCTAATCATTTGCTCTCATTCCATAATAAGGTCTAGGAAAACATGAACTAATGTACTTGTACTCATTATGTTCAGCACATTAAGCACCACAGCCAGACAATGCCAAACCACATTCTGCACGTATTAATTTCATGTCGCTCAACTGTGGTGTGCTCACTAATATACAGTGTTTATGTGTCTATGTGTTTGTGTTTTTGGTGATCTATTTTGTCTCAAAGACTTCAACAATCTTCTGGCTCTTAACAATTTGCTTCTCTCTTGCGGTTTTATTTCAAAGCCCATGCAAGGTTGGCATTCAGGAATATTCCAACAATGACAAAACCATTATGCTCCTCTTGACTGTGCTTCATCATTGCTAAATTAAGTTATGCCAGTAAGGCTGAATCATGGGAAATCATCTCATATGCCTGGCAAATCTGAATAGGACAGGACTAACACACCCCGCACAAAACCTCGGCCAACAGTTACTCCTATGCAAGGGATGTGAAGGGAACTACACCCAGGGACTTTCATGATAAACTGGAATAGTTTATTTCTGTGCTTAGCTTTTCTTTTGTCTTACATTTTAATTAGGCTGAGGAATTTATCTGATGGAAGCATTTTGTTGTGCCATGTAGCAATGTCTATCTAGCTTATTTTAGCTCCCATCAGATGTAATCATAGTCTGGGATAATGTTAGTGCAGAGGTACTTACTTAAGTTAGGACATTTGGGTTTACTGTGAACTTGCTCCAAAATGGCTCATATTGTGTCTCAAATTTTTTTAATTTAAATGTGTTTAATTTGGCTGTTTCAGTGGAGGTGTGGATCAGGACAGTTTAACATACGAAGGCTCTCTGGAATTTAAGTGCTACAACAATGGGCTTCAACTGGAATGTTCAACCTCGCAAAAGCAGGTTTTAACTTATGCTGTTGCAGTGATTGTAGGTTTAATGTTCAGAAGCTGTATGCCTAACAGCAAATGAGAGTATCAATGCTTCAAATGAGGATGTCACGAGGTGACATTTTTTTATGTTTACTGGCAGATTCATAGCTTGCTTGGGGTTTTTTGTTTCATAGAGATGTTTTTCTTTGTTAATTTCACTTGTGGCAAATTGTGCTCATATTTTTTTTAAAAAGCTGCACATTTTTCAGACATCCACAGCATTATTCAGATTTTCACCAAAAAGGGGTATTTTTGATATGTAAAATGAGAAAAGTCAGCTCTTCTGTTCACTCCTTTTGTTTCTTTACCGTGCTTTGTTATAAAATGGCCAAGTCAGATACAGTGACAATGATGAGTGCCTAAAAAAGAAAGTAATCAGCTTTGTCTGGGTGTGTGTGTGACCCAACTCAGCTTTTCCTCATTCTTTATTTTCCAAACCTGACACTACTCTGTTAGTTAACACAGTATCTTATGATGGAGCCAGTTCTTTGATGGAAAATGCAATGCAGCTGGTGTTCTGTTGTAAACCCAAACGTGACTTCTCATTATACATTATGCTGATGGAAATAGATTTTGCTTAATTCTTTAGCACATAAAATGCACTTATGTAGATTTCTAGATTTCCACTGTTTTTGTGATTATGTTTATTATTACTGTACATGCAAGAGCCTAAATTACTTTGTATATTTTGCCTGCAACACTTGTGTGTTTGCAGGTCTGGGTGCATGCGTGTCACAGCCTTTGTAGATCTGTGCCAGTATGTACCACACTGAGAGCTGGAGATTAGCAAGAGAATCAAAGCAGTGAATCAGTGAAGCAGTGTCAGAGCTACGGCTGAGTTACCACCCCCAAGCCTTCTGTCATCGGCCACACCTAGTGGAGAACAAAGAGACCGGAGGCTGGCACTGACTGGAGAATCGAAACAATGAAAAGGAGGAAGAGAGTCACAAGGACAAAAAAGGACAAACAAAGATTAAAAACACTGTGGATAAATAAAGAAAAATAAATAGAATAAAATAGAAAAAAACGACAGCCTTAGAAATAGGGACTGCTTTTTTTTTCTTTTTCTGGCAGTTATTTTGTCCTTTAGCATCAGATCTTGTTTAAATGCAATTATTTGCAATAGTGTTGGCATCAAGCTCACCAGTGTTCAGCTTTGTGTCTCATAAAGGTAAAGTTAAGACGTTTTAAAGCTTTATTAACATCATGTATGTATAAAAAAAACACAGATGCCATTTTATATGTCGGTCACTAACATCTGTTATTTACAATGTGTGTGTGTGGCATATTTTCCCATTTTGGAATGGTAAGTTTGAGTCAGTTTTCGCTTGTGGTCAGTTTGCACGCCACATGAAAATCTGATTTACAGTTTTAGATCTTGTTGCAGTTCAGAGACATAAAAAGTTTATCTAGATTAAATTACACACATGAGTTCACAACATGACCAACATGCTCTTGTGTGTGTGTCCCTGTGAGGTTGATGAATACGATGAAGTTACTGATTCGCATCCTGTTTGCCAGATTTGTATAAAGCCTGACTTCTGTTTTTTGCCATGTGGTGCCATCATGGACAAATAAATGTGCAGCAGAGGAAACACAGTGCACCCTTGAATAGAAACATTTTTGGATTCTTCTCCCCAGTCAAAACCAAAATGAGTGTGGACAGAGCAAAAAGTGACCAGCGACGAAGCAGACACACCCTGTCTGTGAAATAACGGACAGTAAACTGCAACCAAAACTGAAAAACAAGAAATCGCATTAAAAGAATGAACATTCCTGAGATGCAGAAGCATGTGGGAACATTGAGTTGGACAGAAGGATTAAAATCCTCTTGTGAAGATGGATTGCAGTCAAATGAAAAATAATAGATGAAAAAGATTAGTGGAAAAAAGGAAAACAAATCACAGTAGTTAAAAAGGCAATTACCCAGGCTTTCTGGGTTTTACTCTCTCGGCAAAGAATATTGCACACATTGCCATTAAAGCTCAAGCCATTGGGGACAAATTGTCAATAAGACAGCAGAGGAGGACAACAGAAGTAGACAGAGAGAGACCATGAGGAAGAGGCTGAGGTGGCAGGGATCGAAAGAGGCAGCTCAAACAGGTGAGAGAAATGGATGTATGAAAGGGTGGCAGGTTTAAAGAGAGACATCTTGTTAGACCAAAAATGGTCCAACAAGGGGAAGAAGTTTTGGTTGGCCCCTGCGTGTAAGGCACCATTGTGTGCCTTCAGATGGTTGCTAACTGGGTTTGACAGGCTTGTTTTGACAGGCCCCTCAGGGAGCAGTGTGTTTGACATGTGAAATTTATAGGCACATGTTGTTTTTATATTGTTGAAGCGCAGCTGCTAAGTTTCCGTCTCAGAAACTGGTCTCCTTTCATGCTTCACTCATACTGTAAGAAGGAACCTTTTGTCACATGGAATCATTTCCCTGCAGCTGAGTGGAACATCATACCCACATTGATGTCCCTGTCTTTTTAACGGCGATAACATGTCACATAGATGCCAAAATATATGCACATATGCACAGATGATGCACACAAACTGTTGTGCATGTTTCAGTGCACATGTGGGACGCTTCCTTGTCCATGTAAACAGTGGTGTTGTAGTTGCTTCAAAAGGGGGGCAGCAGTTGTGCAGAGTCACCACAGTGTAATAAAAGAGAAAACCAATACGACAATACAGACAACAGGGACCTCTTGCTTCAACCCGCCACCTCTGTCTTATTCTGTCTGTTGTTGTATCTCATCCCACTGCCATCACTTTCTATCTTCTGCAGTTGTATCAGTTATCCCCCAGTCATTCTATTTTGTAAGTGCTGAGAAGAGCTAAATGTGACCCCCAGTGAGGAAAAGCTTTGCTGGCTAAGGTACTATTGTGCTATCTGAGCTGTGGGGGGAGTTCAGGGTGAGAAGGAAACCATCATGTGTATGCCTTTTGGAGGTCAAGTAAATACGTTAAAGGGCAAGCAAACAGACAGGAGAGCATTGGCAGGAGCTGTTTTTGGCAGGAGTTTAGTTAAGGGGGGGGGGGGGGGGGGGTGTAGGAGAGGGGGTGGCAGTGGGATGCAAATCTGTCATAGCAGGTGCATGCTGAAAGAAATTATGAATGCTGCATGTTAACGGGTGTAGGAAAATGGGAATAAAAAAGAGTTAGGTTATGATTTAATAAGACTGCTTTAAATTTTTTAAAATACTGAGTAATGTTGTTACATCTCCACCTCTTCCTTCATCTTACATCTCATCTCTGAAAACCAAATCTAGTCCAACATAGCTTTGATCTGTGTAATAATCTGCACCAACCTCATGTTACCACCCCCCTCTCATCTCACTCCCAGGCAGCCTTGGTGTGACCAGCCATGTGATAGCTGGGACCCCATCATTTCCCATTACTGTGTGGCTTAGTGCATCTAAGTCAGTGCCTCCTACCTTGAACCCCTTGGCTTACTGTGTTGGAGGTCTGTTTACCCCGTGACTTTAAGCTAATCTCCCCTCTAACTCTCAACTAAACCTTCTAGCCTTCGTAACCCATCTTCTCCTTCTGTATATGTGAACACGATGCCAAAATCGACAAGAGAAATCTAAAGAGACAGAGAATAGGCTCTCTTATTCTATGTATATTTCAAACAGAAATGTAAGCCGCTGTAAAATACTGTTCTTGTCCTTTTTCAGTATGTAAAGTGTTCTCCTGTGTTCCTTTTGACTTTCTTAGCCCCATGTTTCATTTCTCTTCAACACCACATTAATTCAGCTCCCTCCTGCCCTTCCTGTGCACCTCTCCTCATGCATACTCATACTCACACTTTCACTGCACATCATCACCTCATCTCTCAGTATCATGCGCATTAGTGTAATCTTTCTTTCATCCCTTTAACTCCTGACTTCTGTTTACACCTACTACTTTTTCCCTATCCAGGACAGCAACGATGGGTGCATTATGATTTACACAGCAAAGTGCAGCTCATCATGTCTAACATCTGGGGTCAGAGTCCTCTGTAAATGTTGACATCTGCATCTGCTGCTTCTCCCTTTTCCTGTTTTCTCCCCTGCCAGAGTGAAAAAAAAAACAGGAAGCCCATCTGAGATTTTCTACATTTACTGTGGAATGTGAAGAAATGGTTTTTCCTGTGAGGCTGAGAGATGAAGTGATCAGTACATTTTTTTTAACTCCTTTTTTTTCCTTTGCCATAATGATGTCAGAGAGAATGCAGAAATGATTCAGCACAGTGAATGAAAGCAGCAGAGATACAAGAGACAGAGAAGATGAAGTGATTGAGACAGAAAAAGCCCCATAATTAGTCAGTTCAGTCTCGTTATTTCTTTGTTTGAAGCCAAAGTCTCTCTATATGGAGACAACTCGGCTTAGAATTAATCTTCATTCCAGTTTATCTCTCCCTCTGTTCAAGCAATTAAGATTTTCACTCTCGCAGAGTTCAGATAAAGTAACTGTCTAAGTATTTGACAGTCCTTTGAAAGCCCGTGGAGCACTTTCTTTTTTTTTCAGACAGTAGAGTAATTTGACTTATACTATGCCTATCCTCATGTTCATCATGTTTGTGTTGAAGTAACTACTGAAGTTGCCTGATGTCAACCGCTGGATTTGAAAGTCCTTCCCAGTGAAGTGACTGATGATGTTTGAAGGTGCAGCTGATTTAAGGCTTTGTTTTATTTCACATATATATATATATATATATATATATATATATAAAATAGATCGGCCAGATAGATAGACAGATAGACAGATACATTTATGCATATATTTAATGTAAAGGTGTGAAATTTAACCCCCTTTACCCTCTTCTTTTTTTTCTATCACACTCCCTCTCCCCCCAGCTCTTTCTTTATCCCTGCCTGATTCACTCCCCACAGGAGTTGGCTGGATCTCTGACTCCAGGGCTGCATTATGCATAGCCAACCTGTTTTTCTTGTAAATTCCAGTTGACTGAGCTGGTGGAGGCGGATGGGATGATAGTGGCAGGGAAGAGTACACACGTGTGTTTGTAAACCTGAATATGTCTTCATATGTGCACATGAATATGACTTTAATAGGCACCTTACATCACCGGGTTTATCAAGTGCATTTTTGGGTTTTATGAGGTGTTTGCTTTAATCTGCTGGGCCATTACTGCGAGCGAGGACAGTCATTCTTTGACATAGAAATAAGAGCAACAGATGAACAAATGAGGGAGTAAGGTACTCACCCAAAGGAACAATTTAGTTTAATTCCCTCTGGAAAGACTGATGAGAGCAGTTGAATAGTAGCGAATAAAAAGAAAGACCAAAAAGAGAGACAAAGATGATTTAAGTAGTTAAAGATCCGTTAGACGGAACACTTTATCCAGAAAATAACTTGGCTGTCTCTTCTAAGCATAGTCAAAATTCAGGGGATCAGGCTTAGGGCCTGTATGAACTGTGATTTAACAGGTGCTTTAGGAATCAGACATCTTACCACATCCTTATGTTCACTTCACATGTGCAGAGTCAGGAAATTAATTTAACAAGGATAAGATGGGTTTTCACCCCTCAGGCTGTGTATGAAGCTGTAATCGTAGAGTGTCTGATATCCTCTCTTCACATGCACATGGAGGCTTCTTGTGTCTCTGGGTAAATTGAACAAAATTTAGTTATACCGACCGCGTGTGAGGAGACCGACAAGGATTTAGTTCCTGAGCGTTCAGCTGAATGAACCTAATCAATAAAATTAATTAAGAGGTAACAGTATTGACTACAAGCTGACTGTTCAGCACTTTGTTTGTGAGTATGAGTGCACGGTGTGCATGTGTCTATGCGTGAGAGGGATGATGTGCTTTTTATTTGTTATAATGACGTTGGTATTCTTTTAAATCGCAAACACACATCACATGTCATAGTGGAGTTCAGGACCTTTGGGTTATTGTAGTGAACTAAAATTGTTTAAACAACTCTTCATTAAATTTGCTAACTGTGTTTAGTTTCAACTTGCCATAAACTCAGACACTAATGAGCATTAACACGGGCAGATGAACTTCTGTACACATCTCTGCACGATCACCACCTATGACCCATGTATGACTCTTGCTGTGGTTCAGGCCCAGGTCATTGAGAGGCTAATCCAGTTATCATAGCGGGCCGTCACTCCCAGCTCCTCAATCAACTTAGTTCCATTGGCAATCTGAGGTCCTGCATTATCAGCTGCTGGTCTTTGCTGCTTGTTGTTCGACCCTTATGGTGCACATGACTGCAGTCACTAAACAAGAATAAGGTCATATATAGTAACATGCATGTCATTTCATTATTTGCTAGTGAAGATTTATCCTCCTGTGAATAAAAAATAACTAACAGATGCCAGCATGTTTCAAGAATACAAACATCTGTACTGAAACAACCATACCCGAGGCATCAACAGTGTAGTATGAAGGCCAAGGAGCTACGATGAACAGCAGTTAAATTCAATTAGGACTAGTAGGTATAGTAAAGGCCATGCATTCTAAACAATGACCAAATAGGTCAAAAATGTCTTTTAGACATTTCAGTGTATAAAATTAGCTATTTTTCACCTCAAAGAGTCAAATGTTTTAAAACAGTTCTTTAAATGGCTATTAATGTTGTTCAGGTCAAAGATGGCAGTCAGACCTTAATTCTGATGTCAACATGACCAAAATTAGATTTGAGATTATTCTCCTGCTTCTTGTACTTTAATGTTGTTCTGTTACTTTCCAACCTACTTTATAGAATATTTAGATGGAGTTCATCTGTTTTTGGCAGAATTTTTTAATTGACTGAAATTGTTACATTTGGGTCAACATTGACCTGTACTTTGTGGGCGGCTGTAGCTCAGGAGGAAGAGCAGTCGCCCACCAATCGGAAGGTCGGTGGTCAGTTTGACTAGAAAAGCGCTATACAAGTACAAGTCCATTTACTTGCTTAAACTGTATACATTTGTGTTATGTGTTTGTATTGTTGCAAACAGTTGCAAACAAGCGTGTTAAGGCCAGTTCATGATTTCCATGCCTGCTGTTGCAGATTATAAGCCAAAAGGTCAATTCAGATCAGACTTCTCAAATCCAATTAAAATCTATTTTCATCCCACTAAAATAAAGTCACTTTTTCTCAAATTTGAATTCAATATAGTTGTTAATGACAGTTAATTATTAAAGAAGAGGGAAAAAAGGCCTTGCCAAGGTTGACAACAGATTTAATTGAATCTTCGCTTTGATTCACTCGGTGGTCCTGAGCATGCATGGTATGGTGGACGACAGGGGAGAGGAGAACTCCCTTTTAACAGGAAGAGACCTCCAGTAGAACCAAAATGCCTACAATCTTGCTCGTGACTGCAAATTTTACTCATTAAAGAGGTAAATGGTGACATTGCAACAGCACAGAGAAGAACATCTGTTGTCCTCTTTATGCCATAACAACAGTTAAAAAGCAACACAAAAGAAAACACAGCACCTGACTTTGTAGGTATGAAGTCTATGATCATGCCGGCGTGATCAGATTCGCATGATGTCATTATGGCGCCGTAGAAAAACAAACTACAATTGATTTTGATATTACAAACTAGAAAGAAAAGATACAGAGCATGGGTATGGCAAACTTTTTTTTTTTGTGGTATATAAATGCAAAATCAAATTATTAAAAAAACTACCAAAACAGGCTCCGACCCCACAGAGTTAAAGAAATGTAGAAAACTGAATACCATTATGCACTAACTTCTCAAAACAGAATGTGCATGTACACAGGTTAAAGATTATTACTATTTTTGTTTTCCTGGCTCATTTGCAGTCAGCACTTACAAAACAATCTTCAAATGTTCACAGAGGGATCTGAACTGACCCTTACGGACTTAGGTAGATAACGTCATGCAGTTAACGTCATGCAAACACATATGAAAAGGATTAATTGGCCTTCAGTGGATATCCTCTAATCTAACCTGACTTTTACTCTCTTTTAAAACTGTTTTATACTGCTTTAGTTTTGTTTATTCTTTTGGGAGCTGTGACTGTATTGATGCACAGTGTATTTTTTTTTAACTGTGTAGACTCTAGAATAGAACTGCACAAAATAGACACGCACACACAATGGGCTCTCTGGTATTGAGTGCCTTTCTGCACTCAACAACTAGCAGAGAAACCTAACACCAGATGTTAGCTCAAAGTTCAGGGGTACTTCTGCTATCTTTTACTATTATCACCTCCCTGAGGTGGAGTTTGCCTGACCTCAGAAAGAACAAGGGAAAAAAGGAGCGACATGGATAAAGTACAGACACAGATGAGGGACTGAGGGAGAGAAAACAAACAGCTGGTTGAATCCACTCTGTCATTCGTAAAAAATGAAAACAAATGTGAGGTTAACTCACATTAGTTCTTGATCATAAATGCCTTCAATTTCCTTTTCTTTGCAAAAAAAAAAGAAGAAAAGAAAAGAAATTGATTTCCTACAAACAGCCATGCAGCAGATTTCCATTTGTACAAAGATAACAGGTGTCACTTTCGCCTTCTTTGCCACTGACACATTCAGGCCCCATCATGGGTGACCTGTTACACCCACATACAAAAACACACACACAGAGGCTCATCTGTAGGCCCCAAGAAAAGAAAGGCGCAGCTGGAAGTTTGGCTCACCTTTGACCTTTTAGACTCACATTAATTTGATCATACACAGACACACATGCTGCACACATGTGGACAGATACACAGTTTTTAATGGTCTTAATCCCTGAAGCTAATATTGTCAAATCAGAATTGACTCTTTGTACCACCGTTTCTGGAGGATGGATAGAGTTTAGTAGTTTAGTCTGTCCCCAATAAAGCCCAGCTTACCTATGATGATAAACACACTCCGCCTTATTAGTGTAAACCTCCCACATAGCTGCATGTTGGTTTACAGATTGAGAAATATAATGACACTGAGACATAAATGTTTAGATAAAGAAAATCAACCCGCCTGGAAGGCTGCTGCACTGAGGGTGACTTGGGTTCAATCAGATGTACTTCATACACCCGTTATTTAATTTGAAATGGAAACATGTCGGAATAAAATCCTTTAAGTCAAGTTTGCTAGATTTATTGTATCCCTGGGCAGAGATGGTAATTGATAAATGATGTAGTAAGTCTTTGAGTTAGATGACTGCCATCTGGCAACATACAGCAGCATCCCCTCCCCTAACCAGTGCATGACTGTAAAAACAAGATACAGATATTCTTTGTGGCAATGACAAATGATTTGGGGATTTCTTTTTTTTTTCTTTTCTTACCTCAATGTTCATGTGAGTGCAGCCATTTTTATATGCCACGATTTGAGTCTTTAGTGGATAGTAGGCGGCAGTGGGAATTTTTTTGTGGCTTTTCAGTCTCAAAAAAATTGTGCATCAATACAGTCAAGACAATTTTTAGGAAATTGTTTAGAAATGGACAAGACAGTAAGAGCTTCGGCTACCGGTTGCCATGAGAAAAGCAAGTAGCCTTGGTGGTTGTGTAACCACCTAAACATTTATTGTGTTTAGTCACAAATCCAAAATATAGTCATGCCACAAATTATGGTTGAAAATCTTTAGATGGCTGCGTATCTCTTGATTTCTGTTGGGAAGTGTTCACATAATATGGGGGGAATCATGACCTATAAATGGTCACATATGCAAGATGTAACCATGTGTATCTTTGTAACTACGTAACCATGTATTTGATAACATGTACAATAGTTATAAACCTAATCATGTATTTTTAACTCCTAACCCTGACCATACTCTAGTGAGAGTGCAGTTAAGAAGAAAGAATCAAGAGTGGGAGAGAAGTATAAATGTGTCATGGCTGTTGGAAGTGCTGCACAGGCACTTCCAAACTAGCAATCTTTTTCATTGAGGTCGATGGATGGCAACCTTCACCATCCATTTCTCCCTTTTTTAACACCATTTGTGGCCAGGGGAACACTAAAGAAATGTGGTAAGTGGATGTCATCACATGGGAACACGTATTTAGATGGGCTCATGAATCGAAACTAGCATCTAAACTTGCATTAAAAGCTATATCTGTAGAGGGAACAGAGTAAAGGAAACATTCAGTATGTTTCCTGTACAATATTTGTGCCTGTATTGTAAACCATTTATAGCTGTGGACTAGCTGTAATGAGACTGGGTTACACAATATTGTGGCTGATGTGTGTTTTTTGCAATCAGCTGGGACAACCCTGAACCTTTTATACAGCATATTTAGAATGCAGTGCTTGTATCTATTCCTGAGTAAACATCAACCATATTATCGAGAAGGCAGAACTTTTCCCATTTGCTCATTTGATTTAAAATTTGTCGAAACATACGGTGTGTGAACGTGGAGCAAGGTTTTTCTTAAAAACATGTACCCAACTTTCTGCCAATTCATAGCTAAGCACAAACTTTTTTCAAACATTTATCTCCACTTTGATAAATGTTCCTGATGTGAGAATCTAATATTGAAGACCTTTGATCTCTGAGGGAGTTCACTTCTCCCTCAGAGGCTGTCGTCATGATGGATAATTCAGAGCGCCCCTATTGATCTCCTCTTCACAGCACTTTTTACTCTCACAGATGGACTAATCAATACTCATAATCAGAACTGCTCCCTGTGTCTGCCCACAAAACACTTGCACATGTAAACATAGATTGAGTGTTAAACTACAACATTGACCAATTTGGATTGCAAGCACACTGAAAAAAATAACCGTAATACATTTGGTTTTCTCACCCTCCTAATTTAGAGCCTGAAATTAAAGTGTGGCTGTGATTTATAATTTCAGAATTTTGCAAAATTAATGCAACACATTTTACTTTTGGCTGTACAACATGAATGCAGATGCATGAAAAATACAAGCCCAGATTTTTTTTTATCCCTTATGTCTCTTTCACATACCCTCAAACATGAAATACAAATTGAAAACAATAACCAACAATGGAAGCAAACCCTCAGATTCCCAGCACCCACTCCCAATGATATATTGTTTGACATCGGTCTTAGAGTCCCGCACACTCATCAAAAACTAAATTAAATCCTGTGGTTCCAGTTAAAAAAGAGACTAAGCTAAATTCCACTCTCTGTGTCACATTGTCATGTTTTTTTTATTACAACAACCACCTAAATTCCTTAAATGTAAATATAAACACACGTCTGATTCCATTCTGGGAGAAATTCTGTAGCAGAAACACAGATGCATCCTTTTAAACACTTCATTCTGTTTTTGCTAGTTAGAGGATTTCAAATTACACAGAGGGGTGTCCCTGAGGCAACTGTGGGCCACTCGCTCTTCATCATTCCTCCTCTCATTCACCCAAAAACCCAACAGCCTCAGACAGCCTCAGACAGCCTCAGACAGCAGCCCTCTGTCTCAGGTCCAAATCAAGGCCATGTTTGTGTTCTCTTTCTCCTTAATTACTGTTTTTCTTCATCTGTGAAGCAAAATTACAACTGGGAGACAATAAGTGATAGTCACTGCTCTCTTTATATTACAGACCTCATGGTATAAATCACAGATGATGGCCTCGAGAAAACTTCACTTTCATGGATTGTGTTTTCTCGCTTGTTGAAGTTTTAGCTTTGCTTTTGCAGTAAAAAAAAAAGAACAGTTGTAATAGCAACACTAAAATTCCTGAATGTGATTGCTGATCAAGGATAATTTACAAAGGTGCTAACGTCCCTTTTAAAGAGTCAATTACTGAGGGCCGAGTTGCTTCTATGATGAACATGACCACTGACTGACCACAGCTCTGTAGGTGGTGAACATGCACACTTTTCCCCTGTTGCCAGCCACTGTTATTAGCTTCCCTGTTAGTAGATAGCAACAATAAAATCTCTGGTATTTCACACATAGGCAGATCTGTTGCAAGCAGCTGCCGCACCGGCCAGAGTGCGTTTCGCTGAGGTCTCGGCCACAGACCGAGAGACCAGGTTTAAACGGCTATAAATATTTAACAATAAGTAAAAAAAATATGTCTGATTTCTCCTGTGATTAGGCCAGCTGTCAGTCAGGGCCCGGCGGATTCACTTTAAAAACAACCTTTAAAGGAGGAGGAGAGGCAGACACTGACACATACAGGAGAGGAGCACATGAGCAGACATACTGTCGGGCTTTGCGCAAGATAGGATCACTACCATCTAAATCTCCTCTGTCTCCTATCATTCCTCAGAGAGCAGTTAAGTGATGTCATCCCTCACTGTGCCCCTCTACCTTTCTGTCCATCCCTGTAAGTGGCGTTTTATCTCCTCCGACTACACTTTTAACTTTTGATTCAGTCAAATTTCTCTCATTCTACCTGATTTTGGAAAAGACTCGGTTACCTGTAGCTAGATCTACTTCTGATAGGCTTGGACTCATAGCTGGCTTGTTCTGCTGGAGATTTTAGACTGCACCGCTGATAATTTGAATCTAAAGCGTTGCGCTAAATGTGTCTGAAAGGCAAACCATAGTAAGCTTATAACTGGAGAAAAAAGAATGGGGGAAAAAAAGAAAGATAAGTAGTCATGTGAAACCATAGCTGCCAATAATTTTAGATAATTGATGGGTTTAGGCCAAGTAGTCATGGGTTCCAGCTTCTTGAATGGCAGAAATCCCTGTCTCTACATCTGTGTAAAGTAAAGGCTTCTGAGGATCCATATAGTCCATGCTTCGTCTTGGCAAAACAGCCCAAAGAAATCTTTGATGATGTTAGATCTTGATTTCCCTTGACTCAAATTTGACTTCTTAAAGACTTGATCTGTTTTGATGTTGCCTTCAGTTCAACACGGTAGAGGCAGAATAGGAAAAGCTGTATTGCATTAACTGTAGTTTGTTTGAGTTTTTTATTTAAAAAAAAAAAGTTGTGTTTGATTTATTTGTACAAAGCATCATGCATGCTTGTGTCAATGCCCTTCTTGATGATTCAAAACCAAAGCTTGGAGTTTAAGTAGTGAGTGACATCATGTTGTTAAACCAACATAGGTAAACCATGCCTTGTGTCCTTTAACATGAGATTGAGCCCAAAGATAAACTTCCTAACAAACACCCCATATGTTAATGTTAACCACCACAGGCTGAAGCAGTAACTCTGCATCTTAGTTTACTGTTTAGCTTTGGCTCATCAACAAATATGTTTGCCACCGTGTAAATACAAGAATGTAAATGTGTGGACGACAGGAAAAGAGGCACAGGGAGTTTTTGGTAAACATCATCCCTTATTATGCTCATTGATGATTTTAGCATTCTTTCTTCCAAATATAGAAATCAGTCTCGCTCGCTCCATCTCTTTTACCTCCCTCCCCTTCTTCTCTTCCCTTCCGTGGTTTGATGTGCGTAATCATTTCCAGCCATGAACTCCACATGAAAGACAACAAGCACTTGCCATAATAGGGTGCTGAAAGAACGAGCGAGAGAAAGGACAGAAAATAGGCAAGGGACTATAAAAGAAGAGGGGAGGTCAGGGGAGGAATGGAGATTGAACGAGTAGGGAGATGAGGCCTCAGTCCTCCTCATTCCCATCTCAAGGTCTCATGTTATCATTAGCCTGGCCTTTTGTTCTTTTGCCAAACTATTTCCCCCCTGTTCGTTCCATCTCCCACCTTCCCCTCCCCTCTCTCCTTCTCTGCCATATATCTTAATTGTACCCATAGTGCCTTAACTCATTGGCAACAGAGAAGTAGAAATTCATTCGGAGACTTGAGAATGCCTAGTTTGAGGAATGCTGCTCACTTGGGAGCAAAAGAATGTATCAGTGGAAAAAGAGCAACAAAGGTAAATTAATTCTTTAGTTCCATCTGACAGTGCATCACTTGTTATAACTTTTAACCCAGACTATTATTGCAGTTTGTTGTAAATAACTTCAGACTGTGTCCAATTATCCAACATGGATGGATTCCATTCACAAGCTCCAGAGTCATCATGCTCATACATGGTCAGTGCTGCTTCTGGAAAAAAATGATTTATTTTTTAAAATGTATTTTCTTAATAGTGATTGTACTGTAGAGTCAGCTCAACTCAGCCCAGATGGATTTATACTTTTACTGTTTACAGAACATGAAGCACAGGTGTAAAGATTAAAAAAGCACAGTTGTAGAAAAACACGAGTGAGACTTATACAGTAGCTGAAAGCAATTTGCAAAAGAGCAGTAAAATGCAAATAAAATTAAAAGTATCCAAAAATATGGAGTTCATCAGAACAATTTACAACAAATTACATCTTATTTGGTAATGAGTTAATTGAATACAGGGAAAAACAGCAAACAAAATAAACTCACGCAAGATTCACACTCACTAATTATAAGCTCTGTCAAATACAAAAGTTTTGAGCGCCAATGTAAAAACTTCCTATATCCACAGTGAGAGCTGGTTTCATAGAAAAACCTGAAAGCTAACAATCCCTGGAAACTCAAGCACGGCAGCATTCTTTAAGGAGGGATGGAGTTTGGTCATTGGCTTTGTATCGGATAAGAAGGATTTAGGGAGCCACCGTAAAGAGGATTATGCAAGATAAATGATATCTCTCTTGACAGTACCAGTCAGTACTCTGGGTGCAACTGAAAGGAAATTCAGGGAATTATTTGAACTTTTTTTTTTTTTTTTCAATAGTCTAGCTTTAATGTGATAAATGCATGGACAAGTTGCTCTTTATTTAGATATTTTACCCAGATGAAAAAAAAGGATAATGCCATCCAGAGTAACTAGATGGTGAGATGTCCAAGACCAAAAATATTTACCTTGTTACTACCCCATACAAAAAAGTAGGAAATGACAAGCCATCCGGGCCAATATCTCTCCATGACAAGCCTGTATTTTCTGTTAATCATTAGTTTTTTTAGGTTCAGTCGTTAGATAGAATGCAAGTGTATGTTTAATTTCTTGATTATATTGCCAAAATGAAGCATTTACAGAGAGAACAGAATAGGTCCAGAACCCCATGGAACACCATAACTTACACTGGTGTGTGTGTAAGAAACTTCATTTATATGTACTGGAAAACTGGAATAATACTTTACTTATAGTTGGATAACATTTGCATTGATATTCAGGCCTGACACCATCCAAAGGGAAGAGGTAGATGAGATCGGGATGACTCTGTGTTTTCCTGGTTTTACTATAAAAGCCTGTAAAAACTCTCTCTGCCTTGCTTTCATGAGAAGCCATAAAAGTCCTGAGCCGCAGTAGAGCTGCAGCTGTGTCCGAGAAGCTGCACGTCGACTCTCTCTGACACTAACCAATGTTTTACAGAGACAAACTGCAGGGAACAGCAGGATCTATTCTGGACCAGCGCCCACATCTGGAGAAGATGAGAACAGAGTAGTGGAAAAAAAGAGCAATGATAGAATATGGCAAGAAGAATAAAGCCATGAATGTAATGAAAGAGTGAAGGACAGAATAAGAAAGGAGTGAAAAGAGCAAAAAGAAAAAACAAAACATAATCCAATATAGAAGTATAAGTAAATTAGAGCTGAAACACATCAGCTGATGTAAATGCCTTCTTTCTTGAAGTTTAAAAATATGCGTGCAGTACAAAGTGTACATTTTTGGACCCGTGATGTAATTAGACCAACCTGTTAATCTGCTCCATTTTCCACTCGGAGGAGCATACCCTCCCTGCATCATCAAACATCCCTTACAGATGAACCTGGGTGATGTATGTCGAGTGTTTGACAGGAACGTATGAGGTGTGTGGCTGAGATCTAAGCAGACCCACGCAGAGACATCGCCTTTATCTGAAGGGTAATGAGAGTGACAGAAGGAGCATAAAGACAACAAGACTGAAAAAAGAGTGTAGTAGTGAGGAATAGTGAGGCAGGTAAATGATTAGCTCTGGATCTATGCTTGTGCTCCAGTGAGTGATCATTCCTCTTCTTACTAAGCCAGGGATGAATGTGTCTCTACAGACTAAAAGCTCCAGGCCTGAGTCCTGGCTCTGATTCTCGGCACGCTCTTCCCAACTGTTTTTCGCATTGTCCTTTCCAGGCTGGCTGCGTGAGGCGTTGGCTGTCTTTTAACAGCTGCATAGTTGTGAATCAATTAACTTCATAACAGGTCAATCTGTGCTTACAGTTTAGTTCTAAAGATTGGGAGGTGATTAACTGTAGCAGTGCATTTTGAAGTAAATTCTGTTTTTTTCTGTGGAGCAAAGCTGCTCATTTTTTATGTTGTGGCAGCCAGGTTAACGATGCATCTGTTTTGATGGATGTGAGTCCCCCGTCCCCATGAAGTCTGAAGTCTTCAGCTAGATGTGGCCTTCAAGATTTTGCTTCGTCAAATAAATGCATTCTTTTGGTAAAAAGACCCCTGATAAGGAAAGGGGTAAGACCAGAGTCAAAACTGGTTTAACTTTTCTAAGATAGCCCTAAACATTTTTAAACTCCTCCAAGTTAGGTTTTACTTTCAATTTTTTTCAATTGGTTTTGGTTTTTCTACAAAAAAGCTGAGCCTCAAAGAACTACTTTTATTTTTGCTAATCTTACTGTAATCAGAGAGCCTTCACTTCTCATAAATCATTTTCTCTAAAAACTTGGATTTTCTTACATCAGGTGTTCCATCAGAGCTCCCAAAGAAATCCCTTACACGGTTTTACAAGATTTTGCCCGTTAACTGCAAATTGTGTATACATACAATTACAGCAAACCACTTTCCAAATGTCAACCACTGGTGAGACATATACAACTTTCCAGGCAGCCTCTAGTTTCACTTTGTTTCAATAAAAAAAAGGAAAAATCAACATGAAAAACGTCCTTTCATGGAATAATGGCCACCATATGATGCATTTGTATTCCAGCGGCACATTGCATCTATAAAGGTTGCATCATCCAAGTAATGCTAACAGCAAGTAAAAAGATGCTGCAGAGGTTCAGATTCTTGCTGTAGAGCATCCACCTCAACAAGGCAAACAAACTTTCAGTTATCAACAATGCTCATAACAACCAGACCACCCAGCTGTTGATCTTATACAGCTGGGTGTATAACTAATACTATTTCAGACAAGCACAAGATCTACTATCCTAAACAGCAAGAGATTTAGATGGTGAAAAGCATAGACTGTCGTCTTTATTTGTGTTGCTATGTACTTGGATGTTTCCTGTAACAGGATGACTCTGGAGAGCACAATAAGGAATAGTCATGCAGAGATGAGTCTGAGTTGCTGCTCCTGGATCAGAAAGCAGGCTCCAGTGTGGGAGGGGTTCCTCTCTGGCAAACACCTTCGGTCTGGCCTTCCAAATTTAAGAAGACATGTTGAGTATGGATGATTATGAGAATAACTTTTTGGTTCCAAAACTTTGTCATTTTTTAAAAGTTGAGATCTGTGTTCTAGATGCAGAAAACAGAAGCAAAGTGGAGGAGGAGATTTTAGTATCTAATCTGAACCAACCTACTGGCCTACGTAGTTTAAATTGAGCTTTGGTGTCATGCTCTCAGATGAATTGACAAGGTCAAAACATAAGGTTCACAAAGCAGAATCTTATATGCTTTGTCATTTTAGGTAAGATTGATGTAATTTTCTTCTGCTCGACATTTCCAAATGTTGTGTTTTGTCATTGCTGTTATGAATTAGAGTCTTGAAGTTCTGTGTTTGTTGTGTCTGTTGTGTCACTCATTTAGTTATTTCTCTTTTCAATTTACTGGTTTGGCAGCTGAAGTTCAACAACATCACCGCTGTGTATAGTATGAAACCACAGAAAAACCCAAATGATTACATCTTTAATTTCAATAGCTCCCATGGTTTCCATGAAAGAGCATTTGCACAGATTTCTTGTATAACCTTGTGTTTGTCTTGCATGTTTTGGCAGCATGAAGAATCTGCACCATACTGCGTAGGGTTTTAAAAGTTTAGAGTGTGTGGAGAATCGATGTCCTGCTCTTCTTCTTGTTCCCAGCCTCGATGCAAATCCTTTCCCATCGGAGTCTCAGTTTAAAAAATGACTTCCAAGTGTGTTCATGTACACAGTGTAACCACAGACTTTCAACAAACACTGTAATGTCTCCTCTCTTTCCTTATCCAGGCCGGAATCCCTCTCGGTCTTCTTTAGTGGGGACTGACATTAAAGGTAAAGGTGACGATGAAGTCATCCTATGACCAAGGGGCAGCCATGGGTGTTAAAATCCATTTAATTAGATTTAGTGAAAAAGGATGGGGTCATCCCCCTATGCAAACGGGTGTGTTTGAGTTTGTACGCAGTCATCCAGTTCTCATCCCCACAGGTGGCTAATCCATCACAGACTGTCAGGAAGATACAGCGAACGCTGAGACATATGTGTAGATCCCAAAAGATAGTGCTAGTCTCAACACTGCACTCCATAGCAAGTCCCAGCAATGATCTAGAACTCCCCAGTGTAAACACTGACCAAAAGAAGAGGTACAATGTGATCCCTCAAAAAACACAACTGTCTAGTTTTGGTGATACAGCTACTAATAACCCTTAAGGAACTGGTCTAATGTTCCTGTTTTAATGTTCCATAAGAACAACAGTATGAGTCAAGGTGGTAGTGTTTTTATCTGTATATAGCCAATTGGTATGCGTAATGCTGAAGACATGTGTTGGTTAGATGTAAGGAGGGCCACTGCAGACCGGATGTCTGTTATGGTGGTCCTGTCCTCTGTGGGGTTCAGGGCCAGGGCACGTTCAGATGTGTGATGAAAACGTTAACTTTTACAGCTGTTTTTTTGTTTTTTAATGTTTTAACATAATTTTGGATGTGGTCGAAAACACTATATCAACACCATTAAGCATCTATAGAAAAGAAGACCTTTGTGCTACTTATATAATGATACTACTAAAGAATATTGTAGCCAATATGGCAAAAGAAAAAGAAAAATGAGCTTCAACAATAATTCAAGGTTCCACATCCGAACAGTCACTGTATTCATGTTCATCTTAAGTTTGACTTAAAACTTTCTTTTCTTTATTATTTCTTTAATTATTAGACAAAAATTAATCATATGAGAATTAGTGACTGTTTTTTTCACTTAATTTTAGAGATTGATTCCTTAAATTCCTAGACCCTTCATTATAAATGACTCTCTGACTGAGTGTGTATTACACCAAAACGAAATGTTTGTTCGAGTGAAATTACAAATCTAACAATTCAGATTTCACAGAGGCTCTGTGTGAAAGAGGAAGTGATGTTATAAGCCACATGTACACATGTAGCTTGCCTTCAGTGCTTCCTGATCTGATCTGATCAGAAGAATGAGGTATGATCCAAGAGCACACGGGACATTTTCTTTTTGTTTTTGGCAAGAAAAATCTTTGTTGTATTATGTGTTTTCCAAGTATTTCAGTAGATTTGTTGTGGCATATATATGCAAGTTAAACCAAATGTGTTAATGGCTGGTCCATTGAATTTCCCCTTTTTTTATACTTTGTGTAAAATGTAAATATACAGTACAGTAGAGTCCAGTGATTTGCAAATCATTTAAATACTATAATGATTAGAAAGAGGTATGATACAATACTACAAATGTTGTAACTTAGCCCAGGTTCGAGTACTAGTCTGAGGCCCTTTGCTGCATGTCTTCCCCCACTCTCTCTGCCCCCTGTCCTGTCCAACCACTGTCAAATAAAGGCCACTAGACCACTTAAAAAAAAAAAAGAAACACTTTCCATTATCACTGTATGGGTTTACGTTTCTGCACATGGCGTGAGTAACTTGCCCATCATCAGAGACCTCATTTATGCTGAGTGATATATACAGGTTTAAGAGGAACATGTGTTTCCATTCAAATAACGCATTTTTCAGTGAAGAAGTTGCTTTTTTCAGCAGGATAAGGCCAGGTCATTTGAGAGATTTTCTTATTGTTTAACCTAACACTCAACCTCTGTCAAAACTCTTTTTTATTCCTTATTCTTCTGTACAGGACCTTGCAGTTCCCTGCCTCTGTTTCCTTGGTTACACAGCACCACCTGTCTTTTTGCCATTTTGTCAAAACACATCACGGAAGAGATTTCTCTCTCTTTTTTTCAAATTGTATATCCGTGATCTATAAAGGGGGAATCGCTCTCACATGTGCTCAGTTTTATAGTACTCTGGAAGTCATAACAAGTAGTGCTGTGGCGTGTGATATTTGGACAAGAGCAGATGTACAGACCTATGGGGTTACCGTATTACGGGACATTATTGTGATAACAGAAAGTCCCTGAGCTCATATATAAAAACTGTGACACTTCGAGAATTTCTTTCATGCAGATTTTCTAACCTGCTGGGTGTGATGCTGTTGTGCTTCTTGAAATCCCGTCTCAAAGGCCATTTGACACTGATGGAGCGTCTAAGTCTTAACTTGTGTCTCTTTTTTTTTTTTGCCTTAGGTGTCAGCCACAGATGAGGACCGTGGTTCCTTTGGTACCATATCCTACACCCTGACTTCAAGCTCTGGAGGTATATTGCAGGCACCCTTTACCATTGACAAGGAGACTGGCCAGCTTTGCACAAGCACAGCTCTTGACAGGGACGAGGCATTGGACCAGTTTGATTTGACTGTCACCGCAACAGATGGCGTAAGAACATTTTTTCTTTGATGCTATATTTTCTACATGTTTTTCCTGACAATAAAGCAAATAAGCATTTTTTTGCAATCAAAGCGTAATTGTTTTGACTGAAGTTGACCCCTGAAGGAGACCAAAAATTTCAACCGCAGTAAGTGCTAGATCACTAGCAAGAAAGACAATGTATTTGTAGAACTGTGTTTTCTTCATGACCAAACACATTGCCTGCTTCAAATGGAATACTTCTGATCAAATGTTTATGCTGAGAGCAAATTAATGATGTGCACAGCTCCTCTGAAATGAATCTGATCAAAGTGACAGTCGTAACGTTTGAAGAAGAACGCATCCTTAAAACTCCATTGCTTTCAAAAATAGAGGAACAACAGCATGGTAAAGCAATCAGAGGAAAACAGAATACAGGGAGGTAAAAAGCAAGAAAACAAACCATTTAAAGAATGTATCAAATCACATTTAAACACTCTTTGTTCAAGGGTCATCCCATTAGTCAGATATACATGTATCAATTAATCACAATGGATGCGTTTGAAATAGAATAAAAACTCATGACCGTTGTTATGATTTATAAGTGTTCCTCACACAGTCCCACATGCCCAACTCAATCCATATAGTGTCTGTTCCCTTTTGTCTCAGCTATCCCAGTTTATGGTCACATAAAACTAAGCCCGCAAATGAATGAGTACAAATTTTTTACTTTGCTGACAAATGCATAAAGTGGCTGATTGGCTCCATATTTAATGGGTCATCAACAGACAACTCATCTGTCTGGCTTTTTTTTTTTTTTTAGTGCCGCTCATATTCACAGTTTAACACAGATTTATGGTCTGAGTTCAATAACAAAAGTCTTGGATTGTCCCTTGTCTCCAAAGGGATGAAAACAAATTTTTTGCTGTCGTTGGAGATATACTGTGCAGTCAAAAAAGGGAGATTGTTTTGATACCACAACAATTCTTATAATGCAACGCCCATTTATCTTCACTAATGGTTGAAGGAATGTTATATCATTAGTGTTGATGCCTGCTCATATGAGTTTGCACATTCTGCTAGCTTTTATCTGAATGTGGAAAACCAAAGTAATTGTTTTATTCTTTTCTCTAACAGGGTGGTCTGAGCTCAGTAGCCCGTGTTAGAGTCACAGTGTTGGACATCAATGACAACAGGCCCACCTTCTATCCAATCCTGTATACTGTCAGTCTCAGTACCCACAGTGCCCCGGGAACTTCCGTTGTCAAGGTAACAGCCAATGACCCTGATGCTGGGGAAAACGGCAGGGTGATCTACCGTACAGTACCTGGAGGGGGCTCAACTTTCTTCACCCTTAACAAGGACACAGGTGTGTGTGTGTGTGTGTCTGTGTGTGTGGGTGTGAGAGTCTGTGTTATTTCTATAATTAATAAAAATGTGTATTATTTTTCCTTACGATGCTAAAACTCAGTAACATATCTCTTCATCTGCTAATTTTTTTATTAGTATTTCCCTTTATCCACAAATTATTTATTAATAGATGAAGAGAGATTTGTATGCTTTAGCAGTTAAAACATAGATTGTTGTATCACATGTTATTTTCTATATTCTGTAAGCTTCAAGACACTTTTATCCCTGTTTTAGAGTACTGTTTTAGGCTGAGTCAAATGCTCTCTTGACTTCAAAGCCAGTGTAGTGAGAATGCTTTTTAACATTTTAAACCAAAGTATACTCTGTCCATCTTCCTTTGCAGGAGTGATTTCTCTCTCTCGCTCGCTACATGGCAAAGCCAACACTGTCATTTCCATGGTGATATCAGCTGAGGATGGCGGTGGTCTGATGGCACCTGTTAATGCCCGTGTGAATGTCAGCATAGTGGGAGGCTCCGTGGCATCTCCAGTGTTTGAACAGGCGCAGTATTTTTTCACTGTGTCTGAGGATGTTCTCAGGGGAACAGCAGTGGGGATGGTCCGCGCTGCTACTAAGACAGGTGAGAAAACTTGTAATCACAACTAAATGTCTCCTATCTTTATGTCTGTCCTGCCCTTGGCCATTTTGTTTGCTTTCAATACTCATATGGGAACCAGTATAATGCAGTGTAACTGTTTCTAACTTGGATACGGATACATACGGATTCACTTATCTCTTTGCTCCTTGATGCAATATTCACACTCTTTAAAAGAGCTTGTAACAAGGTTAACAAATTATTGCCATCTAGTGGCCAAGTTGGTGATAGCAACCATGTCAAAGGAAGTCTACCCTCTATCTAGTAAAATTACATCTATTTCTTAAAGTTTTTGGTTATTTGTGGGTTTTTTTCTCAACTCTCTTTTGTTCCCCCTGTTTTACATTTAGGTATATCTAAAGGTATCTTCTACTCTATCTCATCTGGAGACCCTGATGGCTTTTTCACAGTGGACAGTGCTTCCGGTACCATTCGCACAGCCCTTCCTCTCGACCACGAAACCTGCTCCAGTCTTGACCTGGAGATCCAGGCACGCTACGGCTCTCCTCCAGCCTATGGAACCAGCCGGGTGCACATAACTATTTCAGATGTAAATGACAACGCCCCTACCTTCCTACCTTCCTCATCGGAGTCACTCCTTTTGCCTGAGATCACCAAAATGGGGACTGTAATCTACCGTATTCAGGCCACAGACAAGGACTCTGGTCATAATGGGCTGCTTAGCTTTGACTTAGTCTCTGCTGGGGCTGCAGGCAGCAGTGGCCAGAGAACATTTGGTGTTGATCGTGGCAGTGGGGAAATACGTCTGATTGGAAGTCTCTCGTATGAGAGTGTTCCACGCTATGATCTTCAGGTGATTGCCAAGGATGGAGGAGCACCTCAGCTCAGCTCCACCTTCACACTTGTGGTCCACATCCAAGCACAAGATGCACATGGCCCCAAGTTTGACACACTCACCTACCGAGTAGAGCTACGGGAAAGCACACAACTCAACACTCGTTTCCTCCAGGTTCGAGCTCTCAATAGAGAGGCTTCTGGAAATGGTGGAAGCTCATCCTCTTCCTCCTCCCCTATTTCCTATCGCCTCAGGCCTGATGGTGATGCTGCTGGATTTGGCATCATGCCAGACAGTGGTTGGCTATTTGTTCGGAGCTCTCTTGATCGAGAAGTCAAAGATATGTACCTGCTGACTGTCCTCGCCACGTCAGGCCCCGGAGGAGCAGGGAGAACCGGCAGTGCAGCTGTCAGAGTGACTGTAACTGATGAGAATGACAATTCCCCACGACTGAGCCAGGAGAGGGTGTTCCTGGCTGTCAGAGAGAACTTGCTGGCAGGGACAGGCTTTGGCAGGGTATCTGCTACAGACAGAGATGCAGGACTAAATGCTCGACTCACCTACAAGCTGCTCCACTCAGACAAGCACTTTCAGATCAACTCACAAACAGGTGACAATAAGCATGATAACAACAGCATAACTTAATTATGTTTTAATTTGATTATACACTTGATACTGTTTATTTGAATTGTGTTAGACCAAATTAATTGTTACTTGTAAGCAGCTGTAATTGGGATCAAATTTCACGTAAGGTAATTATGATTTGCTCTCTCTCAGTAAAACCATTGAACTTCTCCTTCTGGGAATTTCTATTTTGTTTTAGGCGAGATCAGCACCCGCCTTGCCCTGGACAGAGAGCAGCAGTCCAGCTATCAGCTGGTTGTGGTCGTGCAAGATGGGGGTACGCCTCCACGCAGCGCCACTGGTACTGCTCATATCACTGTGCTGGATGAAAATGACCATGCCCCAATTTTCACTCATGTCAGGCCTGACAGAGAGCTGCTGCTTCAGGTAGGAATGGAGGGGGATAAATTAGTCAAGGAGTGATCTAGCACCTTGAGTAATCTCTTATACAATGTTGGAAAATGACTCCTTAATGGAGGTCATATTTGTGCAGGTATTCCTGCATAATCAAACAGAGTACCATTCCTCAAGTGTACTTAAGTGTACTTACTAAATTTTCCTGAAGATCTTCTATAGTCAAGCAGAAGTTTTGCAATTCTTTTAGCAATTCTACTTGTTCCCTCTGAAAAATCTCTGTGATCTTCTTGACCTAAACATAAGTGTTTATAAAGTTACTTAAATATTCATTGTGATGCAACATAACATTGCTTTTTGAGTATCGATTGTGTCAACTCTCAGCTAGGCAGCTACTTAGCTATCACCCTATCAGGCAAAATGTGAAACCTTGGTGAAAGTTCACAGAGAGCTCCATTCTCTTTGATTGCCCAAACTTTTGCTTGGTTCACCTTCAATTTTTGTGATATTCTAAAATAGTTTTAACTTTCAACTTATGGCCCAGCTCTTATGGGTCAACTTCTATTCAACTACCAATAGAAATTTGAAGAAACAGTTTAATTTCACTTTATAGTATAAGGGCAGATGTTATGAATGCGATGTATGTGTAGTATGTTTGAGAAAAACAATAATATGATAACAATTTTAAATGCAGGTTACAGAGGGGCTTCCATCTGGGACAGTGGTGGGGACAGTGACAGCTAAAGACCCAGATGAAGGAGAGAATGGCACCATATACTACACTTTATCAGGTTAGTCATGGAAATCGTCTTACTGTTACATGTTTACAGATTAATCTGGTCACCATAGCATTCATGTAACCATACACTGATGTCACTGGTTTCTTTGTTTTTTTCTTGACTGGCTCTCCCTTGCATCGTTTTAAGGCTCCAGAGCGGAGCGTTTCTCCCTTAACCCCACTAGCGGTGAACTCAGAACCGCTTCCCCTCTGAGATGGGCGGAGCGAGCCGAGTATGCCTTTACTGTGACTGCTGCTGACCACGGCACACCAGGCCTCACCTCTGACTGCCAGATACGAATACAGGTTAATATGATCTGTACATTTTTCACATGTATTTCCTAATCACCTCTAAGGTATTATATGATTGGAACCAAAGGCCAGTCTGGTGAGCACACTTAAAACTGTCTCATCTGCACACTATCTCAATCTTTTTGCATTACTTTCTCTGAGCAATTTCCTAAATTTGTGTGAACAGTGTAACAGTGTAACTGTCAATGAAGCTGGAAAAGAAGGTAGAAATGAGAAGGAGGGAAGTTGAACGAATGCCTATGTAAACAAAAGCGCGTATCCAATCTTGAGTGTGTTTCCTGATCCAAAGGTCAGCAGGGTAACCAAAACCCACGGTGCAAAACCCCGAGCTGTGGGACTCTGCCGGGCTGGACTGAGCTAATTTTCTGAACTTTCTGTTAGAAGGTCTCCCCTGCATATCAACGTACAATATTAGGAATTCAACAGCAGGAGAAAAAATGTGTGCTAAAGAAGGGTGGTGGCTTGCTTTGACGCTTGGGAGCTCTGTGTGTTTGTGTGATGTGATTTCAGAAAGGAAAGGGATGCTAATTGCAGCAGGAGTGCTTGCCTTAGATTTCGCTTGTGCACTGCTTGTGTGACAGTGTGATTAGACGGAGGGGAAACAGGCACCTTGGAATCAAACGCTCCCAGATGAGATCTGATGAGAGCCAGCTGCATCAAATCACACTGAGGGAAAGGGAACACACAACACTGCACAGTAGCAGGCACTAATATACATGCACGCACAAAGACACACTCAAACACTTTAAGTAACATTTCAAAATAAGGATTTTGAGATAACATTTCACATAGCTGTGGATAGAATCTGGCACAGAGATATTGTATACCACAAGTACTACAGTACATGTAGTAGACAGCATGAATAGGAAAAGTAGTTAAAAAGCACAAATACTGCAATAAAGTTGCTTGCACTGCGAGGTAATTTGATAAGCTAATATTCGTTTGAGCAAATAGCTTTGTCTGCTTGTGTAGTCCTACCATCCTGTGAATATGTGTCAACAGCTTAAATAAACCACAAACTTCAGTTCATTGCATTCGGTTAATGCCTTTGCAACTCCATAATAAACAGAAACAGTTTTTCTTTGGCGGACCAGTCTGTCATTCTAAATTATGCACATCATCCACATCACTTCCCTCTTATTTTAGGTTCATCCTTTATTATGACAACAGACAAAAATATAGATCGTTGCAACCCGATTGTACCTCGAGGGTGTGTATGGATGGTTCAAATCTACATTTGTTTGCTATCTTAAGAGCTCTTTGATGTGTCCCAGAACAGGAAAGACCCTGAGGCTGTTCAGTGGGCCGAAGCCCCTCTGGCACATATTTGTTTCCCTTTAGCCCAGACCGAAACATGTGGAGGTTGGTTATTGCTGTGCATTTTTTGAAGTGAAGTATTTACAGTTTCCCCCGCTACCACACCCATCATTCTTTTGTTTAGGTCACAGACCCTGACTCATGTTAAAGCCAGAATGCCGCAGTGTCAAGATATTTACTGGAAGCATTGCACATAATGCCTTCATCTACAATGAAAATGTCTGAGAGGGTTATTATAGTAATGACAACAAAACAGAAACAGACTACAGCCCAAGGCCATGTTTAGAGATGGGTTGGATAAAAGACACATAGCTTCACTGTCTGCAGAATGTCAAAAAGGAATCTGATCCAGTCACATACAACAGCACTTGCCTTTACGATTTGCTCCTTTGCTTCGTTGAAATGATACGCTGAAAGGTTTTCTAGTTTGTTTCAGTGTATTTTACCTGTGATCCATGGTTGTTTAATGTAAAAAATTCAATGTGATTGCAATCTAAATCACCACTATTAGGTGATGAAATTCACTCAGTACTCAGAAAATATGTGTTTTTTACTCTAGTTTGCTTTCCCTTAGGTTCTCAGCTCCTCCAGGTCCATACCTAAGCCCAGTGTCCTGTCTATGACCCTGAACACAGTTGAAGGGGCTCCTCCAGGCACGATCATCGGTTCAGTTCGCTCACATGACCACCATGAATCAGCTATTCTGGAAGACCAGGTTACCTACCTGGTAGTGGGAGAGACAGACCGGGATGGGACTTTCATGGTAGACCGTCTAAAGGGCGACGTGTACCTGGTGCGTGAGCTGGATTATGAGAAGGGATCGAGATATACACTGCACATCGAGGTGTCTGACTTCTCCCAGGCGTTTCCTAGCAGTCACCTGGTGGAGCTGGATATCAACGTGCAGGATAGCAATGACCATGCCCCTCAGTTCTCAGAAGACCCTGTTACCATTGTTATTGCAGAGAACTTAGAGTCAGGGGCTTCCATATATACATTCCAGGCTGTGGATCAGGTGGGAAAGTGAAATATTCACTCTAACTTTGTGCCATTGTATAACATCTGTATGTTTACAACAAAACACCCTATGTTTGTGTTAGTATTTGTTTCTATGCTTCTTTTTAAATAGGATGGCAGCAGACCCAACAGTGAACTACACTACTCCATTGAGCATTACTGGCCTGACACACCTGACCTCCTCACCCTCGACCCTTCCAGTGGAGTCCTGAGCCTCGGACAGAAGTTAGATCGGGAGTCCACGCCCTCCCTCTACCTTGTGGTGCGGGCCACAGACCAGGCAGTGGATCCTTTGCAGAGGCGGTGGGGTTCAGTAACCGCTCGACTGTTTGTGACAGACGAAAACGACAATGCTCCAGTCTTCAGCTCTCCATCTGCAGTCAGCGTCATGGAGGATCAACCTGTGGGGTGAGTTACATTTCAGTAGTTTGACTGTGAGTCATCACACCACGGAACACAGAAGCCTCTAAAGGCTACCTTAATTACACAGCGGTTGTTTTGTTGTAATGTCACATTTCGATTATATCTTCACTGGCAGGTTTGTAATTTTGTACGTGATGGCTCGAGATGCAGATGAAGGAGAAAATGGAAGAGTTGCATACAGAATCCAGGCAGGCAACAGTGCTGGCCGCTTCAGTCTGAATCCCAACACTGGTAAGTTTATCTTTAGTGCAAGGCAAACTTAAAAATAGCATAATGGCGAAATTTAACCATAAATATCCACTTTACACATCATCATATCAAGTCAAATTTATCACCCAGTTTCTGTTTTTGCACTTTTGCCTTGAATGATTTAACAAAGCATTTGGAGATTTCATGAATGACAGATCATTTGCGTCACACCCATAGAAGCCGCATAGATGAACAAAGATTTCCAGAAGATCGTAAATACACGCTTAAGTGTTGCATCTATAGGGTCTTAACAGCTTAAACCCTCATAACCATCTTTAGTCAAAGATTATTCAGTGCCTTATAAAGCAATATTTCACTTCAGTAAGGCTTTGGTGTGTCTTTCTCGACGGATTTTTTCATGGGAACTGGTCTTTATGTGGGCTATAGGGATGTAGACAGCCCTTGATATTTTATATATATGTTCATTTGTAGTCTCTTCATTGCCTGAGCTGGGTAGTGTAGGCGTGCTCGGCTCTTGCTGGGACGGGATTAAGATTCATAAAACAGACACTTAATGCAGCTTCCAGATGGAAGAAAGTCTTTACGTCATTACTGTCAAGTGTGTGATGGGTTGATTTCACTTCTGGTTTGGTTCTCAGCTGTGTGGTGTTAAGCTTGTGGTTAATAAGAGCCGTAATGGCAGATTAGCGTATATTGTGAAGAAGGTTGCCAAAATCTCTGGCTAATGTGGGGGGTATCATTAGACTGATTGCTGCTTATAAATGGCATGCCTACTCTGCCAACTTTCTGTTACTCCACATTACTTTCGGTTCACTGCTGGTTTTATGTGTGATTTGAAAGATTATGTTTCTTCTAAGTTTCTTCTATTCTCAAGCAACTAAAGAAATAGATACACATACTTTTACAGCTACATTCTATATATGCTTGAGGCAAAATGATAAAATATATCAGACTTTTACATGACTCCTACATACAATTCTTCCAGCTGCAGCACAGCAAATTCAAATTCTGTCTCTCTTTTTGTTTTACAATTCAACTGTGGCAAAAAGGTAACATCATCTTTATCCAGTTATTGATACTGTATAAGTAAAAATCAGCTGGCAGGACCATGAAATAGTATAGTACATGTTTTACAGTGTGTCTGCCTTTGGCATAAACAGGCAAGGTAGTGAGACCTTGCAGACTTATTAAAGCCTTATCTTCAGTCAGTACTGTGGCATTTATAAATTACATGTCTCCTAGGTACATCAGCTAAACTTGTACGCAACTGGGAAGGTACACACACACAAATATTTCATGTTTCCCCTCACTTTGACTGACCTTCCTTGTAGTATGATGACAGGACAGTGGGATAAAGACATAAAAGGTAACTAAAGCCAGAGTCTGTATTGCGGAGGTCTAATTCACAGACTCCATGTGAGCTAGCATGATTTGCATAATACACATACACATACCAGCTTGTACTTCATAGATTTAAAGGCAAACTGATTTAAATGTTAAAAGTGCCAGAGTTGAAAAACTGCTAGGAAGTGGATTTCTCCTCTTGCTATGGAAAATCTAATAAAACAAAGCTGCAGAAGTTCTTGTTTTTACTAGACCTCAAGGCATACAAATGCTGCTGCTCTGAGGAAGAGAAAATTACACGTATTCAAAAGTTATCTAAACACACGCTTAGTCACAAAAATAGCTAGACATAGAGTTTAAGACTAAATAGTAAATTAAGTTTTGAGAGAAAATCTGACATTTTTTTAAAGATATCATTCACTCTAAATTCATTGTCTCTGTTGCAGGCTCTCTTTCTATCCTTAAAGCCCTGGATCGTGAGGAACAAGACATCTTCAATCTAACAATTGTGGCAGAGGATCATGGAATACCTCAGCTTTCCACTTCTCAGGTGCTGTGTGTGCAGGTGATTGATGTGAACGATGAAGCTCCAGTGTTCCGGCAAGCTGAGTTCGATACCCAGGTGATGGAAAACCAAGGACCAGGAACCACAGTGTTGACAGTATCTGCCACTGACCGGGACCAAGGTTGGTTCAAAGACCATCTCTGATGAAAATACAGTTTTTAGCCTTTAGACCTGGTAAACATGGTACAGTCAAGAGGTAAATGGATGGACTAATTTGCATATTCATAAATCCAAAAATACTAAATAAGGCAAAGGTGTTGAGTTACATTTAAGCTAGAATATAACATCTAAATATATACTTTAAATAAACAAAGAAAAGATTAGTTTTTAGGGGTTAAGTCAGGACCCAGAGAAGGATTTGAAATTTCTTTTATCTCAGAACCCTGAAGAATGTGCAGAGATACAAATATAGAAAAAAACTTTCTTTATTCTGTTAAGATAGAAAGAAAATCTTCACATTTTTGCCATAATCAATCGGCTCAAGAATTCTTCAAAATGTAAGAATGATATCTGAAATACAAAAAAGATGAATATCTATTTATAAAACCCTAAACATAAGTTTCAGTATGTGAAGAGAGAGCTGTAGAGCTGAGCTGTCAGATGACCACACAACTGAACAATGGAGAAACATTTATAGTTCTGTGAAACCAAATCTTTTAAAACTAAACCACAACCACTTGCAAATGAAAGTGTGTGGTTACAGAGGTCATCCAGCTTCATATATTTCTGAAGCTTTTATTTGATTTGCTACCTACACAATGTATATTTGGTGTTATTAACGGTTTCATGGTGTGTTTTGCCTGCAATGCAGGTTCTAATGGCCAGATAACATATGGAGGTGTGACAGAGGATGGCTTCATCATTCATCCTATGACAGGAGTCATCACTACCACAAAGGAACTCGACGCAGAAGTACAAGATCACTACACACTAACTGGTACTAAAATATGCATTGTTTGGAAAGCATCTGGCTAGCATCTGTTCAAATGATTGTATGGGATTCAATACCTTGCCAGCTTAATGTTTCCTGTCTCTTTCTAGTGTATGCCAGAGATGGAGGGATGCCTCCTAACTTTGCCACGGCTGTGGTCCGAGTTGAGGTGCAGGATGTGAATGACAATGCTCCAGTCTTTGCAAAACTGTGGTATGGACTCGAGGTGCCAGAAAACCAAGTGCCTATAGAGCTTTGCTTTCTCAAGGCCACAGACCCTGACTCAGGTCCCGGTGGAGAGCTGGAGTACAGAATTACTGGTGAGAAATGGATTTAAATGGTAATGTAGGTCCCCATAGCTGGTGTGTTGTCTGAGAAATGTTAAATATTTGTTATTTTTGTTGCTTTTCCCATCAGTTAACACCTATAATCAATTGTGTTTTTATCTGCAGTTTTCCAGGATTTTGTGTTACATAGCAGAGGTCCAGCAGTGTGACTAATATAACCTAGACACAAGCTTTTGACCAGACTGTTCCTTTTACACAACAGATTAGATCTTCAAACTATGACCCCAGGCTTGCTTTGGATATTGTATTATTAAAAGTAGCACAGTATACTCTCTACCTCTGGAGCACATTAAAATTTTGACTTCAGTTCAAGGTTTGCACAAATGTCTTTGTTAAAAACTTAAGTCACATGAACTGCTCTGATTTTTAAAAAATATTTTTCTCCCACCATCTTCCTCCTTCTAGCAGGTGACCCTGATGGAGATTTCCAACTCCAAACCACCACAGGAGCCCTGTCCACCTCACGCAGGCTTGACAGGGAGACAAAGGCAGAATATACCCTAGAGGTGGTGGCTGTGGACCGAGGGAGCCCGTCTCTTAGTGCCACTGTCACAGTGCAAGTCAAAGTTCTGGATGTTAACGATAACAGCCCTGTCTTTAGCAAAAGTAGCTACACAGTAGAGGTGTCAGAGAACACTGCAGAAGGCTCTCAAGTTCTTGAGGCAAGTAAAAATGGAAGAGATTCTAAAAATTAAAAACACTTTTTGCAAACACTTTATTGACATATGCTTTGCTTTACCAGGTGTCAGCAAAGGACGTTGATGATGGCTTTAATGGGAAAGTTCTATACATCCTCAGCCAGGAGGCTCATGGAGCATTCACTGTTGATGAGAACACTGGTCGTATCACTACATCGGCTCCTCTAGACCGGGAAAAACTGCCATCTTACAACTTCCAGGTGTTTGCTGTTGATCTTTCACCGGCTGCACCTAGAAACTCCTCTGCTCAGGTAAAAAAAGGCTTAGGGGTTGAAGGGGCACTGCTGACTAAACGTTGGCGTGCTCTAAATTTCTGACTTACATGTTGGGCTTTTTTTGATTTCTTATGTCTGTCTTTTTAGCTCGTAATCCCTTATGTCTTTCATAACTCTTTCACTTTACTACAGGTGATAGTCACCATCCTCGATGTCAATGACAACGCTCCCTTTTTCATCCAAGATCCATTGATCATTGAAGTGTCCAGCAGGCGTTCCCAGCGGGTTTTAGCCACCATGAAGGCTGAGGACAAGGATTTTGGAGCCAACGGTTCTGTGTTTTATCGTTTTGCTACCCCAGTCAAGGGCTTTAGCATCAACTCCCTTACTGGGGAGATCCAGGCCACTGAACCACTGGGAGATTTGACCCAGGCTCAGAGAACCCTGATAGTGGAAGCCATGGACCAAGGTAGCCCAGCTCAGTCTGCACAGGGGGTGGTGGTAATTTATGTGAAGGAAGTGGAGTACAGTGGCATTCGATTCTCTAGAAATGCAAGAGACGTCAGTATACAGGAGAACGCTGCAAAAGGTTGGACAGTATTATTAGTGATTACAATTTCTTTTGTGAATCATTTGTTTCTCTGCTGTCATCATTAAGGAAAATTACTCTCTCTACTTCAAAACTTCCAGGCACAGCTGTAGCTCAGGCTCAGGCTCAATATCCAGACGGCACACGTAAAGGGATTAGCTATAGTCTCTTTAGCGGAAACCGAAAGCAAGTTTTCACCATCAGCTCCTCAACAGGTGAAACTGAAAATTTCTTTTTAGTGCAGCATGTTTCAAAATATGTAAATAAATTCAGAATGTTAATGAGATGCCTCATTTTTCAATCACATCTTCCTTCATCTGTCTGTCCTCCAGGTGAAATCTGGGTACAGAGCTCCAAGGGACTAGACTTTGAAGACGCTCCTAGACTTCGTCTAGTTGTGAAGGCTGAAACTGTGTCCTCCACATCTTTCATGGCTATCAACTTGGTCCTGCAGGATGTCAATGACAATCTTCCTCACTTCCAGCTGCAGAATTATGTGGCCTACATGAAAGAAACACAAGGATATGAAATGCCAATCATACAGGTACCTACAAATTTGCATAACATTGCATACAATCCACTGAAATTGTTTGAAAATAGATTCTGTATTCATTTTTACACTCGCCACCCCTTTCCCCAGGTGGTGGCTGAGGATGTGGATCAGGGCCAAAATGGCCAGGTGACATACTCCATCCAGTCATCAAGCATGAGTGGCCTGTTCAAGATTGACCCTGTGACTGGAAGCATCACCACAGCAGCCATCATGGACCGTGAGATCTTTACGCAGACTAAGTACGGAAAAATCTACAGTTGTATAAACCAAAACATCTGTGTATTTGTCTAATTAAGTTGTTAGAGATTTTTTTTGTAAAACTGTGTGCATGAAAATACAATCACACAAAGGTAAACATACATGGAAGGAAATTTTTGACCCTGATACATCATGATTTATATTCACTCAGCTGGACTGTGCTTGTGTAGCTGCAGTGAAAATTGACATAGTCAGCTGAAGTTATATGTATTACTGCAAATGCGAATCTGCATGCCAGATGTAGCTTTTCCTCTACCATGACTATAACTCAAAAGAAGGACTCTTGTATAATGAAACATCTTCATAACTTTTTGGATCTTGCCTTTGTAACAAAATGAGAAACAAATGTGAGGAAATTCTGGAAATGCACATCATTTTATATCTTATGATAACAACATCAGGATTAAACCTCAAATGTAATAAGACAGAGGAAGACTGTTTGGACATAATTTATCTGCCCTCCACAGGCTAGTAGTTACTGCAACTGATAGAGGAAGTCCACGACTGGCCGGTTCAGCCACACTGACTGTGATAATTGTTGACCAGAATGACAACAGTCCCACTATTCCCTTGCCCCAGGAGATCCGCATCCCAGAGAGTAAGCACTGTGTTTTAAATTAATTAGTTGGGCTGTAAAGTATGCAATGTTGAATGCAACTGACAGTTTATTTTTAATGTTCTTCTCCGTCAGATACTTTGATAGGTACAGAGATCACCCTTGTGACAGGCAATGACGTTGACTCCAGCCCTGCCCTCTCTTACTCCTTGCATCTGGACCCAACATCCTTAGGCAAGTTTGGGATTCACCGTTACAGTGGAGGCGTGTCACTCACCGGACCTCTAGACTTTGAGGAGAAGACCTGGTACACCCTGACCGTTCAAGCCACAGACAGCGAACACCATACTGAGGCTAACATTACGATAGTGGTGGAGGATGTTAATGACAATGCACCTGCATTCACCCATGATCTCTATCAGGTTGGTTGGCCTATATAAGAAGTCAATATAATGTTATTTTCCATACTACCACATGTGTGTACTCTCAATAAATCATACATAGCAATCCCCACCCACCCACCCAAAAAAAGAAACCAGTTGCCTGACAATCATTACCATCTGTAGTCCTTGCCTTGTTTTGTCATGTAATCTATAAATCCAGTTAAGATAGAAGTTTCCAGTGAATACACTTGTGGAAATACACAATGTGTGTTTGAATTTCTGACATATTCACACCTCCAAAAGTTTGATAGCAATATAAATTTTGATTCAGAAGCTGTTTCGCTCCAGCACTCTTACTCCACAGATGCACTCATGCACCTGAATCACACTGTAAAAACACACATGCATATTCCCAACTTGCACACAACTTGTGGGCGATAAAAGTTTACTGCCTAAAATTAACAGGGGAAAGGTTGTGGAGATGAGCCTATGTAAGCCGTCTCAGGAAATTACCTCAGCATTAGCACGCACAAAGGAAAAACATGAACTGCTTTATAAAATGCGTTTTTCCTCTCTGTGAGTGGACTGCCTGTTGACCTTCTTACCATGCACTTGGGAGTTATATCACAGTATTTATGTGATCAGTTGATGGCATTTTTTTTTTTCTTTAGCCCTGATGCTCAAATGTTATTAAAATACTTTTTTTGCACGCCAGATTACCCTGCCTGAGCACACACCACCTGGCAGTGCAGTTATCACAGTAACAGCAACTGACAGGGATTCCGGAGAAAACGGAAGGATCACCTACAGGGTGATGTCGTCAACCCAGGAGGGTTTCTATGTTGATCCCCACAATGGTAAATAACCTTTGCTACTTTCTGATATATTTAAGTTAACTGCATCCCAGCTTTGTTTAAGGGACTTTTTTGTATAATGACTGAATTTATTTCTGTATCCAGGAACCCTGTTCATCAATCACAGAGCTGAGTTTGATCCTGAACGTCCTTCAGTCAACATTGTCATTGAAGCTCGTGATGGAGGCTCGCCATCTCTCTCCTCTCTTGCTACAATCCAGATTCAAATCTCTGACGTCAATGACAATGCTCCTGTTTTTCATCAGTCAGAGTACAGGTCAGTCCATGTTTTAAATAGAACTATTATGTATTGGGGTCTAACCTGAACAACACTTTGACGTGTAATTTTCTGTATGCAGGGCCACAGTTTCTGAGGACACCATTCCAGGGTCGACAGTTCTGACTTTTGAGGCCTTTGACAGTGACCTCTCGCGGGAAAACTGTGGCTTCGACTTCGCCATCGCCAACGGGAATGAGGGAAATGTATTTCAGATTGAAAGCAGCGTGCGGTTCCTGGAGGGGCGTGGCTTTCAGACAGTCGGAACTCTACTGTTGGCTGAACTGCTTGATTTTGAGACCAAGCCATTTTACAATCTCACAGTGGTGGTTTCGGACCGCGGTGTGCCCCAGAGGAGCTCCAATGTTGCTGCATTAATAACCATTGCTGATGTGAATGACAACCCTCCACTGTTCAGCAGAGCAGAATATACTGTGTCTCTCAGTGAGGGAGCTCCCTCTGGGACTGAGATTATACGACTGACAGCTACAGGTGGGCAAATATCTTCTATTTACCCCAGTTTCTTACTCTTCTCTCTCATTTTATCATTTAGTTAATTAATTGTGCTGCTTTGTTTTCTTTTTGGTAGACCCAGACTCAACTCCCAATGCTGAAGTCCATTATACCATCAGCTCTGGTGATGAGGTTAATTTATTTTCCATCGACCAGTGGACCGGTGCCTTGCGGCTTCAAAGAGTTCTTGATCGTGAGCACCAATCAACACATACTGTCATTATTCAAGCCACAGATAGACAGGGTCACTTCGCTCTTGTTCCAGTCATTGTTGAGGTCAAAGATGTAAACGACAACCACCCATTTTTCCCTCTGGAGGCTCTGACAGCGAGTATCCGAGAAAACCAACCAGCAAACTCAGCTGTGACTGTCCTTCATGCCATCGACTATGACACAGGTGTTTTTGGCCAACTGAAATACTACATGGTGGAGAGATCTGGGCCCGGAAAAGAAAGCTTTGCCGTGGAACAGAATTCCGGAGAAATCAGAAGCAAAATTTCCTTTGACTTTGAGAAGATCAACTCCTTTAATTTTGTGGCAGTGGCGGTAGATTCCGGCAACCACTCAGCCACTGTGACTGTACAGGTGTTTGTCACAGGTGAGGATGAATATGACCCACTTTTCACATCCACTGATTTTTCATTTGAAGTCCCAGAGGGAGCCAAGAAAGGCCAGAGCATTGGCCAGGTCCAAGCACAAGATGAGGATGGAGGAGTGGATGGTATTGTTCTCTACTCTCTTACTTCCACTTCCCCATATTTTGACGTAAACAAAACTACCGGGGTGGTTTTCCTCAAACTGGACAGTTCAGGCAGCAGTAGCAGTGGGTCAGGCGGGGCTAAACAGGAAACCAGGATAATGACCCTTGATGTAAAAGCTCACAGTCCGTTAGATACATCTCGCACTACAATGGCCCAGATCTCCATTGATGTTACCAACACCAACTTTGGCCTGGCTTCAGATGTCAACATCCTGCTTATTAGCATCATAGCTGTGTCTCTTGGTTTTATCATATTACTTGTTGTCATGGCTGTCGTAGTTTTCCTGGTCAAGTCACGCAGGAGGAAGAAGGGCCAGGATACAGGAAACAGAGCTGTTGCCTCAGGAACTGCCATGAAAAAAATGGATGATTGCAACCCAGGACCAGGAGGAGATAATATCTACCACCAGACCTTGCCAGGTTATGCTGGAGAACAGGGTACGGCTGGTGGTGGGCCCTACACTAGAGGGGGCTCTTTGGATCCTTCTCACTCCAGTGGAAGAGGATCAGCTGAGGCAGCAGAAGATGATGAGATCAGGATGATTAACGAGTACCCCCGTGTAGCCTCTATCACTTCATCCATGCAGGAACACATCTCAGCCAGAGGACCAGACTCTGGAATCCAACAGGATGCTGACCAGCTCTCTGATATCTCTTGTGAGCCTGCCGCTTTGGAGGGCAGCACCTGGTTCAAAGGAAAGAAACTGGGAGGCAGTCTTAGCGGGACCTTGCTCTCTGGACAGCTCCCAGTCTACAGGGATGAGGGAGGAGGTTACCTGGGAGCAGGGCGTGGTCTGAACATTTCCCTTCCCAAGGACTACGCATTCCCTGAGGATGGTAAACCTTCAGTGGATGGTTCCCTCACTGCTATTGTTGCCAGTGATGAGGAGCTTCGTGGGAGCTATAACTGGGATTATCTGCTGAACTGGTGCCCTCAGTTCCAACCTCTCGCTAATGTCTTCACTGAGATTGCCAGGCTGAAAGACGAAACTGCTCAGCAGAGTCAGAACCCTCGCCAGCCCTTCCAACCCAAACCCAAAATGGATCCCAAACCTAGAATTGACCCTCCACCACTCATCACATCAGTGGCCCACCCAGGGGCCATGTCAGTTCCTCCAAAAGTTCCTGTGATTGGGAGGACATTTCCCCACTTGGCCTCACTCCGCAGGTCCCCTATCAGTCATGAGGGATCCATTTCATCTGCAGCAATGTCACCAAGCTTCTCCCCATCTTTGTCTCCATTGGCTGCAAGATCTCCAGCTGTTTCCCCATTTGGAGTCAACCAAGGGCCCTCAGCGTCTATGATCAGCACCAGGGAGCCCTCACTAGACCAGAGTCCCGATCATGAGATGAGAATTTGATTGAAATATCACAGAAACTTTTAGGAAGGATTTTTAAGACAGACTGATGTTGTTTTGAACGTCAGTTGTACTGTCTTTCTCAGAAATCAATGTTTTCATCATCAAGAATGACGGTTTCATAAATGCCCAGAGAGAGACATTTGTCTCAGGCATGTGACCAATGATTTGTAACAAAAAAAAAAAACACCCACAAAGACAAACTTAAACTTCTCCTGTTTGAATATTTTTGATTACTTGTTTCAGTGGTTGGCAGCGTTGCAGGAACACACAAAGGTGGAAATCCGCTTGGTCTGACAAGACCAGCCCACACTTCCGTTTTCACCGAGACGCAGGTCTCCATGAACTGATCCGGGTCAGGAGGTAAACCGACCTCTCCATGGGAGTGTGCGCTCACCATGCCCTGCAGTCAGAGATCCCTTAGTGTGTAGATAAATAATTGTGTAGTATTCTTGTTACCTCACTGGCTGGCCAGAGAGCTAAGGACGTTGTCCCTCTCTTTGTGTCTGTGGACATTTTTTACACTTCAGTATTAAAGACCAGTGGTGGCTACTTTTGAAATGGCCTGTACACGGGCAGACAAACTGTGTTTTCACAAAAACTCTGACTAAATGAATTGCCAAGTCATCACCCAGTGGGAGAGTGATTGAGATTATTGTTTTTCTCACCAATACAAATTCTTCTTCTTTTGGTTTTACTTTTATTTTTATATTTTTATATGAATTTATGATTTAAGATCCATTATTCCACCATGGGAGGTTTTTGTTTTTGTGTATTTGCATATATGTATATGTGTATGTATGCAGGCTATGCTATGTACTGTAAGTATCTCTTGTGACAGTTCTGATGTGTGTGAGTGGAGATGTTTGTTTTTATCATTATTTATATGAAAATATGACTTTCTGCCACAATTTGACAATAGGAAACAGAACACCTGCAGTGTTGTTACCTTAAGATTTTTTTTTTTTTTTTTGTCAAATTGTTGATCATCCCGAATTCAAAACAGCAGCTGGATAAAAATCTGTCACCAACATATAAAAGGCTGCTGCTCCAGCGGTTCAGCATTCTGTTGTGGTGTGCACTTATGCATAATAAATGCACATTCCCTTTGTTATTCAGGGACAACTCAGTTGTTGATCACCTCTGTGTCTTTCAAAGATTGTGCTTCCTAAACTCAGTTACACCAGTCATTAACTTAAATGTGTTTTTACTGTGAAGTGGTTCATCTCAGCTTAATGGAAACAACATGCAATGACGAGGCTGAGATTCTCTCATGAAAGTGGCATAGGTTGGAAAAATTTAACATATGAGCCAAGCAAGTGGGACGCAAAACCCTCAGTGCATGAATGTACAATGATTTAGCAACCAGTGCAGTATTTATATCACTTGTTAGGTCTCAGTTTTGTACAATTTATTTCTGTGTGTTTATTTCATAAATAAGTATTGTTAGCCACATGAGGTATTTTCAGGTTCCACCTTTTTTCACTCATCTGCACCTTTTCTCTCACTCCGATTTTGTCAGCCAAAGGGATCTGCGAGCATCCTTGTCATTCTTTCATATGCATTTATCATACTGGCCTGTTTTTAATCATTCAGAGTAGGTGCAGTGATAGAATGTCCTCTTGTTTTCAAGAAATGAAATGTTCTTTGTTCACCTTACCCCAGCAAGTCACTTTGCGCAAAGATGGCGCTGGTTTAGCTAAAAGCTACTCATGCCATGAGCTAAACTCTAGCACAAAATCTTCTTGGGCTGTTGTCCTAATGCTTCACAAAACAGTTATGTGAAGAAAAGCCTCGATTTTAAGTTCGATATCAGTGACTGATCAATGAAGTTATGGCCCAAAAAGGGAGCTGTACATGTATTCAAAGCAAATAATAAATTCCTACTGATCTCTTTTGACAAACTGGAGTCAGACTATTTTTTCCAGAATTCAAATGAGACCTTAATAGAAGGACTGAGAAGTACTTTAAGTTACAATATTTGGGTTGTAAATAGGAACTTGGAATAACCACAGTTATATGCTGTCATTTGTGAGATGGTTGTTACAAGAGGGACAGATCAGACCTTAAAACAACCTGAATGAACGGTTGATTTACATGCATTTTATGTTAATTTGTAGATTAATCCAATACATCCATTTTTATTAGGTTCATTCTAGAAAATAAGTTTTAAAGCAATGTGAACATTTGAAAGTAAGAAGACCATGTATCCATGTAATTTTCAATCATGAGTTATGATATCGGTTATACAACAACCTAACCTTTTGGTAGTAATGGACAAACTTAAACTATAGCCAAGTTCCTATTGGTTTTTCAACCTCACATAATATTGATATTACTTAATAATTACAAAATGTTTAGAGTTGTGCCCTGTTGAATCATTGCACATATGCCGATACACACACACACACACACACACACACACAGCCTTGCAAAGACAGTCTACAAGGGAGAGAGCCAGACAGTAGCTCAAAACAAGACTTGTAAAATGAGAGATGAGTATGAATTTGAGGATCAATTGTACAAATCATACAGATGACTATATATGGCTACATATCTTCAGCCTACGTTATACACACAACTGTAACTCAACTGGATCATGTTCCATGAACACAGAAAGAAAGAAAGAAACGTCAGCTCTGAATTACATGTACCCCACAAGACACAGCTGTGTTTACAGCCTGCTGTCCCAAAGCTACTTTTCCCTCCTACTCCTTCACTAACCTCCAAATAATTACAAGCGCACACACATGTACTTAGAGACTACTACACAGTGACATGTATAGCCCACAACAATCTCCCCAGCTGAAAACTGGCCCACATCCAGCTCCTATATGCTCACACTTGGCCATTTTTTAAATCTGGGAGAAGTCTGTGATGTAGCAGCTGATCCCCTGGAGAAGATCTGAACCAAATATGAAAACCCATACAGTTTGATGCTGTGTCTCTCTTTTCTAACAAGCATGTAAAACAGTCCATCAAGTTAATTACTTACTACAACTACAAACTTACAGAGTTGAAAACATTTTACCTAGGTAAATGATGATGATTTATTGAAATTAAGATAAAATATGTATCCAGCTCTAATCTGTGAGGGTTATGGCTTTTTTTACAATACATACTCAGACATCTCAAACATTGTCCAAAACTCAGGGGCCTTGGGCTCCTTAAAGCAGCTGAGAAAAGAGTTGTTATTCTGTAAAAAACATGAGGATGGAAAAGGGATGACTGCTGCAACATAACTCGAAATCCTCAGTTAAATATATATAAAGCTGTGTGAGCTGAAAGTTTTGCTCAGCTGCCACTGTCCCCTGAAATAAACATTACTAAAAATCTGTGCACAAACCCCAAAAGACTTGAGCGAGAAAAAACAGCCCAAGAGTTCTCACTCAACAAGAAGCCTCTCATGATCAATGAGAGCAAATCCCTTAAACATGAACTGAAGGGCTCTCAGTTGGTTTCAAAGTTGTAATATTCTACCAAAAAAAACTGTACGTTAATAGAACTGTTATTATTGTATTGGTTTGAATGGTCTGCAGGCGTAATTTTACCTTATTTAATGACAAAAACTGTGAACACACATAAGACTATTAAGACAAACTAAATGGAATCAACAGCATGAATCATGTGAGTTGCTTACAGTTTTTGCAGTTCTCACTTTCACAGCACAGTACAAATAGAGATTTTCAGTGTAACTTTAACTTTCAATGGCTGAGGAAATGTTCTTTTCACTGATCGCTTTTGGAATGTAATTGTACATGCCAGAAAAGGCACCCCAAGTGCTTGGAGCAGGAGGGAGGGCTTTGGAGAACAGGCATTTCGATAAATCTTATTCCCTGCTAATGTTACATTCCAAAAAAGCATGCTCTGCTACAGGCTGTTTCATTTCCAGTGGGTCTGGGAAATCTGCAGCTGCACTCTCTGGTAATCGAGCCTGTAAACATCATATTAGGCTTGGCCCATGCTGTAGTTATTGTCCATGTGTTCATTAATTTGATCAGTCCAATTTTATTAACTGACAAATTAATACATGCACACATATACAACTCTGTTAAGAAGCTAAACATTCATAGAAGTATAGAATTTAAGTATGAATGCACTTCACCAACTGATGAAGTATACATGAATGTAGGTCAATTAAGATAGGACAGAAATAGAAGCTCGATTAGCTGGAGACCTGCTGGGGATTTTTAACTGTTATTTGACAGCAAAAAGTTTTCTTTGAGACTTTGTTATGAAAAATGAGACCAAAATGCGGCATCTGTTGTGTAAGAATTGTTACATAGAGCGTGTTTTCATACCATACAAATTGCTTTCTTACCAGCAAACTTTTATCCTCATATCTAGAGGATAAAATAAAATTAGATTTTCTAGGCTGAAAAAAGCTGTAGGATCAACTCCTTAAAATCAAATTTCTACTGCTCATAACCAAATGCAAAACATATCTGTTCATTCATACATTTTCTATACCCACTTAATCCAATCCCAGCTGCCATTGGGTGAGAGGCAGTGTGCACCCTGGACAGGTTGCCGGTCCATCACAGGGCCACACAGAGACAAACGAGACACACAACCATCCATGCTCATGCTCACTCCTCAGGACAATTTAGAGTCACCAATCAACCTAACATGCATGATTTTGGGTGGTAGGAGGAAGCTGGAGTACCCAGAGAGAACCCATGCATACACGGGGAGAACATGCTTACTCCACACAGAAAGGCCTCACCTGGGAATTGACCCTGGTACCCTCTTGCTGTGAGGCGACGGTGGTTAGCCAAGAAAGTGTTACAATGAGTGTAAGTTGGTCTTTCGATCGCACATCAGAAAGAGACCCTTGGTTAAAAGGTCAGTGCTTAGCTGCACCATTCAAATCTTACTGGTTATGAGGACCCTATGACATCCCAAAGGAGAGACTTGAGAAGGATGTCTGTTTTGCTGTGGAAATGCTCACATTAGTCATATTTCCCTTCAGCTTCTTGTATGGGCCAATACTTTACAAGACGCCATTAAGAGTTATATTAAGGGGTATGAACAACCTACTTATGCCATTTCAGTTAGAGGACTGGAAAAAAGGTTATAATGTAATTACAACCATGTGTTGAAATGTGTCACGATGTAATGCTCTTGTGAAAAGGTTAGATAACAACAATTCAATGTGTGAACTGAAATTGTGGAAGGTGGCTCAATCTTCATTTACTTCAATGTCAGGGAGCCTCCGATGGGGGTCTGCTCCCTCCTCTGCAGGTAATTGGCATGAGTTCATACATCCCTACATTCCGTGACATTCAAAGGCTCACAGGAGAACCTCTGGTGCTGAGATCCTGTCTCATGCTGTTTACCATTTGTTATCTATGCTGGCATAGAAGAAGCATCTCCCTGCAGTCATGGAGCTGTGTGTACATATGTTCCTCACATATGTGTTTTAGGGCGATCTTCTAGTTGAAGGCAAGTTGTGTGCCTTTCAGTTATATATTCAGCTTGCGCACCAGTGTTATGTGGTTGACTTTTTCCTGTCGGTAAATCCTGCACAGATACAGAATTATTATTTTTTCTGCCTCCTTTTAGCGCAGTGTCACTTTCATGGCTAACAAGATTCAAGAGGAGAAAACAGTCACCAAGGCTATTTGGCTCTTGGCCTCTTGGCTATTTTTAGTGAGTTTACACTTTTTTCTGTGGCGTCAAGCAGAGGAAAAATGACAGGAGAAAAGGAGCAAGCTGAGTCAGTGTGAGCCTGGTTCTCATTTGTACTCCCTTGCTAATGTCACTCTTGCTTCACGCAGTAGGAGATAGGAGAGTGAGATGGGGTGGAGAGGAAAGGCATAACGAAACACCAGAGAACCCGTCTGGACTTGAATATGAAATCAAACTTTGTATTGTAGAATCAAAATAAATCACCGGTGTTTGACCTCTGCTGCCCTGGTAATTAGTAAGAAATTATAAGAACTGAAGGGAATAATTCCAGTTTGGTGCAACTTTAGCCTCTCCAAAGGGCAATTGTTTGTATATTGTTAAAAATAGCGTCACTAATCAATTTTAAATGTTAGACAAATAAACTGTTCTCTGGATTGCAGAGCAGAACAATCATTCAGCAAACGTATGAAAAACACAATGTGCCTCTAAAAGAAAATGCATTTCCCCACAACTCCTAAATGTTTCCTTGTGAGAGCGTGCAGGTGTCAAACATTCTGGTCAGGGTCCAAACATTTCACTTTATGTCCATGAGTCAATGTGCTGGCTTTTAGAAGACCGAAAGCACCCTGGGCAACACTTGACTTAACTATGTCAAATTGTTCCCATTCTTATTTACAAATGTCAGTTGCAGTTATCGTGAGGCTTTGAGGCACATGATAACTTTGTTTTCTGTATATTCTCTAATGAAATTGCATAAATATCCTAGGATGAGATTATAAAGATTTGGCAGAAACAGAGTGGCAGCCAGTGGTGCTTCAATTTTCCCTAATTTTCTTTAGTCAAATTGATTCAAATTGGTCAATTTTATTTAATGCAGCCTGTATCAGTATCCTTCCTCCCTCCAAGCCGATGCCTGAATCATATTGGAACTTGGTGTCCATTAGTGATACAACTATACTGTAGGTCCATCCGTCTTCTCTAAGAAAAGTCCCTTTCAGTTTATCTGTCCATGAAAAATATGTCTTATAGTCTTGCTTCGCCCAGTTTTGATTTTTGTGTTGTGAGTCTTATAGAACCTGTGAGGATATCCAAAAAGTCTGATATAACTTCTGGAGTCAGCTGATCAAGGGCAGGATAGGTCACCATTCACAAGACATGGTTTGGTTGAGAAAACAGTAAAAGTATAAACAATAATCTGATGCAGTAGCGATGCGTTGTGAAAAAAAAAACAAAAAAACAAACAAACTACAATATAGCGTTTGCAGAACTGCTTTGAAATGTTTTAAGTTTTTGCTGTTTTAGATGGTGAAAATTTGCTCTTTTGTCCTCTGCTCTCAGTAGCTGCTAGCTAACCCTCCCCATGAGAATTCCTCCCTGCTTCTCCAAATATTCGGTGCTCCAACTACTGCCTAGTACAGGCAAGGTTCTAATTACTCATAAGTAGGTCACACAACCCCACTTCAAAACATCCAAACTATCCCTTAAAGGTCAAAATAATCTGTCATAATAATCATGTGTGTGGAGTCAAACAATATTGAGAACATAATTAATCTCATACCAAAGGTTAATTGTGTTATCGTGAGGTTTAATTTGATCTTTTATTTATTTTGTTTTCACATTATAGGAGGTAGTTTTGTGGTGTATTTATTTATCTCTCAGTGATACTGAGGTAATGATCCAAAATAAAGTAGGAGCTATCACATACACTCTTAAACTCACTGGTCTGCTAATAAAGTCACTCATTATTTATTTTTGGACAAGCAAGTTTATGAATAAATCAGAGCTACAAACTCTGTTGTTGCTTTAAGGTCTGCTTATTTTAATGGTTTAAGTATTTTAATGGAGGAAACTTATTGGTGTAAGGTAACATCACCTCAACCAGAGAGCAGAAACAAACTATATTCATCTTTAAACACTACTCTGTGCTGCAGCCATCCACTACTTTTACTAATTAAGGGGAATGAAACACAGTAACCCATTTATTCATGGTCTCATGCTCTGAGACTGAATGGGTCATTCAGCCCTGCACAGGTTATACTGTTGCCAGCCAGAACATTATAGGGTGGGGCATTTTTCTGTTTAGTAATTATTTATTTGGAATACTTATGTGCAGGCTGGGTTCGAAGGTCATGTAGATGGTGCCCAGTGGGAAAGCAGAGGAAAAGTCAGGGGAGCTGAATGAGCGATTGCCAGGATTATTCAGTCTTCTCCACTCTGCAAAAGCCCTAATGGACTCCATGCCTCTGTCTTTGTAATAATCTCTTCACTCTGTTCAGTCTTCTGTTTCTCTCCCTCACTGCATATTTCTATAGTATGTAACTGCAGCAGGAGAGCTGGTCTCGGTACAATTGCCTGTCAGCCTGTTAGGACTGTCATAATGTCAGCAGCAGCTCACACTGTGTTCATGGTAAACTTCAGACTCCTAACGTATCTTTTTTTTCCCTTCTCTTTTTGTATGTTTTTTGTGTTCCTTCAGTGTTCATATTTCTCCCTCTGCCTCTGCTCTATCGATCACACTGTCACAGTCTCTCTCTATCTCTTGTTCTTTGCCAGCCTCATTTATCCTCTGCCCCCCTTTTTGCTGTGCAAGATGTGAGCCAAAGGTCTGACAGAGATACAGAACTTAAGAAAACACTCTTGGTCCTCAATCGGGAAGGTTAAACCAACACCATAAGCAATGAGGGAAAAAGAAGCAGAACAATAAAACCACTTCTTTATGGTACTGCAAACAAAAAAGGGAGATGCGGCTATGACAAGCCTTTAAATGGGGGACATTATGATGGTGGTGTGGCAGAAGTTGTTTCACATTACAATCCATTATGCCGATTTATGATTGATAGATTGTTAAACTGTGAGGGGAGATTGTTTTTAGATGGAAAAACTCTGTAAAGCTGCACTGAACATTTTCAGCATTTTAAGATACCACAGTTACCCATTTATTTCTCTGTGGCTCTGCGTATCACATGTACACCTGATGTTTTTCTACTGTGCGTGGACCAGATCCCAAAGCTCTGTCAGGAGGTGTGGGTTACCGACCCCTTATAGTCAAGGAAACGTCAGGCATTATCCTCTGCAGATTTTTCAAATAAAAACAATAACCACAAGCTTTACTTGTGGGGTTAATACCAGCATTCCATTCAGATTATTCGTCTGTTAGTCCAAATGTCATGCATGTAAACCTTCATAATGGTTTCAATAAGAGCAGAGCAAATCATCAGAGACATCAGATCAACTATGTACTGTTTTGCATTTTGGCCTTACACCGTGAAAACAGTTGCAAAAAGTAATTGTTTTACAGAGTTCTTTCCAAGTTTCCTTTAAATTTATTTCCCAGTTTTATTCTTATCTCCCAGGACTCAACTCAGATGCTTGAAGACATGAAGAATTAATTTTCCATGTAATTAACCAGCTTAGTGTGTGCTTTTGTGGCAACATCTTATCCTGTTTTATTGTGATTTTCTCTCTTGTCACTTGTTGTGTTTGCTGGAATTTATCAACAGCATCTGCCTCTCTTAGTTTGGTAAATTTCTGCCATCATGTTATGGTCAGGAGAGACTCAAGGAGAGTGAACTGCAAAGAAACTGTCAAAGGTTAAATGACAAAAGACAGCTCCTCATCTTGAAGTTATGATTCGATTCTGATAAAGGCGCCTTCATATCAGACAATAATGGACACGTTGCAGAGGATAATGAAAGGAAGCTCAGTGAATAAAGTTATCCATAAATAACTTATCCATAAATCTACCCTCCTATCCATTAAAACACTGGTGGTGTGATTCACAGGCACGCTGCCACATTGACAGGTTGGATATGTGAATGCCAATACAGAGTGATACTTTTGACCCAAAGTCTGACCAGTTTTTCACAGGAGACACACGTCATCTGAACATTCAGACAAATAATTAACATTTCCTAAACCAGCAAATCTGGAAAAAAAATGCTTATTTGGAGCAGCTTATTCTCACAAGATTTGGCAATGCACCCATTTTCTTTGCAAAGCAAAAGCTGAATAGATGACATTAATATAACTCAGATATGGATAGCCCTATCGCATAAACAGTAGAGTATGTAACCCCATAACACCGAAGTCATCCTTTCGTCAAAATCAACAATGTGAAATGTCTACATCATCTTGTAGAGAGACTCTGGCATGAGGTTGGGTATGTTGGTGTATTGGTGATATTTAGCATAACATTTGATGTTCTAGTTTTTATTTCTCTACCCCATCTTTTCAAATGTGTTGTTGGTATCAAATCTGAAATGAGTATGTATTCTTAAAAACAAAATGTGTGCTTTGTGACAACATTTCTTATGTTTTCCTTGTTTCTACTAACTCTAATCTAAATGATTTGCAGATCATTGCGCTCTGCCAGTTTTTTCTCAATATCACAGCTGAATTGATCAGTTGATCTGGAGCAGATGTTTTCCACTTTCTGCAATTTTTTTCTCTTTCTCTGAAATGTATCTGTCACATGAATGACTTTTGACACTGCAGTTGCATAGCAGCATTTTTATTTTAAACAGCAGCATTCAGTGTCAGAGCAGAAAGAAGTGTGATATTCATGCAATACACTATTACACTATAGGTAAGATGGATGGACTTTCCTTTATTTCTTGTCTTCCCTTTTTTTCTTTTTTTTACCCTGACCTACGATTACCTGCAATCGTATACACTCACATTTTTGGAAGTTTTGATGATAACAATGTTTTGTCCTCCCAAAAATAACTCTCGACTTTCTAAGTTAATTTGAAAAGACAAGAAAGTTCGATGTATGAAAGAAAAACAATGGTTTTAGTAGTAAGAATGAATAAAAGACATAACCTCATTTTTCAGTGCTCTGGCATACTCCCACCCTTCATTGGTGATCTTGAATTGACCGCTTCACGGTGGTGTGTTGGTTAGCACCATCAAGCAAGAGGGTTCCAGGTTGAACTCCCAGTTGAACTCCCAGAGTTTGCATGTTGTCCCCATGTATGTGTGGGTACTCCAGCTCCCTCCCACTGTCCAAAAACATGCATGTTAGATTAATTGATGTCTCTCTAACTGGTGTCCCTTAGGAGTGAGTGTGTGTGGTTGTTTGTCTCTGTGTGGCCCTGTGTGGACTGGCAACCTGTCCACGGTGTACCCCACTTCTCGCCCAATGACTGCTGGGATAGGCTCCAGCTCCCCGCGACCCGACAGATTAAGCGGGTATAGAAAATGGATTGAAAACCAATGGATGGATGGATACATTAAAACGTATCTGTTATGTGATCTTTATTAACCTTACACTATTCTCACACATAATGGAGTTGTACAGATCAGAGCGTGTTTCCAAACTTTCTCAAACCTCTTTCTGACAGAAAAAGAATCCTTGAGTTTTGTATTTATCTGGGGCCTTGGATGAGTCTGCTCAAAATGGAGCAGTAAAAAAGGGAATTAATGAATACATACAGTAAAAAGGAAGATTAGTACAACGGCGCTCCTTTGCCAAGAAGAGACATGGATCAGGCTTATCTTTCAGACAAGGTAACTGCTTGTCCTTGCAGCTTAAAGAGGCAGCCTACTTAAGAACTCTAGTCAGAGAAAGACTCGCTCAACTCTTTGTTTAGATTAAGCTGGCAGGGGAAAGGTATTGCAAAGCAGCATGGCTTATGTCTACAGCATTTGCACTTTAAGTTAAAACAAGTTCAATTTTCTTTTTGACAGTTACACTGACAGTAAGAGCAGGCGAATGAATGATGCCGATGAGTATAGATAGTGACGGGTCTGAGTGACATGGTAGGCAAAACAATGTAAAACATTACATTTTAAAGTTGTTTTATCAAAAAAAAAGAACAACTTTCACTTCAGTAATTCAATTATGCTATCCATGTGCGCGTTATGTATTGCACTTTTCAAAACTGCACATGATGTTTTACAATTATAATAGCTGTTTACATTATATTTTGGCTTTACCACAATTCCAGCCTAAATTTATCCTCGAGTGAGTTTATCTCTTTCCTTTTTGGTATGAACAAGCATTTTAAAACTGTCTACCTACGACAACACCATAACATCATCTGCATGTCGTAAGTCGCAACCAATAAAGTCCTTGAAATTAAACATCAACATCAGCCCAAGAAAAACACTAACATGGAGGTAAGGCAACATTTTCATTGGTTGTCAGGTTTGTCTGTGGAAGAGGATTATCCAAGACTGTCATAATGGGGTGAAGTACACAGCAAATATGCTGTTTATGTGCACAAAAATTGAGGTAGTTTACATATTTTGCCAAGTGGACATGCACATTTGAAAAGCTTTTTTGAATCTGCATCTATTTGGCTTAAGAGCAGAGATAATGTTCTGATTCCACTGTAACAGGCACTTGGCGATTTCTGCACAGATAAAAAAAGTGAAATTGTGCATTTCCTGCACAGTCTCACAAGAAATTGTGTAAAAGTTACTTTTGTCCAATATGTTGTACTATCTCAATAAAGGTGAGGAAACTGTGTGATGTTTTTTTTGTTTTTTTTTCCCGTTGTTTTATATGGGGCAGTGTTCAGGTATAGTGATTTATTAATATTTAACTCTAACTTTAAATTCATCGCACCTAACCCTAACCAACTGTGACAGATCAAGAAGTTGACAATGAAAAAGCCTTTGAAAACTCTCCAGTCGGTTGGAACTTGAACTAAGTTTAGGGCAGGATATTCCCACTCCCATTCATTTGTAAGTGTTTTTGAACATGTTGTGCATTGTCGCGTTTTAGTCAAGTCAAAGTAATGCAAAACATAGGATTACAATTTAAGTAAATAGTAAAGGAATTTTTTTTTCGCCTTGAAAATGCTGCAAATTTACTTTCATGAACTGTTTAATGTAATGAGGATAAAAAAAGAGTTGAACTTTTATAAGGCAGACACATACAGCGGCTTTTGAGCTCAAGAATGTAGTAATTTCTAGGATTTGTAAGTCTTTGTCTTTGAAACTGTACTGTAGATTTTGCGCTGTGTACCAATGTAGGTTTTACACATTTTGACATTTCTACCAATCATTCATCTGCCAGTGTAGCTGTTGCGACATATATAATGCAGTAAAATCACCACATTTTGCCACTAATGTAGCTTTATGGTTTGCTTGTGTGCTGGCAGTGTCAATGGAATTGTTGGTAATATCAATCACACACGATGTAATAACCCATAGGACGGCTCACTTACAGTGTAGTTAATACATTTCCAGTTCATTTGGACAAAACCCACTTATTGTAAAAAGCACGCAGTTCCAAAAAAATAGTGTCTAAGTTTCTGTAATTTTGATGGAAGGAAAGGTGATGCCAGTGAAAAATAGCTCCAACTCTCAGAAATCAGCAGGGAAATTGAAGGATTCAGGTTGCACAGTCTATAATAAATCATTAGTGTAAATGACAACCAAGTGTTTCTCTGAAAAAGCCTGAGTCACAGCAGCTGCCAGGAGAAGTAGTAGCTGAGTCAGGACACTGTGGCTCCTGTCTTTGATTACAGCTCAACGTCTCAGGGCTCCAAATGTCTCCTGGAGTGTCTCTCAAAGGCTGTTTCTGTGAAGTAAATGAGAAAAAAAGGGCAATCTGTTTTGGCCAGCATTAGTAATGTAACCACATTTCTTCTCTCTCGCACGAAAAGGAGCAAGAAAAGAACTGTGGTACTGCAGGGATGTGAAATCCTATAAATTTACAAGGTTTTGGTTTTGCTACTCCCAAAAATGTTGTGCGTTCTGAATAAGGAAAATGTGGATTGATTCATAACAGTGTTAAACATTGCTCAATGCTCACTCTGTAGCCAATTGTGCGGTCAAAAAAGGTCAAAAGATCCAAATGGATTGTCCCAATCAAAGTGGGTGGTGTAGCCGCAGATACAGTGTGTCACATCTGAATGAAAATGTCTTCTCACAACTAGCTGTACTCTGTGTGAATGGGTTTGGCTTCTCAACTGATGACAGCCACAAACCGCATAATAGAGATATCAGACATGGTGAAGTGTAAATGATGATGATTTACGGGGACACTGTGGACATCCTTGAAGTGTGCCCCATGGACTCCCCATTTCCTATCAAATCCAAAGGGTTGACTCCCTTCACAACCTCAGCATAGGAGTTCACTCTCGTCACTATCAACTCTCCTACCGTGTCATTTGCTAACTTCCTTAACCTCCTTTGTTTCAAACTGATAGTTTAAGAGATTTTGATGGATACATTGGGGAATTGCATCTTGCCAAAGCCACTTACAGCATACTGTCAGTTTGAATTATATCTAGTGTGGAAAAACATAGACTTGAATTCTTGCAGATTGAGAGAAAACAAGTGCTGGATCAGTATTGTGGCAGGGAGGAAGGAAAACTTAACAAGACAAATTATGGCATTTTTACAAGTCATGGTAAGTGCAACTGTACTGCTGATCTTGTATCATCTACAATAGATTTGATGCAGTGGCTCAACCCTTGGTGGTTCTTTCTCAACCATATTTTAGCTTGAAGTCCTTACTTAATGATACATGACACTGGTCAGTGCTTCAAGGTTTGTATTCAAGGAGCATCAGTTTGAAAGATGGTCGCATGGTAAGTTAGTTCTCCTGGGAGGACAAGGGACATTTGATGTGAACTTGGCTAAAACATCAACAGTAGTCTTTAACAGTTAAGCATAAACATGACTTGGTACACGGAGGGAGCATACATAGAGCACAGAAATCCATGTTTCTGTTTTACATTTGATTAAATCATTTTGAAAGTCATGCTGACATGAAGATTGGAAAATAAGGAACAAAAACATTCTTATATGACAGACTCTTTCCCTATGAGATGATTGTATAAGTATATTTCCAGGATATAGATTTACAATCAGTATCCTGTCATGACAAATCAATCTTTGAAAATTAAATAGGAAAAACTTGGTTGGTAGTAGTAAGCAGTAAAGTAATAAGTGTTGGTTATTGATGAGTTAAGAGAACTCACATGCTCCTTGATTAGCTACCATGATCAGTTATGATCATTTATGAGCTTTGGGGACAATATTCAGACCACCATCGCAGCCTTTGAAGTTGCCATTTGTTGCTATTCTAATAGATACAAAGCACTGCCACCTCTCACATTTCTAAAGGTGGTTCCACTGACACGCTGCAAGATTCATTTTAACTTGTTCACCCCCCCTTGGTGGTGAAACTCCATCTAGCCCCTTTTCACGCTTCTCTTGGCTCCCACTGCGCGAGTCCTCCAGGTTGTAAAGGATATGGCTTGCGGTTGCTCATAGCTCAGATAAACTGAATTCCTGCCAGTGTGGCATGTCACCTGGAGGAACAGTAAGATGTCAAAGCCAGCGAATCATGTGTGAAAGAGGAATGGGGGGGGAGACCAGGAGATGTGTTGTAATAAGATGGATAAGGTGAGAGTTTCGTTTCATTACCAAATCTGGTCAGAGTAAAGCAGATTTTTTCTTTTTTTGGTACAAATAACATTTCTGCTTCCTGTGTTGTTTATTTTACACATCTGCGGTGAGCAAGTCTAAATTAGTAGCTTTGTTTTACCATCAGATGAGTCCTAAGATGTAATTAAATGCTACAGCGAGTGGGAACTACTTAGATTAAGAATATTTGACATTCTTGCTCTAAACTCAAGCATTTCAAACAAGCATCTATATTTTTTGTGATAGAGCAGTTTTTGTCCAGTCGGCTTTGAGTGTAGAAGGGAACCACATTTTCCAGGTGTGAGTTGAATGTTCTGCCCTGGGCTAGTGACAGGATTCCGAATCATTACATTAAAATGATTTAGATTTAGACGATTTATCACTGCATATTTCCTTTGTTAAGCACCTACCTTCCTCTACTACCACTATGCCAGTATGCTACGTCTATTGAAATGGTGTTTACCAAGAAAACATACTGAGGAGGGGAGAGAGAAAGATGCAACCCTCAGGCCTGCGGGCTCTCTTTGTCTAATGTGAAATGTGCACATCTCAGGTTTCTCAACAAACTTAATCTCTGCTGAAAAACAAGTGATTGGAGCAGTGGGAGAAAACAGTTGTTGAGCATAAATCCTTGCAAAAAACAGCAGAATTGTTCTAGTCTTGATGCTCTTGTTTTCCACTGAATAATAGGCGTATGTGAGACAGGTCACAGATGAAGCCTGTGCCATTAATCATTGGCTAAAAATAAAACTTAAACAACTCTGTGAGTGAGAAGGGGACCAAAATGGTGTCTCTCCAGAGAGTTTTGAATTTGTGAAAGCAGCTTAATCACAACCTACTTCATGTGTGTGTGTCTGACTCTGGATCTACGGTGCATATAGAAATACATTTCTTGTATGTATCTCTTTTCTCCATCTATTGACCAGCCCTTTCCATGGTGAAACATCTGCCATAATGATGCTGTCATCACGACATTTGACTGCGGTGATCAAATTAACGAGGTGTTGCTTAATGTCTGGTTTCCTCCTCACATGCCTTTTGGGAACTGTGGCTAAATAGTTAAATCTTTGTTTCACTTAATAGGACGATTTTGGTTCTCATGGTCTAAGAATCATTCCTGTCCCTTTTGCCAAATACCCAGCAGTCTGTCATGTGGCTTTTAGTGAGGAAAGACTTTTGTCTGGTCACTTTACCATAAAGGGCTGGTGGTGTTGCTTCTGTAAGGTTCTCCCATCTCCGTGAGGAAACTCTGGATCTCATTCACATTAATACATGTTTTTTTAGTAACCTGTCCGAACAACTGACTTTGTCACCGGTTATTTGGCTGGGTAATAAGATCCAGCAAGTTTGTCAATGGTATGGTTGTTTGTCTCTGTGTGGCCCGGTGATGGACTGGCGACCTATCCAGGGTGTAAGTACCTATTGGGATAGGCGACAGCAGACCCCCAACTGTTATCAATCAATCCCCCCGACCCGACCGGTATAGAAATTGGATGGATGGATGGATCGATGTTTGTCAATGGTTCAATGGTCAACATTCTTCTGTTTTAATACAATGGTGCATTTAGTGCTGGAGATGCTGCAGAAATGGTCTTGTATCCTTCCCCACAGCTCTGCCTTTACACAATCCTGTCTTCATCAGATACTAATAAAAACATATGTACATACCGTTTATGATCAACTCAAAAACACTTGTCTTGCCTGTCACATAGTGGATGCAGCATATGTAACACACTTGTTATTACTAACTTGTGAACTGAGTGCTTACAGTCAGCTCACACTCTTTTTGTATTGAGACAAACAAAGAATACAAGGGTGGTGTATTCAGATAAAGATAAATACTATAGTTGATTTTGCTTCTCTGTCACGTCACCCATGTGCATGTTGCAAACATCATTCTGAAACGGACAAAATAAACTGTCTCAGCATTGTAAGCTGTCACCATACCTTATTGTGTGGCAGATCAACAAAACTGTCAAATGACCTCTCTTGAACCTCACTCAGCATTGTTTAGCTGCGGCGTTCAGCAAGACATCTCATTGTTTTTGCTTTTGGGGTTTCTCTCACACTGCCCCTGCCATTATGGAGGGTCTCTCAACTGAGCCTTACGCAGCTGGTTGAGTCTTGGTCAGAAGACATGATGCTCACTGCATGCCTTTGTACTCACTCATGCAAATTCTTTTCTATGTACATACGGTATGTGCTCCCCTACAACGTTGAAAGCACAGGCAGGATTTGCATTTGTGTTCCCATCAGCAGTTCAAACCTTCTTGTTGAAGGTTTCGAACACAGGTTGAGAGAAAACTGGAATAAACTCAGATACAGCAAGCAGCGCAAACACCCATCCAAGACTTCAAGTGGAAACTATTCCATGCCGAAGTCCCATCTGCTTTCACTTTAGAGTCTGAGTCTAACCTAAATAAAGATCCCTCCTCAACACTTTTATTGCTGTTCTCCTACTATCCATCCTTCTTTCTTTCCCACTCTTTTCTCTATCTGCTCTTTGTAGCACAGATTCACTTTATTGCTACTTTGTGAGAGCTTTAGAGCACCGACTTGAACATGAGCATATTACACTTACTCCCCTTTCTCTCTTTTTGCATATAAAAGCAACCCACAGTGATATGAGGTAACACGTTCCCAGGTAAAGGTCAATTCTGAGCCATCTTATATGCAACACTTGGGTATGTTTTTTACTCACTTAAATGTTTTCTAAAAACTTTTCTCGTCTCATGTTTTGCTGCCATCTTTTTGTCGTTATGCATGCATATCTGATGATCCGATGTTCTCTTGAACATGTGGTTTTTCTATTAGATTTGTGGTGTCACTACACAACAGAAGTCCAGGATTAGAGGTTACACATATAATCCACAACCAGAACCAACATTCAACTGACTCCCAAGTATTTTTATATCTAAAATTAGTGAAATGCCACAATATTTCTCAGTCATCTTGCAGTGATTCTTGTCTCATTATTCCCGAGTTAGAAGGAGCATACGGCTCATTCAACAATTAGTAACAGGAAAAAAATATTCTTGCACATTTCCATGTGTTTATCGATGGTCAGCTTAGTCTCACCAGAAAACACTTAATAATTGTATGTGTCCACAACTAAATCCTGCTGTTGATCCTTCATGCAGACAAAATTAATTTAGTGTAATTTGGGAACTGCAACATTTTTCACTGATGATCAGTGTGGTTATATATGTTATGAGATCTGGTGGCGTCAGTATGCGTTCATGTTTTGATCACTTGGTTTCTGCCAAATGTTTGATAAATGCGATATGGGAAAAAACTAGGTCCAATAAAGGGATGTGCAAAATATTTGAAAAAAGAAGAAAAAAGGAATATCTTTTACTTTATGGTGTGTCTTGTCTTGGGGAACAAAGCAAATAAGTCTCTGGGAATAAGACATAATTCATCATCTTTTCATTTTTGCGCCTTGAAGATCATAATTTGACTACATAAAGTATAAATCTCTTCCCTTTTCTCTGACGTTACATCATGAGAAAGTTTGTCTCTTAGAAGAAGACAAGAGCACAACAATGCCTATGTTAAATAGGCATTGTTGTGCTCTCCCCTGCAGTATAATCAACCACGGAATACCACAGCTGAATCAAAAAAGATTCAATAAACAGAACTGTTAAGCATAATCTGTGCTCAAAGGGTCCTGTGATAGCTAATGATTGCCACACCAAGGCAACCTCACTGAGTCAACACAACAACTTTGAATCCAATTAAATTCTCAATGGATAAAAAGCGATAGAGCTCGAGTGTTGCTGGAGGGAGGCGAAGAGCCCTTTGAATCCATGTTTAAGTGTCTGAGAGTTCAACGCTGACAGAATGAGCTCCTACATTGTGAATTATATCCATCTGCAAATGTGTTTCTAGCATAGTGCCTTCCACTGGCTCTCTGCATACTATGGTTTAGGTTGTCACACTCTGTATCCAGTGTAATCATTGGACTAAGTCCCAGGCATGTGCTGCAGCCTCCAGCCAACAGAGGCTTTGTTTTTGTTTGTTAAAAAAAACACTTTCCATTTATGATGTTGGGTTTCTTTTGAGTTATCAAACAACAAACACCAAAGCAAAGCATTGGAGTTGTTTTGCATAGAACAGAAATGTTCTTAATCTTACAATAATTCATTAAGTGAATGTTCCCCTAAATCCTGAGAGGCATCTTTTGAGACAGTGATGATGAATTTGTGGCCGACTACTGCATATCCCAGAGAGACATTTACTGTAAATTTATGTGAAGGTAATTCTGTTTACTGATGTTCAGTCTGAGTCAAGCCTGAAATGAGAGTCAAAGGAGGGCAGCCTATGCTCAGAGAGCTTCTGTGTGACCTTATGGCGCTGGAGACATCAACAGGCTGACTGCACTGCCTCCCATCTATCTAATTGTTCCCACGGGACCCAGCAACACAGGGCACATGAATAAGTCAAGAAGTACAGACATCTTTTTCGTTTGAGGTGATACTCCTCTTTCTCCTCTTTATCCTTGCTATCCCTGCTTCTTGCTTTTTTTTTTTTAATTCTGAGGTCAGCCTCCTCTAAAAGCAAAGCTAGCCTTTTCATCTTTGCTTAGGGGCCAGTTTTCCTCTAAAAGATGCACACTTGGCCTTTTTATTTGCCTATCCTTTATTTCTCCTTAGGGTCCTCTTGTGGTGAAGAAGGCAATTTATTCATCTATTGATTTACTTGTTTGCATGTTAACCTCATGTGAATGTGAGCGATTTCTCTGTGGGATTCTCAGTTGACTGCAGAGCGACCAGCCTCGGTCAAGCAAACCAGATAGAATAGATAAGCAGTCACCTTTGAAAACACGGAGATGTAGAATGAGGTGACAAATGATTAATTTGAATCTGTAATTACAGACAAAGCTGAAGGAAGGGGATTTTTGCTTTGTTGCTTACTTTTTGTTCCACTCGCTCTGTGTTTTATATTTCAGTCTTGGTAAGAGTGCCAGAGAACTAGATCCACATGATGTGGGTAAAGAGGTTAAAGGTCGACATACAAAGCGCTCAAGAAGGATGGGAGAGGCTTCAAGGATGATTGACTAGGAAAGAAAAGAAAACAAACTGAAATAGTAACTCGATGCCTCTTGGAACTAATTTATGTAAAAATGTGCTGAGAGTCAGCAAAAGCATAAAGCACCTTAAAGTAAAGAATGAAGCATGACCAAAAAACGATATATAGCAGTTTGGTGCTCTTACCTTTTTCAAACCATTACATACCAAAAAATGATTCACGCATCTGATATTTCATATCACACATAACACATATGCAGGAATTGTTGAATACACTTTCACAAATCAATACGGTTCTGCACCGAGCATGTTTGACGTACAGGAAATCAATTATTATGAATTAGCACAATACTTTTAATCCGAAAGATATCGGATGCTGTGTAAAATGTTAAAAGAACAGGAAGAAAAAAAATGCTCTATGATTTGACGGTTGCAAATTGTTTTACAAAAGTTAGGACTATGTTGCATCAGCTCCTCTTTTAAGCACCATTCTAGACATGAATGAAGGAGACAAATTGCTGCAGTTTTGGAAGAATAAGATTTTCTTATATTTCCTTGATGTAGGATTTCAGCAGCGCAACAGCTTGGAGTTTTCCTTATTCAGATTTTTTTTTTTTCCATGAGGCATCACATGTTTTCACTGGGTGACATGTCTTGAGTGTAATATGTCCAGACAGTGGTTTGGTATTGTGTTTCTAAAATAAGCAAGTGTATCCCCTAAAAAATTTGTCTCGATAGCAGCACATGTTGCTCCAAAACCTGCAAAAATCCTTCAGCAAAGAAGATTAACACAGGAACTATTTTCTTTGTGAAAATAGATTAGTGTGATGGCATTCCTAGCTGAGAGCGCCGCACTCCCCCTCTGGTGGCTGTAATTCACTTGCTCTGTGCTGTGTTGTAGCAGTCAGACTGCTACAAAAATGTGCATATCAGTGCATGCAAGTCCATGCCAATCAATCCAGGGTAAGAACATTTCTTTGTTCTTTCATTTGTTCTTGACTGGAGTTAAGTTTGAGCTTGTTCTTTCCAGAGAGTGAGCTCTATGAACTGGCTGATGTGCTGCTTTTATAGTCTTTTGGATTCAGATTGTGTTGCTCTTACTCATTCTCACTCCAGACTGTGTAATAGCCATGTTGATCGTCTGCGGAAAATGCAGTAGTTCCAAAATAAATGCTTAAAATTTTTAAACTGTCAACAAACTATAGTAACATCCCTACGTTTGACTTTTATGGAGACATATTATGCCCTTTTATCACAAGTTGACATTCTCATGAAATGTCTTTGACCCGCTTTGATCAAAACACATCAAAAAGAGACAATTCCTCCAAATAGTTTTATAGCGTGGAGCGAGCAACTTGTCAATTTTATTCTCATATACTTGTGTTTCCCTCGCCTGCAGTTCGACCACAGACAGTTACAGATCACGCTTTCAGGCACAGTGTTATTATGAGTCATGTGTTGAACTGGCCTAGGTTGTAAAAACACCACACCACCGATAGGAAGGCTAAAGTAACATAGGGGCTGGCAGGTAGTTTAATAATCTGCTCGGAACTTGTACAGTAATTCCTCCATCACATCACAACCCCAAGTTTCCCTGTCACTGTCCCTGTCACGCTTCATTCCTCTGTTTTCTGTCTAATAACAAAGGTACATTCAGTATATAATAGAAAGCACACCAAAGATTGCTATGAGGTGCTGATAACTAGGAACAGATCATTAAAAAACTTTCAACAAGTGTCGCAGTCTCCTAATCCCTATGCATCCATATATATTGATTAATTTGTTGTCCTTAGGGCATTCCTCAAGATCAATACCAGAACGACAAAGGCGCTTGTTTGTTATATAGGCCACACCCTAGTCATACATCTCATGGCAATAGTATTATCACTCTCTGACATCAGGTTGAAAAAAAAAAGCATTAGAAAAAGAAAGAAAAAAGTAGCCACAATCAGTGAACTCCAAAAAATAAACAAGTTCACATCCATCAAACATTCAAATGCAGATACTTGTGATACTCTTTTAATATATATCCAATAAGACAAAACTGTATACATCATTAAATCTACTCTAATAGATAAACAGAAAATGTTCAAACATCAGGCCATAAACAACTTTGACAGAGTAATCTAATAAAGAGGCGCATTAAGAAAAGCATTTCAAATCATATTCGATATTCAAACCATGTGTTGAGAGAGATTTTAGACAATGAATCCAGTAAGGTTCCCTCCTGGAAAGTAAAACATCCAAATTACCTCCTTTTAGAGGGAAAGTTACCTTTCTCAGTCCCCATCTATCTTAGAGAGAAAATAGAATGATTAAATTCAATAAAATGTGCTGCGACTGGATAATTCATATTTTTTTGCATCTCGTAGTTCTTAGTACTCTGAGCTGGGAGTGTGATATACTTTTGACACAGACCTAGGGGGCCCCAAACACATGGCACTTTTCCATGACATGGAAAGTGCAGCACAGTATTATACAGCTCAGCAAAAGTTTTCTTTTGTTTTCCATTGTAAGTGACAGGGCTGTTTTTTTAAAAGTCTTAAAGATTTAAGAGGGAACTGACTTCAGACACCAAAATATATGTTCTGAAACACAGAAGAAATGTTTTTGTTCTTTATTGATCTGTTTTTGTAATATGTACTCACACACAATGAATAAGCGGTCTCTAAAGGTCATGAGAGCAAGCGCACATCAAGGCTAAAACTGTAATCCGTGAAGGTAATGGTCATGTTGTGAAAAGAATGTTTTTTAGCCCTAATCGTGACTGTGTTCCAACCCTACAAAAGTAGTTTTGATTTTCTAAACAAGTGATGATACTGCCTAAATCCAAACGGGAAGTGTCATCATAACCTGTTTTGGTTATATGTAAACAGTATAGGGGAAAAAATCAAGCAAAATACAAGTAAAATGGCACTCATAATGGTGAGTTTTCTTGTGAAAAGAATGTATTTCAGCTAAAACAATGACTGTTTTCTCACCCTTCTAACCCAATGTGTTATTTTTGTTTAAATCCAGCCACAAAGGGACAAAAGTGTTTTAGTAAAGTGTTGTCCTGTTACTAATGTATGTTGGTCTCACATTACTGTACCATCCAACAACCCCTCCTTCCTCTTTTTGAGGACTTTTAGGCTCCTTAGTCAAAGTACTTGAGAATGATGTCTGTCACAATGTGGAAACTCATGAACTTAGGGATGGTACTTTATAGAACAGCATTGCCTCATGCAACCGTTTCAGTTGGAAGACTTTTTTGTTAAAAGAAACAATTTTCAGAATTGTCTGTATTTAGTATGTTGTCTTTGTACTATTATCACTGAAAGGGTTTAAATGATATGCAAACCATTGCATTTGACTCTTTCATTGAGATCCTACTCCCAGTTCCATTTAGAAATAAGTTTGCATGAGTTTACCATGTCAGCTCAGAAAATGTCCCTCCGTGATCCACAGGAGAGGTTGAATTTGTTTTTACTGCTTTCTGTGTTATGCATGGTTGCCAACTGACGATATCAATCTAAACATTTACTGGCTCCTGGTCATTCCATATCATCAATTTCTAATATAACATGTAAGAAAACACATTTACAGAAGAACAATTCTGTAAATTAAGGAAGAAATTATCAGTTTGGCAGAAAGAGCCAACTGCAGAATATATGAAAGTCGTTTAGTACTAAATCTTGGTTACTTCAAGTAACCCTCTAGGGGAGATGTATGCACATGTCCGAACTAAAGAGTACGATGGTCGAAAATCAGCCAATACTAGCTTGTAGCAATACTTCATAACAGAAAGAAAACTCTGGGGCAACAAGTGCATCTGTTTTAGGTGGAAGCTCTTTGACTATTATTGATAAATATATGAGACTTGATCTGGCTGCTGTTTGTGCATTACCAATATTTGCACATATGTGTCACTTTGTACGTTGTATCTGTACGTCCCTTATCCCGCATGAATCAAACCCCTCAACAAAATACAAAGAAAGGAGAATAGTTGTATGTCCCAATGTTTCACACTCAAAAATATCCCCAGGTGCATAAACTCAGGAAGCAGCTAGTTGAAAACCCCAAAATCCATTCATTTCCTTAGAGATAGCGCTACATTCACAGTCCATGTTCATCTCTTAGAATTTTTCTAAAGCTAATTGGTCCTACACAGTCATGTAAATCCTAATTTTTCTTTTCCTCTCCAGCACATTTGAGTAAAGCAGCAGTGAAAGAGACTTCGTAGGGGGTTGAGTTGATGACAGTTAGATTTACTGTGTACATCCTGGTTATAATTCAGGATGAAAAAAAACTAAGTCTTGCTGAGCTCCGGGCAGTCAGGAGTATTAAACGGGCTCCTAAGCTTCCATAGATAGATTAAAAAAATGGTAAAAAATATTTCAGTTCTACTCTGGATGTTTCATGACTTTGAAGGACACGTGTGTCAGCACTATCAGCAGCACTAGCTGGGCCAACATGAGTCACTCACTGACAGTAAACCACACTGAAAGGCTCTGATAAGCCATGATGAGCAGCATTATAAGCTCCACTTGCACAAAATAAAGTTAAGACCACTTAGTAGAACTTTTTTTCCCTTAAGAATCAGGATTAGCAAGAGAATGTGGGGACCATTTGTTTGGTTTCCAACTTTGGACTGGCTCCTACAGATGTTTCAGTAAAGTAGCATATAAAATAAACTTCAAACTACTATTAGCTTAATATATATATATATATATTTATAACAACAATTACCATCATTGTTATACATATATATATATATATATAAATAATAATAATTATGGTAATTGTTGTTATTTATTTACCTACTGATGTCTTTAAACTGAATAACGCCTGGCATAAACTCAAAAACAAAGAAACACAGATATCTAATCATCAAACAACAACCAAATTTACCTTGAAGTGCCTCACAAAGATTTTTCTTCAGCCAGCAACACAGTGAGAAAAATGCCACAAGGCCTTATAAGGGCATTATGACTCCTGATCCACGATCTCTACTGCAGCTGTATGTTTGTGTGTGTGTTTGTGTGTGTGTGTCGGCATGTGCCTGTGTGTGTGTGCTCTTTTTTTACAAAAAATCTGACTTCTAGAGTATATTTTTTCAGAGTGAGGACATTTTTATGACTTAAGAAGATAGTTTTAGGGTTAAGACGAGGTTTGAAGGGTCAGGTTAGAAGTCTGATTATGTTCTGTTCAGGTTAGGGTAAAAGGTTAAGGGTGGTGACCAGGACTATGAAGATCTAGATTATAGTTTTATAGAGTGTTCGCTTTGCATTACAAATTCCCCTTTATAACATCAAATGTTATTCTTATTCCATTTTGCCAAGCCAATTGAAAATAAAACACTTTTCTGAATGATCTGTGTTTGCTTGAATGTTCCCCAAAAAGACTTGAATAAAAAATAATAGTGTGCTGCACTCTCTCCATTTTTCTGAATCACTAATAAAACAAGAGTTATTTTTATCTGCTTGAAACTTTTCTGTATCCTCTTTGTTTGCTTAATCTTAAAATTGGTGCAAGCACTGAGCATGAAATGCATCTGGTGGGGGTTACAAGAATGAAGAAAATTCAGAAAGCAAATTCTGGAATCCACAGTAAAAGTCAGAATAGCTTAGATAGATAGACAGGCTGGGTGGTGGCAGCCCCCTGCAAACCAATAACATTGTAAGCTCTATAAATGAATCCCCTTGAGGAATTCACTAGATCTTCTAAAATCCCTCCCAAAAATGTTTTGAGGTCTCGCTCTCTGCATCACAGACATCTAAATGAGCCCTGTTAGTTTCTGTACAACACTGTAGCTATGATGCCAAATTCCCAGATATGTAAAGTCTAGAAAAGTGACAGCACTGGTTGATTGATCTGTTTTCTTCCAGGTCGTTGTTGATTCTTTGAACTGGATGATTCCAAAATTCACAGCATCCTGTGTCTGCAGATGAATGTCAGCTCAATCACTTCAGCAGCAGCTAAAAGGCAGAGGTCAACAACTGTTTTTTACTTCATGCATTACCGTCCCCAAGACTTTTGTGGTTGAATTTAGGAGGAGTGATAAGAGTGGACAAAAGATGAGGAGAGCAAGGATGAACGGGAGAGATGTTTGCTTTTTTTTTTCCAAAGGGAAGACGATCTTGTCATTTTAAAGGGTTTTGAGGGGATGTTTGCCCTTCCTCTTAATGACTTAAAAGGTCTGGAGGCATTTATCTATCTGTCTGCACATTCAAGGGGTGGGTGGTGGTTGGGGGTGTTGGAGGGATGAACAAATTTGTGACTTGCACTCCGGTATGCTTCAGCATGCCTGAAAAAATATCATTATTAAAGTAAATATCAAATGGAATTTCCGTTATGCTGACTTTTAAACTGGGTTATACTCCATTATATTAAAGTCCCTTGAAACCAGTTTACATTCTAATGCACTCATTAGAAGTTCAGGGGATGACACTGATGTTGTTGATCATCAGAGGTAATAGTTGTTAGACAACAAATTCTGTGTGCACATATACAGTTTATTCGTATGATATCAGTGTCGCACGAATTTCTGGGAAGAAAAATACTTCTGTCTTTGTGTGTGTGAGTGTTGCAAGCGGGTGTGTATATGAGTGTGCAAATACAAAAGAAAGTAAGAAAATGCTGATAAAAGGATATGCATTTCTGCATTCATAAACACAAATCAACTTCTAAATAATTTAAACTCTCTGCCACTGAGCATGACTAATGACAGCAGTCTGTCTGCAAGGCCTCTGTTATATGCAACCTGGCACTGGGATTGACAGCGGAGTCTGAAACATGAGGACCAGATAAATTCTGGGAATCTCTTGGGGAGGGGACCGGGCTAGTTAGAATCTTCCTGCACACCCATTTCTGCCCTATGCCCTAATAGCTGTAGGTAGAGGTGAAGAAAGGATAAAATTGTGTATCTCTGGGCCAAAGATGACATCTTACACAAAACAGATACACCTTTTCAGTGATTTCTTATTTTAAAGACATTTGTGAAGATAAAGTTGTACATATTGCACAGTTCATTCTGTCTATATGAAGGAAAGCAGGATCCTTTATGATTATTTATGTGTATGATGTTGTAGACTTGGTTGTTATTATTGTAGACCCTGCAGTCACATTGGGCTTGTCACTGTTTTGTTTGACCTAAATTTGGAGATTATTATTTGAGACAAATGTTACAGAAAGGATTTGGAAAGATTCCCACAACACCTCAGGCTTTAACGCCACTGTATATTTATACCTACATAACTGCTCATCCATCCTATTTTTTATCCTATCGTTTTATTTATCTTCTGCAGAGCTGACCAGTGTGATGAAAAGCCCCATACAGAGCCAGACTCGATTCAATACACAGTATAGTCTGCCTAATGGGTCTCATAATGTTAAATAATGTACATGTCACCAGACAGCCCAGACACTGAGCACAGACATAAAGAAGGCCAGTGTCTGAGAGTGAAGATGCAAAAGGATTATATTAAAACAAGGTAAATAGATGAACATATGTGGCAGGGTTCCCCCAAAACAAAATAATTCAAGACATCCATTATGTGGCATTTATATTAGTTCTTAATCACTATTTTGTCACGATTGAGAAAAGCAAACGTAATACTAGAATTTCACAGTAGTGCTTCATAGATGGGTGCCAAAGGCAACATATAATTTTAGACAAAGGACAGCATGGAATGTCTGTGAAAAAAAAGGTGTTTCCTCCTCCATTGTTGGTGGTTGACTGGATATGACTGCCTCATAAACCCGAATGCTTGGTGTTCTGTGAAGGAATGTTTGATTACAGTGTATTTCCCTTCTCCCATAGCCCCACCAGGTGGCTGCTGCTCTCCTCTGTGCACAAAACTCACTGTGGTCCCAAAGTACACTGAGGTTAGTTTAGGGGCTTTTTGGCTCACACAAAAAAAAACAGCTTCAAAGATCACAAGATCTCACAAAATCAAAGGGGTGCCTTTAAGCTCCCACCTTTTGAAAAAAGAAAGAAGGGAGTCCTCAGGGAGTACACAATATGTTGGAGGTCCTCTGAGATCCTAAACCCTGTAGTGCTATACAGTTTTGTTGAAAACCATCTGATTCATTTCCCTGACTCAGAAAAACAACCCTTGCTGTTGCTTTTTTAAAGACCGCATTTTGTGTTTGTTCCTTACTCAGGCAAACATGTTAAAACACATGGCATATGTTGATATAGTCATGCTTTGAATTTTGTGCAATAATAATTCTTGTCAAAGGTTGGTGGAGGTGATCAAGGGCATCCGAAGCTCCCTAATCCAACACGTATCACTGGACAAATCCTGTTGAGGATAAATCTCTTCAACAGGCTCCAGAAATGTCCCCTCAGAAAACTAAATTTTTGGGAAAAGGCACTTGACTCTCATTAATAAGTGATTAACCATGGGTGGGGTCAATGTTTGGGGGTAAGGTATTGTTTATTATCATTTCACATAAAATCTTTTCTCCTTTAATGATTAGACATAAAGATCTGGCGTTTCCCCGAATGGATTAGCTTGTTTGCTTTGATGTGGGAGTTATCTTGCAGAGTGTGTGTGGCATGCCTCTTATATGGCTGTGTGTGTGGCAAGTTTGAGGTGAGGGAGTACGTGCTAGTCCTCTTTTTACTCCAGCAATGTTTAGATCCAGTGTGTGAGCTAGAGCACACCATAAACCTGCAGATTCCACGAACAAATACATCTGTGAAATACAAATCTTGGAAACTAAGCCAAACACTTCTGTTCACAGCTTGCTCCTTTGGCCACATCTCTGTGCGTTTGTGTGCTTGTGTTTGGTGTGTGTGTCCCATGATGCAATACGATGATGGTGTACGTTGCACATTGATGTGGTTTTTAACAAGCTACAGTGTGTTCTGCCAAAAACAGGTAGATGCATTCAAAAGCAAAATGAACTCAGGAAGCATTAACAACATCTCTGGCACAGATTGGAACACTTAAGGTTTTCAACATTTGCAAAAGCCTTCACTGAAATGACTAATTCTTCAGTGGGGGAGACAGCAACGGCAATATCATGTTCAATATGCACCAGTACAAACACTTGTCAAAACATTTCATGTAGTATAGTTGTTCAGAAATATAGTTAGTAAGTATTATATTAAATGAGCAACTCTGAGTGAGAGTTCAGGCTATCTTGCTGTGTTGATGGTGTTTGCGCAACATGATGTGCTTTGCAGTAGACTGTAGCCAGTCCATACTGCATAAAGTGTTAGAATTGGGCATCTACCTGAAATTATGTTATAACTTCTGTGTAACTGTTTTGATTTTTAAAAAGCTGTTGCATATCAGTAGGAATTAAAGAGGAGGATTTACACATCTATGCTTTGGGAGCATCTATGCTAACATACTAGCTTATCAAAACGGCAGCATAAGACCTTGAAAAGAAAGAATGAAATGGAATCCCAATTGCAAAAAAGTAGGGACACTGTGTAAAAAGTAAATAAACTCAGAATGGAATGCAAGCATTTACAAATCTCATCAACCAACATCTTATTCACAATAGAACTTCGTAAACATATCTGTTGAAAGCAAGACACCTGTTCTCTTGTTCACATCTCAAATGGCCGGTAAAGTTATTGGTACTAAAAACGTATTAGGTTGATTAGCAAAAGATCAATAACATGTCTGGGAATAAAAAAAAGCACCTTAGAGAGGCAGAATCTATCAGAATTAAAGATGAACAGAGGTTCAGAAATCTGCAGACACTGTGTCTACAAATTGTGGAGCGTTTTCAGCAATTTCAGTCTTTGAACATTCCATTATCTATAGTGCATACACATATAGTACATGAACATGATCCAGTAACCCTGCCATCTTCTGTGGGTTAAAATGCATTGGCTGTCCTCTGTGGGATCATCCAGCATGTTATCATTGATCAATTCAAAAGCAACATAAGCTCTTATCTTGATTACATCTTTTTCAGGGAAGGCCTTGCATTTTTCAGCAAGACAATACAAAGCAGTCCACTGTATCTATTACAACAGCATGACTTCATAATAGAAGACTTTGGATGCCTGCTGGCAGACCTTTTGCCAACTGAAAACATTTTGCACACCATGAAATGCAAAATACAATGAAGAAGACCCAGAACTGTTAAGCAGCTAGAATCATTTATCAGACAAAAATGGCACAGCATTCCCCTCTCATAGGTCCAGCAGCTGGTCTCCTCAGTTCCAAGACATGTACAGACTGTTGTTAAAAGAAGAGGGGGATGCTACACAGTGGTAAACATGGCCCTGTCACAACTTTTTTGAGACGTGTTTCTGCCATCAAAGTCAAGATGAGCTAATTTTTTGCATGAAAAAGTGAAATATCTCACTTTCAACAGATGGTGCCCAAGTTTTGTTGTGAAAAAAGTATTTTTGTTTTATGAGATTTGTAAATCGTTGCTTTCATTTTACACAGCGTCCCAACTATTTTCGAATTGGGTTGTACATTTAAAAAATCAAAAGCTCTTTGTTTCCCCCATAGTGGTTCACTTGTACTTACAAATGTTGCTCTTGAACATAAGACAATTAGATTTAGGAATGTTTTCATTGCTACGAAATACCCTGCCTTCAGAAGATTTATTATAATTTTGTAATCACCTCAAAACACGGAGAGAGGCGCATGTGTACGGTTGCTTCACATGCATTTAACACAGTAATCAAAGCTCAAAAAAGTTTAATTTGAAAAGAGAGTGGCTTGTCTCTCTGTACTGTAAACACTTAATGGAGAACATCAGTCTATTATCAACATTTCTCATTAGCAGTACAGAAGCAATCAAGGCTGGTGTGGTTTGTTTAAGATCATACATCAATGTCATGGACTGAGTTTGGTGGTGACTGTCATCTTCATTAAGTATAATGTTTACAGTAAGCTGAGCAGCCCACATGGGAAGTCAGCAGATTAATGTTAGGGCCTTTACTCATACTGATGATCATGCAATGATCATAAAAGCTGCTGGTTATCATCATCATCATTAATTTTCTTTACAGTGATAATGGCAAAAATGACTTTACAAGCTTCTGGTTTTTTTCTATGATGAGACCAATGGCATTTTAGCCAGCAGCAGCTTTATGAGATATATTTGTCTTGTATATATTTCTACACACTAGTGAAATGAGCATTACTCAGTTTAATTTGGAGTTTGGTGCCACCATGAGGACACGTCTGGTATAGAATAAACTGTCAGACATGCAGTCATTATTGTCTAGTTAAAGTGATGGGATGGAGTGGATTATATGTGAACTGGACCTTTAATAGATTTCAAAACTTCTCATGTGCTCAGAATATGCAGTGTTAGTGGAAAAACTGTCGGCACGAGACTTTCCCTAAATTTGTGAGTGTTGATATGAGTCAACAGGTGAGTCTGCACGCTAATGACTGAGTAAGGAATAACATCGACTGATTCCAGTAAGTTGTTGCTCTGGGGCCAAGCTCAGACTTCATGTGGTCACTGACTAACAAAGATCAAAAACTTTCTCTGTCACTTTCTACAACTGACATTTAACAGTAAAGAAAAGCATATGGAGCTTGCCTCCTCTGTGCGTCACACCGCTTACTCTGCACTTTCCATCGCATTAATGAGTGGTCACACATAGCCGGGTATCTGCCGTAGCTACATTTTTTACATGAATATGCTGTGAAATGACTCCATTTGCACATGAAAGAAAACACATAAAACTGAACACAGAAAGCAGTTGAATTTTTGCCTTTTGATTTGAAATCAAGGGTTTTTAGTGTTATGAAGCAGTGTTCAATACTGTGAAAGTAAACCTATAAATCCTCTTAATCCAAAAATTCAAGATTAACTACACAATAAAACTGAATCACTATCATAATAAGCAGAAATTCATGGTAAGTGGCCAATCTTGAAGGGATTTTGACGGTTTTGGTCTATAATCTGACTGGACAACGTTGTACATTTGCAGTAGCAGCAGCTGTTGGTAATTATGCTCCATGTGATTATATTGTTAACATGTCTGCAAACTATAAAACATTTCAGTTAACTCTAAAAAAAGGGGGAAATAAAGTGCTCTAAACACAACACTGTACATTTGTATAGTGACGGCACGAAAGACAAAAAAAAAAAAAAAGAAAAGACAGCTGAAAAGCTCATACTTTATTAAAGCACACTTGCATTAATAAAATGTTCCCATATGGCAATTCATACCCCCTTCCAAAAAAAATCCCACTAGAGTTTCTTTTGGCTCTGTACTTAAATCAACTTCCTATCTTTTCATTAATAAAACGCTCACTCTTTCCCTTGCTTTTACTTCCCACCGCCTTCCCGGGTATCTGAATGACTGCAGAAGTTGTTTGAAACTTCACAGCCCATCACTAATGGTAAGATCTTATCCACTCACAGCTGACATAAACTGTATATTTACAGAATGAATGATGTATGTGCCAGCGTTTTGCCCTGACAGTTGTTTTGTTTCTTTCAACAAATGGTCGCTGAGCTGCGTATGAGAACTGAATTATACACAGGCTGATCTCCCCACACACGAGAAGGAACTGAGCAGGTTTGAGCTGCTGAGTGTTAACGTCCTTGTCTGCTCGCATAATTGTGATGTTTCGTCTGTGATGACTGGTATAGACCTCTGTCCTCTGCAAAACCGTGTTCTGTGTAGCTCTGTGTAGGCCTGCTTGTTTTTCTTTCTGTGAATTCTTTCAACAGACAAATTTGCTTTGATTCCTTTTGACAACCATATCCATCCATCCATCCATTTTCTATATCGCTTATTCCAATCAAGGGTCGCGGAAAGGCTGGAGCCTATCCCAGCTGTCATTGGGCGAGAGGCAGGGTACACCCTGGACAGGTCACCAGTCCATCACAGGGCCGAATGGAGACAAACAGGACACACATGCACACACAATTTAGAGAGTACCCAGAGAGAAGCCACGCGTACACGGGGAGAACATGCAAACTCCACACAGAGGAGTCGAACCTATAATCCTCTTGCTGTGGTGCTAACCACCACAGTGTAACCTTGACAACCAGGTCCTCATAGATGTATTGAAAACTAAGAAATAGACATTGAAACTGAAACATGATTACAGTAAGGCAAGGCAAGTTAATTTGTATAGCACAATTCAACGACAAGGTGATTCAAAGTGCTTTACAGAGACATTAAAACAGAAGAAATAAAAAGCATGATTTAAGATTTAAACAAAAGAAAGAAATAAGAACAACAGATAAAATCAGAAAAAATTATATATATGAAAGATAAAATCAATAGTTAAAATATTATTCCGTTTTGAAACTCAAGCTTATTCAAATGCAGCTGAAAATAGGTGTGTATTCAACCTGGACTTAAATACACTGAGTGTTTCAGCTGATCTGAGGCTTTCTGGGAGTTTGTTCCAGACATGTGGAGCATAGAAGCTGAATGCAGCTTCTCCATGCCTGGTTCTGACTCTGGGAACTGATAAAAAACCGGATCCAGATGACCTGAGGGGTCTGGAAGGTTCATAGTGGGTCAGGAGGTCACTGATGTCCTGGTCCTGGTCCTTGACCATTCAGAGCTTTATAGACCAGCATCAGAACTAGTAGGTAATGTTTATTATTTTATACCATGATTTTTGTAATAAACAGAAGAAGATGGTGGTTCGCTCTCTCATTCTGTGATTCTGTGAATCTGTTTTCCAGAATTTCGTCCAGAAGAGCTCAGAGTAGTGGACCCCATTTACATAATTTTTGTTACTGTAATTACATTTATTTGAAACCTTGTAACATCCTCATGCTGAAATGAAAATAAAGTACATCAAACTTACAAAGCACATTACGAAACTCACAAAAAAGATTATAAATATCTAATTTAATCAAATAATCACATAATATCCATTTCAGTGTGAATTTTATTTTTTGGTCTTTTTATTTTGTGTTAGTTTGTGTTTACACATAATTTCAAAATCATATTCAATGGCATATCAACAGAGGGCAGTATTGTTGCTAAATCTCTCAGCAGCCTGAGGTTTGTGAGTTACCAGCAACAAATAAAGTACCATGCAAGTGATGGTTATGACAATACCCTAAAAACTCAATAACTATATGTACAATGAAGACGAAAACTAGTTGCATTTGTTTTGCAAAGTCCTGGCTTACCTGAGTTTCTTGCGCTGACGGTCACGGTACTATTGAGGTCAAACTGATATGTGTGCAAGACAAATCTTTTGCTTACTTACCCGATGTCTGCTTGTATCAAGCTAGGGTATGTTGTTTGTTCATACCTTCAAATTCTAATACTAATATTTGAGTGTTTTCACCTGCAAAGTCCACGCAGGCACAATTCAGCCAGACATGTTTACTGTTGACAAGAATGTCATTTAATTCTGTGAGAGAGTGGTATGCTTAGCTGGCATTTGTCACTTGAATACAAATACAGTACAATAAAAGCCTCATTCAGTTCATAATGCCATGAAACAAGCTTATTTGAACACATTCAGTGGGTTTGGACATTAAGCTGGCTTTAGACTCTAAAACTAATTGCTTAGTTTTAGGTCAGGATGGTGGCTCTGTGTACAATAGGAAGCGGTTTCAAAAGGTTACTCAATGTGCCAAAAACTGACACTTCACTCTACTTTGATTTGTGACACCAACAGACCCAGGAACTAAATATAGTTAGAACTGTATATAGAGAAACTCATGAGGATGATGTTTACTGATGTGGGTAACTTTCTCATGCCTCTGTTCGATCCAACTTTTTTTTTTTTGAATACAGAGGAGTTGCTTGCTGTTGGGCTTTGAAGAGAATGCATGTTTAAAGCACTTAATACTGGCATGACTCTGGCTTTGCTCTTCAGGAAACTCTAATAGTGTACAATTAATTTGTCACCTGCAAGACTTCCGGTTGTTGCAGCCTGCAAACAGATCCCTCTTGACCCAGAAGTATAACTTCTGTGCTGAGGCCTTAAAATCTCCAACATCATGTGATCTCTATACTTAGTGGAGGCCCAGGGATAACTGACTTCATGAGGGGAAACTGACCTCTTGTTAAGTCAGTTATCCCTGTGTTTCTATGGTAATGTGGCCTATATGTATTCATATTGATTACTTTGGGGAAAATAACTGCAGTTAATGTCAATTTTCTTCTCCAATTAAATAGATTTAACTGAATTCTGATTAGGATGAGATCATATTATCTTTTGTGATCACATAATAAGGCCCCATGTTTTTAGTGAGTTTGTTTATTTCAGTGTCCAGGTGATATCCAACTCCTATGATGATGATCTATCTCTTTCATACAAAGGGCAAATGTTTATTTAAAAGACCCCACGATAAACAAACAACAACAAAAAACAAACAATTCCTACCAATATAACACACACAATGCTGTCAATTAATTATCGCCAAAATATAATGTTTATGTCAAACCTTTGAATTCACAGCTCTGTATGCCTTTACATTTCCTCCGGCACGATAATATAACACGTTCTACTCATTTTCAATCTAGCCTCAGCAACCGACAACTCCTTAAGCAATAAGCAAGCGCAACTCCCTAAACTTCCTAAAGCGACAACTCCCTAAACTATAAGCAAGCGCAAACTATTCTTCAAAAGATGGGTTTGTACTTAAGCGACGAAGGAAAAAAAATAAGAGTCTCACACTGATAAAAATCCGCGTGATGTGTGTGGTGAGCAAATCGTGACGTCTTTATGATTTCAGATTGAATAACAACCTAAATTTCTGTTGATATTTTTGCTAAAACATTTTATTGGACCACAGCAAGTCATTTATCGCTCAATGCATACATGTAAAAACGTGGGTAGGGATAATCTACAGTATATTTTTGCTAACATTTCCTTAATTTGAGTGACTATGAAAATGTTGCTTTGAGAAGTGTCCTTCATTGTGTTGCATTATTGCGTCGTAAATGTGTAGAAGGACGTATTCATCAAAAGGAGGGCACTGAAAGGACTTCATTTAAAAAGAGTCAACAGCGAAGGCCAGCTACAACCTGGTAACACCATGGTAAATTCAAGGAGGGATTCATCTTCTTGTGAATAGACGTTCTTTGAGTCAGCGAGCGTCTGCAAAATGAATTCCACAGTGTCGTCAGTTCCGTAAAGCGCTGCCCCTGGCTTCATTAAACAGAAGGTAGACAATTATTTACGCAGTCTGAAGACAAACGCAGTTAGAGTAAACCCTCACCTTGAGATGACATTCAGATATTCTTGACTAAGAGTGTCCCTCTGATTTTTTTGGACTGACAAAACCTAGAGCAGTCTCCTCTTGCGCGCAAAAACGGGGATGCACTACCGTTAGCCTGTTATTAGCTTGCGCGTTAGCTTCCCGAAGAGCGCTGTATTTACGACGGGACCAAGCACACCGTAAGTCAAATCGTCTTAAAATGAACATATGATATTCAGTTGGTTTTTAAGACTGTGGTGATATCGTTGTGAAGCACCGAAGTTCACATGTTGAACTCACTGTTATTTCTTTGTTACCAGTTTAACGAGCTTATTTCTCCTCGACAGCTGCATACGTGAACTGGAAGCAGGCCCTTTTCTGATTGGAGATTCACTATTCGCCTTAAAAACAATTCAAATTTAATTCACATTCCCACCAAATAGCTACCATTAAGTGTTATTTTAACCCCTGAACAGGCTGATAAGAAGGGGACAGAATTGACCTGAAATTCATCGAGCTTTACCTGCCAGTGTGAGAACTTTGCACCTGTGCTGATGCACCTGTCATAGTTTCTCATTGATACAGACAGGCTTGAATGATTAGACTCAGGCCATACTGTGTAGATTAACAACAGCACTCAACACGAGGAAAATGTTTTTCAATAATGTCATATGTTTCGTGAAGGTCTGACACAGGCGTTGTAAGATGTCTTAATTTTGTGGAGCACTTTTGGAGGAAAGGGATACACAGCTGCTGCAAGTCAGGACTAAAGCCAATAGGGGAGCCTCGTGAAATTACCAGGGCATGGGCAAGTGTACATTCACAGTGGAAAAAACTACTTGAGTGAGGTCAGAGCCTATGTAAACATGCAGTAGCCATATCCCTGCCTTCAGACAACATCTGTTATTGGTGCCAAGCAAGAGAGCAAACTCCCAGAAACCTGCTTAACCTGGTAGCAAATCTCATTCCTTTCTTCCTTCCAGTCAACGAATGTTGCTGTGTGAGATACACCTCTGATTACACCTTAGTGCAGTCGAGGAAAACTTAGATGTCAAACAAAAATGAGATCGTAAGATAAAACTGCTTTTAATTGGAGCAAAAAAAGAAATCTATTTTATTTCTTGGTTGACAATATACCCTTTTGTAATCAGTTCCCTCTGGTTCAGTGTCACTGATCAGTTTGACAGTTAGACTCAGCACTTTGAGATGCTGCTTGGAAAAACAAATTATACACTCAGATATGCGCTTTGGGATCTGATCACTCCTACATTTATACTCTCATATAGACTCTTAGGCTTAGGCACTCTGCACATGTTCCAAAGTTCCACCTTTTTTTGCCTAATTTTGTAAAAGCAGTGAATTGTGAGCGACTATTATTACAGCTGATTTCACAAGAAAGCTGCTCTCATTGATGTGTTTTCCTTTTTCTTTTGTCAGATGTCTGAACATCAGCCCTTCAGGAACTATGTTACAGTTCACCTTCACTTCAGTGATTTCCAGACTGCTGACGTGATAAAATATTTATTTCATAGCCACTGTCTTGAACGTCTGTGTCGGACATACTGTCGGAATTTACTCGATTCTGCGACCTTCCATGTATACGCTGTCACAAGGACTTTAAATGGCCCAGTTGAGCTTTAGTAAACTCAACTGTGTGGACCAACGGTTCTCTCCTTTGGTGCTTCCTGCCTTTTTGTATGCAGCTCTGATACATCAGTCTTTGGCAGAAGGATTTATTATTTTTAGTAACAGCTTGTCGTCCCCTGATGTTATTTAGTGTGGCAAACGGACTTTCCAGGTTTGCTTCATTAGAAACACTGTGAGATCTCATCACATACTAACGAGCTGTATTGGGTCCCTGCAGGATTTAAACGGTGAGTATTGATCATGCACAGTGTTTTGTCCGGCCTAAGATACTTTGTGGTCTTAACTATTGAATAAAGCAAAGTTTACGTTTGTATGTTAATACAAGATAAGTTTTAGATAAGTTTGCTTCCAGAAACTGATAACTTGCGATCTATCTAGTTTGAAAGCTGCCCTACCTTGGACTACATCTGAGGTTTATTCGGGTTCTGCTCAGTGTTACGTCACCCACAGAGAGTAAGGTGAGAGTAAGAGATGGATCAGCAACCTTATTGGTTGATGGCTCACCGTTGTTATAGCATGAGCTTTATTATCTCAGAGCAGGAATAAAGATTGGCCATTATGGTAGCAAACACATAGTTTCTGCAACTGCTTGTGAACCTAAAAACTCACTCTACAGCAACAGTAAGGTTATTTAGCCAGCATTCTATATAAATGGCAAGTTATCTGGTGTTATCTTCTAAGGCCAGACAAAATACTGTATTTTGAACAACATTCACTGTTTAAATCACATAAGATATCGCACAGCTTGTTAGTGGATGATGACAGCTCGGCGTCCTCCAAACCAAACCAGAATAGTCTGCTGGTTATACTGAGTAACACCGGGAGCAACGAGCTGCCAATGGAAAGTAATCCCTGGAAAAAAAAAAAGAAAAACTCACCTGAGACCTTTGTGCAAGAACTACAAACAAAGAGTCAGCGAAGCAGAGAGCTGCACAGATGCCGCTCAGAGCAAAACTCTGATCAGTGAGAATGAAGCTGGGGGGTGGGGGTGGGGGGGGGGGGGGGGGGGCACTCGGGACAAAAGGATATATCATCAATCAGAGAAAGGACCAATATTTTGTACAAGGACTTAGATCATTTGTTTTCAAATCATAAGTATTACTTACGACATCATCATGCTGTGTAGGGGTTTATTTTCTCTCACAAATTAATGTTTGTTTGATATTTAAGAAGTTTTCCATGATTTTTATTTGCACAAATCTAATTCCACATGAATGTATTAATCATTCGGTGCAGTATTTATTGCTTGTTCAGAATTATTTTTGCAGGCTGTGGCTGTATTTGCATGTGTGATGTGTAGCGAGCCAAATCAGTTTGTCGTGTTACAGTAACTATTCAGCGCCAACGTAAACATCTCGCCGTCTTCCTCTTGTCTGAGTTTTTAGGGGGTAGATGATGGTAATATGCTGTCTTCTACTTGAGCTTCAGAATGGAGGGGACACTTCAACACGACAGCTCATTGTTGTGGGGGGCACTTTGATTATGCGTGTGTGTTTATTCATAGGTGGGTTGTTTTTATTCCAGGCAGTAGCCTTGCTCTTTGAAAACCACCTCCGTGCTTGTTGGGGATAATTATATTCCCATCTGCACAATGACTTGGCTGTTTTGACAAAGCCCTTTGGTGTCTCCTCTTCCAAGCAGCGTTTAGGCCTCAGTGTTTTTCTCATTTCATTCTGACCCGGTCGTTTTCAGTGTCCACACTGTCTTATCTTCTCTTTTTGTCTCACAGACATAGTGCATTATGACAGACAGCATTATGAGTAAGGCTGCCACAATGGAGATTCCTATCAACAGTAACGGTGACACAGGCACACTAACAGAAGATGACAGCCTTGAACAGGTGGGTCACAGTTATGGTATCAGTCAACAGACTACTGTGTGGTTTAGTCCCTTTTTTTTTTCTTCTTTTAATTTAAACCAATTTCAAACAGTTGGACAAGGACACAGAGTTTATTCACATTGTAACCCAATAAAACACAACCTCTGCTCTCAAAAGCAAACTGCAGCAAAGAGAGGAGGGTTTGTAGGGGTTGTTTATTTTTGTATGATTACTTGTCATTGATTTATCTTGTTTTCTTTTGTATGCTGTAAATGCAATGCTCTCATATTTAAAATGCTTGACCTTCTCTGGCCTGTTACTGTTGACATGATGTGGGATTGTTGCATATTTCCGCTGCATTGACAATGTGTTTTCTGACCCAAGAGGGCTGACCCAAGTGCTTAAACTGTTGCCATGGTAATTAACATCCAGTTATTGTTTAAATGCTTTTGCCTCATTGCTTTTAAACCGTATATCTAATGCGTTTGAAATTCAAGAAGGCCCATGACATCAAAGAAAATAAGCTCTCCAACATTTTTCATTATACGTTGATAATTGTTATTAATAGTTCATTAGGCAGGGACATTTTCCGTTTTCGCCCCACAGGTCACCTGTAACAGCTCTGTTGGATTGGTCTTGTGTTTTTAGTTTTGGTTTTAGTTTGACTAAATGCATGGGCCTTCAGTCGCTTCAAATTGAGATCTTAGTGGTGAGGAGTGTTCACGGCTGTCACATGGTTAGCTTAATGTGCCTTTTCTTTTCATAGCATTCACACCATACTTTGCCACCCATGTGCTGTGCGGTTTAGGAGCCAAACCCTGGCTGTTTAATATGGAGCCAGACACTCACTGTTAACTTGCTCTTTTTCACACTTTGCCTTAATGTACCCATATTCACCACATCTTTTTATATATATATATATATATATATATATATCTATTCTCACGGGGCTTGCATGTATCGCAGCAGTCAATGTAATACCCATCCAATGTGATATTCTCTGCCCTAGTCTATGAATGCCTTGTTCCACTAGCTCATTGGTTTGTCCTGGTCTCCCAACGTCTTTCCATAATGTCTTTCTTGTTTTTGTACACTGCCAAAAATCCTTGTGTTGTACAGCTTGCTTATCCACACCAGCAATCCCACAGTGAGATCAGGTTTAAAAGTTCAACTGTCTCCTTAGAAACGAGGCGCTCACTCGGAACAGCTCTTGTGACCTTGTGTGTCGGCTTTCAAGCACATGTATGGAGTCAGCCTTAACACTATTGAACTTAAATGCCAGCTTTTCAGATGTTTCTCCTTACAGGAATACAAATAAGCTTTTAAGGGTCATTATTTGAAGGCAAAAGATACGATTCACCAGAGCAAGAGTTGAACACGAACGGTCTATCCCCTTCAACTTTCCTGTCTTGTATCCAGAATTAAATGACAACGATGTTGCAGAGTAAGTTAAAGTTGGCTGTCAATTTTACTTTATCTCAGGACACACCTGGTTGGACAAACAGACTGTAGATCCTGGAAAAATCATTGGCATTCCGTGTTGTTTGCTCACCAAACTGTGTGTCTCCTCAAGTAGTGTGCATCAGTAGTAGTAAAAAAATCAATAAAAAAGCCCCTATTTCTTAGCAGCCTGTTGTGGGGATGCAACCATTTGGTGTGGCTACCTCATTTTAATGTGTTTATGTATGCAAAGTGTTCAGCTGCACTGTTTAGTTCTGGATATTAACCAGTTGTCATAGCAACTCTGCAATTAATCTGAAACTGGCAGTGCTTTGTCCTTGGGTGACAGCCATCAGATGGATATCTGCTGTGTCGCACTCAGTTTAAAGCTGTAGCCGTCCATATTGGTCATGCTAGTAGAGATGAAGATTGGCAGTTTAAAAAGGAGTAAGAGTAATTTTTTCCAGTGATGCAGCACTTTGCATGTGTCGGAAAAGGAATGGTAACTGTCAGCTTGACTATGACGGATATGGGATTGACTGCCAGGAGCATCCTGGTAAAAAGAATCTGACGCATTACAGTGACTCATCGTGTTGATGAGCATTTTAAAAAGCTTGGACTTTTTGAATAGTTGAGGGTTGATCAATTGCACTTATGATTGCATAAATCAAATGTATAATCTTGGGTGTATTGTTGAAATTGTGAAGTGGGTCAGTTATCTGACATTTTACACCAGAGCTTTTATCCGTGCTACATCTTTCATGTCAAAGCGCTTTTTTAAATCCATTTATTTTTGGAACAGATATAACGTGAACAAAGTGTCTGCGTCGGCTTTGTCCCACACTGAACAGATGCCACAACGCCAGGCAAATCTGTAAAATAAAGAGATGCACTGACAGAATGAAGGAAAAACGTTGTTAAAACAGACTTTTAGTGTGTTTAAAATGTTTTTCCAACACTTGATCCAGTGTCTTTGTATAAATATCCCTTTTTACGAGAGGGAAGTGTATCTTCAGTAAAAATGCTTAACTACCATTCTGCTCTTACTGCACATGTATATACACTCTGCTTCTTTGCACTTCTGGTTAGATGCTAGACTGAGTTTTGTTGTCTCAGTACTTGTACTGTGTTATTCAACCACACACAACATAATGACAGCCCTTCGCTTTTTACAACACGTTTACTTTCATGTTCTTTGGTGATGCAAGGCTATGATTTATTCCAGCTCAAAACGTGTGTGACAACAAACTGTTTCATCTGTGATTAAATGGGTATTTTGCTCTTAAACGGCAGTCGTGGTAAACTTATGGCATGCTAGCTCTTACTGGCAGAATTAGCTAGCTCCACATAGAATTTTTGATTGCCGCAGCCTTTGGCCTTTGCCTGTTTTTCCTGTTTATACACCATTAGCATCCCAGCTCACAGTAACACTATTTGTGGGGCACACAAATTCTTGTGTCCATGGAAAATGCATTTCTGTAATAAAAGCAGCACAGTTAGCTAACTTTTTGTCAGAAACCCAGCTGGATAGCATTTGTGGCTAATTTGAGTCTAATGCATCAGCTGAGTTGAACTACATTTTGACCTGGTCATTTAATTGGACCCACCCTCTTTATCTCATTATTCACGGGAGCCAAATCTTTCTTTTGACCAAAGTACGTCCAATGCAGGACACTGGTGCAAGAAACGTTCAAGACAATTCCCCACTCCTGACTTTCTCTGCGGGAGCTCATTGTATGTGTAAATATAGCCGAATCCACCGCACAGGCGTGGTCTTTAAATTCTTTAAATGATGATTTTTGTTAGATGACGCTGTGGTTTTAAGATCAGGATTTTATTGCAGTAGCACGACAGTCTGGAAATGCTCTAAGCAACCGCATGTTGAGACATAGTCTTAATGGGCTGATTTCCAGTCACAATTTCTGATATGTTCAGCCATCTGACAACAGAATCAGAGAAATATGTGAGTAGATTAGCTTTATTGGGAATTTGGCTGTACTAATATGCACTTGCGCTTTACTGTTTATACAGAAAGATGGCAGTGAAAATTATGTAGAAATCACATTTGTGAAAACATTTAAATTTAGTCCATGTTACATGCAGTTGTTTTTTTTGTAACATGTATAATGGCTTTCCTTATAAACTTGAATGATCACAAAGAAATTGTTACAAATGGCACATTCACTTGAGTTTGGGCTCTCAAATTTAGATGTGTGTGTATGTATGTGTGTTTTCACACTGTCTTGATTATTTTTTTTATTTATTTTTTTATTTATTAATTTATTTTTCATTTCAAAGTTTATTTCGTCTTTAAAGTTTGTGTGATATGAATCGATATGCTCATAATTTGACTGTTTCGCACTAGAATCTGTGTTTTTGTTCTACAGTGATGGAGTTATTGTAATGGCAGAACCTTGGTGGAAAAGTTAGAGCTGGAAAATCAAACATGCCAGAATGCCAATGTCTGAAAGATGGTCCATTTGAAATTCTGACATATTAGTCAGCCAAACGATGAATCTGACCTGCTGTTGTATCAGTCATCACTGCTCTCCATTTTGCATCACTGCTGTCTGTTGGAACTTTTCTGTTGTAGCTTGTTTCATGATTTGAGTCATGGATTTTTCTTTTTGTCCCTTTTTTTTCCTTTTTCTGTTTCTTTCTTTTTCTGTTCTTTTTGTTTTGTTTGTTGAACCTCCCCCCACCCCCCACCCCTCCATCTCTGTGCAGGCTGCTAAGCTGCAGTGGAGCTTAGATGAGAAGGTAGGGAGCTCCAGAGGCACCAGGGTGAGCAGGCAATTTGTATATATGCGTGTGGTGTTGGTGTGTAGTACTGCCCATTGGTTTGACTTGGTCTGTTTCCCAACTTGTATATGGCAAACCATTTGTATCTTGTTGTGCTAACCTTATTCCTATTCCTAAAACAAACAAAAAAAAATTTTCTACGAGTTTCTCAAATAACAAATGTACTGAGAGATCTCTGATTGTATTAACAATTATCTTACAACTAACACTTTTATCTCATCATAACCATAGAATTACGTCTTTATTATTGTTAGATTCAAAGTCCTCTTGTGTTTTGTACTGTGTGGGCTAATGTGGTCTAGATTCTGTGCGTTTCTGTGCAGTTAGTTGACGTCTGAGTGCGATCCCTTAAGTTTTTTTTTTTAAGTTTTTCAAAGCAAAACGGTGTCATTTTACCAAACATTAAGTCTTACTATTGCACAGTTCTGTCTTGATTGACAGATAACACGTTGAAGCAAGGAATTGCATCACAGCAGTTTGTGATCCTGCTTTTTTTTTTTTTGGCTTCAAACTTGCTCTCTGTATGTTGTTCCTTTACAGAAAGGAAATGGCTACTTCCTGTTTCTGGTTTCCTTATCACAGACTTACTGCATTCCAAGCCCTAAGTGTTGTATGTTAACATACAGTTTTTTTTAAATTTTAACTTTTTTCTTATGGTTGCGCTGAGTATAAATGTATTATTCTCACACCTGATTTATTTTTTATAATGGTTAATGGCTGATAGTGAGGCATCAGAAACTTTGCATTGCTTTGGAAACGGCTCCACAGTTAACAGTTTTTGTCAGGCGTGGGTATTTGAAGGTCTTCTCTCATGCTTTTGTGCATCTTGGCAGCTTGTCGGTCAAAGTGGAAGCACTGCTCACTGCTATGTATGTAAGGGCAACCTGGAACTTGTCACTATGCTGCCGCCACTCAGATAGTTAAGTGATGCAAGCTTTGTGTGTGTGGAAGCGCACACACTGATGCAGAGCTGAGTCGGCCTTCTGTGTGGATTTTATGTGAATTACCAAAGAGTAACAGCAAGGGTTAACGAGGATATCTTCTTTGCATCGATGAGGTGAGAAGGGCATGAGTATCCTTTGGGACGTCATAAGATAAAAGATCTGACATGCCTGAAAACACGTTAACACAAAATAATTCTTTAAACTCAAACGGTCTCAGCAGCTTTTTCAAGTTCTTTGTTTTAGTGGTCCTAAAATGCTGCCCTACATGGAAAATGTCAAGCACATCAATATTAACTGATACTGTCACAGGTGTGTATAATTCAAAGTGGCAGGAAATACAGCTCTATTAGTGGCACTGTTTTGTTTTTCACATCCCTCTTGGCTTCCTAACCTCCCTAGTAAAATAATGTTTGTCCCTCTCTTGTGTATCACTTATTAACCTACATTGCTCACTGTATGAATCTGATACTGAAGTTATAATATAATCTGTCTACATATCCCCACCCCTACCCACCCCGAACTTTCCCCTCCTTTTGTTTTTGCTGTTTTCTTTTTATTTATTAACTTTGCAGGACCTACAGCAGGTGATGGTATCGGGTCCCAATCTCAACGAGACTAGCATTGTGTCCGGAGGCTATGGAGGAACAGCAGAAGAAATTATTTCCACCAACTCAATCAAAGGTATCTCCTGACTTCTTTTTCTTTTTTAAATATTTTTTTTTTTTTAAACCAATTAAAGCTGTAATAATTTGAAAAAAAAAGTCTAATAGTTATATGTTTACATGCTTTATTCATGAGCTGCGTGTTCATGAAATTGATCACTGAACCCAGTGGTAATCTAGGTTTTCTTTCTTCTGTCTTTTTTTATTTAGGGGATTTACACAAAAGGCTAAATTCAAATAAATAAAAAATTGAATGCATTGTTTGTATTGACTTTCATTGCAACAGAGGAAAAGAGAGTTGGATATAAACTGCTCTTTTGTCTTTTGGTGCTCCAAACTCATGAATATACCCCTTAAACTAGCCTTTGTGTCCTTCAATGTACATTTCTCCATTGTTAATACTCTTCGACAGTAGGGCTGGGCGATATGAGGAAAAAGTCACATCACGATATTTTTTGATATCGATATATATCGCAATATAAAATAAATCACTATTTTGTGAATTTTAAATGTTCCCTGCTACTCTTAAGTGAGATTTGAAGATATCGGAAGGTTAATTTTTAATTAAATATTTATTTTCTGTCAAAGTTGAACATGACATGTAACACTATACGACTTTTTCAGATAAAAACAGAACAGGTATTTTAAATTAAAATAGCTGCTGGCATGGCTGTGTTCCAGCTACATGATTGGTTGAGCGCGACACAACTCTCGCTGTCATTGGCTATTCGTATTGTCTGTCAAAAGATGGACGAATGTAATCTATCAAAAAGTATATCGACCATGTTTCATATCTCTATCGAGGAAAAGTTATTCCTTGTTAGCTATCGTTATCATTTTATCGCCCAGCCCTATTCGACAGTCTAAATGCACAGTTATGCTTTACAAAAGTGTCACAATTCATAACGATAACAAACCTCTAGATATGCCAACACCACTGAAATAACTTATTGCTTGTAAATGTCAGACAGTACGCTGCTGTCATGTCAAGAATAGCTTGATATGTGAAATATTGGTGCTTTTACTTATATTAATACGTTTTAAGAGTAATATTTTGATGCATCATTATGAAAGATGAATAACTAAATTAATGACATCCAAGTTTTTTCATGTGTAATATGTATACAATAGAGTACAAGGGAAGTGGCACATTTTTGGGTATTATTTGTCGCTAATATTCCTGCATTTTTGTCCCATTCTCTCTCAGGCCCTGCAGTACGCTACAATCCAGTGTTTAACAAAAGGATCCCAGTTACAGGATTAGGTTGCTTAGACCGAACTGTTAATAATATTAATAATAATCATAATGGGGAGCCTCTTTCCATATTGGGATAGAAATCTAATTTGGAGGGTTTTGTGACATTTGTATAATGTCGGATCTGTTCACTTTAAAAAAGTGATGCAGCGCACGAACATTCACTGTGACGAGCATAAAACATGGTGTCATTTTGACTTCCTTCTGTTTTTGATTCATGTCACACGATGGGCATCTCATTTTGGAAAAATGCTCTCTCCACTGCGTGTGTGTTTAATCTTTTTTTTTTTGGCAAGGTTTGGGTGCCAGCTTCTCTGTTCCTCTTCATCACATTTTCTCTTTCTGTGCACAAAAGGTCTGCTTGCTGCTCCTGTCCTTGGACATAACGCAGCTTTTTTTCTACTACACACAAGGTGTTCCTTTGGCTCGTGCACTGTTCTCTTTGTGAAATAATCCCTTAATGAGTCCACACTTTTGTGTTTTTCACAGAGGGATTTTTCTGGACCTTGCAGCAAAAACACTTTAATTTGTATCACAATATGTTAAAACCTTGGAAATATTAGATATATTCGATATAATACTAGATATTATTGATATTAACTTTATCAAGTTTAGGACATCTGCAGTTCAGACTCCTCGTCATCATTGTCAATCATTTGTGTGCATTATTCACTGATTGTCTTGTACTAAATGTTGTCTTTTCAACTTTATTCTCGCTTCTCTTTATCCTCCATTTTTTTCCCCACAATTCCCTCCTAAATTTATGTTCCTTATCATTCTTTTTCCTGCATTTCACCCCCACATCGGCCTCCCATCATATCATTATCAACTTTTTTAATGCTTTTTCCAATTTACACAATAAAATTATGTCTGAATAATGATTTTTAATTCCAATCCTAAACATAAAAATTCATATAACACCCCCAAACACACACACACCCTACCTTAATTCATCCCAACCCCATATCATTCCTTCATCAAATCCTCCCTTACCAAACTCCCATTCATTCTCACAGACCTGCGTATGAAAGCCAGGCGAAGTAGTGCTTCCTCAAGCAGTTCAGTCATCCGTCACATAGAAAGCCAATCACACGATTGCCAAGGTACTGAAGAGGGAAAAAGAGTGAGGTTGATGCCCTTTGTGTCCGTTAATCAGAAATGTTATTTCTCAAAATATGCCAGAATTTCCATCTTAATCTTTCAAATCCTTAAAAGAACTTGGCGTCTGCCGTTTTAGGTTTGGCATTCTCTGTATTGCCAACATTACCTGTAGGTTTTTTTTTTTTTTAGTTTTCTTTCGTCACATCTATGCATGGTTTACAGTGGTTTAAGGGTTAATTGTTGCTAAGAAGATAACAGATTTGAGAGACCATCTTTAGTTTAGTCGTCTTAAATGTTGGAAGCTTTTGAGTGGTAGTCATTCCTGTTTGGCCTAATCTTAGCTGGGGTCTTCTCTCCTCCTAAAGGTTTTGCTCATGTTTATTGTATAATAAATTTTTTTTTTTGTCACTGCTCTTATCTCTAAGGTTCCAGCATGCACCACAGCAACAGCAGCTTGTCATTGACGGCAGAAGAAACGACCCGCGGTGTGGCTGTGGAAAAACTAGAATCTGTGAGGAAATGGGGTCTCAACACTTACAAGGTACCTCTGTAATTTAAAACAAATAAGCAAAACTTTGATTTTTAAAATGTTTTTTTAAAAAGATTTTTTTTATCTTTCTTAACTTGATGAATAGTCACTTCTTGATCTGAGGGTGTCATGGAAACCATGTTTGCCTTGCTGTGTTTCTCCAGTGAAACCTTTGAATGTGACGCAGTCATTGAAAGGAAAAGCATTGTGTATAAGTGACTTTGTGTGCCCCCTCCTTCTCTCTCCCTTCCCCTTGTTTTAGTGTACAAAGCAAATGATCTCCGAACGTTTTGGTCGGGGTTCTCGGACTGTGGATCTGGAGCTGGAGGCTCAGATTGAAGTGCTGCGGGACACCAAAAGAAAATATGAGAATGTGCTTCGATTGGCCAGAGCGCTGACCAATCATTTCTACAACATGGTGCAGACACAGCATGCGCTGGGTGACACCTTTGCTGACCTCAGTCAGAAATCTCCAGAGCTACGGGTGAGACCTCAAAATATCCTAATCTAATATTTCTGTTGCCTTCTCTCAGCTGTGGCTTTCTGGTGTCTATATGTGTGTGTTACTTTTCAACCAGACAAATAAAAGTTTGCCTCCCTTATAGGATGAGTTTGGATACAATGCAGAGACTCAGAAGCTGCTGTGCAAGAACGGGGAGACTTTACTTGGTGCCGTTAACTTCTTTGTGTCCAGCATCAACACATTAGTCAACAAGACTATGGAGGACACCCTGATGACGGTCAAGTTGTATGAAAATGCAAGGTTAGCACATACAGGACAAAAGATTCTTACTGAAGGCTTTGTTCAAACTGAGGGCCCAAAAATGTTTTGTTTTTTCAGATTGTTTCTAGAAAGTGCTCTTCTTCCCCAGGCCTGGCTTCAGGGTGTGGCCCCAGTATCCCTGGAAGGGTTAAAAGAAAGCAAAAAGAAATAAATGCCAGCCAAAAGAATGAGATCATGAATGCAAGATATTGAAATTAGCTTCACCTGTAGGGCAGCGGCGCTCATCCTCGGGTGTAGGGAGAGAAGCTTTGTAACTGGGGAGGGGCGTGGCATATAGCTGCTGTTCGTCTGGTCCTCGTCTGGTCATTATACTCACTGGACGCCTCCAGAGGGAGGTGGTTTGGACATGTCCCACAGGAAAGACCAGGACTCACTGGAGAGATTATATATGATATAATCTCAGGAGATTGCTGGCGAGAGAAATATTTGGGGATCCCAGATAAGCAGCAGGAAATTGATGTATGGAATCCATATTTGGAGGTGGTTTTAAATATGATTTAGATACGCTTCCAGCTGTTCAAAACAGATTTCAAAGCGTCTTCTCTGTCACTTAATGATGATTCTGAGTGGAATCCTGACTGATTGACACATTTGTCTTTAGACAGACACAGACAGTAATTACCCACTAATGCTTGCAAAGCTTTTCTGCAGTCTAAACACAGCCCAACAGCCTGGACATTTAAAATGTACTGAAAAGTAACAAATGACATTGACAGATCTGGGCTTGTATGGTAGTGTCGTATTGAGCAACAGCAGGCAGCTGCTTTCAGTACTTGCGAATATGTAACAGCAATTAATAGCTTTGAACACAGCTATTTTTACCTGGAGGCAGAAAAAAAGCTTAAAGAGAGGCAGAATTTAATTTTGTGCGTTTAAAACCCCAGGCATGGTTTTAAGCTGACAAATCCACCATATTAACTTCAGGAGAATTCAATTCAATTTAATTTTATTTATATAGCGCCAGATTACAACAATTGTCATCTCAAGGCACTTAAGTAATATAGTCCAATTCAAGCCAATTGGAATTCAATTAATTGTAATCATAATCCAATTAATTCATATAGAGCCAATTCAAAAATTAATATCCTAGCTAAGGAAACCAACAGATTGCACCGAAACTTGTCTTCAGTCCAATCTCCCGTCCTGAGCGTGCCTGTGGCGACTGTGGAAAGGAACGACTCCCTTTTAACAGGAAGAAACCTCTGGCAGAACCAGACTCAGGAAGGGTGGCCATCCGCCTCGACTAGATGGGGTTTGAGAAGACAGAAGAGAGGGGGGGAAAGGGGGGGGGAAACATAACGCCATTCAAAGGATATCTGTTGGAACAGGGAAACACAAGTTAATAACCACAATAATGTCACATGTACATAAAATCATTTGAGAAATTAAACAGGGGGAAAAAGAGAGCAAAGTAAGGAAAGGTGTGACAGATGAGGTCCCCCAGCAGTCTAAGCCTATAGCAGCTTAACTATGGGATGTTTCAGGATTACCTGAGCCATCCCTAACTATAAGCTTTATCGAAAAGAAAAGTTTTAAGCCTAATCTTAAAAGTGGAAAGGGTGTCTGCTTCCCGGACATTTACTGGCAGCTTATTCCACAAGAGAGGGGCCTGATAACTGAAGGCTCTGCCTCCCATTCTACTTTTAGAAACTCTGGGAACAACAAGTAAACCTGCAGTTTGGGAGCGAAGTGCTCTGTTAGGAAAATATCTTACAATGAGATCTTTAAGATATGATGGAGCTCGGTCATTAAGAGCTTTATATGTGAGAAGAAGAATCTTAAATTCTATTCTGAATTTAACAGGGAGCCAATGAAGAGAAGCTAAAACTGGAGAAACATGATCTCTCCTGTTAGTTCTCATCAGAACTCTGGCTGCAGCATTTTGGATCAGCTGGAGGCTTTTCAGAGAATATGTGGGACAGCCCAATAATAAGGAATTACAATACTCCAATCTTGAAGTAACAAATGCATGAACTAGTTTCTCTGCATCACCCTGAGACAGGATGTTCCTGATTTTAGCAATATTACGACGGTGAAAGAAGGCAGTCCTAGAAACCAGTTTTATATGTGCGTCAAATGATAAATTCTGGTCAAAAATAACTCCAAGGTTCCTCACTTTAGAACTAGAAGCCAAGGAAATACCATCTAGAGTAACTATATAACTAGACAATTTCTCCCTGAAGCGCTCAGGTCCAAAGAGAACAACTTCAGTTTTGTCTGAATTTACAAGCAGACAGTTCTGAGTCATCCAGGTCTTTATGTCTTTAAGACAGGCTTGTAGTCTGACCAACCTATTGGTTTCATCTGGTTTCATAGATAAGTACAGCTGAGTATCATCAGCATAACAATGGGAAATTTATGCCATGCGGTCTGATAATGTTACCTAATGGAAGCATGTATAAAGTAAAAAGAATTGGTCCAAGCACAGAACCCTGAGGAACTCCATGACTTACTCCAACGTGTGAGGAAGATTCTTCATTTACAAGAACAAACTGGAATCTATCAGATAAATATGACTTAAACCAGCCTAATGCAGTTCCTTTAATCCCAATAACATGTTCAAGTCTCTGTAACAGAATGCTGTGATCGATCGTATCAAATGCAGCACTGAGATCCAACAGGACAAGAAACAAGTCCGCTATCAGAGGCTAAGAGGAGATCATTGGTAACTTTCACCAGTGCTGTTTCTGTGCTATGATGCACTCTGAATCCTGAATGAGACTGAGACTGAGAAAGTGGTGATGTCAATGACATACTTTCTGCTTGTGTGCACTGCCCCCAAGTGGCACAAAGATTACTGCGGGGTAAATTATTCATTTAGTTATTTCATGCATTATAGAAAAACAAAAAACCTTTTAAATGATTTAACTATGAATGTTCTTTATTAATGCAAGAAACAGCCAGACAGTGTTTTAGCAGATATTGAGAAATATATCCCACAACCCCTCCGATGCTGGATTGGGAATGTTGGTGTCGACCATTTGCCGTGTCTTTTGGCACCAAATATCCAACATGCACAAAGTTGGACTCAACATCTTAAAAATAAGTTCTGAGAGATCATAATATCATCCTTGGCAGTATATGTGCTATGTTCTGGATAACACACAGAGCCCATATAGATAGGTGATGAAATGGAAGCTGTTTGCATATCCAAGAAAGTCGTTATTTGATGCCTGCACTCTCTTTTATTAGATGGGGTATGGAATTAGGTCTGGATCTTTGAAAAGCTTAGTCTTTTTCTTAAATCTGTGTATCTTTTCCACTCCTTTGCGTGCGTGTAGACTGGAGTTTGACGCTTACCGGTCAGACCTTGAAGAGCTGAGCATGGGTCCGAGGGATGCTGTAACCATGGCCCGTATAGATGCTGCTCAGCAACAGTACCAAGTCCATAAGGAAAAGTATGAACGTCTTCGTTCAGATGTTATCATTAAACTCAAGTTTCTGGAGGAGAATAAGGTTGGTCTGTGGAGAAGGTCTGCATCATTGTCATTCTTCTAGTCCACACCTGGTTTGAGTCAGTGGGTGATTTTTGTGTAACTGACAGATTTAATTCCCAAACTTACTCACGTTATGTCATCATGTTTTTTCCCCACAGGTGAAGGTGATGCATAAGCAGCTCCTTCTCTTCCATAATGCCATCTCTGCATACTTTGCTGGCAATCAGCAGCAGCTGGAGCAAACGCTGAAGCAGTTCAACATAAAGTTGAGGCCCCCCGGGGCCGATAAGCCCTCCTGGTTAGAAGAGCAATGAGCAGCCTTGCTGGGCCTCCTTCAGCTTCTTTCTCAACCACCTCCACCTGTTACCTGTTGAAACCCCCAACTTAAAGAGGACCACTACAGAGAGAAAAACACTGATCATTTGGTGGAAGAAGATGTGAAATATGGCTGGATGATTGGACTGGTGTATCACAGGGTTTGAATGATAAATGTGTTAAATGCAACAGGAAACCAAGTGGCCAGTTTCATGAACATTCTGAGGGCTTTCAGTGCCTCTCTTCCTGACTTCCTCTCTCTACTTTAACCTCTCTTTGTGCTATGTCTATAGAGAAACTTTTCACCTGTCTGTCCCTATCCTCCTCCTCTACTTGACTCAATCCCCTTCCTTATCTCAACACTATTTTGCTGTGTGAGCTTGTGTTAGTCGTGGTAATGGCCATTAATATTGTACTCCTTAAGTGCTCCCAGTACTCTGCGTTAAACTTCAACTCACACTCCGTCACAGTAACAGGGGCTGCTGGGAAGGGGGGAGGGAAGGTAAATGGTAAAACCATTGAAACACAGATGTAACTAAGCACTACTTTAGAAGAAAAAAAAATAATCTAACCCTCATCACTCTCCCAGTGTGCCTCCTTATTTTTGAACCAATGAACTGAAATATCATGTGGCCTGCAGGATGACAGAAAAATTCAGTAAAATGTTTCAAACCACACTTTGAGGGGGTTTTGGAGAGAAGACTGGAAGGGAGTGTCCAGACGTTTCAAATCATTGTAGACTTCAAATTAAGTGCTGTTTTACTTTTGGGGGGAAAAAAAATGTCATTGTTTGTAGCTTACAAAAACACAATGTTTAGGTCCGAGTACTTTAACATGTCATCGCTATATTGTCTGATTAGTTTACTTCAAGTCAGCTGTACTGTATGTCTGTATGATATAGGCTGGTGTGTTGGACTGCGAGCACCACAGTGCACAACAGACTTTACTTGTAACCTGACAATTCCTAAACTCTGTTTCGTATATGCAACAATCATTTAAGGAACACTGCCACAGCTTCCCAAAGTACTGGTCCGGGTCTTTACTAATTGCATTTTATATATACCCAAAGAGAAAAGAGCGAGATGTTGATTAGATGTAGGCCTTTGCCTTGTTTACACGGGCTATTTCAGCAACACTGAAAGGTTAAGTGTCACTGTGGATCGCACCCACGTCCCCAAAGATGGGTATAACAGTCAAGATCTAGCAAACTTGACTTGACTCACTCCATTTTTTTAAACTGTTAATGAACTGTATCAAATAGAGAATCATAACATTTTTTTTTTTTTAAATATATACTGACACCTTAGCCTGTGTCTTTGTCTTAAGGGTTTGTGTAAGGGTAACGAGTTTATGTCACCGACATCGAGGATGACGTCTTTCAGTCCTCCAAAAGCAGAATATATCAGTTTATGGTTACCTTTTCTTCACACTGAAGATTACTGTAGCGATGTGCCATTACTAATTTTAATGTTTCAGGCTAAAATATTGTCATTTAGTGGTCTGGGAGTATGATGGCACCAATGGTTTTAGTACGCAATCACTGACGATTGACAAGAGGCATAGTAGTTTAATTTCTACTGTTAAAATTTTGTGTCTTTGTGTTTATGTTTAAAAAAAAAAAAAAAAAAAAAATGTGTTTAATCGGTTTAAATCAACAAATTCAATGCTTAAAAACTGAGGTTATACTGAATGTTTAACCATGCTGCGGTCACTAGAGCCTCTATGAAGTCTCCATCGGTTATTGGGTCAGTCCTCCAGTTTCTTGTCTCGGTGTTTGCACGGCAAGCAGCAATCCAAAGGTGCGGATGTGTGTGCTCGCGCTGATGCTCTACTCTTGGCGCTCTTCATGTCTGCTCGCATGGACCGGCGCAATGCCATGCTTTTGGTTGATTTTAAATGCGGAATACAAAACTTGAGTGTACTTTTCATGTTGCATTCTTAAGGAGGACGATTTAAAAAAAAAAGAAAAGAAAACCAGGTTGCTGTGTTTCGTTTGGTTTAAAAAGGCTCTCTGTAAGACCTTTGTCTCGGTTTATTGGCCAGTTCCTGGTCAGTTAGACCACAACAAAGCAATATTAACAAAATGTGATTCCTCTTTTCCAAACCTCACACAATGTTTAAAACAAATGGCAATATGTCCTGTTTTGTCCCCTATAATTGTAAAACTTTAAGCAAATGGGGGAAAAAAAATCTATACTTCTGACAGGTCTTTAGGTTGTTGCCAAGAGAGAAACAAGATTTCTAAAAATGAGATACTTTATTTGTGTACAATCAAATGTTTTCTAGGCTGAGTTGGTGTACTGTACTGAATGAATGATTGCACATAAGGTATTTATGACAATAAATAAAGTTGTGTAATGGATCGATGTGATACTCTGCTTTCATTCCTCACTCTGACCTGGAAATCCCACCCCCACCCCACGGGAACAAAATAAAAAAGTACACATTTTCAAATGCTCTGTGTCTGTTTTCTTTTGTGTCCTCTCAGTCCATTTGTACTGTGCTGTAACCTCCTTTACAGCCATAGACCAGCAATCATCTGGTTTGGATCAAATGAAAATTTAACTGGGTTAGATCAATCAAACCCAGCTCTCTAAGACATAATTTTAGTCAACCATAATTCAATGTATTTAATGTCAATAAAATTGGATATTAAAAACAGATAAGTCACTCCTTCTCTTAGACTAATGTCTCCTTGCTCACTTCTCCTCTAAAGGGCGGTACTCTACCTGGAAACTAGCTTGAATTTGATTGGTGGAGGCGCCTCCTACACCTGTCGCGTTCACTGTCCTGCTGTGAGACAGTTTGACGATTCTAGCCTGCACGAGCGCGACGCCACACCATAGAGAGGACTCATATGACAGCAAGCTAAATCGGGATTTTTAAAAAAACAGAGCACAGTAAGTGAAATTAATTGTCTTTTTCACAGACTGTTAAAATGTTTAATTGTTGATTTGTATAACCGTGGGACATTCGTTTGGGATGTTAAGTCCTTTTATGCAAAGACAACAAATTTCTGTCGAGTCGAAAACTATGTGAGCTGATATTGAGGCTGCGGTTTTGAACAACTACATAAACCCACAGTAGAAGCTTTTAGGTAAAGGCTGCAAACGATATGACAAATGGGAAGATAAAGTTTAATTCCACTGACTTGCATCGTGCAGGTCATTTTCGTTTGACACACCACTTTTGTCTTAAGACACCTGAAGCGACTCACCTTTTTTTTCATGCAGCAGGAAGCGTTCATTATTGAAATTTTTTACCTTTTTTGATGCGATATACAGAGGTTATGTTGTTATTTAGCTAAAGGAAAATAAGTAAGAGGTAAAGCAATGACGGTGGAGTCTAAAGAACAGAAATATGTTAGGAAATGGCAGTGTTGTTGACTGTATGGAATGCCATAGGCCACTCAAAAGGTAGTGAAATTAAACTGGTGATTTAATGAAAACAATACAGCACTAGCAGAAATACTTTAGCTCGCTTTGTGTGATGATGATATTTAGAAATTGATTCATTTACATTTTCTTACATGCTCTTCTTAGCAAGAGGCAAAACATTTTTTTTTTAAATTTATTTCGCATGTGTAGTTTCAAGTCCTAAGTTATTAAGCTAATTGCCCTTTTCAGTGTAACATACAGCATTTGTTTTAGGTGGATTTGCTGCAAATTTTCATGTCTTCTTAGATTTGAGTGATCAGCGGCAGCGAACACTGGGTCCAAGAGATACAGATGGAGGGAGTGCTGATTTTAAAATCGGCTTCTCCACCTAAGTGTTCACCTCAAGACTCCTCTCTTCCTTTGGCACTGGATGCAAAGGAAGATTCAGATCTCCAAGCATCTTCTGTGGCTCCTGCCATGCATGTTAAAGCTGCACCTCCACCTCCACCACCACCACCACCTCCTCTCCCTCCTCCTCCTCCTCCTCCTCCTCCTCCCCCTCCCTCCTCTTTTAGCTCTCATGATGTCCAGAGACGTTCCATGAAGAAGCTGAACTGGGACACCCTTCCAAGACAGAATGTGGTTGGCAAGCTGAATGTGTGGACTTCCAAACGGCCTCAGAGGGATCTGGTGCTGGATATTCGGAGCATGGAGGAGTTATTCAGTCATGTTGATAAACGGGTGTCGTTGCGCAGTTCAAGGGTCCCGAGTCTGAGGAAGTGTGACGGCGTGGACCTCTTTACACAGCAGCCTCGGGTAAGGAACATTTTTTGGGCCTCTGAAAGCGTAATTTCCGGCAATGGGTATGATTTTAATGTGACGAGTGCACAAGGAAGGGAAGTAATGAACACACAGATAGGAACTTATTTTTTAAAATGTTTCACTCTAAAGCTATTATCAAAGAGGAACTGCGGAGATGAACTTGTTTGCGTTTCAGGTTCCTCATCTGAATAGGAATATAAAAATATGAAACCTTGTTGAGTTATTGATCCCTGTTCTTTTGTCTTTAGGTCACAATTCTGGACTCCAAGAGGAGCATGAATGTTGGAATCTTCCTGAGACATTTCAAGAGGTAATGACATATCTAAAGTGGTGTAGATGTATATGATTGGAATGATACAGCGAAAGAACTAAATGAGCTCTTGGTGACTAAGCAGTGGCCAGAGACGGATGCTTTGTGGCAGAGTCTCTGTGCTAATCATTACCCGACCATGAGGCTTTTAATCTGAGTCGAGCACATGCAAATACATGGCAGTGTGTTTAGAAACATTGAAGAGCAATATGTGTACGCATTAAGACAGAAACTCATTTATGCTTGCATTTTAATTTCAACTCATTTGAATTACAAGTGGCGCATAGTTGAGCTTTATAAACGCACAGGTTCGGGGGCTTTGTTCCGCACCCGCAGTTTCATAAACTGATGTAAAAATACTCTTTGGTGACACTTCTAAGATCTTGGTCGTGATTGTAGTTGTATTTCGGTGATCAGTGAGGTCATATTGAAAATGTCTAAATGTTGCTTTTAGGGACATTTTTAAGGAATTTGTACAGATTTCAGAACTAAAACACGATTCACCCTTACCCCCTCCAAGCCATTGTTCGCTTTCATTATTAGTCATTATTATACTAGTCTGATCATTTGGATAAAGCTTGGATTCTTGCAAGAGTAATAAGATTTGGTTCTCAGAAGTCTTGCAGTACACGTCTGGATCCAAGTCGAGTAGCCATTTTTACAAGTTAAGCCCGTTTCAGCGTCTGCATCTTATCATAATGCTGTCATATTCAGTCCGGTGTTCACCAACTTCCAATTTGAATACCAAATGCAGTCTCATTGCCTTCTAACATTTACGTAAAGCAATGGCGTCTGCGTTGATACCCAGTCAAATACCTCAGGTGTGGTGGCACCATCATAATGCGGTTTTATTGCATTGTTATTTGTTGTGTTAAGTCTTTGACTTGTTGACCAAATATCAAGCAGTTCTTTACTTTCCCACCTACTAAAAGTGCAAAGCTATCCTTGAATTCAGTTCTCAAAGTCATGGAAGAACCACACTACCCACCCTCTCCATAATAAAGTGTTAAAACAAAGCGTATTGAAAGAGAATAATTTCTCGGTCCACATTTGTCTTTGGGGCTCTGTTGCCATAGTTGCACTGTAAGGCTGGTTTCCAAACAGCAATTTGATGCAAGAATCTCTGCAGTTGTCCAGTCCATCCAGTTGTCCACTTAACAAGACATAGTGTTCGATAAGTCCTGCTGATAATGACAGGACTTGATGCACCACAAACAGTTTTTCTTCTTCTTCTTTTTTTTTCACTGCAGCCTTTTGTCTCCCTCTGCAGGCCTGTGAAAGAAATAGTAGAGGACATTCGTCAAGGGAACTGGCTCAGATTTGGAACGGGCAAACTAAAAGATCTTTGTAAACTGCTGCCAGAGGAGAGTGAGGTAACTGCAGCTCCGTTCTTCTCTTCTCATGGTTTTAATTTAGCTCTTGTATGCTTAGAATTAGCCTGATTGTAATGGCAGGAGCCAAAAAAACGGGTAAACCTCCTGAGTTACATTTGAATGTTATAGTTTTGCCTTTACTTGCAGATAAACTTACACCACTTATCATATTGTCTTTCAAAACAGTTTTATGTAACCTCTCCCAGAACCTGAACAGGAAGATGAGCACAGACTAAATGGCTACAAAGCATTTCCACCTTTTTTTTTTATCTTAGGGCCTGCTTTTGTGGATGTCTGGTCTTCTTAATTTTAGGCAAAATTTTTCATACAAATTCTGACCGTGAGGCAGGAGTTTATGTGTTCTTTTATTATGTAAACGTTGTAAAACATTCCAAAGATAACTCTTATCTCTTTTATTAGCCACTTAACTGTTACAGTTGCGGTTGCTTTCATAATTCAACCCCGAGGTTACTGGTGCAGCTCTCTTACTCAACAAGCTCACATTATTCTCAGCTTTTTTTTACCTAAATACTGGCACTGGACAGGGCTGACAACTCGCACATATTGAGTTTGACACTCGCACGGTTTCTCAGGCTCTTAAGGCAGTGAGAAACAGTGAGAAATGAGTCAAAGACTGTCATTGATGCAGCAAGAAAAGATGAGCCTGAGGGCGAACATATAGTGTTAATAAGATAGGGTCACACAACAACAATGTGCTTTTTCAGGACTCCCACTGCTAAATATAGTGGAATTGATTGCACTGGAGTGGATAGTGCTGTTTAGCTGGAGAGTCCCATTGAAAAGGAGCAGCAATCATGACAACAAGAAAGTGACCCAGAATATTCCAACATTATTGCACATTTTTTTTTTATTATTTATTTATTTATTTTTATTTAAAACAATATATAAAAAATTCTCAGCAGTTCCATTCTCATTTACGAACCACTGCCTACACCAAACTCAGCCCTACAGAAAGGTGCGCTTCCAAGTTCAATGTCTGTGTGTAATTCCAGCTTTCATATCCAGGATATCCCATTATAAACAGACTGGTTTCCTTTTTAGTCTTTTAAAACCTACATATACGATGGCACTGACGACACGTGCCTCACATTTACGCTTGTAAAGATTTGAACCTAGTCACAGCTACCTAATGCTTCAGCACACTAGTATTTAATTTTCTCCAGTGCACTCTTGCATTTGTGCACGTCTGCACGATGACAGCAACCTGACCACCGTTGAGTCATGCTTGTGTCCATATTTAGGTGAAGCAGCTATTGTCCTTCAGTGGGAAAGTCGCTGCGTTACCCGAGGCCGACCAGTTCATGGTGCAACTCGTTAAAGTTCCAGGGTGAGAGCGCTGCTTTCAAACTTTAATTCAGTCGCATGTTACTTTTTACATTCTCAGGTTATCTGACTTGTGATTATATGACGATTTAAGAAAAAAAGAAAAACGACTTGCAAAAATTTGCCGATTTAGAGCTGCTATTTTGAGAATGTTCCACTGCAGTTAAGTGTTTGTGTCTATTTTTAGCTATGAGGAACGCCTGAAAACAATGGTGCTGAGAGAGGAATTTTTTCCTCTCATGGAAGAAGTGAAGAACTCCATTACTATCCTGACTAAAGCAGCAAATGGTAATGTTTCATTCACATCCATCCAACTTATAACCACCGCACTGTTTATCAGTTTTACATCCCCCGTTTCTCTTCTCCTGTTAACATTAAGGTCTTCTGTCTCCTTATTTTCTTCTTCTCCAACCTCAGAGCTATTGGACTGTGATGACCTCCACTCGGTCATTCGGCTGGTATTAAAAGCCGGGAATTACATGAACGCTGTTGGTATTTTTCTTTCACAATAAGATGTTTTCATTGCCTCCTCTAATGTATTATCTAAAGCAAATCAGCTACTCTTTGTGCCGTCTATTCTGCTTTTATCAACAAATGAACGGACCGTTTCAATGATTTATTCCTCAGGGTGGATACAGTGCCAATGCTGTTGGCTTTAGGATGACTTCCCTGCTCAAGCTGGCAGACACAAAGGCCAACAAGCCGGGCATGAACCTCATGCACTACGTTGCCAAGGTGAGGAGGAGTCAAAAGATAGACAGATTCACCCCCAAAAAAGGTTTTTGAAAGCTTAAGAAGCTCTGCCGGCGTGTCATGTCACCATTTCAGTTGAGTTATCTAGACTTAAACCCTCATCCAAAGCATCCCAGTGGTCAGTCCAGTTGTCGTAATCATATTTTGCTGAAACCATGTGGATGACTGAGAATCATCACTCAGCTGCGCAACTAACTTATTCTCCAGCTCCATATTTCTTACTCACTCTCCTTCCTCCACTCCAGCAAGCAGAGGACATCGATGCAGAGTTACTGACCTTTCACAGCCAGCTGGATCACATTGGAAGGGCATCAAGGTGGCTATCGTTTGAGCATGCTAACTTCCAACGTTGTCATATTTATTTAAGACCAACACTGAATCTGCTTAGACTTGTAAACATTCTTAATATCGTGTCCAAATGTCACCACAGAATTTGTAAAGACGAGGTAATCGCAGACTTTGAGGGGGCAGTCAAAAAGATTAAAGAAGTGAAGTCATTCAGCAGCAAACAGCCTGAACAAATGGAGACATTTCTTATGGTAACTATTTTCATCTAATTCGTCCGTACATTTTCAAAAGCACAAACCGAACGGTTGATTGCTGTCTGCAGTTAGAAATCCCCCTTCTTCACTTCCTTTTTTCACGTTTCTGTTTCAGAGGGCCGATGCCAAGCTCGTCGACATGGAGACGGCTCTGCAGGAGCTAAATGCTGTGAGCCACGCTATTGCTGAATACTTCTGTGAAGACCCAGCTACCTTCAAACTGGAGGAGTGCTGCTCCATCTTTCACTCGTTTTGCAAGAGGTTTGACACAGCTGTGCAGGTAAGGAGAGACGCAATTTAAAATGCAATTCAATAGTTGATAGTTTAAAGTTAAATAACTTTTAGGATCTTTGCTCTGCAGTGTTGTAACTTTCCTAAATGTATCCTCTCTTTATGTGACTGAAGGAGAACCGAGAGCGAGACGCAGCAGAACAGAGACACAAGCGGAAGGAGAGCATGCGTATAGTGTCCAAGCGCCGCTCCACAGTCTCCTGCGCAGGATCTCAGCCGAATGACGACTCTTCCTTCTTGGAGTCGGCGCTGCACAACCTTCTGTCTTCAGTCCCGGGCGGTTCAGTCAGATGCAGGAAGACCACGCTGCCTCCAGGCGAAGCGTCCCTCCCCGGACGCACTTCTCAAACTGCAGAAAACGCAGCGGCACCGTGTCGTACCAGCAAAGAGAGCCCGGAGAAAAAACAGCCCAAATTACGCAACGAGGACGAGGAACGGGCAAAACTGGAAAACAAAGAAGCGGAGAAGATGCGCGAGGTAACTCGGAAGGTGCTTGACTACCAAAAGGGCAAAGGCAGCCATAATGATGACGCGGAAAAACCAGCAACCCCAAGTACACCTCGGCCCAGAACCAGAGACTTTTTCTTTGCCAACAACGGGGATGTGGGTTCACCTTGGACTATTCTGAGCCCTATCTCTTGTTCCCAAAGAAACAACCCCCTGCGAAGCAGACAAGCTCACCAGCAAAGAATTTCATCAGAATCAAGTCGACACGACCTTATTAATGTCGTCTGGGATAATAATGATGGCAGCTCCCGACCCAACGCCAGCAGTCGGGACCGTTCAACATCTTCCTCCGGGGGCTCTGCATCTCTTCCCGAGTGCATGCGTCTGAAAGTTCTGTCACAGGGTCCACTTGTCAGGTCTGCTTCCATGAATGACACCAGACGATCCCCTGCTACTGGGTTCCGATTGGGAGACTTCTTCCAGAGGAGCTTATCTCAAAGATCTTACTCCTCTGGCTCAAGGACACCAAATCCGAGAGAAGATTTAACTGGCAGTAAAGCAGGGAGTCGCATGGAGGGGCAAACGAGCGCGTCGGGGTTTATTTCCTTCTTCAGACGCATCGGAGGCAGGAGTAAGCCTGGTGATATGGAGGAACAGAGCTTCAAAGCATCTAATACTTGATTTAAATTTTTATCTAGAAACAGAGCTTAAGCTTTGTTGTTTTGTTTTGTTTTTTTTTTCCCTTTTTTTTTGTCGTTTTTGTCTGTTTTTTAACCGTTTGTCTTTTTTACTGTCGTGTTTTTGCCCTTCAGTGGAAACGAGGCAATTGTGGACTTGCTTTGAGCTTTGAAGGGTTTTAATTTTTGGAGGTCAAGCCACATCCAAAAATCTCAAGATTTATTCTTTGTTTTGTTTGTTTTTTGTACACAATAAATAGCGATATTCTACTTTTTAAAAAAATACATATTTTTACACTGATTGTGTGTGTCTTAATTGCTTCTTTTCAGGTCGAAATCTCTCCCTCTTGTCACGAAAACCCCGTGGGAGTCCGACAGGAGCTAATGTCTCCTTCAGTTACACACTCAGATTCCACTACTTGCCTTTCACCTCATCTATAATTGCTGCTCCTTGACAGTATAGGTCGACAGTTGTACAAGTAGCACAGGAGTGGGTTTTTTTCTTTGCTTTAAGGCTTTTAACACATACATGTAGGATAGCTAAAAATGCAAAAGCAAGTGTTTTAAAATGTGGACCTCGGGTATATCCATTTAGATTTTAAACGTGTAGCTGATGCCGTTATCCCTTTGGAGGATAAGGACACATTGCTGGTGGTGAACTCTCTCCACCCTGGTGTCTCTTAAACTGACATTTTGGAAAAACAAGCACAGAGAGACATTCAGCTGTGTTACTTGGACGACATGGTTTGTTTACAGCCATTTCATTTGAACTCTTGTGGTGTAATAATGCTCTCGTGAACAAACGGATTAATGCAGGCCCCTTTCTGTTCTCTCAGATTCATCCCTCCCACTGGCAAGTCATCAGTGGGGACGTTTGCAGTTGCTAAGCATTTCAAATTAGTGGGGTGAAATGAGTTTTTTTTTTTTATTTCAGCTCTAAACATGTGAGCTGGAATGAATCGTTCAAAAAATCTCAAAGCGTGGCCTTGTAGTCGAAAAGAGTTAACAGAAGCAAAAAGCACTACGTCAACAGCAACTGACCTGCTTGATGTAAAATGAGACCTCCAGAGTACAATTACGCCATTGTGAGTGCAGCGGAGGACCATCTCATGTGAGTCACCTCTTTAGGACGGGAGGTGACTTTCTGTCTCAGCCAAGTTTCACTCTTACTGACGCTGTGCTAATGAACTGTGCTTTCAGAGTTTAGTGCCCCCCCCCCCTGTGAAAGATGAGAATCGGGCATGAATTGAGAGAAGAGAGGAGGTGGGGTGGGAGAAATGTCGACACGGTGAGACGGGGAGGGAGACTTGCAAGTCATATTGTACTAGGCATTTAGGCTGAGGGGGACATGTGAAAGGAAGGGAAGCCAGATGAAAGAAAACACTCCAAAAGAACATGCAGAACAACCGAGGCTAAGGAGAGCAGGACTGAGAAGGAATAACGTGTGAAAAAGTGAGCCGTCTGGATGTTTTTATGCAAGGATTTGCAGCTGGAGTGAAAAGGTACATTACGAGTGGAGCATATTTAAAGTACGCGTGATAACTGCCAAATACATTTTCATGCTCAAATAGAAATAATAATAAATAATTACATTGTTCTATGCACTTATCTTGTTGTAAAAACTCCTAAAATGGGATCTCTTGCTCTTTAGTAAAGCACAACATTGTGGTGTCTGACAGCTGCTTGTTTAGACTAACTGACCATGGGAATTGGGCTGTTCACAAGTGCTGTAATTAGATTTGTGGTTGGAAAGGAAAAGCAGAAAGAATCCGGTCATAATTCAGTGTGTCATTTTCTCAGAACTGTGTCAAATGTGTCCTCTGAGGGGAAATGTTGGACCTTAGACTTTTCCAGTGCCGTGTCTTTTTGAATGATCAAGAGCCACAAAAAAAAACCCAATGAGTTTGTTAAACAAGAAATATAAAAGAGGAAAAACAGAAAACAAATATAGAATAAAGGATAGGTTATGTGGTTAGACGTGAAAATATGAATGCAATGATTTTTCTGTACAAACCTTCTTAAATTAATGATTGCAAGTTCAGTCTTAGATCTAAGTTCATCCTTATTTCTAAATGTAGGTTTGATGTCATAAATACGTTTTATGCATTGAATATTTAATTATTCCTTTTGAATTAATGAAGTTTAAAGTTTAATTTATTTAAAAATTTTTATCCTGTCCACCAGAATTTTCTTATTCTCAGACAGATTTCCTTATGACACAAATTTTTGTCCAGTTTCAAGGAAAAGGGAGACTGTTCAGTACTCATAAGCATGTGAAAAAAAATCAAGTTTTATCTATCAGGACATAATATTGTTATTTATTACTAATAAATATCTATGAAAGAAAAAGTTAAATCTGAATAATAGAAAATTTAAATGGAGGCACATGAAAGTCTACAATTCCACGTTTACAAATATTGCTGTATATGATTCTGAAATGCTTATCTGAGCTTTCCAAAATAACTTTGTCCATGAAGACAACAATAAAAGAAAATAACTGACCCCGACGTGATTTGAACACGCAACCTTCTGATCTGGAGTCAGACGCGCTACCGTTGCGCCACGAGGTCATGCCGACATTGGACCGGGACATCTATATATATATCTACTAAGATTTATATACATATATATATATATATATATATATAGATATATGATCTGAGACCGCTTTGATGATGTTCTGTGCAACGACACATCGATATTTTTTTCTATCTCAAGACGTGTGTTTGCTCATGGCTTCTATCTGACCGCTATTACGCATTTCTTGTGAATATTGCTAATTTCAAATATTTTGAAATTTAAGAAAAAAGAAAAAGTTAGATAGCTGAGTTGTAATTTAATCTACATTGTATAATATCATATTCTGAAGACGTATTCCTATGAGTTTATTTGGTTAAATATGCTTTCGGTGACTTTTACCGTCAGTCAGTCACTAGATGGTGCAATTTATCTGAGGTAAATATTCAGCGTCAGTTATATATTTTTTTCCTATGGAGAGCAAATAAATAACTATGGATCCTTCGAAAGCTGATGAGTTTTCTAAAATACTACAAATATATCAGAATTTGCAGGTATTCACATTTGTTAATGACACCTGTTTTCTCTTAGGAAAGAAGAGGAGTACTAAAAGAATCTTCACGTCAGCCTTCATTTGTACACAACCTGTTTGTTACAAAATGGATGGGTAAGAGCACATAATAGAGTTCAGTTCACTCTGTGTCCTTTGCACACCTTTTGCAGTCTGTTCTTTGGCTTCTTCTAAAGTATCACCAAGCAGAAAGTGAGCACCCTTCATAACTATCAGTTTATTCTTCAGGCGCTGAGTCTGTTGTCATCACGGTAACATAAAACAGTCATGACAGTCATCAGTCACTCTAAAATAAGGTTGCTCAGTTTGCTGATGTAAAGGTCCTGCCTGTTCCTGTTGTATCCGCTCACAATGATGTATGATGCATGATGAGATGGGCATAAACACCAGGGAGTTCCAGCCGAGCAGGGCACATTGATTAGCTGGCTAAATGTCAGGGTTGAACATATAGTGTCAGAAAATTTTTGGTAATGGCAAGAGATTTGAACTGCCATCACATAGCTTCTACAAATTACTGAGATAATTGATGCCCACGAAGGACGAGAGGGCTGTAAGATGACAAAGACAAACATTTTGCACGCAGCATCACCAGGTTGTTATGCTACAGGATATGACATTTGACAACTAAGGCTTGGCAGACCAATAAAAACTTTCTAACATGAATACCACCCTTACTGAAGAATCATCAGAAGGAAACCACGCCTGTGTCCCCAACACAAAATCTGACATCAGAGATTTGCAAATGAACATCACACCTGTGTGAGTCCTCTGTTGTTGTTTTGAAACTGTAAAAATAGTGTCCATAAAAAATATTAAAGAAATGCTAAATTTAAATTGGCTGCTTTTTGGTGCTCAAACCTTCCCTTTTTCTCAGTTTTTGACAGAGAGATGGACAAATGGGATTCTGTCAGGTAGCTTTAAGTTGCTTTTACACAGCAATATCAACTAAACAAAAATATTTGTAGGCAAGTTAATGTGGACAGATTTTATTTTCGGACAGTAAAAGGAAGATACAAACTTTAGACATCAAAATGAATACATTTTTCTGTTGTCAGGAAAATTCAGGCTCATTGTCTCCTCCACACACACTTAACTGCTGTGGGAGCCAAACCTTTAATGATTCACAGGTAATAAAACAGATAAACAAAAATAGGGAAAAGAGCACCAAAGTCACAAACTATTAGTTGAATGATTTATTTTAGTACCGACACAGTTGAGAAGCAGCAACACATTTAAGCTTTTCGCTGCTTGCTGAAAGCATGAGTTCTTGTTTTGCATGTCCTTCAAATCTGTCATTCACCTTTCTGCTGACCATTCACCCAAAGCATAAAGCACATTTTTTGCATGTTTATTTTTTATTAGAAACATTTAAATAAAGAGATGAAATGTTTGTTTGTTTGGTCAGTCTGAGAGCTTGAGGTCTGCTTTGTACAGTAAAATGATCAACCTGGGCTGAGTTAAGGTTTGTTCACCGTGTGATTACACTGCTTTTGCTGCCCCAGCAAAGGCATGGTCTCCATTTCAGTCTGCATTCAAATGCAGACAATGTACACTCTTCTTGGCTGTAAACGCAATCAGTTTGTTGTGACTGGTTTATGCAAAAAGTGACTATACTATGAGTGTTTATGTAATGGATTTGTATTGACACATTTAGCACATTATCTAAAAGCGGTATGTATAAAAATATTATAGTCTTTTTGCAGTAATTTCACACAAAAGGCCTCTTCTTTGCTTTAAAAAAAATTGCTCTCTGAGTCAGAGGATTGTCTACACCTCGAGGGCTTTTTTTTCTCTTTTACATGTTCAAAATTGCAGGTTGGGAATGAGAGGCTAGATGGACTGTTTCTGTGAGAGATAGAGATGGAGGGGGAAGCCATCTGCGTGTTCTGCTACACTGGATGCAGTCTCTATGGCAACATGGTGCTCCCGCAGCAAAATTATGAGAAGATGGTTTGCTCCCCACCCCCATGCGCATGCACAAACGCATTCCACACTCACTTTCAAGAAGAAGGGCAATGGTCATATCTCACTTGTCCATATACAGTTAGATCCTGTAAAAAGCTCTTTACCTCAGTTTTCCTGCAAAATTATTTTCCAATATTTCAGTTTTGTTCCTCAACAGAGTATTTTCTACATAATTTTAAACATTTGACACAACCCCAAAAAGAAAACAAAAAAAAATCCCACTATAGTCCTGATAAGAACCTCAGTCTCCATCACTTTGTCTTGGCCCAACCATCTTTCATATATCCTCTGCCTCTCTTTTCTGTTCTTCTGCATCACCCTTTTAAGCTGAGCTCCACGTTTGTCACTCCTTCGAGGTGTCAGTTATTAGATTTCCATGCAGGATTTGGTGATTTATCTGTCTTCTTCCTCCTATCAGCTCCCCTGCACCAACACTCTGCGTGTGAGAGAAATAGATCTTTAGTTTATGACACCGGTTGACAGTCTTATATGAACCACTTCCTGCTTTCTGTTTAATATGGGTGGGTATTGCTTCACATGCAATAAAAAAAATGAAAAAAAAATAGAGGAGATGAGAAAGGAGAGTAAAGGCAGGAATTGAAAAAATTCTGTCTCTTTGTTGCCATCTCTCCTTCATTTGGCTCATCTCTTACACTATTGGACAATCTAGCCCCCTCCCATTTTCACACCAGCCATTCAGCTTGTACAAACTCTGCATCTCTTTCCCTCTCTCCTTCTGTCTTTCCCTCCTGCTAGCACACACATGCAAGCATTAAAGCCAGGTCCCAGTCCCCACCCCCCCACTCATACACACACCCTGTTCCTTTCTGGCTCTCTACACTCTCTGTGTGAGGTGCTTTTTTTCTTTCTTTGGAAATGTCAGGTTTTGTGGACGGATATCGCTCCCTCTGGAGGAGAGCACACTGAAACATCCTCTCTTTCATCTGTCAGGGACCCGCTGTAAGTAAATCTCTCCCTCCGACACGTTCTCTCATCTTTTTATGCCATCCCTACCATGTGCCAACTCTTATTCTTACTAAACACTTTATTTCCTCTTTCTCCTTGATAAGGGTTATAAGCCTGTCCGCCCCTCATGCTTCCCTTCCACTACATTGCTCTCTCCTTACCTCACTTTGGTTGACGCACACACCCTATGTTGTCTGTATGCAAAAATGATGCTTTGGAACATTTGCCGACCTGGTGTTATGCAGAAAAACATGCATATATTTACTGGTTGTGTTTGGACAAGACTATCTTTGTGAGACTCACCTGATTTAGATTCTAGATTATTCTAAAGTCAAGGTGCAGTTATCCATGCTGGATAGGTGATGTGATGTTGTAATGTGATCACAGTCCCCACGACAAAACAAAATGAACATTTATGACTTGATGCTGCATGTTTTTCACTTAAAATGTAAAAAAAATGGTTTGCAATAAGAGTGAACTATTTGTTTTCCCCCTTAGCACACACAAAATTGGACCTTATTCCCTACTATTTGTGTAATAAATCGTATTTTTCTCCATCAGAATCAGGTGAGAACTCCCTTTTGATGATTTCATCATTTTCTGATTAAATGCATTATAGAGGTTAAAGGCATTTCAACAACGTCTTATACACACAAAGACTTTCTTATATCTTCAGATAGTAGCAATACACAAGCATTAAGTTTAAAACTAGATTAATTTCTCTTGGCTCTTCAGAAGTTTGCCTCTACTGAATATAGGTGAAATGGAAGTGTCACCCTCTAAGCTCTGCCAAGATACAGTTGATGCTGATGTGAGCAGAACATCACTTTGTCATCAAGCACATGCTATGAATAGAACAATAAGTATTTGGGAATAAATCAGCAGATGTCTTGACCAGAGCACTCTTATACATGCATGTACAGAAAAGGCTGGTAATGTTGAACAAGGACATTTTTATAAAGACTGAAACAGTAATCCAGGGGAATCTCTGGTTGATGTAGGGGACGTGGAGAATGGAATGTCCAGCAGACATGGGAGGAATGTCACCAGAACTGCATGGGAGGGGTGAGAGTCAGGCAAGCAGAGATGTAAACTTAACCATGAAATATGATGAATGGTTGCCAGGGATTTTCTGCTCTGTTTGTGCTGCAGCTATGTTCACTTCTCTGGCTTATTATTGTTATTTTGTTGATGTCGTCGTTGTCAGACAGCTGATCCTTTGCTCAAGTTTCGTCGGTATCTATCAAGAATTGGACCAAAAGAAACAAACATATCAAATATATTTGTCAGTGCCTCCTCTTTTTGATATGAATTGGTTTCCTGTTTGCAGCACTTAAAACAAACATGCTGTCCCTCTGGCTTTTTAGACCTTACAAAGTCAGCTGATATCACAAATGATAAGACATCTGCCATGACAGCTTTGTTAATCGTGACAGATGTGTCCTGCATGCATGAATTTATGCATGCGTGTATGTTTGTAAATGTGTCTCTGTGTCTTCATTGCAGACCTGCTCAGCTCTAAAGTTGACTGAGTTGCCATGGGCAACAGTCTTAGCATTATTTCACCACTCTGCTTTGTCAAACACATGTTTGTGTACAAGTTGAAATACGCCCCCTCAGAGTGGGGGATTGCTTTAAACTTGTATTTTGGCACACAATCAAAGAAGTACAGATCAAACTAATTACTTTCTAACTTTGTGAAGTCTGAGGAGGAGATATCTTTGAGTTAAGCTTAAGTATTAGATGAGTTCCTCTGAGAGATGTAACAACATCAGATGGGAATTAAGTGTGTCTGTTCAGGTTAATTGTTTTTACTTTATGTGCTTGAAGCAGTAATGGCTAATATAACTTTAATAACTCTTAAATTAAGTATACATTTCTGAAGATATTTCCAGCCCTCTATCTCCAACTTTTCCAACTCAGTGCTAAACTCAGGAACAACTTTATTGCTTTTCTCAATTTGTTGACTAAAGATGCTAAAGACAGACTCCACAAGTAAAGTTACAATTCGGATTGTTGTGACAATTTAAAAGGGATTGGTTCAAAGTCATGTATGTAGGGATGATCGATGTCATTCTTCATGTCAATTGTCTTTTAGGTCACAGGTTTAGGTATTTGAACATTGTATGTGCTCAGATGTCATTTTTAGATTTATGTACTTTTAAAATTTCTTTCTCTTTTATATGACATTATAAAAGACAATAAACAATTGGAAAAATGTTCTCTAACTAATTATAACCAGTGGAGGTACTGTCAGCTGCAATATTATTCTTTTATCACTCCAGCCTTAAGTGTGAAAGCATGTAAGCGTGTATAAGTGTGATTGTATATGTTTAGACATGCACAGCACGTATTGTATGTGTTGAATCATGCATGGCTAGATGTTTGTCCTTTGGATGTAGTCGTTCAGGATTTTCAAACATATTCCGTATAAGCCATTTTGAACTGTTAGGGCAGAGTTGTACTGGAAAGCTTCGTGACTGAAAGAGATGCAGTCATGTCATGTTGGATATATTTAGACAGGCCCCTCAGGGGGGCTTCAGTAATAGCCCTGGCCATATTGTCCGAGTTCTTGAGTAGTTTGTGCAACATCAGTTGATACAACTGCTGCAACATGGTTAATAGTTTGGTCCAGTTAGTTACATTTAGTCGACAATTTTATTGTCCAAGAAAAAGAAATTTCACTGAAGACCGATGTTGCTTTCTCAAAAACTGAGAAGCTCAATACAATACACTAAAATGGGATAATGACATAACTGTGTGTGCAAACCCTTGAGCTCAGGTTATCCTTAGTAATATGAAATAAGTCAAATCCGAAGGTCCAAAGGATCCAAAGGTCCATAGTCAGTAAACCAGCTGCCATTATAAGAGCTGACATTTGAGTGTGGAGAAGTACAGTAATATACAGTGATATATCGCTGCAAATAGAATTCGAAGAATGCATTAGTGACATCTACTGACCTGGCGACGTGCCTATATCTACAGTACATTGCCTGGCCCAAAAACTGCTTAGCCTTTATTATTTTCTTGGAACAGCTACTAGATGAGGCTTTTTAACTCTACAGACATTTTATATATATATAAAAAGCTGTTCAACACACAGGAAAACAGATGTTCTTTAAGGAAAAATTTTTGAACAACAGAAAATTATGTCACCATGTTGCACCAGCAGTCAGACAGTCAATTAAAACTAATCTGATGACACCTACAACTGATTTTTGCCAATGTCTCGGATGAGAAATCCCAGTTTCTTGACTCAGTCTGTGCACGTCTGTTTTTATTTAAAATTTGTCTCACTGACATCAAGCTGATGCAACGATGTGCAGCAAAAGCTGTGTACACCAGTGTCTGTGTGCGTTAATGGGTGCTTACATGCCTTAGTGTGAGTTAATATGTTGATATAGGCAGTTCCTGTGACACATTTTTGCACAGCTTGGGCTCAGATCGGACTAGCCGATAATTTTATCTACGCTTATGTCAGTCAGACCTGCTGTGTGTGGACAGTGAAGAGAAGGTACAGCATCATCCTTGTCAGAGGACTACATGTAATAGAAAAGTGTGTTGTACCATGTAAGTCAACAGCCTTGCCATCATAGCAGCAATGGCACGATGGAGGGAGATGTTTATATTTAGCATCACAAATAAGTGGTCTGTTTTTTTTCAACGCTTCAGCCCAGTCCTTAATGATTGTGTTTGTGTTCAGATGGCGTCACACAGGTATTTAGGAAATGATTGAACTGTACAGACTTTCTGAAGCTGTCACACTGCAACATAATGGAAGGAGTGGCACAATCCCACTGCAGATCTTGTTGTTCATGTGCGGAGGCAAAAAAAAAAAGATGCAATTTGTAAATATGCTGACCTATCAGCCTGACGAACAAATAAAATAATTTCTAATACCCTTGAGTAAATACATTTTTACTATGTCAGGAATCTGTAGGATATGTTCATGATTCAATGGCAAATGTTTAAATTACCAGGAAGAGAAAACAATTAAACAATATCTTCTCAGGCACTGTTACCTCAGATTGAGAATATTCCTGGTTGGAATCTCAGCTGGGGCCTCTCTGTGTTTAGGTGAAGGTTTCTCAGTGCAAGCCTGTGATCCCACAGTCCAAAAACATGCACTTCATCTTAATTGTTGATTCTGATTTGTGTAACCCCTCTAAGGTGTACCTTTCCTTTTGCCAGCAACTGAACGAATGAATGAATAAATGTATTGTTGAAAATCATTGTTGTCACATGTTGATGTGTGTTTCTTCCTGTGATGGAAAGGACATGTGAGCAAAAAGCCAAAGGTTACTGTAAATGCCTTTGGTCTCCGGTTGCATTTGGCTCATACATGAGCTGCACTTTTGACCCGTTTCTGAAATAATTCAGATGGTGACAGACATCTAACGTTCCTTCATACCCTAACTAAAGAAGATCTAATACACTTTCACCTCCGTGAAACATTGTTGTGTTCTGGTTTTATGATGATGGAACTAGCTGTGTTAATATATGTTTAGCTTAGGGCTTCTTTTCCCTCAGTTATTTAAAGAAACAAATTATTTCAGGATCAGCTCCTCTACCCTGTGGCACATGCTCCTCTTTCACTGAAATGATTCTCTGTGCCGGGAAAAAGAATGAGGGTCGGAAAGAGAAAAGAAATAGAGGGAAATATCAGCGTGTTGTGAAATTTTCCCACTGAATGTAACTTACTTAACAAACAAAATATTTATGTACATACCATTGTTCTACATGGTTAGAAACCTGGAGATTCAAATTCTATTCAAACATTTTCTGTGAAATCCATGCAAGACTAATGAGAGTTTGCTTGATCTTCATTATTCAGTTCAAGTGAGGGCAGAAAGAGATTCCTTTTCCCCAAAGTTTGTCCGCTTTAGGAGGTTGTGACAACATGAGAGTGTTCACACACTGGATATGCATAATGTATGCAGAGAGGTGAGAGAAGCTGTATCTATGCCCCCATCTGTTTTTCTCATGTTTCTGTTTCTGTTGGTGCAGTTCAACCAGTGTTCTAATTCCTCCCTTGATGTTTCCCTTGTCAAGAATCTCTTGATGAAGTTTTGTTTGCAAAATAGTGACATGAAATAGTTTTCAGACTACGGCAGTCACAGTAGCACATATCGTTTGTGACTTTTTTCAAAGGTGTGAAAGTTTCAAGTAGCTTTCTAGAACCTTCTTGCAGTTATCTGCTGGTAGTTTCTGCTACAACTTCTTTACTGTCTGTATGTGCGGCCTTTTCAGCCATGGGATCATCGAGTTTGAATCAAAGATTCCATAACTGTTTTTTAGCTTTGGGGTTGTGATCGGGCAGTAAAATTCAACCAGCTTATAAAAACCTGCATGTCTGTTCCTGGTTGAATTTAGGCCAAAAATTACTTATTTAGGGTTAGAAAAGCTCGCAATTTGCCCAAAAACATATTACTTTTAGCCTTTGCTGGTCTGTTTGTGTGATATTTGACATTTGTGTGAAGACAACACAACTTACACTCTCACACACCTGCTTTGCCAGAGGCCAGCTGGGATGTTAAAACAGCTGGCTGCCTGCCACCTGATTTGAAAGAAAGCGTCAGTATTTTCTTCCCAACCTTCAGTCTAGTGACTTGCATGTACACAAGACATATTTATGATGAGCAGCCCCAATCAGGAGTCATTCTCGTGCGTTAAATCTCAAACATCTACACAGTCTACACATGCGATTGAATGACTTATGATGAGTTTACGTGTTTGATAACAGAGCAAGACACAAGTCTCATACTGATAAACCCCCGCCTAAAACCTTATCTTTAGTTATGAACAGTATGCAGGTCAAATTGTTATATATTCATCAACTTTGCACAGCCTCACACATGCTGAAACGCATTCAAAACCCCAGTAACTATGGACGTCATGCTTTGAGATGTTTTAACCATCGTAAGTGTACATCAATAAGCAAGAGCGTGTGCTAAAATATATATCAGGAAGTTAAGACACGAAAAACAGGTTCATGTTAATCTAGCTCCGTCACAGTTTTTATGAGTCATTTCTTTGATGGTTATCTAAGGATCCCTGTGCCTTTTCAAACTGCGTGTGCCGTTTAGCGCACGTGCTTGCCAGTGGTGTGAAGAGGATGAGAACTGATAGCTCTATATATAGAAATATATGTATGTGGAGGCTTAAGGCCGGCCTGTGCAGGAGGATGAAAGTTTGCTGAGCATGCTAATGAGGGTAACAAAGGCTACCTATAAGCTGTGGGCGTGTGCCCCTGTATCTTTGTGTGGCATTTATCTATTTAAACCTTCAAAGTGAGGAATATGTGTCTTTGTATGAGATTGGTGTAACGTGAGCAGTGAAGAGGGAAAGCGGGAGGTGGGGTATTGTATGACTAAGATTGGAGCAGCTGACTGTGTGTGTATGTGTGGAGGATGGTGTTCGGTCCAGAGCTGTCAAACTCTAACACCGTCATGGTAGCCCCAGGATCTGATGCTCATGCTCTGTTACACAGGAACCATCGCTGTGCATGAGTATATCTTTCTTCTCATCATCACATTTCTATTTTTTTTCCATTAATCTCACTCTTATTCCCCAAATGTGCTATTGTGTACAGCAGGCTGAGGCAGGGGGATACTACAGTGTGCCAAGGGGAGCAGATGAAAAACCAGATCAAGCAAAAAATAACAAGGCATCAGGTGTGCAGGCACAGTAAAGGCACATTATCTGCTGGAAGCAAGTACGCCGGCATCCCTAACCCCTGATACTCATCCTTACAAAATGTTTCTTGCCTTTTTTCATCAGCACGTGCGGGGGTCTGCAGGGCTCATAATAAAGGATGTTACAGCAGCGGCCTCAGAAAATCAAACGCATCACCTGAAAACAGTGATCACTATCATTACTGACCCTTCTATTCCTCACCCAGAGACAGAGTGGTTTTCTTTGTTTCTAGACATTACACAAAGCCCCAAGTTAATTAATCCGAAAGAGCTGCATATCAAACGTACTAAACTGTCTTTCCGATAGTTTCAATTTGAAATCAGGTATACGAAACATCATTTCTTTAACATTTTTTCACATCTTTTACAGCATGAAAATAACACAAAAGCAAAAGTTGGGACATCTTGGATGCTTAGTACTTACAGTAGTAACACCTCTCTGGCAAGTATCACTGCTTATCAGCACTTTTTGTAGCAACCAAGAGTCTTTCAGTTACTCTTTGAGAGATTTTCACCAACTCCGCTCCTCTTGTTTTTGGTGTGAATTGCATTGTGAGGGCCTCGGTAAAACCTTCAGCCACACATCTCATGGTTGTCTTTTGTGGATTTTGAAGGGTTTTTGTAGAGGCCGTCCTCTTTCCATCATGAGCTGTTGCAGACAGTCTGACATTTGCTTTCAGAATTCTATCATGTTTTACTGAATCCATTCTTCTGTTGACAAATCAAATAAATATAACCTTTATTTAAACTCGGAACTATAGTGAGGAAATGACCTCATTTACAATATAGATAGAGACAAAAAAACACAAAAACATTTGAAGACACGATTAAAACACGACATTTAGAACACAATAAGCTTAACAGAAGTGACAAAGATAGACTGCGAAAAACAGGAGCAGTAGGAAGTATGATAAGGTGCAATTATGGATTTAAAAGTTCCTAATGATATCAGTGTGGTAAGTTTCAGATGGTTTTGTAAGGTATTCCAGGTTTGAGGTGCGAAGTAAGAAAAACTGGACTTTCCAAATTCAGTGCAAGCAGAGGGAACTTTCAGTGTGAGCCAGTCCTTGTATGATAAAGTCGTGTATGATAAAGTCTTGTATTAAAAGATACCAAAGAGTTGATATAAGATGGTAGGCGACCAGAGAGAGCTTTAAAAATAAATAAAAACCAATGTTTATCACGCCTATTAGACAGAGATGTCCATTCAACTTGAGAGTACAAGTCACAGTGATGGATGTTGTAGCTGTCGCCTGTAATAAATCTCAGGACTGAATGATTGACGGCATCCAGTGGATGTTGTTGGAAGTTGTTGCTGATACATGTCTATATAAAATGTCTCCATAATCTAAAACAGTTCACTTGGAACAGACTTGTTCTAAGTGTCACTTGCTGCGACACAACCTTACGCTAAAAAGTACTTGTTTTCACAAAATTCTGAGCCTTTTTTCGTTATTGCCAAACATTGTATTGTAATTTCAAAATGCTTTTTGATAGTAGAGTTAATAATAGAGGTTTGTGTTGAGGACAGAGCAGAGGTTTTCTTCTGATGACTCCTCCTCATTTATGGAGACGTGACTTGAGAGTAGAACTGTGCACCACCACTTTAAAGTCTATCAGAGCCTCAGGACAAGTCTTTTGCATTCTAGTAGCGGTTGTCTATCTTGCAGCCTTCTCCTGCTCTGTGAACATCGGTTATTTCAATTGTAACAGTGCCAGGCAGCTGTTAAGAGCCATCCAACTGATTGTTGTGACACAGTTAGACGGATCAGAATGCGTATAAAGCATTAGAATTTGCATTGCTTGACTTTTCCTAATGATGCCTGTGAAGAAGCTACTGCCCCACTATATATAAGTAAAGAGACTTTTTGGGTTCAGCACTCTCTGGCTCACCAAATTATGGCATAATACTTCCTTCATTTTGTCATTCTTAGATTGTAAAAAGTAGAAATATGCTCAGGCATATTATGCAAACAGGTTTTATCTTTGACATTAGGCTATCAAAAAAAATCAATTGCGTGTGATTTTCTTTTTCAAATGTGGGAAAAAGTAATGTCATATTCATAAATTCGGGGAACTCCATGTGGTGGCTCATTAAGTTTATCATTTCCCGTTCACACTGCAGTGATGGGAGCTATTTTGACCAAAGTGTAGCAAAGGCTGGAGTGCTCGCTATGATTTACTGGTTGTCTCAAATACCCTTTCTATAAAAATTTGCTGCAGAGCACAAGAAATGAGAATCATATTCGATTTTCAGTCCAGTGGGAAATTGTTTGTGGGAAGAGTTTTGGTTTGGCAGGAACAAAAAATCTGATGTTTTATTTTACATTACTGTCAAGTTAGTAAACTTTTCTCTTTGTTCAGCCCACAAGGATGTATAGGAACATTTTAAATAGGGCCTCGACATGGGTGAGACATCAATATCCCCTGCAGTTGATATGTCATTCTCTGAGTGGTCTCTTCATCCTCTTATCCCTGACTTCCTGTTACATCCACCACAGCAATCTGGCCCATGAGTTCAGATTGATGGGATTTTGGAAAGGTGTGTGTGAGCGCGGAGTAAGCAGAGCGGGGGAGGACTGGACTCAATCCGTAGAGATTAAGTGCAGATTGGTGGGGTTTTTTTTTCAGAAAATCGGCACCTTTTGCTCCAGATTATACTCTGACCACATCAGAAGGGTAGGGCTCTTGAGGGATTGAGTGCAAAAATGTATCCTGTGACAAGACATGTTACTTAATTTCATAATGATAACCCCATTTTTAGTGTTGATATCTGCATGTGAGTATTTTGCTAGAAAGAGAGGCACACGTTCAGTTTCTCTTTATTTCTGTCTTTTTGGAAGATGACATCATGAATTATATAACTCTGGTTGTGTTTGGCTTCCCAGCATGTGTTACCAAATGCACCCCGGCTGTTTAAATGATGATGGATTTCTTCATAGCCAAAGCTGCACACCAGATTAACAAACTTTGTTTAAGACCCCAGCATGCTTCTGTGTCTAATCATTATTTTTAGTGTGAACAGTATTTGTAGTATACATTTACTTATTATGAAGCAGATTATGTGCAACAGCGTATGTTCCTGGACCCAAGACTGCTCTCTTGACAGGTTTTGTCTCTAATCTCTACCTCTCACTCTCTCTGGCCAGCACAAATTGCTGGGCTATGATGCAATGCGTCATTTCTGCTAGTTTAAGTTTCCGAGCCAATCAGAGCGCGGCAGTAGGAGGGTACCCAGTCAGCTCATGCTTGTAAACAGCTCTGACAGCAGGAGGACGTTTCAGTTTTCAGTCCCACCCTCTGTTGTCATCTGCGTTGAGCTTTTTCAGCGTGTCAGTGTGTGTGTTTTTCACATGTAAAAAAAGAAGAGCGTAAGAAGAAAAAGGAAAAGGGAAAAGTGTTCGGCTGGATCAAGGAGAGACCAGAGTGGGCATTAATGTGTGTGTCAGGGTATGTGCTGGTTCTTCAGGGCAACTAACTGAGCAGCCATGAAGTCTTTTAAACTGATGTTCTCCCCTCCACTGACAGTAGGTAGTGTTTCTGTCAACTTTGTCTCTATGTTTGGCTTTGTGTACATGATTGTTTGCATGTGTGGGTTTAGAGTATTGGTTCAGCTGTCTGCACAGTGGAGTGGAGTGATTTTGTGTGTTTGTACAGGCTGTCAGGTACAACATAGTGAGAAGAAAACGGGAAGGAAAAAGGGAATAATATGTTTACTGTATTTACTTCGTCTCTTTGTCCTTTTCCTCTGCCCTTTTGTTGAACTGGGAGGATGGCATTTCATTTCCTGTCTTGCCTACTGAATTTTTTCCCACTCATGTCCATGTTCGTACCAGAAGATACACAATAAAAGCTATGCATAAGTTGTGAGGCATCTATTGTATGGTAAAAAAAAAAAGCAGAGGTTTCAATTCTGAATGAGAAAATAAGCTACATTTCTATTCTGTAAAGCCTACAGTGAATACAAGCATTGTGTGCCTGGGTGTTAGCTTTTTGTCACACACAAACCTTCTGGACACGAGCACTTTGACACTCTCACACACACACACAAACTGTTACACACGCAAATACTGTAATCCTGAGAGTTTTGGGGAATTACCCAGACTAAGGTCACCAGCAACACCGCTGCTCTCATTACTGTGTATTATGACAAGAGGAATTAAAAACACTTCATCTTTACGGTATTAGTTGACAACTCCCTGCAAGATGGGTTCTTTCATAAATACATATTTTTTCTAAGCTTCCTGTAGTCCTGTCAAGGCCTGGCTTCATCCCACCCTGCTGTCTCCGACTGCTGAGCCAAAATTCAAATCAGCATGCCTTCACTCACTTTAAAGCCTATCAGTTAACTGGTCATGGTTACTTTAGAGAATCAAAACTAAGAATTGTGGCCTACTTAGGAGAGCAAGCGAGTGTGAATCAAGTAGAGATGTATCAAAGCACAGTCTGCTGAATAAACATAACAAGAATCTGCTCGCATGCTTGTATGAGAATCATGTTTGTTTTTGGAGTCTCAGTGAACAGATAATTCTCAGATCTCTGTTGAGATGCTCCTCCGGGTACAGTTTTTCTGAAGCTGCTTCTGTATCTTCTTTGCGATATGATACTCGTTGTCTTGCTGAAATCTAAACTTTTACCCCAACTCCGAGAATCAGAGCACTCTTGAAAAGGTTTTCAAACAGGATACTTCTTTACATTTACCCTTCATCTTTCCTTCTATCCTGACTAGTGTCTAAGTACCTGCTGCAAGTAAATCTCTCCACAGTACGATGATGACATCACCATGTTTGACTGTAAGGATGATATTAATGAGGTGAAGCTCAATGCTTGGTTTCAACCACACACTGTTGGTAAATATTGTCACAGAATCAATTTAATCCGTTTAGAACTAATTCTCATGGAGATGATGAGGAGGCAATTTTTCAGCATTTTGTCATGAGCCTTTTATTCAGGAATGGCTTGTGGCAGGACAGTTAACCATGAAGGCCTAATCGATGGAGTTCTCTGCTCATAATTTCCTTTCTGTTAGGTTTTTCCATCTCCAAGAAGGAACTCCGCATCTCTGTCATATACACTGGCTTGTTGGTCACCTATCTGACCAAATTTCTACCACAATTAATCAGTTTTGTTGGGCAGGCAGATATAAGAAGTCCAGAAGTAGTTCTGAACTTCTTGCCTTTTAGACAGACGTCAATTTTTGTGTTTTGTGGCACTTTGAATACTCTAAAAACTCATGTATCATTAGGTTAAGGGGTCTCATTATGTCTCACTGATCCACAAACAGTCCCCTTGACTTCATGGCTTGATTTTCACTCTGACATACAGTATCAATCATGAAAGACCTTATACAAACAAATATATTTATTTCCTCTTGAATTCATTCAAGATGTGTCAGAATTCTGTTTTTGATAAATCAGCAAAACACTTTTTCACTGCAGAGGATTGATGTGTGGATTGTCTTATTGTGGGTCTGAAAGATAAAACAAAATGCTCAGTGGCATTTGTACTTCTTTTCTCATCTTCATCCCAGTTTTGATAAAGAATTTCTTGTGATTCATTGCTAAAAAATATCAATGTACCTCAGAAAAAGCATCAACAGTATATAAATGGGCACCAGTTGCAGATGATCTTATTTTAGTTTTGCTGTCATTACCTCCTCGCCAACCTAATACATATGTGTGTCACATAGTGTCTAAATTTAGTCAGCAACATTACAGATTATGTTGGTATAAGTGTGTACTAGTACATAAAGTCAGACAAGAGTTAGAACTGTAATGAGGTATAAAAATATATCTTGTGCTTGATCCCTTTCACATTCTACTACGGAGAGTCATTCAAGCTTTTTTTCATCAAATTCCAGAGGACACAATTCTGTTCTTTTTCTGTGAAGTGAATCGATCTTCCATCATATAAAAATGTAGAATTCAAAAAAGGGTTTGGAAATGCTCAGTCACGTTCATGCTTCTTTTTTCATTTTTATCACAGTTGTGAAGAAGAATTCCCCCTGTTTTCTTGTTAGATATGTTTCAGATTTCTTCTGATTCTTTTCTTTTCGCTTTACCCGAGAAAAGCGGTTAGCAGTATATAAAGGGGCAGTGGCCACCTTATCTTCCAGCAGCAGAACAGTTTATTGCACCAAGCACAGCAAAGCATTATATTCAAACAGTACATCAGCTATAGTGTATATACCACTAAACACTTCTGTCACACCCCCTGTCTGTCCCCTAACCAGAGTGTGAATGTGACATGTCATTCTCATGGTTGGCAGATTAAGACATGATCTTTACACTCCCACTATAAAGATTATATGTCATTGGATCCTCTCTGTGAAGACTGGAAAGATAGAGCTTGGCTTTTAATCAACCTGATTGTATTTTTGTGTTTGTGTATGTGTGTGTGGTTAACAACTGGCAATAGGACATGAGCAGAGAAGGGACATAGGGGATTGAGAGCTGTATTAGACCCAGCAGTGACAGATGTGATGACAGGAGGGGAGACCGGTGGGGGATGATGATTGTTAGTGTGTTTGTCTTTGTTTTCATGTATGAATGCTTTTGTCCTTTTCATTGTAAGGCTCATAACTACACTGCATATGTTAAGGCGTGTTAGTGTCAGACACAAACTGCCTTTTTGCTCATCTCTGTATTGGTGTGAACAGTTAAGTACTGAGAATTTGTGGATAGATGAATCACATTGCTGCAACACAGAGATAAAAATGGAAATGGGCAGTAGTAAGAAAGGTGGCAGTTTCAGCCATTAGTCAAATCAAGGGAAACAGTAAATAAGTAGATGACATGAGTATAACTTTGGATTTTTATTGGATGTTTTCTTCAATTAACATCTGATTATTCACTTCATCTGTTGACCCGGTGTTTTCATAAACATTTACACATTTGCTCCTATAATTATTTTACGATATATGCTGAGTTTACATGAATATGGAAGTGGGCCATGTGCAGGCAGCCCTGCTCTTTGTTGCTAAGCAGAATATCCAGCGCTGTAGCTGTATTTTCATAATGGATGAGATTATGTCAGGCTTGTAAATCTTCCTATAGGACAGTCCAACTTATAAAAAAAAAAACACTGCAAACATGGCAGATTTTCTTGTACAAAATCAGACAATACATTTCCAGAATTCTATGTTTAAAGGCATCATGGTCTCATATTTAAAGACAGCTGTCTGCAAAGTGTTGACATATCTGAACAAGCAAATATTTATCCTCTTTCCAACAGTGTTGAATAATGTATAGAATTGATTTTGTTGTCTGATTTTAAAAATCAAATAAAGAAAGAAAAAAAACAATCATACATGCTCACACACTGCTTCAGTCAATTTAGAATGACCAATTAACCTAACATATATGTTTATGGACGGTGGGAGGAAACCTGGAGAGAACCCACGCATGTACGGTGAGAACATAGAAACTCCAGACAGAAAGTCCCTAGCTGGAATTTTAACCAGGAACCTTCCTAAATATATCATTGCTCTGTAAGAAATTATATCTATAAGTGGTACACTTTTCAAACAATTGCCAGTTTTTTCCAAAATCAGCCGCCAGAGCTAATTCAGCTCAACAATAGACTATTCAACACAAAAAATTTATTTTTTAAAGAACTCCCAACAGTTCATCACAAGGTTTACATGCAACTTTTGAAGCATTTCAAGTCAGTGTGCTTTGCAGTCAGAAGTAGATTGAAGAATTCTGAAACGAGCCTTTATCCCGTAAGGTCATTAGAGTGAAAATACACTTTGCTGATTATCAGGTAGGAAAAGAGCAAACCTTTCAGAATCACATGCTATTCGTTCAACCACAGAAAAGTTGGATGCACACACAAAAAAACTTATTTTGGGAGGAAAACCTTAGTCCAGCTGTGAAGCATGGAGGTGGGAGGGTTATGGTTACGAGGTGCTTCACTTACTCAGGGACAGCAGCTTTAAATCATGCATTGTATTCAACTATGAGTTCTGCATTCTCTCAAAAAGAACTTGAAGGTAATATGAGGTCATCTGTCCAAACCAGAGGGTGAGGGAAGGGAAAGTTCTAATCATAGATTTCATACCAGCTGAAATGTTAAAGGAGGAGTTCAAAATACCAGTATGCTAGAACATCTTGCATTTGATGGGCGTTTGCACTAGAGAAGCGTCAAAACCGTAAGCGAATCAACGGTCAAACGAAAGACTGGAAAGAATTTTTAAAAACCCTGCCAAGAGCTATTTCTGCTAAAGAAGATTAAAGATTGAAAAACTGCTTCACCACAGTTCTACATTTTCTATTGTGTCCTTTTTCATCTGACCGTAGAAGAGAAAAGGCTCCTTTGTCACCAGCATGCATGACACTTCACACACTATTCTAATATCTGCAATATGAAAACACTGAAATAATAACAATTTCTTTCTTCCAAACAAAAAGAACTTTTGTGCTTATATTTATATGACCAAAACTATTGTGATTGTGATTGTAGTTCACATTTCATTATACTGCGTTATGTTTAAAGACATATCTTTTTATCTCAGGGCCAAATAGCAATATTTCTAGTGATTTGTAAGAAAGAGACAAGGACAAATGCAAGACACTTGTTGTTCCTTGGCTTATGAGTTCTTTGTGTTTTCATTATATTGGCATAGTTATTAGGCTCAATATTGTGACTGTAAAGTTATGTGCCTTTTCTTTGAAAGCAGCTTTTACTGGGCTTTTACAGGTGTCTCTCCTATGACTGGATTACATTTCGGGGGCCGACTGTTTTCACTGAAATTGGAAAGTCCTGTTTTACTCACAGTGCAACTGCAAACTGAAATAACATGCAGAAAACTGTGAAGCTCGACTCAGTTTTATCCTCGGTGCAACTGAAGTTTTCAACTTCCCCCTATTTCAGCTGCAGCCCCGCACCTGGGAGTTTAAACATAAGTTTGTAACTTCTGCATCTGATGTGTGCATCTTAACCTGCTTTTATCTGATTAGGTAAGATATGACCATTCTAATATGCCTGCCTCTCCTGTGCACATACAGGTACATACATACAGGACTTCAGCAAGCGTGTCTCTGCGCTCACTTAGCAGTCGTTTGTCTGGTATTAACCTAGAAGTTGCAGTATAACAATGGACACCTTTCTGTACTGATCAAGGAATTAGACAGCTTTGTTAACTCTGGTTCCTGGTACCTCATGTGGGAAGCTTGTTGAGCATTTGCTGCCGTAAAAGTGATACTTAGTAGAAGAGCTGTGTCTAGATGTGAGGGTTTTTTTTTATATGCAAGCTTCATATTTCCTACTTTTTTTTCTTGCAGGTTAAACACTGTCATTGTCCGTGGCTTTAAATGTCCTCTCCAATGGCAAAGCGGGAGGCCGGGAGCACCAGTCCCGTGGTGCGTCAGATAGACAAGCAGTTCCTGGTCTGTAGCATCTGTTTGGATCACTACCGCAGCCCCAAGGTGCTCCCTTGTCTGCACACCTTCTGTGAAAGGTAACTAGCATTTGTTATTGCTCTCTCAGTCCTGAAGCTGAGCCAGCCTGACACAAGCCAGTCTCTGTTCACACACTCTGTTACATTGTTTTGGCCTTTCAGAGAAAATGCCACTCTTTTTTTTTATGTAGATAATAGTTGATGCCGCACATACCATTACTGTAAAATTCTTGTCATATTGACGCGATCCCATATAGAGGGACCTCATTTATGTGAATCCCTAAATATAACAAATGCATTCCTCAGCAGCAGGGACCATCAACGACTGCAGTCTAAGAAAAGGCTCATTGTTGGGTCACACAATTACAAAGGCTCAATCTACAGTTCCTCGAGAAAGACGACACCCCCTAAGGCAATATTACTGGAGCCTTTTCGTGCCGAGCAGAGCAGAGGAGGCTTTGAGAAGGGTTGTTGTGGGTCAGAGTGGAAGGATAGAGAATAAAGTAGGGACATGTTGTCCAAAAGAAAACTAGGATTATGTTTTGAACTGGTTTATTTCTAAATTTACACAGATGTATACAGAATAGTTTTGAATAGCCACACAGTATGAGCTCAGACCTTTTCCCATGCTGTCTGAGGGGCACTTGACCATTACAGAGCAAGTTTAATCCCTGGTTTAACTGGATGGCAGCTGATCTAAAGTCCTGCTGAGGTGAACAGATTTTTATCTAGAGTCATTTGCGATGTTGCCCGACAGATGTTTTAATGCAGGGATGTTTTTTTGTGGTTTCAGGGGAGTTAAGGGTATGGTGCAAAGTCCTGCTGGGTCTATGACATCTGTCGGGCTGCTGTATTTTTTAAATTTTGTTATCTGTCATTGATATTGTATGCAAACGTAAGGCACAAATGCTTCTGGCTTTGTATGTGTGTATCTCTGCACTGCTATGATGTAACTGTGGTGATGAGAAAAACTGACCATTTCTCATAAAAAAACATTAGGTCATTAGTTTTTAAAATTAGTTTTCTGCCATTTCAGTAACTAATCCCAGATGATTGGCAAAAACAAAAACCTTTGCTATTGAGCTACCATTTTTTCTGAACTGTAGTCCCCCAGCCGGCTGTAGGTACGTTTGAGAAAGCAACAGTTATTCAGGTTTCAGAGTGTGGCTTTGGGAAAACCTTTGCAACATGAAGCTGTTTGTCAAGCTGGCATTTATTCCTAGAGGCAATAGTAAACTGTTGCTCACCACAGCTGGGTTGAAACAAGACAGCATTGCGCCATAAATCAAACATTGTAGAGTTTATATGCAGCCCAAGCAGCTGCTAGGTCTACTTGTGTTCAATGAAAGCTTGTCATCAAGTCTAATTTGAGGATTCTCACAATTTTGATAATCAAATCAGTAATCATCGAGGCTTGCGAACATCGATACACCACCTGCTGGATGGCAGCTGGATTGCAGACCAGGAGTTCTGTGTCATCTGCATGCTGCAGCTGATTATTGACAACTGGGTTTGGTTTTAGCTTTGAGGCATCTCATATTATTGATCCTCTGTCTTTAGGAACCAGTCGGATGGCGTGTGTGACTAATTTCAGCTTGAGGCTAAGACAGAATCAGCACAGACGTGGAAGCATAAACAAGAAACGCTTTGGGTATTTAACCTTATGGTGTCTCAGCCCTGCGGAGTATGTCAGCTTTGTGGATTGAGTCAGATTCACACTTATTCCACCAGTGACTTGAGTACTATTTAGGCACTCAATGATAAGGTGACTGTTATGTCTCAAGTACCTTCCTCTCCTTCTCTCTACACTAACTATGACCTTTGATCTGTAATGATTGCTCTGATGGATTTTATGTTGCGTCCTGTAAAGTATTTGTGGACTTCCTCCCTCCAGTTGTCTCCAAAACTACATTCCTCCAGAGTCTCTGACACTTTCGTGTCCAGTGTGTCGACAGACATCCATCCTTCCAGAGAAAGGAGTGTGTGCTCTACAGAACAACTTCTTCATCACTAATCTCATGGAGGTTTGACTCTCTTTTCCTTTGTAATGATACAAAGTGTGTATTTGATACAAAATATTAATACACATTGAAAAAAGACTGCAAACATAACTGTAATCTTTTCATGCTGCTTTTTATGGGAACCACTTTTTGTGAGTGGGAGAGAGGACATTCTTGCTGACTGATTGCTGACTGATTCTGAACACTAACTTCTTTGATGGTTTCTTTCTAGGGTTTTGTTTTAAATTTAAGATTATAACCTATTCCAAGTATTTTGTATCAACACTGACTGTTAGTTTTGGGGCAAAGGGAATGATTATAATAAGTTCACGCAGGGTTCCAGTATGTAAATGTTTATGTCCCAAAGAGAATAAAAAATAATTAATTCCATGCCACAGTGAATATTAGAAAAGTGCTGATCATTATTTCTTTGAAAAAGGAAATGCAATGAGGATGTAATGTTTTGTGCTAGGTCCTCCAACGTGAGCCAGAGTGCTCACGGCCAGAGGCCTGCAGTGTGTTGGAGTCAGTCAGTGCTGCAGCAGCAGGGAAGCCCCTCTGCTGTCCAAACCACGAGGGAAAGGTGGGAACTACCACAACTTAGTCATCACCCAATTAAAATATTCTTACCTCTCTTGCTACAGTTATGAATACTAACTTTCCTTTTTTGTCTGTGACGCTCAGCAAGAAACAATGAGTCAGTTTGTCTCCCTCTGCAGGTGATGGAATATTATTGCGAGTCATGTGAGACCGCCATGTGTTTGGACTGTACAGAGGGTGAACACAGGGAGCATGTGACTGTTCCTCTGCGGGATGTCGTGGAGCAGCACAAGGCTGCACTGAAAACGCAGCTGGATGCCATACGCAGCAGGTGGGCTCTTAATGACTTGGTAAAGCTTTGAGAGGATTTTTTCACAATGGTGTGGATGCTTAAGCATCACAGTTGATCTATGCTGTGCCTACATATCAGTCATATTTATAGAGTCTAAGCATTATAATTTTAATCTGGGATTTTAGCTGCCTTTTATACTCATATTTTGGTTAGGCTGGATTTTTAGTGTCAGTTCTACAATTTTGGAAAGAGTATCTTTCTTTGGGTGTTCTTGTAGGCTCCCTCAGCTAACGGTAGCCATTGAGCTGATGAGTGAGATCTCTCGACAGCTGAATGAAAGAAAGTGTGAAGCAGTAGCAGAGATTACCAGTACGTTTGAAGAGCTGGAACGAGTGCTGCATCAGCGCAAGACAGCCCTCATAACAGACCTGGAGAACATCTGCAGCACTAAGCAGAAGGTTAGTTATGTTTCACTTGGAACATTTGGCGCATGTGAATCTGAGTGTCAGAAGCACACACATAAGGCCTGGATATGGCCTATCATGACTTCATATTTACACCACTGACTTAAAGAGAGTGTTTCAGTTTTCTTGCCCAATATTTTCCTCTTTTTAAAAATATGTATTTCATCCCTTTAGCACACTTGTGTTTCTCAAGTTAGCTTTCCTGACACTCTTTATTTATTGTGTCCCTTTTTTTCCTGCTCTTCCACTTACCTGAGCATAGGTCCTACAGGCCCAGCTTTCCTCTCTCCTCCAGGGGAAGGAACACATCCAGAGCAGTTGCAACTTTACAGAGCAGGCTCTCAGCCATGGTAGTGCGACTGAGGTGAGCTGTCAAGTACTGATTTATTTGCTACTTGCAGGATAACAAATGGGCACGATCCATAGACCTATTACCTTTGAAAATGAAAAGAAAAAAGTCCCAATATAATGTGTGTTTTGTAAGTATAGGTGCTGCTAGTTCAGAAACAGATGAGTGAGCGGGTAACGGCTCTTGCCAGACACGACTTCCCAGAGAAACCACATCAGAATGCACACCTGGATTGTCAGGTATTGACTGCTATCTGTTCTTATTAAACTAATATCCATCATGGTTCTCTGACTCATTTTCCCTCACCATGGTACAATTTTAAGTAGCAGCAGGGCTCCTGTGGAGGAGTTTCTTTGTTGTTTTGTTTGACCTTTTGGTGGATGAGAGTTTTTGCTTTGTTTTGATTACTTGTGTAAAAGAGCAAACTTATAACACAGGCTTGATGTAATATTAGCATGTCTACCTGTTGCAGTATTTTTCAGGTCTTCATAACAACCTTATCAATTTCGATTCTATTTTGTTTTCCACCAAATGAAAAAACTAAAATACATACATATATATGAAACTTGGAACAAGTTATGCAAATGAAACTTTAGAAAGCAGTCAGATCATGTAGAGACTATCTGCTCCAGGTGGAAACAGAAGGTCTGCGGCGCTCCATCCAGAACCTGGGTGTTCTCCTCACCACAGCAGCTGTGGCTCACACCTCTGTCGCCACAGGAGAGGGCCTCCGCCATGCTGCAACCGGGCAGCACCACACCATCACTGTGACAACAAAAGACAAAGTAATGTCTTTAGTTTTCTTACTTTCTTTTATCATGCTATCATATGTCACAAGTGAAGCATGGACTGGATAATTAGCAGCTTTGTGTTGTGTTTTAATATTGATTTCTTTATTTTAGATTTTCATTAAAATATACATTTGTACTAATATTGGTTCTTCTTTTACAAGTCAATTGCTTATGGTGGTTGCTCTTATTTCCTAAGCAGTTATGATGCAGCATTACAATACATTTGAAGAAACTGCTGCAGAAAGAGCCTGCAATCACGTGCATCTTGTTGGGATGCTTTTATTTCTGTTTTATCCATCATCATCTGCAGGATGGGGAGTTGGTGCGGACAGGAAATGCTGTTTTAAAAGCAGAGATCATGTCCGCTGATGGCAGCCGGGCCGCAGAGACGGAGATAACGGACAATAAGAATGGAACATATGAAGTGGGCTACGCGTTACGGTCTGAGGGAGAATACTCATTTACCCTGTTGCTGTACGGACAGCCAATACGTGGCAGCCCCTTCCGCCTGCGGGCAGTCAAGCCATCAGACGTGCCACAGTCTCCAGATGATGTGAAGAGGAGGGTCAAATCCCCCAGCGGGACAGGGGGCCACATACGTCAGAAAGCAGTGCGGCGGCCTTCCAGCATGTACAGCACCACAAAGAAAAAGGAGAATCCCATTGAGGATGAGCTCATCTACAGAGTAGGTAAGACAGATGACCACTTAAAATGTTGGTATAGCATGAAACACACAAAATGCCAAGATCTCTTTCATTAGGAATCAGAAATGCATTGCTTTCCCAAAAAATTAGTTCCTCAGCCATTTTTAGACTGATGTGCTTCCCTCCAGGCAGCTACTGTTGTCTATACATGTGAGTAGATCACAGAGTGAACATCAGCTTACAGACACAATAATTGATAAAGTGACATTTGGAAACATGGATTTTGTTAAACGTATTACTGGAATTTGATTGTAGCTTGCATTAAAAATGTTGATTCCCACACAAATGTAATGTAACTAAATAGTTACAAACTACATAGTTAAATACATGAAGGTGCAACATTCTCTGAGACATATTACCAAGCTCAAACAAGTCTTTCAAGTTTCAACTGTTGTTACATAAATCACAACCTCCATTTGCCTGGTAGTTATGGAACCAATCCAAAAACTAATTTTATGCTTTGTAAAATAATAATCAGTGGAAAGAATTACCCCAAAATCACTGGTAAGGTTCTTCAGTGGTAATGAATTATACACAGTGAGACAAATGTTGAACTTTTTGTTGTTTTCTGTCAGGTTCCCGGGGAAGAGAAAAGGGTGAGTTCACGAATCTGCAAGGAATCTCGGCTTCTAGTAATGGAAGAGTGGTGGTGGCTGACAGCAACAACCAGTGCATACAGGTGAGACATGCAGCCAGAGGGAAATTTATGCAAGCGCAACCATGAATGACACTATGGCCATGCAGACTAGAACAAAACAACTGTTATACACTCAAAACAGGTTCTCTGATGGAACTGATTACAGGTGTTCTCCAATGATGGCCTGTTCAAAATGCGCTTTGGGGTCAGGGGTCGGTCTCCCGGACAGTTGCAGAGACCGACTGGTGTCACTGTGGACATGAATGGTGACATTGTGGTGGCCGACTATGACAATCGATGGGTCAGCATCTTCTCCTCTGATGGCAAGTTTAAGGTAAGATCTCACACCTTGTTTTAGTCGAACAGCTCTAAGTGTGTCCTTTAAGGCTCACAGAGGTGGACAAATTTGTTGGAAGCTCATTGAAAAAGGATTCAATTAAGAGCAATTGTCTCATCGAGTACAACAATGGACGTATAAAAAGAAAGGATTTTTTTTTCCAGATATAGATATTCAGAAATAGCCTGGGCAGATTTTTTGCTCACCCTAAAAAGGATTATAGATTGTTGCACTGCAGTTATACTATAAACCTTCATTAGTATCACTGGTATCTTCAATTTTGTCATTAGCCATTTTAAAGGGAGACATTTTTCCCCTCTGTAATTTGGCATCATTGTGTTCACCATACTGAACATGGACTAGAGTAAGCAAAAGTCATTTGTATAAGAAGCTCAGAAAGAAAATCAGATCAGCATGTTAAACAGTAAAGACCATGTCCAAGCAGCTTTGTGTCGCAACCTCTTTTGCAAATGTTATTATGAAGTATGAGGTCCATGCAACTATAGCTAACTTTCTGATACGTGGTCTTAGAAGAAAAAGCAACACCAGGTTGGTCAGAGGGATGGTGGGGATGGTAGAAAAAGAGCATCCAAAGACCATTTAAACTGAACTGCATGATCATAGTACGTCACTGTTTGATCACACCATTTGTTGTCTTTTGAACAACAGTGTGCTCAGTGGACGAAGGCTCGAGAGGACAAATAGTACAAGAAAAACATGGAAAAAGCCAGATTCAAATTTGATCAAAAGTATGTTGACAATCCTTTGGATTAATGAGACAAAGCTGGAGATTTTTGGCAAGTCACATCCACTCAGTGTTCACAGATGGAACAAATTAAATGAAGTATCCTCCAACAGGACAATGAACCCCATCACAAAGCTATAAATCCCCAAGAGGGACTAATTAAAAAAAACATCCACATCAGACTGTTCTTAAATGGCTGACAGATTTGTCCACGTCCATATTCCTGAATGATGTCTACCAAGTATTAACATAAGTAAAAATGTTAAGAACTGTAGTAGTGCTTCAACTTGCGTGTGATGTAAAACACATCGGTAATGTAAAAGGCATAAACAAAGGCAAATCCTTCTCATTTTCCTCTGTCTCAGAATAAAATCGGTGCAGGCCGTCTCATGGGTCCCAAGGGTGTGGCTGTAGATAAGAATGGGCACATCATCACTGTGGACAACAAAGCCTGCTGTGTCTTCATCTTTCAGTCCAACGGGAAGCTCGTGACTAAGTTTGGAGGCAGGGGGACAACTGATAGACATTTTGCAGGTGAGAGGAATGTCTGACCTTTAAACTAAAACCTTTGAACACCGATGGGGAGCATTGACAGGCATTCTGTCAGAGAGGCAGTTTTACCAGCTTTTGAAGTGAATCCCATTCATGCACTTTTCTTGCAAATACTTAGATATATAGATAATTTTGGATGTTAAAAGTCTTTTGCATCATGTTTTGCAGCTTCTTCATTTTTTAGGATTGATATATTTAAAAAAAATGCACAATGTGAACAACCTGACTTATTTGGATACAATTTAAATAGTAAGCTAAAGGCAGCAAACAGCTCATAAATACTTACACGGCATAACATCGAGCAATGCAGTGTTCCTCTGCACCTGTACTGACCACCCTGCTCTATTGTCTCCTTTGCTTACCACTATCTTCATCTCTGACCACCCACTTCTTTCTTTCTGTTCTCCCTTCTGTTTTCCGATTCAGAAAAACTTGGCCCAAACTTAAATAAATCTGGCTCAGTTTTCAGTAAGTACTAAGTGTGGCCTTGCTGCAACCTTAATCCCACAGTGCAGTGCCCTCTGTCTAACCCAATTCCCTGATCACGTGTCTGACCTCCTAAGAAGTCAGATTGTTGACAAATGAATGGATCAAGCTTGAACAATGTTGATCAAATGAAACAAGAACACTGTTATAATTACAGTAACACCCCCCTCTCCCCCCGTGTGTGTTTCTATTGTAAAATGGTTATAAGAGGATCAGTGTGAATGATTTTCTCTGTTCCAAATCATCCAATGATCCCCGTGTGATTTACAGTATTGAATGTTAAGACATGCAGAACTGGAGGAGGAGTCATTTAGCCCAACGAGACGACAAATAAAGCTGCTTGGGAATTGCATTTTTAAACCATCAGTGAAATCACTTGAGACTGAGAGCATGCACTAACAATGTGTGACTCAATCTCAGAGCCTTGATCTGGTCCATGTTTTTGAAAGTACATGAAAATAATGCCAACAAACTAACTCAAATCAAACCAGCAACATTATCGTGCTGATTGAATATATTTAAACAACCTACTAACAATGAAACGAATTTTACAAATCACGGGAATCAGTTCTAACAGCATCTTACGCATTAACCTGCTTACCTCTCTCCCTGTAGGTCCGCACTTTGTTGCAGTGAACAACAAGAATGAAATTATTGTGACAGACTTTCACAATCACTCTGTGAAGGTGAGACAAAAGAGGCACTCTCTAGAGCTAGAATTCTTTGCATTCAGTTCTACAGGGATGATGTCTACACGCAAATCCTACTGACTTCCTGTTGCAGGTGTACAGTGCCGACGGGGAGTTCTTGTTTAAATTTGGCTCTCACGGGGAAGGCAATGGCCAGTTCAACGCTCCCACTGGTGTGGCTGTGGATGCCAATGGAAACATCATTGTAGCCGACTGGGGTAACAGCAGAATACAGGTGTGCTCAGTACGATCAGAAGAAAATGGCCTTAGTGCTTCAAATGTATTTTCTCTGATGATAAGCTCAAGTTGCTACTCAGTAAAAGAATAAAGCCATTCACATCAAAGCAGTTTGAAACCTGAAAAGTATGCATTTAATCTGAAACCGTAGGTTTTGAGATGAAAATGAAGAACTCTAAAGCTTTTTTTGTTTTTTTTCACATCAGGTGTTTGACAGCACAGGGTCCTTCTTATCCTACATTAACACCTCGGCAGATCCGCTGTATGGTCCCCAGGGCCTCGCCCTCACCTCAGATGGACACGTGGCTGTCGCAGACTCCGGCAATCACTGCTTCAAAGTTTACAGATACTTGCAGTAGAACGAGGGAAGACATCACCAACTCCTGCTTGTGGAAGCTGATGCTACATACTGCTTGTAGACATAGAGCTGCAACCAGAGTGCGCACTTTACAGAGGCTCTATGTCCAATTAATGAATTTCCTGCTCATTTAGCCTGTACATACCTTACAGAAAAGACATGGTGCAAAAACTATTTTCAAAAAATCTGTGTAATTCTTCCTCCACCTAATTGTGTAACTGTAAGAAAGACAAAAATAAGTCAGCTAAGCTCAAAGTCAGTCCCCTTTTGCTATTAGAACACCAAATAAATTAATCAATCTGACAGGAATAAGAAATCATCCCGTAATGAGATATTTTACTACACTTTACAGCTTGCCTTGCTTAAACTGTAATTCATTAGTTTGATATTTAACTATCACTGTTAACCGATTTCCTAAAATTAAAAAATTAAAAATGAAGGTCATCCCCTGTTACAAAGAAATTTCAAATCTATCCCTGTATATGTAACCACCAGTAGACAGAAATCATTTGGGGCAAAGCAGAGGGACAGCGCTCTTCCCAATCAGCAAACAGTGAGACACAGAAGCATGATCCTTTGGGATTGACACGACAACCCTCGAGCGCTGTTGCATGTCAGTGCGCTCCAAAAAAACATCCCCTTCCTCTCATTGCCTTTGAATCGGTAAACACAACAGAACATACAGGAATGTGTGATTAAATGTTTCTTTTTCTCATTCCGGACATTATCGTTATGATGAAAACGGATATTTGCGTTTACGTTTTATTCCTGGATGGATCCATATGGATGTTTATTTGAAGAAGCACAACATCAGATCCAGCTCCACTTCTGTAAAGATATGCATCTACTAACCAAAACAAGCTTCTAAAATCTGACTCGATGATCGCTTTCACTGTTATCTTTTCAAATTTAAAAACTACTATAATTGTACATATTTGCATATTGCATATATAGGTGTACATATGGGTTTAGAGTCCATACTATTTGACTATATAGCCCACTTATTGAAGCATTTAAACAGAATCGAGAACTTGCCAAGTAGCAGCCAGCTGAATGACTGAAATATCTGTGTAACAAAGCTGTAAACATGTTATTTTCTGTACCTTCTTTTTCAAAGTACTTCATTTATTTTTCATTTTCTTTGCAATATAATTTGTTCGACATGACTTTTTACTAACTGGTGCATTGGAGCTACCGCCTCTCTGCCAAACTCAGTTTAACTTGTAGCGCTGATGTTGTTTCCTTGGCTTCCTTTCAAGCAAGCTCCCATTTGGTCGATCGGTAACTTTTCCTGCAGCCAAAATGTATTACTGTAAGTTGTTGTTGAACATTGCACAAAATGCAAATATTGTAAGAGTTCTATTGTTTTGCGAGAGTAATATATGCCTCCATGTATAGTTCTTTTAACATAATCAGAAAGTCTACTGTACATTCAAATCATATTCTTATTGTAGCTAACAAGCACCTTGACCATGGACTTTACAGTATTTGTATTATTGAATTTTTCTGCGTTTCTCCTAGATGAACATCAGACCAGCTAAACAAACGAACACATTTTTCACGTGCGTTTCATGGAAACTGTTTAACCCGAGTAACCGATCTCACATTCATTCTGTCTTTCCATCTGCGTTTACCGTCTGTCTGAAAACTACCTGAAATGACAGAATACCTTCCTCCATTAGTTTGACCACTGTTACTATTGTTTCATTTCTTCATGTCTATGCCTTTGAATATGTGAAATAACTTAAGCACATAGAAATAAAAAAAAAAAACTACATCTACTATATGTGTGTACAACTGTATACCAGAAGAAGCCATACTTCTCATCAAAACAAAATCAGTAATCAAAACAGATATGTAATCATGGAAGATGTATGATTGAAAAAATGAACAATGGCACTATTAACTGCTGTGTACAATTGAGCGAGATTATGCGTGTTATTAAGAATATATATTATTTAACAAGGTAAATATTAATTAGCAGGATTAAGTTAGATTGAAAACCATTTGCTGAGTTCCTACCATGACAAACGTTTTTTCCTTTAATGAAAACTGCCAGGAACTGTGGGCCATGCTCAAACAGAGCCAGAGAACAAGACGCCTCTCTTTATTTTTGCTTGATTTTTAGATGCTTAACATATACTATTTTATTTTAAAATAGTTTTGATTATTTTGTTTATCCCATAGATACTCCACAGAGTGAGCCACAACCAAATATAACGGTTTGACTTATATTCAGACTTATATAACAAACACTTTAAAAAAAAAATCTATGAATTAATTAGTTTCCTACCTGTGAAATTAGTCATTTTTGTGTTTTGTGGAGGCTGTTTTGACTGTTTCAGTTTGTTTTGTATCTCTTCAGGAAAGCTGATACAACATCCCCAAAACTAATGTACCTACTCAATGTCTCTTTAACCAAATATGACACCATTAGAGTGTTCTCTTTGATCTTCTTTTTGGAACTGCTTCAATACAATATTTCATCATTTCTGTTCTCCCCCGAAACTGTTTGGAGCTCCACTGGGGAGGCCCGCCTCCCTCTTTAAAAACCTCTGCGTTAGAAGATGACTAAGTTGTGCGCGGTCGACAAAGCAAAGTGTAAAAGCAGATTCTGTATTCAAGTAATATCCTAAGTAGTAAGATGGTTTTAGGTGAGAGAAGATGTGGGCGATGCCAGGTGAGCATACGTACAGATCCTCTTTTTCTTTTTACTCCCATTGTTCTTACATAAAATCACATATTTGCATCTCAACTGGAAAATCCAATATCTACCTTTAATAGATTCTATCTGCAGGTCAAATAATTAATATCAAACCAACATTCGGCCACCACAAAACTAATGATTTTGCTCCTCTGACGAGGAAAATCCCTGTCGTTACCATGGGTACCAGGCTGTCCCATTCAGTGCACAGAAGCTCTTTTTGGTTGATAAACTTCTTATCTGAACAAGCTCCTGTAATAAAACCTTTGATGTATTAAAATCCATCATTGTATCGCAGTAACACATTTACGCTACGTTCAGTCATTTATAGGGCCTGCCGTTGAACCCACATTTTAATGAAGTAGCAGCAAAATTCACAACTGAGTCATTACCAAAGCTGGACGAGATGGAAATAACTGTTTTCTCACCTCCTCCTTAAATGTTCTTGATGGAAAAATCTGAAGAAACACCGAAACTGTCTGCTGGGGTGAGTAAAATGAGGTTGGGAGAACAACAGCCCTGATGAGAAAACTCTCCATGCTGCAAATTATATATATATATATATATTATAAATAATATAATATATATAAAATATATAATATATATAAAATATATAATATAATATATATATGAACCCAATGGTAAGTTTTAAAAAGAAAAGAAACAACACATTAAAAAGGAGTATTTATCCGCTTTTAATCTCATCAAAAAAATCTGAAAAACACTCAGCATTTTTATAGCAGGTAATGGAACCACTCCATAGTTACACTTTTAAGGATATAAACCAAAAATAGTTAAGCTGGGTACATGAATAAAATCCAGTAATAAAAGTGGGTAATGCGTTCAGTGAGGTGCAACATCTTGGACAAAACATTTATCAGCAAAGTCAAACAAAGTAAAAAAAATTTTAAAAAAGGATTTGTTTTTAGCTCCAACTTGCAATGACATTTAATGTCTGAAGATAAAAACAAGCAAAAAAGAAAAGAAAAAAAAAGTGACATTTAAGATTGGCTGCGAACAATGAATCTTTTGACATGACAAACATCAGTTTTAGAGCCATATGACAAATAAAAGAAAAATTGCCAAAAGAAAAATAATAAAGACAAAAATTTTCCACTGGACAAAAACTGTTACATAGAAAGGAGAAAATGTAGAAATTAAACAGCGTTAACTGTTGGAAGTAAAAACAAAAAAAGATAATGCCTTCTTTCAGCTTTTTATCCCAGTCAAACACAGCCGGCTCCTGCTGGGAATAATTACAGTTGTTGATGGAATGTCTTGTAAGTAAAACAAAAACTACAAAGTTAAGGGGGAGCATATTCAGGTTTAAGACGTTTTCAAAGAATTAACATATTTTGCAGTTAGCTCGTTGGGAAAATTGTACGGTTAAGTCTTAACGCCGCCTCACAGGTGGATAGTGTTCCGGCCTTTTGCAAGTCTCAACCAAGTTAATGGCACGGCTCCATGTTTTCAGTGAAAAAAAAATGTGACACAGCAGCGGAACTTGCATCAGTCCAACGGTGTGTGCATGTATAATGATAATAACAAAAAAAAAAAGATAAATAAAGAGGTTTTAAAAAAAAAAAAAAAAAAAAAAAAAAAAAAGATTTGTGATAAAAACTCCTTCCATCAGCCACGTCTGACCATTCACTCCTTGAAGTCTGAACATCTTCTGAAAGCTGAAATCCCCAGACAAGCAGGCCAGATTTACTGTTAACAACTATCAATGTGATAATGTCATATGTTCTTTAAGTTCTACCCAACACTAATCCTGCCCAGGAAAAAACCTAGAACTAATATGACCTGATGTACAGTACTATGGCATAGTGGTTGCCAACTGATATAAACTGTCTCTGCTCTAATCAGCCAACCGTATCGGTGACATCTGCAGCCCTGCAGACACAGTGATATTGACAGCAAAGCACCTCTCCAATCCCCCATGACATCAATCAGGGGCACGAGCCTACAGTGTGTGTCTAAGTTGAAAAATACCAAATTCACTCCAGGGTGGCAGGATACCTGGTTAGCATTTATTTCTCGTAAACCAGACTTTTCTTTTTTTAAAATGTACCAGTAAGACCAACAAGTTACAGCTGAAATGTATACAATATCTGGCTCCAAGGCTTAATATGGCCACGTTACACTGCCTGACCTATGAGAAGAAGACTTGGCAACAGGCGAATCTGAAAGCGTGAGCTGACTCTTTTAGCGTCACCACTTGTCACAGCTCTCTCTCAGTAATAGTGGCATATTTGCAACCTGCTGCCTGGATCGTTCTTCCCTGGGCTGAAAAAAGGGTAGACGGGCTGCTCAAAGCAGGTGTCAAACATGAACAGTCTCTTCATTGTTACGGCGTCGTAGAAACAAAGGCGCCCGTTGTCGTAGTCCAGGTATACACCCACGCGAGGAGAGTTCCAGTAGTCGGCGACTGGAATGCGTCCGTCCTCTACGTTGGCGTACAGGCGGTCCTGCAAACACAGGCTCCAGTATCCCGCGGAGGGAGTGAGGCTGACGAAGCCTTTCCTGTTGCTGCACTCGGTGGTGACTCCCAGGTACCACACGCCTTTGTCTCTCACATCCACCTCCCAGTAGTGCTGCCCGCTGGCATACTGGGCTGTGGCAAGGACGCCGCAGAACCGGTTGAAGCGGCCAGGCAGGTCCGGCTCCTGGTTCCGAACACGGCCCTCCTCCACTTGTGTGTCAAAGTCTGAGATAAATAGGTTCGCGTGAGCGGTGTCTGGGTCTAGGGTGAGGTTTTGAGGCACTGTGAGGAAAGAGACAGAAGGATTAGTTCACCATGACCAAACCTGAATCCATATGATTTACTTTTAACACACGCAACAAACCAAATGAAACAACTCGTGTGAGATGTGCAGTTTGACAAATACAGACTTTTAATCCCAAACATGGAAAAGACACCGATGTTCGCAGCGATTATTTGACGAAATTATCACTGCGCCCAAAGTTTTAAACGCAGTATATCTTTACTAAATATAAACAGATTTAAATGTCTTTCCTGTGCTTAGAAACGGCAACAGTTTTAGGTCCGTTGAGTACCTTTTTTTTTTTTCTTTCTTTCTCTCTAATAGCAGAAACTTACTGGTGTGCAGCACATGCATCATCTTCTTCCACATGATGAGCTGAAAGGGGCCTGAGAAGTCAATAAACTCAGCCGGACAGTTGACTGGTTCGACGGGTGAGAAAGGCTTGCAGTATATCGCTCTGGAGTGAAAAAAGAAATAAAACAAATAAATGAAGGCTCATTTCTTTTTTTCTTTTTTTCAAAGCTCGGTAAAAAGTCTTTAAGAAGGAAGCTACTCACTCGTTGAAAGTTTCGGCGAGCCTCTGTGGGAGAAAATAAAGAGTTTTGTCAAAGATGGCCGTCACACGTTTGCTTTAAAAGTAACAATTGTGACTGCATAACAAGAGTAATCACCCAGTGCAACCACTCACATGTTTAAAGAGTTAAATCACCTTAACCTGTTAGGTAGCTTCAACTGACCTCAAAGCTAGTTTTCCCACTCATATGGCTGTGAATATCTGCTATGGTTTTGTCCACATCCGCCGCTTCTGCCTCCACAGCTTTCAGGTTGTCGTCGATGACGGCCAAGGTGGCCACTTCCTCAGCATCCAAGCTTTCAAGCAGGGAGTCTCTCTCGTCTAGCAAAAACTGTACCAAGGCACCGACGTCCGCTTCGATCTTCTCCTTGAGTCTCTGCTTCCTCAGCTGGAAGACAGAAAGGTTTCAACCGCATTACAGTGTGTAACATTACGATGTCTACTTTGAAATAATACAAATGCACATCGATCAGAGTTATGGAGCTCTCATGCCATTTGTGAACTAATATAGAGATAAAATATAAATTTTCTGCATTTCCAGACATGTCGGCCATAGCTTTGTTACATGATCACCAATGAATTAAGAGTCAATCGTGAGTGCCTATGGTGTGGATGCTCAGTGGTTAGCTCTAATATTTAAAAACCTCTGTTTGTGATGTGTAAACACAACTTGAATCAAAAGCATGCTTGTCTAGTCTGGCCAGCAAAGATGCTGCTGGCAAAAAAAAGCCATTTACATACCCGCAGTTCACTTTTAGTGCGCTCATCTGTTGTTCTAACTTTGACACATTGAGATTTCTGCCAGTTGAGCTCCATCAGCCTCAGTTTCAACTCCATCTGTGATCAAACATGCATCAAAAACACACGCACAAAAGGAAAACAGTGTAAATATTCTATATGGTGCAAAGTACAGGTCACATTCCAAAACTAATAATAATAAAGCCTTCTTCAAAGATTCTCCCATTTCGCCTTACCTTCATGTCATTCACAACTTCTGGCACCGGTGCCACCTCGTGGTGTCTGAAACGACAGCAAAACGAACATGCAATCACATAGCAACCTCTTACCCCACCCAAACACTTGTCATGCCTCCTGGAGCGTTATAATAAAGGCAGATATTTAATTGAGATCCAGCAATTTTCTTTATTTCATTCCCCCCCCCCCCCCCCTCTTTCTTCCTTCTCAAGCCACTGAACACGAATCATTCAATATGTCCGTGTATCCCTGAGGCCTGAAAACGCTACAAAGTGCATCTCTTCTTTAGTACATTTAGCTAACAATGTTCTAAAACAAGTGTTTTGCTAGAAATTACCTGGAGATTAGAACATTGCCACGTTAACTTTGATTCTTTTTATCCTGGCTGCAGTTCATATGGAATGCTTGTTTATTACAATCGCCAAAACAGTGGAGTTGATAACGGTGTACGTATCAAATCAAAATGGGTCAAGGTCACGTTAAGAGTCAGCAAAAGCAACTGGAAACATTTTCAGAACAGTCCAATATGTTTATTTTTCCCCGTTTGGTTGAAAAAGAAAATTGTCCGTCACCTCAACGGAAATTAGGTTATTAATATATGTTCCTTCCTATTTGAAAGCAAAACTGCGCAACAGCACATTGTGGTTAAAGGCTTAATATAATTCAGGATAACGTGAAACCAGGTGCAGAAATCATGACACACGGAATGGCTTTACGATGTCATATGTAGATGTTTGAGCTGAAATTTGAACAACACAATCTTGCATAAAGTCAAAGTTGATGAGAAGGGGTTTCAACAACAAAACTTTTGGTTGAATCGTTGTCGTGGAAATTTCCATCTACTGTTATCTTACTTTTATTTAGACTACATTAGCTTAGCCCCTCCCTTATATCACCCTGTTTACATTCATAAGACATTCTTTCAATTGATAACAGGGGTGACTGCTCATTGTGTTACAGTGTGTGATTACTGTGCTATATAATCCCATAGACGTGCAGCTAAAAGTGGCTCAGCAGATCCTTGTATTCTCTATGAGTAACATCCCTCGTGAATCAGGGATAATCTCTCTTTTTTTTAGTCTATTCAAACACCACTCAATATTTCTACAAAACTGAAAAGGTACGGTTACAACCAACCTGTGTGCTCTTGATTCCCTGCAGACAACGCAGATGAGCCTCTTATCAGTTTGGCAGTAAAGTTTCAGTTCTTCACCGTGATGTTCACACTTCCCATCCACGTTAACGGGCTTAGACGGTGGAGGGCAAGACCCTAGACGCTCCAGATCATCCAGTTTGGCCACTAGGTTCTGCACCAGGTAGTTTTTAGTGAAGCTCCTTTTGTTGAACACCTGAGAAAATCAAAAATAAATCGTTGATAACTACATTATTATCTGTCTGTAAACGAGCTTAGATAAAGAACAAAAGAAAAGAGAAAAATACAGGTAACTATTGTTGGCAACTGCTGCTTTGTTTGCGTTAGCCTCCGTTAGCTCAGGTTAGATCACAGCAACTGTAGCTACAGACAACACGATTAAGCTAAACGTTTTTTTTGTTTGTTTTTTTTAAATATCAACTTGCCAACCACCTATTATTATTTTCAAAATAAATACTGCGCAGTGACGGTGACATCATGAGTAAATTACATAGTTGTCTGTAGTAAAACAGCTACCAAGCGACGAACCATGGCTACAAGGACTTTGCTAATGCTACTATATCCACAAACATTTAGCCACAAAACACGACTGAAAATGCAGAGACCGTGTATCAACTTACCGTCCGACATTGAGGACACTGATACCCATAGTCTCCGCCATTTTCATCCCAATGCATACTAATACAGAACCGACAGAAATTATGCCCGCACTTCAGTATGACGGGGTCTTTGAAGAAGTCCAAACAAATTGCACATGTGAGCTCTTTCTTCAGATCATCTCCAGCTGCTCCAGCGGTCGCCATGTTTACAAGCCCACAGCAGCACCGCGTCAACACTGCTGCCACCGCAGGAAGTGAGGGAAGAGGAGAGGCGATAACGGGCACTTTGGGATGCGTCATTTTCCACATTAACCAATCAAATATCGCGCACGTACCTCCCATTGAAACAAAATGAAACCGCATAGTTCTTCGACTAAACATTTAAAGCGCTTGTTGTGCAATGGCTGAATGTCGATGCATGTCATTTCTATTTATTTATTTATTTTTGTCCAAGAAATTACAAAATCAAAACACAATCTTCGGCTTTGTTTGCTCTCTTGAATTAAGAAAACTTTTGAAATGCAAAAGGTCAAACTGGGATGCACTATAGCCAATAAATACAATGCAATTAAAATTGTTCAGATCTATGCAGATGTTATGGAATTATTTATTTATTTATTTATTTTTATTATGTCACTGAATGATGAAGTGGGGGCATTTTTTATTTCCTCTTTATATAAAATCTTAAGACTTTCTGGTTCACATTTGACTGAATTAAGTAGAAGGTCATTGATTAATAACTATTACAGTACTGTATATTTTTTTTCTACTTTTTTAGGCTTGGGTTTTGTATCAATGCGTATCATGTTCTCTATAAAACATGCTGAGTTGCTTTGTGGTCGGATTCTGCTGAATAATGTTGACTTGCAGTGAATGTAAACATTTGCCAAAAGGGGCAAAAAGGGCCTGTCCTGTCAAGAGAAGGCCTAATAAGCTAATTCTAATACAGGAAATTTGATCTTTCCTGTAGGTTAGAAAAAAATACTATAAATATTATATAAATAAATAGGGTATATATTAATTATATATTAAAAAATTAAAAATGTAAAAATATATAAATGAATAAAAGTAAAAGCCTATCAGCAGACACCAGTAAACAATATTTATTCTAATTACATATACATAAAAATCCATTCATAAAAAGACATAAAGTGAATATCACATTTGACTGTTTGTGCTGAAATTGATGATGTGGATCACAGGCTGTGGAATATACATAACATTGCATAGCTTGTATTGGCAAGTGAAGGATCTGATGCAACAAGGTGCATTTGATGTCAGATATGGTGATATTTCCAAATTCACCAGGGCCACATTAAAGGGAAAAAAAAGAAAAGATTCCAGCTGGGTTTCAGATGGCTTTTAAATCCTCCCATCCCCCACTGATTCAGCTGGCTAATCCTGAAAAATATCAGAAATAATTATACAATGATGACTAAGAGCATCATGAACACATACAAGGAACACAGATCTCAGCATGTTGTATAATCACAGCAGAGTAAGACACAGGTTTCACAATACACATAAACAATAAATTTCACCAGTGATATCAACACAATTGTGAAAAAATAACAAATTGGTTCAACATTTGTCATGGTGATATGTAAGCAGCTCTTTTGTTTGCACCATTTGTCCGAAACCCCCCCCCCCAAAAAAAAGAGGTGAAACATTGGAACACACGAGTGACAAATAAAACTTAGATGAACATAATATGTGTGAGGGGTTCAAATCATTGGATGTGGACACAGTATTTGCATGTTCACAGCACCAAACGTCTTAGTAATGTAACTCAGGGGGTTGAAAGTGGCCATGTAAAGATTCTCCTCAGTCAACAAGAGTAAATTGTGTTACAACACACAGCCCATTCTCTGCAAAAGAAATTACTCCTGAGATGAGTTTTGTTAATTATTCATACTTTAGCCAGTGTTTTTAAACTTGACCCCCTGTCTAATGTTAATGAATATGAAGATATTACAGAAACACATTGTGAATAAACAACACCGAGGTTGGTACATGAAGCTGTGATCAACTGTAAACTCACAACAGAGTCAATAAGTGAGTAACCAAAATTGGAGTGCAGTGTTACAAAAAAATAAAATGTGAGTCATCCCAATTCAGCAGCAAAAAATGTTACACGTTACAGTGTGTACTGTAAGATGAACAAAACAAAGAACAGTGGATATGGTGACAAAAAATAAAAATGATTTGCTGCTTAGCTGGTTAATAAACATAAATTCTATCAGAAGTTGTGTTCATCTCTGGGGGAGATAAAGTTCACAAATAAGATGCAAGCGGTGCCATCTTGTCTTTATGTTGTCCATTATAGATTGTTTAAATCTAGAACGACTGTCACGGCAAATGTTTCACAACCAAATGAATCGTCTTAAAGGCGCAGTTCACCCCCAGAATGTACATGCGTGTATTCACGCAGCATGGTTACAAAAGTCCAAGATGCACCTTTCATTGTCAAAAACAATGTAATTCTCTGCCAGTCAACAGAGTTCACCTCTGAGGCCAGCAAAGTAAGATGAAAGGATACATGCTGCACTTTTGCATCTGTACTGCTATTAATAAGTTTCTAAAATTAAGAAAATAATGCATGGCTTATGTTTATAAATCATGTGCAGGCTGTAGAAAAGTTGAACACCAAAGTGCTACAGCTCACATTGCTCAGTATCATTTTGACTGACTTAGCCACATATCAGTTATATCAGTGTTCTTTTTGAGGGGAACTGTTCCTTTAAGTGGGATCATGGCGCTCACGTAGTGTCCTTTGCCTGAAGTACACCTGTAACACTACATCTTTGACGTGGCCTGCATGACTGTCGCCATACGAAAAATGTTCTCCAGGTAACTGGGACTGCCCTGAAGTAATGCAGTTTCTTCAGGCACTTTAATACCATAAAGCCAGTACAACAGACAGGAAATGCCATGCTACTAGCAGCACAAGTTGTAATGATGAATAAAAAACAGTAAATAGGTGTGCTGGGCTGTTTGCTCTTGAATTCATTCTATATTGTAGAAATATGCCACAACAACACACATTGAACAAGAGATTGATTTGACAATTTTTGGTCTCATGAAATAAATTCATTATAAGTGATAAAAAAAGAAAAAAGAAAGAAAAAAGGAACAACAGAAAATCTAAAAAAATTATAAAACAACCCCTCCACATATCCCATATGCCCTCAGACTTCTGAGCTGTTGTGACAGTCTTGCATCCTCACCACCAACATGGGCTCGGTACTCACAGATCCTTTCACCACCTCCTGCACCCCCTCCCTCCATACCTCCTTACCATCCTTCTGTCTGGATCTCAGAACCAGTGCGATGGTGACAACAATAAGGACAGTCAGCAGCAACCCCACCAGTGCCCCAACCACAGTCACCAGGCCCTCCTCTTCCTCCTCTGCATTCAGCTCACTAGGCTCCTGCCCACCAGCAAACAGCTCATTCAACCCGCCTGACCTTCGTCTAGTGCGGTCCAAGGCAATGTGCATAATGTTGGTACCACGGCTGTTGTCTAGTCCGATATCCTCAGCGATTGCTGGGATTTCATCGCCTGCTGACCTCCTCCAGCGATTGCCTTTTGCGCTTGATGACACTGCGGCAAGCTCGCTGCTTGTTGAAACAAAGGAGTGATACTCTAGGCTGCGCTTTCCAATGCCTCTGTTGGCATTCTCTTTGGAACGGACCGTGTAAATGGTGTGTATGTACCATTCACGGCCTGCAGCAACCTGAGGAGAACACAAAATTAGGTTGATTTTAAGAACAGGTAGTACTTAATTCATTTGAAATTTGTCACATGAAAAAATGCATACAGAATTAAGGATCCAAAATTCCATATTTTAAAAAAAGGTAGATGTTAACAGCACGGCACATCAGTGGTTGGAGTAGAACCTCCCACCAAAGTCAAGACAAAGCTTATGTGACAAAGCCTGTATGCACTAAACTCTCCTCATTGCAAAGCAAATCTTTCTTATATGGAGAGACAGGGTAGCATACTACTGTTGCCGATAAATTGTCGAGGACAACAGTTATTCATATTAGACCTGGAACATGGCTGTGGAGTCCACTTTAAAGCCATCAGACCCTGGTTGTCTGACCAGAGACATAGCTGATGGATCATCTACTGCCAGCACGGCATTAAAGTTGACCTCACCAAACGCATGTGCCTGAGTCTCTGGCTGAGCCTTGTCCTAATGAGACAGGTGAGATTGAAGGGGAAAAACATAAAGTCAACAGAAGAAGCACAATTAAAACACTTGATGGAATTTCAACATTAAAAACCTAAATGTACTCACAAGAATCTTGAATCTATAAAGCAGAGATGGGGAGTCAGCCAGGCAGCCAAACTCAGACTTGGTTGGGTTATACTTGGGTACATATCCATCAGCACCAGTACAGAGGAAAACCTTCTCTATGCTGCAGAAGAATGAATCTCCCAGATTCTGCACAGGATCCACCATGACACGACCATATATTGTATCACCTGAGAGAAGTGAAGAAGGTGAAGAAGAAGGTGAATTCTAAAATTATTTATCCTCTGTGAATACTCTTTGTTTGTATTTTTTTAGTTAGTGAACTGCAAATATGTATATTTTGCTGCCAACTAAGACCAAAAGCATAACCATTTATTGTTTTTTTTCAATTAAGTTGTTTCTATGAAGTGGTTTAAGTTCATGTCAAATAACCGGAGAGCATTGTTATAATCATTGAAAGTGCCAAATTCTTTTAAATGTCAGTAATAAAAAAGACAAAACATAAAAAAAAATGGAAGAATGCAAAATCTTACCCTCAGAAAATGCTACATCACTTTCTTGACCAAAACCCATTGATCCATCAGAAAGCCATAGGCTTCTCTTAGAGAGCAAGAACATCTGAGTATTCAGACTGAATTCCAGCGCGACTGGGTCACTCACCTGAACAAGTATGCAGACTGTAAGTATGTGAAGAACACAGAGAGCTGCTGATAAAAACAGGATTTTTTTAAGTAAGACTGCCTCACTTGCTGGAATCTAATATCAAGGTCAAAAGTGACCGGCTCTCTTGGACTGCAGATAGGTGGAATAGTGTATTCCATGTTCTGGGCTGTTGTACAGGGGGTCAGCTTCACTGTGTAGGTCCCGGAATAGTCTCTCACCTGTATGAGACACATTCACAATTGTCAGTTCGTATAGGCCTGTCTCTCTGCTATTGAAAAAAATGTATTTGGTGTTACCGCAAAGTCTGAGATGAAGGTCCACTGCTGGACTGGTTGGTTGTAGGTGGGCTCACTCCTCACTAAGGTGAGGTTAAATGTCAAGCCAGGGTGATCCACACTCATCACCATGGACGACGTGGAGGTTGCTATAGAAGGTTTGTGAGAAGTTTATAAAAGAAAACTGATACTAAAAAATCAAAGGTGCGCACTATTAAAATGATCTCTCCAGTGGGTTCGGCCCCATTTAAGTTTTCTAGGAATAGCAAAGCTGATATCATCACAATCTCTTTTAGTCTCACCAGCTCTTTTAATTCTGCCTGAAGAATGAGAGTCCACAAACAGACCCCTGAAATGAGCCTTTGTACGGAAATTAACCACCAAACGTCCCTGCTCGTTGATGCGCATACTCGTGGGATACAATGAACCTGGAGGCAAGAAAACACACAAGTATGCAAAACTTCACAAGAGCCGTTGTGTTTTTTCTTATGAAACGCAAACTCCAATTTTCATCCGTCTTGGTAACTGTACCCTGTAGCTCTGCCTGGGGTGGGCTGCCAATGCCATCCTTCCAGAGAATGGCTGTGTCGTACACAAAAGTGAGGCGTAGCTCTGATTGCAGATCAAAGTGTTGCCACCCGCCAGTGCCCACAGGGGAGTGGAACACATATGACACGTAAAGAGGCACACGCAGGGTCACATAAGACTGGACGAGGTTCAGCACCTGTGAAGATGTGAAACTGCTTTGAATTTTTCTTCAAGAGAAGTCAGACAATTGCATGCAGACATCTTTAAGGAGTGATTTGCTTTTGTTAGCCCAATGATTATATATAAGACAACAAAATTTGAAATTGACGACAAACAATGCTCATATACTTGGCTGTTGGTTGCAGCTGCACCACAAAAAGCACAACATTCTTCTACATTTAGTAATGATAGTAGGTCCAGAGCTATGGTAAGTGCAGAGAATATGTAACAGATGAACACAATGCTCTCCCCCACAACGTGTTTGAACTCTATCACTCCTACTCAGTGTAGTCAAAATACAGAGAAGTCTTCCTGTGCCATATTCAAAGAACTATAGTGGGCAGTGATGTGGACTCATATTGTTTTTTCATTTGATACAGAAAAAAAAAAGTTTTACTACCATTTAAAGATTGCATTTTGGTCACATCTAAAGTGCATATGTAATCAGTGAATATAAGTGATTAACTGATCTTGTGCAAATAATGTGTCAACAATATCTTCTTCAGCTTTTGGTAAATCAAATAGATAAACATCTAAAATAAAAGAAAAGAAAAGAAAAGAAATAAATGGAAATAAGTCTTACATGTAGTTCCATAAGGCCACCACTAGGTGTCTCTGTTCACCAAGACTTTTTTTGACATTTTTTATTGGCTCGAAAGATGTTTACAACAATATGTTATCCACAAATTTGATAAAAGCCAGAATTTGTGCTACAAAATGAAGAAAATGGCACAAAATTGTATGCTCGATTAGCAGTGAAAATGTGTCAATTTGCATGGTCAATTACCAAAGTGGAGTTTAAACTCTCAAGAGAAACAAAGAGTCACTCGTTCTTTGTCAGCTGAAGACATGCGTTATAGAATATCTTAGCAAACAGAAAGAATCTGACAGACTTCACATGTCAGTACTAGATTTTTAATAATTCTAGAAAGATAACCTACAACATTCATGTCATTCTTACTGGGAGAGAATAAAGACAATATATTCTTACTGAGGATCAGCTTTCACCCTTTTGAAATTTAAATTTAAGTAAGTCAAGCATTTCAGAGAGCAACTAAATAATGAAGCATTTATGCAAAAATAATTGCTGTTTTGTCGTGTTGATTATTGATTTAAAATTTTAGCTTGTTTGGTGAATCATTTTATTGTTCTATGCTTTGTAGTTTATAAAAGTTGGTGGTTATGCAAGATAGTATTTTTCCGTTTTTCTTTCAACCCTCCCTGAAAATAATCTTCGACCTAAATGACAGCTACAGCTCTTATCAAACAGGGACTCGAGGTCTTTTGGATGAGGATGAGGATGAGGATGATGATGATGCGCATCATGCAAGTAGTTCTGTCTGGGGCCAAGTGTTTTCACTTCCTCTCCATTTCTTTTGTCTCTCTATTTCTCTTTCTCACACACACACACACACACACACACAAACATGGAATCAAAATCAAACACGTACACCAGTCTGCTAAGCAAAAAGAAGCTAAAAGATCAAAGGCTGGAGGAAGACAAAAGAGCCGCAGGACATGAGCAAGGGAGTAAGGGTCTGAGTCCCAGCCCGCAATAACAACAACACACAATAGAGAAGAGATAGCATGTCAAAATGCCCAAATTTAGAAGCATTCTCTGACTCCTCTGCTGACATGATCAGGATATTGCTGGAGATATCCAAGACTTCAAACAAAGTGTTTTCCTTTATTCATAAACACTATTTATGTGAATCCAAGCTTCAGTACTGTGAGCAGTAAGTGAGCATTAGGAGAATGACTGGCAGGCTGAAAATACCTTGTTTGAGTGTGTGTGTTTCCATGTGCATGTGTGTGCCTTCACACTAAAAGCTGTCCATCAAAAGTTGGTGTACAGAGGTGGCAAACACACCCACACACACAAACATGCAGTGAATGAGACATAAAATGCAAGCAAACAGGTACGGTGTTGCTCTGTTTGTGCGTCCTTCTCATTCAGGGGGCTGTGAATAAACTGAGCACACACACAGGCAGACACAGACAAACACAAAGGTGAAAAGTCAAGCACATGCACATTTTTATGTTTCAGACAAAGGTAACACACACCTGTCCATCTGTCCCAATGGTTCCTCCACAGTCAGTAAGCAGCTCTGACATATGGTAGTAGCTGGTAAACTCCCAGAGACAGGCCTCCAGGTTGAGATTCCTGTAGAAGCGCAATGTGCCGTTCCCCCGCAGAGCACTGCTGAACTGATAGGGTGCAGAGTCTCCCATACTTTCAGGGCTGCGCAATGAATTAGTGATGAAACCATGACCTGTGGTGACCTCATTGTAGTCAAGCAAGTTAGAGCAGCGGTGATTTCCAACGCGGGTTCCGTCAAGACTGAGAGTCAGGTCAAAGTTCATGAGGGGGCGAGTGGAGATGACCGGAAGCATACCTGCAAGGCAAAGAGAGAGAAATCCAGGATTGCCCAACTAGCTTTGATAGTAAGAGAAATTATTACTCAAAAAATATCTTTGCCAAAGAAACTGGTGAGAGAAGCTGGGGGAGGGCAGCAGAAAAAAAGAACAAACCCTGAAAAGACAATGCTGAAGGATATTGATTAAAAATCAAGAGGAGAATTTTAAGTAACTGAACTATTTCTACAGTGGGGTTCAATATGGTCTGGCAAGGTCTATATTGCGATTGTCACGCTCCTAAGGATCCCCAGATGTGACTATTACTCACACCACATTACACTTCACCTCATCCGTGGAACCAGTCCTGCCTCCAGCTCCAACCTACCATCTATATGAGGCATGGTTACAGTCACTTTGATGAGGTTGGGGTGTTTCAAGTCGTCTGCTCCAGTGTAGCGTAACTTGGCAGAGAAGGGTTCAGCGCCAACAGTTCCCATCTTACGTGGCTGACACATGCCTTTTCATGACAGAAGAGCAGAAGGAATAGTTTTTGAACTCAAGGACAGGCTGAGGAACTTTGAACAGAATGAATGAATGTGTCTACAAGTTAGTTATTTTTACATTTATGATATACTGTTAAATAATTTTTTCATATTACCTGCCTGAATGATTACTGGGTCAGGCAGCGATTTCCACATTTGTACAAAAACCTTCCGACCACCCAGAGAGAGCAAGTCTGAACTTGTTACATTCAGGATGTGTAGGTGGAATTGAGCGCAGCATTACTGATTGCATAGCAACAGCAAAAGAGCAAGTTTTTTCCCCCCCATTTTGAGAAATGAATGATAAGTCTGATCAATTCTCACAGCACACAACTTGTAGCAGCACTGGATTATGGTTTACTTGGGGGGCTGTCAGAGGTGAGAACGATTCCTGTGCCATTTGTTTAAACTTATCAAATCTGAAACGTATTCCCATATCAAATGGTGTTCAAAATTAGGTCAACCCTTCAGCTATGGGGACCTTATTATAATTTTCTATATTTCTGCATAAATATGACTTATAATTAATCATTAGTGTTACATAAAACCTATAACAAAAATATTTTTAAAAAGCCCTAAGAATAGACTTGCAAAGATTAAGCTTGGAAATGTACGTATTGTGGAAAAATGCTAAATATATTGCATATCTTTGAGTGGGCAAACGTGTGAACGTTTAGCAGCTCATTTGCAATTAGACTGAGGTATTTCTCAATCAAGACGAAATTTAGGTAACTTGTTTTTTAGAAAGAAATACGGGATGTCTCAATTTTTGATTCTCACAAAATATTTATGGAAATCTATTACTGCAAGAAAAGGGGGATTTCTAAATTCCTCAGGTAAGATACGGTTACTGATCATCAATAGGCTAGAAATGGCTACAAAACCGTCTCTAAAGATTTTGAACGATTCAATCAGATTATGTAAAAATAGATGGAAAAAAATGGCCTTTGCTGCATACCCCAGGCGTGGCCAACAAAGATCTCCTCAAGAGCATCTGAGTAGGTACAAAATAAGCACATGTAATATCAACCTTATCAACGTCCTTTCTTTCTTACATTTTTAGTTGTAGTTATTGCTGTTGAAGGACGTCACACATAATACTGCAAACACAAGATAGTGCCAACCATAAATATGTTATATTTGATTCTATTCATTTTGTTTAATTTGCAATCTTTATACTGGCTTTTAGGATTTGTCTGAAAATTCTGTGTCATTTTTGGTCATATTTGTGAAAGATGTAGCTGTAGCCCAGGAGGAGCCCTGGTTTCCCTTTAATTAGATGTTGCTGGTTTGATGATCAATTTCAGTGGTTCACATGTCAAAATGTCCTCAGGCAAAGATACTGAATCCCACATTGCAACCAATGCCTTGTTTTGAAAAAATAATTTTAATAGGCGTCTGCTAAATAAATATAATAAAACAGAAAAATTCTACACTCCAACAACACCAACTTTCAATCAATGCTTTACAATAACATTAAACTGCATAAGTTAGTATCTTATAAATCTCGTGCCACTTTGCTGTACTGAGCACTTTATTTACTTTCAGTACATTTTGCCAATAATACATACCAAGTATTACTTTGACTGAAAGCCTTTTTTTGAGGGGAGAATTTTCACACAAATAGTTCTACACCAGAATCAGAGTGCTTCTCCTCCATTGTTTAGAGTTTAATTCAAAGGTCGTAAAAAGCTGAAAAACAATTGGAAAAAAATCCTGTATCGTCAATCGCGAAAAAGGTGTTAACTGTCTTTTATATTGCTGTGCTGTACTCTTGAGTTGTATTCATTCAAAAGCAGTATTTCTGAAGATTCAGGAGGTTTGGAGAACAAAGCATTATGCAATGCAAAATAGGGCCAAATCCCTGTTTGATTATTTCTCTAGAAAAATGGAAATACACAGAGCAAGATTTATTCATTGTTCAGCCCTCACCTTCCTTTTGGCTGATGGTGACAAGGGGGCTGCTGAGCTCTAAACCATCATCCCCATTAGAATTAACAGCCCTTGCAGCACACTGGACCCTGGAGCCTGCCTGGAAGTAAACTGAATCCAATGTGATCATCTTGGAGGATGTAAAGAATGTGTCAAAGTCCACCTCCCTCATAGGGCTGGTGACGCCATCAGGGCCAGCGGGGGCACTGATGAGCCAGCGGTAGCGGGTCAAGGTGTTGTTGATGTGTTCGCTGACACAGATAGAGCCCGTCTTGTCATAGTCTGGGTATTTTGTGTCGCAAGCCTGGAGGATGGATAGTGAGAACAGCAGGAGTAGGTGGGTAAGCGGGGACAGCAGAAATTGGAAAGATGCAACAGATGCCAGAGGACAGATGGAAATAGAGGATGAGAATTCAAAAAAGTACGTGACTGTTGCCAAGAAAATCCAGATGTTTCAGCTGAGAGCTTAACAATTAGCTATTTGATAACGAGCAATGCAGAGATAATGGATGTAAACAGTAAGCTTTAAAGAGTTTCTGTGGATTTACTTTTAACCTGTTGACATTGAGCCTTCTGCTGCAGAACTCAACTACTTGTTTTTTTGGTTTTTTTTTTTATGAACAAGGCTACTTCATTTTATCTCCTCAGGGAACTTCCTATGCCGCTGACCATAGTGCAGCTAAATATACACACATGCACCCCCATACTCACACATACACACACACACACCAGTCACTTGAGGAGCAAATAACTTAACACATCACAAGAATCCACTTAAAGGTCTCTCTGAGCCTGTTTTTAAGAGTGGAAGCGATTCTCTTGTGTGTGACAGCAAGAGGATTGTGGCCTCCTTAATTGTGTGATTGTGTGTTTTAATGACAGGCTGGCCAAAACCTGGAGGACAGTTTAACTTGGGCTGAAGAAAAGTAAGGGTCCTCGGGGAAAACTGATTACTCTCTACAAAATTCATCACAGCAAAAGATACAACTAATTTGACCATATCCTGTTGAGTTAAAAGCTGGGCTGAGTTTTTTTCCCTCTTTTATGGCTTAGTGAGCAACCGAGTTCAGTTACATTCCAAAGATAACTCCAGAGAGGTTTCCCTGAATGTCACTTGACTCACTGTGACACAGATGACTGGGTAGCCGGCCGGTGGGTGGAGGTTGGTTCGTGTCCTAGCGACATCATCATAATGGAGCAGCGACACGACATGAGGCAAGGAGGGGAAGGTGACATCAGCCATACTGTTGGCCTCCTCAATGTAAACTATGACTTTAGTCACCTGTTTCAAAAGAACAGTTTTAAGACTGATGAGACCTACTGACAAAGACGTTTGCAAATAAGACACTTTGAATGATAGATAAATTAATGTGTTTATAATTTCACAGCCATGGTTAATTCCCAGCTTCTCCTTTCGCGCCTCTCTTTTCTCTCTGTCTGGGCCTCTTCTTTCTTAAATAATAATTTACTCTGAAAAGAGCTGCTGTTTGTCTGGTCAGCAAAAAAAAAAAAAAGAGATCTCTAATCTCAGTTAGATTGATCTGGATAAATATCGGTTGAAGCAGAACAATTTCCATAGCTGTATTTCTTATGGTTTTGTGTGATAGTAAAGCATGAACACATATCTGACCTGAGTTTCAGCCACCATGTTTTCATCAGGCTTGAGATGGAGGGTAAAAGCTTCCCTCATTTCTCTGACTCCATCAAATAGCACTTCCACTTCTATGACATGTTGCTTATCCCCCTCTTTGAACTCAATGTCTGGGTACATGTGAAGAGATTTAAATGCAGCCGATTAATTGTGGATACAGCAAATTATACAGCACAGACAGATCACTATTAAAAGTGAAAGTGGAATACATCAGTCTCTTCTTGTTGGTCACATCTTTGTGGCAATAAAAACGGGTATCATCAAGGTTGGTTTCTTTTTTTCTGTTGAATGTAGATTCTATCAGAAGATGAAAAGGCAATACAAAGATACACCAATTCATTTTTTATTGCCTCAGAGGAATCACTAAACGAAAATGCATTACAGCTTTTCTATTTGCATAGTGCCAAAGGTGGTCCATCTGCTTGCAAAGTAAGTAACAGAGCTTTGCATAAGATATGTGCTGCGGAGAGAAATCTTTTTTGCAAAATGAGAAATCCACCACTGTATGATTCAAAAGGGCTGTAAGTCTGAACGCTGGGTTGGCAGGTATGATTTGAAAAGGCTGGATGTATTCATCCAAACATTTTAAGCCTTGATAGAGCTGAAAAAGCTTCACAGCTCTAACAGCTAAGAAAATAGAAAGGAAGACTTCGCCCTACTTACAAGGCATGAAGAAGACTGAAATTCCATTAAAAACTGCATGACCCTCACTGGACTACTGAAGATAGTACATTTCACAATTTAGGATTATATTAGAAATGAACAACCTCTGCCAAAAATACACCCTCATGCTCACTTGTATTACTTTCTAAGCGCAATAGGAAGCTTTGTTTCACACTAATCAAAACTTATATTATTACTCTCCTGCAAATACTTGAAGGAAATCTATCAGAAATTAATCTGGGTGAAGTTTTGATGAGTAAAGGTGCTACAGAGTAATGAACTGTAAATCAGTGTCTGAATTGTTTTGCATCATCACACCACCAAATCACCTACCCCCTGCACGTCTGTCCACGTTTGATGTAGATCGAATAAATGATTGTTCATTCAATCTAATGTTGTGTAGATGAGTGTTTTTTTTTTTCAAGTTTTCTCATCTGTTGTTTCCAGAGTGAACCAGCCGGAGGAATGCCATTCCCTGCTTTGATTGGCTATTTTGCTTTCAAAGTGTCGTCATGCAAGGAATGAGTTTCAAAATACCTGAATACTTCTCAGGATGTTTTCAGAACTGACCAGAAGGAAACCTGTTGATGTTTAATGTATTTTATTTTTTTTTTACTTTTAGGACATATATGTTGGATTTAGCTTAGTATAGGCCTGTTTGTTTGTATTTTTCTCTTTTTTTTACCTCTTGTGTTTGTGTTTTATATCATACTAATATATGAAATATCTTTCAAAACCTTTGCATTAAATTGTGTTTAATACTGTTTTCTGGAAGAGGAGCTGTATCTAAATCAGAGCTTTCCAGTTACATAAAGGGCAAATAAATAAGAAAATAAGGTTTAAAATGAAGGTAAAATGAAGAATTGCTTTACAAAACAGGCCATTTTCAACAGTCTACAGGAACCATGACCATATATTTTATTCTTTGCAAATCATCGCTGTTATCCACCGCTTTCTAATATTCATTGCGCTTTGCATGTTTAAAGCTGTACTGCACTGCTGCTCTTTTTTATGCTATAAGAGGATGTGCGTGAGATTTAACCTTTAGACACAGGATAGTAGTCCTCTCCTGAGACAGCAGAACCGTCTTTAGTGTGAATGCGAACCACTGACACTTTCGATGTGTCACCCACTCGTACCACAGGGATCCTCACAGTTGCCACGGCTCCAGCTTCCTTTGGTTCACCAATACTGAACTTGGTTTCCAAAAAGCGAATGATGGGTTCTAAAGGCACAGAAAAAGAAAGAATAACTGAATACAAACATACAGTTTATAATTTTAACTATCATCCTGTTAATCATTTCTACTTGCAGGTATGAATAAAAATATATGCCATCAGGGATGCTTTGCTATATACCCGTGGACTGTGTATTAGTAACGTCTGCATATAATAATCAAGCACCCATAGACTTCTACTTTCTCTCTCTCTTCATCTCACTTACTGTCAGCTGTGTCCATGATTTTCATGACAGTCTCATTTGGAGCACCAACTGATGCACCAAACTGTGAGTTGCTCTTTGGATTCCCTAAAACCAAACGCAGTTCTTCTGCCTCCTCGTACACCGTGTCATCAACCAGTGTCAGAACACACGTCTTCTCGACCTCACCTAAATGGTGAAAAAAAAAAAAAAGTCAAACTTTTTTAAAAAATGTACAGCATTTAATATCTTATCAGTATTAGTATTCTCCCTTTTAATCAGTTCAGTCATAGTATCAGGAAGCAAGGTGCACAAACAAATTCAGTAAAATACTGAAAATGACAATACAATTTTGTGTGCACAAAATGTGAGACATAAGGAAAAAAAAACAGATAATTTTAGAAATTAGAGTAAATAAGTTTGACATCAGTGTGACTATGAAAGTACCTGGTAAGAAACTGATGACAGATGCATCTGTGTTGGGTCGCTCATCAAAGTCAGAGGCGACTTGTGCTGAGCCCTGACGAGTGTAACAGCGAACAGAGGACTTGCGTCTGATATCACCACTGCGGTACACTGCTGCTGTGATCTGACCATCACTCTCCTCTCCAATGTAAACAGGCTCACGGAACTGGAACTTTGGCACTGTTGGTCAAAAGAATAGCTGAGTTAAATATAATGGAGACAGGAATAACTTATCCCTTGCTAATATCAGAAGGGAAATTAAATCAAAATAAATCTCACAACAAGCGTTTGTTAAACTAAGAAGTGGCGATGAGTGCTGTTAACCTTTTAATAAACGAACAGGGAGAGGATCAGTTTCTTGTTGCGTTTAGTAAAGTGGCTTTCTCCATTAGAACCTTTTAAGACTTGCTATGGATTTCAGAAATCCTTACAAAGTATTTCTTTTCAGAGCAGTGCCTGGCATTGCAGTTCTGTTTTATCCTCTCTGTTGGTGTGTGAGAGGATAAAATAAGTAAAAACATTGCAAAGGGCTTTGGATCCACTCAGGTAATAAAAGCTCTAAAAGGGCATAGTACATTTCCCATTTTCACATGGCTTTTAAACACTAAGGTCAGCAGCTGCAAATCACTGATAACAATAAACCTAATTTATGTGTCAAGTTTGACACATAAAGGCACAGCTAAACATAAGCATATTGTACATTAGAAGTATAGAATAAGACTTTAAGCTGTGTGCTTGGGCCAGTATGTTACTCTAACGAGCTTCTTTTGGCAATACTAACGCATCTAGCATATCACCTTTGTCACAGCATGTGACAGAAAGTACAGACCAGTGGATCTAGATGACGATCTCATGGTGGTGCAGGAGAGCAAGATGAAAAGTCAGAGATCACCAAACTCCTCACAAATCATTCTACTATAAGAGAAGGTAAAAATACAGAATCTGGATCCTAATACACTGAGTAGGTCATGACATAACTGAGAGGATTAGTACAGTTCTGTTGGTATAAAAATAATTGTGGACCGTGAAACTCTTCAGGATTTATCCTCTGGATATATGAACGTCTTAACCAGATGTCACAGTAGTTTATCCATTTACTGCCAAGACGTTTCATTAAAACAGAAGAATGTGAAGCTGCAAACGTAACTAGTGAGGAAGTCAGGATTATGGATTGATCCTCTGATTGAATGTTAAAACGTTTCTGTGCTAAAGGAACTACATGACCCAGTCCTTTTTACTGCTTCATTTAGTCTCTGAGCAATCTTAAGAGCAATATTTTGGTCCTTGTACTTTACTGGCCGGACAATTGAACACAAGTAGATTTTGCCCGTCTCGCCCCAACACTCACTGGATCAAAGAGAATACAATACATCAAACAACCGAAGATTAGATATTCTCATTTTATAAGTTTTTATGCAATTTGATAGCATTTCCTGACATTTATGAAAGAACAGAATCAAAGACTGTGACCCTGAATGTGTGTAAATATCTGACTTGCTCAGTTGTGGTAAGTGCTTTGATTTTTTTTCATCCTCCTTTCTGTTTTCCCTTTGAGTTTGCCTTTTTTACTTTTTCTTAAATTCATCAATATAGGTCTGGTGAGTGGGTGGCAAATTGATTGGTGGTTAGGGTGAGTCAGTTTTGGCAATCCAAATGGACATACCATTGCTTGTATTCTCTTGACATCACATATACTGAAAAAAAAACTGAAAATAAAGATCAGATCTTGATCAAAAATAATTTAAAAAAAAAACAGAAAAAAATTAGACCACTTACAGTCAGACAGTGAGTCATTTATATAGACTGTAGACTTCCCAGGTTCTCCAACAATGCCGTTCATTGGCATCCGCAGGATTAGCTCAAAGCTCTCAGTCCCCTCCAGCTCTGGTTGTCCCAGGTCATCCAGAATGATGACTCTGAATGTTTGCATGCTGACACCGGGGGCAAAGTCCAGGTTATGACTGATGCCCACATAGTCAATACCAGCTGGAGGAAAGACGGAAAAAAGTAAGAAATTGTCGAAAAGAAAATGTTGAGGACAGTGCAGACAGAGGGGGATTAATTGGTGAATTTAATAAATTTGAATCAGTCAGAAGTAATACATGACATGGCATGGGAGCTTACCTTCTGCAGAGATGGGCTCTGCTTTCCGAGAGCGGACGGTCACAGTCCCAGTCTTGGACAAATCAGTTCCTGTCCTCCAAACTTTGACCTCTACATATCCATCACTCTCATCCACATGATAGTCTACCTCTCCAAAGTAAAACACTGGAGCTGCACAGCAAGGACAAGAATAAAGGAATACATAAAAACAGTTTGGTCTTTTCTCATTGTTTCCCTGTTACTTCTGCTTGTGATGCTTGTCAAATGAATGTAATTGCTGATTCATGATACCTTGATGTCAGTTTCAAACTCCATCTAGACTAATTAACATTCGTGGTGCTTTTAAGACCAGAGTTAATTTATGTTTTTTCTTTAATAATGTCTTAAGTTGCTTTAAACCTTGACCTATAAGCAGAGACTCAAAGACAAACGTCACTCCTTTGTAAAACCAGAGGCAAGGCCCAGATATTTAAAAGCCATAACTCATTAGACTGACATTAAACTGCAGGGAGGACTAACCTTTCCCGACCTCTCATCCAGACCTTACTTTTAATTGCTATTTGCCCTTTAACACAAAGAGAGTGTCACTATTGCTTGCTTTACCTCATTCACACTAAACCAAATAGAGAGGGTACAATTATGTCCCTGCATGTGCTTTTGTGGTGTGTTCATAGATAGTAACTCCTAATAACCAGATGAAACATTTGCATGCCTCTGCATAAAAGCCTCAGGCAACATGAGGGTACATGATATATGTCAGTGATTTGATGACACATGACCAGTGATTTTAACATTCGTGCAAAGGCAAAGATTTACAATCAAGTCTAAAGGTTTAAAGCTTTTTAGGTTGATAAATAAAGGTTTTGTTGAGCTTTACAAGTCTGTCTGTTTTTTCAAAGAACCCAAGGAACCAAATAGGTGAATTCAAACAATGCATCAGTACTAGAATGGCTTTTTAAAGATTACTACTGGTCTTATTGGATTAAAGGCACAACAGCCGGACAGTTCCATTCCATTTCAGAAAGGCAAGGCACAATAAGGGCAAAATAGTTCCATTGTGAGTAGTTTTTTTTCTTCCTCTGACAGAAGAATTAAGGACTTTTAACAAACAAAGATGAAATTAGTGGTAAAAAAAAAGGCCTATCTGTGTGTTGCCTGTTGTCTGAATGTTGAGTAGTGAGACAGAGAAAGCGGCCCCCCAGACAGCTCAAAGGCTTGTTTGAACAGGGATTGTTTCCTGAGGCAGTAAAGTGGAGGCAGTCCAGTGTGTATTAGACAGCTTCGTCTCTCACAAGCCTCCTGTCAAGCTGAAAAAAAAAAAAAAAAAAAACCTGACACAATAAAGGTTTTGCCTCCGTTTCAAGCTGCCAGTCGTTCTCACTTGACTCATTTCTTATATCCTGGCATATAAATCCAAAAATAGAAAGTGTATTGTAATTTTTTTTTGTCTCAGGATCAAACACTCAACAGTCCACAGATTTACATAAATATATATGTATTTTTTTCTTCCTGAACAACACTTTACTGTTATATTTTATTTATATGCTATAACTGGACGAGAGAACAAAGCTAAGCAGTGTACATAACAAAGGGACAGAACTTTTTTTTTAACTGACTAACTTAACAAAAGAAGTGACAGCTCAGGGCAACAATATCTAGCGAGTACCACACATCAAATGCAGCCTATGCCCTCTTGCTCTTCTGTTTTACTCTATCCTCCTACACACACCTAACAGATGTAGTGCTAGTTTGAATTTCAAATAGAATTTGTGCATTTGCATGATGGTGGAGTAAAAGAAAAATGACAGATTGCGTTGGTGGGATAAACGCACATGGATAATGACATCTGACCCCACAATAAGCAAATGGAATAAGGGCTTGTATGAGTATTTATCTTTTTCCAGAAGTAGAGTGGGACCTCAACAATAACAACAGAAGCATGAAGCTTTTCAATAAACATTATATTTAAGTAATTTGGTCAACATTCCTTCAATGCTCAGATAGGACTCTTCACTGTACATGTTAATAAACATGTCTATGTTCACACGTGTCCCAGCTGTGATTAACTTGACACTACAAAAGGCAGTTGAGTGATAAGAGATGTGTGAGAGCTGCATCCTCTCTGCCCTCTAGGGCCACCTCTCGGCTTTAACACTCTTGTAGGGCTAGGTAAGGTGTAAAAGCAAATTGTGATAATTACTACTGTGAGGGTGTCCACAACCGTTTCTGTCACCATGCATTTAAATACAGTTTATAAAGCATTCTCAGCTGTCCTATGAAGCAGTGACAATGCGCTTAAAAGGAAGCTCTCTAATAACATCTTTCGAACATATCTGTAATCATTACTGTGGTACTTTATGCTACAAACAGCTTTACATTACATGTGTATGGGGTTAAAATTCACACAAAACATATGAATGATGAAAATGATGCAAAAATGAGGCTATACAAACGCGGTTTCCAAATAAGTTGGCATGTTGTAAAATCTAACATGCACATTCTCACATTTGATTAATGAATATTTAAATTATTTCTTAAATTCTAAACACAGTATCCTCCTTATTTGTAAACAATGTACAGCTCTAATTGAACATGAGGCCCTCAGATTAACAACGCTCTTGACAAGCTGCCATCCCACTGCATGTCAGTTGAATTCAGTTCCCACCGACCTCTTCAGAGCCTTCTCTTCTACCAGTGTACCAGCATTCACTTATGTAATAAATGCTTCCCTGGCCTCAGGCATCTTTCAAACTGCTTTCAAAGAGATCTTTGCAAAAAACAAAGCTGAAGACTGGTCAGATTGAAAATTAAAGACCAATTTCCTCTCTTTCCAATCCTATCAAAAGTTATTGAAAGAGCGGTTTAAAAAAAAAAAAAAACTTCTACTCACACAACAACCTCCTTACTCCAAATCAGTGTCCACTCTACTGAGATAGCTCTAATGCCTGTAATAGTGCCCCTAAAGGCAGCTGGAGCTGCAGCACAGTCCTCAGTTCTCATCTTGCAAGACCTCTCTGCAAACTTCGACATAGCTGATCATGCAATCCTACAATCAGGGCTGTCTGAGTCTGAGTTGGCGCCATCAGGTATGACACACTCTTGGATCAAAATGTATCTCACCAGCATAGAAAGGTCATAGAAAGAACAAATGTCTGTGCCACATGGCCTCCCTACTGCAGTACCTAAAGACCTGGAACTGGGACATTTGCAATATAAACCACCTCCCTGGGCCTGGTCATCAACTTGCACATTTCATAATTATGCAGATGATACCTAACTATCAATCATTCCCACTACATTACCTCACAATTCAAACAAAAGTCTCACCTTGTCCCGCTGACATATCCACATAGATGAAGGAATGCTACCTTCAACTCAGTCTCTCTAAGACTAAGCTCTTGGTCATCCCATCTCATCATTCCATCCAAAACAATATCAATATTATGTCTCTCAAACAAAGAATGCAAGAAAATTGAGTGTATCGACTCGTGACCAGCAGTCCTTCTCTGACTGTGTTGCATCTATCTCAAATCATGTTGTTGCAGAGTGAAACCCAAAGATATGGTTCAGAATGCGGCAACGCATCTGGTGATTGATCAGACAAGAAGGACACGTCACTCACTTAACTCCAATGGCTACCCGTGGCTGCCTGAATCAAATCCAAGTTATCAATGCTTGCCCACAGTGACTGCACGGTCTGTATCCAGCTATTTTAACAAGTCATACAGGTTCATGTTCCCTCTAAACCACTCTGTTCCTCCAAGGATGTCATGATTTATGCTTTGATTCATGTCTTGTCTCGTCATTTCCTGTTTTATTTTTAAATATTAACTTCCCTCTCGTTTCAGGTACCTTGTCCTTCCTCCTGTGTCAAGTGTCTGATTGTCTTCCCTGATTCCCAAAGTGTTTCCACCTGTTCCCCTTGGCTCCTCTTGCGCTCAAATAGTCTGCATCTCCCTTGTCTTGTGCCAGCGTGTTGTTTTCATTCATGAGCCTCACTCTAGCGTCCTTGATCCACAGTATCCACAGCCATAGATTCCTTGAGCCTGCAGTCGAGCGATCCTCCTGCAGAGCGTATCCTCTGTTTTGTAAGATTATTCCATAGCTTTAGTTCAAACAACAGTAAGTTCTATAGTCTGTTTCTGTTCCTCCGTTTTTTGTTTTTTTTTGGAGTGGTTTTGTGTTTTGTATTTCAGTGAATCTGTTGTGCCACCGTTAAAGGAGTGCTTTACTTTAATTGTTAAAGTTTCGTAGTGTCTCGGTTTTTTGAGAGAGCGTCTTTTGTTTAAGTCCGCCTCAGTAGGAGAGCGTGAGTTTATTTTATCTTTAATAGCCCTTTTTTTTCCTCCTAGAGTGGAGAATTTTTTGTTATTGATAACTTTCATAGCTGCACTCTCCTCATCCATAGTTATTGAGGAGAGTGCTCAGGAGTTTCACAGCCTCTTCATTTGCTTTGTGTGGAGATCCTCAACCTGCTGTTTATATTAATATTCATTCCTGACTTTAAATCAACCCTGCATCTGTGTCCCGAGGCCCTGACAAAGGATCACCATCGTCTGTATCCTGGTTGCATGTAAGTCTGGTTAAAGATTGAAGATTAAACTGGATATATTTAACATACAATGGGACTGGTGGAGGCAGCATGGCCATCAGCCACAAATCTTGCCACTTTCCATAGCCTGTAAAACAATCTATATGTCGATGAACCTGCAAAGCAGATGAATGTATGTTGAGCGATCATACGAATTATTTATCAAAGAAGGCCTTGCTTGTTCCACTGACAATGCCAAATGGTTTTGTGCACATAATATAGTAGCATAATTTTGTTAAAGTTTGTGCTATATTGACCTGCATTCTAGAAATGGCATTCACGATACACATGTGGCATAAATGGAAAGCAAATCCCCAAAAATTTCTTGGTGAAAACATTCCATGTTCAAAACCACAGCAACTGGTTAAAAGGTATTTTCAAATTAATTATTTTGGCAGCTAGGTTAATAAAAACTTATAATTACTACTAGTGATTTACAAATGAAAAGCTCTCTATATTCATTTATATATTTTGTTACAATTGGCAGCTATGAATCTGAGCGAGTGGCCATGACTTTTGGAGTCCCCCAGGGGTCAATTCTTGGACCTCTTCTGTTTAACTTATATATGCTCCCTTTGGGTCAGATATTGCAGAACTTTAACATCAATTATCACAGTTATGCAGATGATTCACAACTTTGTCTCTGTCACCAGACGCCTGCAGCGCAGCAGATGAACTGTGCGAGTTTCTGGAGGAAATAAACATCTGGATAAGAGAAAATTCTACAATTAAATGAAGACAAAACTGAGATCGTTCTGTTTGGTAGCAAAGAGAAGAGGGTCAGCATTGGTGAATATCTTGAGACTCTGGCCCTTACAATCACTGACCAAGTTCGTAATCTTGGAGTGTTGATAGACTCAGATCTGACTTTCAGCAGCCACATCAAACGGGTTACCAAGGCAGCTTTTTACCAACTCAGAAACATCAATAGAATTAAAGGTTTTCTCTCCCAAAATGACCAGGAGAAACTCATCCATGCATTCATAAAGTAAACTTGATTACTGTAATAGTCTTTTTACTGGACATCCCAAAAAGAGCATTAAACAATCCGCAGCTCATCCAGAATGCTGCTGCTGGAGTTTTAACCAGCACTAAGAGATCTGAACACATCACAGCAGTTTTAAAATCTTTATACTGGCTTCCAGTCAGTCACAGAAAAGATTTTAAGTCTACTGATGGTTTACAAATCCCAGAACGGTTCAGGCCCAAAATACACCTGTGAGATGTTCAGAGAATATAAACCTGGTAGAGCTCTTAGATCCAAGGATTCAGGTCAGCACGTCCAGGCCAGAGTCCAGACTAAACATGGAGAAGCAGCATTTAGCTGTTATGCTGCAAACAAGTGGAACAAACTGCTAGTGGAGATTCTACTTTCACCAAATGTAGACATTAAATCCAGGTTAAAAACATTTGTTTTCTCATGTGTCCATGCATGAAATCTGCACGATTTCTTTTAATTTATCTAGACTGTTGCCTGTTTTTAATTTTATTTGTTTTCTCTTTATATTATTTTTTTGTATTTTTAATGCTTCTTCCACTCCCCGCTGCAATGCTTTTATTTTATGTAAAGCACTTTGAATTGTTTTTTATATGAAATGTGCTACACAAATTTGACTTGACTTTTGCTTTTCATTTGCTGCTTTTTCACAAATAATTCTTGAAACAACATGTAACTACACAAAATTAAGGATGAGAATGAAAAAGAAACTTGCTGCTTGTAAGTTGCTAAATCTGTGGTGTAATGTATGTTTGATGAAAAAATCTGACATAGAAATGATTTGTTTTAGGAATGTGTTGCCTTGAACTAACAACAGGTGAAACTGCAATCACTTCCTTACTCTGACCAACTGAAAGGCTACACCATCATTAAAACAAAGGATTGTGAGTCAATCTAAAATTCTACAAACTCAGCTGTGGCCATCCTGACATAAACTAAAGGCCTTAGTGCCCTTTATCCTTGCAGGGTACAAGGGGATGACAACGCTCACTTTTATATAAAGTGTGCAGCCATGCAGAGCACAACACTGAGGAAGACGGGTAGTGTAGAGTTTAATCTGATTAAGCACTAAATCAAACAGAAATCCTTTAGATATTTTTCAGCTGCTGGGATAGGAGGAAAAGAAATAGAAATGGAACAGCATACTCAACTTGACTTTGACCTGGGAGCAAAAAAAAAAAGTGCTAAAGAGACCACTATCAGTCACACTTCAGAGTTTTTATACATGCCTTTCACACCATTTACTTTGCAAAGATTTAAGTCTAAAAATAGCTATTTGTGGGCAGAAAAAGTCACATAAAAGGAATGCAAACGTTGAGGACCACAAGCACAAATAAAGACATGCTTTTGTATAATTTGCTTCAATATTTTCCTCGACAGTTTCAGGCGGTATTAAGAAGAAGCAGTCAAACACTATTCTATCCTCTGGGAAACTGAAAATGATCTGTCACTGGAGTCAGGCTTTCACAAACACATTTCCATTCCTTTGAACTAATCACCAAGACTGATATATTCCGACAATATTCTAACAATCAGGGAGTGTCTTAGGTTTCTTGTTAACTAGCCCCTTGATGCTACCATACATATACACATAATAAACGGGGCACACTTGCTTGTGTCTTTAAATGAGCTATCAGCTGTAAATAGCCATTGTTTTACACACCCAAGTCTTCAGTTTGGCATGATGAGTTCTCCTGACACTATTCATTCACATACAAGCAGATCATGAAATAATTAAATGCTTATTAAACTGGAAGATTAAGGCTCTTCTGACAGGTAAACAATCAAAAGTGGGAAATAATAATTAATTTTTTAACTTGGTTAGAGATCCAAAGCCATGTACAACTGGAGAATGGCTTTCAGGCTTAAACTTTACTGTTGTTCGGATATGTTTTTATGTTATGTAGTATTCAAATAACTAGATTTAATCTGTTTTTACTCTTCCAACCCTCAGAAGGACAGCACAGGACCACTAATAGAACTAATACATTGCAGATCTTTGCAAATTTAAAATAGCAAAGATTTTCAACCCTGAATTTAACTGACAACAGTACAAAGATAGCCTGGACTATTAAATGTTGAAACAGAGAAAAGAATTGCATCCAAGAGAAAGTTCATAAAAAAAACTGAAGATGATTGCTTCATCCACAAATTCAAGGGTAAACTAAAGGATAAGAGGACCTTGAAAGGACCAGAGCCTATTTAATAAAATGTGAGGCTAAGACGAAAACATATAGCCCATTAAATTAAAATGGGAAATTTTTGTAGAAATTATGGACATTGTAACCTCAGGCTGATGAGGAGTGGGCCCATCCTTCTTGATTATAGGGCACAGTTCAAAGCATGGATCCTTAATGATGTGGAAGGACATTAGGGCACATGGCATTGGTAACTGGCAACCATGTGAGGGAGCCACTGACATTGAACAAATTTCTTTTCGAGGTTTTGGAGCGACACTACTGTCCTTTAAAAAAATATTTTTCAGGGAAGGTCTTGTTTAGTTATGTAAGAAAATGACAGCTTTTATTACTGCAGAAAAAGCTGCGGTAAAAATGTCTGAGTACTAAAGTGGCCTGTTTGCAAGCCCGACTTGTAACCTTTCGAAATCATGGACCCAGTAAAGATGAAAAATATGAGCATCTAAAAGCCTATAAAAACCCAGAATCCTGAAGCTGCTCACTTTTAAATGGCAGCAATTTCCTCCTCAGTTACTAAACCCTTACAGGGCTATCATAATGGTAAATACGTTTATGTTCTAAGCCTTAAATATGACCATATATTCAAAGTAAAAAAAAAAAATCTCAGTTCCAACATTTTTCTAGTATTTCTAGTATTCGCAATTTATGGGATTTGGAAATCTCTGCAATCTGTTTTTATTTGCCTGTAAAACAGCATCTAAAGTATTTTGAAAACGGGGTTATAAATAATGGCTTTCTTCTGCTGTCTGCAGTGAAGAGTGCCTGAAGTGAAAACATCTTTTTGTTTCCTGTATTGTTATTTTACATTATGTGACAGCTAAATACAGACACTTGTTTCCAGACACAGAAAATAACAAATAATGAGGTCAGTTTCAACTGAAGAAAACTGAAATAGAAACATTTCAAATATTTCATAGTAATATTTGTTTTTACATCTGGAGCATCATAGCCATTGAAAACAAACCATTTACACTCAGCTGGACAACATGCTTGCCAGTCTGACAATAGCATCTTATTTGATTGAGACATCTTCTAAAGAAGTAATTTCAAAATACCTTTAAATCGAATTGTAAAATAGAGTGCTGAGTGAATTTTTGAGCTTATAATTGTGCACAAGGTTAATATAGCTATAGCACCCATAGCTAGATTAAGTGTATTATATCAGTGCTCTTTTGTCTGCAGAACAAAAACATTAAAAGTATGACTTTTGTTGTGACAATCTATAGTGTGGCATTTAGCAAAACCCTGAGCAAAGATATCAATCTGTCTGTGTGAAGTCTGCAAAGTAAATCAATGCAGCAATGCAGAAAGGTGAAATGGTGGATAATGCCTGCAGATTGGAATACGTATTTCCCAGCAGGTGTATCAATCCCCAAGTAAATCTCCACATATTTCTGCTCTTCAGAATATGTAATCTGATTTCTTTAGACCATATGATGCTGTACGAAACTGTACTGGACGAAAACAGACAAGGAACATGTCTGATAATGTAGGAGTGCTGTGTGAAACTGTCAAAATAATAGCAAGACAGGAGTTTGATTCCATCTGTCGACTGCGGGTGCAGGCTGTCTGTCAGGGTCATTCAGCCACTCTAATCCTGCAATGCCCACTGAGTTTGATAACAAACTTAATTACAAGAAATCCTATACTATACATAAAAGACTTGCATTAATGCATGCAACAAGAAAAACAATGTGAAAACCATTCAAAATAGCAGAACTTTGCCAAAGATAAATGTTCCTATGTGCCTGAGTATGTGCATTTGAGTGTTGTTGTTTAATATTAAAGTAGAGCAGAGGTAAATGAAATCTTCTCAAATTCTAGACTGAGGCATAAAAAAGATCTTCCACAAAGTTCACCACTACCTGTGGGATTTGGATTAGGGTACATAAGATTTGATGGAAAAAGTGTTTAAACAGAATCTCCAGTTTTCTTGAAGAAGTTAATAGAACTTGTGGAAAGGTCATTGCAAACATAGAGATAGTAAGTATAGAGGCAATATGTAAACAGAGGAGCTAAAAGCTAATCATCCACATGCCTTACCATCATCCATATCTTCCAAGATATTGACTTTGGTGGTGGGGTAGTGCATTCCCAGGCGTCCCCCGACAGGCAGGGAAAGAGTCACATTAAAGCTCTCTTCTCCCTCATATAGGGAGTCATCGATGATCACCACGCGACACAGCTTCTCCCTCTCATCCTTGTCAAAACGGAGGAGGCTGCTGTGCTCCTCTGGACGTGAGATGTAGTCTGAGTACGACAGAACGGTCGTGGGGATCGTTCCTGTGGCAGAACCTTTATAGGAACCAGAAAGAGAGGAAGACAGAGAGCCTGGTATGAGGTGAAGATAAAGTTGAGGAGCATTTAGAAAATTAAAAACTACTAACATCTCATTCATATAAGCCTAAAAGGCAAACTCTCAGACACAATTTGAGTGTACTCACATTAAATACAATGCATCATATGTAAAAACCTCTTTTTTTAGCAGCTTAAAGTATGGTTGGAGAAATGATTCAAAGGCTGTTTCATGGACAGGTTTAGGCTGTTTCTTCATTGTCTCCTCATTAATTAACCATGTAAAAGCAAAATTGATAAGTTCAATTGTACAAAAATATAAAGTTATTTGTATTTTGGAAGCTGTTATTGTGAACCCCTAAACATGTGGCCGCTCACACAAAAGCAGTGGGCAAATCAACAGTCTAGTGTATCCTGAGAAAAAAAAACACAGCAACTGGTAAACTTTGTAGCACAAACTTCACACCTCAACAATGGGGAGGCCAGCAGTAAAGGCCTGGCGAATATAGCAAAGGAGGAAACCCATTAATTATTGGGTGTAGTTCATGGATTCCAGACTTTGCAGTCACTGCCTGCAAAGCATTTTTCCAACGCATAAAAAAAATTGTAAATTATTTATGGTTATGCAAATTTGTCCAATTACATTTGAGACCCTGAAGAAAAGGGTTCTACACAATAAAAAGCTGTAATCCTTAAAGCCCTTGTGAATACCTTAAAGTTGAGAGTCTGTTGTCTGCAATATTTTGGCAAAAATAACATTAAGTATATATTTTAGACTTGTTTTTAGACTAGAGTTGTTAATAAAAATATCCATTTCCTACTGACATTATAAACAAAGTTTGACTTTTAATTTTAACAAGCCCATCAGGTCAGTCAGTGTACTTGTTTTAATGTATAAAGACCACTTCCTAAAGTTTTGTAAAATCAAATACATTTTTTTTAAAAAAGAAATATTTATGAATTGCCAAAAAAAGATTAAACTGTTGCAGGATGTATGGAAGTTAGAATAAATTTGTGCAATCTGAGCATGAAAGTCCATATTTGGTATGACCTCCTTTATCCTTCAACATATCATGAACCCTCTTAGACAAACTTTCTTGTAATTTCTTAAGGTAGTCTTCAGGAACAGGCTTTTTCAAGGACGTTTCAAAGATGATCTCACACTGCTTCATTAATGTTGAGGTATGGGTTCTGGGGAGGATTCATTCCTCCATAAGACCGGTTGCCACTGATTTTCAGTCCAGTTCTTGAGTCATTTGGCATACCTCAGCCTTTTCCCCCTTATTTCCTTCCTTAAAAAAATACGTCTTGACAGCCATCGTTCCATGGAGACCATTTTGTTGAATTATTGTACCATGTACAATGCCACTCGATATGTCAGTGTGAAGAAAAAGGCTGCTCCATACCCTGCTGTGTGTAGCAGACCACCATGAGCTCCTCGCTGATGTCTCCGCTGCGGTGCACAGGGATGAAAAGCTCCCCAACATCTTCCTCTACTGAGAGGATATTTTCAGGGAAAAATACTGTCGACTCTGTATGGAACAGAAAAGATAAAAAAAGAGAGTTGAGGGTACAAGAGTGAAAAGGGTAAGAGTAAAGATATGTGTAGCAATCTGAAATAATTCAAAGAACATCAGGCAACAAAGGACTCAAGCAGGCTTTTGCTCTGGCTCTGCATTAGTGAGCAGCACCGATTCCCTTTTTAGTTTTTCAGTTGTATTCTTATCAACTGGGGAGGTGATCCTGTAGTCTGGTTATCCATATTCAAAAATAGCTCCTGTAACAGTTTTCTGGTTTGATGTGACCAGGGGAGCTCTTCAAAGAGGCCCCTGTAGAAATTTTTCACATTGTCTCGTTTGTGGCAGACAATTACACTTGAGGAACTCTGAGTTCATCCCACAGAGTAGATCACCCGGGAGCTTCAGTCACTGACTCCTGTATACACAGAAGGGTCAGCCACTCACACATTTTCTTTCTCCAATCCTCTCTGTTTCTTGACTTGAGTTTATGATTGAGAGGGAGACTTAGAGTCAGTGAAAGCTTCATCTATCAAAGCAAATAACTTGCTCGTAGTGTAGAAGCAGAAGGGTTGAAGCAGTGACGCATTGGGGCCAATAAAATACTAACAACAAACAGGGTTTTAACTTGTCCCAGTTCTTCTTGTGGGTCTGTTCCCACTCACTCTCTGAGAGAATGGTGAATGAGGAAGATTTAAAAACACTTGTGGATTACTTCTGCAAAACAAACATCAATTAAGTGCTGGAGTGTGAAAAATCTGCGTAAAAAATCATTTTATTTTATACAATACACACCGTAAAAAGAGATAAACACCTGTGACGACTCCCTGAGATGAAATCGTCAACATAAGACAATCTCACGCACAGTGGGAGGTCAAACATTTCTCCTCTCTTGTGATAACACTTGCTAAATCACTCTCTTTCCTCTCAATCTTCTTTCCTCTCCACTGTTTCGCCTCTCTGTCACATCTCCCAATCTGTCACTCCCTGGGGGGGTGGGGGAGATGGACTAAGAGCAGGAGATTGGGGTCCACTGCTTACCTATTCCCTCCACGCACACGCAATGCTACGCCCTGATTTTCTACTCCCATGCCACGTATATACTGCACACTTCGACTTACCTCATAGTTCTTTCACATCTCATCGCACACTTCCCTCATCTACTGCCTCTAAATCCACCCAAGATTTAGAAAAAGCAAAGTTTTCTGCCAACTGGGTCAAGTTCACCTCCTTAAGGAAAACACACAGTAATTCTAAAACATTCATGGGGAAGGGAGAAAAAGGCAGATCTCTTTACGGAGGGCATAAAAACGGGGGAATGCACCTAATCTTTTTGTTTGTTTGTTTGATAAACAAAACAAGAAGTCTGTTTGGATTTTATTTCTCTGCCTAGCACATCTCCATTATTGATAGCTTCATAAATATTCTATGTATGTAGGAATATTGTCTTTGTTGCTAGTGTTTGGTCGAGATGTGAGGGAGTCATTTTTTACTCATTACCCTGTACGACTGGTTTTGTCAAAGTTTAACCAAATCTGTAAAAATTATGTAACACAATAGCAAGTGATGGTGCTATTAAGCAGTTTAAAGCAACAAAACCTTCCCAGATCAACCTAACTGAGACAAAGCTCTTACAATTTTGATAGTTGGTGCATAACTGCAGTTGCAGTTGTGGTTCTTGACAAGAAATATGAGAAAGAAAATATCAATGGAATGACCTTGGCACAAAATGGAGAAGACTAAAATCTCCACTGATATATAGTATTCCTGCTGTAGAAGAAGCAAGGAAGATGTATCACCAACAGTGGCAATAAGCTGCTGCTTGCAGCATACAGTCAAACAGCAGGCCACCCTCATCTTTAGTCAGCATTGTGCATGGAATATATGAAAGTCATAAAGTTTTGGAGGAGGAAAGCTTGGCTATCACACAAGCAATCACGCCACAGGATCAGCCAACTCCTTAGTATTAATCAAAGTGGCAAGGGGTGTGGCAGAAAAAAATGCACTCTTAGATACAAAAGAAATGTAAAACAATATAGAAGGGCTTCATGCATTTGCACAGTCAAACAGGGAAGATGATGAAGAAGATTTTTGAAGATCCTCGAAGACATTCTAGTTATGCTCTCTGAAATTTTGGATCACTTTTTGTTAAACCATAGAGATCCACTCTCCCCCCTCTAAAGCTGATATTAGCCAGGCTCACGTATCCTCAAGGGAGGGAATCATTGGGCTAACCAGAGGACCACACAAAGTCTGTTTTCATCATTAGAGACAGTACAGCTAATGCCACAGGCAAAGCTAAAGCTTCTCTGGCCCATTAGAGTACAGAGTGGCACATCTCTGTCACATTAGACCGTCCCTGGGGATGGCAGAAAACAAACTAGCCCCTACCCTTCACACACATCATAATTAACCCACAGGGGACGAGAGATTGAGGCGGGAAAATGAGGCAGCAGTAGCCTGAAAGAGAGGGAACAAGGAGACAAATGAGAAAGAGAACAAGAAGCGCGACTACTATTGTACATCTATAATTACTTAGAAGCTGCGCTGAGGATGGTGGTAATGCATACAAAAGCTGAATGCGAAATCTCCACAAGAGCGAATCTAGCCTTGCTGAGCAGAGCAGCCAGTTTGTCACTCAACTCAATATTTCATTAACATTTCAATTTGCAGGAAAAGACACAACAAACAAGGAGAATGAAAATGGCAGACAATAAACTATTTAAGGAAGAAAGCGAAAACCCAGTTTTATGTGTGTCTGAGGAGGGGGGTTGAGTAGTACTGTGCTCAGTATTTTTTTGACGAATATGAGAAGTACTAAACCAATAAAAAGACATGCATCTCCCATATCTCCCATCATCCCATATCTCCTCTGGCTACCTCTACCTTGCCTCAGGGCAGATTTGACACAACTCCACATCTACGGAGGAAAGCGTTTTACGCTGACAATTTTCCTTTCTGTTTTGGGTTCCATGCAATGTGATGTACAGAAAGGGTATTTTTTATTGACGAAAACAATTTAATGAAAGTTGGGACTCTCTGTGATATGCATTACAAATGCTGGAAGCCCTATATCTGATAATACTGGTCTCTCCAGCTCTATGCATTGTACAACTTCGTACAGTGTTCCAATGTTCCAACCTCGATTGTAGCCACCTCACACATGCACTGCGACTTTTCTACATAGTTACACAGTACATGTGGGAAAGGAAAGCTGCAAACATGGCTCACACATTGCATGTGCTACTCATTTTCTCCAACACTTTAATCTTTTATCACTCTCAGGTGATAATAAGAATCACTAAACACCAAATTTCATATAAATATGTAGCGTTTCCTATGCTGAAAAAAGAATTTATCATGACACCTTCTTTTTGATAAACACTAAAACTGTGTAAAACAGACAGAAAGACCACAGGAAGACTAACTGTAGGTTCCATGAACAGCTGCACTGGTGTTGTTCAAGGACATTGTCAATACATCAATAGTCTTCATAGCACAATTCTGCTCAATTCAGTTCTGCTCATGACTGCAGTGTTAAGACCACCAAATAAAACATTTTCTCTTCTCTACTTTTCTAAAGATTTTCTCATCACTGGTGCTGCTGTCATTGTCATTTGTGATAACTTCTTGTTCAGTATTTATCACAGTTTACACTATTCGTGGCTAAAGGCATAGGAATTCGGCTCGTCAAATTTTTTTTGCAATATTTAGAATTTACAAAAGAGGGTTATGCATATCCATTTCATTACAGCAAAAATAATACATATGCATACTTCTGCCTTTGGTCGTACACAGTCATTGTTGAGAATCCACAACGAGTACTATGCATCTGGCCCCTTGTCTCCACCTGTGCTTCTCATAAAAAGGATATCAAGGCAAAGATATTGTGAGGAAAATATTCAACATGGATATATCAATCAAACTTCTTTGTTGATCACATTGTCTGTCTGGTACGATTGCAGGAGGTTTGCAACGACCTAAGGTGAGTCACTGTATGAGCCACATATGGAAAGATATGATTTGAGCATTTTCTATAGCAAACTAACTCTAACCATAACTCTGACCAAAGTGCTTACACATTAGTGACTTAATTTGTGAAAGAAGCCCTCCATTGCTTACTTGAGCAGTTGATGTTTAGTTTGATGTGACTAGAGTCCGAGTGACCTCTAAATCACAGGCCAAGTCTCTCTCCCAGAAAAAGATGGAATGCTAACCTCAGGTGAAAGTTCATTAATGAATGGAAATTCAACCTCTGATGTCCAGAATCACCTCACCTACCTGGACATCTGGACATTCTAATTTGGCACTTGTCTAAGTAACTTTTCTACAGCTAACGTATGTACCACGAAAATTGTAAAAACCTCAAAAGCTTCTAAATGAAAGGAGATTTGTCAACACAAAACGTTTCTGTGTTTATATGCAGGATGTAATGTGTGCATTAGCAGTGCTCACCATCACTGGGATCCAGGATCTCAACTGTTGCTGTCATAGGGAACTCCATCACTCCCATCACTGGCTCAGAAAGCAAAATCTGAAAGGTCTCTGCTTGCTCGTATTTCCCATCAGTCAGGATCCGTACGCGCCACATAGCTTTTGTCTGCCCTGGATTGAACTGGACTTGCCTCTGCGTCTTCCCCTTGAAGTCCTCGTCCTTTTTTGCACTCCCATCTTGGGTTCCAATGCCTGAGAGATACAGTGATGGACAAAAAAGAAAAGATGAGGACAGTCAGCCAGAAAAGTAGAATAAAAAGAGTAGAGACTAAGCAAAGACAATGACCATGAGACGTTGACAGGCAGGAGAAAGAAACAGATGAAAAACAGATTAGATATTCACACCCTTCATCGTTGTTCAGAGTGGTGCGAGCAGGGTGTTGAGACTGTTTTTCTTTCCTGATCATCTACAGAGCCTTAGGAATGTGTGTGATGAATCTGTGACTGAAGCTTTTAAACAAAGCTTTTTAAATAAATAAATCATTATATACACATGAGTTTGTGTTTATTACATGCTTTCTACATGTATTTTCTAATAGATATTTCACATGAGTCTTCACTGTGATTCTAAAATTCATGCTCACTAATATATCCTCTTCAAAGGCAGAAAGGTTATGGCAGAAAGGTTTCACATTAAACACAAAAAGAAGAACTCATATGGCCCAAGACATGAAATAATGCATTACATTTGAAAATATGCTATTCAGAATTCTCTGTGTACATACATTGTGCCATATGAGAACGAGGTAGGCACAGCATGGCTAGGCAGATGCTTGTCCCCGCACATAAAAAAATTATTTGTTTTCTGTTTTCAGAAACCCAAATGCCTGTGCAAACTGAGAAAAAAAGAAGGTGACAAACATATGCAAATGGATTTGGATACGCACAAACACAAACGCACACTGCCACTATCAGATGCTAAATATAAGCTGGAAATAAACACATTATGCTAGAATAGGACCTTACACAGTTACACTCATTCGTGTTTCTGTCCATGTGTTCTGAAGACCTTCAATGATTACAAACAACCGCTATGGTAAAATGACTGTCGAGTTAAGCTTTCTATTTCTGAGTTCATTTTGTGGCAAGCACATACTTTAATCTAAGTTCAGCGCCACACATACAAAAAAAAAATAGCACACAGAAATTCATTTATAGCCACCCCAACCAGCCATACTGAAGTGCTTCCCTATCTAACATTTCTCCTGTCATAGAAATATCTCTGTTAAAACAACAACAGACAAAGTCTGACGGTTAGGTCATCGTCAGAGGATCATCAGAAGTGTATCTTCACCACCAGAGTCGATGAAAATCGATTAGATGTGGCTCAGGCAGGAGTTACCTTGCTGGCTCTTGAATACTTAGAGTTACTATTTTGAGTGCATAACTATGTTCATACTGACAGGTATTGTATGGCTAAATGTAATCCCTGCAAGCTGTATTCATAATGTTCAAAAACTGAGTGTGAAACGCTGTACATTTTCATACCTCAAAACTAAATACTTAACTAATCAATATATGTAACATTAGTCTGATCATCTTTTGGTATATTTACTTTAGAATGATCATATATCTTTTATTCATCTTGGGTACACATGAAATAAAACGCTGCATTTTGGTTAACAACCTAACATCACACACAAGCACTAAATTTTTAGTGTTTCTCTGCCTTTTCTCAGCAAGAAAAGCCAACGATGCGGATACAGTTCAATGCAGCTGAACTAATATAACATAAAATTCTACTTCTCTGGGGGCTATTGAAAGCCTTTCTGGGAATCTAAGGCGTGACTAATGTAAGTTCACTCATTACAATCCTTGGTTTGCTTGTTCTATTGCTGAGTGGTCCTAGAGGCATAACCTGGTTCATATTTCTTGGGATAACTCATCGTTTAGTAGAGGAGAAAACATAAGAAATGTGATTTACAAATCCATTGCAATACAAGCTTCCATAAATAGCTATGTTGTGAACCAAATCCGATCCCTTTTAAAATCAAGAAACATCAGCATCAGTGTTTGCTATGAAAATTATACTAATTCTGAAAACAGAAAGATATCTTTCAAATTACTTGAAAGTGAAATAAAGTTTTACAGGTTTGGCTTCACAGTGATTCAAATTACCCTTTATGATGCATGTGTGCTTAGTGAATTGAAAAGATTTTGATATTTTGGCATTTGTAGAAATAGAAATTTGATTTACTATTGTTTGCTGTGAGCAAGAGTTTGGGATAGACAGAAATGCCATGTCTTTAAAGTCACATTTAAATCTCATTTTCTTCTCACCTTTTATAGGCTTAATGGATTGAACTGACACCTGCAGGTACTTTGGCTTTTTAATGTTCTGCAGCCAAGCAGCTAATCTATGATTTAAAATAACATTTGGGGATTCTTTTTTGTAAAATAGGTTAGACTGAGCCTTTACCAGAACAAGTAGTTGTTCAAAGTCTGAGGATCAAATCTTTTGTAGCATGCTGCTGACTGACTCAGTGTAACATTCTGCTCTGCACGGGTAATGTATTATTTTCTCAATTTTACAGAAAACATGTACAACAGACAAAAAAAGAGAGGTAAATTAACTAGTGTGCCTCTAGCATGACAAAAATAAAAATGTTTAAAAACACAAATGGTTTTGCTGAACAAAAAATACAGTGGGCCCCATTTTAATAGGAGTATTAAAAACTCCTGCCTTCAGCTCTTGTTAGACAAGAATGACCAGAAACAACTGGTTGAGATCACTGAGATCCTACATCAAGCAAGAACGGAAAAGCATTCTGTTCTCTTTCCTGGAACATAAACTGCCTCTTTCATAGTGAGCTAAATTCAGTCGCAGTATTTGGTTCAATAGTGTAAGAACCACAACAAAGAACAAAAAGAAAGAAAACTGCAGGTGATTTCCTGAGTTCTCAGACAAAGAGTGTTGTTAAAAGAAAGATGATGATGATGCAATCCAGTGCCCCTATCCCAGCTTTTTAAAAACCTTGTTGCTGCCATCAAATTCAATTTAGCATATACTGTACAAGAAAAACGATGAATAACTATTTCAGTTTAAATTTTTGACATGTTGTCTTAAGCATTAAACTCAATTAAACAAATGGTTGAATAGATTTACAAAAATCACTGCAATCTGTTTCTATTTATATGATATATGGTCCTAAATTTATGGGGTTAAACCTCATCTTTCCATGGTATCAATAAGTTGATCCACATCAAATAAAACACTGACTCAAAGTAGAGAAAGCGCTGATCTTTGAATAGTAGAGCTTCACTGCACCACTCTCACTGGTCTCCCTGGAGGAAAAAGACGCAGCAGGTGAATTGTACTGAGTTTCCCTCTCAGCAGGAAGATATATACTCTCCTGGCTTTTTGATCACTGTGGCTCAGTTAGTCATAGAGCTACAGGCTTCCGTGTTTGTGTCTCCACAATGTACAAACTCACAGTCACAAATTCGCATTTCACAAATTCGCAAAAAATCTTTTTTTAACTCCAAACATTCTTTCTTCTTGTTCTCATATTTTTTTAACATATTACTGCTACTAAATTTAGCTAAATATGATATGTAAAATTTATGTTCCAGGGAATTGGTGCTTTGAAAGACATCCTGTTTGGTTTCTGTACTCGTACATCAACGTCTTCAAACCAGTTGCCTTGATGTCGTGAAGGTTCTGAAGGGACTGTTATCATGCTGATTTATCAATCTGCTGCAGAAGTGCTTATTCTCAAGTGGATAGTAATGGTGGCATTGTAAGGATCATGTCTTGTTTGTTTTTTTTGTCTGTTTTTAATTGTTCTTGGTGTCTTCAATACTATCTAACATAATCTGTTGAGTGAGAAGGCAACTGGTGGATAATTTCATCTTTCAAGAAATATCTGCTTCTAAATGTCTCCAAATATTCTGAAGTGGTCGACTTCAGGATGAAAAGATCTCTGACCAAGCCCATTCATATTGTAGATAACTAAGTTGAAGTTGTGAATAACTACAAGTACTAAGGTGCATACTTGAACGACTGACAAGACTGGAGGACCAAAGCCAATGTTGTGCACAGGAGGGGGATGAGCAGATTCCTCAATGCGTGCAAAAATCTTCTCCTAGTCTGTGGTGGCAACTGCCATCTGCTAAACTGTGGTCTGCTGGGAGAGCTGCATCAGTGCCAGAGATGTCACCGTGATAAATGAACTCGTTCATGGGGCCAGAGAAATCTTTGGACAGAACTTGGATACATCTGAGTCTGTGAAGCATAGGAAGTCACTAAAAAAGCTTTCCATCATGGATTATCCATCCCATCCTCTTAATTATTTACTGTCATAAGTGCACACATATTTGCACTCTACATCTATATATACTGTTAATGTAAATTTTACTGCCGGGCAAAAAACTTCTTTGTCCAAACATGCAGCTTTTCAGGTAAAAAAAAAAATCCTTTTTTTTTCCCAAAATAAATTACCACTGTGTCTCAAGTCTCTACTTGAATATTTTGTCTCATATTGATTTTAAAAGGACTGCTGGGATAGGCTCCAGCTCCCCTGCGACCCGACCGATAGATTAAGCGGGTATAGAAAATGGATGGATGAATGGATGATTTTAAAAGTGGACGCAAGGCAGATTGTGAATAGCTTCAGTTTTAATATCAACAGCCATTTATTTTCAACTGCTTATCTGGAACCAGGTTGCTGAGTTAACAGTCTAAGCAGATATCCCCAGAACTCCCTTTACCTAGTCACCTCCCCCAACTATTTTTTTGGGACAAAGATACATTCCCAAGCCAGTCGAGAGATATAAACCCTCCAGCAAGTCCTAGGTCTACCCCAAAGGATCTTCCAAATTGAAAATTTTCAACATACCTCCTCTCAGAGGCATCCAGAAGGCATCCTAACCAAAGGCCCAAACCAACTCAACTGGCTTTCTTTCTATGGTACTCTGAGCTCCTCTCAGACGACTTAGCTCTTCATGATATCTCCAACGGTGAGCCCAGTGACCCTTCGGAGGAAGCTCATTTTGGAACATAAATTGACAGTTAAATCAGCAGCTTCGTCTTTCAGATCAGCTGTCTTTTCATCACAAGAGACCTTTATAATGTCAGCATCGCCATAGGTGCTGCCCCAGTCCACCTGTCAGTCTCCTGGTCAGTTCTACCCCCACTATTGAACAAGACCCCGAGATACTTAAATTCATCCACTCAAGAAAGCGACTTAGTCCCAATGTTGAGGGAGCAATCCATCCTTTCAGACTGAGGACCATGGCCTCAGATTTGGAGGTGCTGATTCTCATCCTGACTGGTTCACACAAGGTGGCAAACCCCCCAAGAGTTTTCTGAAGATCTTTGCTTGATGAAACCAGCAGGACCATATCAACTGCAAAAAAGCAAGATGCAATCTAATCTACTAATAACCCCTAATAATAATGTCATTCATAGATGTTGTTTTTCATGTGTAATAGCACTTTTTTCAAATTTCCTATTCTACAGCTTTTGCATGGCAGCCATCAATCCATTGAACCAAAATTTTGATTGCATGTGGACTGTGCCATGAGGCGCATTTCACGTGATGGTAGGAAAACTGTAGACATGTAGAAAAGAGATGTAGAGCTCAACAGTGTCTGCTCTCTCCAAGTAAAATACAATTATCTTTTTATCCAACCAGCTTGGCAACATCCCTTATAATATTAAACATGATATAACCTGGTAAAAGTACATTAACATTAACATCTCCCTATTTGTCTCACAACAGAGGAAAACCAGAAGTGAGATATGACTCATTGTAGAGCAAACAAGATAAAAAGGTGGAAGAAAAATGAAAAAGCAGAGGAGAGGAAAGGAAAGGAAAGGAAAGGAAAGGAAAGGAAAGGAAAGGAAAGGAAAGGAAAGGAAAGGAAAGGAAAGGAAAGGAAAGGAAAGGAAAGGAAAGGAAAGGAAAGGAAAGGAAAGTAGCAATGTGCAGAAAATATTCTACAATGGAGGGCTTTATGACAAGAAGAGCACAAGAAGATACAACAAATCAAACATGAAGCTGGAAAGGTACTGGAAGAGATGCACTGCAATCGACCACATACAAGACACAGAAAGAAAAACATAAAGAACCAGAACAAACAATGAATAAAAACAGGGCTGAGGTGAGACAGGGAGAGAAAGGTAGTAATAAGAGGTGGGACATGTGGTTTGATGTAAGACACAGCATATGGCAAAGACCCGTGGCTAAGAGGCAGTATGGAAGCAGGAAAATGCAAGAAGATATATTTCATGTGTAAAAGCAGGTGAGGAGCAAAGGGTCTTCACTGCAGTGAGGTGAGATGAGGAGAGATTACAGATGAGAGCGCAAGAACCCGAGACTCGTTAAGTGAGCTGACAAATCCGTGCGATGGGTGTCAGGGGGCAAGAAGACAGTGACAGAATATTAGCAGGTGAGATTAGAGGATACATACTCACAAAAAATTAGACAGAATGCTGATAGCTTAGTTGTGTGGGGATTTTTTGTATCATTATTTCAATTCAGTTTTTAAGAGGTGTGAGAGGAAGGTAAGTTGAAAACAGCAGCAGAAGAGTCCAGTCTAATCCACATGCTCTGGTCAAGCTGTGCTCCGCCTGAGCTCTGCTTTTCAAGGGCATCTTTGAACCTTGATCTTATCTCTGTGTTCCTCCTTCACTGATCCCCTCTACCTGTATGTCCCGCTGCGATGGAGTATGTGTAAAAGCTCTCTTGCAGTATTACCTGGCACCACACCAGCTTTCATCAGCTAAACCTTGCAACAGCAGCAGGCTTCTGGCAAAATTTCCTTTTGCCATCCCCAAAATAACTCCCTGTCTAATCTACAGTAATCAGTCCATTTAGCTGCAAACACATCTGGGAGCAAATCGTGTGCTGGTTTTAATCTTCTATTCCATCCTTGACTTTTTTTCCTTTCATTGTATTTTTGTTGTTTTGATTTTTGTTAATACTGATCCTCTATTAGCACACTGCACATACAAAGAAAGAATTATAAATCTTAAGTCTTTTATTTTTTTCACTCAGATTTACAATAGTGACTTTAAAGTCATAGTTCAGAGTAATTTGTGGGGCTGAAACTGTACCACAACTAAGAAATGAGTGAATCAAAAGATTAATAACTTTACTAGACTTAATTTAATTTAGCTGCTAGCAAAGCCCAGTCTCATTACAAAATTGGTCGACAGAGCAAAATATATTTATTTCACATTGTAGGTTGTCCTTTTCGCCAAGATTACGTCATCTGAGTGTCAAGTGATTTTCTCCTTGTGGATAGAAACATTCCACCTTCATGAATTGTACAGGAGAACTTTTACCAAGGTAAGTAAGTTGCCTCTCAGGTGCTGTCTGCTATCATTATAACTACAATAATGTTGCTGCTAGCTGTAATTTACAGGTTACATTTACCTCTAGTTTCACTTGCGTTTTTGGTTTGAATAGGCAAAAAAGCCACCTGATTAGGTCTGAGAAAAGATCAAGGTTGGTTGAAATAAGTTTTATAATATTAATAACTTTTATTTTGTGGCCTTTTTGACAAGCACTGTTCCACAAGAAAATACAACAAATCTGAAGAAATAGATGTACGTGTAAAAGTGCCATCGCATATTCTATTCTATTCTATTCTATTCTATTCTATTCTATTCTATTCATTCAGAACAGCAACGCATCACTTAAACCATATAAGTGATGCGTTGCTGTTCTGAATGATGTGAATGTGAAAACTCTTAAATAGATCTGACTTAATAAAGCTGTTTCTGTTTCTGTTACCGTAGTTAATGTTGAATCCAATGTGCTGATAAGATTAATCTTAGTCAATACTTCGACTGCACTGGATCGTCAATATAACCTTTCCTATTTTTACAATGCTAGAATTTTGACAGTTGAATTTAAACATTTTCCCATTCACCCATCCATTTTCTGTACTGACTTGGATCAGGGTACACCCTGGATGGGTCGCCAGTCCATCACAGGGCCACACAGAGACAAATGGGACAAACAACCATGCTTACAGTCATTCCCAGGAACAATTTAGAATCACCAATTAACCTAATGTGTATGTTTCTGGACTCTGGAAGGAAGCCCGAGTACCTGGAGAGAACTCATGCATGCACAGGGAATTCATGCAAACTCCACAAAAGAAAAGAACCAGCCAGGATATGAATTAGGAACTTTTTGCTGTGAAGCGACAGTGCACAGCAAAAAGAATTAAGATGAGCCAAATTGAGATGTGCCAAATTTGGACAGCTAAATTAGTTAAGTTGATAACATAGAGAACCCTAAGTAAACTGACTCCAAATGACCTATTAGTTAAATAAAGATCCAAATTATAGCCTTAAAAATGTTCTCATTTGATTCCAAATCTTAATCATAGGCCCTATTATTGTAGCAGTTTTATTCTAGATTACATTACACAGCGGTATGTTCATGATATTTTTGTCCACCATGTTCTGTTTTTTATTCCTGTGCCATAATCTTTTGTCAGGATCAGAAAAAAAGACTTACACCCAGACTCTTGAAATAAAATACGGTCATCGAAAGACAGTGAGATTTTCAGCTTTAAGTGAGATATATTTATTTTCCTGAAGCTACAATAGAAATCCTTATCTTAAATCATAATTTAAACCAGGCACTTGTGCATAGAATGGCTCAGCTAATGTTAGCTAGCTCAGAAAGTTCTTTCACATCTATGCATTGTCAGCACTACTTTCACATATCGGTAGACGTTTCTTTAAAAAAATATCTATCTGTGTGTGTGGAGTACTTTACATGTTTAAAGATAACCAGGTGCTTCACATCAACTGTGCAAAGAGATGAGAGTTCATGTGTGCATAACAGATAAAAGAAAACAAATATACTCACATGCACATCACCTGCACTCAGACAGCTAGAAAAAGGCTGCATAAACCACAACACTGTCTTGACCTTACGATTAACTGCGATCAGACTAATGATGAGAGGTGGGAGAGAGTAAAAGCTGCTTACTGCTGCTGCTTCTTCTCCCTGAGTAAACCAGCTGAAGCATGACAAAGTCTGTGCTAAAAAAGGCATTCAGGGACAATATTGCCATCATGCTTTTAACCTTTGAACCTGCACAAAATCTCAGACATAAGCACAAAAACATGCTGTGCTGTTTTTTTATCTACACCAGATCACCTGATAAAAAAAACTTAACACTTGTGTGGTTGGCTGAATTTGAGATTGATCAAAACAGATCTGAGGGTTCTCTGCCTTGACTTTTTAGAAAAGTTCATTCCTAAAACATCTTGTCAACAATGGCACAATACACCTTTGTTTCTCGTGTTTAAAAGACTGATTATTGGGAAATTTAGAATAAATTAAGCATACAGTGCCTGCAACAACTGGATACAAAAAGCATATGACTTGAAGAAATTCCTTATAAGGGCAGTAAAATACATGCCTTGGCCACACAGCTCATTATTCAATATAAGAAGTTGTCTTAATATAACAGTTTTTAACAAACTGTTCTGCTCTTACTTAACAATATAGAACAATTACATTAATGAAACCAATGCAACTTTTTTCAAAGCTGAGTTTAAGACTGAGTTTATTTTGTGCAGAATTAAAATAACCAAGCAGTCAACGGGCTGTTTAACATCACCACTGTCTGACGATCAATCCAAAGGACACCTTGTGTGTTTCTCACAGCCGTTGACAAAATGGCAGGTGTTTAAATGCAATAAAATGTCTCGCCCGATGACCGCTGGGATAAACTCTAGCCCCCTCTAAAGTATATCTTAAAGCTTGTGACACACAAAAAGAGGAATGCAGAAAGCCTGAAATGTGCATGTCTATCCGCAAATCAAAACATTGAGTAATTTCAAATATTGCACAGATGCTGGCACTGAATTATTTGTCAGGGTAAAACCAAAATGATTGGACTTATGTGTGGAGCACCGACGGATTAAGCGGGTATACAAAATGGATGGATGGATATTTGAGATGGACGATTACACAGCACCTGTGACGGACTGGCGACCTGTCCAGGGTGTACCCTGCCTTTCGCCCGATGACTGCTGGGATAGGCTCCAGCCCACCCGCTACCTGATTAACGGACTGTCGGTATAGAAAATGGATGGATTACACAGCACCTCCAGTTTGATTTGGATTTTTTAAACAATATTAAACCAAGATGTAGCTATTCTCAATACTAACAAGGCCATCTCCAAAGTCTAACAAAACACCAACACGTTGGATGGATGAAATGGTCACACCCAGGGGCGGACTGGTAATCTGTGCGTTCTGGAAAAGTCCAGCACGGCCGTCCAGTCTACGGCCGTCGGCCCTGTTCAATAACCAAAATTTTCAGTCTATCAACTACAAACAGGCGACGCAAGGTGGCGCTTATAGGACAATCGTTATTCAATAGGAGTAAAAGCCAACAAAGAAGACTAACGTTAGTGTCTGTCAACAGAAATATGGCAAGCAGAAAACGTAAGGAGAAAGGTGGATGGCAAAAGTTAAAACAAAAGAAAGCCAAGTCGCTTGAAGAAGATGCTTCAAAATGTAGAAAGATCACAGAGCTTTTTGGCAGCAGTGTAACTGAAAGCAGCAGTTGAATATAGCACTATAGCATCCTAAAGTCTAGGGCTAATTTTTGGTCCCAATCCATCCCTAGCCACACCAGAACTATCAGCAATTCTGAATTTGTCTTTCACTCCTTACAAAAGTGTGTGGCATTATAGCATGTGAAAAGGGTCAACTGCCCGAGTTTCTTTCAGTATAAAAGAGTTAACAGTGTGATTCTGATCAGTGATTCACCAGCAAGCCAGTGCACATTAGACAACGTAGGCTGACAAAAGTAGATTTGAGTAATGATTCAGTTTTTTATGCCCATGTGCCATCTTAAATTGCACTTCAAAAAAATGCACACAACAAAAGGGGGAGGGGTGTACTCTACTAAAATAATAAATGCTGAAGAGTATAATCTAGATAAAGCACAGCACTCTTCACAGAAATACCTCAACCAGCTAGCGGGCTCTCCATTGAGGTGACAGCACCAACCTCTGCACCACAGTGCTGCACCCTATTTTAAATAACACTGTAAAAAAAGACAATTCTTCTCTTATCATTTTGGCTATGATTATATGATATTAAAGAAAAGCTAGTGCATGAATAGAACTGCACCTGTTTGAAAAAAAAATTAAACAAAAAGTAAAATAAAACACTCCACAACAAGGCAGAATTCAACAGGACGAACAATTATAGATTCTGCACTGTAAAAAAGAAAAAGAAAAAAAAGGTCTGCAATAGGCTTCTTAAAAACTATGTTTGGTTGGATCTTGTGCAACCTCTGATTGAAAAAGGAGGATCAATGAACAGATCAATGTTCATTCAGTTTTGGACAGTTTTGCTTTTTTGAATTGACCAGACAATAATTAATAACATTGTGACAGGTCTGCTGATTACAACACTAAATATGTCGGTGTAGTTATATTATCTGTAACTTTATGTAACCTTGGCTCTTTCACTGGTATTTTTCTGAAGGTTTGGTCTTAATCAGTTGGTCAGTAACCACACATTTTTGCTGTATGACGTTGTATTCTTGAATGTACCTGAGCGACCTTACAGCTAAATCATCTACCGCTGTCTCAAATTCATAAAAAAAGACGGAAATCTGTTTTTTCCAAGCTCTAATTTGGTTCAAGGGTAAAAAAGATTACTTAGACTTAGAGGATAAAGTGGATATTGTGTTGAAAGGAAAGTGCTGCAATTGGTTTTTTCTTTGTGATGTTGATGTGCACTGAAGACTGAGGTACAAATGCTTTGAAGTGAAAGAACATATGACAAGAATCGTGCACACCAGTAGAGCTGGGAAGTAGCGTTTTACATGTCATATCAGGGTAATTTAATCAGACTACAAAATAATAATAATGATTTTATCTGCCAAGGTTGTGTTTCAAAATAAAAAGTAGATTGTAATTAAATTGTCAAGGACTACATTTGGATTGAAAATGGGAATAATTTGCCAAAATGTTTGGTTCGATAAATAATGCTGAAAATGTTTTGCTGTATTCAAAGTAAGCATTTTCTCTAAAGCTGTCGTAACTGCGTTTTCATTCCTCGTTAATTACCGGGAAAAATTAGGATAGCCATTTTGGATGGCTGCTTTTTTTGCGTGTGTGTTACATTGCAACCTTTGTTTTACAAAAACTTGTAAAAAGAGCAACCCATATGACGCAGAATACTCACAGTAAGTTTTGTAAGGGTTGACTGTATGTAAATAATGAGTATGTGAAATATATTCACATTAAAGAGTAATAAAAAGCCTGTTTGAGTTGCTTAACATTTTTGTCTGTTTTCTTTAGTTTGAAGTGCAGTATTTTCGTTGAAACTAATCCAACTACATTCAGATTAGACATCTTTTTAATCCAGTGGATAACATTAGCAAATAGGAAAAAATTGTCATTGACTTTTTAGGAAACAGAATACATTCAAAGTAATATAACCATGTGCATCAACCAGCATTGGGTCAAAAATAAGAAACAAAAAAGGCTGAGGCTATTCTTTGAATTTCATAGCATTTTGATTTTGTGTGCTGTACATTTTTTTAAAGTGTATCTTAAATCTTGCAACACACAAAAAGAGGAATGCAGAAAGCCTGAAATGTGCATGTCTAGCCGCAAATCAAAACATTGAGTAATTTCAAATATTGCACAGATGCTGGCGCTGAATTATTTGTCAGGGTAAAACCAAAATGATTGGACTTATGTGTGGAGCATGTACAAAGGTGTATAATTATGTTTGAATCACTCTGATACTCAAAACCACAACTGTCAGATTGGCGACAGTATTAAAAGCAAAAGTCAGAAGATCACAATGTGTTTTTGGATTCTTTTCATCCAAGTGACATACGTGGATATCTGTGCAAAAGGTTGTGGCAATCCCTTTGGTGGTGGTTGTGACACTGCAGTCTTAAGCTAATAGCTAATCGATATTACCATTCCTTAAAAGATCATTGTGCTAAAGTGACTAAAACCGCAATTCATTAAGTCTCAGTTCAGAAGTGAAGGGGGGCAAAAAGACAAACAGACTAACCAATGAAAGACGTCTCTCCAAGATATCCCCTCCGTCTGAGCACCACGTCCAGGAATTTGTCCTCCTCATCCACAACATAATACTCTTTTTCCAGAAAAATCCAAGCCCAGTGCAGATGGAACTGCTGTCCTTCAAGTTTGTTTCCACCTGACAAAAATATATAAATAGAATTAGAAATCATTTGTGTTGGTTTGACCATAAACATTCTTTTTTATTCTTTTTTAAAATATTTATTATCATAATTTTTGTATTTTTAATGCATAATAAAGAAATGTATATATATATAAACATATATATATATGCTTGAGAACATTTGACAGATTTCATACAAAAGAAACCTCATGATCCTTTACCATTGTACAGCAGTCAATGTCTATTATTTGCTTTGTGATTGAGTTAAAATATTCTTTTGTTGAAATGTTCTTTTTTCTTTACGATCCAGGGGTTTTAAAGCAAGCCAGTATTAATGTTGTTAAGGAAGCATTTACAGAGGAAGTGGTTTTGTTTCTAATAGAACAGTTCAATAGCAGCCACATCACAAAGCGAGCAGAGAGGATGCTAATTTAACAATCTACTGTACTCTTGGGAGAGGGGTGCATTACTGAATGGAAAATCACGAGAAAATATTGTAAGAGTGAGATATGAAGAGTGCATGTCGGATATTCTTTTTCTTTTTTTCTTTTGACTTTTGTGTAGAGGTAAACAAAGCCTAACCCTGCGTTACATTCCTGTAAGTGCTATTATAAATGTATGAGCTATACAGAGAACAATTTCACATCTACTTGTCTCCTCCAGTTATATATATATCCATCATAAAGGCTTGAAGCAATACATCTGGAGATTTCACTTAATTTCCATCATCATATAGAGGCCATCAATTGCGGCTGCATTGTTCAAATACCTACCACTAACAGTCACTAATCCATGATAAATAGTCAAGATGATACCCACCATTTCCACATCTTGCAAACATTCTGCTCAGGTCTCTGTTAGAAAAAAGCTCTAACAGGGTTTGCGGACATGGTGCTAAAACACAGCAGAGGTGAAAAGTTCAGCACTTTCCAGCTTGATAGGCATCACTACAACATTCTGAGGTGACAGAACAGCTAAGGTAATCAGAGTTCATGTGTCTTCCAAAAAGCCTGCGGGCCAAGTTCAGGCTTCACTTAACGAGTGCAAATACACATGAGTTGTGCACACATGCACACCCCTTTGATTCCAAAGCCATTGCAGTCTGCAACCTTGACTTTTATTTCAGCTTGCTGATAATTAATGCAGCATAAGCTGTCTGAAATCTTAGCATGTGTATGTTTGTGTGTGTTTGAGCGTGTGTACGTTCCTTCTGTGTGACCTCTCACTAGGGGTGAGTAAATGTACACAGACAATAGGGATCTGAGTCAGTGGGCTTCAGACTGTCTCATTCCTCTAGCCTTTTAAAAGGATAAAAGACCTCTAGTATGTGCTGACCATACAAAAAAGCAGCTTTGAAATCATCCTCAATAGAGCTCAATTCACTTTGCACCCTCTTTCAAAGGCTTTCCTGATAAAAAAAAAAAGTCAACACAAAGGTTTTTTTTCTTAATTAAGGATCATAGTTTCTGTACAACAAATTTCAAGGATCAGGGCACCCTGAGAAAACTGGAGAGAAAAACTTTGATGCTTAAATACGACAGTTCTGATGCAGACTCGTGATGCACAATCTACTTAAAAAAATAATCTCTGAAAGGGGTCCTGTTAGATTAAATTACTTCCGAACCAAAAAGCCTTAAAAATCATATGGCGTGTAAACTTATTGCACAATAGCGTAAAAAGATTTCTTGCTGTGATGAAGCTGTGAGACGTATGTTAACTTGCCTTTAAAGTTCCAATGATTTGCTTTTTTTTTTTTTTTACCTCCAATTATGATTTGGTCTCAGTGTTCTAATTTAACTCTCAGCTGCAGCAGACAGCCTTGTGTGCAAGGGAAGAAAAATGTTTATAAATGAATGTCACCGTTGATGGACAAGTGCTGGATGAAGTTACATTTATTTGCTAAGTTGTGAACCCTGACACCATTTTTTCTTCATGAAATAGTGCCTTTCATCTAAATTCCTCTCTAGCTAGCCTTGGGAGATACACTTTGGTATGCTATTGCAATGCAATAAAAGAAATCAAAGGAAAAAAAAGTGGCAATACCACATCTATTCCCTGTTAAATTAATTATTTTTTCCCATGTAGGCAATTAAACCACAATTCTTTCCTCTTTTTCTTCAAATGTCCACCTTTAAAGATGTATACATCCAGAGCCTTTAAAAGCAATCTGGTGTCTACAATGTTTCCTTTCAAAGAGCATCAAAACAAGTACCACTACCATCACACAGGCCTGAGTATCTGCTTTGTTCTTGAATATACTGGAGGGACTAGCCTCAGTTCTCACATTTCAAGTGTGGGGGAGTTTATAAAGTCATGAAACTTGATGTAAAGTCTAAAGGTCTAATACAAAAGTGTACTTGAAAGCATATTTTATTATAAAAGCAGAATGTTGTTAAATTCTTGATGTGACTCTGATTTAAGTCAAGTCAGTTTACATGTCTGCCGTGTTCAGCTTGAAAGACATCTGTCGTAAGACTACGGAGGAAAGACTATCTCAGACATATTCGCTGCCCCCATTAATGAAAAGTAAAATTATATATGTATGATATAGAGTGACACAGTCCCACTGCATTTTGTCAGAAGGTGGCCCCTGGATAAGCTAACTACTGGCCATCTTTAACAACTGAAACCTCCTTCAATTTGAGTGAATGCCATGTGTTGAATTTTTAAGGTTGCATCACTTTTGCATCAGTCAAAAGCAACTAGGACAATTTTGGAAGGGACTGCAGAATGTGTTGCTACATAGATGTTTTGCTGTTGAGAAAGCATAGTGATAAAGTAAAAATGTCTGATGCAGAGGAGACACAATGAAAAATTCACAATATAGCTCTCACCTGACCTGCTCTATAATTTTTAGCTTTAGCTCACCCATCATAAAACCATCTGATTCTGAAGTATTTCACACATCCCGACTTAAAATCCACACTTACAAACACACAAGTGATTGCAAGTCCATTAGAAGCAATGGGGATGTTTTTCTACAACAAGCACAGAAGGACTAGTCAGAATAGATGTTGAAATGTTGAAAAATATAGAGCAATCCTGTATGAAAAGATCATTTGATGTTCTAAGGTTCGTGTTAATACCTCAAAAGGTTAATGAGAGAAATCTTACTACCATGGAAACACAAGAAACACTGTGAAAGTCCTGGAGTCATCAAGCTATGGTTTGGACCTGAAACCACAAGAGCATCTCTCAAAAGATCTATAATTGCTGAGCAAAAATGCTGTCCCCTTATTCCAAAAAAAAGGAGTGTTTACCATGCAATCTGACCAAGCAGACGAGAGGTAATGGTTGCTGTAAAGGTGCTTCGACCAAGTTTTAAATTAAGTGTCTGGATACTTACAGAAATGGGACATTTCAGACTTCTCTGTGTGAATTTTTCTGTGTGAAGGAAAAAAATATATTGAATCCTTTCTAAGATGACTCCATACCACACGTAACAACATGATAAAGTTGACAAGGTCTGAAAGCTCTGCATTGTAAAACCCAAAAGCAAGAAATATGTGAATGAATTTTAAATTTTAATAATCACCATTATTTCCAAACCACTTTTGCAACCACTTTACTGTAATGTATGTTATGTGCTGATGATAGCTCGCATTTGACACTTTACGCTGTATGTGCCATTCAATTTCCATCTCGCAACAATAAAAGCATGAAGCTGTTAAGAGGAGGAAAAAAACATATCTACATACATGCATACAACACCTTTTAAAGCACCTCAGATTATTAAATTCTACCACTGGGCAAAGCAAATACAGACAGAAAACTGCATGCTAGTGATCGTGATTTCAGAATTGTCACATCAAAAGTTCAGCTTGAATGCTATGAAGAAGTTTCTGTCATACGTCCCCAATAAACCTTACACGTAGTCATGTCGCACACACATGAAAAAGGAACTATCACTCACAGATATGGGGATGTGAGAAGACATGTTCAATTTCCATGTGAGTGTAGTTCTGCGTTATTGTGAGGACGCCTCGCTTTGTGCTGAACAGGTTGCATGTTCATGCACAAGTAACAGCTATCACTGCACAACGCAGGGACATTTACATTTGAGACATCACGTCACTGCCACAAGAACAAGCAGAGACATTTCACCATTCTAAACTTTCTTAAAAATCGGTGCTCGTATGAGTTCTTGAGTTTCTTATTTGTGTGTGTTCATGTGCGACTATGTGCACATATGAAACTGCACTCCAAATCAGTGCAGTTAAATTCTTGATGTGACTCTGATTTAAGTCAAGCTTGAAAGACATCTGTCGTAAGACTTTGGAGGAAAGACTATCTCAGACATATTCGCTGCCCCCATTAATGAAAAGTAAAATTATATATGTATGATATAGAGTGACACAGTCCCACTGCATTTTGTCAGAACGTGGCCCCTGGATAAGCTAACTTCTGGCCATCTTTAACAACTGAAACCTCCTTCAATTTGAGTGAATGCCATGTTGTGAATACATACAACACCCTTTAAAGCACCTCAGATTATTAAATGCTACCACTGGGCAAAGCAAATACAGACAGAAAACTGCATGCTAGTGATTGTGATTTCAGAATTGTCACATCAAAAGTTCAGTTTAAATTCTACGAAGAAGTTTCTGTCATACGTCCCCAATGAACCTTACACATAGTCATGTCGCACACACATGAAGATGCAACTATCACTCACAGATATGGGGATGTGAGAAGACATGTTCAATTTCCATGTGAGTGTAGTTCTGCGTTATTGTGAGGACGCCTCGCTTTGTGCTGAACAGGTTGCATGTTCATGCACAGTAACAGCTATCACTGCACATCGAAGGGACATTTACATTTAAGACATCACGTCACTGCCACAAGAACAAGCAGAGACATTTCACCATTCTAAACTTTCTTAAAAATCGGTGCTCGTATGAGTTCTTGAGTTTCTTATTTGTGTGTGTTCATGTGCGACTATGTGCACATATGAAACTGCACTCCAAATCAAATAAAATTTATCACAGCAAGACCGTGCTGTTCCTGTGTGGTACATCTATTCTGCCGGTTGCGGTGTGGCCTATCCCTCAAGTCTCTCTCTGTCTTCGGTACGAGTCCCCAAATCCCTGTGTAACTGGCAAACAAAGGGATATAAGCGACCAACAATCTCAATGATGTCTCTCACTCTGACTTTTAAGAAACATGTGAAGTGCTGTGACACTCCCTTTGCTAAAACAGATTCCCAGTAATATTTCAGTGGTAATAGGAGCCCATGCTCCAACCATTTGACAGGAATGTCACTCAAATATTAATACAAATATCTAACTCCCCTTCAGGGCATTTCAGTGCCGTTTAGCTTATTTTCACATCTGTGTGGTAGTTCTTTTGCTGGGAGGCAGGGCATATTTACAACTAGTAGCAAAAATGATGAAGGACAGATATATGTGTTTTGCCAGGCTAATAGTGGACTGAAAACAGTTAATTTTACAGGTCTTGTAGCAGCATCATAATCAAAAGTATGCATTATTTTATGTATGAGTGTCATCTACACTTAATTCAGGGCAAAAAGCAAACAGATACCTCCTGATGTCTAATAAAAACCATAAGCAACTTCGATTACTTCAAACACTTTTCTGAATAATATAAAGAATTTAATTAGCATTAAAGTTTAGTTATTGTTTATTCACAGAAATAAAGAAAATCTGCTGCTTTACATGTTTACTGATTAAATACTTCTATACCGGTCACCCCATTTGACCATTTTTTACTAAAGACTTCAAATCAAAAACATTGTAAGGGTGAATCTGATGCTGCTCCTGCTTGCGATTCAGAGAATACTATGTGCACTTGTGGGCAAAAAGGAAATGAAGAACACATACGTTACATCCCATGGACTCAAACACTCATGCACCCACAGGAGATAAAAGTGGTGTGTGACAGAATAAAGCTTTGTTTCCTACTTGCATCCAATAGCCAATAGGCATGACTTTGCTGCAGAGGCACTTTAAGCTACCTTACACTTTAAACTACTGGAAAGTGACATCTGGGGCAAAGAATCTTAGCTCCTTTGAAGTTCTTGTGATATATTTAATAACTACTGTGACTAGTTATGTTTCACTGATGTCTATGAAGACAGCAGTTTATGACCCTGGGCATAGCTTAAAGGAAGAAGGGACAAGAAAGCAGTGGCTTCCTTGAGCTGCATGCATGTGTTTGCAGCTCTACATCTGTACGTGCGTTGCCTTGATCTATGCTGTGCACTCACAGTATGTGTGAATTCTGAGCGTCAGATGAACAATGACATCTCAAAGCATTTGGCCTCCAGCAGGAGCGCTTGTCACAGAAGCACAACCTAAGCATGTGGATCGCTGTAACTTCGTCTATGCCAATATGTCAATATAATATTCAAACGACGGATGAGTTTAATGCAGCTCAGGATAGTTACGAGCCCTTCTGAGACCAAACTGTAAAAAGCACCAAGAAGATAAAAAGCTACTGAAACCTACTTTCCACTTTTTTTCCTCTCAGCTCTCATCCCCCTACATTATTTTCTATTTTATTTGAATCATTTTCATAATGTTTACTTTAAGATTAATGGTATTTTTTAATCAAACAATGAGGAAGAGCCCCAGAAATCTCCCAGCTGTATTTCTGCAACGTTAGATGAGCAGAAAATCACAATTGAAGCATTACTTTACACTGTAAAGCTTCTGTGATTGAAATAAGATGGCCCATTAATAGAAGTATAAAGATTAATCAATACGCATCAGAATCCAATTTCAACATTGGAGAAGTGATTACAGAGGTATGCAGACCCCTTGCTCAAATATAAAGTGTCATAAAGCAGTCAATGGCCCAATTCGACCATTAAAATCTGGTCGAATAAGGTTCTGCTCCAGATCAGAGCAGAGTCAAAGAAAGATTACCACGTCAGTATCAGACAAACTTGATAGTGAGCGTGGATATAATTTAGATTTTATAATAAGAAAGAAATATTGATCTGTCGAGTACAGCGGGAGCATAACAGAACTGAAAATTCATCTCATAATACATCATGGTAAATCCCTGGATACTAATATCCCTAGCAAGTTCATTCTTATTTCCAAAATATATAGAAAATGGTCACATTTACAAAAAGAAAACTAACATCTATGTGCAAGGAATATCAAGAACTGTATCAGATTGCATTGAATGGATTAACATCAAACCAAATCATTTATTTAAAAAATAAATAATTCCTGAAACTTAAGTAATGAATCCCAAAATTTTTTATATATTGATTATATCTCTTTTTTTTACAAAGTAAAAAGTACAAAGTACAAATGCAAAGACAGTACAACAGAGAATGAGGTTTTATGTGAGCTTAGTTTAGTTTTAAATGAACTGCAATAAGAGGGATGAACAATAGAATGAAAACTATATGTTAGCTGCTAAGAAGTTAAAAAGTTAATCTCTAAAGCCAGATGACAATAAAAATGGTAGTAGAAAGAATTCAGTGACAATTCTTGGTTGTAATGTATTCATAACGTCCAAAAATAAAAACCCGAACATTTCCGTTCTGCTCATTCATTAGATCAGATGGTGTTCGGTTACTTTTGAGCATTTGCATATCAGACGTCATTTGTCAGCCACAAACATATACTGAATCAGACATGATTACCATGATGAAAAATCCCTCCATGGCTCTCAAAGTCTGATGCTCTCATCTTAAGGTTCTAATGAGATGCAAATAATCATAAGCAACATAGCAGAGTGTGTAGTCATAATCCTGCAACAGAGAGATCCATCAAAGCTTTGACAGACAGACACGGCAAGCTGGGCCAGACATGGCAGTAAAATGAAAAGCTGCTGCCTGAGATGGAGCCGACGCTCATCATAATCAACCACAACATACTTTGAGATTTAACTCCATGAGATGGAAACACTAAATATTAACACTGTACTCCAGTGGTAGAGAAGATTGGCGATGAGACAAAAATAACACTAAAGAACAGAAAAGACAATGCCACAGATGTTGAGCATTGTAAAAGAGTTAGCAATAAATAAATCATACTGAACAAAAATCCAAGACTGACTGTGTGAGAAGGGGAAGATGAAGGGGATAGAGACAGGAGAGCTGGGCTCTGGTAGAAGTGAATGACAGTGAACTCCTGAACGCAGACAGATAAAGAGAATTCTCTCCTAAAGCCAGGGACGTGTTAGCAAGGGCAAATCAGTCTGAGCTGGATGCTGATTTATTAGCTCACATTTCTGTTCTGGTTAATAAACAGTGCTTTAATGATAAAAAAAAAAGTTTTTAAAAAGAAAAGAAAGTGTGGGGATTAACCTGGTCCATTTTCGACAATGACTATGGCTAGTTTAAACCTATAATCGTTTCTTGAGACTTGTAATTTAAGTGAATCAGCACATATTCTACAAATACTTAAGATTTATTGTGATATAAAGTTCAATTAATTTAAAGAATACTTCATTAATCCCCGAATGGATACCATCTATACTGGGCTTCATTGGAACAGGGAGTGTCAGTGCTGGGAAGAAAGGATTCTTTTGAAACAACGATTTTCATTTTAATCAGGAGGAGCAGGATAGGGACAAAAAAAAAAAGTGTCATTCCTCACCCGCAGTTATATCTGGTTACACACAAAGTGTTGTGGGGTATTCTTCATAAATTTTGAGATACTCTTTGTTGAAACTTCTACTGCAACTCAATGCAGGCAAGCTTTACATGTAACACTAACATTTTAAAAAGCCCACGATATGCTCATTTACAGGTTCATGCATTTATCTTAAGGGTCTCTTAAAATGGATTACATGCTTTAATGTTCTTTCACAGTACATAACTGCAGCATCTCTTGTCATCTGTTCAAAAATGCTCTGACTATTTATAAGTTCAGTCTGCTATGACTGATCAAAATATGGCAGCGTTAGGTATTTTTGAAAACTTCCTTTGGGGCTGCTAAGCTAGCCTCCTGGCACACAATATTCAAATGTATGACATAGTTATAAAGATAAGTGATTGCATGAAAGTCTACATTTTGGTCAGGTGTTGCAGGCAGTTTAGTTATGCCCTTTGGGGCATAAACATTGGGTATTGTAACTTAACATACCTTTTGCATGCACAAAAAGCTATTTAACACTTTTTAACACCAAAAATAATATGAAGTCTAAGTTTTACTGTGAAAATCCTAACCCAGAAGCCTGGGAAACAAGCCACATTCCAGCCCACTTTAGTTAACTATAAAGACCCCAGCTAGTCTTAACCTGTTAGAGAAGGTTCTTCCTGCCACTCTTCCCTTATAGATGAGCCTGTAATAGGGCCACATAATTACCAGTGGCTCCCTCAGAGCTCTGCCCAGCTCAAATGCCCAGGGCTCTCATTACCCGCGATGCTGCCTGGGCTCTTAAATATCAAACACTTCTTTGTGCTGGAGGCCTGACTGCCCCTTAGCCTGCAGCAACCCCTCAGTGCTCATGCTGTGCTTGCATGTGTGGGATTGTCTGTGTAAATGTGCACCAGCACACATGCAGATTAGTGTTTTTAAGTCATTTTTATCATCAAAAACACCCAATTACAAGTACTTCATGTGTTATACATAATGCCCACTTCCTCCAAAATTGAGTCTTGGTTTTGGTGTATCTGCTGCTCTGTTTCACGGTAATGCTGCCTTATAACACAATTATTCTTTTGAATGTCCCTCCTTGACAAATTCTTTTTCATCCAGAATCAATTTGCTTCACTACCCTTAAGAATTAAAGAAGTCAAAGTGGATGGAGTAAACTTATACACTGACAATATAAACTCATGAATTTTAAGTAGTTCCTTCTAATAGCCTCAGGCCTTGTTAACTCAACCAAAAATTAGAAAAAGAAAGAAAAAATGAATTAAGCACTTAAAGAGCACGGACAATCGATTAGTCAACTTTTCTCCTTTCAAGTGCTTAAAAAAACAACAACAAAAAAACTTGTTGTTCTTTTATGCATTTTTTTTTCAGAAGTATATTTCATATTGTCGTTCCAGGGCAATTTCTTGTAAGTGTTTCACAACAACAACATGAAATAGACTTGGGTCTATGGTGAAGACAAATCGCAAACTATTTTATGTTTTTAGACTGAGAGAGGGCAACACATGGTTCTCTATGTCTCTACTTGTGATTTGGAGGGCACATCTAACTGTTTGAACTGCAGGAAAGAATCAGCACCTGAGCAAGACTAGAGCATCCCATTCTAACTCAAGAATGTACCCTCATCCTTGTGAGGTAGAACTGGAGAGCTAGGCTATCTTTGAGGTCAATATTCTTTTTATAGTTTTTTCATAGTTTTTATTGTGTGTATTATGCTCAATGATACAAACAACTTGTAGTCGTTTGTGTCACTGAGAAGAGGTATGTTGGTAGAAGATTCTGCATCATATGCAGGTGTGTGTAGATGCATACTCTTGAATGCATCACCATCATTTAAGAGAAGTGTACTAATAATGTGTGTTCCACCATAGAACGCACATACCTCTTCTTTTTACTGTAGACTTAAAGGAAAGACTGTATCAAAATAGATGGCACATATAATAAGTGTGATTTTGTATCCTGGATAATTTTTTAATTTTCATATTATAAAGATGGGCACATATCTGCAAATGTATGCAAAGTTTGTGATGGAGCTGAAAATTATTACTTAACCTGAATTTTGTATCTCAGTATGGGGCATTAGGGGAGCATCTGTCAGGATTTAGGTTTTGTTTCATGTCTTGTCACTTCCTGTTTTATTTTGAATGTTAACTTCTCCTCTCGTTTCAGATAACTTGCCCTTCCTCCCGTGTCATGTGTCTGTGTGTCTCCCCTGATTACCCAAGTGTTTCCACCTATTCCCCCCTGGATCATCATGTGTCATCATGTCTTTGTCTTCCCTTGTCTCGTTGCCAGTGTGTCGTACTTTCAGTTTTCACTCTAGCCTCTGAACCGCAAGCTTTTGAAATCCTGTGAATTAGAATCTTTGAAGTCTGTCTTGTCACTGAAGTTGAGCATACCTCCTTCAGAGTTTTGTTTTTGGATAAAGTTTTTGATTAGTATTCCAGTTTAACCTTTTGTAACATTTTGTAGCCGACTTGGTTTCCTCCATTTTTGGAGTGACCTTTTGTTTGTAACTTTGATAGCACCAGTAGTTGCGTGACCTCGTTCCTTTTTTTAATTCTCTAGATCCTCCATTAGACGGAGAGTTTTTTTTTGTTACGCCTCGTTTTAAGAGAGCAACGAAATTTAAGTTATAATCTTTTATAGTCTTTCGTTTTCCTCCTGGAGTGGAGTGGATGTTTATTTTGATAAAGTTTTATACCGGCACTTGTCTCTGTTTTAGTTATTGAGATCTGTGCCTTAGAAGTTTCATAATTCTTATTTCTCTGTTGGAAGCATTTATTAAGAAGTTAAAGAAATAAAACTTATTATTTTGAAATTGATCCTGCACCTGTGTCCTGTCGGTTCCTGACAGCATCAATTAATGATACAAAAAAAAACAGAAAGGAAAAAGTGAACAGAAGTCAGTTATATCTTAACATAAAAGGCCATAATCTAGAGCAAACGAAACATGGGGGTGAGGCTTTAAGAATGAAACCACAGTGTAAGGATTTTATGGAAGCATTTGTTGTGCAAATTTGCCTTTTTAGCAATCTTATTGATTCACATTCGATTACATGCTACAAAAAAATTTTAGTTATTTTTTATAGTTACAAACTCTCCCCAAGGACAAAATACAAGGAAAAAGAGGGAAATGCTTCAAAGTACACAAAACCTTTTGTATATGTTGTGGTATTTGGAAAATGTCTGACTTAAAAAGGATGCCCTTTAAGTCAGACATTTTTTACATTTAAGTGTTTCTAGTCCTGTACTTGTTTGCATAATTTCTTTATTCATAGCATTTTTTTCTTCCCTTCCCTGTTCTTCAATTTCCCTTCAAATCCAAATGCAATTTTAGGCAAAATAAACTATCTCAGTTTGCTTTTTGATTTGTTTGTAGTTTGCTTGGCTTGCTGACCTTGAATAACTGCTTGCACCTCTTTATCTTTTCCTCACTTACAGATATTCTTTACATAACACATCCAGCTCTGCACCAGTTCTGAACTGTGAAAGCTGCTCTCATGTCCTAATGTCCTAAGTCCTAATGATATTCCTAATACAAGAGCTTCTCTGTGTTGAAAAACAAGACCTAAGAAATCAGGTTTTTATCAAAACTAAATATGCTGTAATAACACTTGACATGTCCCGCAGTCAATTTTACAAATGACACTGACAGTCTTATTAACTCACTGAACAGTGAAAACTATCTATATTAATCATGGCATCACAAAGAGTTTTCAATCTTTCATGAACCTTAGCATCTTGCCAGGTCACCATTAACACAACACAACAGTATTTGTCGTGCTCAGGTACAGACTGAAAACCTGCAGATTTGTCAGAACTACTATTCTGCACAGGTGTTTTGAGTGACAGATCATTTCATGGTTAAATCCAGAATGAAGTGAAATCAGAGCCCCAAAGATACACTTCACTGATCTGTTGATAAAAGCTGCTGAGAGCAACTTACAAATTTAATTGTCCTTTGAGTTGGAACAAAATGCTTGACTGCTGACTTGCACGTGCCTTAAAATCAACTGAAGAATCTCCAAGCAGAAAGAAAAGGGACAGACAAGCCAGATGAGAAATGCAAAATTCAGGAATTCCAGTAGAATCTCACCGTTATCCTCAACAGAGAAATGGAAAACATCTGATGTGGCATTGTCTTCATTCCGCAGCACATAGCAGATGTTCAGGTCATCAATATCAGCTGTAAAACAAACATATAGCTACTTCATTTACGCCCTTATATTGAAGCAATCACATAGAAGTGTGTGGTGATGCATAATGGTAAATGTAAAAATTATTTGTGAAAAAGATTGTCCTTGTTGAGACTTTATATATATATATATATATATATATATATATATATAGATAGATATATGCATACAGTAGAAAGAAATCTGCTTTTCAAAGTTTCCTCCTTACTCCTGAAATAGCCTCAAAGACACTTTTAAGTTATTTTACAGCTTTATGGCTTGTTCAAACACTCACTCTGTCTAATAATTGTTCAAAGATGGAAGCTGTCCCACCACAGCACCATATCGGTTACAGTAACAGCAGGTCTCTATCACCACATTCATTTAATTTCTTATCAGTACTCAGCATGAACAATTTTCTACAAGAGGACACATTCTGAAAGTCATGCATCTGTAATCCAGGATGATAATGCCACAACCTGAAATACGGGACAGCTCAAGCTAAACCAACAGAAAATGCTTTAAATCCAAAACTTGTCAACTGTCTGTGTCAACAGCCCTGAGAACCAGGTGATGATGGATCTTTTAATGACAGACGAGGTAAGAATGTTAAAAACAGGATTGCGATGGGCACCACATCTGTTTTCTAACTTCTCTGAATTAGAGGGTGGCGTCTGCATTTTTTTTCCCCACCATTCTCCAAAAACATCTATTACAGTGCAGAAAAATCATCAACACTGTGATAGGGCTTGGCCCCTGCAAACCACCTTCTTAAATAATAAATGTTGGAGGAAGGAGGTTCATAAAAGTATAAACCCCTGACTCCTACCCGGGACGACAGCCTCTAACTGTAGATGGCTTCCTGTCATTGCTGCCTCTCCCTTCCCATACTGACATAGACACAGTGATGACAATTTTTTTTTAAATCTATAACTATATTACATTTCTATATCGTAAAGTAATTTGCGAAAATATCATTCTGCTTTCGGATAAGTGTTGTTGAAGTGCTGCAAGACTCCTGCAGACCTCTGTTGTGCCAACTTGAACTTGTGGACCTTACAAATATGAAGTCAGCACTGTGAACAGGGGGGTTTGGCACAATGTTCATTCAATATTTAAAGAGAATGCCTCTTGGGATGTGCCCTGGAAATAGGACGAGTAAATAAAGAGCAAAGGGTTGTCTCTTTCACCTGACTGATTCTTCTGACGAGCCTGTTTTCTCTCTCTGACTCAATCTCTCATGCCCCTTCTCTCATTCTTTATTTCTCTCATGTCACCTACACCCCTCCATTCCCTTCCCTCGCCTCTTTTGCACTCTCTCCCACTTTGCCTGCACTCTCTTCTCCCTGTTCTGCCCTTTGCTTCTCCTTCCCTTTGCACTCGTGTCTCATCTGTGCCCTTTTTGTTTCAAAGACTTCAGCCACATAGAGGTTCAATGAGATGTCTGTCTCCTGCAGGCTTAAGAGTTTTCCAACTCTGTGTTCTGGGCCCATGTCAATGCTTACACCAAACAGGTTAATTTTCATACCAGTTGGTTTAATTGCCTCAGCGTGATGACTGCTGTCACTTTAAACACTAATCAGTAGCTTTGTTGCCTGGGTTCTTTCTGCAATATCACTAAGTAGACATGCACACATGTAAAATTGTGTTCAAATTCACTGATGAGGTAATGCATGTTGGTAGAGGACAGTGATACATTAGCTGTAAGCTCTGTGTTTTCTCTATTAATTTTCAAAGCAACCCAAATTTCAATTTATTGTCTCAAACTACCAAAACTGGCTGCAACTCAAATACCATGCCGTCACTTTGAGCTCAGCACTGACCTTTTCACACATTCTTCTACCTGTATCCCGCTTCATTTCACAGACCTCTGTAGAGAACATCAGATGCGAACATTTTCCCAGAGAAGCAGAAATAATAAAATATTCATTTATAACATCAACTAAACATCAGCCTCTAACTTCAGTCCGCTAATTATGATTTGATAGGCATAGCACATCTAAATCAGGCTCACAAATTAACTATTGAAATTCCCAAGCCAGTATTTGTCACACATGTGAATAATTATAACTCCATAAATTAAGATCTCTGGGTAGCGTTGTGTGAAAATTTCATCAAAACTTGTGGAGTGGAATTGTTTGATCACACAAAATCATAATCAAAACCACCTCCGTTCCCAAAGAAGCAGAACAATGATGTACCTTAAAATGGCAAGGATATACAATTTTTAAAATTGGCACTGTTATTTGACTTACCAGAAATCATTTGTGGTACATTAGTTGTGCCAATATTAGCACAATAATTGCTGTATTGTAGAGTGGAATAAATTAATGGTGATTCTGTCAACCAGATGTATCAGATTACTGAACAAACTGGCATCATTTAATCATTGAACCACAAGGTGATATTGATTTAAACAAACAGACCTAACTACCACATCTTTAATTGTCTTACTCATTTGATGCAACATAACTCATTGTGATCATTTTAAGGGTTTTGAGCTTACCTTGACTAAATGTGTCAATGGAGTTGTTTCCATGTCTCAGGTTAACAATGTAGCCGTGTTTGGGCTGTGTTGTGATGTGGAACACCAGGGAGGCTGGTCTGCTGTCTCTATCCTCTGCCTTCAGCACTTTGGGGCTGATGGAGAACCCCAGGTGACCTGTGGCCAAAACCTTTAAAGTAGGTGCACCTTTGTTCACCACAATCTGGGGGACGCCATTGTCGATCGCCACAATGATGATCTTCATAGTTTGAGGGCGTCTAGTCTCGAAGATTGTGTCGGGGAAGACATAGAAGTCAGTGTGTGTGCCATCGGTGACAGTAAAAGAGAAAGAGTCCTCTGGAGACTCAGTTCCATCATGTTTGTAGCTGATGAGATTTTCATTGAGGTCTTGTTTTGTGAAGCTGGTGACAGGTGTGGACTGGTTGTAGAGTAGTTTGCCATGAACAGGCGGCTGTGTGACAGTAAACTTGATCAGCTTCTCAGCTGTATCCTGGTCTTCAGCAGTGAGCTCAAATGGTGTTATAAGCTTAAACTGCCCTTCTGTGACAACCAGGCCGTTTACAGTCACGACAGGTTTCTTATTGTCAACATCCACTATAGAAATTCTAAAAGTTCTGAAAATAGGGTTGTAGCCATCAGTGACTTCAAACTCAAAACTATCCATTTTCACCTCATCATCTGAGGTGTGGATGTAGAAAATCTTACTGCCAGCTAGTTGAAGTTGAGTAAAAGACACAATGGGTATCCCGGGATTATCTGTATACTCCAAGTGGCCCCTGACAGGGGCCCGCGTGACAGTGAAGACCAGGTTCTCATCAGGGCTGTTGAGGTCAGTGGTGCTCAGTAGATCTGTGGTCAAAGTCACTCTACCACCTTCTCTCAGAGACACGCCTTTACTGACCACATCTGGGAAAACCATGTCAATACTGCCCACAGTGATGTAGAAGTAACGATCAATGAGTGGATTAATTCCATCAGTGACATCAAATTTGACCAAGTCTCGGATGCCCTCCTGACCATTGTGTGTGTAAAGTAAAAGTCCTGCATCGATTTCAGCCTGTGTAAAATTCATGCCAAGTGTGATGTTCTCGAGAGACCCAGATGGGGTTATTCTCTGCAGGAGACCCTGACCAGGTCCAAACCGGATGATATATGCCAGCATACTGTCATCTGAATCTAAATCAGTTGCTTTGAGCACTTTATTGTTGATCTCTTTGGTCTCCCCGATTTCCACTTCCAGGCCGTCATTGATAGTCATTCTGGGGGTCTCGTCATCAACAGGGATGATCATAACCATGGCTGTTTTTTGCACAGAGTATTTTCCATCTGTCAGAATGACATCAAAGCTGTCCTCTGTTGTCTCTGAGTCATCGTGTTCATAAATAATACTTGATGCCTCTCTGATCTGTTCTAAAGTGAAATTAGTCACCAAAACTGAGCCTGTGGATAGCTGATTTAAAATGGCCCCATGTTTAGGAGGTTTGGAAATTATAAACATCAGCTCCTCAAGTGGAATATCAGCATCTGCTCCATTTAGAATAGGAGTGTCAATGACAATGTTCATCCCCTCCATTACCACTATCTCCCTCAAGTAAATCTCTGGCTTTTCATCATTTGCTGGGATGATTATGATTGGGAAGAAATGCTTTTCTGAGAAATTGATGCCATCAGAACACCTAAATGTAAACCTATCCTCCACTGGTTCAACCCCCTTGTGAATACTCTGCACATAGTAGATATTTCTCTCCCTGATGTCTCTGATTGTGAAAGCACTGATAGCTGTTCCCGACCTTGATTTTTCTGAGCCTGGGGCAGGAGATATATTTTCCACATAGCCCGCGGTAGGCTGGACAATGACGGTGCAAAGTATATCATCCGATGGAGTGTCATTATCATCAGCATTCAGATGCTGAGGGACAATGGCATATTTTTCTCCTTCAATAACACTGAATTGAATCCCGACTCCAACCTCAGGGGCCTGATTGTCAACAGGAAGAACAGTGACTCGAACATGGACACCATTGACTTTATTTCCACCTACGGTCCAATCATCAGACATATCTGTTAGGGTCAAATTGAATCCATCCTGCTGGGAAGTAAGACCTATCTCACCACTGGTATGTGCATATACAACCACACCATTAATTATATCAGCTTGTGTAAACCTAGTGGCAGACACTCCTTTAACTAATATTTCACCCACAACTGGAGGATGTTCGACAATAAAAGTAAGCTGGAGATCGTCTGTGTCATCATCATGGCCTTGAATCACATTTGTTGTGATTTCTGTGGCTCCATTTTCCAGCACATCTATATGAGATCCGATAGTTCCCACAGGAAGACTGACAGTTGGAGTTTCATCATCAACAGGTTTAATATTAACTTTGACTGTCACAGTAACAACATGAATACCATCACTGACATCCAGCAGAAATTCATCCTGCACTGTCTCCTCTCCACTGTGAATATATGATATCTTCCCCTCTGAGATATCCTCAAGGCTGAAAACTCCTTTTTTCTCCAGGTTGGTGAATGCAACCTGAATCTGGCCATGTTTAGGGGGCTGGCTCAAAGCAAAGGTTATTTGCTCACTCTCTGTGTCGAGGTCTGTGGCATCAATTTCGGCTATGGTGATGATATGCATGCCACGCTCAAACACACCAAAGCCAGTGTTTGTAATCTGGGGAGGTTTGTTGTTCACTGGCTGCAGGTAGATAGTGAAAGCCCCTTCAACACTGTTTCCAGCTGTGTCTTCAACAGTGTAACGAAATTGCACGACATGGGCTGTAATTCCCAGCTCAACATCTGGAGGGGCATAGGAGATCTTATGATGGTTTATTTGAGCTTGTGTGAACTCTGTCACTTTAGTGTCAGGGCTGTCTGTCAGAACCAAAGAACCAAACACAACTGGGTTATTTTCATCTATGTCTGTTGGAGGCTGGATAACTGTGTACTTGAGGTCCCGGTCCTCAGAGTCCAAATCAGTATAGCGCAGCACCTCTTTGCTGAAGTGAGTGAGCTTGTACTCCTCAACAGTCATCTGCAGGGTCGTGCCAGGGAACAGTTCAGGGGGTACATCGTCTATCGGTAAAACACGAATAATGAATATGCTTTCTCCTGATAGATTAGGGGGGTCGTTGTCATCCTGGACTGTGAATACAAACTGATCCATGATTGTTTCTGTGTTGTGAGGGCCTGTGTGCCTGTAAAACAATTTCCCATCTGTGATGTCTTTCTGAAGCCACTCTGTCACCTCCTTCTCATACACCTCTTCCTCTGCATTAAATCTCCAAGAAGAGGGGTCCTCTGGGGCATCTGACTGCCTAAGGAGTACTGTGCCAATTGTGGAAAAAGGGGGAACAATGGTGAATTTAATTGTCGAGTCTTCAGAGTCAATATCAGCAGCGCTGAGCATGTGAGGAGATACAGGTATCATTTGATTTTTGAGAAGAGTCAGACCAGTGTTAGCATTGACGATTGGGGGTTCATCATCAGTGGGAACAATTGTAATGGGAAAGAGGAATTCTACTTCATTTTTCCCATCTGTCATCTTGAAGACAATGTTGTCACTGTATGTGTCACTCCCATCATGCTGGTATACAACAACTCCTGTTGTAAGGTCTGCATGTGTGAAGAATTTCCTGTGAGATCCAAGCACCATGAGATCCCCGTGCCGTAGTCCGTCCACCACCGTGACAGTGACAGCGTCCAGGTTGTCCTCATCGCTGATATCCAGGTTATGAGTACTGATGAGAGGCCGAGACTGCCCCTCGTACAGCAGCTGACCTGTATTACGTGTCACAACGGGGGCCAGAGTGTTCATTGGCTTCACAACAATCATAAAAGCAAAGGGGACCGACACAGCCCCCTCTGTGTCTAACACCGCAAACTCAAGCTGGAAAATCCTTTCAGTGTCTGAGTCCAGTGATGGTGGCACATAAGCTATTTTCAGATCACGCAAGTCTCTCTGGTAGAAAGATGTTATTGGGAGGTTTCTGTCGTCGGTACTGACTATGTAACCCTCCTCATAAGATAAGGGGGAAGTGATGTTGAAAATAAGTTCCTCTGGGTCTGATTCTGCATCTTCAGCGGCAAGCATATCTGGTGTGAGGGCAGTCATAACAAACTGGCTTACCTCCATCATCATCATGGACACAAAGCTGGGTTTGGGAGCAGTGTTCTCCTCTCCCTCCTTAATGCGAATCATAAGATGAAAATACTCCTGTTTGACCAGGTTGCCTTCCTTATCATGCAACTCCACAACCATGGGAACATAGTCCCTGTTGGGAGACTTGCGGTCAAATGTGTGCTTATAGCGGATATCAGCCTGCGTGAATTCATCACAGCCCATCATTGTGGAAAGTTTACCTCCATCTATGAGTTTTCCGTATCTCGGCAGCCCACTGCTGCTGGACAGGGATGTCACCTCACATTTGTAAGAGTCTCTGTCATATGTAAACTCTAAAATCTTCGTATCAATGGGATTACTGATCCCTTTGAGCTTATCAACAGTGAGGGGTATGTTTTTGGTGAGTAACTCCAACTGCGTAAAAACTACTTCAACCTCCATCATGAACGGGATGATAACGGTTTCGGTTTGTGCGTCATACCTGAGCTGCAGCCGCACTCTGTCTTTAGATGGACTCCTCGAGCCGTAGTGGGAGTATGTCACGTCACTGGGACCGAAATCACAGGGAAACTTTTTGGGAGAGAGATGTCCCGGTCTCTGTGAGAGCGGATCATTGTCCAGGACGGTGATGCTGCAGCGGTCTCCCGGCTGTGTCTGTATCACCAAATCATTGATGGGATCGATGAAGACCGACCTCCCGAAAGGCACGCGTATTCCATTGTTGGCCACCAAGATAGCATCTTCTGATAGTTCAGATCTGAGTGCGTAAAATAATCCAGAACTGTCAGGTTGCGCGAAAATGATACCTGTTACTGCAAAGCACAAGAGAAGTCTGTTGAACAACATCTTCGTAACAGAAAGCACCCCTGCTGCCGATCTCAATGCCCCGGTCTGTCTTACTCGAGATGATAAAAATCCCCAAAGTGATGGGAGTCAGGAGGATGTCTGCACGGTGGATCCCGTGCATCTATCCATCCGTACCGTCGTCATACTGAGCGAGAATACCGCGCATGAGTTTTAACTTCAGACACTTGAGAGGCGCTGCGTGATGCGCTACCGCCCATCCCTGCACATATTGGAGGATTTTAAGGGCTTGTTACCTCAGCAGTACTGCTAATGGGCAACACAGCTGACAGTCACAGGGAGGTGGAGACGAGAAGATGAGCTGAATTAGTTAGATGCGATGTATAGGACAGCGCAGCAACTGTCAACATTAATTGTCGAGAAATATTCTTTACAAAGGAAAAAAACACTATGATAAGCCCGTCACACTGAGGTATTCCTCAGTTGTACTCTACATAACTTACAAGCCTGTGTTACCCAAGTAAAAGAATGTTGGTATATAAAAAATCCCCTCTGTGACTGTTCCACTGTTACATTTTCTGTCATTATTTTGCTATTTCTTATGCATTAACGTAAAATTACGGTTATTATTGACTGTTTTGCATCCAACTGTAACTAATTATTTTTTCATTTGGAATTCATCTGCTTATACTTTTGAAAATGTGTTTATTGATTAGAAAGCTTGTAAAACTTTGAAAATGTTGACCAATGCTGAGACAAGTACTCCAAAGAACTGCAGAGGTAGTAATTAATATCTTGTCAAGCTAATTTTCAATTGCGCATGTATAAAGATATACGTTTAATGTATATCAAAACAAACACCACATTTAATAATTTTCTTGTATTTTGTGTTAAAAAATGTATAAAGTAACTTAACTAAAGCTTTTTGACAGGTGTAAATATTGCATGCTTTAGGTGTAAATATTGCATTGGATGTTGAACAGGTTGAAAGTGCCATGAAATGATAAGACCCATACCTAATATCATAAGAGCTGTACTTCAGTAAAAGTAGTTAGTGGCATTCCACCACAGAACATACACATGTAGATGAAATAGGAAGAAAAATCATCAGAATGTTGCATGCATAGAAATAATGTACAATTTAAATATTTGAACACTTGCAGGTGAATATCTCCCACATTAATTTTTGTGATTATTCATTTTACTGTACATTTTCAGGGTCTTACACATATTGCTCATGTTCCTCGGTCCAGTCTGACCATAGCACACTGCTGCATGTCATCACTGCTTCAATACTGATGATATCCATGTTGGGCTTTGGACTTTATTCTGTAATTAAAAGATTTATTCTGTTGCAGGCATAATAAACCTCTGTAGTGCTCTTCCTCATTTGCTCTACTATGTTTTCTCACCCCATGCCGAGAGCTACACTGAGAAGACAGGACTGCTTATTTCTTATTCATGTATGCATTCATCCATTTATTTATCTGGCTGTTTATTTTCAGATGTATATAAAGCTCAGAGTTGGCCTCTAAATAATGATGACTTTCCCTCACGCAAGAAAAAGAAACAATAAAAACATCCTCCTGTACTTGTCACTGTAGATCAGTTAAGTATGATGGAAAAATCCCAAATTCCAAAATATTGTCATGAGCAGCTGTGTGGGGATGTGGGAAACACATTCAGCTCTCACCGACCAAAAAGTGCAGCAAATTGCTGGCGAAGAAAGAAAAAAGCTATCTTGCTAGACCTTGGTGGTCCTTGGGGAAAATATGCACAGTAAGATGAAACTTTTTTTGACACTAAGTCATCATGAGGCAATAAACACTTTTCTCTCTCCCTGCTCTGCAAACAGCAATGTTTTTTGCCATTTGAACTTTTTCTTTCATTGAGAAATCTATATTGATATTTAGCATCAAAGAAATTCACAATGGTTTTTGCAACCGTGCTGCTTCATTTAAAATCATGGCTGCCATTAATGAAGGCATGTCAGTTAGAAGGTTTTTCAGACATTTAAATCAATGAGATATATGCTTTGTCGTTTAAGAGTTCATGTCACTTAATCTAAGAGTCCAAGCACCAGTATGAATAACAAACCATTGTAATGAGATCATTTAAGGCAAGTTCATGCATTTGCTATGGTATTTTTTTGATTGTTTGAATAAAAACAAATACAAGTTTCTAACATGAATATTAGAATAGTTCTACCCTTACAAACGAGACAGCCATCACTCTTTAAAATTCTTGCATGTAACCCTGAGAAAAGCTCTGCATGTGACAACCTTTGGTTCTTGATTCCTCACTGGCTACATTTTAAATGCCAGGTGATTAGAGGCTTTCTTGTGCCTTGTTATTTCAAAGTAAAGGCAACTCCCTGCTTTTCCAGCTGTCATTAGCCTCATATGCACAAATACATTCTTCTTGTGTTTTGACATGAGAGAAGTCATTCACATACAGTACATGCATGTTTGATTTGCATTCTGGGAATACAGTCAGCAGGTTGTAGTGAAGACCAAATCGTGAAGACATGCAGAGGGCGTGATATACAACAAAGTAAGGTCCTAAATATCATGATTAGCTTGAAGAAATTAGAGGCCGCTACACATTTTCACCTGGAACTCTAACCTACAATGTTTGTGTCCCGCCCGCATTACTTTCATAGAAAAAAGATAAAAGAGCCCACATAATGTGGCTTGATGAGCACCTGCTTATGTGATTCTCTGTATGGTCAGACATTTGTTCTATTCTCATGTGACTAATTAGTGGTGAAACTCTGACTCATCCCTGCAGCCTATCTCCATTAACTTACCAGGCACAATGAAACTTTTGGAAGGTTCAGCCTAATTTTTATGGCATATTCACACTGTACAGGATGTGGGGTTCCTTCTGCACTGCAGCTGTTCTACTGTGATAAGACTCCACATGGAGATTGTGGGGTTTGAGCTTGCATGGCTCAGTGAAAGATTCAAAACTGTCAGCTAATGAAAGTGCGGGGGTCAGGTAGCTATCAAATTGTAACATTTGCATGAAATCTAGGCATGTATGCCAAAAATGATGAAATAACTTCCTGAAGTATAATATTATACATTTGAAAAGACATTTTGTAGTGAGCTGGATCACAGAAAGCCAATTGACTATTCAATGCAGCAGTGTGTGTTATTACTCTTATTAGTTTAAAAGAGGCTTAATATCGTTGTTTTTTGGCTAATAAATTAAATCATTGTGCTTATTCATGTGGTTATGTTTTCTAAATCTAAAATAGCCAAAAACAAAGCAATTCTGACTATATAGAAGAGCTACTTTTATAGAAAAACTGTACTAGGGAGAGGAAATATGGCTTATTTGCAGAGCCACAGACAGCTCAGTCTCAACAAAAACAAAATGAAAAGAGGAAGGAATTTTAATTTGTAAAGCAGTGACAAAGCGTGCAGAAATGTAAGGACACAGGATCTGTGGGAGTTTCTGATCTGTCTCTTGTTTGCTTCTCACCGTTCTTAATAATTCACTTTTGCTGATACCCCACAGGGTTTGGGTCCATGTTTACTGGGTTGATTATTTTCTGAGGTCTCTTCAAATAAACAATCAAGATCTACTTTTCAAACTAACATGTTATTTTTACTCCATTATAACTTAAAATCTAAAACCTTTTTTGTGGATAAAACTTTCAGTTTTTAATATATGCAATAAAAAGCAGCTAAAATAACCGCCTAAATCAACTATTAAAACTGCATTTTAATGTGATTGAAACACCTCCATTAAGGACCTCTGCACTAGAATAGGCAATTTGAACATTCTAGTGTGGTACTTTTACTTATTTCTACTCAAGTAAAGTATAGGACCACTTCCTTGTCTGTGCATACGTAGAACAGCTGTTGCACTCATGCTTTCAACACTCAACATCAATGAAAGGAACAGGCTACCTGTCAGTCTATATTCTGTCCTCACCATCTCCATAACCACACAGAACCTGTTGCTTCTTGAGGAAGCGAGTACATGAAAGCAACAGCTCAACATGCAAAACCACTGATTAGGTTTTCCCAAAACCTGACATTACATTTTGTCTGGGTCAGCTGGAAATGCAATGGGAAATCCCCCCCCAATGCCAGTTTAAAGAAACACAACACACAAGTGCACACAAAGATTCACATCTGGTCTGTCTTTGTTCCCATATTACAGTCGTGGAAATGTAGACATTCACAGGACACAGCAGGAACTCTTCGCCAAACAGACATGTTAGCTCCACTGCCGCTCTGTAATCATCGACACAATGACCATGCAAGTTTACACAAAGTGCCCTTCAGGTTGATGTTTACCGTCTGGTGAAACTGTCCATTTGTTGCTGTGTCCCAAATGCTCCAGTTCCATCAAAGATGACAATGTTTCAGTCTACAAGAACAGTATAATTATTTACAAGAGAATTGGGTAAATACCTGTTGTATTTGTGAGTTTGTTTCTGTCTTGACAGGCGTGAAAACTGTGAGAAAAGGGAGACATTTCTTATACCACCTTGCCACTTTCTTTCTTCAATGAATTGTACTTTGCATGGATTTTTCCACAACAACAAGGTAGGCCTACAATACTTTTGCAAATTGCTTTGTTTGCCAGGCTGCTATTCCCCAGTGAGGTTTATATTACACAGAAGAGATTATATGATAATCTGTAAAAGCATTAAAGATTTGTTTACAGAACATTTGTGGAACTTTTTTTTAGGGGATTTGGCTTTCTGACATGCTACTTGCAGAGATTATTATCTGTTTCATGTGATTTGGCAAAGTTAAATGATACAATGGCGGACGAGCCTGCTGCAATCAGACAAAGCCCTCATCCTTAATTCCTGCAGATAGTGTCAGATTGCAACACTCGCAAACTCTTGTTGATTGCTGGAGACAAACTCATTAAGAGCGTTAAGAGAAAGATAGACTCCAAAAATCTCACTATAATATATAAGCTATTATTCCATAGCTAAACAAATCTTTATGTGTGTATGTACAGATAAAAATAAAGGCCAATGGAAAGGAACAAATAATCAGTGCATCTTGCATATCAACACTACAAACAAAATAGTTAAATACTGTCAAACATAAAGAAAAAAGTCAAATTCTCTGAATCTGAAGAAGGTGGGTAATTGATTTTGTGATGGTCATGCCTTCTTTTTAAATGACCAGGCAAAGAAATGGCAATGTGACAGTGATTTTAATAGCCTACTGCTCTCTGGTGGTGAAAAAGGGTGGAGCATTCCAAGAATGAAGTCCTGGGCAAGTGTTTCAAATTACCAAGGAGCATTTATTAGGCTGCACTGACAGAACAATTACCCATATCCAGCAGTTGGTGCAGATACACTGATTTTTGGAACCATCAAAAATACTGTTTGTATTGCAGAGATTTATCTAAACTGATCATTGTCTGAGTTTTTGCTGGTTTTGCGCTTACAGCTGTAAACAGACCCAATGGCTTACCACAATTTTGGCAATGAACGTCCAGGATGACTATGGCCAGCACTCATTTGTGCCTAGCCCTCTGGCCATCCCAATATAACAAACAGTGAAATCCTTCAGAGAGCAATATTCCTACAATTGGAGTTGTATGTGGAAGGTCCGATTTTGTTAGTCGTTATATCTTATTTGAATAGTAGTTTTTATGCCAACAGAATGCAGCACAACTTTCTGAACAAATTTTGAAACAAAAAAACCCCCCAATATAATCAATAAAAAGAAGCATAAAAACAATACAATATGCAAAGCATATTTAGTTATGTTATGGATTTTAATTGGCAAATTAGCAACAGTTCAGGAGACATAGCATTAGAAACTGATTCTATTCTCATTTATAAATGCAGGATGCATAACTTCCACATGGCAGTTATGCCTGCATATGTAAATAAGAGTGACCAAAATAAATCTTTATCCTCCTCATCAGACTGATGAACGAAGATGCCACTGCTATAAACATTTTCTGCTCTCCCACTGTTTCTGCATGCATGTTGTTAAGAAACATATACTGTAGAGAGGCAATGAACACCTCGGATAATACATTAAGATGTTCCTCTTTCATTTATATTGTTCAAATTGACATTTGACATTACAGGCCTTTACCATCAATAACTGTGCTTTGTCTTGTGCAGACACCTTAACGCCTGTGAAAAGCATTAGGAAAGGCAGGTGGAACTGTCGGCCACATCACAGTGCAGCTGGTTTAAGGGTTATGTGTATGATAATTCCACTGCCAGTGTAACTCAATCAGTAAAACTGATCAGTAAACTCTAATATTTCATTGGACAGCCTTTAACTCTAATTATGGAACACATTTGTTGTGGCAAAGTTTCAATAAGCTTCTGCAATTTTACAACATTTATTTCCGTCCAGAGTTGCATTTATGTTTTTGCCAAGATCTTCTTGGGATGATGGGAGAATCGGACCGCTGCACAAAGTCTTCTCCAGCGCATCCCAAACATTCTCAATGGGGTTAAGGTCTGGACTCTGTGGTTGCCAATCCATGTGTGAAAACGATGTCTCATGCTCCCTGAACCACTCTTTTATAATCTGAGCCCAATGAATCCTGGCATCGCCATCTTGGAATATAACTGTTCCATCAGGGAAGAAAAAAATCCATGAATAGAATAATCTGGTCATTCAGTATATGCAGGTAGTCAGCTGATGTCATTCTTTGGACACATAACGTCCCCCAGACCTGACGAACTGCAGAACCCCACATCTTAGCACTGCTCCCACAGGCTTGAACGGTAGGCACTCGGCATGATGGGTGCATCACTTCATCTGCCTCTCTTCTTACCCTCATGCACCCATCCCTCTGGAACAGGGTAAATCTGGACTCATCAGACCACATGACCTTCTTCCATTGCGCCATTGAGTCCAATCTTTATGCTCCCTAGCAAATTGAAGCCTTTTACTTTGATTAGCATCACTGATAAGTGATTATCTTAAAAGCTACACAACTGTTTAGTCCCAATCCCTTGAGTTCCCTTCGCATTGTGCGTGTGGAAATGCTCTTACTTTCACTATTAAACATAACCGTGTGTGCTACTGTTGTTTTTCTCCAATTTGATTTCACTAAACGTTTAAGTGATCGCCGAGTCTGATCATTCAAGATTTTTTTTCCGACCACATTTCCTCCTCAAAGATGCTGGTTACCCACTATACTTGCAGATTTTAATAATGCGTTAGACAGTCCTTAACACAATATTAGTTTCAGCAATCTCCTTAGATGTTTTCTTTGCTTGATGCATGCCAAAAATGTTGACCCTTCTGAAACAAATTAACATCTTTTCCACAACCAAAAGATGTGTCTTCTGACAATGAGAAATGAGAAGCTACTCTCTGCATCAGTTAGAGTTAAATAACTTGTTGCCAGCTGAAACATAATCATCCATGCAGTAATTATCCAATGGGAGGCTCTTACCTATTTGCTTAGTTAAATCTTTAAAGACTTAAAAAATTTCATGACAATCCATCTAACAGTTAAAGAAAAAGTGAAGGAGAAAATCCTGAAAAAACAAACTATTAAGGTAATGGTTGTTTGTGCATAAAAGTTGGGGGATGACCAGAGAAGTGATCACAAGACATGAGTGTCCAATCTACAGAAGAGTGTTTGCAAAGCTCGAAATGATATTTCAACACAGAGAGTCCACATTCTCACAGCACACTATCACCTTGCCGTAACAAACTGCTGCTGGTGAATTAAATTGGCCAAAACTTCGCACTTTCTGTTTTTAATGTGAAGTATTCATAATCCAAAGCCCAAAGCTGGTATGTCCCCTAAATGCCCTCTCCCTGTGGTTTATAAATATTCCCAGAGGATCTAATTCACCTGGGTATAGAAAGTTGGTGCAGACACAGAATAAATGCAGAGACAGTAGGGGTGAAAACAAAAGTTAGCTCCAGGCTCCAGGACAGCTAAACCCAAGGAAGAAAGTGTTGCCAAAACTTTTACATTTTCTGTGACAGGTGGAAAAATATACAGGCCCCATAAAACTTCACAACATTTATTTATTAATGGAACCAACAGAAGGGAAAAGTGAGCTGAGATGAGCCAGTGGGTAAGTTGACCCACTCGCTGTATCTTGGCAACGTAGCACTTATATAGTCACGTGACCATTCATTTTGGAAGCACCCATCATTTCAGCCTGACTGTAAACAAAGGAAGCACATAAGAACTGTCAGTAGCTCATCAAAATAAAGTGTTGACTTATTAGATGTAATGGCAGCTACACAAATGCTGGTTTATCCAAGTTTGGAAATATTTATGTTGGATGCTGGGTTTTGTGTTAAGTCATCTTTGAATAAAAGAACAATGACTATTTGTAAAACAGACTTTGAAATTTCTTACGGGTTTGATATGGATTTAGTTAGATGGTCAGTTTATCCCCATACGGGGAAACTGGCCCAGATCAACCTGTAAAATTGAGCCAAAGGAACACTTATCTTTATAAAAAAAAACATATTTTTAGAACTCTTTGTCATAGATTAATTCTGACGATTTGAATTAATAGGACACATCCTGTAATTTGGTAAAGGGCTTTTGTTTTAATTCTGCCTAAATTCTCTTATCTTTAGGACCAGTAAAAAAAATGGTTCTCATCTTACCCTAAACTCCCCTATATGCTGAACCCATCTAAATCTGCTTTTGTGGTACATGATATGCATATCAATTAAGCGAAAACCTTCAGGCTAATTGTCCTGAATGAGTTCATAGAAACAGGTCATTTCAAAACACTGCTAAAAACAGTGGATTACGTTTTATGACGATAGATGAAAGAAATCAGCATGAAAGTATCAGAAGAATGTCAACATGGACAGTTCTATCAGAGAAAGAAAATAATTATCAATTTATTTCACATCTATGATAGGAGTTAAAAACCTCACAGTAAAGAGAGTGTGTGTTTCTTCAAAGGAATATCTTCAGTTATCAAACAATTTTAGAAACTTAAAGATTTTCCATGGACACATTGGTCACCGGTCACAGCTTCATATGAAATCTCATATCAGATACAAATTAATTCACATTTGAGAGGAGTACAAAGCAAGCATTGTTGAAAATTGCAATAAAAAGTTAGATCTATAGTCAAATACAAGCTTATTGGACATTTTAGTTTAAAAAGATAGAGAAGTGATCACATTTGTGAAAGAAAGATAAAACCTTGAACTGGGTGTATTTTTGTGCATGGAAACTAAAAGATAAAGCAATCCTACTTTAAAGCTACATCATTTGTCTTGATTTAGCCTGAAGGAAATTAGATACTTTGGAAAAAAAGAAGAGAAAAAAGAAAGGAGCACAACTTCTGGCGGGGATAAGTGGGGTGTGTGTTAGATTGCTGCTAAATTAGAGAAAATTGCTTCACGTTTACATTTGTTGGGTACAACATCTGCGTTCCGTCAAGACCACTTTGTTTAGTGGAGAATTAGAGCCGTCGTTTCCTTCCTCGCAGTGTATTCTTTCCCCTGCTGTACGAATTTTATGTCAGAAGGTGGCGGAATTAGGTCATTCAGCTTATTAAATAATCTTGATGTGAAGACTGCATATGATAACTGAGGTTCTCGCTCATAGGGGATTGTTGTACTTGTGTGTGACTGATGGAGAGGTTGTCAGAGGAAAGCCTGCACTTCGTCTCTTTATTCGGCTCGCTGAGCTGTGGCCACAGTGATGGGCTTATCTCAGTGTCCATGAAGGATCACTAGATCTCATTTTAGATTGGCTGAGTTTAATGGGAGGCCAAAGGGCATGCTCGACATGACATTTATAAAGCAGTGGGGTGCAAAAGATTGAGGAAAAGAGTAAAGAGGGGTCCACATGAAGAGACATTTCATAGAAAGTGGGATTATTCTCCATCTCTTCCTCCTTCACACAGCTTCACACACAGCCACTGAGATCCGTCAATACTGCTTACATCCCCCCGTCTGTGTCCTTTTCCCTTTTTCCCTGTTTGTCTATAAAAGTCATACCATGAGATGAAAAGCACTGTTGGGGACTTCAAACCTTTTCTCTCACTCAGTTGAAGACTGATCGAGTTGACTTTTTGTGTGTTTTACTTTCTTTTTTGTAAAAATCCTACAATGACAGCAATTACTGGATGATGGCTTGTAACTGTGGCAACCAGACGTTTCTCTTACTTACTTTGCTACATGCATCTGTTGAGACTAAATGAATTAGACTCAAGCTGCTCAAAGTGTTTTGACAAAAGGTATATAAATACAAACTAATTGATCATTTGTATTACGGAAAAAAAAAGAGACTGAAATACACCATCAGCTAATGTAACATCTGTCTGGAAGATCCGTTCCAAAAGACACCATTGGACCCCAATCTATCTGTACAGCAGTGCATCCTGCTGCTGGCTCAGGACAGAGAGCTCAGTCTGTTCTGTGACTGTGGAGCACATTTTTACTCGTAGCACCCATTTTGTTGAAAGTATAAAATCTCAAGAGCTTCTTCTACACATGTAGCACTATTTTTCTTAGTCCACAATGAAAATGTCATAATATTGCCAAAACGTATGCTGGCCTGAAGAAAACCATGCATCAACGGAAATTTACGTTTTACCAAATGGACCGACCTGACACATTTTTCAATCACCTTAGTAAACATACGAGTAATGACAGATTATTTTGCAAATCCCTGCAATAATTACGCCATTGATTTTGACCACCAATAGCAGCCCTGCAAGCCCTGCGATAACTAACATCTGCCGCACTGGGGAACTCTTTGGCCTTATGCCATTTCAGAAGTAAATTTCTAGTCAATGTGCCCTACAGTGACTTTGATTAAAATAAATTAGAAAATCCATTTGTGTTAGGCCTTCTGCTCTTCTTTCCCCCCACCCCATCTGAATCAGCATCCTAAGAGGGTGAGAAGCAACTGTGAGCGCTCGCTGGCGTATTCAAACATACACGCTCCATTATTCCCTCCGGTCTGCCTTTTTTTTCTCTCTTTACCACGTGTGCATGTTTGTTATTCTGTGGTGGTGAATGCGAAGCAATTCTTAAACAAATGATTCAGACCTTCTCTGATGATAATGATCCACTTCTTCAGATTAATCAGTCAGAGAAATAATGAATATCTATTCGTCATTTTGATTGGGATAGAAATAAAATAGAAATGTTCTGTCCAATGATTTTTAAAAATGATAGAAAGACGAGACACCGGACAAATGACTGCAAACACTTCATATTTATTTCCCAAATGAGAAGACAGAATCTGTGTTATTGATGTTGGATGAACTTCACGAATGCTGTAGCTATTGCTACACATTCTGAAGCCTCTGCATGTTAATTAAAGATTTGTGGAAGCCTGCCTTGTTTCCTCAACACCTGCTCATCTGTTCATACTCAAGCTGGCAATGCATATCAAAACATTTCAAGTTGTCTGTGAAGATTTTCTGTATTTATTGGGTGAGGATGAACAATGCCTAACTTGAAATTCAAAGTGGAGCTGTTGGAGAAGAAAAAAAAATGATGCTACAATGCGAGCAGGCAGAGGGCAGCAAAGAGCCACATGCCTGCACACTTGAAATTTAATGGTTTCATTTATCTATAGATATGGGGCTCTTGTTAAAGAACCATCTGGTCCTCAGTACAAGTTCAGTATAGGTTCATAACGCAAGTTGTCCAGCATGTGAGAAATACTCGTGAGACAGGTGTCTTATATAAAAGAACCAATGTGAACAAACAAATGCCTTGCATCAGCAGCCACTAATAAAGCAACAATGCTCCTTAAATTATGTATATGTATTTCAGAAAAAGAAATTCTGCCATATTCACAACTCAAAAGGTAAAAAGAAAAATAGTCATGCACTGTAAGTTGCACTGACTGCTTATTGATACTTACAAAGATATGACAGCGACTGGTGACACGGTTTGTTCATCTATGAGTATCTCTCTTGATGTTACTGAAAATGTTTTAATTTAAATTAAATCAATATACAGGGACGGCACAAATTTGTGTGTGTGTGTCTGTGTTACTGATAAGATTAAATATGCATTTTCTCATGTGAGTCACTGTCAGTTGTTGGTCAAAGATTACATAAAGACACACACTGAGGTGTTTCCTGGTGTCTTCAGTGTTGTATGATTCGGCTGGGTGAGTCATTATGCCGTCAACGAGGAAAAGCAGCATAAATCAGTCTCCTTGTCCTCCCACTCTGTCTCTGGGAATGATGCGAAGCTCTGAGCCGTGTTTTAGAAACACATTCCCTGCAACATAGGACAGAGCATCACACAAAGATCACAGTTTTACAAACAGTTTGCTCTAAAAAGGAGTTCTCCTGTTACTATAGCTTCAGATAAAACATCCACTCTCCAGCTGAGATTATTTTAAGTCACCTAGTCGATCGATCGGATTCATTCCAATCTTAAAACCAATAATAAAACAATATGGAATCTCTAAATCGCAGCCACAAATTTGCCCATAAAGTTAGAAACAAAAAGGTTTCTTGTGACAAAATTATCTGGTTTAGTTGTCTGTATATAGAAACAACAACTGCAAAAAAAAAAACTGCTATTCAAGCAGAATAAATCCAAATTATGGAACCACAGGTGGCAACTTGATTAATTCATTTACCAGTCCAACCATAAGTCATGCCGAGTTGTTACACGTGCAGCGCTACTCACTGCTGGAACTGTAAGGATGTGTGACCCTTAGTTATGCTTCAGAAAACCGCGATATTAGCCTCAATATAATGTGTAAGAAGAAAAGACTAGAAACACATCAGATCAATTTTAGCTGTGTACTCAATCATGTGAAGAAGAGGTAGAGCGGCTGCAGTGGGTGAAAAAAGCTAATCTGACAAAGGTGTCTGAAATGAGGCTATTCTTGGCAGCACATAGCACAAGTGTGAGGCTGATAAAAAGCTGCAGAGAATGCCCACCACTATATCCTTTCTGGGCAGAAAAGAAAAGACCCAATTGTGCCTGAAATTTAAGCAGGCATCGTCTTATAACTCTCCATGCAGAAAACTCAGTCGTTTGTAAACAGTCTTTGTTGAGACTGACGTCTTGCATGAGAAAGAAACATGAATGTCAAGGAAACACCAAAGAGGCTTACACAAAGGCATTATGATTCAGCAGGATTGGACAATAGCGAGAGAACCGAAGTGTAATTTTGACTCAACAAACTGATACCTCTCCTTCGCCTCCAGTCAGAAGTGACTCTTTAATTTCACGGAACATAAAACACTGCACCTTAAGGCTTCTTCTTTTCATTCATGAATCAGATGACCTAATTTTATGAGAGCAACTTCTCATATACAGAGATGTTGCCTGCTAAGCTGTGATCAATACGGGATGCGAGGCTAATTTTGTTTACAGATATAGATTTCAGAGTTTTTTTTCCTTCTTTTAATAATGTCGGCTCAATTCAGGAATGCAATTAGTCCTTCTTCCCACATTCAAGCTGACTATCAATGTGGTATGGCAGTATGAAACTTTTGCTACTGGGTGTAGCAACGTTCTAAAACATCCACTGAAAGGGAGCATTAATTCGCCACTCAAAGAGTTTTTCGCATTTAGACCATTGCGGCCTCAAAGTCAGCGAGTATCACTGCAAAATCATGCCAGATTTGAACATTTTCCACTGAATACTTTGTCTTTATTCTTCAGCTAAACAAAAAAAACTGTTTCTCAGTGCCATTTGTCATTTCGATCAACAAGATTGCCGTGATACTACAATTCAATGAAGCTTCGTGTAGGCCAAATAAAGACCACATTGGATTTTGTGCAGATCTGAATCCCTTTCTTTAAAGTTGCAGAAAGACGGCTCTGGCCTCAGATTGCACCCTATTTTCCTTTTTGACCCATCTCTTTTAGGCTCAAAATAGGGTCACTGTGAAGCAGGTTCTGAAAAATGAAATGGATTTCAAAGACATACGACGAAGGCGGCACCTTTGGAATCAAGGTGATTTTACTATTTTTTTTTGCTGATAACAGAAATCATTGTATCTATCTATCCATCTACCGTGTTTATTGCTTTTCAACGAGCACTTAAAGATCCATTTTAAACCGATATCTCAAGTACTGGTAACAATCAAAATGTTTAAAAAAGAAACTTGCAAAGACCATCAAAGGCAAGTGCCAGAGAAAACAACAGCTCACCTGCAGTCTGCGCAGGGTTGATTCCTATTCCATCTGGAACGCAATCATGAAAGAAAAAGAAGCACACACAATGTAATGTCCATAGATATCGTTGTGTAAGTGAGCAGTAAAGATATTAAAAAGATAAGTGTCTCGGTGGCAGGTAATTCTATCTGGACTAACAACATAAACCTTTTTTTTTCTCCTTAGAATATCGAAAACACTTCATTTATACTGCCTGTAAATATTCAGGAAACCATTCCGTCTGCTATTTAACACTCTGAGTTCAAAACAAATTCGAGCATTAGCAGCTTTTAGGGGACACTGAGCAATATAACTGTTGGGAAACAATGAATACGCTAACAGACGCCTTCTATAACACCTACAAAGACGTTTTTTCTGGTGATTACAATGACTGCGACTCCGAGATCAATCAAGTGATGTAGGATGAGTAACAGGATGTAACAGGATGAGTCCTGCTGGATGAGTCCTGATGACTCCTGCTGAATCTTTTCATGGTTTTACTCTGAGGCTGTTTTAAAAATCAATTAATCAGGTCGGTAAGGGAAGCAATTTGCTGACACTTTTTTTTCTATCTAAGTCAGAGCTCCCACTACCCGAGTTGTATTTAATCTGACCTTATATACTTAATTTTGCAAGTGAAATATTAAATTAAAATGATCATGTGAAGAATCCCCTGTTAAATAATAATAGTGGAAATATATTAGGATCAATTCTGAATTGCAGAATCTGACTTTTTTTGAACAACTCCTCTTGTATATGAACATGAAGTCTGTCATGTGGATAATTCATACGTCTGACTACTGCCTCCTTAGATGAAATAGAAGCAGAACTAGAGCTTACCATTCCAAGAACTGCTTTTAAGAGTTGATCTGTGCAAAGCTCTGAGGATTGATTATAAAGACTGCCACAGACCCTTAAAGTTTAAGTTAAAAAATGCAGTTTACTCCTTTAACACCCTTGAAAGGGACAACCCTCTAATTCAAATGTTGCTCATGCAAGATCTAAAATAGTGCATCCTAGAGTCCTCAGAGTAGGCTTGCCAGGTGAAGGACAGAAGCAAGGAAGACATAGATATACAATGAAAACCACTTTTCCCTTTGGACAACCAAAGATTTATGCAACTGAGGCATTCTTGCATTTAATGTTGTACCCTTTCATCTGAAAAAAGGAGGCCAGATTTAATAAATATCATATATGTTCAGCACATTTGAACCCACAGTTACCTCAAAGTCATTATTTGTGGGCTTATTTTCACAGATCAATATGACATGCTGACCTGTGAAAACGTCTGCGGGACTCATTTCGGACCTCATCGTACGAGCATCAATTTTCAATGAACGATGGTGATACCAATTATCTCGAGAGCCGGGAGGCCGGGGGCTGATAAATAATGCCAGTATCTTGTTGTTCCTTTTCCTTATTTGCATTTTTACAAAGCACGTAAATTTAACAATAATTACATAAGAAAAAAAATGCTGACCCACAATAAACTTTGATTTTCGAGTTTAACATAAAACAAATAGATATGATGATTAAATGTCCTTGGTAATCAAAAACCTCGCTCAGCAGCAGCCATGCTGACACGGCTCGCTGCGCAGCAGATGTGTTGGGACTGGAGTCATTTAAAGTTCACCTGCCTCCTGAAATAACAGGATCACCTCAAAGTGTTGATTAATTCGCTCTATCACAGCCCTGATTTTAGCCGTTAACAGTGAAGCTCGTTAGCAAGTCACTTCTGCCCCGAGCCATCTTTGAAGACAAAGCAACAATAATAACAGAGAGAAGAAAAGTTTTCCCATCCAAACTCACCATTTGTGATTATCGCACTGGTTGCTGATGGCACTTTGAACTGAAAAAGAAAAAAGAAATTCAAATGATCACTTTCAAAACCCCCACAAGTGAAATCATGAACAGAAATTTACATTTTAGAAATTTTGCGCAGCAGTCAATGACTTTGTCTCAACAACCAGAGACGCTTTGCTATCCAAACAACTTGGCCAGTAGCAGAATGAAAGCCTCTGAAACGCAGCTACAAAGTTGGTGAACGACAAAAAAAAAATAAACAAAATGCGGCGAAAGGTGCTTTTTGTCCGTCCGGTTTGTTTTTTTTGCAGTTGTTAAACGCACAAAATCGAGCCTGCACATGCACACTCGCGCAAACACTTCAGAGAGAACCCGAGAGAGAGATAGCCACGCTTGAATTTACGAAAGAAAACCACTCAGCGTGGTCACAGTACGTGTTCCACTTCAGCGTTTGACAGAGGAGGATGTGGGCTGGTGGGATTTGCAGAGGAATGATGGAGGGAGCAGTCTGCCACCAGTGAGATAAGGCTGGCAAAGCAATGCTCATCGCATTACTGCCAGGTTGCACAAGCAACACACAAGAACACACAGTTCAGGTCAGAAATAACAGATGGGGCTTTGGTTTGATTTTACTAAAACCCATATCATGTAAAATATCCAAGTAAAGGATCATGTCACCGAGTGTGAACCAACCCGTGCTCATCAATCATTAAGAGCAGATTACTTTTTCAATAATCTTTTGATTTTTTTATTCAATGACCTCCTACATAGCAAAATTAGCCACTGTTGAAATAATCACAAAAAAAACAAGTACATAACAAGCACAGCTACAATTGTTTAGTCACACTTTAAATGTATGAGCGATATCTGCGAGTGCAAATGACAATATGTTTGCATTCCTACTGCATGCAACAGTTTACTCTTAAACAATTTTCATCCCATCAGCAGTCCTCCTCAGGGGGGGCTAAGTCTGTTGCACGAAAAGTAAGACTTCCACTGTGAAATAATGTTCCATCAGGATGCTGGTTTCTAACAGAATCAAATTAACACCCCGCCAGCACGTCATACAAGCAGCGCATCAGTACCTCAGCTTTGGTCTCTGGCATGAATCCTTCTGTCACTGCACTGCTGTGTGTTTACACACACAAAATTAAGGAAAATAGAATTCAAAGCCGAGGGGGGAAAAAAAAAACGTTGGGTGACGGTGAGGAGTGTAAAGCATGTGGCAAGTGACAAAATTATGCTAACTCTGGAGACACCCGTGATGATTAAGATGTGAATATGCTCTGGCAGAAAAAATATCCATAGTCCATAGTCACTAACCCACACTAAGCTTCATTTTAGTTGACTATAGGTTATGATCAATCACTCCATTTGCCAAATCGTCAAGCTTAGTGGAACAAACTTAGTTTGTAGCATCCCGATAACTGAGACTTTTGGATGCCAGACAGCATCAGCCAAAGGCCCCCTGGGTTGTGATTGTCTGTTACATTGTTACACGTGGTAGAGTCGCTCTGCTGCGGCCAATTGTGACACGATTAGAGATATATTATTGTCCTGATGCAAGCATGTAAATCATATAGCACGCCAATACACCACACTCCATAGCGTTTCAGAAGAAAATGTTTCGCTTTTAATTTCAATACATTTATCTGCCAGAGCAAGTTTTCAAGACTTTTTTTTACACACAAAATGTTTGAAAAGTTTACAGTATGTGATAGAGGCCGATTGTACGAGGCTCTGTCATTGATTAAATAATATCCAAGAGTAGAAATGAAACCCACAGCTGATCGGAGCGCAGTCTTACTGTTCCAAGCACCACGAATTGGGAAAGAAAAGACTTTTTGCGAGCGTCGAAGCCATGGGTTTGTGGTCGAAGCACAGTTGTGTAAGATCAGTTTTTAAGGGTTTTAAGTGTAAAGACCATCAGAAGAAGCGGCTCTTAAAGAGATGAGAACGGCTAGTTGCATCAGCTGTGTCAGAATTGGAAAGATTTCTTAACCGAAAGGAGAACAGAGAACACACTGAGGGCTTTTTCTCTTAGCTTATTAGCAAGTTAGCTTGCTTTTCTCTTGATCTGATTGGTGGAAACTCACTCACGACAAACAGATGGTTCATCCAATCATCTGCTACATACTTATATGTATTTTTTTTTACCTTTTCCTAACAGTTTATACTGACATGTACACATCGATTATCTTAGTTTCTCGACATTTAATTATATTGTCATTATATAGAAATCATATTCTGTTTTGGAGAACAATAAACATCCTCTCCACAACATCCTGGCAGGACAGAGGAGCAGCTGCAGTGAGCTCATCTCACTGCAGTGCAGGACTGAGAGGTTCAGGAGGTCCTTTGTCCCCACAGCCATTAGGCTTTTTAATTGACTGCTGGCATGTTTATTTAAAATGTATTTATTTATTTTTGAATTGGTTTATCATTATTTTTGTTATTGTTCTAATATACAATCATTGTAAACCTTTTTTTTTTTAAAGAAAAGATTTTGAGCTGCTTGACTAATTTTGAATTTCCCCCCACTGGATGATGAATAAAGTATTTTTCAAATTCTATTTCTTTTTCCAATGGATCCTGCACCGGTAGTGACAGTTTTATCTTTGACGTCTTTTCCTTTGAAGATTTGATCTTATCAATGACAAAAGCTGAAAAAGAAAACTTTTTTTCGGAAGTGTGATATGTCAGTGTTTGATGTGGGAAAATAAGCTTTTCCATATAAACAGAACAATTGTGACAGTTTTCTTGTTGATCACAACAAACATTTTTTCTCCTCAGATGTGATTCTTTTTTTCTTTTCTTTTCTTTTTTGTTCTTTCCCATTAGAAGACAGAAAACATGAGCTAAAGTGAGAAGATTCGCTTGGTTTCCATTTTTCTAAATTCTGTATCAGTAAAACAATACACTCACCTCCTCAGCTGCGAACTTCAACACTGCTGTGAAGGGCGTGCTTTCTGGGACACTTAATCTGCAACATACAAATTGAACAGCCTTTAAAAGAAGAAACATTAAATCCAGGATTTATTTCCTACATTAATTTATTTTATTCATTTGTTTTTGTTTTTTTTTCCAAGCACATTGCTTTTCTCTCAGTGTTTGAGATAACAGCCAGATGTGTTATTTAGGAGCTCGAAAACTCATTCTGACTTTTATGGAGAGGAGGAGATGAAAATGAATATTGAGTGTAACATTACTACCAGGATACCAGACCATTTATGGCAAAACTACACACGAAGCACTCTCAGAAGGATGCTTCTCCAGTGTATCCTGCAGCAGTTTTCAGTGGAAAGCAGAGACCACCCAGGAGCCAACCAAAATAAGATGTGAGATTAGAAAAGAAAAAAAAAGTCTTGTGGCTAAAAATGTAATGGCCAACTAAGGTAATGCAGAAAGAGCTGTGGTGGTGGAGGGCAAAATCAATTGACAGCCAGTACAGCTGAGAGACGCAGAAAGAGGAGCAAAGCACCAACTGAAGCAGCAGTCTGAGGAAAAACCAAACTTGCTAAATTAAAAAGACCATTTTAATACTTTAACAATTGACAGGTCAATTTCTGAAAGTCACTAATGACTGTAAAAATGCTGCCAGCTAATGGGATATTTCATTATCATAATTGCCCTTCTGTTGCCACAAGCCGCAGCAAAGCCTCAATGGCTAAAAGACTCCTGGTCCAAATGTGAGAACAGTCTGCATAGCCTCTGTGTTTTACAAATATCTTTTCAGAACATCTTTTTGACCGTACAAAATAAGGTGTAAGTTGAGTGTTTCTGAGCGATTATCATCACTGTGTCAACACCGCTTGCATTTTGACAGATAATTTAACACCCAAAGGACAATGCTAAATCACAGTTTTTAAAGGTAACTATTGCTGTTGTGCAGCTTTAAATGGTCTGCAGTGTGTGTAACTTTGACTGGGATGTCAGGTTTCATAACATAAAGGAAAGTGAATAGAAGATAACACTATTCTACAGCAGCAGAGTGGCTTCATTTAACGTATCAGTGAGATTAAATAAACGAAAGACGAAGATGACTGGCCATCGTTTTTAGAGATGCGCACTGCATGTGCTGACTTTTCCAATTCATAAAAATATGCTGTTACAAGCCTAATTTTCTGATATCACAACTGTGTGGAAATCTAATTAAAATTGTTTCTATTTTCTGATGGAAAAAAGAACATTAAGAAGGTGCCAGCAATGGAGCCTCCTCCTGCAGTGAGAGCTATAACCTGTCTTATATAAACCCCTGATACTTAGCATCTAGTGTTCACTTCATCACCTTGTTAACCATAACTAAAAAGTGTGGTATCACTGAGAAAAGATTCGACAAGAAGAGAAACTTTAGGAGTGATGTGCTCTGGACTAATTCATCAAGGGTGGTTTGGCTACAGTAAAAGTATACATGGGAGGCAAAGATAAAATAACCTCACACCAGTTGTGATACATGTGGGTAAAAATCTTGTGGTTTGGGGTTTGGCTGCCTCAGGTACTGGGTACTTTTTTCTATCTGTGATTACACTGCACATGTGTCAAAAATGCATGCACTAACATACCGGTGCTATCTGTCTTAAACACACCAACATACTTAATGGGAGATTTCTCAAAACGGTGAAACTGACTGTCATAGAATAGTCCCAGTGCAGATTTAAATCACACTGCTATGTGGTGTTCAAGTACCAACACCGTTGAATGTCAGCTTTTACAGAAAATCCAATGATTTGCAAAGGATGTCCTATTTTTTTTCACATGACAGTTGAGTGTAAGAAAATTATGCAAGACTGTGAGCTGAAAAATAATCTGGTGACTCAAAGTCTGCAGCTCACAAGACGGTCTTAGTCCAGAAGTGTTTGCATCATCAGAGATTCTTAAGAATAAGTCTGGAACAATAACTGCAGCTTCAGTGGTTTTCAATAGATTAACAAAGCTATGCGCATTCTAAGCAAAGCATTTTGTAAGCATTAAACATGCCTGCGCTTGTGTGGGTAAAGAAAAATATTAAACAGCACAAACAGTACAGAAGCACATCTGGAGGCAGAATGATCATTGGGCCAACTGGAGTCGTTGTTCTGAACAAAACAATGAGAGCCAGAGACATGGAAGTCCACCTAGGAGCCTATTGTCACAATACCCACCTGACAGTTGGCCATATTCGTGATGTGTCGCTACTCATCAAGTCTGACTTTTCTGATCAAAAGATCTGACCTGCCTACAATCATGTTTGTTTAGCTCATTGGTATGAATGTGATCAGGTGGCTCAAGACTCAACAGCTGGCATCTTGGTAAGTGAATAAGTTAACTGACAACGTGGAATTTTTTGTATCAGTAATGAATCCCATCAGATGGCAGATTGTCGGGTCTAAACAGAACCAACAAAATACTACCATTTACTATAAAAACGGAAGTTGATTGGTTCAGTTAGCTGATGTGTTCAGCGTCAGTGAATCACAGACGCTCTCTCCAGGACCACATGTTGCTCAAGGTACATATGCCAACACATATTTCTAAGACAGCCTCAAATATCGAATTTTGCGGTAGCAGCGTCATTAAATGTAAATAAATGGCTTCAGAGCTCTGAATTGTCACAAGATGCAGCGTTAAAGCTGTGAATGCTGAGCTGTCATCAGTGCACTCACACTTTGTATGGAAGCCGGGGATCCGACGTCAGGGTGATTTTAAACGTCACTTTGGACCTAATGAAGAGGGTGAAGAGAGTGGTGTTAATGGTAGCTCGGGTTGTCTTTATTCGTGAAAAAAAAATCACACGAAATAACGTGAAACTCACATCTTTTAAGCGAGACGACTTCGTTTGCGATCTGTTTATCCAAACCCGGAAGTCCGAAGGACCCACATGTACACGTCATCCCTGTAGTTTTGGCCCACATCTCTGCATGTTTACCGTTTTAAGGGATAGGTGGGGATTTATTTCTAAATACAGACATGTTTTCGGTAAAAAATCTCATGATATTATTAAAATAAAATGGGTTATTTGAAACCGTAAATGACAGGCATTCTTACCAAACGACTAACGTTTTTGCCGTAAATGACAACATTGACGCGCACGTAGATCTGAGGCGCACTGAAGTTTTTTTCAGCGAGACGAATAATGGCAATTATCTGCCTATTGAATTTAAAGTACTCTTTTTACTTTTTCTGAATTACGAGTGGCTTTTTATTGTTTTACACGGCATGTATTCCTACAAGCTGCAGGTACTGTCAGAGGAGTTTATTAACTGAAATGTTAACAAGCTGTCAGTTTAGATTTGCTGCTATGTGTTGGTTTCGGTGGAAAGTTGAAACTTTGGACTTTTATTTACATGTATCATGATTTGATAATATGAGTTACTTTTATTATAAGGTATATGCCTGGCATCTAGTAAACATACTGCATGTTGCATTCATGTTATATGGAGTGCAAATTTCAACAATAAAGGATGAAACAAACACATACTAAGGATTACAACAAAATTACACAACAGCAAAACAACAAACGCATATAAAAACTGCATTTTGAGATATTTAAGACACAACAGAACATAAAATTTCACATAATTGACACTCAAAAACAATAGGATAACACATATTTGGCATATTTGTCTTGAGAAATACCATTATGTTTTAAAATGTTGCTTTTTATTTAGTTGTGTTTTGTGAAATGTTTTGTTGTCTTTGCGTGTTGATTTTTGCACTTCATGCCCACTATACTTGAATGTGTTGTGACTCTTGTTTGAGATTGTGCTTTGAGTCACGCAACAATAATGTGACAGACCATCTAACTCACTGAAATGTGGCCTCACTATGATAAGTTTACATAGAAATGAATCTGACACGTTTATGTTGTGATGTTTCGTGTTTATGCGTGTATTCAACCAAGAAAAATATTATCCTGAATCAAGTATACAAACCACAAAGGCAGCATTTAACCATCCATGGAAATTATCTTGCTGAGGCACCATTTCTATGCACTTTATGAAAATGCTAAATATTGAGGTCAGCCACACACAAGTTTGAACAATATGTTTTGTTTTTTTTCACTGTTTTTCAAACAGGATGAAAAAGAAAAGTAGCCCTAACTTCATCCCAGGTTAAAGTCAGGTAAGTCAACAGTAGTGTCCAGGAGTATCCCCAGTAAGTGGTAAGTGGATACAGTTGATTACTAGATTAATCAGTCACATGCATGCTATTTTTGAAATACCTTTACAAAATTAGAATGAAAAAAGAGACTAGTTTTAGTCTGAGTCTTGACGCTGCAGATAGAAAGGACAGCGCTGTAGGTTGTGAAATGATAACTTATTGGGATGACTCAGACTTATAATACAGACACTCAGACACACACTCCAGGGATTTCAGCTGAGAGACTTCCCCAGAGAAAAAAGGAAGATGTTGCAAGCTTGAAAAGAATAAAGGAATAATAAAGGAGGACAGTGTTTACTGTAACACACAATGGAATTTGGTTTATACATCAAGTAAAATTAGGTTGAGATGAAAGTATCTGATGAACAAGATGAAATAGACGAACAGTTTTAATGAAGTGTCAGACTGAAGTTACTTGTCTGAGCTTACTCTCTCTGATCATGAAGAGAACTGTATGATTAGAGGTGGATTCAGCACAGAAATAGATTTTAGAGCAGTGTCTAAATCCATGACTGTGGTAAAGAGGATATAGTCCCTGTAAGGATTTGATAGTCGTCCATCAACCTCTTTGAGTCAGACAGAGGATCTGCTCAAAGCGCAAAACAGAGCATTCACTGCATTGTGCAGCTTCCAGTAGAATAGCTCATTACCATACCAAAAGCTACTCCCATGGGCAGAGAGACAAAATGCCAATTATTTGCAGAAATACAGTAGTATTCAATGCTAATACAGCTGCTTATGCATGCAAGCATACACATGTAAGCACAGTGTGCAGCAGTTTCAGTACTCACTGGTGAGTTATGGACTGTGTAAATGAAGCTCCACGTCAAGAACTCTGTTCATGTACATGATGTAAAGTTTTCTATCCACTGTGACCCCTATGACAACACCCATTCATTTTTGGATTCTTTGTGAACTTCAATTTATTAATTTGATTTCTTTGCCATTAGATTACGGCCCATCTTTCCACTTGTTTCTTTCTCCATCTCCTCTCTTCTCCATGAGATTTGACCGTTTTTAGCCAAATAAAACAAAATCTAACCATCCAACAATGGTCTTAAAAGGAGATAATGAAGGAGCATTCCTTAATAGAGGGTGTTCTCCTCCCAGCATACCACACGGTTTGATGTCTTAATCGATGTTGTATTTTAAGGCACTTATACACTGGCCTCACATTCAAGACTGTTATGTTGTCCCCAGCATTTTGATTTTGTACAAATCATATCACCCAATGTGACTTTTACACATTTTTTAACTTTAAATGTTATCAGTAATATCATGGTCCTCAAGAATCTAATTAAATCTGAAAACTCCCTTTCATTAATTTCTTGATTTAACCTCTCATCACATTCATTACTGCTATTACTAGAGAATTACAGGACAGCCTGCTTGATAAGCTGCATATTTTTCACTTTCATTGCTTTATTTTATTTCACAGTTGAACTTTGGACTCAGCAGAGCCCACTGCTCCAGACAAAGTGGTACCTTATGATCAATGCCTTAATAACGAGACCCTGACCTCCTCTCAACTTGCTATTTTTGTCTGCTGGAGCCTAGACTGGATTTAAAGCCTTGGCTTATTTGAACAAACATTAAAACTGGAGCAAAAGGCTAACATTTCATAGATTAAAAGGAAAAATACGGCTGCCAGTATCTAAATCATTCTGCTGTCTCTATAATATCTCATGATCTGCAGTTTGCAGCACTTCTATATACTCTATGCTGTACTTTTCCCATTACTTATTATTTCCTAGCTATGTATTAGATTACAGCCAGTTGCTCAGTGTATGTGTGTGGTTGGCAGCAGTGTCTTGCACTGTCTTTTCATTCTAGCAGTGGCTGGGATACTACAAGTGGAGATAAATAGTCTTTGAGTTGTTGTTATGAAGGCCACAACGGATAGGAACTTGGTGTCCTGCAATTCCTTGTAGGAAAGCTTATAAAAGATTATGGTCACTGAAGGCATGTCCACAGGCTTTTCAGCTCCAGTACAATTGTATTGTCAATACCTGACTCTCCTTGCAGTCCTCACTTAAATTGACATCTCCACGCATGAAAAAAGTATTTTCAAAGTATTGGACAATAATCTGTGTTCTACAAGTTCTTGCCACAACAATTTTAGAACATAGTGTTACTCTGTTATGGAATAATGTCTGAAACAGGTCCTCCTTTCATAGTTGTCATAATTCCAGAATTCACTTTTCGTTAACTAACTATACAGATTATCATTTGTATTTGCTGAATAAAAACCTTGCTTCTTTTGCAAATGCAACGTGTAATGTCACAATCCATGGCTAAAAATGATTATACTGTTGTTATATGTTTGGTAAAACCGTTGTTTGTATAGGGCAAAGCAAATCTCACAAGAGGGGAAAATACGAACCATGAGTATTAGAATACCTGTAATTTTGTTACCCTAACCATGTATTTATTTAACATCTAATTCTAACCATGCATTATTAAGCCGTCACAACCTTGAGAAAGCCATCCATGCCCTAATAAGTTCAAGGTTAGACTACTGCAATGCACTTTATGTCGGCGTCTCCCAGACTTCTCTCAGTCGCCTTCAACTTGTGCAAAATACTGCTGCCCGTCTTTTAACCAACAGTAACAGACGTATGCATATCACTCCTGTTCTTAACTCCCTTCATTGGCTTCCTGTCCTTTATAGAATTGATTTTAAACTTTTAACGTTTGTTTTTAAAGCTCTTAACGGCCTCGCTCCATCGTATTTATCTGAGCTTTTAACTGTCCATATTCCTGGTAGAGCTCTCAGGTCAACAAATCAACTTTTGCTGGAAGTGCCCAGGTCAAAATACAAGCACTGGGGTGACCGAGCCTATTCTGTTGCTGCCCCCAGGCTCTGGAATAAGCTCCTCCCAGAGATGCGTCTTATTTCTGACCTGGGCCTCTTTAAATCAAGGCTAAAAACCTTATTATTTCAGATGGCTTTTAATACCCAGTAGTATGGTGACACTTTTATCTTATTCAATTTTACTGTATTTTATTGCTTTTACTGTTATTTTATTGTTTTTTACTTATTCTTTTCTTTATTTACTATCTGCTGTAAAGCACTTTGGTACACCGAAATGGATTGTTGTAAAGGGCTGTATAAATAAATTACATTTACATTTACATGTGTGTACATAACCATGCAGGAGGATGTCACCGGAGGACGACAACATCATGCAGCAATGGTAGTTGGTAGTTGAATATTATCCCATGGGGAAAATGTTGGAAGAAACTGAACATCACCTTCATCACAGAGGTATACATATACATATAGATAAATGCATGTGTGTGTGTTCAAATGCTACCATGCTAGCAACCCCAGTGAGAGGAGCTACATGCAGAGGATGTGGAACCTATGTATACTCTGAAACCCAACATCTAAGCTAACTTCTACTTCTATGGTGTACTATCAGTGGCCGGATAATAAGATGAGAACAGACTTAACTAGGGCTGGCTTAACATTACTGGAACAGCATATGGGGGAGACAGGCATCAGATAACAGCATAACACCAATGCTCCTTGGCTTGTAGATTTCAGCTTCAAGTATGAAGAGTTGGACTTCACCAGGTCCTGACATAACACCATGGCTAAAGAAGCTAATTGCCCACGATGAGGGCCTAGAAGCACAGAAGAGCCAGCTGCTAATGTATATGACCAACCCAGATTTTTTTTAACCCTTGGCTGGGCAGTTCTGATGATGAAGGATTTACAGAGGGGAACAATTCCATCCAACTGCTGGCTAATAACCTGATTTTCAACTGGTGTCATACTACTACTGATTATTAGGCATATACTTTTCATACATAAAAAACATATATACATAGTATAATATGTAGCGGGCACAATAAACATTGTGCCGAAAAAACTTTTCCAAACCATGTGCAATTTCTCAAGGGACCATTGTGTGACATAGTTACAAGACACGTTTGTATCAAGTGAATAACTCAGACACGCCAGAGTGCATGATGCACTGCAATTAATGTTATTGATAGATTGTAGATACATTCCCCAGATGCTTTTCAGGAGACAAGACATTATCCCAGTGTTACACAGAGCCCAAAACAAAATGAATCACTGATGTATGTGACTGACCAAACCTACATATAACTGTAACCTCCCATCGGTCTTTCTTTCACATGCACATGCAAACGAGGAATACATAATTACCAGAATCTAATGATGCATGACTGAATAATTTAGTTAGGTGCATGCACTGTGGGTTTAGGAAGTGGAGAAGACTGGGGGGGAAAAAACATTTTTTAATTGATTTTCTTATTTGTTATTTTTTTTATGCTCAAACATTTCACATTATTAATCAACTGGTTGACAGCTCTACTCTATAATAAATCTCTACGTATACTGTATATATATATATATACAGTATACGTAGATATTTACATACATATATATATATCTATATATGTATATAATTTCTCAGCTTGACCTCTGCTTTTCATGCACAACGCACATCAATGATATTCAGAGAACAGCATATCGTTCGTACTGACAAGTTGGGGCTCATGTAGCAAGCAGGTAAAAGCGTGTCAAAGTGACGTCAAGATAGAAAGAAATTAAAGGGCAACAGCTAAGAGCAGACAAGCATCCATTTTAATTACACGCTTGATTCAAAAGGGATCAGATGTTACTAGGAATAGCCCATGAGTGGAAAACGATGCGTTAATACCTAAAAGTACCGTGGTGAGAATGAATTGAGGCTTATGCAGTATTATTTTATCATTACCTCTTAGGATGGATGATGGGAATGCAGTAACATAAAACAGCAGTCCAGTATCAAAATGTTGCAAAACAGTGTGGAAAAGTTATTTAATGTGTGAGTTTGTGTAGGTGCAGTGCGTCTGGATTAGCACTTTCAAATGATTTATGCAATGTTGCATTGAATAAATGGGGGGATAAAAGTCTTAAAATAAATAAAAATGTCATGAAATTGACTTGTATAAAGTAGAAACACAAAAATATATGGTTTATGTACTTCCCCTACGTCATCATAGCAAATATTATACAGGCTACATGCAGTAGTTCTATGTCCATTTAGCTGAAACTGCACCTGGTTTTCATAAAGTATTCTTTCATTCTTTATTTCTTTATAGAAAACAATGTATGTGAAAATTTTCTGGAGGCATAAATGATTATATGATCAAAGATACCCAAATTTGTGTTTGCATGCACTTGAATGATCTGACTGTGCTAAAATATTGTATGTTAATAAAAAAAAAAAAATTATTTTCCCCTTATTTCATCCCACACTACCTTCTCCTCTCAGCTTCTCTCCCACTTTTCTTTCCTGTTGTGCGTCTTAAAAACTTTCAACACTGATGTGCTGTCACAGCGTTCCACATTTAGCACCCTCCTCCATTCTCTCAGTTCATCCTCACAATTCTGCATTCAATTTGTCACTTACCATCCTTCCGTCTCCCTTGTCATTCCTCAAACAGCCAAATTGAATGCTGTGCTGACAGTTAAAGCAGCATCTCATCACAGAGAAGCAAAATGGCAATATGAGAGCCCTACTGGTTCCCTCCCCCTCATCTTCTTCAAATGCCATCCAAAAGCACCTGCAATTGCAAAAACTGTAAAATAACAGCATTACATGTGGCAATGGCAACTCACAAACTAATTGTTGCCATTACCAACTATTTCAACTTCAGATTCCTTTCGTACTAGACTATTATGAGTATCCATGATGATTAATCCTCTTAAAGCATGTGCCCAGATAACATTTTTTATAGTATTTTTGTATGTGTGTGCAAGCATGAGCACTGTTTGTGTTAGTGCCTGAGCTGCCTTCAGAAGATGAGGCCGGAAGTGCTAATTATTCTCGATGATTACTGCTGCCATGACACGCACATTTCCAGATACAGCCATAGCCTCTATATTTAGTGGAGAAAGATGCCAGAAAGTACTGCAATTAGTCTGGGATGTGCAATAGTGGCATCTTTAACAACATCTCTTGGCATTTTGAAGCCATAGCATAGTAAAAAAATAAATTGTAAATTATACACTGCATTTTCAAAAGTGCTCATAAGCCCCAGGGCTGTAGAATATCATCCACCCACACTTATCTGTTTTTTTTTTAATTTAGTTTAGGTAAAATTAAGAAACTCCATTAGTGTTTCAAAGTTTGTTCTTTCCTTTCCCTACATCTAATTACAAGAGATCTATCTGGGAATGGACAGCCTATGTGAAGTCAATTTATACTTGCTTAGAAGCTACAGTATGGTTAGTTATGCTGCAAATAGCTTTTAGCTTTTTGAATTTGAATTTAGTGAATTTTGAGCTGGCAAAAACAAAGTTCTGATTTACTGGCCACACTCATCAACTAGGTGCTCAGCAAATATTCTGTTTTTAACCATGCGTTTAGCTTTAGGCATAAAAAAGACAGCAATATTCTCTGCAGAATGTCGGTGAGATCTAAACGTAAAAATGTACCTATATATTTCCATCTTTAAACCAAAGACATTTCAGTTCACCACAAGATGAATGCACCGAAGCATCCACTTGATGGATGGAGCATCACTAAAGAAAATATTTCCCTGATCCGCCACTTTGACACAGCAAATATTGATGACGAACCTTGAAAAAGAAATTGGATTTATGTGTTTTAAACATTGTGGTCTCCTCAGTATTGCTTACTTTTTTATAACGCTTGTAGCCTGTGTACATTTACTGTGATTATTTTGAAAGCTCAACCATGCCTGATGGCTTTGAAATGATTGAAAGTATGTAATGTCCTTTGATAATAATACAGGTTGTCTGCAGTGACACTGATAGGAAAAAAATACTCACAACACCACTGACATATTAATGGTAGTTTCAATCAATAAGAAAGTAGAAAAACATTTCATGATCACACACACACTTGAAGGAACAGATTCAAGTACATATATTGCCAAACGTATTCACTCACCCATACAAATTATTAAATTCAGGTGTTCCAATCGTTTCCATGGTCACAGATATATACATTCAAGCACCTCAGCATGCAGACTGCTTCTACAAACATTTGTGAAAGAATGGGTCGCTCTCCAGAGCTCAGTGAATTCCAGCATGGTACTGTGATAGGATGCCACCTGTGCAACAAGTCAAGTGGTGAAATTTCCTTGCTACTAAATATTCCACAGTCAACTGTCAGTGGTATTATAACAAAGTGGAAGCGGGAATGACAGCAACTCAGCTACAAAGTCATAGTCCACGTAAAATGACAGAGTGGGGTCAGCGGATGCTGAGGCGCATAGTGCACGGAGATCGCCAACTTTCTGCAGAGTCAATCGCTGCAGACCTCCAAATTTCATGTGGCCTTCAGATTAGCTCATGAACAGTGCGTAGAGAGCTTCATGGAATGGATTTCCATGGCCGAGAGGCTGCATCAAAGCCATACATCACCAAGTGCAATGCAAAGCGTCGGATGCAGTGGCGTAAAGCACGCCGCCACTAGACTCTAGAGCAGGGGAGACGCGTTCTCTGAGCGTGGAGTCCCGCTTCTCCATCTGGCAATCTGATGGACAAGTCTGCATTTAGAGGTTGCCTGGGGAACGGTACTTGTCTGCCAAGTGTAAAGATTGGTGATGGGGGGATTATGGTGTAGGGTTGTTTTTCAGGAGCTGGGCATGGCCCCTTAGTTCCAGTGAAAGGAACTCTGAACGCTTCAGCATACCAAGAGATTTTGGACAATTTCATGCTCCCAACTTTGTGGAAACAGTTTGGGGATGGCCACTTCCTGTTCCAACAGTGCACAAAGCAAGGTCCATTAATACACGGACAACCAAGTCTGGTGTGGAAGAACTTGATTGGCCTGCACAGAGTCCTGACCTCAACCCGATAGAACACCTTTGGGATGAATTAGAGCGGAGACTGCGAGCCAGGCCTTCTTGTCCAACATCAGTGTCTGACCTCACAAATGCGCTCCTGGAAGAATTGTCAAAAATTCCCATAAACGCACTCCTAAACCTTAGGAGCTTGCCCAGAAGAGTTGAAGCTGTTATAGCTGCAAAGGGTGGACTGACATCATATTAAACCCTATGGATGAAATTGGGATGTCACTTAAGTTCATATGCGTGTAAATACAGATGAGTGAATACTTTTGGAAATACATTGCAGAATGTGCTTATCTGCCTTGCAGTAATATGACTGATGAGGCTATTAACTTTTTAAATTGTTCAGTTTCAACTCTGTGAACATAAACAGAGAAACGCTAATATGCATCAACAAATATGAATAGAAACCTTTGTCAAAATGATAAAATGCTTAGTAATGTTTGAAAAGGGGTCTTTAATCATGTCACACCCCACTATAATTATTGTAGCATCGAGTTTATGTACAAGTCACATGCTCACTGTCAGATGGATCTCAGGGCAGTTTGGTAATGAAGGAATTCCACCTTATGGCCAAGTGTCTGGATTTTGTGCTATTCCATCTGACACCTATTTTGCTACGTCTCCTGTAAACACCGGCTAATCTTTACAGATGATTGTAACACTTAACCATATAATATGAGCACATGTTTTTCTACTACTTTGTTAGCTTTTGGAATTACTCCCACATTTCTTATTATGAATGTTTTGGATATAATTCTTTTCAGTTGACTACCTGTTACACTTGGCTGTAAAACTACTTTAGCAATATTCCATGACCATGGTGGTTGACCATGTATGCATACAAAACACTGATTTTAGATATGCAGTGACATGCAAAAATTTAACCCCACTGGTCACACTTTCAAACTATGATTAGTTTAGTGAGTAGAAGGTGAACTGATCTCTGTGAGGCATAAAATTTGAGATGGAAAATTATTTTCAACATGTTAGGCTTTAAAGATTAGCTTATTTAATATATTCTACTACATTAGTGGGTTTAGGTACCTTAAAGGTCTGCATTATCACCATTCTTAGCCATAAAAGCCTGGTTCAAACCTCAACTCTTTGTTTCACATTCAGCCCTCAGTTTTGTTAGTTTTCTCTTTTGCTCATTGCTGTCTACCTATGCATGCAGTATTATTGATGATTTCACCCAGTGTTTCCTGGTTCAAAGCGACACTCTTATCCTCTCTGCCTGGTTATCCCTGTGCAAATCTCAGTCCGCACTGCTTAGCTGCTATGGTCTGATATCCATCCCGTTGCCCCTCTGGCTCTGTGTTTTGACCACACACCTGAAACTGTATTATCCTTAGTTCAAACTAACCTTGTCCTGTCTGTGTTCTGCAGTTGTGAACCCATAAAAGCCAACCTCGCCAACATTTTCCCTCTAGTCTTTTTCTTTTTCATTTGTTCCTTTTTTTAAATTATTTTTCATCTGTAAAATAATGGGAATAAAAGACCTTGCATAGAATATCAATCAATCAATCTTTTACTTGCTTTACTATATAGTGTCAAAAAATTTACATTGTCAACTCTGACAATGTTTAAATCCAGGCTGAAAACAGTTATTTTTGGCTGTGCACATGTCAACTGAAAGTATTTTATCTGCACTCTTCGCTTTTAATTTAATTAATTAATGATTATTTTGAATGTTTTTGTAATGATTTTATTTGCCTTCTTGTGATTTTATGTAGCTGTAAAGCACTTTTAATTGCCTTGTGTACGAATTGTGCTCTACAAATAAACTTGCCTTGTCTTGCCTTGCCTTGCCTTGCCTTGCCCTATTTTTATCTGCACTCTTCGCTTTTAATTTGATTAATTAATGATTATTTTTTATGTTTTTGTAATGATTTTATTTGCCGTCTTGTGATTTTATGTAGCTGTAAAGCACTTTTAATTGCCTTGTGTACGAATTGTGCTCTACAAATAAATTTGCCTTGTCTTGCCTTGCCTTGCCCATTTATATATTTGCATTGCTTTATTTCTAGTTGTTTCACTTTTAATTATGTCCTGCCATGCAGTTCACTTCTATGTTTATGTAATCGTTCACCCAAGAGAGTTTGCTTCCCATTTATTGGGATGTATTCATATTGAAAGTTAATGTGGTTCATGCGGGATTCCGTGGATCAAATTGATATATGGAGGAGGGACTTCGTCAGTTTGTCATCTGCTTACCATCTGGCAGAGGGACATATTTCCAATTGAAAAAAGCTTAAATGGAAGCTCTGTCAGACAAAATGTGATAGATGAAGTCATGGATACTTTGTCATCCAGTAGGTTATTTACTATATTGTAAGTTTAAATGACAGCTAAACTGTTGCTACAATAATTCTTAATCTAACAGCCAAAATTAAAAGCATATGATTGGAGTGGCCAGCTGCTAGTATTGAGGTGAAACTGAGATAAGAGTCAGAATTCTGATTTGTTGCTTGCTTCTTCCCCCCTGACAAAAAAAACAGCTGAACAATGCTCTGTTCATACCTTGATTAGCTTGGAAAAATTGATAAAGATATGGAGAGATACGCATTAAAGCATGGCAACACTTCAGAATAAAGTGTTAAAAGAAATAATTCTTAAGCTCCTCCCACTGAATTAATAAGTCATTTATTTTTGGCAGTGAGATTATGTTTGTTTTTGTTGTTTATTTTTGTAGGATTTCATGCTCCTGAATGTATAGTGTCACTTTTTAAGATAGTAAAAACATTGTTTCAGATGTTGCATAGAGATTAGTTTAGTTTAAAGGTCCACCTCACTGTGTAAACAGCATTACCCCAGGGACAAACCATAGCATTAATTGGTAATTAAAGGGTAACTTCTCAGTTGCCCTGAACCTCTCAAGCACAATTTTAAGGTATCAATGTGACACTACATAGTATGGTAGAGCCCCTCTTTAATACTCCAAGTACAGTTCCATGCAAATATTGAAAGGGAGGTTGAGGATCTGTCATGCCAGTACATGGTTAAATATAAATATATGTTTATAACTTATTATTAACTTATTAACTTATTATAATAACTTTACTAAAACTGGACCATATTGCTAAGAGATAGAGATTGTTGGAGAGGAAAAAGCAGTTGAAGGAGTGATGCTGATGGGGATGAACCTGCTATTATTCACGCCAGATCGTAAGTAGAAAGTGTATCCTGGGCTGCCTTCAGTTATCAGTCTTGATGGATGAATGACCTGAGAAACTGCGATGCGAGACAGTCTCTCACACACATACACACACACACACACACAGAGACTTATGCCCTGGGGTGGAGGTTTGGCGGGGGGGAATAATTCATAGTTAATCTGGTTTAGGCTTTGCACAGAGCTCAGTGAGTGGCTGCATTTTGCACTGATATAGTCATTTTTTGCAGGATGTGCACACATGTGATATGTGCTTGTAATGTCCACCAGCTCATAGAGACCTTATGCACAAACAGCAACAATGACAGAGCCCTTTTCTTGGCTGTAGCATGGGGCACATGTCTGGCCTGCTCAATAGATTACCAGTATTTGCTATTGATGATATTGTTTGTTTGCCACTTTGAAATGGATATAAACATAGGTGCAAGCAAGGAAAACGATAATCCTTGTCATTAAATGAGGCTGTGTGAATGAATGCAATCTGAAGAGCAACCTGGCACCATGTTGCATACATTACATAAACTGACAGTAGTGAAGAGTGCCAGCACCCTGAGAGCATACGGCAGAGGTGTTATTCCTGGAATAAAGCTGTCACTGCAGTCCAGCACTGCATCTGTTTGGCTGTAATGTTAACGAACTATTTCCTATTCTGGGAAACTGTTCTCCATGGTGCAGAGTAACTTAGTAAACAAATGTGTCAGCCTAACTTCCCCTAGGCTAATTCAATTCTAAATGCAGGGTGTCAGCCTGTAGTGTTTCTTCTCATCCAGCACAAGGATATCACTTATCTATTGGGAGAAGCATGATCTTCCCTTCCAAACTCACTTTGGTAGTTCGGTAGTTTGCATCATAGTCGTGTGATCATGATGCAAACTACCAAATATACGGGTTTTTTTCCGTTGAAAATGTACTTCCCAGGTAATAAGAATTGCAAATTATATTAATTTTTCATCAATTCATACAATCTTTCTGGTTTTCTGTGACAGCTATCACATCACACCCAAGTTAAGCCCAATTATTCAGAAAAAGTACAATAGCTTTGTTTTTCTCAAAACCTCAGCCCCTCTGGTCCACCCAGCTTGCTTTATAGTACAACTGTATGTACTAACACTTTAAGCTTCTAGAGACATGGATAAAAAAAAAATCATGCACATATAGATTCCTCTTCCACTGGTTATTTGCATGCATAGGACATTCATCCATTCTCTATACCCTCTTTATTCCTTCAGGGTTCATGTAGGTTGGAACCTGCCCCAATTGAATGCCCCATTGAATAGGGGCAGGGTACACCCTGAGCAAATTACCCTTCCATATCAGGGCCAACACAGATAAATAACATAAGCTTTGTTTTTCTCAAGACCCAAGCCCCTCTGGTCCACCCAGCTTGCTTTACTAACTCAATTACTGAAAGCTGCTGCTGTGCATTACTGCAGTGATGTGACTGTAATGATGACAAATTATTTGCTTTAGTAGTATTGTTCATACTGGCTGCGCTAAACTTGTTGAATCAATATTAGATTAGATCATTCACTTTATCATGCTGTAAAGACACAAGCCACTTAATTCTCAATGGGAAATTATTGTGATTTTATTTTAGCTGTCAGAGTGACACCACAGTGTTAGCGGAGCCATTTGCTGCGTCTGGTACATTATTTGGTTCATTATTTGCATGTTTCTAGTTATTACGCTGAGTTGCAGGTGTCTTATACTTACAAGTAACCTGCCTTTCAACTGGCCTCAACCTGTAGCTTGATTCATGGAAGCCACTTCCAACCAACTTGTTTTGCTGTTCTAATTGTTGTGTTCTTCTTTTCAAATATTTCCTTTGTCTTTTAGTCAGTCCATTGTGTTTTCTAAAACTTTTTATTATCAGGCAATGCCTCTCCTCATGCCTGCTTAACACATGTTGCGTTTTGCCAGGCCACCTACAGTTTCTACAAATTGCAACAGCTTAAGATATTCTCTGGGCCCTAAAGTGCCCCCACTCTTGAAAACAATGTTTTGCTAACACCGTTACAGTGGCTGAGTTTGGTCTTCATCCTTTTTTCAAAACAAGAAAAAAAAAAAAAACCTCTGTTGGCGTAGATATAATAAGCACCCTGATATAATGTGCTTATACTGTATGTCCTGTGCCCTCTGGGAAGACTAATAACCACTTGAGTAAAAACAGAGCTTGGTGAGCGTGTGTATCAGTGTTCTTCCGTGTGTGTATGTGTGTCCCTGTGTGGGTGTAAGGGCTGGATTAGAGGTCAATGTATGGGCTAGTTATGCAGGCATAGAGATACAGGGAGCTGTATCTCTATGATACAGCTCCCTGTATCATAGAGCTAACTCTATTGATAGTGAATAAAGCTAATTTGAGTCCTCAGTCCTCTTAACGGCCAGACTCCATTTTATTATACGCCATGTTCTAAAACAAATAAGTCATCATAGACTTAAAGTGCTTGGTTACATTGTACTTGTGGAGAGGTCAGATCTGGTTGATACAACAATGCCTGTTATATTCTACTACACCAAGCACCCATACAACTGCAGCCTTTGTAGTTGGTATTAGCAGACAGAGACAGAAACAGAGGAATGCATCCCAATATTAGCCCTTTAATGTTCTGTATTTGCACACTTTTCATTGACTATACTGTATCTTATCAAAGCTTTGTTGAGGTAAACCATTTAAACCTTCTCTACTACTTGGTTTATGTATGAATGCTAAAATGCCATTACTTTTTTCAAAATGTTGATGCTTACACTGTTATATGTCAGCCCAACCATATGTGAAAAAGAAACACTAATTCCCATTATGATTAACCTAAAGAAACTAGAAAAATACAAAGAGACACTTTCCTCAGTGTTTAGTGACGTTAAAGGTTTAAAAGCTTCTAAAGATGAAATACCAGCCAGCTATTGCCAGTATCTGTTTCATCTGGTATCCGTGGAGACAGCTTTAGGCTCATTGTCAGAGGATGAATAATATTACATTATATTCACAGGCCATTCCGAGAGATAAAAAAAAAGAAAGAAGTTTAAAAAAGTAATGCAAACTCCTGGTAATAATTCAAGTTTGTGAAGCTTTACATGAAATAAGTTCTGAGAGTTGGACACATGGACACATGTTTACTGTTTAAACTGGAGTGCACCCTCGCTTTTTTGAATCACTTCAGAACAGGAGCCATCAAATATTACCTAACAAAAAGAGCAGTAATTCAGTTCCATGCTGAGTTTCATGCTCAGGAACAAATACTCACTTTCTAACTGATCATATGTATTTACCCTGAACTAAAACCACAATGAAAATTTGTTAATGTAAAATCTGATGTAAAATTTTTTTCATATCCTGGACCCTCTATATAAAGAACTGAGAAAGATCATTTACCCTTTCAATGTATGTTACAATGTACCACACTGATGCCATTATATGACTGTCTGTACTGACACTTTGGGCTTCGAGAGGCATGGATAAAAGAATCATGCATATATAGATTCCTGTTTCACTGGTTATTTGCATGCATAGGTCATTCATCCATTCTCTATACCCACTTTATCCTTCAGGGTGCATGTAGGTTGGAACCTGCCCCAACTGTCTTTGGACAGGGGCAGGGTACACGCTGAGCAGATTACCCTTTAATCACAGAGCCAACACAGACTCAAATATAACAAACAACCATATAGGATCACTCTAACCACTCCAGTCAATTAAGAGTAACCAATTAACCTTACATGAAAGTTTAAGGTTCCTGTGGGAAGGAGCTGGAATATGCAGGGAAACTCATGCAGGCACAGGGAGAACATGCCAACTCCATGCAGCAAGGCCCCAGCTGAGACTGGACTCAGGAACCTTCGTGCTATGAAATGAGACACCCCACTACAATACTGTACTGCACTATGCATATGAAAAGGGTAATACAGTAACTACATTGGCAAATGGTATTATTATTCAGAAAATGAACGGGAAATAAACCATGTTATCGCTGGACTATAAACAAAAGGCCATTTGCTGGCTATATTGCATATTCTGTTTGTTGTAGAAAATGACTTGTTTACTTCAGATATGTAAGATTCTGCTGGAAGATTCTTTCTTCCAGCAGAATTAATATCCAGTGAGCTGCTGTGAGGGAAATGACATACTATTATCACACACTAAGAAGGGGTGATGAGATGGAAGGGTCATTTTCCCTTCAGTGACCTGTTTTAGTCTAATTGATGATGCATGAAGCAATGCTTAATCAGCAATACACAGCAGAAATAGACAAGTCGTCAATGTTTATTTATGTGGTAGGAGCTGTGAGGAACTGACTGATTGGAAACGTTGCATTGTGAATCATGAGATACTTATCCTTAAAGGGAACCGAAGTATAGCTTACAAATATACACCAATTAGTAAAAACAGGTGACGTGAATAACATTGATCATCTTGTAAGAATGCAATCGTCTGATGAGGAATTTTTGGCTCCTGACTATGGCACTTAATGGATACCATTTTACCTTAGTTTTTAATGTGCAGTGTGAATGTTGTGAAGTGGTGTTTTTTTTTCTACCAAACCATGATTTTCTCTTAATAATAACTCAAACATTTGGTTCCATAAATGAATAAAATAATTGTGATGCCTAAAATGACATAAAACAACCAGCTGGTGGGGAAAAATAGAGTAAGCAGCAAAAGAAAAAGGTACAGAAAACAAACTTAAGTTCCAGACTCATGTGACTCAAAGTCCTGTGACTTAATCCTCCAGTCCACCATTTGCACAACATTCATGTGTGGACTGAGCTGCTTGATCATATGAAAATTATCACTGCAGTGCAATAGTATCATAATACAAACACCAAAACGTTTTATGTGTATATTTGAGACACCATTGGCTTTAACAGAGCAACAGTATTTGCAAGCCAAAACAAGACAAGTCAACAACACAAAGAGAGAAACAATGTTGAATCACCCTCCAAATTTCCAAGATCTTTATCTCGTAAAGATTAATCTGGATGCACCAGAACAAGATCCAATCCATTAACTGTAAATGATTGTCAGCTTTATTAAGAGGGTGTATTTTGAAAGAGGTTATAAATGTGTTAAAAGTGCTTCTGCAGTTCAAGCTTGAACTGATTTTATCTCATTTCATGTGATGTCCATAATATTGAATATGTAAAACTAAAATAAAATGCAAGAATCATTACTTCCCATGTTCTGACACTGCTTTTGCACAAAGAGAGTGTAGGTTGAAAGCACAACAGTGGTTTTCTCTGCTGGAAAACCACATCAGACCACATACTCACCCACTGGAATCAGTTACGTGTTCAGTGAGTCAGTGCTTCTGACTGGGTATAAGAAAGCAGTGTGTTCTAACTATCTAAGGTGTTGATGATACATAGACTTGGCAGTTTATTTAAGCTCCAGGGTTACAGGTTTTGTTTCAGAGTGCAGAGCTTTGGTACCACACAGAAACAATACATTTTTGAAACACATCTTCCCTGTTTGTCGCTGTGCCTTGATAGCCAATGATAATAAACTTATTATTGGCTTTCATTATTGGCTATTGTTATTATTGTTGAGGTCTGACCTATAAATGAAAGAAGAGACATTAGACTGCAAAACCAGCTGAAGGCTGCAGTGATGTTCATGTTCACTTTAACTGCACATCATTATATCTGTCATCTCTCCGTATGCATTTGCCATACCTTACCTGAAAAGACTGTTCTCCTTGATGACTCTAGCATTAATATTTCCTCAAATCGCTCATTTAGGCTTTGGTTGGTGTGTTTGAATATCACATTTCAAACCTTTTCCACTCACAGCTCACTCAGTCTGCCTATGAGAGGTGAGCCTGAAAGCATGTGTGTCTCCGGTCATGAGCAGAGACCCATTTATCTTGAGTATTGCCCATCAATCGTGATAATAAAGGTTTCTTCTATGGACAGAAAGCAAGGCAAACATTTTGACAAGAAAAGGCACCACAAAAATCAATGGAGTCAAGTGGTGACACATAGCAGAGGGAATAACTATTAGGTACTTAGATTCACTGTCCAGGAACTTTAAAGATATTTTAGCTCACACCAGCTCACTTACTGGTTAATACTTCTCAACCTTCCTTAAACAAAAAAGGAATCGATAACAAACTCTATTTATAAGAAAAAAATGTACAAGTAATTTTTCTTCAATGAGGACCTAATGATGTTATTGGTGCACTGTTGTCAGTGATTGATTTCTAGGTGCCTGGCATCAGCTGTGAAATGTCACGGGCAGAATGCTTGTTAGCGCGAGACATTCAAAAAATTCAATCTCCTCTTGAGAAAAATAAGAAATGGCACTGTGCTGTTTGTGTACCCTTCAGCTTCAGCTTAATTTGGTATGATCTAACGTTTCAGTTCTTGTCAAAAGTAAAATATGTTAAAGGGCTTTTTTTTTGTTTTTTTTGGGATTATTTTTTTTTTAGGTGAGATTGAGAGTTTTACTTTTGAGTTGCCACTGTTGTGCCTGCAGTAGACAGCAGAAAACCAGGAAGGGATTCTCACAGGGGAGCTAAGCTAAAGCTGCTGAGGCTGGGGGCAATAGAAGTGTATATTTTCTCCATCTAAAGACAATTTCAAAGCAGTTCAAGGGAAAGATTATTTTGCAATTAATTATGGACAATAAGGCAATATATTGGGATTAAATATTTAGCCCTAACATATAATTCAAATATATATACATATATATTACTGTTTAAGTGTCAGAGGTTTCCCCAGCAGCGTATCTCTTTCTCAGAAGTGATGACACAGCAGTTGAAATAATACATTATCATACACATGAGATACACAATAAGTTGGTGATCTCTTGTGAAATGTAATGATTGAGATTTATTGTAATGTTCCAAAATGTAGGCCTTGGTTATCTTGTCATGAAAATGCTGTGTTGTAATGGAAGATACTAAGGCCAGACATAAAGTAAATATAGTCTAAGGCATTAATTCTTGAGGTTTTCATACTCAAGGCCAGCAAACATTGTTTTCTAAATTAATAATCTCAAGTTTCAAACACCCAGTCATCTGTAATGTCATAATGATATTTGAAAACACAAGAGGGGACATTGAGAAAGCCAAGCAAGTAGCGTATACCCTCATTTAGCTTTTTCAAAAATGAGATCTAAAAAGACATTTTCAGATCTTCCCTCACAGCAGTCTTCTCACTTCATCTCCCCTATATTCCCTTTATCTTTAATTCATACTTCAATCACATACTAAAACACCAGCTGGTCTTTGGTGCATGAAAAGACAGACCTTTACTTTGAATTAAAATGTCTCTCAAGCATAAAGCTTTACTCCACAAGCATTTTGTTCTCGGGCGGTCATATCTAATGGACAACTGCACTGGCTGGACTCCTAGATAAAAACAAAATAAGTGTAACATTTCAACACCATAATATGCTGAAGTATCTAAAAGACACTATTCTTGATAAATTTTGTGGCAAGTATTTGTTACCATCACCCAATATACTGTGAAAGTGTTTGTGCATATTTCACATATTTTAGATCAAGTTGGAACTGCCCTCCAGTCTACAGATATACTAAATAGCATGGGAAATTGTAACTGTGTAGGAAGAAAGGAGCCAGCATTGTTGCTGTGACCTTTGCTTATGCAAGTTCTGGAAAACACCCATCACTCATGTATTTAAAAAAGAAAAAAACTGCTCTAACTTCTGTTTTCTTATTTCTCTTTCTTTTCTTTTTTTTTTGTTAAATTTAAGCTATCCATGAAATCGAACAAAAAACATCTTAAAAAAATGTAAACATCTTAAGCTACTAGAGAGACACCATGAATATTTATTAGAAGTCCTTGTGCAGTTATACAGGTGCCTGAGGATGGTAAATGAAGAGGTTCATGTATTGATTAAATGTTAGCTGAAAAACAAAAAAAAAAAACAAATAAATGCAGACTATAGGATAGATGAGTCATCTATAGACTTTATAGATAAGCAATAATCTAAATTGATAACTGTTTGGGACTGGGGTAAGGAATACACCAAGGCCAACTAAATCACTCACAAGAGGGTGTGACCAGCACCAGATGCTATTTAGAAGTCTCCACCTTATCCTCCATCAACTGAACTTGGATTAGCCAATCTGTAAGAGCACTGTATGTACAACTAACTCTGCCAAAGTAAACGATAAATGAATTGTACGTATGTATTTAGTACTCTTGTGGTCTAGGTTACCACTCAAAGTGCTTTTACACTATAAGCTACATTCACACAAACGCTCGTACAATACATAGTCTACACAGTGCAAGAGGCTACACAGTGTTTTGTCTTTGTTTTTCTCGATCACACATTCTCATAAAGATGGTTGCATCTTGAAGAGTGGGTTTTAGTGTCCCAAAGACACTTTGACATGTGGTCTGAGTACACCGGGAATCGAATGGCTGACTTTCAAATGGGCTTATGACTGCTCTTCCTCCTGAGCTGCAGCTTCCCCAAAGTGCAGCCTATTTGCCTTCATCGTCTTGTAAAAAAATGATGATTGAAATTATGTTTTGGGTTTAATTTCACTATTAAGCACAAATAAGGAAAATCATGCCCACATAGTCTTCAGTCAAGATTCACTGGTAAGAACCACTCAAAGCTTGTACAACAAGGATGAAGCAGATTGCTGTGTCTAAGAGGCGGTGTGTATATGTGCTGACACGTGAATTGAATCTAATGGCAGTTTGAAACATGATCTTGACAGTCAGAAAGAAACAAAAAAAGCGAATTGCCAATTGATGGTATTATGCCAGGTTTGGTTACACAAGAGTAGGAGACTCAAGCGCTTGAGACAAATCAGTAACAAGCCTCACAGACCTTTTTAGAGCTGAAACATGCAATGTTGCCAGCTTCTTTAATCTGTTCAAGTGACAGGAAACACACAAAAATAAAGCATGAGGTCAAAGTTTTCTTACAACATAAGTTTTTTCATCAAACACATCAAATCAAAATATAGGGAACACTTAACTCACACCTGATCACTTCTAAACGTTTCCCCTCAGACAGAAAAACGCATATCCTTTAAAAGCTAAACTGAAAAGTAGGGCTACACTCCATTTTTCACTCTCATATGGCCAAGTTGACAGGATGTTTGTCTTCCTCAAAGTTGTGTTCAGAACAACATGGAAGAAATGTTTAGAAAGGGCTCGGGGGTAGCTCATGACCTGCAGCAACCAGCATCATTTGCAAAACATCAGCATGCCTTTAACTGGGTCATTAGTATTTATAGATGTGATATAAGACAGAACCAGCTAGATGGATTCTGAAGCATACAGGGATATACTGTTCACTCTGATTCATTTCACAGAACAGATACACAGGGACACTAAATATAAAGCAAAAGCAACCCAGCAGTCTTTGAGGGTAAAAGAAATATGCAATTTTCACGTTGGTTACATGATTTTAACTTGGACAAGCTTCATTGTATTTGCTGAAGACAAAACCAAAGGAAGAAAGAACCACGAAGAAATCAATTCTATGGATTCCAGTCTTGAAATTGTAAAAGGATTATCAACAAATCCATGAATAAGTGGGTTCTACTTAAAGAATTAATATTCTGAAAGCCCTCCTCCATTCTGGATGTTAATACTCTAAACTTAAAACTCTGCACTTTAACAACATATTATTTATATTACTTTAACTTGAATATGTTTGGATGAACAGCTTAAATAATGAATAAATATGTCTTTGTACAATCAGTCTCTAAGTTAAGCGCCTTACTAATTTCTTGTAGTGGTGGGATGGTGTTTGACTTGAAGCAGGAAAGCATTTGAGGCTTGTGAGTCAAACCAGTTGACAGTGTCTGTAAAGTGTTTTCCCAGCATGGTGGTGGAGCTTGTTCTGCGTCCTCATCAAGGAATATTGTTTGAGTCAGCTGCTTTCTTTGAGATGTGACTCATGATATATCAAATAAAACTAAAATAAAAGTAAATGTATCTATCTTAAACAATAAGATTGGGCAATAATTGGGAAAAAAGATCTATAAGCTAATCATTGATTTTCCTTTTACCTCCTTGCACAGCTGACAGTGGTTCCTCTTTTAGTGAAAACATATCCAAGTTAACAGGGGGCCATTTACACCAATAAGCTTGTGCAAAAAAACCCCATTATATTACTTGCTTGATCTATTGTATTCTATTTAATTTAACCAGATGCCCCATGGTTCAGTGAGTACAGCAAGCACTCTAACACAGACAAACCTCCATAGTAGCTAACATCTGGCTTTTGTACTTAAAAGCCTGATATTAGCAGGTGTTCATGTTTTTTTTTTTTTACCAGTTTGAAAAGTGTTAGACTGCACTGAACATAGACGTTCAAATATTGAACATATATGAATATATACATATTGAACAAAATGTGTGAATGAGTGCGTGTACATGGCTAAACGCTGTGACATTCACTTGCTAACACCATGGAGGCTTAAGAGTTCACTTTCCCCAATGAAGCTGAAGAAATAAGACCCATTTGGGCTGACCTCACTCAACTACTGCCGCAGTCATTTTCTTTGGTCCCCTCCTGAGTCATTTGCCTCATTTCCTGCAGGTCCATTAACTCAGCGTTAACAGCATTTTCAGAGTGACACTGCTTATTGCAAGTTCCAGTTCAGCTTATACTAATCACATTGTTGTAGCATCTTGAATACTCTTTTATTTCTGTCATCATCATCTTGAAAAATAAAAGCAATCAATTCATTCTAATTGTCACTATTTTTACCGTAATAAAAAACAGTATTAATGATCATGTATGTTTATTATATTTTCTGTTCAAATGGCTTAATTTCGTAAACACTGTTTATCCCTGTAATCCCCTTCAGTAAGTCAATGTCCAGCTGCAGGAGTAAAAGGATACACAGGATTAGACTGACCTTTTCACTTTGCCTGAGGTACAGAGGATTAAATCAGCAAATTGGTAATAAGAGTCTAGCATCAGCTCCCTTTTGTTCACTTTTGTTTAAAAGACATACAATGTAATTATAGATGATGTTCAGGGACTAAATGTCTGTTTTACTTCTTTGATTTAATGCTTATAGAAAAAGCAGAAGAAGGAATAAGCACACGTAGGAAAGCTGAGAAAAGTCCAAATCACAATTATTTTTACAGAAATTGAGATCATAATTATGTGGCATGATTACAGCAAACAATTTCCTTAAACGTCAATAAAGATTTAGCTGAGAAATCAAATTAGAAACAGGCTTGTAGAGTTAGGCAAACGACAGTGTGTAAATGACAGTGGAGACAGATTTAGATAAAGGCTGAACAGTGAGGTTCCATATTTACAGAACAAATTCTAATGCTTTTTATTTCTCAGCAATTCAAGAAGAAATGAATGTCTTACTCCCACAGAAATTACTTATGCCAGAAACATACAACACTTTGCTAATGATAAAATAACATTTAACATTCTTCATTCCTTATTACATACTCCAACTGAAATGTTTTTTTGTCTTTTTAGCATTTACAACTTATCCATGTGATTTTTTTCAAACATGAAAACACACACAGAATGAGAAATGAATTACATGTTGCATGTTTTTATTTCAGAGACTGTTCATTTCCATGGTGATGGTGTCCTTTGAGATGCTTTTGAAAGCTCTCTTCTCCTATAGCACTAGATTACACCTTTTAAATAATTTTGTACCCATTTACAGCGAGTCTACAGTAACATTTACTCCACAAAATGCAGGATGGAGAGAAGCCTTGGATGTGTTGATAATGGCAAATGTCAGCTTATAAGAAACCACAGAATCTTTGCATACTTAAAAGTTGCAAAATATTTGTGGGGAATTTAAAGTCACTGTGTGTGAAAAACTTCATGAGAACAGTTAAATGCAGAAGACTGGTGTGAATGTAAGAGGCTGATATGTGTCTTCATGAGCAGAGGTCATATATACAATCCCAGGTAGCACCAATGAAAGTTTCATCTTAATAGGAGCAGTGGTATATATCATTATGCTCAATGTGAAGGGCACAAGTTGAAAGTACAACTTACAGTTTTAATTCCCTTTAAGGTAGAATATGTCCTCTCTCCTTCACATATCAGTAATCTCAGTCTATGCTGTGCTGTTTCTTTAGATTGGCCAGGCGAAAGTCAAGGCAATGCAAAACCAAAAAATACCTTTTTGGCCAGGTCAGACAATTACATTTAAATGTTTTTTTAAGATTAAAATTAAGATCAGATTTATTGTCATGTACACACTGTACGAAATACACAAAATCTCTCTTCTGCTTTCAACCCATCCAGGTTGGCACCTGTTGAACACACACATGCACATGCACAGGGTCACACACTCATAGAGACAGGTGCCATACACTGGAGCGGTGAGCAGCCATTCACAGCGCCCAGGGGGCATGGGGGTACGATGCCTTTCTCAAGGACACCCAGGCCATGGCAAGTAGGTGGACTGACACTCCTCCAGCTGTCAGTTTCCCCAATCTTTTGAGTGGTGAGATTTTTAATCAAAGGACATCTAATGAAATTGTTTCTCCTGTAATTTGAGACTGCTACTTATATTCTAAGATAGAAAAGTATATCTACAGATGTACATGTAAGTGTGATGACAACTCAGAAACATAATGCTACAGTGTCAACTCCTTATAGCTGTACTTCATTGCTCTTTTAGGGTAAAATGTATCATCTGGATGTCCCCCCAAGACTCCTAAATGCATTTCTTTTAACCAGGGATAAGTTCACATGTATAGAAAACTTTCACAAAAACATGTACTCGGTGTGTGAATATGAATGCAGATGATAGAATTCCAACAAATGTACTGCAATTTATTCATATTGCATATTGTCACTCAAACATGAACCAATTGAAACCCAGCACATGCATAAATGGGGCTTTTCATTTAAATGCACTGTGTATTTTTTCAATACATGTGTTTCTCATCTATGCAAACGGTGTCCAAGCCTGATCAGTCAAACCAGAAAACATCTTATAGGCATGTCAATCCATATGTCAAAATCTAGTAGTGAACAAGTGACTGTTTAAAAAACAATGACATGGTAATGTATTTCTTGGCTGTTGCTTTGTATTAGGCAGTGTCAACATCACATAATGGGAACCACAACCTATGAGTATTGAAATATCTATCCCATAATAAGAAATACTTTTCTAACCTGAACCATATATATTTAGTATGTTATCCAACCATGTACATTAATTCTTAACCTAACCATGTAATTTTCGCATCAAACCCTAACCTTTTGTGGATCAGAGTGAAATAGAGAAATAAGGAATGTTGAGTGCAAGCTGTAAAACAAAAGTGAAAGGACAGAGGAAGTACTGCCCAGTGCAACTTTTAAGCAAGCAGTCTCAAACACGTTTTTCTCCCCTCCTTATCCTTACAAGCAATTAAAATCTACCACATGTAACGTTTGCGCACTAACTTGTAGGAAGAGTGCACATGTTCAAAGTGCAGCTGAATGTCATCATGTAGCTATAAGCGTTGTTAGGTGACGAGTGTAAATTTTTTTACCGTGTCTCAATTTATACTAATGAAATTTGGCGTGGAAAACGGTACTCATGGCGCAATTCTCGAGCTTTATGAAAGTGCAACATTTGCATTGTGGGCCAGCAAAGTTGTTACATGTACTGTCATAAGGTCATGTTGGGCCCAGCATGTCACAAGAACTTTCTTTTGAGTGGCATATACACAGGAAACATGGATCGTACTTGATTCATCACATGTCGCACAACGCGTCTTATTCTTAATTAATAATCAAAAGTGCTGGTTCACTGAAGCATTTGGGAAGATATTGAAGACACTGTTTGATCTGATAAAAAAGCCTTTGTTCTGTTGTTTTCACTATAATCTATCCTACTGCATCCTATGAAAAAACAATTATGTGCAAAGGGCTGCCTTCCTTTTTCCTGCAGCTTTTCCTAATACTCTGTGAGAGGAAGAGACAATCAATGCAGCTTGAACTAATAATTGGATGGGTTTTTTTTTCACCAAAGGGAAGACAAGGGAGAAACAGCATTCGACATGACTGCTATCAGCCTGCTTCACTTACCTTCATTTGCATTGTGATTGGATTTCTTGTCTCACTCTTATGATTGAAAACCCTGGAGAGGTCAATAAGGGTGATTACCATTAGATACCCAAGACACTGACATCGGTTTGACCAGAGGTGGTGTTTGTTTGTGCGTGATGGACAAATCACAATTATATCCACAGTCAAACAATTTCTGAACATCAATATAGGGCTACATGTATTGTTTAAGACCTGCCTAGGGTGTCTCATGCTGCCTCTCGCTCAATCACAGCTGAGCAACCCCGTGTTAGATTAAGCCAGTATAGAAAATTAATGGATAGATAGATATATTGCTAAAGGTTGCTGGAGGTTTCTTGCTGTTAAAAGTGATTTTTTTTCCTTCCACTGTCACCTCATGCATGCTCAGGATGGGAATGAATCAAAAAGCGAGGCAACTTTTTTTTCAATTGGAATGATATGAATTGGATTTATTTGGATTTTTAATTACATTGATTTAACTGGATTATGATTGTATTACAATGAATTGGATTATAATAGGCTCAAATTTAACTGCATCTTTGAAGTGCCTTGAGATGACATTTGTTGTTATTTGGCACGATATTTATAAAACCAAATTGATCTGAACTTTGCACACATTTGTGGTATCATTAGCTGACAGCCATTGGCATAACAGATGACAATGATTGCATTCTTGTCATGAGTTGACATAGTAAATTAAACCAAAGAGGAAGAGTATATATGTTGCAAAACAGAATAAGGCAGTGTCAATATTTATTGATCTTACACCTAAAGAAATCCATTCTACATGTGTCGAAAGGAGGGTATAATTTAAAACAGGAGGCATAAGTCTTTCCTATTCCTATTTCTCCACAAATGTACAGTAGGTTCATTGACACAGCGACAAAATATGTCCTCATTGACTATATACAAGGAGAAAAAAATCAATATCCAACTCAATCAGCCCTGTCCAACATGTAGTAAAAATGTCCCAAAGCATTATAATTTTAAAGCAAAGCCCATTTAATTTTTGTGTGGATTGTCTAAATGTCCTATCTGCAGTCTTTTTTCTGTGTTTCTTTGTTTCTTAGTTTCTTCGTTTTAATCAACAATTAACTTTAGCTGTAATCAACCCATGTTCAGCGTAATTCAAGAATCTAGATGCTGAGTTGAGATGCTGGCAAAAAACTGCCAAAGCATTCACAAAAACTAAATCCTCTTCTGCATAATCCAGTTGTCGTGCACTCATTTGACTGTTATGCTTAGTCTTTTCAAATGCTTGTGATGCTGCCAAAATATGTCTAATTATGCAGTTTAATAATGCATGTCAGGGAACAAGATGACAAGGAAACTGTGTTTTCTTGTTTTATATTTCATCACACACATGAGCAAACAAACACTTGTGTGTGTTTGTAGCAGAACTGTAACAAAGGACTGCATAGGCAGAGGGAGATGGGGGTGGGAGGGGTTTAATCACAATGAAAACCATATTAAATATAGATTCCCTTCCAATTTACTCTTTCATTTTATGGAAGCTGAATCCACTTTGATTCGCAGTCACTGACACCCTTTGGGATTTGTTATTAAACTGTATTTACATTCAAGAATATTGCACTGTTTTGTAGAACTTTAAAGGGGATTCCAAGCCTACAGTGGGTGGTGTGATTTAAGTCATTTGTAAAGATTATTCCACTAGAAATCTGCATTCATGAAAATAACCCATGGAAGTAAATCAATCGTCTCTTACCTTTAAACATATCACATATTTCACTCATTCATTTTCCATACCCATTTCATCCTGTTTCACCACTGTTTCCTATGTGACCGGGGCCTTGAACTTATCCCAGCTGCGAGAGGCAGGGTACACCACAATCACTCCTTGGGTCAGTTTAGAATCATGAATCACTTCACTTGAGTCCAATTAATTCTCAGCTTGCAAATTTTGAAAAAGTTCAGAGGAAAATATCACAAGGGTCAGAATTGTACTCTGTGTGCCTGCAACCAGGGCATAGTTTTTGCCTTTTGTACAGAGCGTTTGTGGGTCCCTTGCTCACTATGTGTGGCTGGAGAGACACAAACACTGCAAACACAAGAAGCAGCATTTCAGAAACAAAAATGAATAAATAACCACACATGGACTCACAAACAACGGATAGATGAAAGTCTTTGATGAAGCAGTGTGTGAATATCTCAATGGTAAAACTAAAAGCTGAGAGAATGTTTGTCTTGTGAGCCATTCAGACGTGTCAAAATCTGTGAAAACGGCACAAGTGGGCAGCCACTGTGTTCTGTGTAAAAAAAAAAGTTAACGCGATAAGCTGAGAAACCTAATTATTCCAAACAAAATTATTTATGTTCTCCTTTTTCTCCTCACTAATATGCTCCCCTCCACAATCAGTAAGGCCAAATTCACACTTGGAAGCATTATATGTGTAAAGTGAAGGTATGAAAGCTTCCCAGCTGTAACTCAAGGGCTGTAACACGCAGCTACTGAAATGAACAAAAATGATTATCATCAATCATCATCTCAACAGCTAAACTGAATTTTTTAGTCTGACTTGTTGGCTGCACTAGTAATCTGCAGTGAAGGATGTATTGTTGCTGATATGAAGTCAACATGATGACCAGTGTTTTTACTGTGTATTTTTCCTGAATCTTGTCTCACGTGTGCAAAATAGCTCAGCTTGTATATATGTTAATTTAAAACATGTAGTGAAATGATTTAGGCTTGTAAACTAAAAAAAATGCATTAATGCAATTCATATTTGTTTGAAAATAAATTTGTCTGTAAGTTACTGATCAAAAGCTCACATTTCACATTTCTCTTCGGTCACAACTCAATAGAGGTTACCAGCTATTGGAGGGGCATACCAGTTTTGTAGCTACAATTATTTTCCTAGAAGTTTAAGAAAAATAATGATGTTGATCTTCTGAGTGTAATGATGATAAACTTTATATTACCTTGATCAGTTCCAGTTCTCATTTGTATTTACTTCCATAAATAAAGCTAATAGATGCCTTCTTCACCTCCAAGTAGGTTCAGAAGGCTGTAATAGAGTGGGCTAATTTTTCAAATGGCTGTATTTGTATTTGTAAGAGCAAAATGACTTTTCACGCCTTCACATGGCATTTAGGCTGGGACATTGTTAAAATATTAAAACACTGAGGGTTTAGTCTAACCCAGATATCTTTGATTTTCATTTGCAGATGTCAGTTGCAAACTTTTGGAGGCCATTTAAGAAAAAGATAAACACAAGATATGCAGCTGTAAAAAGGCATGTCAGAGACCCTGTGAAAACAGTTGTACTATCAACTGATCTACTGCAGCATATTCATATACTAGATTGGAATTAAGGCTAAGCAAGGTAAAACAAATTTAACAGTGTGTAACCTTTAAACATGGCTATATAGGGTGCTAATGTATGACAGCATGAATTAAGATAAGACAGCATGGCAATAGCAGAAGATTAAAGTAAAATACATGCTTAAAATAATAAGATTAACTGAAGAAAAGAAATTATACTGCAGCTGGACCTTTAATGTAGAAAAAATCAGCTGGATATTGCTTAAACATTTTAAAGAAATTACTTGGCTAACGATTAACCACATTAGCAGAGTAATGAAGCACAGCTAATTTGTGTTATAACACTAAAGTTCAAAATGAATAAAATTTAGCTCGTGAAGGTCAACCTGACAAATAGCCAGAATGTACCTTGACAACACAGTGTAGCGAAATAACCTGCTTGTGGCGTAAATTGACGCTTCGATTAATTTTCAGGGTGCGAGATTAGAGTAAATCAGTCTCCAGTGACTGGAAAATAAAGGATGCCTAAATATAGTATGCTGTCTGCATTAAAATGCTCAGACAGCAAGAAAGGTGGAAAGAGGGCAATCACAGAGATCAATACTTTTAATTTACTTGATGGAAGGTTACAAGTTGACTGTCAGACAAGTTTTCTAACCGAACTGCCTGTAACTGCCTGCCGTTACATAAATGTACTAATAAAAACACGATATTTCAGCCATGTCAACACGCTTATTCTTTGTCATCTCTCTTTGGGTGGCTGAGTAGCTCCTGGATATCATTCTGTCGTGCTTGCTCTAAAAATGGACTTTAAACTCTTCATCTGGTGATCTCCCTTGATAGTGAGGGTGAGACAGGAGGCAACACCTGACTCTCCATCAGCTCCCTTGGGGCACAGTTGCTCTCACATTGATTCTCTGAAGCGAGAGATTCTGTCATCTGATCACTCTGGTGCTTGATGCATACATTTGACTACAATCTCACAGGCACACACACATGCAGGCACACTAAGCTTTATCTCAGGAGACAACAGTAGCCTTAGCAACAATAGTACTTATTATAGTAGATATTCTAGAATAGTAGATATTCTCACAGAATTTAATAGTATATATTTTTTTCTGTAACTGTGCACATTGTCAGATTTCAGAAGTGCTTTTATCTTTTTTTTGTTCACAAAACTTTCTTGTACTGAGTATAGAAAAACCTGTTGGTTCGCCTGTCATTTAAAGGCTGAACAAACCTTTCCTAAAAAGCATTACTTATCGTTTGAAGAAAACAGCCAATCGGACAGAACAATCGGTGTACTTTAAGAGCTTTTGTTCCCTAAGGCAAAGGTGCCTCATTTATCTGCCAAGGCTGATCAAAGGATCATGTGGACTGTGTTGACACCAACAGTTTTCACAACTTTCAGACCCCTGCCCCCTTTTTTAGCCTATAAAAATAAATAAATGTAAACACCTAGAGAAAATTTTTGCATCCTCTTGTACAATCTTTATCTACTTTCTCCAGGAGCCATTTGTCAGCGGTTCTCTCTGAGTGTGATGTCTTGCTTTCCCTTTTCGGACAGATATCTTTCTCTGTTCAATGAATGACAGGAGGGCAGTATAGAGGAGCTTCCACTACTGCATAAAAAAAGAACAGCTCAAATGACTTGATGTGCAGAAGGGGGACTGGAGACAGCTTTGCAAATTGCCTCTTACTGGGAAAATGTTAAAATGATTTGACTCGCCAGTTCACATGACTAACAAAAGCATCTTTCCATATAAGATGTATTATCCCAAACGGTCCAAGACATGAAATTAATTAAAGAAGTCTTCATTTTTTTTTCTTATGGATGTCTGGTGCAGTTGTTATTGTTTTGTTTTTATTAAAGATAAGTGCTCATCTCATTTGTTTAATTTCAGCTTCCGTGACTTTTCTCTCCTCCATCCACCTGCCAGTTAAGTGTTAATGATTCTCAGCCCAATATTTTTAAAAATGTCTCAATTCCTAAAATTGATGTAGAGGAGAGAGCCTCAAAGAGAGGAGGCTTGCTTGAGGAGTTATAACGAGGGAACAACCTCAGTATTCTTTCTCGTCTTCTTGGCAATTGTGACTATTTGAGAATGACATGGGGGAATGATTCAATATTGAATTTGAAATATATACCTTGTCATAATCAATTTGTACACTTATGTGGCAGAAAGGAAAAAATACAGTCTGCAACATAACACGTCTTAGATGATGCAGCTCTGTCACCCATATGCTGTTTATATTTATATATAAAATTTATGATAATGTAGGATGATTCAAATGTCACAGAAGCATAAAATTTACATGACATAAGAACAATGTAAAAAAAAGTGAAGAATACACAGAATGTTGGTTCAATATTGCATAAATACTACATCTACAGAGAGACCTAGTGTTAAAGCAATATATACTACTGCATGGTCCAGTGGTATAGTACTATTAGTAGTAGCCTATAAACACAATTAGCTGTGATGTGAACATATCAAATTACAATTGTACTATAATTAACTGTGCAATCTCATTTGAATAGTGTGACGGTTTGTAGGCTACTGTACAAAACTGCCCAAGAACCAGGCATCGCTCTCCTATTTGGTCCTCCTGAGAGTTCCAATAAGTTGCCACGACCAGTATGGCAACTCTGCTGACATATCAACCAGTCATCGATGCAGCGTCAACATCTCAAGTCTGTTGAATAAACCACCAGCTCTCTGGGGATGCTCCACAAACAGCTTATGGAAAACTATATTTCTTTTAAGTAGCGGTTTAAAAGATTGCAAAATAATGTACATGAGCACAAAGAGTTGGTGAGAAGCATGCTAATGAATCTCTTCTTCAGAAAGTCTTTTTTAAAACTATTTCACAGTAACTCTATATCAGACATGATTCAAATTTGCTCTATTCCACAAACCGCATTGATTTCTTATACATGTGGCCTAATGAACTACCCTTCAGTAATTTCTTCGGGTGTAGTGGTTCATTGCTTCTACTCTTGTGTGAAAATGACACTGAGAGAGAGTAAAGAAACTCCTTAAATTAGGTCTAATGGGATTTCCTATACCGACAGAGGGTAATGTGTATATATGAGTCTCTGTTCAAAGTAATATCCTTGTGCAAAACAGCCTTTTCACTTTATATAAATGAGCTGATTACACTTTCAAAAAAAACTTGAATAGAAAGTGAGTCATTAAACAGTTTCATAAAAACTCAACAAGCATAAAGGATTTTTTATTATGACGAAAAACAAATGTTAGCAATGGTTAATTATTATCACGACACTGACTAATAGTTTGCTATGATAAATAGTTTATTCTTTAAAAAAACACTACAAAAGCTCATAACAATGTGTCCCTCTGAAATGCAACAGTTTGACTGATACTTATCTAATAGTTGGGATGATTGCATTGCCCTTGCGGTGACACAGGCTGCCAATGCTGATTTAGTTGAATGCTGATGCTGCAGCACTGATATTAGAGCACCCAGACAAACTTGAAGACATGAGCAGAGAGTTATGCCACCAGAGAAATACATTTGGTTTCAAATGCTCTTTTCTATTATTTCCAAATCAGTGGCACAAACTGAAAGTGTGGGGTTTTGTCAAAATGAATGCTGACAGTTAAAATATGGGGGGGGGGGGTTGAAATGCGAAATTGGGAAAAATGTATTTTTAAGAAGGAGTTCAGCTGTTGTATGATCATTGTTGTAACAGGATACCAACAAAACATGTCAGCCCCAATGTCAGCTCAAGAGTCACGTGTTACTACATGAAACCGGTTGCTAAGCTTCTATACCTGGAAAACAGTTTCATGTAGCAGCATATCCATCATGATGGATTTATATTAGAGCTGAGGCAAAGCAAGGCAAGTTCATTTGTGTGTCGCTTCTGAAGTAGAGCAATAGAAAGTGTTTTACATAAAACATAAAAGTGATAAAGACAGATTACAGAAAAACACAGGTCAATGTAAGAACACACAGAGAGGATTTGTAATGAATAACAAAAAAGGAAAAGAGATTAAACTAGAGACTAAAATTGTCACTGCAGCGACTCCACCAAACAAGTTATGAATAAATTGGCCCAGATTTATTCTATTTCTGCAAATATGTTTCAGATATGTGGTGATTAAAATCGGAATACAGCTTATCTATGTGTAATTTGATGCTGTGCACTGAGCAAACTTGTCCCATATTAAGTCAGTCTGGCTTGCTCAGAAGCATTACATTGAAAATGTATTTTCTGCTCTATGAACCAACCTACAGCCCTGCTGTATGTGGATTTTAAAGTTAATTATTTGACAAACAGGAAGCCACAATGAAAGCTCTGTGAACTAGACTTAATATGTGATCCTCTTTCTGTATTTAGAATTTTCTTCTATATGCAAAGATGTTAAACATCCAGTCCCTAATCTGTTCAAGTGGACTGATTTCCTTGCTTTGTGGCATTTGTTCCCACGCATCATATACTAACATTGTGGTTGGTAGAGGCCTTTGTAACTAAACATGCTGTTTTGAGGCACAGATGTTGTAATTTTTGTTCGAGTACAGGTACAGATTGAGTACATTTGGAGTACAAGTTTTCAGAAACTGTGAACAAGCAGTTTCTCTAAAATTGTAAACAGACACTTCATTTTCTAATGATGGCAAACATTCGTACATTTGTCTTTTTTTATGATTCTTTAAATGGAGCCGCTGCAAAGCAAGAAAATTCTCAGACTTGTCTGACATCAAGTTGTTGAGGATTACATAGAGAAACTCACTCTTGTCGGTGACCCAAACTGGACTTTTATTTTGGAATCCACTAATAACAACACACAAACAACCCTGGTAAACCTCATGTTGTAAACCTCTTTTTCTCAGCTAGATCCATCCAGTAGGGTGACCAGCTCTTTCTAGTCTCTGCTTCATGGACCGCTTTTCTTCTATTCTCCATGTCGACTCCTCTTCAGGAGTGGAAACCTGTCTTATTCAGCTAAATTTTCTTACTGTGGTTTTCAATTATCATGACCTTCCAGGATCCACTGGACTTCTCTCTTCCAGCGGCATGGTAGCATGTGCATTTCCATCTAAACACTGTAAATAGGTTGCATGGTGGGTACTTGAGAGTTAGTTTGAGCCAAAAGGGGGACGATGACATTAGATTTGATCACAAAGAGGAAAAATATGAAATTAAATAGATAACAAAGAACAGGTGAGGAGTACAGAGGAAAGTTGCACTAATACTTTAATTCACTCCAGCAGATCCTTGTCCACTATAGCTTTTTTGTGGCAGGTCCGAGCTAAAGGACCAACAACGGCACCAACACAAGAGAAGCCTGCGCCTGAGATTGTTTGGAATATTATTTTCAAATATTAATTTGTAACATCTTTAAAATTGTAGCTGAAAAGCACTTCACAAAAGCTGTGTTGTAATCCTCAGTCACTGTCAAAGCATTTTAGGACTGCTGAAAGTCCCGATTTTAGAGCTGCAGCGCTGTTTGACAAAATTGTCATCTGTGTGAGTGTATAACACCTGAGCTGTGATTTTCTTATATTCACACGTATGATGATCACCAAGAGAGAAAGCTTGAAGCAACAGAACTTTTCTCAGTCAGGCAACAGCCACCCAACTTTAGAATAAGGATGATGTTGTGCATGTGCAAACAGCTCACGGGTCCTGCTGCTGCTTCTCTCTGCTGCTGACTGAGCAGAGGGGAAACAGAGACGGGTGTTCATACAACATAAAACCGATCTTCCTCTTCCAGACCAGTTTGGACCGTGTTTGTCCTAAAAGTTACAAGATTTATTACTAACTCCTGTTTTGAAAATAAGTCATTTTGGGGCATAAACTTGCAAAATATAGTACCAAAATCACCAAAAAGTTGGCAAGACTGCCTGGATTAGTGGGCTAACTCTGCTAATGATATATGTTCTTCATTCCGTCATAAAATTAGTTGTTGATCCTTCCCCATTTGCTTGCCAAAATGGCAAGAAGCATACAATATGTTCCACCCTCAACTTTTTAACCATGAATGCACCATGTGTGTGTTCATGCATGCAGCTGTACTTGCCAGTGTGAGTGCACTCAGAAAATAGCAAGCGTAATCATGAAAGTATATGGTTTGAGACAGCAGATTATCTAAAGTAATGCAGCTGAACCCACTCTAATTATAGAGCTACCAACTACTTCTTCTCACATGGCATTTGAGAAGTTGGTGCATCAGAGTCCTTGGGAAATGAATGAACACTCAGCCCTGTTATGATGGCGCTTTCTTGTAGACGTGATGGGAGTGAAAACATTCCCCAACCAGTTCTTACTGCTCGCTCTCATAATTTGTTATCCTAATGTTTTAATTTTGACTTCATTTCACTGTCAAAGACTTCAACTTAATTAGAGACCTAATTAGTTTTCACGAATGCACATTTAAGCCATATTTAAAGTCAATACCCTTTATTTCTGCAAAGTAGATTTATGGCAGAAATAGTAATCCAATTTAAGCAGCAGGTGTTGTCACTGAAAAGTACAGCTTAGAATGAAAGATAAAGGTGGAAAAGATCTTACAGAATACCTGTATTATATTGTTTTTAAACTACTGAGGTTTCCAGCACAACCGCTTTCATTTGAACCCTGGTGAAAGTGAGGCCATTTCATTGCCTTTAAAAGGAGTCCGACATGAAGCTTTTTTTTAAGAAGAAGAAGAAGGAAAAAAACTGTTAATCTATTTCATGTTCTTCAAAAAACAAACCAAAAAAAATCTGACTGCCCTCTAAATGTTTTGTGCTTCCATATGAGTAAAGGAAAAAGAAAAAAAGAAAAAAAAAAAGAAGAAGCTAATGAAAGCTGGAGATAACTACAATGTCCCTAACAAATCACTGCAACAAAGTCAAAGCTGCACCTTTGTATGGGTAAGGATTGATAGACATCCTGTTTTCATAGAACATTAGAGTACTCTGAGATAATCTGTTTATTCTCTTTGGGGTCTGGAGAGTGATAGCTGAAGGTAGCTGAAGGTAGTGAGACATTTCTGCTGCTGCGAGGGTTTCTTTGGAAGAGCTGTTTAGGTCTCCTTGGCATCACTCATTTAGTAAAACTCTTACGAAATAACTAGAGCATGATAAACAGAAAGCATATTTTAAAATGACAGGAATTTCCATCCATGTCTTCCAGGATATGTCAGATTTGTTCCTGGTGTTAATATTAAAAGTATTTAATATTATAATATATTAATATTTAACTGAAAGTTTAAATATTTTATTTTACCCTTCGTCTGAAATCAATAGCATACTTATTTTAACTTAAAAAATTTAAACTTTATTCAGTTATTTTGAATTTTATCTTACGAAGTAGTTAGATTATTGTAGGTAAAGGTAAATTCAGGGGTTTCAAATGGTCTAATTGGTTTTCACAGTTCTTCAGGTTGACAATATGAAATACCTTTAATAGTGCAGTAAGTCACTGACTTTGCACTAGATAATTTCAATCTATATGTATCTCCTAAAAGAATTGTTTACATTCAACCAATTTGTTGCTTTGAATTATGTTATTTATATTGGAAAGGACTGTGATGGACTGGCGACCTGTCCAGGGTGTATCCCGCTTTTCGCCCGATGACTGCTGGGATAGGCTCCAGCCCACCCGCTACCTGATTAATGGATTGACGGTATAGAAGATGGATGAATGGATATTGGAAAGGTTTAAAAATTCAGGAATGTATTGTTGTAAGCATTAAATTCATTGCTGGACCTCACTTCTGGCAACTAAACCCTTTAAAGATTCTTAAGTCTACTACAGTGGCCCTAAAAAGAACTAAAGCTTGAACAAATCCTTGGTTTGTCCAGTATGGGCCACTGTATTAAGTATGGTGGTGGAGCATGGAAGAGGGACAGTCTACTATTATCTTATTTCCCACATGGCACACATTCGATCCGTCCACTCAACATTCCTTTCTACCAGAGATGCTAGCAGAGGAGACGAAGACGACACAAAGAGGAGTCGAGGTAACATGCATTTAACAAAGTAAGACGTCCTTGATTCAGAGACGTCAATTTAAACGGAAGTAAACTAAATAATCATTGTTTAGTTGCACCCTACCACTTAACCATCTCTGTCTAATTAAACCAGTTTTGCATAAAGAGGATTTTCACTTAATTTACTAATTAAATTTCAAGTGTAAGTGCTACACCTATCGGTGCTTAGATGCCAAAAAAGTTTTACTTCTTGGATACTCTGATGTATTTTTGCTCACATCATCTTTGTCCTTCATTTTCTTTTCTTGATCCTCTTTCTGAGGGTATTTTAGGACTTCATATAGTTTGCTGTGAAAGATTAACAGATGAATCTTTAGTATGTAATTTGTTCATTCCAAGGTAATAAAGCACAGTGATTCTTGGTTTTATTCTATTCTCTTCTACATCTTTCAAGGTGTGAGTCTGTGTGTGTTTTGGCAATTTGGATAAAGAGTGGGGCCTTTTACCGTTGTAGTACATCTGTAATTGTTGGAGTATTTCAAGAGGAATCTATGTCCACTCTTGCTCAGTACAATTTTTCAGCTGCTGAACAGTTTTGTCGTCTTCATTTTCCGATTTTTTTATGATGCTCCAAACATTTTCAACAGGACACAGATCTGGACTGCAGGCAGGCCAGTTAAGTAAACAGACACATACACACATGTGCACACACACTGTCTATGAAGCCACGTTGTTGCACTTTTAGTTCTGGCATTGTCCTGCAGAACATCTCGCTTTGATGGTTGCATATGTTACTCCACAATTCCAAAATGCACCTCTGCATCGGCTGAACCCTCACATGTATGGAAGTCACCAATGCCATGTGTACTGATGACAAATGCTTACTTTTGCATATTTTTCCTATGTCTGCCTGGATGATCCCTCTTATCTTATATAGCTATATTCTATATTGGATCTGAAAAACATCAGTCATGACTGTAATATGTAAGTCCCAATCTAAACATATCGGTGAATGTGATGGGAACAAAAATAAATGGAGAAACGGAGCAAGCAACCATCACAGATCCAAGTACAGGTGCGCTACTGAACATTACTATATTATTAAGATAACCCTTATATGGTAATGGGGTCAAATTGACCCGTTTCAAATTTTTAAAAGAAGAAAAATGGTCCAAGTATACATTTTTTTCTACCTGAAAATCAATGGCCTTAGCTTGTTTTCTGTGATGAACATGTACAAACAAAACAAAAAAATTTGAGCATACGTGCTACTATACCCCACACATTTACATCCTTCATATGGTCTTCGGGTCATTCTGACCCACATACACAGAGACACACAAGAAACATGCCCACACAGACACAATGTTACATTATTCTAAAAGCACAGAGAAGCTGTTTGTTCTCACTTTCTTTTTTAGTTGTTATTCCATAACATTATTCCATAAAATCAAACATTTTCTCGCACTATATGCTTTACACCTGCACATCAGGGGGGTGAGACAAAAGAGATAAATACCTCTAAATCTCAGTAAAGTCTTCCACCATCAGTATGACCTAAAGATTTAGCTGCCAGAGGGCTTTGGAACTCATATTTTAATAGAGTCAGGCACATAGCGATGTGGAAGAGGAAGATGTCTCCAAATATGAGGATAATTTAGATGTCAATTCAGAGTGTTCTGATTCTGAAAGTGAATTTGAAGATGGCTTTCACTCAGAATATGCACCACAAGGAGCACCACAGGTGCCCGCTGGAGCAGCAATAGAGCCAGCCTCTGGAAGAGCCTCACAGACATATTTGTCTAAGAATGGACTAATTGAACGGTTTTCATCCCCAATGAGATAGCCCCCCAGCTCAGCTGCTAACATTATACAGATGGTACCAGGGCCAACACGATTTGCAGTGGCTCATGTTCAGGATATCAAGTCATGCTTTGAGCTGCTGATTCCTGACTCAGTTCATATAATTATTCTGGATATGACTAATCTGGAGGGGAGACGTGTTTTTGGTGTCCAGTGGAAAGAGATAGACATGCATCTGCGTGCCTACTATAGCATCATCATCCTCGCTGGTGTCTACAGGTCAAGATGGGAGTCGATTGAAAGTCTGTAGGATGCTGAGACAGGGAGAGCAATTTTTAGAGCCACAATGTCTCTGAAGAGCTTCCATGTATTCTCCAAGATAAGCATGATTTATAAAACCCAAGTCTTGAGTATGGTGGTGTGGTGATTATTACCTTCTGTTGCCTGCTTTTAGTTATGTTTGTACCTGGGTGCTGGCTGGTGGTCTTCTGTGGTTTTTCAGGCTGGGCTGGACGGCTGGGAGGAGCGCTCTCACCTTTCCCACCTGTGTCCTATTACCAATCTGGCACCAATTAAAGCCTGCTCTCTCCTGGCCTGCGGTGTCGGATTATTGCCTCACAACGGACGAACACGCATGACAGTTGGATACACCAGTCGGAGATCTGTACCCAGCCCAGCCTGCCACCGAGCCACCCCTGACTTCACGAGTACACACATGAGATCTTCGGAACACGGGAACAAATCATCTCCCGAGCCTTGCGCGGAGTCACCAGGACACAGAGCCTCCTTCCACCTCACCGAATAAATCCCTTTTGACCTCTACCTTCTGTCTCCTGTTCACTTTTGGATCCAGTCCTCTCCAGCACCTCACAAGTGGATTTTAACATCAATTATAACCTTATGACAAAAAGAGTATTCACACTTCCATTGTTAATTGTGTTCTAGTAGAGACTGATTGTATTCATTAAACATATATGTTATCTCAGTCGTTTGAAATTTATATAAAGACAATATTTGTTCATGGTTTAGGAAGTAAAATTTTATGTTAGAATTGTTTTTAAAGTCCCAAATATGTCCCGGGTCAATTTGACCCAAGGGACACCAGAGGGTCCCAAAAGTGAAGACCATACAAGGGATAAGCCAGGACAATTTAAGGAGAGCATGATTATTCAGCTTGGGATTGTGGCTTTCTCTTCAAAACGACATTTGGGGGGGGAAACCTCAGAAAATGCATATGTCTTTTAAATGATTAAGTCACTGATTAAGAAAGACATCAGGTTAAATTTAATCTGCTAATTAGGAGCAACTTGACAGCATCTTTTTTTTTTTGGCTGCTTTTCTTCCCTCTTTGGCTCTGTCTAAAATTGTCTAAAATCTGTCTAAAATTGACATATAGTCCACATGTGGACTCCAACTGAGTCAGTGCTCTTCCTCTTCTGACTAAATTTTGCTCCCTGTGTGTTTTAGGGAGTCTCAGAAAGAACAAACAGATCAATTTTAATTACTGAGATGTCACAGACCATGAGAGTAATAGGAATTCAAATAGGGAAGATAACCACACTAACCTCAGGAAAGCCCCAGATGCAAAATATAGTGCAACTCCCACAGATGCATCCAAGAGAAGGAGTTATGAAAACCTGTGAGTTACATAATGACGAAGTTGACCAAAACTGAGACTATACATAGCATGGTATAACTTCATGAGAGGGTGACCAATTTTCAGAAGCTGGATGAGATGAGGATGGCACTGGGTTTCATTGATATCCACCTCTGTAAGAGAGACCAGTCAAATTCTTTATCAAGCTCTCAACGTGGGTTTAACCTGCGGCTGTATGACAGTGTGACAGAGAGATAGGAATGAGAAAAAAGGGATGACAGAGGACACAGATGGAAAGCTGCAAAGGGAGCTGTCACTGCCAACTGGATAGTCCTATTGGAATAGCAGGCATGTTACATTTCACAGAAAGAGAGGGTGCCTGTTTGCTTTGTAGTTGCAGAAGCATTCTGCCCCACATTCTCTTCTGTCTCCTCATACCTTGATGTGAACCACACCATCTGTTGAATCTCAAGGAACTCTTAACTACAAAGCTGTACAGTTGTTCGTAAATGGGCTGCTGCAAACCTACTCTTTTTCTGTGAAAAGTTACTCTACCTGCAATAGAGCACTAAAAGGACTGAATACGTTTCCCTCAAGCTCAAAATCTGCTGCAGCAGAATAGATAAACACCACCACAGGAATTCTGCCTTTTGCACTCTGCTTTACGTTGCCACTTGCTTATTAACAGCAGAAGAAACCCACATGCCTGATAAGGGGTTTTTACCCTCAGCAGACAACTCTAAATAAAAATAGAAAAGGAGCCTTCTGCATCAAAATCCCCTCTGCTGCAGAACTCACACTCTGTTACCCTTTGAGGAGAAATTCAATCAAGCAGTGCAAGAAACGTTACCATCATTACAACAGAACGTCTGCATTGTAGTGAGTCACCTTTGAAAAAGTGAATAAATCAGGCTAAATGAAGCAAGCAGAATCGTCAAATGTTTTGCTATTCCTCTGCACAATGCATTAGACACTGTTTAAATGTGCATCCAAATCAGTCCCCTTTCAATTGTTCCGTTATGGGGGAAGAGTTAGCTTCGGAGCTATTTTTAGAATAGATAGTGTTTTGTGTTTTCTGACCTGTCAGGCAAGCATTTTTAATAATGTAATAGGGAGGTTATTTTAATATGCTCTTGAATACACTTTGAAAAATGCCTGCAAGGTGTCCCTCATATCATACCCTAGCTTAACTGACAATCGTATTTCATAACTTCTGCCAGTACAAAAACAAATTTTAGACATCACAAACATATATATCTATTTAATATATATGACATTTATTTTGAAATTTAATTTGAAATAGTATTATTATTATAAATATCCACGTTACTTTGCATTTTGTATGTCAGTTTTTAAATTAGTTGAATTGAATAAACAATAATGTATCTGTGAAATGGCTCAAGACTTCTTGATTAAATGAGACAGACCACCATGGACCGACCTGTTTTTGCGCCGACTAAATTTGTTAGAAGTATTGTAAATGGCACTCTTTTTTAGAGGTTTCCAAGGATAATACAGCAACTTATGAGGCTACCTCATGCTATGACTGTTGCTAGATTTATATTTAAATGTCAGACGGACAGAGCGTATGTCAAAGCTTAAATTTAACAACACAATGCCTGTGGCAGACCTGCTTTGTACCCACTGCTTTGCACAAATACAGTGCCAAGTGCAACATGATCTTATGATAAAGTAGTACCCCAGGTCGTTCTGCAATGACTCGTCTTTTTTTAGGAGTTAGGGTAAATGTAAAGGGCACTTTGTCATCCGGTCACTTCACATACTTGCACATAATTGGCTATGGGACTTGGTGTGTAGTTTATAAGCTATTTTATGACACTAAATGGTAAATGGTAAATGGACTTGTACTTGTACTTGTATAGCGCTTTTCTAGTCTAGCTGACCACTCAAAGCGCTTCACTACATGCCGCATTCACCCCACTCACACACATTCATACAGCACGTCTTAAGATTCATAACTACATGCTTTTCTAATCATTCATACACACATTCATACCCCCAATGATACACTGGGGGGGCAATGTGGGGTTCAGTGTCGTGCCCAAGGACGCTTCGACATGTAGCCCGGGGAAGCCAGAGTCGAACCACTACTGGGTGACTACTCTTCCTCCTGAGCTACAGCCTACCCGATTGGTAATTATTCATGGTATCCTAAAACATGAAATGTAATAGGTTGTAAATGGATCAGTCTTGCATTTAATGCTCTCATAATGGCCAATATTCTCTCCTCAGCTATATGCCCTTTTCTGTTTTTTTGGTTTGACTTTCTCACACACACATACACACATTTTAAACCTCTATAATGTCTTTCCTCTTTTCTATGTTGTACTAATATGACTTTACATTTATTTTCTCCTCATGTGTTCACAGAACCTGGATCACATCATGTAGCTATTGTTTATCAGCCACTATTGTTTAAAGGTTTAACATGCAGAAATAACATCAGAAATACTGACTCATGAAGCTGGGATTTACTATGTCAATTACTCTTTAATGTGATGAAGTAAGTTTTTTTTATCATTTTATTCCTGTCAATTTTTGTAGGATTTTTTCAAATGTCACTCTGACACTGTTATAAGAATTTTCCTGTGTAGATCCTGCTTGGTTTGACTTTAGAGTTTTGGAGATTCAAAAATAAATAAGTGAAATAAATCAAAATACCCCAGAGTTTAGAAGATCAAGGGTGACAGATAGCTGATGTGGAGAAATCTGCATGTGGAATTCAGGACAAGCTTCAGGGAGCGTGTTATTTAGTTAGTTATTTTGTTAGTTTAATTTGATTCAATATAGTACATCCGAGAAACCTGGACACCTTAGATTACTTTTAAATTAAAAAGTTTAAATGCTTTGGAATGAATTGTTTGTGTTTTACAACCATGTGTGTTTCAAGTATCCAATATTCATTAGTATAGATCACGAAAAACCAATCATCATGTCAGGAGGTTAACATGTAATGTTACAGTGAAGGCAACTTAGAATTAGTGTCTCGCTTTTGTACAGAAGAAAGGAAGAGATGAGAAAGAGCTATACAATCTCATATATCCATCCCCTGTTCAGTTGGCTCAAAGAAAAGATGCAATATCTCCATCTAGACAGGAGCAAACAGTGAATAATCAAAGACTTTCTGTGTCCAAAAACGTGTTCCCTGTGACATTTCACTGTGACTGGACCTACAGTCCAAGTTCAATTTCTGCCAACATAAACTCAGACTCAAACATTCTCACAGGGACGCACACACAAGGAATGAGTCTAGGAAGGAGACTCTATAAACATGCCACAGGACGTTCAACAGCATTACACACTATTAGCAAGAATTTACAGCATCAACAGGCCTTTAACAGAAAGAGAGAATTATGTTGGCAGAGGGTTTGAAGTATGACTAATGAGCTATAAGAAACCCATAATATACAACTTGACTCCAACTCAAAACATGTGTTATGTATCCAGCACACTGATCAGCCAGTCAGAGATGTGAGATGTCATTGTCAAGTCTTTTTGATATTTACTGTTGCCCATAAGACTTGGTTTAAACCAGACTGAGTGACAAAGGCCAGGCCTACCTATACTTGTCTTTGTTCAATAAAAATGTGACAACATTGTACAATGAAATTGTACAATCTCACTGCCATAATGATAGTTGTTAGTAATAATTTTAATTCCTAAATATTCAAATAAATAAGACCATGTAAATATCCTACAATTTGTATTTCCTGTGTCCTTTTTTCCCCCTTACTCTATGAGAATTAAATAAAAGGAAAACACGATGCTTTTGATTTATGATTTCAGGCAGAAATGTCTTGTAAACTGTTTTACATGTACATAGGTAAGATTTTGAAAAAAAGGGTACTCATTTTCGAACAATTTCAGGCCACAGTGTTGTTTTTTGTCCCTCTTGCAGTGCAACAGTGTTCAATGCGTCTCCAAGTGCGCACAACCCATCTGCAGCAGCGCTCCGCAGACCGCCTGCCAGGCATCTGGATGCTCTGCGTTTATTTCTGGAGGCGATGCTTTTCGCTCAATCAACCCCAACAGGTGGATTAAGTCGACTGGGCAAGAACATCGGCGAGAAAAACCCAGGGGGCAAATCTGATGCGCTGCAGAACCAGGTGTGATCTACCAAGGAAAGTTGCACGGTTGTTGCTCATTTTCGTCTACAGGATTTGTTGCGCGGTGAGATGAATGCGGTGTTCTCCCTCGCTTAAGACCGAACAGAAAACAAAAAACGGACCGAATGTGGTTTTACAGTGGATGAACGACCAAGTATCCAGAAACAAGAGTGGAGAATGCAGACGAGACCGAAAAAACAAGATAAAGACAAACAGGCGCCTCAAGGCACCAACATATCAACAAGCAGGTACTGCATTTATATCTCCTCTGCTGTCTCACATCTGGGAGTTCAAAATTCAGGAAGTTGAGCTGAATGATTTGTATGCGGTTTCCAAAAGAAAAACAATGATCCCATTAAGCGAAGCTGCTAAGTTCCAATGCTCCACATCTAAAGGTTTGTTGTTTGGTTAAAGTATAAAAATGAACTGTGATTTGATTTAAAACCAAATAAGGCAGACAATTTTTTTAAAAAGTCCTTTGCATTTTTATTCTTCCCTCGGAACATTTCTCGCAAACATATATGTGAATACATTTGTCAAAAAACGCAGGCACCATCTTCCACGCTACTAAGACCCGCTGTTAATTAGTAAAAACTGTCACTGTTATGATTGCTTTACCCTCTTTGTAAGCTCAGGGCAGGCTTCTCTAAATGTGCTTTTATAGTCTATTTTGTGGCTCCTGTCTGAGCATTGCAGCTCTAAGAGTAACATATATATTTGCTTGATATGGGCTTTTTACTGACACTATAAATGCAGCAGTCTTTGAGTAACAGATGGAACTTTATATTTCTAAATAATATACTGATTTCAGAAAGTGTGTTTAGAAGAAATTAGCTTATTTAGAGGGTTGATCGCATGCTTATTTGTGATTTTTTTGTATTTGCCCACAGATTTATTCAGATCATCCACACATGTACTAGTATTTCATCTTGGTAGGTTGCCAAAATTTTCAAGAGGCTGTATTTTGTGTCTATGTCTATCATCTTAAACAACACTGCAAAGCAGAATAGAGCGAAGCATTTATATGCCAGGGTTGAAATAATCGACATAGAGTCATAAATAAAATATGTCACTTCACCTGACATCTTCTTCATCTGTCTGATTCTACCAAACTGCCTGCCTACTTAAACTAAATATTTCTGGAGGCAATGAAATAAATATCCAAAGCTTTTCTGTATTTAACTGGCAGGCAATTGATTTTATTTTTCTTTGGAAGAAAATTGCTTACCACAGTAGCGTGACATATGTGACATAAGTTAAAAAATATTTTTGTAATCAGAAATCACTTCCCATATAAGACGTCTGCTTTTTACTGGACAACAGTTTAGTTTAGAGTGAAATTATCACAAAAAACTTTTATAATCATACTAATGGCCAAGATCTTAAATAAGGTCTGAAAACCATCAATAAACTCCAGTAGTGAGCAAATTACCCAGTGAAGCAGACCTATATTTTTATGTTTTTTTACTGTTTGAAAGGGGAATAGCAGCAGTGCTGTAGAAATAAGGTATACTGATAGTTTTTGTTAAAAAAAACAAAAAGGAGGATGGGTGACTTGATTTGAAATAATGTTGCTTAGGAACACAAACTAGAGAGCCCCCTTGTGACATTGGCAAGAAAAGTATTATTGCATGGCAACAAGATACTATATGGCCACAAGATGAATAACATGTGGTCATGGTGTGTGAATACTACATCTCTCCAGCATGCTGTTATTCTGATGGCACCACATATTGTCATTTTTCCAGTGCTTTTGCAACAGCGGTAAAAATTGCCAATGTTCCAGGTGAAGGTAGTAAAAGAGTGCATTGTGTCCTTCCCGCTGTGCTGGATTGACTTCCTAAAGTGTTGTTTTTAAACCAAACCCCATATCCTTTCCTACATCTTGGTTGGCTTAAAGGTGGTTCTTTAAAGCCAACCTAGTGGATGTCATGCCTCAACCTAGCCAGGAAATGATGCTGCTTAAACTTAACATTTAGATTGACCCAGAAGTAACAGAAGAAGCTGGCACACAGAGGAAGAAGAAATAAGTAACATCAGAAATAATCTCCATCTCATCTCATGATCACAAACATATAGTGATAAAGTGTAAAACATGTATGAAATATACAGAGTTGTATTATCTGTGTCAAAAAATGTGTTGGTTACTGGCGTAACAACTCAAAAGGAAAAAGGAAATACTAAAGAAGTGCCTTGAGATTACATTGTTGTGATTTGGCACTATATAAATAAAACTGCATTTAATTGAATGAGTCGAAAGGGCAAATCTATACCACCTATTTAGCAGGTCATAATTTGGTCAATACATCCTGTTCTTATACATTAGGACAAGGACAGTTGTCCAATTAAATGCCCCAGGTGTTCAAATAAATGTAGTAAATGTCAATGAATCAATGAATCCCCTCAAGGGGCCACTATTGTTGACTGCCATCACACCTGAAACCTGCCTGTAGTTGCCAGGATAGAACACAGATTGATCCAAACTGTTGTGTTTTGGCTACAAAGGATAGCTAGGAACCTGGCAGTAAGGATGCTCTTGTGATTGGGATTTTGCAAATCAAACGAAAATCCAGTTGCTTTGGAAAGACTTTCATTTGTTCATGAAGAAACATTTAAAATGATGTTGAAGCGTGTATTGTCGGGATCTGATATTGCAGCAGTTGAGATCAGGGCACCAAGGCCATAAAAAAAAATCCAGGATTTTATCATACATCCTGTTGTTTAGTGTTCACCCCATGTTTTTTCAAGAGCCAAATCAAGTGTACTTTCTTAATGTTGACGTTGTGCTTTACCACAGTAGATTAAATCATTAGAATTCGGTTTAACCTTTTTTTGTCTGTAAAAAAACTTATCTGTATCTTGTGGCTACACATTACTAAAATACGGCACCAATGTATACATATTGTTCTAATGCTGTAATAACTTGTCATTATTTAACATGTGACCACGGATTACTTAGCCTATAGTTACAGCTGTGGTAGCGGCTATCCAGGGCAACATTTAGCCGCCGAGAGGCTAATGTAGGATGATCTGTCTGACACGCTATGTACAAACAAAACATCCGTCCATAGCTGCTTTTGATTGTTTTATTGATAAACATGCATACGGGATTTGACTTGCATGATGCTTTGTAGATATTATGACATAGATTGTGGTTGTGATTGCGTTCAACAGAAAATCACAGCACCCTACTCACCCCCTCTCTGTTGCAAACAAAAAAAAACTACAAACAGGTACATGGGATTTAAATTAATACCGCTATGTCCAGGTGACACACACACACGCCGACAACCCTCCTACTGGTGACTGAGTGACAGGCATGCACCAAATACATCCCTTGCTCCTACAACAACTATGCAGTGAACAATGCACCCAAGTCACCAGGAAAATATATTGCCATTGTTTTGTTTTCTGGAAACCTTAATTATGCACAGTGTCTACATTCCTCATGTACTTGTTAATTTTTTTCCCTTTTTCTTTTTATCAACAAGCACTCATGCTGGGGGTAGGCCAGGTGTTGGATTGTGGTTCAAGTCCTGTGTGAAACTTATTCTTTCTTTTAATTTCCAATTTGCTCTCGGAGGGATCTTTTTCTGGAAGAGTAAGGGTAAGGCTATCATTAATTTTGTCCAATCTTATCAAAGATTTTATTTTCTGAACTGCTCTTTTGTCTTTGCCACAAAATACTCAGACTCAAACTTTAAAAGATTCTTATTCTTTGCATAAAATAGACATCTCAGTGATTGAAAATATCCCACTCTAATTTACATTTTAATCAACTTCAATTCCTTACTTTTGCCATGCATAGGGAGATAATATAGGATAAATGACCTCAGTAAATAGTAAAGTAAAGTAAAGTACCTCAGTAAAGTACGTGTCTTTACTATAATTACGGAAATAATTACGGAAATTAAATTTTAAAAGGGCTCACAAACTTTCTATCACCACTAAATATATATATGAACTCCTTCTGTGTAAGCTTCTCTGTTGTTATCTCCTCTTCCTGTTTTATCATCTTTTCACACTTGCAAAGGCCACCACCAACAAGTTCCTTCTTTTTTCTAATGCCTTTATCCATGTCCCTTCTAGTGTGAACTCACTCGGCCTGGCAGCAGCTGTAGCAGTGTTAGCAGGGTGCTCGTAAGCTGAAGCCCAGGGAGATGTCACAGCTGTACTACCGGCGGACTGACAGCTCTTCATACAGAGACCGCATCCCGCTGAGAATTGTGCGGGCTGAGTCGGAGCTGTCACCTCTGGAGAAAGCCTACCTTGGAGCTGTGGAGAAGGGGGACTATGGTAGTGTAAAACAAGCTCTGGAGGTATGTGTGCACGCATATTCACATAGAAAAATGGACATATTGATCAATAAATGGATGAATAAATGCAGCCACTTGTGAGTTTGAATAATGGAAAATTGGATGGATATTAAAGCCTTAGCCAGTTAAATTGATTCAGAAAAGATTAGAAGATTGTGGGCGCCATGCAGCCATGACAATAGTTACTAATTTCCAATTAAATGTGGGACTCCTGTTTACCATATGGACAGGTATCAGACCAGTAGTACAGGGCAGGTGGTTCCTTTTTTTGTTGTTGCGCAGTTCCTTTATGGCCTAATCTGTAGTGAAAGAAAGTGGAGTCATGAAGCCATGCAACAAACAACACAATACAGTGAGCTCAGTTTTGCTATATTTTCACCATTTGCAATTTCTCACAGCTATTCAACTTTGCCTCCTTCACTTGTCCATATAGAGGTGGACAAAAGCAAACACTTGCCCCTTCCTCTTTCCACATTTTTCTTCCATCAGTATCGAAACAAGAGCCGTCGTCAACCAACTCACAATAACCTATTCTCACTGAGACGAAGACAGTGAATATTAGTGTGAAAGTTATGTGTTTCTGCTCCAGATTTAATTGAACAGAATAAATCTCCAAAGGGACATTTAATAGTCACAGTATATGATATCAATAACGAAAACCTACCGTTAAACAAAAAGAAAAATGCAGTCAATAGAAGATTATTCTAAGGCTACTGGCCTCCTGTAAGAAATATTAAAATGTATTAGCTTTATTTGAAAACAATACATTTATGACCACAGTTTTTGTCCTTAAGCCCCCAAGATGGATACATGGCTAGTACTCCTGGCTATTCTTTGATTTATTCAACACACTCTTGTTCCTTGTGTGGTTGTTGATGAATATCTGCACACATGTATTTGTTCTATCAGATCCAATCGAAAGAATTGTAAAACTTTTTAAAAGTATGTTGAAGCCATTTCAGTGTATATTTCCTCACTCAGCAACCCTGATTTTCACTTCCAACTTTATTCTTTCAGGAGGCAGAGATCTACTTCAAGATCAACATCAACTGCATCGACCCTCTCGGACGCACCGCTCTGCTGATTGCCATTGAAAACGAGAATCTGGAAATTATTGAGCTTTTGCTAAGCTTCAACGTCTATGTCGGCGATGCCCTGCTGCACGCAATCCGTAAGGAAGTGGTGGGAGCTGTGGAGCTGCTGCTTAATCATAAGAAGCCCAGTGGAGGCATGCAGGTAAGGAGGGGACTGAGGGGATGGGCTGGAGGAAGTTTCTATGTAGAAGTTATTTATCTGTGGAGCAGAATTCAATTAACAGAGGAGAAGATGGTCTGCTTACATGCAAGAGAAGCTGATAGTTGTCATTTTCTACATCACCAAATCTGTATTTTCATGATTTAGTACTTTAATTCTTTTTATTGATATTTTAATATCTTGATAGTTAGATTTGTTTGTTTGCATCTCTCATAATATGTATTGTTCATCATGAAATATATGAACAGTCATTTATATGTCTATATGAATATTAAAACAATGGTCTTCTTTGTGTTGTAAACATAAAGAAAATGCATTGCAACCTTTTTTTTAAACAGACTCCACTTACACAGAGGCCCATGTGCCAAAACACCAGAGGTGCTGTGTCAGCCAGTGAAATGCTGGTACTCGCAGCATATCTTATGAGCTGCATGTAGTTGCATTGAGCTTTTTATGCCACCCAAAAAATTTACCTACTATTGTTGGCATCAACAAAAGCTAACACTTTGGGAAGCTGTCTTCAGAAGCCTATTTCTGTCTTTTGGGAAAGGAACAAGTTGTGCAGGCAGAGACTTAATGAGTATGTTCACTGAGAGAAAATATGATGTAGAATTTGTGCAAAATTGTAGAATACTCCTTGCTCTTTTTCAATTTTGTGAAAATTCAGAGTACTTTGAAAATGCAGCTGTTGCCACTTTTCTGTTGAAGATGAAAGTGCCTCTTTAGACCCTAATTGCTATAGTCAGAAAACTAGAAAATTCTAATTTCTATTCTTATATTTTATCTTGTCCCTGCCACACAGGCACTTAACACACTGGAACACAAGCACACACATCCTTTCTCCTTTTCTTCCTATTAGCAGTAATGCACCATAAACCACAAAGGAACAAATGCGTTTTTGGCTTCATCAGTCAGCTGATGGGGACATGTTCCTGCCCCTCCTAATGTGTCCTGTTAGAACCACTGCATTAGGCTTTGATAGAATAAAGTCAAATAATGATAAGAACAGGGGAAAAAAAGCGGTTGAATACATTAGGGAGGAAAGGGAAGCACACACACAAGTGAGAGCTCAAACTTGTTTAAGAAGTTGGTGGAGAGAAGGCCAAATCAGAAGGGCCAAAAACTCTCAAGTCTAAATCCCTCGGTGACATCAGTCAGCTGATACATTACCTCTTTAACTTAGTGTCTCTGTAAGATAGCGCTTCTTCGTGTCACATGAGTAGGCTGCGAAAATAGATCACTCTTGCGCAACCAAATCACCCCGAGAGAGGCCCATTGATTAGATTAAAAAGCTGTCTGGGGAAAATGCATCCTACCAGTTGCCAGAGTCTTCTCTGAGATTTATTAATATGGCAATTCATTATTATGCTTTGCAGGAATTGTGCATATTTGTCTTTCTATTTTGTAGGATGTCTGACTGATGTGTTTGCAATAATCAGCTTGAGTTTATTTTCTGCACTGTGATGCAAAAACAGAACTGCTCAGTGTCCCACTTTCTTCCAGCTTTGTTTGTGATGTTGTGAAGTGAAAACCAATGGGGAGGCTAAAAATGGATTACAATGAAAAGAAAAGCACAGGCAAACTGAGCTTTTGCAGATGCCAATGTTGCATGTTTAATCCAGCATAATCGATATGCTAATGGTGGAGCCCTCATTCTAATACATTAACACATATGCATAACACAAAGGAGTGGGCTGTAATTTCATCTCTTTTCTCTGTAATTATCATAACTTCACATCTACCAGTTTGTTCTCCTCCTTGTTCGTGCTTGGGCACAGGCCAAGGCTGTTTGATGTAGATTATTTGAAGTCACTCCTCCTCCCACGTGGAGAACAGAGTATATACTGCAGCTTATTAGATCACCCTCCTCTGCGAAATATGACAACTCTCAGAAACGGCTCTGTTCCACTTTGTGGAGTGACCGCTCTGAGAGTAAACTACAACAACAATAAGGGTCCGTGTGATCAGAAGACTTTGGGTGCAATATAGAGCACGGCACATTTTTTGAGAAAATTAATCTCCAAATGAACAATCCTTCATATTTTATCCTCTTATGGAGGAGTCATGACATGGAGCTTCATTGATTCTATTTATGATTCTACTGCTAACAGACTACTTTTAAGTGAAACATCCAGAATGGTATGTCTTAGATCTTTTCTTAACTTGTGAGATCTCACCTTCACCTATAAGATTTATTTGAAATTAAATAAATTATCTATATTGAGCTTTGCAAAGACATTCCCAAAAGATATGACATGCTCACCACAAAATATTTAGTTGCATTATTTTAGATAGATTCTTATTGTTATGAAGTTATTATTTTTTTCAATTTTATGAAGTTTAATATATTCATTCTTCCATGTTCATGCTTTACCCTATTCAGGGTCATAGTGGAACCTGGAGCCTATCCCAGTCCGTCACAGGGCAAACACGAAGACAAACAAGACAAACAAACATGCACGTTCAGACTCATAATTTAGTTATGTATAAATTGATCACAGATGCATGTATTTGAACTATGGGAAGGAACCCAGAGAACCCAGACAAACCCATTTTATTCAATTTTGTTTTCTTATGCAGAAATTTATTTAGCTTTCAGTCTTGTAAACAGAGAATATATTCGGCCTTTAGGCATCATTAGGCACGTCTTACGACGTATGTGTTTTTCCACATAGAAATCTGTTATGACCTTTTTTTTTTTTTTCATTGTCATGGAGCTCACGTAAAAGTAGTCAGTTTAAATCTAATATGAAGCTCTCGGTTTGTCTATTAAAATGCAGTAACACAGTCAAATATGGCTACACGCAAGAGTAAAGGCAATGGAAACACAGAGAAGATAATAATCATGGCACACAGTATAATCATTATTTAATAATAATCAACATATTTGGCTACCAAAAGCTTATGGTCTTTTAAGCTGTTTTTTATCTCATCTGCACTGAAGTACATTTTCTTGTAAATGTAATCTAACTTGATCTTGGTCAAAAACAGAAGCTGTTAAATGAAGTAATAGAAACAAAAGCCACTCTCTGCGTGGCAAGACACACAAGATCCAGAAAGGCCACTACCTGAAATACTTCTCAAAGACAACGTTAATTAACGGTAGACTGAGGTGAGGTGGGAAAAGTCCTGCATTCTTATGAATAAAAATGTTTAATTTCTATTTGAAGTCATGAACACTGCATCCTCCAGACTAAAGAGGAGAGAAAGAATGCTATCAGCACAAAGTTCAAAAGCTAGCACTTATGGCAGTGTGTAGATGCATTAGTGCTCTTCATGGGTAACCTGCACATTTATGAGGACACCATTAATGCTGAACGGTAATTGCTCGTTTTTGAGTGAAATTCAGTACACCACCATTAAGGTGATGTATTTTTTTCGGGAATGTCTTGCTTGTTTTAGCATGACAACCAAACCATGTACTGCATAAATTAGAGCATCATGTCTTTGTAGTATAAGCGTCAGGGTACTAAGGTGGCCTGCTGCAGTCTAGATAATGTGTGACACGGACCCTTTGAGTTATGTTGTTTCACAACACATTGCTCATATTTTTTCAAATAGTAATAAGGTCAACATGTGATGTGTTGTGTTTGTACTATTCTTGATCTTTAAAAATCTTTTTAACCATATATCTGATATATATGGTTAAATCACTGCATTCTGCCTTTCAGTAACACAATGTTGCATCCAGTTGTTAAAAGTCTAGCTTGATTCAATATAAGTGTCTTTGAATGACCAATTCTCTTAAAAAACAAGCACAATTTCTAAGTAGACACTGTGGTTGTGAAATACTGCTGTGTGCACATCTGTTTAGCTTTGAAATCCTTTTTCCTCAGCTTCCCTGATTGTGTTGTTATACCACAGAGAAACTGAGATCTTTCAAGCAACTTGTTAACATTAATCTTTAAACACTCCAGAACTAAAAATCTTATATCTCTCTGTCATAAGTCTGCCTCAAGTCAATGTCCTTACCTATCTCATATTTATCAACAATTCTCTGTCTTATGTTTCTCCCTCACCAGTGAATCAAATAAATGTGAATGTCGTGGAAATTGCAGGATTTAGCTGCTGCGGGTGATAAGAAGTATAGGTTGGATTCGTTATTTTCTGAGCGTTTTCTCACTGACATGTGTGGAATACTGATATTTTAGGAGCTACAGCCTGCGGCAAAAACCTTGATACAGATGGCATTTTATTAATCTCTACAACCAAAGACATAATTTCTTGCTGCTATTTGAGCCATTTCCTTACAGCTCCAAAAAGCTCTTAACTGTTTTCTTGATCCTGTTTATTCCGTATCATGTCATTGTATGGACCTCTGAACTGCACTCTGAGGTTAGCGAAATATCCCTCAGGCTCTGTGTTAAGCCATACCAATTACTTCTAACATGCACTGAGCAACCTGTTGATAGAAGAAAAAGACTATGAGGGCCATAAATTGGCAATAAATCACAGGCCAAGGCAAAGTGTGTTGCTTTGAAAGCTTCGGTCAATATATTTGTGTGACTGAAGGTTTGTTTTCTCTCCTCTGTTAAAAGGTTCCTCCTATCTTATTGGACAAGCAGTACTCTGACTTCACCCCTGACATCACTCCCATCATCCTTGCTGCACACACCAACAACTATGAAATTATTAAACTTCTGGTGCAGAAAGGTGTGTCCGTGCCACAGCCACATGAGGTGGGTAAACTAGATACATCTCTAATTCATGGTATTACTTCTATAATGCTGTTTGTATTTTTATTATTCATGTTATATATATATATATATATATATATGATGTAATTTATTATGTAAATGTCCACATGAATTATAAGGTCAATATCAAAATATCATGCCCAGGCATGACAGTCTTTAGCTGATAGACTGGATGCAGTGCTTGCCTTGCTAGTCTGGGACATAATCCTTAACTAAACAAAGGGAAGCCTCATTAAAATGTTCATTCTTTGTTTGATGTTGCAGGTGCGCTGCAACTGTGTGGAGTGTGTGTCTAGTTCAGATGTGGACAGCTTGCGGCACTCACGCTCTCGCCTCAACATCTACAAAGCACTGTCGAGCCCCTCACTAATTGCGCTCTCCAGTGAGGACCCTTTCCTCACTGCTTTCAGGCTGAGCTGGGAGCTGCAGGAGCTCAGCAAGGTGAGGACAAGAGAACCGGCTAATAGTTGAGCTTGGACACTGGTTGGCAAAATTGTATTCTAAAGAGCTTAAATATCAACAGCGCGTTAATTAAGTAACTACAGTATGTTTCCTTTCATAATACTATTATGAAACAGAATTAATTAATGAATTAATTTGGTGGCAATTAATGCAAATTGCACTTGATTAATGTAATTAAAATTTATATGAAATCAGAGTCAGTTGCGAAAATCTTTATTTCAATCATTGTCATTAGTTTCCAATAATTTAGTAAGGCTAAATAGATGCCAGTAAAAATATTAATGATTCTTATGATTAGATAGATTTGATAACTTAACTTTTTTAAGCTTTTTTGAACAAATTCATGTTGCTTTTTATGTCTTAGAAGACATGTAATGAGCAGAAAAAAAGGAGTCAAAACCATAGCTGAGTATTTCCAATTGCGGTGACCAACATGTGTTTCATTTATAAGTAAAAAAAAAAGGTGGGACATGTTCAAATTAGCAGTACATTATTAGCTGTTTGAGAGCAAAGTCATGACAAAGAGTTGTGAGTTTTTTTAGAGGTGAACTTCGGCAGCACCCAAGCAAGCTGTCAACACAAGGGTGACAAGATGAAAAGGATTTAAAAGAATAGGGCATGCCATTAAACTTCTCAAAATATCATTGAAACAGCACCATGAATCAAAATAACCACACTCAAGTTGTTGTTTTTTTTTCTTAGAGATACGGTATCTTTATTCTGTGTGCACTTTATCCGTGTCTTTTAGGTAGAGAATGAGTTCAAATCTGAGTATGAGGAGCTGTCTCACCAGTGCAAACAGTTTGCTAAGGATCTCCTGGATCAAACGAGGAGCTCCAGAGAGTTAGAGATGATCCTCAACTACAGAGACGATATCAATTTATTGGACGAAGAGGGCAACAGTGATCTTGCAAGACTCAAACTAGCTATCAAGTACCATCAAAAGGAGGTAAGCGTAATGCATTGAATTAACAATAATAAGACAGTACTAGTAATGAAAGAGACTTCTGGTGATGTTGAACACGTGTACAAGAAAGGCAGAGTGTATGAGTGGGTGCCATAGGTTCCTTTGATACTCGAAGTGCAGATATATCATCATTGCTTTGAAGGACAAAAGAAGAAGGAAACAGAAATGGTTGCTTGTTTGTATTTCATTGTGATCATTGATGAAATAGGAGGGAAGGAGGGGATGTTATCCTGTTGGCCGTTAGCCTGTCGGCTATCACACTCACATCTCAGAGCACCTGCCCCCTCTTTCACCTACAGCGCTGTGTGAGTCTGCAATATTACAGTTATAGCCTTTTAAATTGCACAATAAGGTCTCATATCCTTTTTTTCTTGTATGCTTTTCCTTGGTGTGCTTCATGATATTGTGATGATTCAGTGCTGCAAGCCCCAGGCAACTTTCACGCTGTGGTCTTTCAGGAACACTGCCAAGCCTGAAGTTTTTGCTACATCAAGCCTAACTCTTCTCAGAAGAAGAATTATTGCCACTGCCAGCTATAATTATGTTAGATTATCATCAGGTTTAAGTCCTCAAATGTGGATCTCAGCTGAACTTTATCTGGTTTTGTTTTGGCAATTTCCAGAGGTGACAAATATACATGGAGAACCTTGAATTCAAACTATAAGCTACAAGATAAGGATTTGATTCCATAGTGAAATTGTAACTTTAGATTTAGACGTTTACTGCACTGAGATAACTGCAGAAATACGCTCATTTTGAGTCTATTTGTTTAGACATTAAAGAAGAGAAGTAATCTGTTGCTCTAATCTTTATGTGTAGTGTTTCAGCTAAAACACACTTGCAGCATGAAGAGTTGTGATGTTGAATAACAAACAAATGCAGTACATCTAGTTTTGTGTCAATTAAATAAATGACAGAATGTGAAAACATCACCCTCCTTATTGACCCTCTATCTTAAACTCCTCCCACCAGACAAGCCTATTTGCACACTCCCTGCTACAAAAACGTGAAATTTAACTAGCCACAGTTAGCCACTGCAGTTAGAAGGCCAACACATTAACATTTAACATAGATTAGCTTTCATGGTAAATCTACCTACCTACTGTACCACTAAACAACTATCAATTTACTTGGGGAATGCAAAAGAAATGCAAAAAGAACAGCAAACTAAAAAATATAGCTACTAAAGTTTAGTAGCTACTAAAGTTTTGTCAATGCTGACTGGTTTTCGAAAGAGATATTTTGTTTATTTTGAAGTGGGGTTGTGTGAATTACTTATGAGTCATCAGTGTTTTACCTGCAGACCTGTAAAGCTGTATACAGTGTGCCTGTGCCTGTAGACAGCTCTCAGAGCACTCTCAATTTGGAAAATTTCCCCATAAAAATGCTCCTTTGGGGCCTGAGTGGGGCCACAGTGTGCACAACATTGAGCCGACACGGGGTGCCTACTGTCGGCCCCTCTACCATCACAGTGTGCTTCCCAGATGAGGCATCAGTGAAAATCCAAAGTGTGGGCTTAAAGTGGGTAGCCCAAATAAAGCAGAATGGGCCCTTAGTGAGGCCCAATGTAGGTCCATAACTCACCCATTAGGCTAGATACAGGTTGTCCCACTGGGCGCCACATCTACCCCACATTTCATAATGTAAGCAACACCCACAGTAGTGGGCTGCCCGTGGGGGTCCAAAATTGGGCTCCTTCTAGGCCCCACATGTGCCCCACTTTAGTAGACTTCACAGTATGGCAGCTGAAACCAGGCAAAAGGGTTCCCAGGTGGGCCCTATACATCCGATCTGTAGTTAGTTTCAGGTAAGCTAATGCTGAAAGCTACCCAGTACGGGCCACCAGAAGAGCTCATTTCTTTTTAAGCATTTCATGCAATTGGAGCTAATGCTATATTGTTTTAATGCTACAGAGTTTTATACTAAGTCACTTCTGCACCAGACGGTTGTTTACTTTGTCACTATACTATCTCAACAGTAGAGCATAAGTGCAGTAAAATGGTCAGCAGTCAAAAATAGTTTGTAGCACAGTCTTGTAACATTGACCCTGTAAACTGATCAATGATTCAGTGTGAAAAATCCACAATGGAGTGTTCGCTTGAACCACTACAACATTTTTGTAGGTTTGAGTTGTTTTTCCCGAAAAATGATCTCTGAGTGGCTCGTAGTTATAGCGTTTAGCTCTGTCATCAGGAAACCGTCTCCAAACAGGGAGCGCTTTGTTCACTCACTACTGCATGTAAGACTTTAATTACACATAAATACTACACACGAGCCTTCTTTACAAAGAAGAAGAGAATTGAATGACGTGAAAAATCTCCTTTAACGTACCATCAGATTCTGTTTTTGATACATTTGTGCTGTAATCTTGTTGGCCACCTGCTGTTAGTGGTTGTTGCCAGTGCTTGAACTGCTATTCCAACAAGATTTTCCATTCCTGCCTTTTTTTATTTGTTTATCTTATATAAAAACTACAATATAGCAGCTTCGATTATAAAATCAATAGGAAAACATTTACAGTGGTAACAGATCAAGTGAGAAAAAGGACAATTCTGTCATCGTCTTTTTTTTTCAGTCTGACTCTTTTTTAACAACCAAATGATAAAATGTCGGTTTTGTAGGACTTCTACATTGCATTCTTCTATAGTTTCCTCTCATACCACAGAAATTACAAAATGTTCTAACTGGTGCAATTTCTATGCACTATCAAAGCATTTGGAATTTAAGTCCATTTTAGATTTTCCCACTGAATGAATTCAATATCAAATAACTCTGTAGAACCTGAATTGCATTTCAAATCCGTATCAACAGTTTTGTGGAAAATGGTTTCAACTTAATTATTGCAAAACTGTTACACTCCAGTGATTTCATGGTTTTATTTCCATAACAAAATAAAAAGCTTTCCCTCTGGGCAGAACTATTATTATGCAAATAAGTTAATTCCTGTAAGTAAGTTAGTAAATTCATACATTCGGTAATAACCCTCAGTGTGTTCTGTAGAGTGGTACATCTAAATTATGTCGTATTTACCAGTCGATTAGAGAGTAAACTTAGGCTGGTAGTGTCCCAGTTATTTCACGACATCTTTACAAAGTAGTTACTCAGTCTTTTTGTTGAAGAGAAAAATATTGCCACGCCTTCTTGCTACTAATGTGTGAGCTATAGTTTCAGGTTCATTGACGATGCGGGAAGCACAGTTCTTAATGTAGGTACAAAGTGATGGGATAGCTGTAGGCAAAGAAAAGGGTTAAACAGACTTTTTGTAGTGTAGACATGTTCTGCTGAATATAAAGTTGAAGTAAGAATAAGAACAAGCAAACACATCACTCCCAGGAGCAACTGAAATTTTGTTGAACTGTCTTTTGCCGGTCTGCTTATCTGTCAGAGCAGCGCCCTTCTGCAAGGATCTCAGTTTATGACACGGCTGTTTGTTCTCAGTTATTAGACATCATCTGCACACACTTTGGCAAATGAGCATTTTGAGGCACTGAAGGACAATTGAGGATCGTTCAAATGCACATGTGGACGTGATGATGGACAGTCCTCTGTTATCTTACCAAACCTCTCTGTTTTGGGCATAAAATCCTTTATTGTGTACACTGTAAACCAGCATCACTTCTGCTGCCTTTGCCACAGCTGTGTCTCCTAACATGTCCTCTCCCCAGCTGTGTTTTAATTATCCAGGAGATGTCCCAATATGCCCGTATATTGCATGCTATCTATAACATCCTTCAATTGCACCAGGACTTTGATGGAGATGACTGAGTCATGCTGTGGGTAACAATCCACCCAGTTGACCTTTCAAATGACTAATGTTCCAGCTATCTTGACTTGTTAACAAACATTTTAAGATGAAGTTGTTCTGCTGTCCGTGTTTGCGCAATAAGTTTTGCAGTTACAGTATGCACCTTCATGTTACTTAATGTTTGTCTGTTTATGAGTAAGAAGGCATTGAAATTACTAAATTAAATTTCCTGAAACTTGGTATAGTTAAAACATGGGCAAAGGAAGAACACATTAAAGTTTAAAGTGTGGATCAGTGTTGTTAAAATTGCAAATACATTAACCTGGGAAATGCTTTCTGGGTGCGCTCTTTACAAATGGTAAATGGACTGCATTTAAATAGCACTTTTCGAGTCTTATCAACCACCCAAAGTGCCCTATACTAAAAGCCACATTCATTAATTTCCCTGCAAATTCTTGCACTAACCGTGCTTTTTTGTCACACTGAAACACAGTAACACACTGATAAATATATCAGTGGCAAGTAGGGGTCCAGCATCCTTCGCATCCTTTCGCAATTGCTTGTTTTTCTGACAGATGACCACTATGGCAGATGTGGGTGTGAACCCTAACTCTTACTTGGAACTAAGAGCTTGTTTTAATGGTCACATCATGTTGTCTCTCTTTAGTTTGACCTCTCCTCCTCTCGTTCATTGACAACTTTGAAGACAAATTCTTAAGCAATTGGCATTACACCTAGCCTGAATGTGTGATTAATTTGCTCATAGTGCAAGCTGTTTATCAGTATTGCAATGAGAAGAGTCACGAGAAGTCTGCTTTTGACCCTTAGCAAAATGAAGGGCAGCTCTCCACTCAACTCTGTGTGTAGTGTGTGCACAGGCATGTTTACCTTTCTGTATTTATCCTCACATTTCTGTGTACATTGCAGCTTTGCCACTGCTGTGCTCCCAGGGCTTAGAATAGCAGTTCATAATGATCTGAAGAGAACGCTCCACAGGCCTACTGTTGAAAGAGCTGTGTTCACATAGAACTCTGTGCTTTGATGCCGTAGTAGACCAAATCAGATGAATATTGCCTGTAACATAAACAATGAAATGATCATTTCGAGGTGGGCAGGTACACTGAAAAATCACAGAGTGAAAACAAGCTGTCTCTTGAATATTTGATATTGTCAAAGACGCCAGGCAGGACTGATCCGTTTCACATGCTGTAGTTTCACATTGCCCCCTTGTGACATCTCGTAAAAACTGCAATTCAGTATTTCAACATGTTTAATGTCACCAGTAAAATGAAATGAAATTGCACTTGTGTTGCGTGGTGAAGAACCATAAACAGTTCTTTCTGCATTTTACTGCAGCGAATATCTGCCTACACGAGTTCGTAATCAACATTGAGTGATAACTTCACAAGCTCCCAGAGCATTAAAAAAACATATTCATTCTGATACATAAGTTCATTTTGATAAAAAAAATCTGAAATAATGCTTTTATTCCCCCTCTTCTCCTAAACTAAACTCCTAAATTCTACTCAGTGTGCAAAAGTCTGGTCATCCCTGGTCAAAATGTATTTTTGTTACATGCGCAGCTACTGATCTTAAAAAAATTTAATCAAATTAAAGATGAAAAATTATTTTCCAGCATTTTAACCAAGAATAGTGCTTTTGTTTTGCACTTTTATATGGCAAAGAAAAGGAAAGGAGTAGCATGCTTGTTAGAAGATTTTTAATCATCAACAAGTGGCCAAATAATGCACTTTTAAAAGCTTTATAAATATGGATCTTCAAACCTTAGCCCGATAAAAAGTAGGCATTCATGGGCTTTGTGAAAGTTCAAATTCTCACTAAGGAGGAGACCTTACAAAACAGCAAAGCATTTCCAGGCAGCCCTTATGTTTGAAATATGATTCAGAGAAATCAGTTAACATGATTGTTGGAGGTCACACTGAGGTCTGGCAGACCAATTTTCCATAAATGCTGCCAGTAGGCTATCAAGAAAAGGTAATCAAAATTCCAAAAGGATGATTTAGCAGACTTACAGTGGTGGTACACTATTCTACTGTGCAGCAACACTTACTCAAATTTGACCTTCATGGAAGAGTCCTCAATAGAAAGTCTTTCTTTGTCTCAAAAGTTTTAAATGAATTACCCCTGAGACATCTGGGAGACAAGTTTAATCAATTTATAATACTTATCCATATATACAGGGTGTCCAAAGTCTCTTTATAATTAAAAAATATATTGCAAAGGCAATTGATGAGGTATCTTAATTAGATTTGTTCTATGTACTCAGTAGTTATCAATGTTTTTAATCACATTGCATTTGTGTGTTTCAGGTATCCTGTCATAAAGTCTCTTTGCAATTAAAAAAATGTATTACAAAAGCAAATTAACAGACAATGTGTGGAAATTGTTACAAAATGAGGACTAGATATTGAGTTTTTTTTTAACTAATTTAATACACCTCTATATGGGCACCATTAGTTGCATGAAGCACATCAAGACGGTACTCTATTTCTTGCCGTGTGTGCTGTAGCATAGCCTCATCTATGGTGGCAATGGAATCAGTGGTCTTTTGCATTAGATCAGTGATGTCCCCTAACTTTTTTCAATACACAATATCTATATATAGATATATAGATATTTATATATTACCACAGTTAGCAAATGTATGCTTAGTCAGAAAAGCAAGTATCGTTTAATCAAATTTAATTTTGAATTTTCCAGTCACAGGTAAATGTGTATTTTTCAAATATATATAGTTAAAACAATCCATCACCAATGTTATTTGCTGATACTGTGAGCATGTCTGCTGAAGATGCTGTTTGACAGATCCAGCTCAAAAGAACCCCACTATGCAGCAAACTGAGCAAACTTCTTCTTAACTGAACCAAACTTGCCCAGATGTGAAATTACAATAGCACAGTACAAATATTGAATATTTGAGACACTTTTCAGCTGTGGACTATGAATTCAGAAATGTTAAATTATATAACTTACACTCACATGATGGTTATGTTCTGCTGAGGAATAACCAGAAACTTCATGCAGCATGAGCACTAAGTCATGTTTTTCAACTCTCAGCAAAATAACACCATCTGAAGGTTTCATGCTTGTTACTGTGTGTCTGTGGAAGTCGGGGAGAAAAGTTTTTGGAGACCTGTTATGTTGGTATAGCTGCAGGGGGAACATGTCCTCACTAAGCTAGAGAGCATCCTCAGTACTTTCACAGTGGTACACTCTCTTCTGGCACTTATGAACAGTTGATGGTTGAGAGGTACTTTGTCAAGAGACACTTTTCCAACTGAACTTGAGTTGTGTGAAACAGCCACTCAAGCCAAATTTACCACTCTAGCAAGTTTTGTTTGGGATTTTGACAAGCAAAAAGAGGGTGGCGTCACATTGATGTTTGGATTTTCTCTCACAGGGAGAGGGAACTGAGAGAATTTTAGAACGGAAATGGAAAGTAGGTCTGTAAGATGACTCAAAGCTACAGTGAGGAAGGTAGGTTCACTGTGAGGATTGAAATCTGCTCTTTTGATTAGATAGAGAGTTATTACTTAATTGTTCCTGTTGCAAATTTGTATGAATATATTTCTCAATTATTATTTTAATTGGGTAGTGCCAGCCCTCATTAAGTCCACTGTCTCCAATTCAGCATTGCGGTGGGGGACTGGAGTCTATCCCAGCTGTCATTGGGCAAGAGGCAGGGTACACCCTGAACGGGTCGCCAGCCCATCACAGAGCCACATTAACCATGCACTCACACTCACACCTAAGGTCAATTTAGACTTCCCAATTAACCTTTCCATGCATGGTAGGAAGCCAGAGTACACGGAACCCATACGTGCCTTGGGGGTGCATTCCAAATTCCATATTTGAATGATGCAAGCCATAAATTAACCTTTTTTTTACTTCACCACTTTCTCATCCAAGATTAATAAAAAAAAGTCAGATCAAAGTCTTCTTTGCATAGACACGATACACAATGACACGATCATAAAGGAGTTGCAACAATGATTCTCATTTTTATATAATAATTTCCTGAGCTAAACTGTGTCATTACTAGACATAGTCTGCTCTCACGAGTAAGCTTCAGATATTGGGTGCAAGCTAATGAGGTTCGCATTTTTTTTTGCTTAGCTATACAGCTCATGCTCAACGTAGTTGTATTGTGAAAAAAAAACAGCAGGGCCTCCTACTCCTGTATTTACTTTTGTCCATCTGAAATATTGTCATTGAAGATCCTTTTTAGAGAGTATGTATTTCTACTTCCCTCGACCATTCATTCCATCCTCAGTTCACTCTCATGTCCTCTTATTTTATGCCAATACTGTAGCTGAAGTATGGACATATGAGCCGGGTTCTGCTTCATACCACAACACAGATAGAGATCTGTGGTTCCCATGGAAACAAAACTGCAGAGTTTGTGAATTGGTACCCACTGGTGCTGGATAACACTTTGACTATAAAGGCTCTGCATGATAGTTCACAATATTGTATGCACCTGTGTAAATCTGTTTCCACATGTAGGCATACTCATTTTCAACAAATGCTGCTGATCTAGCTTCAGTTCATTTAACTAAGGAAGTCACAAAGCACAGCTACATTTAAACCTATGCTCAGTGACCAGGAGCCACAAATTATGTTCATGATATTTGTGCATGCTGATTGACGTTTCAAACATTGCCAGTCAATCCAATCCAGTTGCTGTAGGATAGAATCATCAAATTCTGGGATGTCAAATAAATCTCAGACAATATTTTGACATCTCAGGAAGCAATGTTGTCTTAGTGTCAAAAAAAGAAATCGATGAAAAATGCAATGCAGTCATCCAAAAACAGGATCCTCCAATTTTTTGAGGCCCTTTCTGTGTAAGGCCACTTTTTTTCTGCATCAAAATATCTGATTCCTTCCAACATATAAGAATGACTCTTCAATTTTGACACCACCAACACAACCCATGCTTTCGTTTGCATGCCCTTTGTTGGACCTCTCAGCAGGTGCTAATTCTGGCACATAGTCACTCGTATATCATGGTCTGGTAAACTAGAAAACAGCCGTAGGCTGAGATCTGAGATACTCTCCTCTAGCAGGCTCTCAAGCTGCAGTCATACTTTGGATTAATGCATGAAAAGCTCATTGAAGCTATTTTTAATCTCTCTAAATGTACTATATGGAATGTCTAACTCTCTACTTTCTTCTCATGTCATTTTAAGTTTGTAGCTCAGCCAAACTGTCAGCAGCTGCTGGCGTCCAGGTGGTATGATGAGTTTCCTGGGTGGAGGCGGCGCCACTGGGCAGGAAAATTTATCACCTGTGTCTTTATCGGCCTACTCTACCCTGTTTTTGCTCTCTGCTACCTCATCGCTCCCATGAGTCGCTACGGGCACTTCATCCGCAAGCCCTTCATCAAGTTTATCTGCCACACAGCGTCCTACCTGACCTTCCTGTTCCTGCTGCTCCTTGCCTCCCAGCACATTGTTACCACAGAACAGGACAGGCAGGGCCCTGCACCAACCACTGTGGAGTGGATGATACTGCCATGGGTTCTGGGTAAGTGAAATAGGTGATAGTTATAGATAGTTGATAGAAAATGTCTCCTGATTGAGTAATGTGGCCATGAATTGAGACCTCAGACATAACACTGTGTTGTTGGGTTGGTTCAAAGCCAGCCAACCCATCAAGAAGCAGGGGGGAAATTGATTCTTCAAGTCTTTAAAATGATTTGTTTGTGTATATATATATATAAACAAAACACACCAGCCCACAAATCAGAAGCATTCACTTTCCATCTTTATGTTCATGCAAGGATTCATCTGGGCAGAGATCAAGCAAATGTGGGATGGTGGTTTCCAAGACTACATCCATGACTGGTGGAACCTGATGGACTTTGTCATGAACTCTCTATACCTGGCCACTATTTCCCTCAAGATTGTAGCCTACACTAAGGTAATCATCCTGTCTCAAACGGGCATTAGAAGGGACAGTAAATTGCTGTATGACCTCTCTGTATTCTAATTAAATCTGCCATCCATTCTTGTCCCTATACAGTACAGTGGCAGTAAACCCAGGAACCAATGGGAAATGTGGCACCCCACACTTGTAGCTGAGGCAGTATTTGCCATAGCAAACATATTCAGTTCCCTGCGCCTCATCTCACTCTTCACAGCCAACTCCCATCTGGGGCCACTGCAAATCTCTCTTGGGCGAATGCTGCTGGATATCCTGAAGTTCCTCTTCATTTACTGTCTGGTAAACTAAAACAATGTTTGCACACAAACGGGGGAAGCGCATAGTAGATATTCAGAGGTGGTGCAGTTTGAGTTTTTCATATTCTGTCTATCTCTGCTTCCTCCAGGTTCTACTTGCCTTTGCTAATGGGCTGAACCAGTTGTACTTTTACTATGAGACAAAGGCTTCAGATGAGCGGGGAAAATGCAAGGGCATCCGCTGTGTTGAGCAGAATAACGCTTTCTCCACGTGAGTTTGTCTTGTTTGCATGTGTAAATGTGCGATGAAATGTGTAAATGTGATATGAAACTGAGTGTGAAAGAAAGAGAGAGCTGTGTGTGTATGTCTGCTACTAATTGCAAAACGTGTGAAAGCTCTGTTGCTAAGAGAAACTGATATTTTAGCAGGATCTCCTAATTGCAAGGATGAGAATTACCTTTGGCTTTATGCTGACAAAATTATCTTTCAAGTGTAACAGTGTTCTGTATTTATGTGTAGATGCTTTAATTAGCTTAATTTACAACGTGTATATTTCTTCTGCAGATTATTTGAGACCCTACAGTCTCTTTTCTGGTCTATCTTTGGACTGATCAGCCTCTATGTGACCAATGTGGATGCAGACCATCAGTTCACTGAATTTGTTGGTGCCACCATGTTTGGCACCTACAACATTATTTCGCTGGTGGTGCTCCTCAACATGCTCATAGCCATGATGAACAACTCCTACCAGCACATTGCTGTGAGGACATATTCATGGCACAGCATACATAAAGCAATATAGGTGGAACAGATGATACAAAACACACAGTACTACATGCTTTTCATATGTACTTTAATTTGGTTTCAGGATCATGCTGACATCGAATGGAAGTTTGCCAGGACAAAACTGTGGATGAGTTACTTTGAGGAAGGGGCCACTCTCCCAGCCCCTTTCAACATTATTCCCAGTCCTAAATCTTTCTGGTACCTTGTGTGCTGGATAAAGAGACAAGTATGCAAGAGGACACTATCCAAGCGCCATGAAACCTTTGGAACTCTTGGAGTAAGTTGATCGAAGCAAATATCTACACAACTTTACCTCTAAAATTATGAGAGGAGGCTCTGGTTTGTTTGAAGGATGAATATTGGAAATAGTGGGCAGGGAAGACTTTGTATCACCATGACAACCAAATTCTAACTACTTCATATAAATCATAGTGCTGTTTGCGCTAATTTTTGTGGCCAGAGTAGTAGAACTAAAACCATTCAGTCTGGTTTTAGAGCACTCCATAGCACTGAGACCGTCCTTGTTAAGGTGACAAATGACCTACTGCTAAGTGCAGATAGAGGAGAGTGCTCAATTTGGATTCTTTTAGATTTAAATGCGGGATTGAAACTGTTGACCACAACATTCTTCTCCATCACTCGGAGTCCTGGGTTGGAATTAAGATTGCAGCTTTTGCCTTATTGTGCTCATATCTCTCTAACAGAACTTTTTCTATCACTCTGGGTGGTTGCACCTCCTCAGTGGCTCGGCTGAGTTGGGGTGTACCAAGGTCAACTTCTGTTCTCTCTTGCCTTCACTACTATAATTCATTATACTCAGCTAATAGTCATGGCTCCCTCTGTTACCTCTAATTAATTTAAAATACTGCAGTTAGACTCATCACTGATACGAAAAAGTATGAACACATCATCCCTGTTCTTGCTTCCCTTCACTGGCTTCCTGTTAGATTTTGTATTGATTTCACAATCTCACTTCTCACCTTCAGTCTTAAATGGCCTTGCCCATAAATACATCTCATATTTATTGACCTGATATGTGCCCTCCCGACCACTGAGATCCATCCATAGTGCTCTTCTAACTATCCCTAGATTGCAGTTTGTGACTAAGGGAGATCAGGCTTTTTCCATTAGAGCTCCCACCTTATTGAACTATTTGCCCATTGCACTCAGGCATACGACCTCTCTTGACGCCTTTCAATCTCTTTTTAAAACTTTCCTTTTTCTGGAGGGCCTGATTGATAATAGTCTGATTAATACATTACATAGTCTTTTGCTGGTAATTCGGCTGTCTATCGTTTCTTTTCTTTTAAGTTCTGCTGCTATGTTAAGCACTTTGTAACTTTGTTTAGGAAAAAGTGCTAGATAAATTAAGCTTTTTGGTTTTTTTATTTAGATAATCAGTTTATCAACTTAGCAGTTGCCAGAATTGTCATTGTTATTGTAAAAAATCCACATACATATCAAATTTTAAGATTCACTGTTGGCTTTCTCATCTATGATATCATATGTCAGTTGCATCTTTAATCTATTTCTAGAGGACAAACCTCAGGTGTAACATCTTGTGAGGATATGTCAGCATATACATAATCTAAAAACATTTCTTTTTAATAACTCATCTCCTGCTCTTTTTCTAACTCAATCTGAATTCATCTAATGTCTGCAGAGGCGAGCAGCTGAGAACCTGAGGATAAACCATCAATATCAGGTAAAAAGTCTTTCTTAAAGCATGCTGAAAATTATCACAGTTCCTTGTTGTTGTGTGCATGCCTTGATTAAACAAATTCTGCTACTCAACTGACTTTCTACATTTCCAATTTCAATGTGTAAATAGAAAGCTTTTGCATCACCCTATAGCCTTAACAATTACCCTCAGCAGGGCATTCATCTTTTTTCTCTGTAGAGGATTTCATATTTGCTGACACAGTTTGTTTTCTTTTGCACATAAATGTCTCTGTCATCTTATTCATGTCTGACAGACTGTGAGATTTGTACTATGGAAACATTTTCATGTGTTTTAAAAGAATGTATCTTTTTTACCTTGTGTAGGAGGTTTTAAGAAACCTGGTGAAACGCTATGTGGCTGCTATGATCAGAGATGCCAAGACAGAGGAAGGCCTGACTGAAGAGAATTTCAAGGTAGGTGCAGGTCCCACAGAGCAAAGAATAAGTAACTTGAAACAGCTATATTCAGTGTTTCTAATAATAGCAGCTCTAACAACACACAACACAGCACTGATAGTGCTTAATCCAGTTATAACAATCCCCTAAGTCTACAGTGACAGGGACAGCAATTTATTGCCTCTTTCAGCTCACTGGTTTCTCAGGCACAACTTTGCTGTTTTTATTTTCTCTCACAGCTCTCATCTGTGTCTGTTATATCAGTTTCTTTGATTATAACCTGATTTGAACTAAGCTACAGACAGATTAATCTTATGCATATAAACATGTAGAATCTGCTGGGTAGGGACATAATTTTTGTACCAGGAACTCTGGGATGTGGTTTTCATTTTGTCCGATTATTGACAGCGCATTCACTTGAAAACAAGCTATTGTCTAATGACAATTAAACATGTTATCCTGCTTTTTTTTTCTGCAACCACAACAAACTGAGTAAAGAACATCTTAGCCCAGATATCTATAAATTAGACATATGCTGGCGACATTGGAAGTCACTAAATATTGACCATGTACATGAGAGGCTGAGTCGGAGAGCTCTCAGTTTGGCAGCTATGGCCAAGCAACATTTAGTCTGAAAAGGTCTGAAAAGTTTGTAATGAGTTAACGGTCATCTGAAAATAAAATAAAAGTTTCCTGAAAGAAGTGTAAACATTGGACAAGATTTTTTTTTTGGTGAACACAAATCACTCAGAATGCTGACTTTTACCATGTAAGTGTTGTAACTTTTTATTTTAAGTGTCATAACTTCTTACTGTTCCGTTTTTAAGTTTGTTGGTTAAAATATTTCATTGTTGTGTTTATAACCTGTCTTTGTTGTACCGTAGAGGCCTAAATAAATGCCTTTTTTTTAGGAATAAACACTGTGTTACTGTAAAGTTTTGTGCCTTCTTCTATGGTGTTGCCTTACTACTGTAATCTTTAGTTATTTCCATTTGAGCTGATGTTTACTTTGCTGTCTTAGGAGCTGAAGCAAGATATATCCAGTTTCCGTTATGAAGTGATGGGCATGATGAAGACCGGAAAACCTTCTCTGCAAGGTGCAATTGCCAGTGGCAGCTCAGTGGATTCCAGTCTTGCTTACCCAAATTCTTCGCTGAAGATTTCTCCCTGCCCTCCGAGCAGCCAGGTGAAAAGCAAACTTAACCGATTTAAAATCACCACATCCATCCTAAAGCAAAGCAGTTCTTCAGCTTCAATCAGGCCCCCTGAAGCATTCAACGGTTTACCTAATGGACTCTTGTCCCTGGTCTCGGACGATAGCTGCAGTGAAACTTCAAGCCAGTGGAGAAGCTACTCCAAAGATATTAGTGATTTTGGCCTGTTCCAGACACAACACTGGAGCAGCAAAGAAGTCCCCTCAGGCACAGGGGAAATTTCCAGAGAGATGTATTCATTGTCAGAAGAAGCAGGAGAGTCTGGGGGCTCAGATGCAGAGGAGCAGGACAAACAGATCGTGGCCATAGCCAAGGGTGAGAAAGAACTACCTGGGAAAAAATTGAAGGAAGATTGTCAAGAAAGTGCAGAAGAGTCACACGTCAGCTGCAGCTCTGAAAGATATGGAGAAAAACAAACCGAGGCAGGAGATAAAGACGTGCCCTGTACTGATTCGGTAGATGATGGATGTTTGTCAGGATCAGCCAGAAAAGATGCATGAGATGTGAAGAGCCTTAAAAAGAACTATGAGACAGAGAGACTGACAATCAACAAGAGTTTTTCGAGAGAAATGTTTCCCATAGGTTTTCAAGTCTAACTTTTCCAGTTGTTACTAAAGATGATCAGCTTTGATCTTGGGAGACTCAGGGAGGCCTTTGGTGGTGATTTGAATCAGCAGAGGAAATGCAGCAAAAGTGACTGGAGTTCTGTGTTAACAAGAAGCAAGGATTAACATTTTAGGATAAGATCATTTCATCTTATCTCTTCCCTACAGAAGATTGGAAAAAAATTATTCCTAAGATCGATAATTCTTTTTTTAATCAATCTTCCTTTCCTTCACCCTTATCTGACATGTGTATTTTTGATCCTGTTGTTTATCTTCTCCTCGATCAATCTCTCTACCTCTTTTCCTGTCCCGTTTATCTCTACAAAATTTTAATTCCCCTATCCTTATCTCACTAGAGCAATAGATGTGTTGTTTTCGACTTGACTTTCTGCCTTATGCTCTCTGTTTCTGCACTGTGCACACTTTAAAATGGCATTCAGTCCCTCTAAGATGTGTCAAGCTGTCATCATGCAACGGTGATCCTGTCAATGTTTTTCTATGCAAAAACTTTGGATTGTGATTCTCATCATTCCTATGTGTCCAACTGTACATTAAGCGCTGACAGTTCATGACAAATACTCTTTTGTGTAGAATGTGGACGACCTTTGAGAGACAGACAATATGAACACGACTTGTCAACTATTTTAAGCCACACTTTATTCATGTTTTATCACTCCTGCAGAAAATTGATTTGTTATTTTGATCAGATTAGCTGTTTTTAAGATGTAATGTTAGTCTGAATAAATGATAATATAAACAAAAATAAAAAATAAAGCTGAAATTATACTCTTTAACTGGCCTTTTCCTTTGCTTAGTTTTTGTGTGTGGTTGACTTTTGATAGATATATGAGCCTATGACATGTTGTAACCAAAAAAAACTTCAAAAATTATAACTCCGGTGAATACCGATACATTGGGAGGCAACATGGGGTTCAGTGTCTTGCCCAAGGACGCTTCGACATGTAGCCCGGGGAAGCCAGAGTTGAACCACCGACCTTCCGATTGCTCTTCCTCCTGAGCTACTTTATTTGTTTGGTGAATTCAGGCCACTTTTTTTTTGTGTAGCTCTGTGTAGGTTAAAAAGGCTGTGCTTAGATGTTCCTGGGTCTGTAATAGAACTTTCAGCTGCACTGAGCCAGGATGTTACAAATGCTGAGGCACATGAATAGAAAGGACACAAATGTTTTTGTATACACGCATTCACTGTAAACTGTAAACACTGTAAACTTTCATTTAACATTCAAATATGAATGTGATTTGCCTAAAATTCTAAAGGAAAGATTTTAGTTTCTTGGTAGCTACATGAAATGTAGATGAAATATTTCAATTTCGATGAAAAATGCTTTTTTCATAAAAAGATTTCAAATATTTGTTATTTTTTTTTCTACAGTAAAAGAACAAAATGATACAGAAATGCTGGAGTCTTGTGTTAAAGGCTCCAACAGAACCAGTAAACAGAAGCAGCCTTCAGTTTAGCGAATAAAATTGTAAGTTTGATTATAGCGTCACTTTCTGTAAGCAATCAGTGGAAAAACATTACATTGTACTAACATTTACCAATGCACACGCTTTCCCTCTGTCATCAAACACAGTATGCTTATGACATTGTGAAAACACATTTCGCTGTTTTAGTCATGACTGTATTGACAAGTTTTATCCACTAGGGGGAGATGGCACACATAGAATGGAGGTCTTGATGATGACAGCTTCCTCCGCCAGTCCTCTGCCACTCCCAACCTGAGAAAGATGAGGATGCTGCAACAGGATTTATTTCCTCTAACAGGTCATAAAAATCTGGGGAAACAGACACAAATAGAAAACTAAGGGAAAAGTTACTTAATTTAAATGGCACAGATGTTTGTACATCTTTTATTGAGCTGTGTGTTTCTATCCATCTATCTATCGATCTATAATTTTTCTATCTGGGGAGCACCTTTTTCATTGATATCTATTGAAATTTAATCAGACCACAGCAGAGCACTTGCCTCCAGCACTAATTAGAAGTTTTGCAACAAATCTTTAACATAAAAGAAAAGTTTAGATGAGATAGCATGAATGACTTGGATGAATCTGTAAACTACAGTCTAGCTCAAGTTAGTTAGTTTTATTCAAGTTAGTTTTTCTCCTAATACAACATCAAAGACAGGAAGTCATTTCCTCAGGGGGGAGCCCCGTGAATGCTAGGGTCATTTCGAAGATCATAGGCCATGTGAATTCTAAAGTACTGAGTAATTTAACTATTTGCTGTTGGTTAATGCACATCATTGTCAGGCTGTGGTGGAATTTCATTCAATTTGACAGTATAACAATAATGTTATAATGTTAACCATTCCACTATAAAAGTGAATTATGTTATTTGTGACATAACAAGTGATGATATCACAGTGTGCATCTGCAAAAATTCCCCCTTTGCAGCACAACCTCGTGCCCCAGCAGCTGACCAATCAAGTTTGATCAACAAAGAAATATTGTAAAATCATATACATTTATTGTACATGTCAAAACATGAACATAAATCTTGGTATACTCTCGCTGTGGTGACACTTGTGGAGTGCCTGGGAAAAAATGAGTTCATAATTCAGTGAATTAACATTATAGGTCCTGACCTACATGTCTACAGTTTGCAGCACACTCGTACTTCAGAGGTTAAGCTTATACATGTCAATGTCCACCGGGACTATTTAATGATGGATTTAATTTTCTTTTGAAGTTGTATTCAATCTGGCTTCAATATGGGAGATGGAGACTGCTGCAGGAACAAAAAAAAACGAGAATGTTGTAAGAGTTGAGATGATGAACAATGAACATGACAGCAGGGATGTTGAAGAGAGAAGAGGATCACAGAGTTCAGTGGAAATGATAAATCTACATCATAAATGGAAAGCAGAGAAGAGTGGTATCCCAGGTGGTTTGTGAAAACAAATACAGTAAGAGACTTTTGTGTATAGTAGTTTCTCTCTTTTTTAGAGCATGTTTTTTAGAATGTGATCTATGCATAATTTGACCTCTTTAAACACATTTCCTCAAAATCTAAGTATTGCATATAACAAATATGTTTTCAGGACAATTGACAGTCTGAAGACAAGCTGTCATTATGTCGAACAACGTTTGAATCACAGGGTGTGGTTGGTGTTCTGGGATGTCACGGTGGTCAAGACATTTGTGTGAAACAGCATGAAGGAGGAGACAATAGGTTTGAGCTGGAGTCTTAGCTGGAGGAAGGACCTTGACTGAAGAGAAGGTTGTGTGTGGCTGAGAGCAGGACGTCATGGTATGTAAAACACAGGGGGAGTATAAAGAGAAAGTGGGTGTGTTGGAGAGACAGGATTGTTGGTATAAAAGCCTCCCCCTCTTCCATATCTCCATTGTGGTGGTTTTGGAGGGAGTTTGTGTGCGCGTGTGTGTTTGTGTAAAAGACAAGAAGAGTGTGTGTTAGTGGCCTTAAAGTACAGAGGACTGATAACTCCTCAGGATGCATCAGCTGCTAATAGTGACTTTTGTGGTGGTGGCACTCTGCTCCCTTGGGAGCGTGGATTCTTCAGCCTATGACAAGATAGTCAGCCACAGCCGCATACGAGCCAGGAAAGAGGGGTAAGAAGATGGGACGGGAGAAGAGAGACAGATTTGTGTAAAAATTAGTTCTGTAGATAATCTTGTTTGTGTTACCATGTAGATGGAAGAACATAAATTGCATTATTAGCAACAAGTTAGTCAATATGTGCTCATGTTAAGTGCTGAGAATATTTTATTTCCTGTTTGCGTTAGTTTTTAAGATGATTTTAAATCACGTGGAACACTTCTAGTCTATCACTCCCCTATCACACAGTAATCTGCTCAGTTATATTATTAGACTTTATTTAGAATTTGACATTAAACATTTGCTACCTTTTTGATAGGGCTGTTATTGCTTGCTGACACTGATAAGAGAAAGGAGCTTTAATACTGCTTTTGACTTTTCTCATATCTCCCTCATCACCCTCTCCTCCCTTACCCTCAACTACTCTTGCAGGCCCAATGTCTGCGCTCTGCAGCAGGTCCTGGGAACCAAGAAGAAGTACTTCAGCACATGTAGGAACTGGTACAAAGGTTCCATCTGTGGCAAGAAGGCGTAAGTGTTAACCAAAACACCAGATGGATCAATCATGTTTTTTTTGTTAAGTGCAAATAACAACCACCTTTCACGCATTCTGCTCACACAAACTACAGTCTTCTAATTATTCTGATAAAAATAAGTCCTTGCTGTACCTGTTTCTGAATATGAAAATGGATTTCACCTTTGGACTTGCCAGTGTGGTGCAGTCAGTGGAGGTCAGCTCTGTTTGACTTTCACACCTTCTACTTCAGATCATCTGAACTTGTACTTGTCTTCCTTTCTTCTATGCAAAAGAGAGCATTTCATGCTTTTCAGATATACTGTAAAACACACATTCTTTTCCCTCATTCACCCCTTCCTCTTCTCAAGTCTGGATCTGGTCTGTTGCCAGCTGGCTAGTCACTCTCTATTGTAGGCTTGATGATGTTGCAAATGCTCCAACATAGCTAAGAAAAATTTAATTACATACTTTCTGGATGAGACAAAAACATATGTGTAGTTTAATCAGATATCGGTAATCTGCATAAGTGATGGGGACTTGATTGTCATGTGTGTGAGTCCATGTATGTGGCTGCATTTTGAAGTTAAGGCATTATTTGTTTTGAGGAAAATTATCATTTAAGTAAGCTGTGATATAGAGCCCAATCATCAAGGTTTTAGTGAGTCTTGAGCTCTGCAGCCTGATGTTGGTTTAAAGAAGTCAAACCAGCATCAAAATAACGAGCCTAAATTTTTGAGGCAATTTGTGATTTAAGTCAGCATAATATGTTTTTTTCGTTTTTTGGTGACATGCATGGGGGGTGGGGGTAGTTGTTGAAAAACGCATGCTAAAGTTCCCTCTTGGGAGCCAACACGTGTGTTTAAGTGTCCTCTCGGGAGCCAAAACGTGTGCTAAACTGCCCTCAACTGCCCTCTTGGGAGCCAAAATGTGTGCTAAAGTGCCCTCTTGGGAGCCAAAACATGTGCCAAAGCGCCCTCTACAGTGGTGAGGACACGCTATATGTGCCCATTTTTGTCTTTCCGCCCCTGTCCTTCTAAAAGTCTGCGCACGCCAATGGTGACATGTCTGCTGGGTCAGTAATCTAGCCATGTGGCCAAAGGAGTGTAGGGCCCTGCTGGAGCTGTTCTGCATTGTTACGGGTAGTGGAGGAGAAAAATGTGCACTCTCTTCCTCACTCTCTATCATTAACACAAAAGCACATACAGGAATACCCAACCAGAGAGACTCACACCTATTCTCAGTCAGCTGGAACACCTGTTGCTGGGTGGTTAAGCCTGAAAATGAGGAGATAGGGGAGAAAATGAATGAAAGAGTGATTGAGTGCTGTAGTGAGTTTTTTCCCCCCAAAACAGTACAACTGTGCTCAGATTATATTACACAGAGCCCTCAGCAATCACTAAAAGCAGAAAGCAGACAAGATTTCTCTTGTCTGCTTGTCTGGGATAAACTGATGGCAAATACCACAAAGGTAAGCAAGCATTTCCAAGATACCAGATAAATACAGTACATAGACGTATATTTATATATGTTCTCACTCAATTTCTACCACATATTAGAAACATACAGTATTTCTCTATCATACTGTATGCCAAATGAAAAAGAAACTATTGATTGTGTCCATCTGCACAAATACAATGATTTTCCTTTTATGATTTTTTAATTATTTACCATGAGATTGGTCTGTTTGTAGGGGCCGCATCAATTTGATTATTCAAATGTGTTTAGCTTGTCTGTCTATGAATAGAAATACTAGAATAGAAATAGAAAAGAAGAAAATTCTACTGTAATAAATTAAACAAAGCCATAAAAACATCACTTCTCTGTCCTCCTCCGTTTGTGCTCACAGAGTGGAAATTGTTCAGCTGCTGTAGAAGAAATCCCCTCTGCAGCTACAGTTTTGTCTCTGCTGGATTTAGTGCTGATTTATGATTTGAGCTTATTTCATTGTCATGTACACACGAATGTTAACATGAAATTACTCCACATTTGACCCATCCAGGTTGGCACCTGTTGAACACACATGCACATGCACACCGTCCCACTCTCATGGAGACAGATGCCATTCACTGGAGCGGTGGGCAACCAATCACAGTGCCCAGGGAGCATGGGGGTAAAGGTGCCTTGTTCAAGGGCACCTCAGCCATGGCAAGGAGGTGGACTCCAGCTGTCAGACCACCAATCTATTTTGATTGGCAAGAGTGGCAATCAAACCGCTCACCTTCCGGTTGTTGGACAACCCACTCTAACCACTCTAACCACTGACCCACAGCTGCCTAAAGAGAGATGAGAGATTAAAGGATGTTTGAGTCCAGAATGAGGCTGTTTGTACCTTCCAGTGTTTACTGTGGGATGGTAAACCAAACAGCATGTGTCATAAGAAGCTTTGAGGGTGTAACCTAAAAAATCTCTTTAATGTGATACCAGGTATCATGCAGTATTTTCTATGAATTTTAAGAATAGAAAGGTTAGGATTTAAATTTTAGGGCAGGTTGTCAGTCCTTAAGAGCACATACTGTAAAACACCAAGTAAAATAATGCATTGTAATTACACTCAACATGCATTAGCTTGTTATATACACCATTTAATGATACCATGTTAATCTCTTAGAAATCAGTATGCAAACAACAAGAGATTGTTTAGATGTAAAATAAACCCATACTTCGGCCCTCTTATTGACATAATGAAAAGCAACCTTGGGGATCTTTTGATGTCTTGTCATAGTTTTCTACAAAGAAAATTCAAGCAGGACCAATTTTCTTCATGTGTTCTAGACCAAATGTGCAGGGAAAAAAGGATGAGAACCTAAACTGAAGTATACTTGTCAGTAAATAATTCAGATGTCAGAGAAAGTGTAACAGAAAGTCCACTTCAATGTGTATGTATCAAAATGAATTAAATAGTTAGAAAGTTGCAGTCTGAAATTTGCAAAGGAGAGCAAGGCAGACTGTTAATAATTGATTTTATTACATGGGAAAAATTTTTAACTTTTTTATCTGATGCCAGAAAACCCCACCAAATGTTTCTCTGTGTGTGTGTGTGTGTGTCTGTGTGTGTGTATAAATCTATACCCCATGTTACAAATCTGCTCATCTGGAAGCCACATTGAGCACCAGACACACTTCCAGAGGCCTAGTTACAGTGAACTGGCTTGTTCTGTTTCAGGTCTCAGCTGCATCTATTATCCTGTCAGAGAGCAGCCAGGGAGCAATGACTTCATAACCCTATGACTGCCAAACATGCGTGGATATTTATGAATTTAACATGATAGAAAAACTCTGTCAAAGCAAAGTGTGATTTGTCTATAAGCAGAAGAGGTATTTGCGCAAAAAATAGCTAATTCATTAAAGTAGATTACAGGGGTTTGTCAGAGTCATATTTGGATTTTGAGGGGAGAAAATGAGTAATGATGCTTTTGTGTGTGAGTGAGCGTGTGTTTGCAGTAACATGGTTTTCCAAAATATATCCCTACTGTTCATTTCTGAAATGAAAACATTCAGCAAGTGCTCTGTATCCAAATGGAAACATGGGAAAACAACAGAGGAGCAAGCGTTAAAGCTGTGTAATGCGCTCCAGGGAAACGTTTCTGAACACGTCTCCTTAGCAAACACACTGACAGCTCCAACTGGAACCCATGAGCTGCTCAGGGTTAAGCCCCAATTAAATTTATTCAAGAGCTTTGGATCTGTTTCTCTGAAGGATTATTGTAGAGCATCCAGGACTGACTTTTTTCCTTAACTGTCTGCATCTCTTTGAAAATGTGCGCTAACTTGGAAATGTCCCAGCCAAACTTTATGACCAAAAAACATTACTAACACACAGCACACAGTTAAAACATGAGCTCCTTTGAATCAATGTTCCCAAACTTGGACCATTGTTTTTGATTGACAGTACTCCTACATCAGTGGGTAGGGGGCAGGAGTTGACAAGTCCTGGACAGCAGCTTCACATACTAATTAGCTGTTACTAATTAGCATATACATCCAGATGTGCATTTTGTTTGATAATATACACATCACATATTTTCTCTGCATGAATTAAAACAGAAGAACCTGAAGAAAAAAAGCATGTAATAGATTTGTTTGTTCAATGTTGTGTCACAACTGAGATCGCAGCCAAAATGTGTGCTTGTAAATTGTAAACATTTACATTAATGTTACACTGACGATGAAAGTGCTAACATTAATCGCTGAATGTTATCATTTGGCAAGAGTGTGGGTGGAAACTGACTGCATACATTGTCACATGAGCTGTCTCTGTGTAAACAAAGGGACATATGTGCCTTCGTATGACTTTATTTTGAAACTTTTTGAAACTGCACCATTTTGCGCTTTGCGCCAATGCAGCTGTTAGACATTTGCACGCATGGGTTGCTGAAACAGTTGGAGCTGAGAACTGGTTTCTGTGCAGATAAACGTTCCCATCAAGGGATATTGAGAGACAGCCGGCAATGCTCATAACATATTCCAAGAAATCATCTGACTCAAGGCCAGAGAAGGACATTCCAGTCTCACATGAAATCACAGTGAACGTTTGATGTTTGGAACATGTTACACATACTCTTTCCGCTTGTTCCACAGTCCCACATGTTATATGGATGTTTACTTCGTTTTATTTATATGAAGTTGACTGTGGAGCAACCCTTTGCTTTTATTTCATGGAAAAGAAAAAGGGCATAAGACGCCCCTGTCTGCTTTTACTGTAACGTGCTTGTTCTGAACATTATCTGAATGTAAAGTACTGTACATCTCTGAGTTCCCTAAAAACGTGGGAGCTGTTTGTTTCAATGACGTTGGCCACACTATGGTGTTTGACTTGACTGATGTGACAACCCAAGTGTTTTATTCAGCAAAAAAAAAAAGAAAAAAAAAGAATTGCTTTTCAGTCTCTTGGATTTCTGTTTTGCACAGCTTTTGATCCTTTATCAGTCATTCTACTAACACATGGCGCTGTTGCTGTTCTCTTCTGTTTGCTAATTTTTGTAATTGAAATTACAGTGACTGAGTCTGTTGTTGGAAATAGCTTTGGGAAGTCTTTCCACTTGGTCTAAATTGTCTCTGATTGGTCTATTGGGAGTTGTGGACTCTTTGTTGGAAGTATTAAATGAGTCACTATGATGTTACTTTTGTTCTTCTTGACTATTTTATTCTACTTCCATTAAGAACTGAATTGCCTCGCTGGTGCCAAACTCACTGTCCTGTCTCAAATGTTTTCACTGACTTCAGTCAAAGTGGTTGTTACACTCTAACCACTGAAAGGCTGTTATTCTTCCTCTCAGTTCTCAATTCTGCTTAGTTGATGTGACAAGTTTCATTTGCTCTTTTAAGTTTCATTACATTCACATTGCATTGTGTTTTGGGTGTTTTTGTTCATGTTTTTGCCAAAATATTGGAACCATATAATGTACAACTCCAAAGCTGTTAGTTTTTCTAACAGTGAGCATCTGGATAAAATTGATTTGTTTTTCACAATCAACCAAAACCTTGACTCCCTCACAGGTCTCATTTTTCTATTGTCTTGGTTTTTTTTGGCAGTGTAATCCTATATGAATGTTGTCCTGGGTACATGAAGATGGAGGGCATGAGAGGATGCCCAGCAGGTAGGCCTCAATCAGCTGAAACAATCATTTCTTTGTGTAGTGTCCTTTCAGATACTATTTGAAATATTAACTCTTCCTCCGCTCCTCCCAGTGGCTCCCATTGACCATGTTTATGGTACACTGGGACTTGCAAGGGCCACAACCACACAGCAATACTCTGAAATTTCCAATCTAAGAGAGGAAATTGAGGGCAAGGGCTCGTTCACCATGTTTGCACCTAGCAATGATGCCTGGGATGAGCTGGAGCCTGTGAGTACACTGGAGGTTTGAAATGTTTCTACACATGTAACACTGCAAACAGATTCACCGCCTTTTATGTAATGTTCTGATTTCCTTAGACCCTACGGTCTGCCCTTGAGAGCAATGTGAACATCGAGATGAACAATGCCCTCCACTTCCACATGGTGAACGGTCGTCTTCTGACCAAGGACATGAAGAATGACATGACTGTCACTTCCATGTATAATAACCTGGGGTTTCATATCAATCACTACCCAAATGGGGTTAGTCTCTGCATATAGATAAGCACAATACTGTAATTATGCTTAACACCAATGTTGGTGGATTCATAAAACACTTTTTCTCTCTGTGAAGATTGTAACAGTAAATTGTGCCAGGATCATCCATGCTAACCAGATAGCCACAAATGGTGTGGTGCATGTCATCGACCGGGTAATCAGCGCTGTTGATACCACCATCAAGGGCACCCTGGATGTTACTGACGACCTCTCCTCATTTAGTGTACGTACAATCTGATTTCTAAAACTAGGTTACAAAATGTTAATGAGGACAACAAACAACATCGGTTGTTGAATCCAGTGTTCTCCATCTCAGTATGATAAAATGTTGTCTAGCACAGATTCCTCTTTTTTCTTTTTTTTTTCAGGCTGCAGCAATAGCTTCTGGTATAATGGATAAACTGGACAAACCTGGTCACTATACTTTGTTTGCTCCGACTAATGAAGCCTTTGACAAACTGAGCCCAGGCCGCTTGGAGCAGCTCATGGAAGACAAAGCTGTTATTACAGGTACATAAATAAAATACCATGATCTTGAAAGAAAATACTTACATAACATAAATCCTACTGACTTACTTTTTTTTGCCATGGCTTTTCTTCCCAAATTCTGATTTAATAGTATGATTTACAGCATAATATGTTCGGATCCATTAGATGAATTGGCGTAATGTTGTGTTGCTATTTGTTCTGTTTTGGGGCTCTTTTTGACTATCTGTGGCCCTGGATTGTTGGTTATTCTGATTTTTTTGTAACCCTTGGTAAATTATACTCACTTAGGTTTGGATGACAGAAGACTAAAATCTTAAATACTTTAATAAGTTAATCGAGAGATGACCGAATCGTTTAAAGGATAGTCACTGTTTTTGGTGCCCTATTCATAGCTGGAACTTTACCCAGCATCCAAAGCAGAGATAAAAAAGAAAGAGCATAACTGTTGATGTTTCTTTAGCATTGCACTTGTTTAGCCAGCAGAGGTGGTTAGTTTCTAGCTTGCTGTTTTACATCACTAATCCATTATCCACCACTGCTGTAAAAACGATGGCAAAATAAAAAAAAAAAACAGTAGCTCGCTAGGGTCAAGGAAATGCATGCTGTTGAAAGGCAAAGATATGTTTACTTGTGGTATCACATAAAAAAACTTAATCTGTGATTCATATTGTCATATTAAAGTCCATCAGTTCATCACACATGTGAACCACAAAAAAAAGATATCCTGCAGCTGTTATTTTTCAGCCAATAATTCCCTATAAAGCTCAATAGTGCATTGCATACTTTTATTCCACAATTCATTCTCTCCTTGCATTATTTGTCAAATTATAGTTAAAAATAAGACATGCATTTGATCAAGGTAAATATAGTCTTTATGCTGAATAGCAACATGTTGACACGTAACATATGGCAATGTGAGCATTTATGGGCAGCCTTTCACAGTTGCTAACATGAATATAGAGGCACAGTTAATCTACCATGGCGGAGTACACACAGCCTCACAGCTGGCCAGCATTCACATCACATAAAACATTGTGTATGAAATACCAAAAAGCTAAAGTCATCATCCACAACACACTTGTAAACTATAAAATATATGCCAAAAAAGCCATTTCCACAGTGGACCTCTCGTTCCTCACTGACTCTGTTTTTGATGCAAAGCCAATAAGGACAACATTTGAGAATGAACAGTTGTCCGAGTGTAGGGATTTGCCTGTTGGGATTCCAAGGATACTGGTGGTACATAGAACCGCTTTTTATAACTGGTACGCCGGCCAATTAGCTTTCAACGGAGACAAGCAGAAGGGAAGGGGGTGTCTGATGAGCAGTCGGGGATCAATCCCAGACAGGTGTTGAACTACTAACTTTGCCCACAGACAAAAACAACAAAATTTTTAAAAAAAACACTGTACGACCTAAACAAAGAACAGCTTATTTGCATATTGGCCAAGTCATAAGAATGAGCATAAAGACAGACTGATCAGTGAGTAGCTTTATCTAGGAGCATGGTAAACTCCTGATAAATTATTTGACAGCCAAGTAAGAAAAACTTGCAAAGTAAAAATTTGATTGATTTTGCTGCACTGGGGCTGCAGAGTAAGATTGGACACTTATTCCATTTAAATTTTGGAGTTTTGGAGAGATGTCTTCGTACAAAGAGCCATACTATGGGTTTGTCTTTGCTTTATATGTGTGTTGAGCAATAATTACAACTGTAAATCATACCAACATCTTTAAAAAGAGCACAATACCAATAAAAACAGTTGCAAAAAGTGTGCAAACTACCCATGTTTCACACATTTCTGCATTTTTCTGTCTCTTCTTTGTCACCAAATTTCTCAGCCTTGGTGAACTACCACCTGCTGAACAGTGTCCAGTGTGCTGAAGCAATCATGGCAGGATCAGTGTATGAGACCGCAGAAGGCAGCACCATAGAGATCGGTTGTGATGGCGATAGTCTGACTGTCAAAGGCATCAAGATGGTGCTGAAGAAGGACATTGTCACATCAAATGGCGTCATTCACCTTATAGACCAGGTGCTCATCCCTGACTCAGGTAAAACATATCTGGAATTTTTTCAATCATTTCGCTGTACCATTTCTCTGTGATCTCCAGTGTGTCATATTTATATGAATCACATTAGCCAAGGAAGTTATGGAGCTGGTGAAAGACTCCCAGAGCACTTTTGGCGATATAGTGTCTGAACTGGGCTTTGAGGCTGCCCTGGGTTCATTGACAGAGTACACACTCCTTGCTCCTCCGAACAGTGCTTTTACTGGTAAGTTGAAACAATTTTTTACAGTATGAAGGGCATAAGAAAAGTTATATGTAAGAAAAGAAAAATCTATAAATGCCAGAACAGAACAGATTAAATCTGTTGTTTCATATCTAATATCACCTCTTGTATTTTAAATCTGCACATTTTCTTTGTGTTTAACAGAGGAGGTGATGTCAATAGACCAGGAACAACTGAAAATTATTTTGGAAAACCACATCTTGAAGCTTAAAGTCACACTGAGCGAGCTTTACAGTGGACAGCTGCTGGAAACAATCGCTGGCAAAATGCTCAGAGTCTTCATTTACCGCACTGTGAGAACTATGTGTACATTTTAAAGTCAGAAGGAATAAGGGGGGGGGGGCAACCAGCTGTTTTTGTATTGGAAATCTGACTCGGTTCCTTCCTTTCCAAGTATTAACATTATTTTGTTGTCTTTCAGCTGTAAACAAATTCATGTTTTTTTGCTCAGGGGGTTTAGATTTTACAATCGGCTGGGATTAATTAATTCACAGAAAACATTGTAAGGTTCAGTTTGATTGATTGTGATCAGCGATGATAGTGTGAGAGCCACCTTCCTCCCCAAATAAAAAGCTTCCAGATTCGAAAAGTGACCATAAGACCTGAAACTCTATCTGAATGTTCCTCTTTTTGAAGGCTGTGTGCATAGAAAATGCGTGTATGAAGCATGGCAGTAAGGAAGGAAGCAATGGGGCCTTTCATCTTGTAAAATCCTTCATCAAACCGGCTGACAAAACAATCTATGAGCTCCTGATTGCTGACGGACGGTTCAAGTAAGTTCCCTCTTAATTTATTGTTCTTTTTGCTTTTTTTTTTACAGTAACAATTAATCATGTCCAATGCACTGATTTTTTTTTTATATATTTGCTATTCCGACAATAATAGTTTGGTAGAATTTGTAAGTTTAAAAAAAAAAACATGACGTTTAAAAGTAAGTAATAACATTGTTCTCTTAAAACTGAAAGCTTGTACTCATATCCAGTAAAATACACCAATGCTCAGTTCACAACATGCGGGTCTACTGCAGCTACAGAATTATGTGGTCTAGGATGACAAGGAGGTTATGTTAGAGGCTCTTTGACTTCAAATGTGTCACTGCATGCCTTCTTGGATTATAAAACATGGAAATCATCCAATTTATCATTTTGACGGACTCAAATGTAAAACAAACAACCAAAGAAAAAGAATAGGCATGCATTTTCCTCATAAGTTCAGGCCTTATTGCATTCCTATATTTCTCTGTGGTGATTGAGTAAACTGATTGCTTTATTCTTTCCTTTCTCATTTTCATATTCAAATGAATTTAGGATTTTCTTATCACTGATGGAGACAGCAGGCTTGGAAGATCTGTTGAAGCAGGAGGGCTCCTACACTGTATTTGCACCAACTGATGATGCCTTTGAGGCCCTCAGTAAAGACGACTTTGATTTGCTCAAAAGTGAGTTCTCAGTTGAATTTCTACTACGGATTTTTTTTTCCCATTGTGAAATTATGTAATGCAGGGACGAGGAAAAATATAATCATGAATGATAACTTTCTTGAACAAAATGTATTTTCTGTGTTATGGTCTAATTGACAGGCAATCTAAATGATTTGAGAACCATTCTTCTCTACCACTTCAGTAACGGTATCTTCATCAATGGAGGATTAGAGGGAGGGGTTACCAATCTGCTCAAAACCCTACAGGGCAACAACCTGCAAGTTAAATCTGTACGACATAAATAGTGTCCTTTTTTTGTATGTATGTCTTTAAAATGAAAAAGAGACTACTTTCTTGATTTCATTAATCTGTTTTCCATAATGTACATGACCTTTAAGAATCAATATATATATATTAGAGCATATTGTTATTGTGTGGTTCATCTTCATGCCCATATATAAAGAGCTTCTCAAACTTTTCTCACATTGTCATTTAAATAGCATCTAAGAGCTATATATTAATCTGCTTCAAAACTAGAGGATCTTGGGAAATCCCTGGAGTACAGCCAGAAGTAATAAAACCCAAGTTCCTGTCACTCCCATCAACACCCACTCTTACCTCTCATGTGCTGTCAGATAATCAGTCAAGGTCTCTTATCAGGCCTAAAGCACTTCCTTCATGGACACAGGAAAGCTCAACAAAGAGAGTAGACTATTCAGGCCATCATCAGTTAAAAGGAAGGGGGACTCTGACTGACTGATACCTGTGTTTAGATCTTTGCACTGAACTGGAAAGTCTTCATTATGGTGTTTTAAAGAGGGTGAAAGGAAGCAAAGGAGTAGTAAGGCATATAGCTTACTCACAGTATCTGCACCTTCATTCATCTTCTGGAGGTGGCAGGGAACTTAATTCTGACTGAATTAAATAATTTGACTTTGCATATCTCATTTACAATAAAACATGCCTTGGCATTCTTCATCTTTACTTCACCTCAAACGTTCTTGCACTAAACCAGTTTGAAAAAGGTTTGATGACTTGGGATGGAGATATTACAGTGTCATGTTATTTATTCATTTATTATTTACTAAGTAGTTGTTTGTTTAAATCATTAAAAAATAGATATACAAATTTTTATATTTTTCCTCTTGGTTTTTCCCAGGTGAACAACTCTATCATTGTCAACTCAGTGAATGTACCAGACGGTGACCAAATGGCAACAAATGGTGTGATCCATGTGGTGAAGAATGTTCTCTATCCTGGTGGTGAGATCAACATACATGAAGTCTGTCAAAGGATGTATTCTGTTCATGTAATATACGTAATATACATGATGCATTCACTTACAGACCTTCCTGTGGGCCGTCAGGACCTCCTGATCCTGCTGAGGAAGCTGATTAAGTACATCCAGATACAGGTAGTTAAAGGAACAGTATAAGTATGGGAATGTCAGTAGATCAAAGAGAAATTTCCAGTTTTAGGTGTGTTTGGCCTTATACCTTCTATTTGGTTCTGTTTATTTCTCTTTAGTTTGTTTCTGGCTTTACTTATACTGAGATTCCACTCACCTTCATCAGTAAGTTTCATCATTAAAACTGTGTGATATGAGAATATTATTTAATTTACAAAATATTAAAACTGATCTCCGACCTCACAGAGAGGATCATCACAACCACTCATTACATTGAAGGTAAGACCAGTAACTAACCTCAAGGTTAACATCAGCCATGGAGGAAGGATTGATTATTACTGACTGTAAAACTGTTTTTCGTCAACACTAAGCATGTAACATTCCACTGGGGGCTTCTGCATATCCCTCTACTTTTTTCTTCTCCTTTTTTTTCCTTACTATCCACTCTCGATGCTACCTCAAGTCCACTTGAATCTTGTGGCATATCTAATCAGTTCCGTTGGGAATTAAGTAATTAGCCTTTCAAAGCACGACAGGGTCAGAGACCATAAAGGGCTATTGAATGTTGCTTAGCTCAGCTGGACTGAGTCCATTGCATTTCCAACAATTGGGAGCATGCCTTGACATATTGGGTAACATAAGAGACATTTTCAAAGGTAATCAACTGCGGAGCAGGACCTGTGAGCCCTCAAGGGTTTTCATTTCAAGGGTTTTTTTATGCTGCACGTAAATAGGAATGTGAATGTTGCACTTGATAAAACTTCTATCTGTTCTGTTCTCCACTGTTTTTTGCTTGATGTCTCCAGACAAACTAACCAATGTGATCAGGAGAAGTTATTTATGCCTAATCCACCTGTGATAGCGCTTACAAGTAGACATCATTCTGTTTTATGGTTGAAGCAGACATGAGGTTTACTACTTCTTAAAAGGCTGTCTACAAGTAGAGGGTCGCTGCTGCCTCATGTTGCATGTTATAGCAAACACTTCCACGTGGGTTGAGATGCTACAGTAGACGTTCTGAAAACAGAGAAACCCTGCTGTAAGACATTCTATTAAGTGATGAAATTACAGAATGGGTATGAGTCATTTTTCAGCCCCTTTGACTCGAACGATGTCCTTGTTTATTTAAGCAAAGTAACTATGCCTCGTAAATTTAGTACACCGCATGGCATTAAACACACATAATATACTCACTTTGTTTACCCCAGTCACTGAGACATTAGTTGGATTTATTTTTTCCCTGCAATAGTATATACCGACAAAAGAAAGCAGCCAGGCATAAATTACCATCATCTCGTAATGGTGCTATTTGAAAGAACTGACATGATTCTGGCTTTGATTACAAGTTTGAGTCAAGTATCAGGAGCTCTCAGGCCAAAGATTCTTCTACAGGCCTCTATTACAAACAGCCTTCTATCGAACAAAAATAATCATCAATCACAGGAAGTAGAAGAGTAAAAGAAGTAAAAGAGTGCGCCTGGCAGTAGTTTTTGTTGAGGCTGATTCAAAATGGGCTTTTTTTTATATATATTGATATATTTTTTGCCAGAAAATCATTGACTCATTCTCCACTATTTTATAAAACCAACATGTAAGATTCTGTTAAACAATGAAATGTCTAGTTGATGTTTGAAATACAGACCTTCAAAAATGAGTGAATAAAAAAGGGGAATGAAATATGCCCATAGAAACCAGCTTACATGACAACAGAAAATAAAAGCAGCAATTGCTATAACATCTCTCATTTCAGGGATGCAATCTGATATCTTGCTCATTCCTTGTATTTGTTCCTCTATTTGTTCTTGTCTTCTTTCGTTACAGCACATGCAACCCGTTCTCATTCCCAGACAATCACATACTGTCAACAAATGTCCCTTGTCATCAGAGCATCGTTATAACATCTATATAAATGCCAAAAGCAAATGCAGAAATTGTTATTATGAAAGGTTTACTTAGAAACAAGCAAACGTGGTTCTCATAAGGAAACTGGAGTGGACAAATATGAGACTTAAGTTCAAGATAATGTGGCAACTGTTGTTTTTTTCATTTCCTTCAATAATCTAGTTCAGTCTAGTTGTTTCTTTAGGGTCAGTTGCTGGTTGGTTATGTTCAAGCATCACAACAGTTTGGTTAGGGCAAAGTGATACAATTTCCAGACATTTTAATTTAAATTGCTTTATAGAATGCTGTTACAGCAGTATGCTTTATCTCTGGCTCTCTCTTTCCAGCTTCCATAAAATCACACACTTGTACACTCACAATTATTTATTATTTTCACTCAATTATTAGAGCAGCTGAGTAATTACGTAACCGTGATGAACCATGGTCTTTTTTTTTTTTACTAAATTTATACTCATTAACTCTTCCTCTCAATAGGCCCAGAGTCAAAGGTGATCAGAGTAATTGAAGGAGACTCATCTACAACCAAGGTTACCAGGGTTATTGAGGGAGATCCATCTATGACCAAGGTTACCAGGATTATTGAGGGAGACCCATCTATGACCACGGTTACCAGGGTTATTGAAGGAGACCCATCTCTGACCAAGGTTACCAGGGTTATTGAAGGAGACCCATCTATGACCAAGGTTACCAGGGTTATTGAGGGGCAGCCAACCGTCAAGGTAACAAGAGTCATAGAAAAAGAACCAACAATCACGACGGTTGTCGTCGAGGGTGAACCTTCGATGACCAAAGTGACGAGGGTTATCGACAGAGATGCTTCCAAGAAAAAAGTAACAAGAGTCATTCAAGGACAGCCAACTATGACCAAAGTTACAAGAGTTATTGGTGGTAAGCTCTGAGCACTCTCTGGCAGCGCTTAAACCATTGATATTGTAGCTACAAATGAGTTGGAAAGTCAGATCTAGACCTAGCAAAGATTTAAACATGTTTATTGATCTGAGGCCTTTGACCGCAGGTACAGAAGTTGAAGGAGAAACAAAGGTGATTACAGGTGAGTTTTCTCTAACACATTTAATCCTTTGAAGAGCATGATAGTCTAGATCTAAGATCTTACATGCATCTTTTCTGCTTTTTTAACAAATGCATCCATGTTCCTGTTGACCATAATCATCTAATGTAAAAATAATTCCCTGTCCTCGTCCAAGTTTCCATAAGTTAAATCAGACTTGAGCCGTAGTTTTCATGGTTTGCACCATTTTTGCCTTCAGAAACATTTTTGTCCATGTTAAACTAATTTCAGTTTTCAGTACCTCTACCTTATGCTTGGTGTATATTTCATCATAATAAAGAGAAAATACAGAAGTCCTCGCAAAGCGACCTATGATTAAGCGAGGACAATAGCTTGACTGTTTTAGCAACAGCTGTTCCAACTATTTCCTTATCTTTAAGGCTGAATGCCCTTCACTGGCAGCACAGTAAAAAAAACAGCAATCCAGGTGGTTCATGGCCTGTGCTGCTATAGCTCGATAAGTGCCAGCCAGAGTTTCAGCTGAGCCTTTCACCTAACACACCACTTTAACATTTTTTTCATTTTTCTTCAAAGGACAGGAGTCTGCTGGTGTAATTGTGGAGTACATTACCCTAACCTTATCCCAAAAAATGCACATAGTTGCCACAGCTTTGGCAGATAGACAAAGTTGGGTTTACCTAATCAAATGTCATTAGAATATTAGTGACTTGATGCATCTAAACAAACATGCAAGTAAATCCTTATATAGGGGTACGATTGCCACCATTTAAAATAATCCTGAAGAAAAGCACTTCATTATCATTGCTCTTTTTCTGTTTGCCAAAGCATAGGTTAGTAAATTTGAGTAAAATATACACTTGAAAATTTGGACCAATTTCTACCAAGGTCCCTTCCTGTGGAAAAAGTTGCCATGCACTCATAGGCTAGTAATCGTGGCAAGCGTATAAGCGATTGTATCAACTGCGGACTCCTAATGTCTACAATCAGCTGTTATACTCAGGCATTGTAGATTCATACAAATTGTATGAGAACCAATAGGAGCAGCCAAAGTAACCTGATGTTCCACAAATTGTCTGTCTCGTGAACAGGGCATAAAGTATTGATAGTTTCAGTAAATAAGGCAATGCATTTTTTTCCCCAATATTTTTACCAAATATTACTTTAAGAGTTGCATTTGCTACCTCTTGTTCATCAGTCTGGTACACGAAGTGAACAAGAGAGAGTGCGACCAGGGCATCAGAAGTAGGACGTTGTGACTTCCCACTGAAACTTCACAGATGTGCGATTAGCATCAATAAATCATTTGCATAAAAAAACATTATTCATCCATTTTCTATACCTGCTTAATCCAACTGTCGGGTCACAGGGGGCTGGAGCCTATCCCAGCGGTCATCGGGCGAGATGAAAAACAACAGTAAACATCATATTGAGTATTCTCTGGATATTAAATTGAGGCACAAAAATAATTCTAAAGTGGAATATATCACAGTAAATTTGGGGACATTTAACTATTAGCAAAAAGATTGAGAAAGATGAGAAAAGCTTGACAACTAGTTTTATCTTTTAATATTGCAAATGATAGAAAGATAGGTCTCTCCACTGGCCATCAGCAGTACTCCCCCCATGTATATAATGACATAATAGATTTCTCTCCACACAGCCCCAAAAAGCAAACTAAGCACCTAACTAACAAAACAAAAAGATAGATTAAAAAAAAAAAAGAGACTGGTGAATGTTGCGAAAAACTGATTTAATTATAGACCAGTTTGCCTCTAGTTCAGTCTGTACAAAAGAATGCCTATCATCTGGTGAGGGTGTGTTGCCCTGTTGTGAAAGAGAATCACAAATCTTGTTATAACATGCTGCAATCATGGCTATTGAGATCATTCTTTTATGGAATGTATAGACGAGCTAAAGACAGCCACATTTCAAAACATTGCAAGCTTGCCCTGATTTGTATAGGACTGTTTAAGATAACTTTTCATTTTTACAGTCTATCTCCTGTTCAGGCGCATATAGATACATGATGACACATCAAAGTGTTTCTTCAGGCTCTTCTGCTGCCTATGGTGCACCATGAATTGGATGTCTGTACTCACCATTTATTCATCTTATTTCATTCCACTGTTCATGTTCCTGTCTCTCTGTCAAGAATGCCATTGTCAGCCACACTGACTAATTTAGATGCGATGTGTATGTGCACTGTGTGCAAATTACATTGGGCCATTTGGGGAAGCCAACTTGGACTGTCTGCCAATTTGCAGGGGCAGGGCAGCTTTCAGCTGTTTCCTGGTGTCTTGCAGCTTGGTTTCAGTGGCCAGAAAAACAATTTGCTCTGTTTTTCTGAGCGAAACTCCCTCTCATGTGCACACCTATACTTCGCACCCTGCACATTTGTGTGGAAGTGTCTGTATGTGTGTCTATTCATAAATACTACACATTTGTCTTTGGCTTTGTGTTGGTGGTGGCGGAGGAGGTTTGTAACAGGGTGTATGTACCTGTCAGTCTGTCTGTGTGTCAGTCAATGCAGTTGTTAAGTCGTTAATTGACTTTCAACACCCTTCTCCGCTGCCCGTATTAAGGTGGAACCAGATACACCACGATGAACGAGCCTCAGATCATTGAGGGTAGGGTGTCCTCATATAAACACTTTTTAATCAACTTTTTTTTTTGTAAATATGTATTATTTCATGTATGAGATAATTGATTACTTGTGGGAAAGCAAGTGTGATGCATTTTTAGCACTATTGTAACTGTGATTTTGTATGCAACATTCAGGCCCAGATTTTTCCAGGATAACCACCATCCTCGGAAACCCTGAACTGATCAGCGAGGAATCAGAGAAAATTACCAAATTGATTCAAGGTGAATATGCATAAGTGGAGGGCTGCACACATTTCGTGATGTAATTGCATGACTGACAGTGTTGTCCTCCCCATTTGACAGGGGGAGGATTTGCTGCTGCCAGGAAAGCTCCAGGTAAGAGGTTTTCAGTTGATGGCATGATCAAAATTATAAGTGCTTTGTGAACAAAAATCAAATGAAAAGAGGCAATTTCTGGATACCACTTTTGCTTTTGAATTTTTCTCCTTTCACAATTCTGGTCTCAATTCTGTCTTTCTGGACATACTTTTGCCTTGTTAACATTCACTTCCCATATCTCTATAATTAACTCTGCTTTATCTCTTACAGCTGGAATGAGGAGAAGAGCCAGGCTGGTCAGGCGTCATCACAAGAAGCCAAGTGAGTAAGGTCTACAGCGAGAAAACAAGCAGACTAAATGCATCTCCAGTGCTCCTGGTCGAGTGCTGGACTTTTAAAAGACTGTGGACTAATTAAGGGGAATCAAATCCAGTCTGACCTGTACCGTGTGTGATCGGCATGATGCTTTATGGCTTGGAAATGGAATTAAAATAGCTTTCATGTATGTTATATCTGTTGGATAAATGGGGATAAAAGGTAAGACATATCTTAAAAAGATTTTTTTTTCAAGTTTGCTTTTTTTAACATGTCACTTTGTAAAGAGGCTGCTTAGGGAGACTTTCCTTTACTTTTTATTGTACTTGCATTCTTTAATACAGGGGATGCATTTTAATAAATAAAACAAACAGTTTTGTTCCCATTATGTTGTAATGTACCTCTGTAAATTTGCTTGTGGTAATTAAAAGATACATTGGATTTTTCCAGTTTTTATGACTGCTATAATCAATAAAAACAAAATGTTCCTTGCTTTTGAATGTGAGTTGTATGTGAAGTTTATGTGTGCTTATATCTCAAAACAAGTAAGTTGAAAAATAGCCTTTTTTATATATTTTCTTTTTCATGCTCTAATATAGCTGTTCGTCATTATAGGGATTGCTTACCATGTTGCTACCTGTCTCAAATATATTGAAAGAAAAAAGTAGGATTGAACAGCATCAGAGTGTAAAAGTGGTCGCTTTCTCTTGTTGGCATAATGTCTTAAAATTAACCAACATGAAAGCAGATAAACACAAAGATTCAAAATCTTAATGTTAACAATTTGCTCAGAGAAACTTTACTTCCACAGGAATCCAAAAGTGAAAATACGTAACATAATCCTGGTCAATAATACTGAGCTCACTTTGAGTCCACAACTTCTCAAGATGACATAGAGGGCCTGAAACATAAGGCTGTAGGAACCTTTTGCAGTTCCTATAACCTTTTCAGGAATAGGGCCATTTTTTCATGGACATACAGGAACTAGGGACCACGGCCCTCAGTTTCTATAACTATTTTAGCTCCTTCTCCGAGGCAGGGTCTTTTCTGCGTTGCATAGAAACACATATGATGTAGGTGTTTGGTGGTTGGCAGCTACACCCCTTGTCTGAAATGTTTACTCATACGACACAGACACAACCGGCGCATCTTTAATAAGTTAAACTTATTCCTTTGTCTGTGGAGCTCTGCTCTCCTTCTTTCCTTCATGAAGCGAAGAAGTATCGCCTGCTGCTCGATTCTTCGTCTCCTGACACTCGCTGTGTGCTCTTCCAGCCTCGATCTTAGACGCCTGACATCCGTGATTACTTTTACCGTCATGCAGACCATGAACACGGTGGCCTCCTTGCTCTCCATATTAGCTTCTTGGTGCTGTTGTTTTCTATTCTCCTTACTTTTCTCGGGTTTTGTTTTGTTGTTGAGTGTGGGGCTAAAGTAACACATCTGTCGCAGACAGTTGCGTCACATCAGTCCCTGTCAAGGTCCCTGACTCATGTGCAAATGCAAAATGAAACAGTTCCCCTGGGGAAGGGCAGTTCTTACAATGAAATTCAAGGTGGACAGTTCTTAGAACTGCGTTCTTAGAACGTCTCTGTCCGAATGCAGCTATAGTGCAACATGTCACTGTTCATATCTGATCATGTAAATGCAATGATATCAGCATGGTGACAATGTTCTTGAACTTTGTACACAAAGACATGCCAGATCTGAGGAATTATGTAACAGTTACATAATATAATTACATTAATAATGTTTGTTTTGTTGTACCAATCTATTGGACTCATCTTGTTTGCACTATATCGGTTTTCCTTCTGAGAGGCAAAAAGTGTGCTAAAGCTCATGAAAAGATCATGTCTCGTGGAGCTCTTGTATATATAAACTTTAATGATAAATTCTATTAAGTTCTATTCATGTTGCACCAAATTACAACAAATGTCATCTCAAGGCACTGCAAAGATACAGTCATAAGAAGTTTCTGTGTTCGGCTTATAAATTTCAGAAAATCACAGTGCCAGCCCAGTTGTTGGTTCTCTCCACCAACTTTAAATTAAAACCAACAGACCACAGCCTGGATTCTAAGATTTATGGAGTCTTAAAGGAGTCTCTAAGGAGACAAAAGCAAAGCAAGCGCCATCAAGGACAGATGAACTGTGGCAAAGAAGCTTTCCAAACAACTCCAAATGTGCCAACTTCTGCTAATCTGAAACAGTGCCCTTTGAGTCACAATGTATTTGTTCAAAAGACAGATACGCAACTTACTGTAGCCTCTGCAACTCGATTTCTTTCTCATGATATGTTTTTTATTATTATTTTGACAGTCAACAAATAATGAACTCAATGACTGGAATTTGCAGAATCTTTGAAATCTTTCTTCGGTTACAAAAAAATCACGATGATTACTTCAAACCAGAAAAAAACTCTTTAATCAAAACCATCTCCCTTAAGCCGTACACTTTTTTAGGATTTTATCCCAACTTGGCATGAGAAAAGAGTTATTCTGACTTTTTGTGGCTGCCATATTAAACAGAAATAGCACTTAAGTAATAGCTTGGCTCATTAATCAAGTCTTTTACAGATAAATGCATAGCAAAGCTTTTCAAAAGCACTTGGAGACATTCATGATTTAATCCTTGAAATATACTTGAGGTGATAGTGGGCTGACTTTGCCAGTGATTTAGAAAGTCTATTGAAATTCAGGTGTGAGCCCACAATGACACCCAGATTTCTGGCCTGGTAACAGATTGAAGTTTAGAACAGATTTTTGGAACTTTCTTCCTTTACTCCAAATGTCCTGTTTAAATGAAGGAAGCTAACTCAACAGCCTGTATTTCATTTGCTCAGGGCACTAAATGAGTGCTTGTAAGTGATTATGTAAATGTAGTTTCATCCTCATAATGCTGTTAACGCACTGTATTTTGATGCTTTGCATAATCCACTCAAAATTACAGGAAATTTTGTGAACTATTAGCATCCATTTTTCGTTGAAACTACAGAAAAAAAAGTTGTTTTGTAAACATCTTATATTTAGCTTTAAATTAAAAGACTTTAAAATGATTGTTTTTAAAAAATTAAATGCAGTTTTTACAGTACTTGTCAGACAGAGAGTGTTTTGTCCTCTAAATGCACTGACTTGTTTTTAAAAAAATTAACAAATATCATTTCCAGAATTTTTTTTTTCTGCCCTTAATGATGGTCTTCTGAAAATAGAATTACAGCTATTGCACCTTGAAACAAAAGCTGTGACTAGTGAAACAAAGATTCAAATGCTGCAGATGCCATCATAATTCCAACAAATAATGGAGAATGAATGATGAGGTTTAACTGGAAGCATTGCACATTGTTTAAGAATTACAATGATTTCCAAAACTAAGCAGGCAGCAACACATGCAAACCATCAACCAAACTATATGGCAGGCTTTGCTGTGCAGAAAAGTAAATCCATTTGTGCTTTTGGCCAGTTCCTCCGAAAAACAGAGAGAGTAAAGCCTTGCAGATGCACTTTTGGAGCACATGTGAGTCTGTTTTTGAATAAGTGTGTGTGGGGGTGGGTGTGTGTGTGTTGGTTTATAGTTGTTCTTGCGACCTCATTGGGACCTTTTCTTGTGTAATTACCAACCTTATCAGGAGCAATGGTCTTACTAAAGAGACAAAATATCATTTATAATGTTGGAATTAGAGTTGGAGATAAGGATAAGGTTTGGTTTAAACATTTCATTATCAAAGAGAGGATCAGGCTTAATGTCTGGTTCAACAGCACTTATGGTTAAAAGAATAGGTGTCCTTGACATGAGAGCCAAAATGTAACTTACTCTGAAGCCACAGGTGCGCCACTGCATGTGAGTCTGAGCGCACTGAATGAAGAGAAAGAGCTACATGGACATGCTTGGTGTAGAAAGACATTACTTATGGAACAATATATTGATAAGTGTATGAACACTTTTGCAAAGGCAAACACATGCACACACAACACACACTTAAGCCTAAGGATAAAGATATGTTTATTTTATCCATTTCAAGTAGAGAATATAAGGGGGAAAGGGGGTTTACTGCAGCATGGAAACCATAAAAGGTGGTCTTGCTAGGTTGAATATCAGCTGTGACACTTTGTCTTCATTTTCAGCAAACATTTTCATAAGAAAGACTCATTTATTAATTGGCAATTTTCAAATCAAATTGACCCTTTATTCTTTTGTCTGGTATTTCACAATTTCAAGACAGCTGCTTTCTTTTTTCACACCTCAAGCTTGATCTGTTTCTAACACAAAAATGAGAGATCACGCAGTTATGATCACAGGAAGGACTTTCCAGGTAGGGACCAGGGACATGAAAAGAATCAAATCTGTCAACATATTGAGTGAGGGATATGAGGATGCAAAGCCATGGGGGTTCTGAGCTGCTTGACTAGCTTTGCTGATGCTTGTTTTATGTCTACCTGTGGAATCATCCCAAAGCAGATATTAAGATGCCTGACCCTAGGTCTGGTATAGCTGAGGTACTGCGTATCTAAGAACTGCACATCTGTCCCTTTTTATTTTTATATTTGGAAAAACTCTTAGTCCATTTTTATTTAAATACTGCTTTAGGTCAGGGGCAACTTCATATTCAGAGCAAAACAGCTGTTCCATAAGTAAACATCAACATTATGATCCACATTAGTAGATTAGATTACCAGTCAACAATTTTAATTAAAAGCATCAGACAGGAAATAAATTTATTAATGAGATTAAGTTATGTCATATTTTAAATGACAATACAAAAGTGAGGTTTGATGCAGCTGAAATCAGTCATTTTATGACTGACTGAGGATTTATTTAAAAACAAGGAAAAGCTAGCAGACTACAATCAATTGCCAAGATTTCTCCATGGCAAAGGCCCATTGTATCCTGGTACTGATACATATATATATATATATATATATATATATATATGTTCTGGATATGTGATAATGTTTGCTGTTACAAAACATTGTATTGTCTTTTGTAATCCATAACAAATTATAATTAGACTCACAACAAGAAAATAATGAATATTCAGTATTAATGGAGTGACAAAAAAAGTTATTTCAGTAAGGTTTTATTGATTTTTTTCTTTTTTAATCAAAAAAGCATACATTACATTGCCACTTCTGAATTGGTTTTAGGAAAAATAACAAAGATATATTAAACTGCAAATTCAGAAAAGTACAAATAGTCTACATCAAGAGACAATGAACAGCATCTTGAAGATATTTGTGCTCTGGTGTCTTATAACTATTAAGATAGCAGAATCATGTTGACTACATGACATTATCATCAGTGAGCTGAGTTTTTTTTTACAACCTATAACCTTCTCTGAATATGGGACATTTTATGGATTAAACACATTTTCCAATGTAATCTACAGGTGCTCAATGACAGAAATTTGGGTTAAAATCTCCTTGTTTCTCCAAGTTTCCAGTGTAGCAGGCAGTATCCTGTTGAGGTATTTTTAGTGACGGACAGACATGCATGAACAAATTTACAGCAACACAGTCCCATATGGGACTATGTTCCAACACCTTTCTATCATTACAATCACTAAGCTTTTCTAACAGTTTGTACAACAGTAGCTCTTCAATGCATTGGACCATTCCTTGCTCCCCATACCTACCAGTGACCTACAGTGAGTTTGTCATTCTTTGGAATTCTTTTTGGTATGTGCTAACTATAACAAACTGGACACACCTAAAAGACATTTTGTTTTTGAGATTTAGTGAACCAGTCACCTAGCTTTTACAAAGTGGCCCTTTTTAATTTCACAAAATCGCAAAAGCAATTTTTTAGTGCCACAGTGCTACCAGAGTCTCTTGCAGACTGAGTTTGACAAATTGTCACAAAATGACTTAATAATGTCCAGTAAAAAAGGCACAACTTGACAACATTGCTGACTAACAATATCTTTTGATGGGCTCCTTCGAGGGGCTCCTTCAAGAAATCCACAATGCCACTTTGCTAAAACATGTGTGCAACAAGAAGCAGGACAAGCAGCAAGTGGCTTCTTGGGCAAGTTCCACTATAGTATGGAATATTTGATTCTCTATTCTGAAGAAATGCTGGTTCTTATCTTGGCACCAAGGCCGAGCTGGTCTTACACCGACAGTTTCCAGATAGAAAAAAACTCTTATCTTTCATATTTTCCCATATTTTTCCACACTTCAACTTCATGGGAGGTTGGCTTTCAGCCTTACTTGACAACAAAACTTGCTAAAACCCACTTCCTGATTGTGGCAAGTGTAAAGAGATATCATTTACTCCATGTGATGGACTGGTGACCTGTCAAGAATGTACTCTACCTCGAACTGGCAGCTGGGATAGGCTGCTGCTCCCTTGTAATCCTGAATAGAATAAAGTGGGTATGGAAAATTAATGAATGAATGTTATCTTTTCCCCCTGTTTGTGGTTTTGATGTCATAACCAATCTGTGTATTTTGTCTTAACACAGAACTTCCAACAAATATGATATATTTCTGAACACGTGTCAATTTTGTTTGGTTTTTGTCTTTCTCTTACTTCTGCAGCATAGATATCTAAAGATGGCAAAAATAAACAGGAAGAACACAATTACTAGAGTCATCAGAAGGACGAGTACATCCAAACAGTAGTATGAGTACCAGGGCATCTTATAAGACTCTGTACGTAGGTGAGGCGCTCCTTTGTGACGCATCACATATTCTACCCAGAAGATGGCCTGATCCATGGGTGCTACTGGTTGATCTCTGTGCAAATGGGACATTCTTTGTATGTTCTGCCTGTAGCTGTCTTTATGGAGCACCTCCTTAATACCTTCCTCAAATGTGCGACCATTCACATCAGCGAGCTGAATTATCTTTGCAGCTCCTCGCTCCTGCAGACGTAGAAGGTTGTCATACTGGTCAAAAAACAGGGGTATGCCGAGCACGGGAACCCCGTGATAAATTGCCTCCTGGACTCCATTGGTTCCTCCATGAGCTACAAAGACTTTGACCTGCGGGTGACCCAGAAGGTCCTTCTGTGGCATCCAGTCAACTATTAGAGTGTTGTTGCCCAGTGCGAAAGGACGTTCCCCTTTGTGCCTCCAAATCACCTGATCAGAAAACAGTCAACAGACAATATAATTACATGTTGCTTAAATAATGCCATATAGAAAGTGAAAGAATATTTTAATGATAGACTACACAAATTAAACTATATTAGACAAATTAAGCTCTATGTGTCCTACATTCTAACCTTAAACTATTAAGATTGAATCAATATTTTTTGGTAAGATTTTGGAAAACTGTCAGGTACAATGTGGCTCAACAGATTAACACAAGGCATCAAATGTCCCTTCATTTTCTGTGGCCACTTACAATGACTCATTCTACGTGAAGTACGTGAAGTATGCAGCACAGGAAATATATCCAAACAATTACCGTTCAAACAAAAATGTGAATAGCAGTGCATCTGTTACCTTCTGGGGCATCTTGGCAAAGACGCTGGCAATTTCATCTGCAATTTCTTTGGGCAACGCATTTACCAAAGTTCCCAGAGTCATGACGATTACTCCATGCTCCCCAGCACTCTGAACATACTCCTCCAGGTCTGCAGGCAGAGGCTGAGCTGGTTTGCACTGGAATCCTCCTATGTAGACAACGTTTGGCATTGTGGGCCGAGGGAATTCAAATACAAAATCTGACCTGAACAGCCAAATGTCTGCTTCCTGAAGCAGCGAGACGATGTCACATCCACCCTCAATATATTTAGCGCAGATGACATCGTAGATAGGTCCCACCATGACTTTTTCCTGATACAATATGATTCCATAGAAAAGCATGTTTTTGACCCTCTGGATGAAATCCATTTTGTCTGTTAGGCCTGATCCTGGCACTGGGATATAAGAAAGTGGTGAGGGGGCTAAAACGAAGTGTCCCTCTCCGCTGGTGATCCAGCGCACATTGAGCACCACGGGCAGTTTGAGAAATTTGGCTAACACAACGCCTGCACCCATGGCTGGGTCAGTGAGAACCAGATCATAGTGAGAATTTATTATACTTTCCACCAAATTCTGATTTTCAAAAACTTTAATTATAGCCTCACACCACAGAAAATGCGCCTTAGTAATCATAGAAAGGAAATCCGTGGTCAGCTTGAAGAAAGTCAGCAATGAAGCTCCTTCTCTTTGTGCCTAAAATGAATGGTTAAAAAAAAATGGTTTTAAAAAGTGATTACCCTCATGTTTGAATAACTAAATTATATACATAATTCCCAATACATATATATGTATCATCACATACCTTCATATGCCTCTGTAAGTACACATCAAAGAAGTTCTCAAAACCTTCATACATTTCAAGTGTAATGGATGTGTAGAGGGGAGACTTTTCTGGAATGTACCAGCTGGTGGAGGCCCTGATCACAGTTATGTTATGCCCCCGGGCATGAAGTTCTTCAAGTAAAATCTTCATATTAATCCAGTGGCTACCATCTACAGGGTACACCAGAATGTTTCCCCCATCGCATTGTGGTGTGAAGAAAGTCAGACATAAACTGAAGGATACAAATATCCCACACACATGATGCAACTGCATGGCTCCTAAAATGCAAATGAAAACATAAATGAGCTTTAGAAGTGAATAGGCTTTTATCTTATCAATTAAATATAAACAAGCACATAGTTGTAAATGGTGAAAATTACACTGACTGAAAAGCAAATCTAATAGATTTACACCACAACATGGTAAGGGTTCTGAAATGCACTTACCTATTGTCGAAAGAGGCAACAGTTATCCTTCTTTCCCTCAGACTTACAGTCCATCAAAGGGATTCCTTAGATATTTGAGTTCAAATTCCAGCCCCACATATGATATGTCCTTTCACAGGTAAATAAGTTACCTGTGGCACATGTCACTTGAAACTACTATGAACATTCTGCAAATGATAAACAGTATGATAATCTCTCCTTTGTCAACTCCTCAAAGTTAAAAGACTTCATTCAATGTAGTTGTTTAAAAGCTGGTAGCACCCTTTACAGTGTATTCTGTGCACTGTACTTTAGTGAATGTTTTTTCTGCTGCCAAACAAGAACAGTGCTTTCTTCAAACAAACCTGTGACCTATTTCGTAAGGATATTACAGTGCATTATGCAAGGCTAAGCTACATCAGTTTCATATCACGTTGCAAGCACAAGTAAATCCCTGCAGGAAAAAACTAATTCATTTGCTGCTGTAGTTAGTGTAAGTGGAGTTATTCTATATTCTACATTGCAACTAGTGACTACTTTCATTACTGATCAAAATTTGTATTCTTTGCATGTATATTGAATTTTTTGGGTTTTATTTTAAAAGTTCAGAAACTACTGAGAAACAGCCTTCAAAATGACTCCAAAGTAAAATGATTCCATTCACTGATAATGGTATTTGATTAATTAGTTATCAAATTAGTCGCAGATTTTTTTTTTCAGGGCAAAGAATGCTGTAGTTGTTCTAATTGGCCGGTCATTTAAAACATATTCTGCACAATCCTCAGATGTTTAGTAAGTTTAAAAGCAATCGTAGTGTTGTCAAGAGCAAGAGGCTTTATGCACACACATATTTCTTGGAAACGCGTCTTTGAGAAGTGATCCATTTGATGTATTTCAGATTATATAAAAGTGAAAAATCCAGGAGAAAAATAGGGAATATGAGCAAACCTCCCAGATACGCACCCATTTTAAGTCCCAAGTCTATTTTTTAAGGAACTTCAGACTCGTGATACAGTGGTGCAAAATCCAGAAAATTTGGATGATATTAGCATATTGCATCTATGTCATCGTCCTCAAAAAATTAAGTTGTGCACTTTCCCTGATAATGCTGACTAGGCCAAATGAACAGCAGTGTGTTTGCTATTAACAGTACTTCTTATGCAACCTCTTGCAGCAATAGACAAAGGTGGTTGCAGCGGGTCATATATTTCTTTGAACATATGACCTGTGTACATGATTTGAGGAGGAGGACTGACTCGTTACGGAACCGCCAAGCTGTGTGTGTCTTAAAGTGTGCGAAACTTAACTTACTGAAATAGTTCACACTAGTTGTGTTTAAAAGCACACAGAGGTTGTGTGAAAAATACTTTCAGTGGATAAAGACAGGTGAAAATGTTACTTTTCCATTTGTTTAAGCCTATTGTTTGAATTTGGCCGCTTTCCCTCATGTTACTGTCCTCAAATCAATACGACCATAGAGGCTGTTTATTCATTCTTCAGCATCATGTAAAGTTCCTCCCCGACAAGCTGCAGGAAGGAAATATGACCCATATCAGTGTTTTCATAGCAGACATCATTCTCCAGTCTTTAGTATAGAGTCAAAAAGCACTCATAAGGAGATAAGGGAGAAGGGGGTATCTGGCTTATGCAGCTACATGCAGCATTCTGAACCATATGCCTTGTTATGTGACTTAATTTTGAGACCCACATATCATAGCTTTTTTTCACTAATGAGCTATGAAAAGACCTTTGTCACTTCCTGGTTGGGTATAAATAATAACATTACTTGGTTAGGCTTAAAAACTATCATAGCTGGGTTAGACTGTTCTTTTTACAACGTGGCTACAACTGTTATAGACCACATTTCTCTGATTGCCTTAGTTACTTGTAAACTGAAAATTAAGACTAAACCTTGTCACTTTCTGATTCAATTTGTGAAGTAACATAACTTGATGAGGATTTGAAATCAAAACTACTTGGGTAGGTTTCGAAAACAGTCATGTACTGAGATAAAACACTCTTTTTACAATGTGGCTTTCATCTTTGCAGACGCCATCTCTACACTTCACATGCTGTTACTCTCAAGCCAGCCGGAGAGTAAAAAACTTTTCTTACTAATGAGCTCAAACTTAAGTGCATAAAAACATGAACTTCTTGCTTTATTTTTTCTGGACTCAGCTACTTTAGATGTGAATTTGCAAGTCACTCTTTAAATACAGTTATTTTCACTCAGAAAAAAATAAGAAAATTGTTATTCACCAACAAAATATCTACAAAGAGAGATTACCAAAATATTAAGTGCATACTAAATCTGACCATGACCCATTATTGAAGACATAAATCTCTGCAAGTCAGGAAAAAGCCTCCATATCTCAGTTTGAGCAGGGCAGCATCGTGACTTTACTGTTTTCTCTTTTTTTTCCCCAGGAGGTAAAAAAAGTATTGAAACCAAGTTCCCTTATTTTCCATTACCTTAACATGGTAGTAATGTGCCTAAATGAATAAAGTGTAATCTGAGGGATAAACTTTCATGCTGCTGTTTCCAATAAACAGTTTCCATTCCCATTGACATGTACAAAATGGTTAAATCCCTGAAACAAAGTTAATGTTTATGAGAAGGACAAGAAAAAGTAAAAGCCAAGCTAGCATTAGTGTATTAAAAATCATGATTACTGTATATAGACCAAGAGACAAAATATTTGTGTCTTTGGCTTCTACATTCTGAGGATGACGTGTGACAATAAGTTTAAAGTGCTTATTTCTATGAGAAAGGAAACAACAAAAAGCAGGAATTGGATTTTAATGTTGTTTTCCTACCTGACTGTCCGTGGCTTCTCTTTGAAAATGTTCAGTAAAATAAGTGTCTATTTCTTCCAACAGGGGAGGTTAACATCAGCTGTCCAGTGTTTGAGCAGCAGAGCGTCACACAAAACAAGAAAAAAAGGGAGAGAAAAGGCTCCTTAAAAAGCACATTTATATAACTGCTTGCCTAGATCATGTTTCTTTTCAGGTAATTGTGGGGGTGAAAAGAAAGCCTACAAAACAGTTTTCGTAACACCTTTCCTTTCTTTTCTCCAATCCACTGTTGCTTATTTGGCTAGACTGGTTTTCTCAAATATTTGAGAAATATTTGGTGATATTTAGATTTTGATGCACACACTGTATGATTGAGGTAAAATATGTCTCCCGCATGGCTTAAAGTTTCTAATAGTTTTATTCATTGTGAAATCAAGGTAGTTTTAAATAGGGAACATTTTCAACACCGGGTAAAGATCCATCACTTCAGCCTTGGAAAATTTGAAGCTGTAAATTTAGTGTTTAGCCTGGCAAAACCAAGTTTTAACAGTAAATCTCTTTATGACAGTTTGATATGTGTGGTGACTCACAAATAAAATTTATTTTCTTTTTTTTTTTCACTCCGTCACAGAGTCTTAGAAGATTTGCAAGATCATGATTATGAGAGAATCGATTCTGTGAAGCTCCAGGGTATTTTGTCCAAGCAAGCTACTTTCAACCAATCACTGTCCTGTACTGGCAACTATTTGTGTGTTTCGGAAGTGATAACAGTCAAAGATGGTGGCACCTAGCTTATATGCCATGCCATCACTTTTCTCAGAACCAAAGGATGAAAAATAGGGCTAAAACATACATATATATAAACAGTGAAAATACAGTAAATATGTAACAATCCAAAACACTCCAAAAAAGGGAATCAAAAAGAATATGTTACCTTCTGGGGCATCTTGGCAAAGACGCTGGCAATTTCATCTGCAATTTCTTTGGGCAACGCATTTACCAAAGTTCCCAGAGTCATGATGATTACTCCATGCTCCCCAACACTCTGAACATACTCCTCCAGGTCTGCAGGCAGAGGCTGAGCTGGTTTGCACTGGAATCCTCCTATGCAGACAACGTTTGGCATTGTGGGCCGAGGGAATTCAAATACAAAATCTGACCTGAACAGCCAAATGTCTGCTTCCTGAAGCAGCGAGACGATGTCACATCCACCCTCAATATATTTAGCGCAGATGACATCATAGACAGGCCCCACCATGATTTTTTCTTGAAACAATATAATGCCATAGAAAAGCATGTTTTCGACCCTCTGGATGAAATCCATTTTGTCTGTTAGGCCTGATCTTGGCACTGGGACATAAGAAAGTGGTGAGGGGGCTAAAACGAAGTGTCCCTCTCCACTGGTTATCCAGCGCACATTGAGCACCACGGGCAGTTTGAGAAATTTGGCTAACACAACCCCTGGTCCTATTCCTGGATCAGTAAGAACCAGATCATACTTTGAATCTATAAGGCTTTTGACCATATTGGGATCATATATATTTGAATGATGGCTTTAGACCATATTGAATGGAGCTGTGATACCATGTAAAGAAAATCCTTTGTACGTTTGAAAAATTTCAACAGCGAATCCCCTTCTCTCTGTGCCTAAAATGAATGGTTGGAAAAAACAGTGGTGAGAAAGTGATTATTTGATGTAGTTATGACAAACATGGGGCTACACGTGTACATAATTAATCACCTACCCTAATATGCCCTTGTAGATAATCATCAATAAGGTTCTCAATTTCTTTACTGATTTCAACCGTAATTGATGTGTAGAGAGGACTTTTCTGGGATGTGCCAGCTGCTGGAGGCCCTGATCACGGTAATATTGTGCCCCCAGACATGAAGTTCTTCCAGTAAAATCTTCATATTAATCCAGTGGTTACTATCTAGAGGGTAAGCCAGAATGTTTCCCCCATCACATTGTGGTGTGAGGAAAGTCAGACATGAACTGAACAATACAGCCATCCCACACATGGCTCCTAAAATGTCAAACAAAAACAAAAAATAGAAAAGCAGTCAGTCACATTATATCAGAAATGTGCTAAGTCAGGTTTTATCAGGTATACACAGCACAGAAAAAATGTTTTTGAAAATGTGTTTTTAACTAAACATCATCAACTACAGATTCATTATTACACACTGGTAGAGGAACATGCAGTTTTATGACCGCAACCACAACAGTGCAATCTCTGCACTGCACTGCCTCTGGAATTCACTCTCCTAACATCAAGGGACACAACAGTGGTCCTACTCGCCCACAGACTCAGGGTCCATTCATTGCGTGTTTGAGTTCAAACTCCACTATATGACATGATTTCTCCCCTTGCAAGTAAATGAGTAACATGTGGCACATGTCATTTGTCAAATAAAAAGCTGTTATGTGTGTTTTGCCATGTTACCATAGCTTTATTGCTTAATTTAGAATTTATGAAAAACAACTAGCATGCTCTTATTTTCACTGTTGTTTTTTTACCTGAATTTTCATGTATTATAACTCATTGTCATAGTACAAGTCACAGTTTTTTCCTGATTAGTTGCCTCAAGACTTAATTAATTACCTTAAGTCATTTCATATCACTCTTAGGAGGTTTGCATACAATTTGCTTATTGACAATAAAAGCTCAAAAAGCTTTTATTATTAAAATAGTTTATCGTGCATTTATGTAAAAAAAAGCATATTTTGGAAAATATATTCAAAAGATGCTTTTTGTTAAAAAAGCATAAAACATAAAAAAAAAAGATGCAGCTATAAATTGAGTTTAAAAAAAAATATCTATGATGTTAGATTTGAAAAAAATCTAGGTACTATGCAGCTGAGATATACAACTTTCCAATAATACAACTTTGTGCCACTAGAAGGGACATGAGTCACTGTAGTGCCTTGTCTGCTCCGGAGCCAACAGAGGAGGTAGAGGAAATATTAGCCAGTGTTGTCAGTAGCAAATGAACAAATTGCTGCTAACAGAACTAAGGGATGAGGAAAAGTTAATAAAATCCTAGTAAAATACAATGTCAAACGCTTTTGGCAAGCAAACATTACCACCACCATTACCATTACCATCTTTATTTTGCAAGAAATATATCAAATGAAGGAGAAAGCACCAAAAAAACCACTGTCCATCCTCCTCCTTATGGATGTTTAAGAAATTCATTGGGTATGTTTCACAAAAAGGTTTTGGTGGTAATGGCAGTAAGGTCAACTTTGAGAATGTCCCACAGTGGAATAGATAAACTACAAATTTTTGTTATTTTTTTGGCCAGTACGAGCCGGTAAGGACATCCATCGTACTCAAAGTTGTCCTCCACGTCATCAAAATCTGATAAATATCCTACCATTTTGCACAAAACTATCAGTAGCAAACTACGTGTGAAGTTAGCCGACTGTCACAGAGCACGGAGTAAATAAGCTGTGCTGCAGCAACGCTCATCGATGACGTCATCCCAGTAGACGAGTGTGTAGAAAGCCCTCTATAAGCCCCCGATAGCCGCCAATAACAACAACATTGCAGCTATGAGCTAACAATGCAATAGTATACCTTCATTCGTTCATTCATCTTAAAGTATTGGTGAAATAAAGACAGATAATGCCTTATTTAGAGGCTACATCGTCTAAGCCCTGTTCTCTCCTGTTATATGGATATACGCGGATCTCGAGGAATCTAAATATCTTCCGAAGGACGCCGACTTTCACCAAACTGTTCTCGGTGAGTAGATAAACGTATTTCATGCCAGAAATAAGGTCTAGGTTTAAAAATACCGGAGTTCCCCTTTAAATCAGAGATATGGTAGCTATTGAAAGCTGTGAGTAGTTGGCAATAGTTACGACAAGATACAAGAGAAGACATTTGATACAGATGCCATAAAACTGTTGCACTAGACAAGCAGCTGAATCATAATGTCATTATGTTTATGTCTATGTCTATGAATTTGTATGGGACAGCTGGAGGATTTAAATCCAATTAATAATAAACCATTCATATCCATGGTCACAAGCAGCATTCCAAGATCTGCCTGGAGATTGCCAAAGAGGATTAAGATTTTTTTTAAAAGTGAGTAACATGAATTACCCCACTTAGGAAAATGTTTAATCTTTTTTATCAAAATGACAGAATTGCACATGTTTGTGTATGCAGTGCCAAAGGCATAAGGACAGATACCATGACAAATAACATGATTTGTGTTTTTGGTGTTTAATTTACCTACTGGCATTGGGCAGACATTACAGGAAACATCTCCTTATAACCTTCAATATATTATACTTAATATTCTTCCAGATGTTTCCTAAGTTTTGGGTTTTGATTCTTTCTCTAGCTACAACAAGGAGGGCAAAAACACACATTATATTATATCATTATTTACAAGCTGTGTGTTTGACAGATTTATTTGGCTGTCAAATAATTCACGTTCATGTTCTGTCAAATAACGATGTCCAAGTAAAAATTATTAACCACAAAATGAAGACAAAAGCACAAACCATTCCAGCCACAATCACAGAAGTAAGCCATGTCATATATTTAACCTAACAGCTTTGATCTGAATAAGTGAATGTTGCCATTACAGTCTGAAAACAAATGTCTGTACTTTGATCCTCTGGATAAGATAATAACCTTGTAGAAATCCAGAGATTTTCTGTCACATGCATTACTGAGGGGTCTCTACAGCCTTTTGCATCTTGAATGTAGAAAAGCAGCACATTCTAAACATTACATTGGCTTACTTGTGCTGCTTTCTATGCCATGTCCTCACTCAATATGTTCACTAGGAATGGAAGCAAAAATTCCCAACCAACCACATTTTGCCATAAAGCTATCCATTAGGATGGAGATATATGGCGCCTCAGGTGTAGCACCAATGCTAGTTGGTGTTAACGTACTGTAAGGCACAAATATAGCTTCATTCTGCAGACCCAGAGGTTATCTCCATCTTCCATACAATCAAAAGGCCCATTGCCTCACATGCACAGCTGCAGGTTGAATCATGGATAACACTTAAAAACTCGCTGGTTAAACTGCTATTCTATAACACCCGATATAAACCAATTAAACAAAAAAACATAGGAATATATTGGAGAAAATGTGTTGGTTTTTTATTGACTCTGAGGGGAAATCTGTCCTGGTCAAACTTACAACACACAGCTCTATATAATGAAAGCATGATAGATACACAGTATGTTCACAACAAAGATCTGAGACAAAAACAAGTAGAATGCCAGTAAAATGCTTCATACAGAGAGACGATCAAATACAGTAACCAGAGTCAGTGCTGGTGTGGTAGGGCAATGTTCTGATTATGCTAACAGTGCACTTACAGATTTGGGTTTAGTTTCACACCTCTGGGCTAGGGTTTAAAATGAAATAATGAAAAATGACAGAGCTGGCCTTTAAAGAGATGATCAATAATTTTGCTCAGACAAATAGAACATATCGATTTCAAAAAGTTCACATTCCACTTCTTCTTCTCTTTTTCAGGCAAAAAGTCAGCAGGTACACACTTGCCAACTGGCTCCCAAATCGCAGTGACAGTCCATATGAATGTGTATGAGTATTTCTGTGTGTTTTTGTGTAATAGGACTGTTCATGGTTCCCTAAGGGTGGAAAGGATGATCTCAGAGTATTATGAGAGGATCCTGCAGCTGACAGATGAAGCTCTTGAAAACAAACATAAATGATGGATAGCTGATGGATAGCTTTTCTGGAAAAAATGTCAGGCTATTTGGACCTCACTCTCTTCAAGATTTAAGAGTGACCTTGGTTAACTTTGATTTGGTTCCTCACAAATTAACTTCAACGAACTATTCTGACTTCCAATCCACAAACTAAATTACAGAGCAGATAAGTTCTCAGGGACAAGGGGCTGATTACATGTTCCAACCTTGCTTTGATTTGACTGTTTTTTTTTTGTTTGTTTGTTTGTTTTTGTTGGGATTTTTTTTAAAAATTTGATTAAACCTTGAAAGCAAACTTCAATTAGACATATTTGAAGTCTTGTTTGATTATTGAAATTTTTTTTAATTGTATAGCTGTTTTCTCCCAGTGCATGCATGAGTTTTCTCCAGGTACTCTTTTCTTCAGGTTTCTCAAGGTTATCCTTATCAAGTTTATGTCTCTGCAAAAGTAAAAACAGAAGAAATGCTTCAGGGAATCTAGAAACATGCTGCATATTCTGACAAACGGTTGGGAATAAACCTAACACTCAATAACAGGTGAGATAAAATAATTGTTCAAAAACATAATATACCTCTTTCACCTCCTCTCCAAAGTTGAGCATTTAATTTTAGCACAAGTAAACTTTAATAATCACCTTATATCCCCAGAATGTCTTTGAAGATCAGCTTCAAATAATATTTCAGTAATGATAATAATAATAGAAATAATAATAACAATAATAAATACTATTATTATATTTATTGTTATATAAAGAAAACAACTAAATGCAAAGCGAAATAAACACCCCTTGCATCTCATTATTGTCCAAAGTAACTTTTACCAACCTTAATTCTGCACTCTGGAGTCAGGTTACTCTTCAAGGGGAGACTCTTCAGGGTGTATGATATTTTACCATTTGCTTTACTGATTATTACATACACATATGTTTAAGACATTGGTATTTTTTACCACTTAAACCAGACAGTTTCTTTTCCATGTGTGTGTGTATGTGTGTCACATACAGACAGATTAGTTTGATGATTGTTGTGTGATTTATTACTGCAAGTTCAAATACCAGATATATCTTGTAATGTAAAGTTGTTTGTTTTTTTTTCTTTTGTTTTTGTAAAAGTTGAGCAATGCTTCCTGCTTTGACTGTAACTCTTTTCCTAAAAGAACAGCTTCGATATGAGTTACCGCTAGATGTGAGACAAAATTTCTTTCTAAACCTTGTGTTTATACATCCAGCAGTCCAAAAACTTCATGGCAGATCCAAAATTAGCTGGAGGAACAACATATCTCATCAGGTAAGGGAATACCTCGGGGCATGAAGTATAAACTAAGAACTAAGAGATCATAGTTGGGAGAACTATTGCTTGCTTTTCAGCTCTGATAATTGGGTCAAAATTGATAGACTGCATTTTGCATATCAACAATGTGCAATCACTGAGCTTTGTTCAGGCCTAAGGCAAAAAATAATGTTAAAAATGAAAATCGCATTGCTGCAAATGATATCACATTTTTTTGTAAAATCTTAAATTAGTCAACCTGTAGCAGAATATTTTACGAATTCTGTTCTTCTCAAAGCAAGTTGTCTGTCAGCATCGCAGAGGAGCAGATTAGATAGGCTTATTCATCAGGCTGATGGAGAACAGACATTTACTGGATATGTGGGTTTCATACAGGCTCAGTGGAAAAACAAAAACATAAGTAGTCTTTATGTGTGAATTCACAAAATGTAATTCATTTAGCCAATGTAATGTTATAACAGAAAACTCACAGTGACGGTGGGAACCCAATCATCCATCCTGGTATTTATACAATGTGATCATTTAATGATGCATCATTAAATGATCACATCGTATAAATAACAGGAGGGGATTATGACATTTTACAGCTGTCACACTTCACCATTATGCCAGAGGAAATAAGAAATATGTATAAAAACCTAAAGGCTCTGGGGTGATAATGTAGTGTAACAGCTGGGTGCTCTATTAAGCTGTAATTGCCTAAATAAAGTAATTATGTAGTCAGTGAGTTGATGTGTTTTTGGGTCTATTCATAAACAAATAAAAATATTGGCTTAATCGCAGTGGGGTCTTCAGCCTATCCTAGCTGCCAAAAGATGGACATCCTGGACAGGTTTCCAGTCCATGGCCAGGCCAACACAGAGACAAACAAGACATACAACTGTGCACACTATAAAAAGACTTTTTGCTTTGCTCCTGATTTCCTGCTACATTAACACATATGCTTCCATGGCAAACTGACACTGGTGCTATGAACCCAATGAAATCATAATGCGAAAATTAGTTTGTAATGTAATAATGTAATCCCTTAGTAATAAACAAGAAATTGCAAAAACAAGCCAAGCATATGCATCAGTGAAACTCGGTGTGGAGGAAAAGTTTAATGTTAGTGGTGGGCAAATGTCCTTCTAAAAACAACAAGCTTATTGTGAGATGACAAAGACGTAAAGGTTGAGCACAGATACATCCTAAACAAATCATAAAAGCAATCTGTGCAGGTTGCTATTTGTCACCATAATTTCCACAGACAATGCTGAACCCTGACCACTGACCCTGACCCTGAACACTTGCTGGCTGACAAAGAACATATACAGGAAGAGGAAAGGGCATGTGTGCAATGCGTAATCCCACACGGAAATAACGCTTTCTCTTTGTTCAACTTGGTAAATTTCCACTTTGTTCAGGAAACAATTCAGTCACTCAATAAAAAAAGTTATTGAAGTCAGCAAAATCAGCAACGTTTCCAAAAACAATATTAAAACTCAACAGGTTGAGATTTTGAAATGAGTACAATCCGTCGTTTTTTTTTTTTAGGGCTAACGGTAGGGCTAACACAATTCTTGGTGGGGCTATATCCCACCAAGTCCTACCTCTGTATACTGAAGTACTTTTGAGTCATATGTGAGACCATCTGTCTGACACCTAAAGCTTGACAGAAACCAAGTCTAGAAATAGGACAATGATCCCAAACACAACAGCAAATTTACAATCAAATGTCTGAAAATAAAAAGAATAGAGATTTTTTGCTTAGTTTTTTACACTCTGCTTTTACACTTTGGCTTAGATTTTGTTTATTGAATAACAACACAGTGTAATGTGTTAGGTGTTGTCAGTCTGATTACATGTATCTAATTTTAGGAATTGATAAGGACCAGATGATTTCTTTATTATTTGATTATACTTAAATCTTAGCTGTGAAGGAGGATTTATTTTTCATATGACTGTATGTTCCCTACAATACAAGGGAGGGGCCATAAAAAAGTTTTGTTTTTTTTTGTGATATTCCCACATTGAATTTGCTTACGATGAGAGCAGGAAAAAAAACACAGTCTGTGAAAGAGAAAGGTGTCACACACAATAGTGCATGGGCACACAACAAACATTGTGCTCAAGGTGCTCACTTAGATATAACAGCAAAACCACAGCATGCCGCACCCCCAGCTAAAGAGTAGCCTTGATGGATGCCCCAGCAGGCTCAGCATTAGTCTGTGGTGGCGACCTGCCATATAAAGGATTGGCCACAGAAGAATAGATGCGCATTACCAAGCTTGATTTCAAAAGAAGAAAGTTCAGCCTGGTCACATACACAATTCCTCCAAGATTGTAATGTACTTGAACCAATTTAGAATATTCTTTCTCCACACAAAAAATGATCTTTTTCTAAACCTAATAAAGTATCCCTGTCAGTGAAATAACAGTGGTCCCAGAACTCCAGTATATAGTGAATTTAAGACAAACTCAATCAAACTTTATTATAGTGGGCATTGTTTGTTTTTGTTTTTTTAACATCATGGGTCTGATAGTCAGGAGCCTGACCAGTCAATAGAACAAGGCTTCCAGTCTGTACTTAGTACGTTAAGACAAGTAACAGCTATGAAGAAGAATTCTGATTTACTGAGGTTCATGATCTGTCGGACAGTTGTTCCTAAAGGCAAACAAATTATATCATACGATGAGAGAAACAGAAACCAAAGCATCACAGAATGAAGAAATGGATAGCAATAGAATAGAAATACAGACCAAATTATAAAGCAACAGCACTTCCTTTTCAAACACAGTGCTCTCAGTGTTTGGGGGTATTTTGCAGACTGTAATGGAGAAGAATATATTTACAATATGCACAGCAGAAAAGAATCAGTGCATTGTCTCTGTTCTAATTATGGATTTTACTCCATTTAATCACATTTTATCACATTTTCAAGTTTAACAAGACTATTATACGAGAAAGTTATGTGTACATTTGTATTTTGAATGCAAATAAATGTTAGTTTTTTTTTTTCAAAATACTGGACAGATGAACTGCTGAGTAGTTTAACAGAGAAACAGTCCAGATCCCCCCCCCCATTGTTCTCACCCACCTTAAAATCCCACTTAGGATCAGTTGAACCAGTAATTACATCCCCAAGCTCCAGTTCTAAGCCTCCTACTCCCACCAGCAGAATAGTCTGCACAGTATCATGACCTGGACACGTGTCAAACACCATTTCAAGTTCCAACAACGATTTAGAGCCAAATATCTTCCCTAATTTGAAAAGGAGTCTAAACTCCTTCTTCAGAGTATTGTAATGGCCCTCTAATCACATATTCCTTATGTCACATGGGATGTGCAAAATATATTATGTGTATGTGCTCAATTTCAATTCATTTTTCAGACAGTTCACATGACTCACATATTGTATTGCTAGATGCCCGTCCCTTTTTAATGTTTGTTTACCTTTTTTTTCAATCTGCACAATGGGCTTACACATTCAAATTTATGTCAGTGAAGTGGAAACTCATTTATACTGGTATCATCAGCAACACAAGTCTGGATAGCTCACCATGACCGCATGGCTGTACAAAATTACAGAGGAGGATGTGTGGCATGTCTGTTCCTGTCATACTTTGTAGAAAGTAGAGCAATTTTTCATACCAAATCAGGGATCAATGTGGGTCTCTCTCTAAAACATACAAATAATGAATTATTTATATTTTTACACTGAAATAACTCATTTTCTCCACAGTGAGTTTTAGTTATGATCTTTTTTTTTTAATATAAATGTAAAAGAAAAAACATATTTTACCATTTGCTTATTCAGTGACCTCCATACTGAGTCTGATTGTTTTTATCATCCCAGCACCCTGTTCGGGAAACAGAATACAGCTGCCTACATTAGGGACCCACGACTAAAGCAAAAACACATCCACTGCTTTGCTAAAATATGTTCAAATATGCATCTACATGTGCATAAATAAGTGCAGTGTCATGTAGTGTAGCACTAAGCCCATATCAAAGAGGTGTAATGTTCACCATATACATACTTAGTCAGCTGACATAGGGTTGTGCTGAATCTTTGTTTTGAATGTGCTTTGCAGCAGGGCAGAGACTGACAAATTGGACTTTTTTTTCTTGAGACAGACCAGACTTAGGAAGTACCACCATTATCTTATCTACAGTAACTTACTCTACTTACTCAACTTGAAAAGAATGTGCATCAACAGTGCTAATAGAACAGATGTTTTCCTCTCACTGCTAATCCTACATAAGCCCAGAGTTTGCTTTGAGTGGTTCACAGGGCACAACAAAGACACTGTCAGCTATATAAGTTTAAATCAGTTATGAAGCACGTGTCATTAAGAACAAATTCTTATTTACACTGATGACCTAGCAAAACACAGAGCCATTTGAGGAATAAAAATAATAGCTAATAATAGCAGTCACCGAAGCAATCAGGTCGGTGGTTCCACTCCTGGGTTCTCCGGGCCACACGGGGAAGCATTCTTCGGCAAGACACTGAACCCCATGTTGCCTACCAATGCATCCATCCATCCATCCATGTGTAGCTTATATGGAATAAGATGTGCTATGTGAATGAATGGGTGAATGTGGCATGTAGTGTAAAAGCACTTTGAGTAGTCTAGATTAGTGCTATACAAGTACGGTCCGTTTGTCATTTACAAAACTATCCACCTCCTCCTCAAAGCTTGCCCATTTAATGTGATCTGCAAGGAGGTGAGGCTAATAATTATGTTCAAGGAATATGCAACCTCTAGTGGTTATGATAGCAGCTGCATGTGAGGGATAAAACTGTGTTCCATGACAGTACAATCATGTTGTAATGAGAATGTTACTAGCCCTGATCCAGATTGCATTCAAACCCTAACCAAGTGGTTTTGATTTCTATTCCTGAACATGTGATGTTACGGCCTGAATGTCATCGTAACCTGTTTTGTTAACATGTAACCAAGGCAATCAGTTAAAGCTCATCCAAAATGATCAAAGTTGTATATAAAATGTATTTTACAATAAATATGATTGTTTTCTGACCACAACTAAGTAATATTGTTTCCTAAACCAAACCAGGATGTAACTAAAGTATTTTAGTAAAGTGTTGTTGTGTTTTTTTAAGCAACACATGTTGATCTTGATCTGATGTGGAAACACTCATATGTGTCATATTCTGCTTGTACCGCAAGGGTGGTACTTTACAGGACACCATTATGAGCTATATTGAAGAGAATGAAAAAATAAACTATATGTTACTTTCAGTTGGAGGACTTGAAGGGATATATTGGTATCCATGAGGCATATGTTGTGAGTTTAAAAGCCAAATGATAACACAAACAAGTACAGTAAGAGCTTTGTGAGCTGGTGGGAGTACAATCACCTTGTTGGGCACTCTCCAGATGCTCTGGATTACAACCAACCGTACTAAGCTCTACCTTAGGAAAAAAAAAAAACCTTCAACACCAAAAAAACACACAGCACAACTCCAAAGATAGTCTGCAGATGTGAGAGCAGTCTGTAAAAAAATGGACAAGTTTCTGATCTTTCACCCCTAAACAAGTATTACATAAATATACAAAAGCTCTGACAGTGTGTCATTTGATTTGAACAAGACCACTGTAGTTTCCTTTTCTCATATGACTGGGAACTGAAACTAGAGATATCTGATCTTCTCAACCACCAGCCTCCATCAGAATTGATTGAGGTTTCTGGTAATTCATGAAATTACGAAGACCACATTTTGCTGCCAGCTAACTAAAAAAAAACATGAAAAACCACTGTGATCTGCTGTTTCTGTAATATTACTCTGTCTGCAGACAGAATATTCATGTGTGGGATGAAATTGGCTTCCATGATGGTACAATTGAGTTGTAAAGATGTTTTTTAGCTCTGATCATCATTGTTCTCAAACCTTAACCAAGTGGTATGTCTCTGTCTTTCTTTTTCTGCATGATTTCTACTTGACAGTTATGTTGAGTGATTTCAAGGCCAAGATTTCACAATTAATCCTCCTCAGTGGTGTTAGCTTTGTCTTGACAGTGACTCACTAAAAGGTCTTGAGGATTCTCCAAAGAGAGTCTTTAAAATAACAGGTGCTGAACTTCCAGACGTGTGACTCAGCAGGCAAGGAAAGCAACAAGAGCAAATGTCTCAGACCTCTCATTCACCCTTGCCATGCTCAGAGTAACTCACTGGAAATCTGTTTAAAAGTATCATAACTGCAGTACTCACCTGCTGCATAATCGTATGTATAACAACTAATCGAACATAAATTAAGGAAGGTCTAGCTCCATCTATTAGAACAATAACGCTATGCAAGTGGTGCCACTTTTCATCTTTAAAAAATGTCTTCACCAAATATTTTACCTTTATTTAATATATTTACATTCCCTGCCATCTTTGTTCTTGTAGTTAATCTTACTGGTGCAGCACAATGCAATACCTTCATTTATTCTTTTTTTTAATGCAACCTGCAACTGTCAATAAACCTCAGTCGAAGTGCTAGCTGGCCAGTGGCCATTGAAATCTGAAACCCACCCATAACAGACACATTCATATTTCCAGCTTAGAGAAGCTTCGACAGAATGTGACAGCTCATTTTTCCTGTGGAAAGTGGATGGCTGTGATGCGGCATGAATCTAAACAATTTGTTGCAGACACAGCACATAATGACCGCTGTGAATCCTGTGGTTTTGTTATGTTTTATCTCATATTTTCCCACTCTTCAGGAAAGTGTGAACTTGACTGTTGCTTGAATCTTTACAGCAAAGTACAATCATATATACAGCACGGCACCACACTCAACCAAAAACTCATAAAACTTACTTTGCCTGCGGTGTTGTAACATTTTATCCACATGCTGGAGATGTTTAACAGGAGCCCAGCCAAGCTGTAAAATATCCACATTTTCTTTGTGTAAACTGGTGATGGGCTCAAAAACCCTTGACTTACTTGGTATTAAAATGACTGAGCTATATTTAAAAACCTAGAGTCACAAAGAGTGCTCTTAACAGAAACGTGAACTTAGATAAACTCACATCAGTATAAATACCATGTGTGTCAGAGAAAGATTTGTCTAGTTTCCCATCCATTATCAGCCTGCCTTTTACTCATATACAAACTACTGAGGTGAAACACGGATCATCAAACATTTCTCAGAGAACTTATAGTTGAGTTTACGTATCACACCTGTAGTGATTGACAAACTGGATACAAAGCACGCGATGTATGGGACTGAATAGTTGATTCCATTGGACAGGCTACATGCTTCAGTGTTTACGCTATCTTATTTTTTTTATGATTTATTTACATATTCATTGTACTGAAGCAAGTTCCCAGCAAGACAGATTGGGGCTTCCACGCTAATGTAGAAAACAGTTGAACTAATGAACAGATGTGAATGCTTTTGACGTGATAGTGATTCTTTTTTTTTTTCAGCTGAGCGCCGATTAAAACATCTGCACAGATATAATGTGTTTGCTGTCTTATCAAACAATTCACATGCAAAACAAAATGTAATGTTTGAAAAATATGACTTTGTTGATTTATTTCTATATAAGATGCATACAACAGGGATTACGCTGAGTTCCTCTGCCCAGTTGGTTAAAAAGTCACATCATTGACCACAGTCTCAGTGATTTGTGTAGGAACCTGTAGAGGTGGTATACTGGAGAACTGACCAGGACACAAAACAGAATGTAATACGAGGGACTAGATGGTGGGCTACTGGTAAAATTACACATTTTAGAAGTTAGGTTTTAAGGTGCCAGAGATGTCGAAATGGGAAAAAGGTTAAATAAATAAGCAACAATAGTCCTGTGATGGACTGGTGACCTGTCACGGGTGTACTCTGCCTCAATGACAGCTGGGATAGGCTCCAGACCCCCCGCAACCCAAAATTGGATTAAGCGGGTATAGAAAATTGAAGAAATGGAAATAACAATTGAGAGACAAACTAATAAATCAGAAAAAAAGACTTATAGTACACAGTTGCCATCTCTGTCAAGCTGTATTTCCCCGTACTCCATCACTGTTGCCCCCCCGGGGTCATACACCTGCATCCTGACATGCTGCTGGGTTTGGAGACATACAGCAGAAGAGGCTACATGGAGTAAACCTCTTTCAACTATCAATCTTACACAATTCTAGCTTTCCCATCCCATCTGGTACTCCATAAAATGCTCATACATAATCCTCCTGTTCACTGTTCACTGTATTTTCTACCACTTATGTTAAATGTTGACCATTTAAATAAACCTTCAGGACACAAAACTAAATAACTAGGTCATATCACGGTGTACCAGAGTGGCGGTTATTTTTGGACCAAAGTTAGTTCCCAATCTGGTTGTGATATGAGAAAATTATACTTCTGTTGTGTCTTAAACTCTTAGTTCCAAGTTAAAACTTAAATGTCTGTGCATCAGTTACGCAACTCTTGAGTTTTCTCAGAATGCCGTAGGAACAGTGAGCAAGAGCAGCTGGCAGACAATGGCAGAATCAGAGCGGAGAGAGATCGTCAATGTAAACCGTCCAAAACCGTTAACTCCCATTAGACACAATTGTGAATTATTATTATGTAAGGGAAGGGGCCCATCACGGACAAGGCCAGAACAGATTGGCCCCCCACCATACACAGGTCTATGTGAGGAGAGCATCCAAAGCATGTAGCCTCATCTGAGGTTCTACTCTCAGTTTTCGCCGTCAAGATTTTTTTAAAACCTATTTGATAAAAGCATAAATTAATACAAGGCTCACACTCCCTATTGTTCTAAAAGTATCCATGTAATAATCTGTGAGAAGAGTAACAAATGACTTCTTAATGACTAAAATCTGAGGTTTTTCAGCCTAGGTGGTTTAGTACAGTTTAATTCTCCTTCATGTAAACATGCTACAAAACAGTCTCCGTATTGAATGACCAAAATGACTTTTAAATGCGTAAGCATCAAAACAGAGTTGATTCAAACATGCTCATCAAAGGGTTGATGTCACTGTAATCACAAAGAGAAGGATACAATATTGTCTCACTTATCCCTATGTTGAATGGGGTGAACTTTAAAACTATAAAAAGAGCTTTGTTATTTTGCCCTTTGGCTAAGAATTTAATGATAGATTGATACCACTCTTTCATCAGTGTCTTTGTGCAGTATGAAAACTGGATAGAGAAGATAACTGCTGAGTCGTCCTAAGATGTTTTTATTATTATGCCATTGCATTGCTTGAGTTTTACTTCTCATAAATTTAAGCTTCTCCCTAGTTGTTTTACCGCATCAAACAGCAAGCCAATGTGATTAAAAAAAGCAAGTTTGTGTTTGTGTAAAAGTCAATGGCAAACTTTTATTCTGTCTATGGTGTAAAATTAAATGTGCTTTAAAGGAGACTTATTGTGATCGTTTTTAACAAGTTTGCACAGTTTCCTGAGGACTTATGAAAATGTATGAGAAATGCTTTGGTCTAAGCTGAATAAAGGTTGTTTTAGGGGTGGAGAAGTGAGCTGCTACATACGCCACCTCTTACTCCTGCCCCCTTTTCCTGGGGGTTTGCCTCTCTTGAGCCTGCTGACAGGGCTTCTGACTACCATGGCACCTGCTGAGTCGATGAGAAAGACAGCTTACCAAACAAAATGCAATTGTGTCTGCCTGAAACGTGCAGCCACATCCGTTTGAAATGGACTCAGATCCCGAACGAGATGGCGCTCTCAAAGAATGATCATCAAGGCTTTAACAGGACTTTGTTGAATGGTTAGTTTTTATTTGTTTGAATGTTGGCAGAGGATACACTATCATGCTGGGTGTTGTTCAACCAACTGCAAGCGACTCAAGTTTCTATCATATGGTGTGTATCAGTACATTACCTACATTAACAAAAACACTGGTGTGCCATTTAATGCAGTAAACATAATGAACGCAATCCTCCAGCAACTCAAATAACAATCAAGCTCTCACTGTTGATATAGACAATTACCGGTGCTCTGTGCCCTGGTATATCCTGCTATATCCTGCCTATTGCCCAGGAGCAGCTGGGATAGGCTCCGGTCCCTTAATTGGATCAAGTGGGTATAGAAAATGGATGGATGGATGGATGGATGGATGGATGGATGGATGGATGGATGGATGGATGGATGGATGGATGGATGGATGGATGGATGGATGGATGGATGGATGGATGGATGGATGGATAGTTACTCTGTAGATCCTATGAGGGAAATTGTTTAGCTCAAGCGTGCTAAGCCAGAGGTGGCTGTAAGTAATGCTTTCTTGTCAACAGAAATTGAATTTGTACATCAAATGTATTCCCTGAGTTGTTATCTGAAGCAATTGCTAAGCTATAAAAAAAAAAAAAAGAATTGGAAAAAAACAGCCTTTTTTTTTTATCAAATAATTACTTTTCCGTTGTCTGAAGTTCGATGATGGAGAGTTGGAAATTATCGCTATTTGAGGCACAACATTTCTTTGCTAGACCAGGCCCAAGTTGATTAAACAGCCTGTTAAAAAGTGGTTGCTGCACATACACAGTCAGCTAACTCTTGCTGGAACATAGCTTGTGTACACACATATTTTATATCCTCTGAGACAGGGGCTGATGTATGATGTATTCTGTTATTACAGCTGACAACAAAACATTTCTGTGTAAAGCTGGCTTCATTGTTATAGCAGGTAAACATTCTAGCCATCAAGAAAGCAAGGGCAGAGTAAAGCGAAGTGAGAGGGGAGGCAGGGGCAAGTTTTGATTTTGAATCGATCACTATGGGATATTTTTTCAAACATGAGGGGTACGAAACAAGTGTCGGTTTTTCAGTTAGTAGTGACTTCACTCAAATATGTGTTCTCTGGAACAGAATTTTTTTTTTCCTTTTTGCTTTTTATAATATGCCCCCTTTAAGGACAAGCACCCTAAGTTGATGCGTTCTTCTCAAACCATTTCATGACACCCGGCTGAATATATAACAGGAGCTTGGCAATGTACATATGTTCTCAAAAGTGGTCAGCCAAGCATTGACCATAACTAAAGAAAAAACATCTTAATTATTTTAATCTTAATTTTTTCAGAGTGGATGTTGGTAAATATTTTTACTGATGTGCAAGCAAGTGAAAAAGCCCATAGGCTATTGAATCATGTGGCTTACTTAGTTTTGTTTACACCGCTTTTGTATTTTGGTTTATCTTTCAGTGAAAATAATAATGACATGTTGCAATCTGACACATATTGTTGTTCATCTCATGCTGTATTTATCAAATAACTTTTTTTTGTCCGTTTGTTTTGTTCTTGCTCAATAGTATTTTGTAAAGATCATGGGTAGGTTTGTATCTAAAGAGAAAAATGTGGTTTCACTCGTCACTAGTGAATATTGAGGGCTGTTTCATCATGACTGCAAATGTTTGCCAGACGCCGTATTTGTCATGTGTTTAGAGTTTGAAAATAACAGTTGACAGAGTAGCAGTCTTATTGGTGTGGATGGATAATGTATCACCTTGTGATACTTACTTTTTAAAGCAAAAAACACTAACAGATGTTCATATCTTCATTGTAATTGCCTTGTCATGTAACCCCTTAACTTGTGGTCATACACATGAATTCTGACAAAGAATCAAGCTTCTATTTATGTGCTGCTGCATATTTGTGTTCTGTCAAATGGTTGGGTTAAATAAGTCTGATTAGTAACTGTGTACTTGAAAAAAAAAACAGTTCAAATCAACAACTTCTCTAAATAGCATCTCACATCACAGTGTGTATACTGACACACAGAGGGTTAACTTATATTCATGACCAAGTAAACAATCTTAGCAGCCGACTGCTTACACATCTCTCTTTGCATTGACAATTACACAATTTACAAAAGCTATACTGTCTATAAGGAGAAAATGCCAAAGAGTCAATAAATCTCCAACCGTTGGCATTCAATCTACCAGCTTTAAACATATCTAAAATAATTAAAAGGGCTGTTTTTTATTTAAACATGAGAACATGATTATGGAATCGTTAAACCAAAAGAATCTGTTCCTTCTGTGCATCTCCTCTAGCTTTTATTACAGCTTTGATTCCTCAAAGTATGGATTGTGTTAATTGAGAAAACTATTCTTCATTTATCAGATTTCAACTTTCTTGTAAAGCAATAGACAGATCAACTTTGCAGGATGGAGCTTTGTGATTGACCAATTTTTTTTGTAACCCAGATTAAGATGCAAACAATTTTCCGGCCGTGTCATTGAACTGATATGTCTTTTCAGGAAAAACTTTTTTCTCTGTGGTAAAATGCATTATCATCCTGAAAAATTACATCATCCGATCTCCTTATGATTGATGGAATGAGAAAAATGTCACCTGTGACTTTACTGTCAAGGAACTGACTGCTATCTCCCATGGTCCTTTATCTAACGTCAAACCCCACATCATCAGTGACTGTGGAAATTTTCTTGTTTTCTTCAGCCACACATCTTTTTATGTTTCATGTTTCATCTGTTGCCGTCTTTTGTGGGTTTAATTATCTTCTGGGAGGAGTTTTATTAATTTCCATTTTCTTACCATAAGCTCTCTAGTATGAGCATGTTTTCTATAAATCAATCAAGTGGAACAGATCTGTAAGTATTCTCTTTTAGAGACTAATTTATGTAGACATGTACATGTATTTGTTTTAGAAATTCAAATGACAAGTTGATTCCATTTGCCCCAAATTGAAGCTATTCATCACATTCTGGGTACACAGGTTTTACAAAGCTAAAATGTTCCACTGATTAATTACATGTCAACACTACAAGAAAAAAAAAACATGCAATATGGTAATATGGTAACTTTAGAGCTGCTAGTAGAAAGAAAATGGTTCCTGTTGTACTTAACCAAGATATATGTTCCCGCTGTTTGCATATTTCATGCCAAGCTGAATTTAAACAGCGACATCCAAATATCACCCAAGATTGAGTTTTGACAACAAAACAGTGCAAACAGAGCTTTCTCATTACTACAGCATGTTTTTAATGTTTGATGTTATGAGTGCTGTGTTGCAAAAACAGCAAGATGAGACAGAGACAAACACCCATTTCAGTTACTTTTACTTAACATTTTCTTTTAAATGTGCTTCGAGCTTTTACTGTTTTCTTCAGGGTTTTTTTACAAGAAAACGTTTTCAGCTTTTGCTCAGGATGTTTCCATCCTTCATCTGTCAAGATACCAATACCATATAACACCTGTTTTAAAAAACTTTGACACAGTTCCAGAAGACCTGTGCTAAAAGGATGTAAAAGACAGCTTCAATTGTCACATTGGTCATCCAAAGTTATCCCAGCGCAACTTTAAAAATAGAGAGTGGCTTTTTGTCATCGTCCTAAACACAAGACACCTGCAGGTTGGATTTCATGTCTGAGCTCGTTCTTTCTCAAACACAAACTTGGAGAAGATTTATGTTTGGCAACAGAGAGTTACAGAAAACTTGGAATGCTAAGTGGGGGTTACAGAGTTCAAATGCAAGGGTGTATAAGACGTGAACGACACTGTTGGGAACCTGAGGATTTCTATCATCTCTGAGCACCTGTGCCTTTCCCCATCCGAGTTCATGTTACTGTGAGTGTGTATGAATGTGCATGGAAAAAATGTGTTTTTCAAATGAACTCTGTCTCTTACAGTTTGAATGGCTCCGTCAGCAGTGTTCTAATCACTCACACTTATTCATTTTTACACCCCACAAAACATCAGGCTGTACATGGGTCGTCTCACTGATTGTATTTGAATTCCTGCCAATTTTTATATACCAACTATCAACTAACAAGAAACAGATGAAAAACAATTGAGGTTACCACATCGTCATAATCACTGAAGTGCTGAGTATTGTGATGTGGAAGGCCCTGACTTTAGCTCGCTGGAATGTCATGATGTTTCAATTTATATTTAAAAGCCAGAGCTCTGGATACAATAAACAGTATTGTCTGTATTCAAGCAAATTATGATTTTATGCCTACTTGTCTTTTTCTTTTTTCTTTTTTTTGGTGCTTCACAGAAGAATAATTCATATGGCAATTATTACTTTTGCTCCCAGTTGAAATGCTAACTATTCCTCCCTGCCTGAGCAATATTTTGTGTATCAGCTTTATGACCCAACCCACCGTTATGGCTTTCTAAAATGAAGGCACTGAAGCCATTATCCATGCTGTCAGTAATAAATAAGACCCCCTCCAGCAAATGATGCAAGAAACAATGCATCCTTGTGTAGTAACAGTAAATTAGATTCATGCAACAAGCAGCGCCAAAATGTCCTGCTTTTAATTTTTGATTACAAAGTTTTTTGTTTTTTTCATGTTTGCATACTTTTTCTTCTTCTTTTTCTTCTTTTTCTTCCATGTGGCCCTTGTCCCATTGGACCTAACATATTAGGCTATGCCAGAAAGAGAGCACTTTAAACATGAAACTCCCGGAGAAGTCGACTGGACTACCGTTAGGGCCAGGGTAAATTATATTTTCTAACTGCTAAATGCTAAATGTCTTTTTGACATTGTCTCAGTGCATGCAAATGTGTTTTTATGCTCATCCTATCTATTCTAAATAGTCATTCAGTCATTCACATGCAGCAAAACTCACAGACCTAAGAAGCTTTTTTTCTGTCTTATCAACAGTGAAATGCTAATCACACATTTTGGAAGACACTCCCATGCCCGTTTAACTGGACATGTGTGTAGAGCAAAGTAGGGGCTGGTGAGAATATTATTACCTGCACTGACAGCTTCTCATTATGTTACTGAACGTGTTATAAAAGCTTACCAACACCAGCATATCTCCTTTCTAGTGGAGGAAACCATGAAGCACTATCACTAATACAGTACCAGAAAATATAACGATGAATCAAATATAAAACTATTTTCAGCAGGTGTTGCTTCATTCATTCGAATACATCTTACAGATATTTTGCCTATTCTTGTTTAATTTAATGAATGTGTTGAAGCAATGTCTTAATTCCACAAATGTTCCCATCTGAGATGAGCTTTATCTTTATCTCATCATCAAAGGAACAGTAATTAAAGCATGCATTGAGGTAATTCCATCTGTATGTGGACCCTTCATCTGACTGATGTCAGTGGTTTATTATAACCAGTGCATTTACACTTGACATTCAGTCATAAGTCAACAGAAGATTTCCCAGTTTCATTATTTAATTCCCACAAGCAATTAAAGGCAATCCACTGTTTAGATCAGTTCAATCTCTCAATTTGTATTTGACACTTTTCCAATACAAAGTCGCAGACACTCATAGACCCTGACAGTGGGTTTGACATGCACTGTAATGCATACATGTTTTACGTCCAAGTGAATATGCATGTTTGGACAGACCATGGGGGTAAAGTCATGCATGCACGAGTGTCATTCTATCGCTTTAACACATTCTCTGAGACAGAAGTTGAAACCAACTTTGACCCAATGCCAAACATATTCAAATCCCACACTGGAAACTTGGCTACTACTTCCATCATTCATGCAGAAGAACACCACACCCAAGGCCATCAAAAGATTATTGGGGACACACATTTTGAAATATCAAACTATACAAATAAAAAGTGTTGGTAATTTATAGGACCTGGCTTACTTTGCTTTTGACAATGTGATTCGGCAACTGACTGTACTTTTATCACCTCCCAAGGCATTTATTGTATTATGCTGTCCAGCATGGATTAATGGCATTAGTTTTGCACGCAGACAACTACAAAATTTAGGAGGATTGTTTTGAATGACTTTTTTTCTCAATCTCAAGAGCTGAAAGCAATTTTCTCTCTCCAAATAAACTTGTGATACTAAATGCCATAATAATGTGTAAATGTCACTGTAAATGTAATTCATTCACTTCAGAGATGTCTACACCACCTTCAGATTCTCGATCTTATCAAATTGGCATAAATCAACAAGTCAGCAGTATTCCTTGGCAAGACATGAAAGGAACAACTCATGATGAGAGAAAGGTCAAAGCAGGGATTTCACAGAGCAGAGAGTTGTGAAGTTTAGGTGAGAAAAACTGATGGTCTTCCAGTGGCCTGAGGCTGCTGGAGATTAGTCTTTTAATAAGACCTGTCCCACATATCACGGAGGGGAAGAAAACAAAAAAACCTTCCCCCTCCACCTGGAGTTTTCCTCAAATGAATCTTAAGCACAAAACTGGCTCAAAAAGGCTGAGCCCAGCAGCTGTGATAGATGGAGTTTCTTAGGACAGGGTTACCTAAAGCCCAATAAAATTTTAGGAACAGAAGCATTTCAGCTTTTATTGGTAGTATTATGTTGCTATATGTGTTTTTAGCCAAGAAATTACAGTAATGTTTGCACGCACACTCTTCGATGAACATGTTGTTTTTTAAGTCTGAGACACTAATATATTTTTAAAACATTTGTCAAAAACCTAGACTTTCACATGATATTGTTTGCCACTCAAAACAGCGTGAAAAGCCAGAAAATGGACTCAATGATTCTCTGAAGGTCTTTGTTGTAGTTTTTTTTAACTGTATACTGTTTTATGTAGGTTTTGCGTTGTTTAACACTCACTAACAAAAACAAATAAAGATTGTGAAAGTAAAGAGAAATGTTAAAAGCTAAATATGCATAGAATGAGCTAAGAATGTCATTTGTTTTCAACTAAGTGCGACACATTTTTCGTAATGGGAAAGTTTTTATCCTCCACCAGGGCGAGGGCCAAAGTGGAGGTATAAGATTACTGGCATTTGTTGGTCTACATGTTTGATATTAAGCAAGAACTATCTAGCCAGATTGTATAAAACTTGGTGGAGCATAAACAAAGTAAGCTCATTATATTTTGGTCCAACCAGGGATCATAGTCATAAAAATTATGGAATGATATATGATATGATAATCACAGATGGATTGGACCTCCAATTAAATAGTGTTCATGGAAAAGTCACCAGAAGATGAAATGATGCAATAATTGAAGCAAATGCAAATTCATATCAGCAAAAACAACTTTTTAACTCTTATCAAGGAACCTAAGTACTGTTGCCAAAAAATATACATATTTCCTAAAATAAATCTCAAAAGAAGCTTAGGAACGCAACTCTTGTTCTAACTTTACAAAGCCATTTATATGTGATTTACTTCTGAACATTTTTTTCCAACTGGTCTGTTATTAGAAAAAACACTTTTATGAAAACACATCCCACTATTACTCTATAGCTCTGATCTGGGCCATGATATACCTGGGCATAAATGTTGTGTAATAGATTTCCTTTTTAGCTGTAAAGCTTCTTATGACCAATGAATGGTCACATTTTTTTAAAAAAGGGTATAAATGATGATTTAACTTTTCTACTCATAGAAGCTAATACTCTGGTGCTCACTGCCATTTCACTGACTTGATGACAAGACTTTCCATTGCTGAATTTGAGACACTTGTTCTACATATGGACTAAATGTCCAGTTGATTTTCTAAGACAATTGTGGTAGGAAATTGGCCAGAAGAGTAATGGAGTAAACTTGTCACTGCCTTGGAAAACAGAGGACATGTATTCACTCATTGGCCAGCTCTGTGTTTCCTTTGGCCAAGACTTTATGCTGTGTTGTCCCTCAAGGCCATTCCTGTCTGAAATTATTCCTGGCTTTCTCTCATCCCCTCTAACATTCCGTTGCTATTGGTTGAACACACACCGACAGTCTCACATACTTGGATTGGCTCTGTTTCCTTTTCAGTGTGGGGAAGTGCTGCAGTATGTTGATACAACGGTTGATTTGGCCACACAGAGATTGAATCAGAAGTAGACGACAGGCAAAGACAAAATTTCCAGGACAGTGCTTTACATCTATGGTCATATAAAGCACTGCTACTTATTAGATATTAGCTCACACTAATAATTCATGTAAAACTTGCTGAGTCTGGCATTTCCATACATGCACCTTAAAAGAAAAAGATTTGCTCACCTGTTTAATGTGCATAAAGTTTCACTTTATCACAAACCCTTGAAGACCAGTTTGAATCACATTTTATGATCTAAAGGTTCTGTCAACCAAGACTGAAATAACACTGTTGCCAACTCTGACAACTTGACAGATTTTCCTCCCCTACGGTGAGTAAATATGCAGTTTGCCTCGACTTGCAGCTTTCATTGTGTGTCTTTGTCATACAGTTGTGCCTGGGGGGCAGATTAAATGAAAGACAATCCAAGGGAAATGAAACAGCTCATAGTTGCTTCATGTTTTACTGCTATATTTGATTGAGTTGAATCATTACACAGTCGAGCGGTTTAGTATTTTTCATACTATAATCCTTTTCCAGTTTTTGTACTTATTAGGTGTCGACATCTGATCAGAAAGATGTTTTTAACAAAGTGGATATAACACAGAGTTAACACATTTGTTGAGAGTAATTCCCTGCTTGTCTCCTGTGCTTTTTTTATATATCGGCTACTCTTTATATCCCACAAGCTTTCAACATAATCTACTGCTAATGACTCATCAAAGTGATGCCAGAAATAACTTGTTTTTTCCGTGTAGGCAAATATTAAATAAATATAAAAAATATTAAAAGGAGGTTAACCATGTACCACCATTTCCATCTATTTATTTCCAGTTGCTTATTCTGGGTGTTAAAGGTAAACATTAGATCTCTATTTTTCACATTGTGTCAAAATTGTTTATCTCTAGTCAGTATCTCAGAAATAATAGTAATAATGAAGAAGTAACAAAAGTACATGTCAAAAAAAGGGTTATTGTTATGTCAACACCAATGTAATTCAGTAGTTTAAACTGTGGTTTTGTTGTTTGTCTCATTTTTTGTTCACAGGCCTTTCTGCTTTCCTTGTTTGTGTTTGGTAGAGCTTTACAAGTCCAAGCAGTCCAATTTCAGTCTGGCGAGAACACATCCCACACCTTTTTACCATTCCCTGGAGCATTTGCCATTTTGTTAGCTGTTCTAATTTAACAAGCCTGGACAAAAAGTGTATTATAGAGCCTACTACCATCAGAGTTCATCAGTGCAGATCACCAACCACACTCCTCACAAGTGAAATGTTTGTTTGTGTATAGACATACTTCCATGATCACTCTCCCGATCATGGAAGTCATTTGTTGGTGATTTCGGGACAGCCTCAGTGATAAATAAAATTAAATGGCTTTTGTGAAACGACTGCATCACAGCAAGAAAGTTCAGATTATGGCCAGGGCCTTTCTTTGTGGAGTTTGCACAATGTCCTTGTGCATACATGAGTTCTCTCCCTGTACGTCCATTTCCTCGAACAGTCCAGCAGCATGTTTGGTTGATTGGTGATTTTGAATTGACCCGAGGAGTGAAAGTACTTGTGCATGGTTGTTTGTCTCCCCTATCTCTTTACTGGTTAACCTCACATAATTTATCGCTTGCCAATGTAACAATTAAAGCAACCACAGATTGAAGTAAGCTTTTAAACATGTACAATTTTCCTGAAACTACTGTCGCGCATTCTTTTTAAAAAGTCTGTCTATTTACAGTAGAACTGAGAGGATTCAAATTTCAAAAGTATTTGGACAGCACCATTAGTCACCTATGGTGTGCACAGACTAGCAGTTCTTTTTTTCGTCATGGAAGAATTAAGGCTACCTGCTGCTGCATTTCCACACTATCCCTTCATTGAGTGACACGCCACAGCCACAACAGTGATTTACACAGAGATAAAATCATGACAGAGTAGGAGAAGGGGCCGGATGGGGCCCATATCTCAGGCTAACCTCACTCTCAGCTCATCACATTTGGATGCTTGTTCAAGGCCTCAGGATGTCAGCTTTCAACATACAAGGTATTCATTCAACAACTGAAAACAACACCATGAGACTTCAGGCTAATGTACTTTATTGGTGTCATCACTATTGCTGGTCTTCTCATAGTGGTTGATTGCAAGCTATGAACTTATTCTACCTAAAGTTATTATTTATCTAATAAAAATAATATATAAAAAATAATATATATTATTATCATATTATTATCATACATATATCATACATACAAAGGCTAAGCCAACACAGAGTCTGCAATAAACTTGATATAATATATATTAAAAAGAATATATATATTCTTTTTAATATATATATATTATATCAAGTTTATTGCAGACTCTGTGTTGGCTTAGCCTTTAAAAAAGCACATGAAAACAACAATTTAAAGTGTGAAAAGAATGAAAAGAAGTTAAAATGAAAGTGTAATAACAATAGAACTACTTAGTAAACTGACTCCTTACCAAGCACCAGTGCATGATGAGCTGGTAAAGATATGTTTCACAATAAACATATAGATAATGTACCTACACATAAAACAAAATTAATCTAATTTCATTGTATTACACTTAATTCTAAACAGGCCCAGTTAAACATCTGTGTGCATTAGTCACAATTGATTCTTAAGGGATTATTTCTCCTTCTGCACTTGAACCTAAATTATTCTTAGCCCACCCACCTGTTTCTCTTGCCTGTATTTTGTATTTTGTGGGACATTTTTCAGTACGTCCATCACCCCTCTGCATGACGTCTAACCTTATTTTCATGTTTGTCTGTGTTACTCTGTACATGTGTTTCCACCATGGATGGCTGTTTATGCATGCATGATAACTTTGATCCTGTAGGTTCCCAGATACTCCCTGCTCCAGCCATGGAACAACCATCCAGCTGCTTATCTGAGAGAAGAAACAGGAATGCCATATGTGTGTTTGTGCTGTGTGTCCTTTTTGTCCCTGTGAGTCCCTGTGAGCCTTGTAGCTAAAAGTAAGGGAGAAAGAATGAGTCAGCTACAAAAAAAAAATAGAAATGTGACAAAAACACGCATGTACATCCCTAACAAAATCGCTTAGAGTCTTAGATCTGTGACAGGAGAGAGGAGTGAAATCTTATCTGGTCAAACCCTGGTAATGTCCTTGTGGGCAGTTTATTCTCTGGAGATAATTACCAACATTTTGGACTAATTTTCACACAAAGAGAGAAGAGTTGGCGTTCTAAGCAATGATGAAAAGTAACAAATTACTTTAACTAGGTTCAAATAGTTTCATTCTGTTTTTTATATGAGTAATTCCTTGATCAGTATGCTTAACACAGAGATGTTTTAAACTGTTTATTAGAACATTACTGTATATCACAGGTGTACAGTGAAGTTATGTTAATGACTTTTTAAAAGTTTTCACCCAAATATTATCACAATACTTCTGTTACTTACTCCCTCTTATTCTTACAGGATACCCTATAAAACTCAAAGTGAAAAACACTTTAAAAAAAACAGCGTCCTTTACTCGATGAGTAGCTCATTACAGTAAATGGTAAAAGGCATCTGTTTGTTGTACCTCCAAAGAGGAAATACATCCAAGACTAATAACCACAACATGCTAACCCAACTAAAACCAAACAGTTTTTGTTTGTTTGGACGTCATCTGTTTCTCAATCTGTTCCTCTCTCAACCTCTAACACTCATACCGCACCCCTCCTCACATATTCCTTGGTTCCTCTTGCTGTTTTGGGATGACCTCCAATACTGACGTTCACTCTCACTTATCCAGCAGCTCTTGTGCTACTTCTCCAGAAGTGAATCACCCCATCTTGGCACATAGACTTTGGACTCTGCTGCCATCAACCACAGAGCATAAAGAGAGTCAGAAAAGGTCACATTATTTAAATGTAGGCACACAGTCTGCCATCATATAAATAACTAAATTCAAATGTCCTTCTTTTTTTAATCATTGTGTGTTGTAACTCACTGTAATATAATTGTTCTTATTCATTTTTAGTACCTTAGAGGAGAAACCCACAGCTGCTGCCCTTTCCAAAGCTCATCTCCAAAAACCTTCTGGTTCCACATGTAAATATACGCACAGACAACCAGGCACTAACTTTAATGTAATATGGGACAGTGCCAAAGAACTTAATATTTTATTTTCTAGGGTTGTTATTTACCTATAGCTCTGGGAATTAACATCATTGCTGCAAAAATGTCTAATTGGGCAAGAAACATAAGGCCCTATAATCAGCAGGTTGTAAACAAGCCCATTGTTTTTGCCTTAATATCTGGAGGAACAAACAACGTTATCAGAGTTGAAATTAACTTAATATTGAGCCTAAACCATTCCCACTTTCAGTTGTGCTTCTATCCATCCCTCCAGCCATCCACCATTTATACCACCTTTGTCCTGTTAAGCATCACTCTCCTGATCAAACAGAAGTATACAGCATCCAAGATTATTATTACTACATCATTACTATTATTATTACATTACTAGTTTCCACTTTACTTTAATCTGTCTTAACTGGGTTTGGTTTGAGAGAAGTATGTGCGTTTATTTTCTTTACATGGGAATTTTAATATGTATTTGTTGCTACAGTAAGACAGGTCTCTATAGCAGGCCCAGAGATTTTCACTTCTGCTGCATGCCCCCTCCCCTCTGCAAAAATTGTGTATTCCTCTCAAGGTGCTAACTGTCTCCATTGTACTGCCACTCCACCCCCCACTGAAGTTGCTGCTGTTTGAATGAACTCTGATCAGCCCAACATACTGTGTGTTGAGTTGTGTGTTGTTCTAAGAGTAACCATTTTTCATTTTATATTTCATTTAGCCAACAAACAGATTTACACATTCACCTTATTTTGTCAGTTGATGCTTTCTATTTGTCATAAAAACACTTATGTTAACAATGACCTGTCCTTTTAGGAAGGGACATACTAAATTCTTCATGAAAAGTAATTTGGTTGTAGGTTACACAGCAATTTCAATGACAATTTACTCTGCCAAGCTCACAATGTCAGAGGACAGAAGACTGGAATTAGTGTCCCAAAAAACACAATTTCAGCTTGGAAAAAAACTACAAACAGACAGTATAACTTCAGGAAGAAAATGGATGTTTATTTCACATTAAGAAAAGCAGGCTCACTACATGTGGAGGCTATACAAAGCACAGAAATGTATCATCCCATCTAGCAGTTTACACATTCCCACGGTGAATCTTTCCTACATTTGCCACAGGTGTACTTGCGGCAGCGTACACAAAGTTTGGTGCTTCTGTTATTATTGCAGAGTATGTGCACCTGGCACTGTGTCTTTTTCTTCTGAGAAACTCTCGTCTCATGACGCTGCTGTTTGTGTTCTTCCTCTTGTGCCTTTTCCTGCAAAAGCCTGTTTTGAAGTTCCTCCGCAAGCTCCAGCATCAACAATTGGCGACTTTCTTTGGATCCTGTACATACATCCTTGTGACAGCCATGTCAAGCAGGTTATAAAACACAGCCATGGGCCATCTCGGTGTTCCTGCATGCGCCGCATTTGAAAAGGTTGTAATCAACAACAGTGTTAGGTTTTTGTTTTTGGGTGTCCACAATTTCCACTTTCTGATGCATGGTGCTCAGAAGATAAACGGATTTTTATTTTTTTTTTGTTGCAAACACCGTCAGTAAGGCACTTCCAGATGTGAACACCTATGTGGAGTACAACTGGAGCCCCAAGCTTTTCTTTGCAGTTGCTGGTAGCTTCCGGCAATTTTTGTTGATGGTGCCAAGCACAGTTGTTTTTCGTTGAAGAGGTGAGGAAATTGTCCATAGTTACAGTCCTTCCCTTAGTCCATACATGGCTCCATCAATTTCTAAACAATATTCTCTGACAGCCTCTCTCCCATTGGACGAGTGGGATCTTTTCCCAAGTAAGGGATGGCATTACACATATATTTTGTGTCCAGATCTGCTGCAATCCAAAACTTAAAACTTAAATCTAAACTTGTCAGGCTTTGATGCAGTGTACTGCAGAAAGGGACAACGAACCTTTGAAGGAAATAACTGCTCATCCACGGTAACATGTTGCCCTGGACTGTAGGACAACACACAATTCTGAACAAACCGCTGCCAGATGTCTGAAATTGCTGCGTTCCTTGCGGCTGTCCTTGTTGTCGAAGCGAAGGTACCACTTTATTTCAAGAAAGCGGTTACAGGGCACTATGGCTTTGATATCTGGGTTGATGAATCTTTTGGACCACATGAGTCGCATGGCACCAATGTAGCCCTTGGCAGCCCTGCAAAATTTTAGGATTGCGAGGAACATCAGCTTGAAGAACCCCAGCTGGGATTTGTTCTATGGCCCTCCTGGACTGTGCAGTCTCTGATGGTCAACAACATGCTGATATCCAATAAACACAGGAAGCTTTGAAGGCGACCCGTGATTTTGCATGTTGCGAACTCTGTTGGGCCTCTAGATCCACTGAATGGTGTCTGTGGAGTTTCATGAGCAGAAAGGTCTCCAACTTTGTGGTGGAACCACACAGTGCCATCTTTCGCTTTCTCTGTGGATCAAGGTGTCATGCCCACATCTGCAACTTTTTGTGTTTTATTATGAGGGGGGTTGACATGCGTTGTGCCTTCCTCCTCATCTGATGTGGCCTCTGTGTCTGAACTGTCCTGCTCAATGACATACTTGACCACCCGTCTCCTGGTGCGTCTTTGGAATGGAGGTGCAAGAGCAGTCATGTCCACATCACTTGACGAATCGATGACAACATTTTCATTCTGAATCTCCCCCATCAGATTCACTGTCCGACATGCTCTGTAGAATTGCTAAAGCCTCCTGAGCACTGATCCTTCTTGGTTGCCTTGTTCGTGACATTGTGAAGTCTGAGTCTGCGTGCCAGGCATTCCCTATTTATGGTTGTTTCTCGCCTACAACATTCACACCTTTTACGACACTGCCTTCGGCTCCCTTCCTTCATCGAATCTAAATTGTATGCCCATTAAGTCTCACAAAAGGGCACTTCAGCTATAATCAAACCCACGTAGTCAACTTGAAAGAAGTTATTTCTCAGTTTATACAATTTGTCTTATGCCCCTGTCAAATGCCAACATGTTTTTTGTTACAAATGTTATAGTGGAAAAATGGCAAATATTTTGGTTATGTGCCTTTGTTATGGGACTTTTATGGCCACTAATTCTTACAGAAGGGCACATCAGAGTTGCTGGCCTGTAGAATATCCTGTGTGGGGGGGTGGGTTGCTGGCGGGGAACCCGGCTTAACAATTAGGCTTTTTTATACAACAATGGGAGGCAGCTAGTGGTATGTTAAACTTATTCACGCATTTGGGGGGGATTTCATTGCAGACTGAAGTCTACACTTTGGGACATGATTGTCTGTCTGCTTGTGTTATTGCACTGTCGTATAATATTCCTAATGTCAACTACTATGAATTACTGTTAAAGCTGCAAAGATAACTGGACTGTCTACTGGAAAAAAACAGCAAAGACAACAGATCTGGAGCAAAGAAGTAGATGGCCTCAATGAATTTGGCAAATTTTCCTGAAAACTTTGAACAAACCCCCAGGGTCTTTGATTATCACAATTGTAGTAAAAAATATGTAGGACTAAATACATATATGTGACAAAAGAGATACTAACTGTGATTTCAGAGCGACTAAAACGTGTACTTCTTTTTGTAAGTTTAACACTGAACTTGAACAAATTAATTTTATTTTCTCTCCATCTATGCCTCTCCAGCTCTGCTCTGACTGATGGATGAGGTCAGTGTAGACCTCACAGGGTGAAAGTCATTACTGAGGAAAGATTTTATTTTAAAACTGAGATGATTCTTGCACGTGTTTAGAGAATGCCACTGGAATGGAGGTCTTTGAACTGAGAATAAACTAAAATAATTGAAGACAGTCTTTTTAAAAGCTGCTCATTTCCTCCCTTAGATTCACCATTTGGCGCATAATTACAACCCACCAATGTACTACTTTATCTGAATTTATCAACATCTCAGTTTGAATGCACTAATTAAAACACTGAAGTAAATATTTAACCAAAAGAAAAATCAAGCTAGACTTTAAATTAAAACTATGCTGCTGTGGATTCGTATCGGCACAAATAAAACATATAGACTATATTTGCACTATATAAAGAGATTATTTAATCATTTGTCTCACTGTTGCTACCTGCCAACTACCTGCAGTTCTGAGTTTTTTCCGTCAGCTGTGTAATCCTAATCCTAAAACATGACCAAATGGCTCATTGTTTGTAACAAAAGCTGAGTCACAAGCTCATAGCCTGCAGGGAACAGATAGACAGCTGTAATCCCCTAAAGCCCACAAATAGACCCTATAATGTAGCGAGAACTAGATATTAGAGCTGCAAAATTTTCCAAATTCATGAAGTATGTAGCCCATGCTTTCTACAACAGGATTTGAACGCTCAATCGTTCCATCCAAGGTCAGCATAAGATATGACAAGAAGGGAATTTCACAGTTTCAGGTAATAAATAAAAAAGCCACTCAGAGCTAGTGGTGGAAACTGAATCTAAAGATCGTATCATATCCAAAGAATCTATATAACAGGACATTTTTCAGAGCATGTGCTAACTCATTATAAATTTTTTATCATTCATGTTTTGTATCATATACTTAAAACGTGCAATCCCCCAGGGAATCATTTTATCCGAGAATCTGCTTTTGAAAAACATCTTTTTTTGGCCAAGGTTGATATCGTAAATTCCCGCACAGCTGCAGTACTCATCTCCTCCCTCAAAAGAAAAAAGAACAGGCTTCTCTCCCACAGTTTTCAGGTCACACGCCTACCAAGGTGAGAGAATCACAGGATAATGGAGAGCAGAGTGAAAGCGAACAAGAGAAGATGTTTTTGTTGCTGCCATTCTTGCAGGACACATGTTTGTCTGTGCCATGTGGACACACAACTCTACTCTAGGTTTCGTAATATGCAGGCATATCATAAAGTGTTCTCCCTCTGTCAGTAGATTGCTTTATTCTATTCTATTTTTCCAATTTAACTTGGATCTCATCTTGAATTGGAAAAAGATTACTAAAATAATGACATTCAATATCAGTGCATTTAGACAATGCTCTTCTGTTCTTTCTATAAACAAAACAGCATGTTTCTTATTGTGTAAGGATTTTATGTGGTGAGTGAGCTATCACGCAGCAGCACTTTTTGAATTCAAAAGCTCCTTTAACTAAAACATCCAGCATATGCCAGGAATTCTAAAAGTCGTTTGGTTCTTTTCTACCCTGAAAGTTGGCTTCTCATCAAACCTTAACAGTTTATATCAGAGGCTAATACTGCCAGGTATTCATATAAAAAGGACCACCACTCAGCCTCTCATGTTCGTAGCCTGGTTAAATGTTAGCAGGATTACCCAGTTTCTATTGTAGTGTGTGAGAGTTGGATAGCAAATTAGCATTGTATTTCTTTTATTCATTTAACATAACTGAGTAACGTGACCACATGATCGTCTAATAGGATTAATAGATTAAAACGGCAACTCTGTAAAAGATAGATAGCTGATATTGTATTTATATAAATATAATTATATCTCATATCTTGTATTTGACAGTCTGACCTATACCCAAAAAGCTTTTAATACCTTTTGTCTTCAGTACAATGTCCTACTCTCCAACGATTCAGTATTATATGATGATTCATGTTAAATTCCAATGAACTACATTATTCAATGATGAGGACATAAAGAATAAACTTGCAGTGGGATGTATAATAGTTCAACTATTCCTACCTGGGTCGCTCTCATAACATGGTTATGTACAGTGGTGAGACACTGATGTCCAGATAACTAGAAAAGCACTGCAGAAGCATAAATGTCATCCAAGGTAAACCTTCTCAGGACAAGAGATCTTTGTTCTGAGTCTGAAAACAGTAGTAGTTATGAAACAATTATGTAACTTTTCTGTAAAATCTAAGCACTTTAAGAGCATGATGCAATAGCATCCAATTGTTAAGAAAAAAATATTTTTACAGTTTGATGCAGTAAAAAAGTTAAAAACTTTTTTTACTAAACTTTGATACATAATTTAAAGTGCATATTATAAGCACTTTCATTAGAAATGAGTTGAAAGTGGTCCACATTTCAAATACAAACCCTTCTAACCTCTATTAAGTCTATTGAATCTGCTATCCTGCTCTTCCCCCTACTGAGCATTTATGGAATTTCAATCTACCATTGTGTAGAGATCGCAAATTCTATAGGTTACATGTAAAATGTAACTTCACCCTAGTCCGCTGTTTCAGAGGAAGTGTCTTTGGGTGAAGTGCCAGGCTCAACAAATACCCCCACATGTTAATTGGTGTGAGTGTGTATGCACCAGAGAAATGTGCTCAATGTTTAGAATAAAAAAAGTGTTGCATGATTGCTTATGTGGTTTGTGGTGAAAAGCTCTTTGATGCTTAACTTGATACTTCACCTGGATCTTGCATCATTGACCGTAAATTCTCCTAAAAAAAAGTGTCGTAAGATCCAGCTTAACTCATAGTTTGTATCAACAGAATCAAGCAGTTATCAAAACTTGCACACATGTGCAAATTAGCTCATTTAAGAATATGACCATCAGCTCTGTTGTGCTTTAGTCGTGGCATCCTGGTTTTGATGTTATTTACTGAGACAAAGTCACTTTGAAGCTTTATCTTGATTAGTCAGCCTTGTGAGTAGTTATCACAGTGGGGGAGAAAGAAATCACTGAATCAACAGAAAGTAGATATGGAGAGGCTGCATAACACATACAGCAGCAGGCACATGCTACACGGATTTGTTGGGCCTAGTCTGATAGTGGTAACACTTTAGGGCCAAAAAAAACCAAACAAATAAATTAATGAATTGGTAAATAAATAACATGAGAGAAGCTGGGTAAGAAAGGGGTTTAGAGTGTTTTTGTCTTTTCACAGCTCTGGATGTCTGTATTAAAAATCTACGTGCAAAGGGGACATCTGCATGCACAACTCTGTATTTGAGAGCAAGAACACAGATCTGAAGTGAAGCAGAACATATCTGCAGACAAACACTGATTTTTTGAGGGGCAGAATTGGAAAGCATGCCGTGCAATATCTGAGTGTGAAAACAAGGATGCTTGTTTTCCAAAAAAATTCTACATTTTTATCAATACTAACTATTGCTTATCTAATATTTTTTATTTTCTTTGTTAGGTAACATTATGATAATTTTGTTAAACACGAAAACACATTTTATGACTTGGATGAGCATCAGGAAATGGGTGATTCTTTAAAATGTTATTATTTGCAAGTTTTTATGAGTATATACATAGTTTTGTACTGTCTGTTCTTTATTGATTTGTTTTAAAATTAGGATCAGCCTCTACTCAGGAGCACTTAACACGGTGGTTTACCAAGCTGAGCAAAGTTATTTGTCATTGATCAGGTATAGTATCGTACATAGTTGTGTGGGCGCCAGCGCTAAGTGTGGCTCCGCCCACATCTGTTCAAACCGGAAGTTTAGCTGTTGTTGTCACACTGGAAGAAAATGGCTGCTGCTCCGACTTTTTTTCAATGAAGACACTGATATTTCAATTTCATTTTGTTTTCTTGCATTGGAGCTACTGTCGACCGCTATGCAATCTCGAAGGCAAGTCGATCCTGTTTGTTGAGACTGACATCGTTGCATCGGGTTGTGTCTCAGACGACGGAAGACCGTTAGCGTAGCTAGTAACTTGCAGCTTTCCCACTCGGAACAGGCTAGCACGCTAACGTTAGCTATGTTAGCCTCAACGGTCAGGCATCAACGAGCTTGTTGCTATTCTGCCTCTCTCTGGACTTGGCTCTCTGTCCTTAGTGTTTTACTGACCATATATATCCTGTTTGTATAGACTCTAAGCTAGTTTGTGCTTATGTTTACTTTCTCCTAAGATTCTAATTATAGTTAAGGGATTAAACAACTTAGAAGAAACAATTTCGCTCGCCAGTCTTCATAGCTGTTTGTGTATGGCATCTGATTGACTGCCAGCCTCACTGTTTGGCAACAGCATAGTCTAAGCAGTCTGCCAGCCAGACAGAGGGAATCTCACTCTATTGGTCTAACATTTAAGTTTGTTTTGTATCGCTTCTGCTTGCACTACATCTGCTGTTTTCCTGTGCAGGGTGTGAATGGTCACTCTAGGAAGGTGACAGTGTGGGGCAGAAAGGACAGCATCATATACTGTCACTCGCCTTGCAGCTGGCGGTGGACCACAATGGTAGGTTAAATCTTTTATCAAATCATTTATCCCCACGTATTCAGTTGGGTTCCACAGTTTTAGATCATATCAGATAGAGGAGATCAATCAAGAAACATTGCTCATGTTCTGTTCTTTATTTCCATGTGTGCCTCATCCCTTTCATTTTTCCTCCTCAAAGCAACAAGTTTTGGAATATGCATTGGATCGAGCCGAGGTAAAATGCTGTTATTTTCAGGCTAACTCACCTGTATGTGTGCAGAATAAGACATTAATAGCGTGCAGCTTTTGTCTTTCTGAGCACCGAATACATAAAGCATTAATTACCTGTTAGCCAGTCTACTCAACTCAGTCATTAATTAATACGCTGTATTATGCACCTGTTGCTCAGTACATCGTTGAAAGTGCTCGTCAACGACCAGCCAAAAGAAGAATTTCATCTGGTGGGAGGAAGAGTTTGTATCAGAAGCTCTATGAGCTGTACATCGAGGAATGTGAGAAAGAGCCAGAGTTAAAGGTTTGTGTTTTGCAACTTCTCACTGACCTACAACTGGATAGTAAGGAGCTTGCACGCATGCTTTAAATCCATATTCATTTTGACAGTGGACGGTGTTAATTAGGTCTGTCAGAATCACAACATTTTTAGTCAGCGATGTGTTGTGACAAAAAATTATTGCAGTTTAACTGATTCCTTCAGTTCACCATATGCCACTTGTTTATCGGCTTTGCAACTAAAACATGCACATTTAAAAGCAGTGAGATGAATACTAGGGGTTAGATTCCTCCGATTAAACAATGTGTGCCATTAATACCAAAGCAGAAGAAGACATGCTGTAAAATGATCTAGAAATTTTGATAGAAATATAACATTTCAGTTAGTTTCATCTAGGTATTCTCAGACAGGGGATTAGAAAATGATTCTAACAATAATTCAAGATGATTGCAGTCTGCTCAAATGTTATTAAAAACAAATGTAATGTTGTTACATTGCAATACACTAAGTGGTAGGTTCAGGCTTTTGTACATTGTACAAAAAAATATATATATATAAAGAAACATTACCAAGCCAAGGTGACCTAACATTTCTGTTTTTAATATGAAGGATTTCATTCCTTTGTGTGTTGTTTGCTGTCTCTTTCTAAAGAATTTGAGGAGAAATGTGAATCTACTCGAGAAGCTGGTGTCTCAGGAGTCTGTGTCATGTCTGGTGGTCAATCTGTACCCTGGGAATGAAGGCTATTCTCTAATGCTCAGGGGCAAAAATGGATCCGGTAGGAGTAGTTAAACAAACTCGGAGACCTTTGCTTTTTCCAATCTGTGCAACACAGTGGTCTCATCTGTAAAATTCATGTTTGTGTTGCTGGCAAGACTCTGAAACCATCCGTCTGCCATATGAAGAAAGAGAGCTGCTGGAGTACCTGGATGCAGAGGAGTTACCTCCCATTCTGGTGGATCTGTTGGAAAAATCACAGGTAGTAGCAGCAGTTTCACATTTATATCAATCTATAACCCGTCAGGAGAGTAGTGTCACGCAGGGTTTCAGCTCTTGATGTCCTAAAATACTTTTGCTTGTTCAGTAATCTCCCTCATTTGTAACTGCCTGTTGGCTGACATCTGATACGTGCGTTGTGTCTCAGGTGAACATCTTCCACTGTGGCTGTGTAGTAGTAGAGGTGAGAGACTACAGGCAAGCTGGTAATACCAAGATTCCCACCTACCAGAGCAGGCATGTCCTACTGCGGCCAACCATGCAGGTAATATTAATGAAGTTAAAGAGTGTGATACCAAATGAGGGGTAAAGTATTAACCTACGTCTGAACATTAAAAAATAAGCCCCTTTTTTTCTTTTTTTTTTTTACCCTGTTTATATATGTTTTTGCTTCATAGACTCTAATCTGCGATGTCCACGCCATGACCAGTGACCATCACAAATGGACACAGGTTTGTCCCCCTAATTCACCCACTTTTTTACTCTATTTTTTTAAGATGCCTATCCTGTCGTGCATGTCTGTGTCTTTATCAGCTCATTGGTAGGTGTTTTCTCCCCTTGCTTCCTTGCTTTAGGATGACAAATTACAACTGGAGAGCCAGTTGATTTTGGCCACAGCTGAACCTCTGTGCCTGGATCCCTCCATTTCTGTTACTTGCACAGCCAACCGCCTGCTCTACAACAAACAGAAAATGAACACTCACTCCATGAAACGGTACTGAATGCCCCCATAAACTCATCGACTTCTGGTGGGAAAATTGTTTTGTTTTGTTTTTCTTCTCGGGCACGCAAACAGTAAAATTGCTGCTTTTATGCTATGAAAAGGGAAAAGGTAGATGGATGAAGCAAACCATTGATTACAAACATGCTTATTTGCATCATAGGTGTTTCAAGAGGCACTCGCGAGCTGCACTCAACAGGCAGCAGGAGCTGTCTCATCTGCCCATTCCACCACAGTTACGACTATATGACTACCTACAGAGGAGGAAGGAGAGGAAACCTGCTCCTGTCATAGACCTGAAGATCTCAAAGGTTGGAAATGTAAGTAATCAACATTTACTCATCTTGGCTAGAATCCTCATCAGAAAAGATCAGTGAAGATACATGTGTTTTGCACTTGTTTCAAATTAAATCTACGTGGTCTTGCTGTGGAGAGTCAAGTCAGTCGTGGTTGTTGGGCTTCAAGTAGTTTTTGCACAGCTTTGAGGGGTGTTTTGTGCTGGTTATCTTGCTGTAGTATGAGTCAACCTCCACAATGACATCAACAATGCACAATGTATTGATCTGGTTGTGGAGTTTTATTTTGGATACAACCGATCCAGTTTGGGGCAGTGTTGCTTCAGTCTAGAGAGAGTGGAAATCTCATCAGACCTTTGTTTTAAAAAGACAAAGACTATATTTTTGCTTTCTGTTCACTGCGTGCATACCAGACTTTCTCTTCCCCCGTCGTTATCTTTTCACCCCCCGAGAGTTGAAATGTTGTATTTTTTTAATGCCTTCTTCTTCTTTTTTTTTTCTCTGCTGCTTTCTTTTCCCTCTCAACATTTCCAGTGTGTAGACATGTGGAAGCAAAACAACTGCCAACTCACTGTACCGAAGGAGATTGATGTAAGTGTCACCGAAACGCTGCTTAAAAACCAACCACTGAGTTTCTTGTTTAGTAATTCAAGTGTAGACCCTATCTGACCTTTTTGTTTTGTGTGATTATTATTTTATATATTTTTTTCCTTAGGTGGAAAAGTATGCTGTCGTTGAGAAATCCTTGCAGTTGAAAGACTCTCAGCCCACCACTGTGATCTGGCCTGCTGAGGTAAGTTTGGCAGGAGCATTTATACTCCCTGAGCGTACAGATCAGTGATGGATGTTTGGCTTGTCTGGAATGATACATTAGAAACTAAGTAAAAAATAAATTTTTTGGCCTGCTACATTGTGCACAGTGACCACAGAGCCTCTTTGTTTTGAAAAATACAGAGAGGATAACAATCCAAGCAAACTACAGTCTCCAATAGAAGTGAGACACATCTGATTTCACACCCATTTCTACTATTCTTGAAAAGAAAGATCCTACTGGATTGTCAGTGGGCTGTCTCAGGCCCGTTCTTGATCCATGATTGGAGCTCGCTGGAGCTTTGTCCCCCACATATTTCTGGCATGTTTCATTTTATTTTTTGCAAAGTTACTGAAATGAATGGTGACACTATATGGATGCTTAGTCCTACAGCTTCACATTAAATCATCTTAAACTGTATTCACCCCTCTTCTGTTCCCTCATCCATGTCTGCCTTCCTGTTTTCAAATATTTTATTATAGTTGGAAGTCAAAACTATTTTTTAACCTCTTTTATGACGACCACAAGTCGAAAAAGCTGAAGATAAATAAAAAAATTGCACTTACATTGCACATATTCACCATACAGATGTTGTCTTTAAGTTATTTGAATGGTGATTTTGTCACATGACACTGTGGTTATAAATCAGGGTTTTATTAGAGCAGAGCAATATAGAAATGCTTTGAGCAAGTAAGTAAGTATGGGCTGATATTTCTGACCTGTTTAGCTGTCTGACAAAAGAAAGAGAAATATATGAATGAGAGCTCTTGTTTTTTACGCTTCTTTCTCTGCTCTGGGTCGTCTGAGACTTGTTTGCTTGCTGGCCTGTTAACACCGGTTCTCTTTCTAACAGGAAGTTGTCGATGACTACACATTTGAGTGTGAAGTGGGGGGGCAAGCTCAAAAGACCAAGGTGTCCATCTTCCAATCAATGGGAGACCCACTGGTGTACGGGAAGATCTACTGTGCTAAAGAACCAAAAGCAGAGGAGGACAACACTGATCTAAAGCTCATACATCCTCCGTAAGGACGCTCGAGACTGATTCAGTATTCATGACAGGGTTTGAAAGGCCTGAATGCACTCATTTTACTATCTTCTCTCATTTACAGTTTCCTCATAGGGTCAAAGATAGATGCAGAAAGGTGAGTCCTGTTTTTGGCTTCTTGCTCAGTCTCTAATCCAGTCGAATGCCCTGGTTTTTTTGCGAGATGATCTTGGGGATCATTATATTTATTTTTTTGTCCGTGTCACAGGTTTCTTACTCAGTACAAAGGAGTGTATGAAAGAGATGTGAAATGTCAGGTCAAGATGTCTCATAACTCAGGCAATGTGGGACAGGGGCCTCCCTCCCCCAGCAAAGATGAAGTAAGTACCTAATTTTTCTTTGGTGTAGGGAAAAGTCGAGGTAGTCGCTCAACCTTATTGATTCAGCTGCCATCATTGGACTCATATTTATAGTGCTCTCTGCATTCGTGTCATCTCCAGGGCGATGGTATGTCTCCACTGGTCCAAACGTCTGTGTTAGGAAAAGGCGTGAAGCATAGACCACCTCCCATAAAACTGCCTTCAGGACCGGGCAGTAGCTCCTCAGGTACATCTGACAAAGAAGTGCAATGATGTGGTGGTCCCACGTGAGTCCTGAGTGTTGTAGAAAAAGCAGATACAGAAAGATCTAATTACTCTTCATCCTAGCAGATATCTTAGATTTCACACACTCCAGATAATAGAGGATAGCAGAAAGATGGGGCAAACAATCCCCATTGTATCAAAAGTCTTGATATTTAAAAGGGGATTTTTTTTTATAAGGAGTACTGTAAACACTTGTTATTTCAACGTGTTTTCAGGTAATCCATATAGTTCACAAACCATAAGTGGTCTACTCAAGTGTCCTACGCCACCACCTCCAGCCAGAAGCCAGTCTCTGAACAGAAAGCACTCCACGGAGCTGGGCCAGGTGGGCCTGCTGTCGCCTGCTGCCCTCTCCCCAATGGGCTCAACACAGAGTGAGTACAGCCAAGTCTGACTCACCGTTGGGCTGACAATAAGCTCTACTGCAATGTCTTGCATCAGCCTCTCTTAACAGCTCCCAAGTTTTCCAGTTGTGAATTTATTTTTGACAAATCAGAATCTATAAGCACATGTGATCTTGCATTAACAATTAATCATTGAAGTAAATGTCCTTCAAAGCTGTATTTATGTTTTGACCCACTTTCCCCCCTTTAGGATCAGGAACCCCAAAGCCATCAACCCCAACACCAACCAACACACCGTGCTCGACCCCGCATCCCACAGACTCCCTCTCTGCTCCCCTCTCGGTGACCCCCACCCCTACAGACCCTACCATGGTTCAGAGTCAGTCGCAGCCTGCCCTCCTCACACCTTTTGCCCAGCAGCAATTAGCTCTCAGCCAGCCCCTTCCTGTCATGACCATTCCCCTGCCCACCATGGGCACGTCCATCACCACAGGAACCACCTCGTCGCAGGTCATGACCAATCCAGCTGGGCTCAATTTCATCAACGTGGTCAGCTCTGTTTGGTAAGAAAATAGATAGTCCAATGCCACACCGTCACTTGCCAGTCACTGTCTTTTCACATTGGTCTTGTACTGTTTCTGTAGCAGTCCTCAGACTCTGATGAGTGGCTCCAACCCCATGCTGGGTCCAGGGCTTAACCTGAGTGGAATCTTGCCACCTGGAGGGTTGATGTCGACCATGCAGTCTGCAGCCCAGGCCGGTAAGAGATGCCATTGCCCTCTCTTAATTGCTGTATTTTAGCACTTTCAATATGACACACAGACAAACGTGCTACAGCCAAGTGAGGGAGTGTACTTAGCATTAAAACCCTTTAAGTAACTACCTATCTGTATCTGCTCTACGGACATCTCTATGAACAAATACCAAAATTTCAGCTAAAAGAATGTGAAGTCTAGCATCTCTGTGGACACCATGACTCAGTTCTGCAAAACAGCATCAACAATTTGTGGTTGACCAGCACATTGTGTTCACCGGCTGCCTGAGAACTCCCTCCACTTATTTTCTTCTTGACATTTATTCTAAAATCTAGGATTTGACCATGGATAAAGCAATTCAAAGAGAGATCAGCCATTTTTTTTCCAAGTAGGAGCATGTGACCGGAATCATGTTTGAAATCGCACAGAATAAACGCTGCTCTAAGAAAGGCAATCATAGACTTTCTCAGGCTTTCACAAAGATGATCAAGCATTTTGGTTTGAACGAAATTCTTACAACCCCAGTTACCAAACTTCACCATTTGAAAATGGGCTGAGGAAAAGTGGCAAATGGTTCTCTGGTCAGAGGAATCCAAATGTGAACAATCGTTTTGGAAATCATGGGAGCTGCATCCGCCAGACTAAATAAGAGAGGGATTGTCTGAAATTATCAGCACCCCTTATCAGTGCGTTAGTGCCTTTGGAATTAGCGAGTTACGCATTTGGAAAGGCACCAGCAATGAAAGGTATATACACGTTTTAGAGCAACATATGTTCCCTTTTGTAGAATATCTCACTTTTAACGTTTGACTTGTTTTCTACAGTAAATACAACTTTGGTTTATACGTTTTTTTACACTCCTTGGGAGTATCAGTCCAATAAAACAACCCTGTCTAAAACTAGTTGAATGAAAAACATTCGAGTTAAGTTCATGTCAAGAGGTGAGGAAATTTCCTTCCTTTTAGACTCTGCTTGATGTGATTTTTTTTTTTGTGTTCCAGGGAGTCATTTTGGGTTGAACAACAGTGCTGGGTTGAGACCCCTGAACCTGCTACAGGTACTCGTCTGTGCCAATTAGTCTGTATGGCTGTATAGAGCATGCACCTGGTGTTTGTCTGGCATAATGAGTCTGTCCTGATCCTTACCTGTGTTAACTCACCCTCAACAGTTACATGTGAATCTGTGGCACAGCTTAGATTTCCTCATGCTTCCTTCTCTTCAGCCTTTTTGCATAGGCAGTGTAGTGAGCATCACAGATGAAAGTGGTCTAGTCCCACAATGGCATGCATCTTTTGTATGTCATTCCTCACTGGAACTTGACTCCTCATTCTGACATTATTACCACCCTCTGCCTCTTGAACTGCTGAGAACCTCTTAAGAATGGTATTTGCAGATTGAATAGTGGCAGAACAACTAAATGGGAAAATCTGAAAGCAGACAGAGCGTGTGCCATTCCCTTTTAGATTCCTTTGTAGTTCTGATTAGCTGATAATGGGAAAGGTCTTCATTGAGTGCCTTGTTAACTCTCCCATTTCCTTCTTCCTCCCCTTTCAATTACACATACATAATTTCTTTCCCCTCTGCCTTTCGTCCTCCTATATCCTACCCTCCCTTCATCCTCATCTCCCTGTGTTTTACTCCTCCACTTTTTGTTTGTTGGTGTGTCCATGTTGTTCATCTCCAGATCCCCACTGGTCCTCTCATCTTTAATTCTCTGCAGCAGCAGCAACTGCCCCAGTTCTCGCCTCAGCAGAGTCAGTCAGCAACATCCAGCCCTCAACAACAAGGGGAGACGGTGAGACCTTTGCATCCACATGGAAAAAGTATAGACTGCATAGTCAAAAGGTCCATATTCATTTAATGATTATAAGATGGGCCAAGATCAGGCTGTGCAAAATGTGTTTGATAAAAAATTTGAGTTTGAAGTATCCATATAAACACGTCTTAATATATGATCACGTCTGTTTAAGCTTTTCAAAATGATCTAAATGAACAATCGATCTGTACGTTTTTATTTTAGTAGATTTAGTGTAAATACTCCCTCAGCAAGAAAAAAAAGCCTCAGATTAAAAAAGTCAAGAGTAGATTAGTTTCAGTTTCTGTCTGAGAACAGAAGAAAGGGTTTGCACGGCTGAGGTGAGCAGCTTTGTTGAACCTCACGACAGACTGGCTGCTGGTTGTAAATCCAGCTTTTCAAAGTTGGACCGTCGAACTTGTTCCTGAACTTTGGCGTGTCCTTCAGTTGCCACTGAATGAGGCTCAGCGACTAGGAAGTGTGAGACAGACTGTGGTTTGGACTGTGGTCCTCCAGTCAAAAGCTCCAACCCAGAAGTGCCCAAATATACAGCAAAGGAAGAATAAACGAGGGAAATACCTTAAATGGACTTTGTGTCTTGAGGGAAAATGACTTACATTTTCCTCTCTGGGTCTTAAGACATGACTAAGAGAAATGACTTTCGTATGAGTGAATGTCTTGTTTAGTTTAGAGGTTTCCTGCATTGTATGCCTTGAACAAAACTAACATCTCACTTTGCTGTCTCAATCAGATGCAATATCTGTTCCAGAAATTAGTGTAGCATTCCTACTCAAGTCTTTGTGGTGCACATGTTTCCGTTATCAGTGGCAGTTGTGTGTAAACGTCTCATCTTACGTGGTCTTTTGACTTTTTCTTAAGAGTGACCAGGGGTCAGATCAGAGTTTAGGAAACCAGCAAACTGCTGTCATCAACCTGGGGGTCGGAAGCTTCATGTCTCCGCAGGCGGCAGGTATGAGCCGCACACTTACAGAAATGCACCCTACAGCCACACACACGCATTTCTCTGAACATTTTTCTCCATTCACTCCTTTAACCCCCGTTTTCCACACAAGTGACACCATCCCACTGACGAGCACGAATAACAGTGATAATCTTACTAATGTTTTCGTCATTGTAATTACTGTTCGTGAATACTGAGTGTAATCACACATAATCATTTGTTCATTTTACTTAAGTTAGTCATTGTTCCTCTCATTTGAGCATGTAACAACTGACAGGAGAGACTCAACTTCCCCTTCTTCTCTGCTACTTTTTTTTTTCTTTGTCCCCACCTTTATTCCTTTTCCTCCTGTGCTATATTCCTTTTCCTTATCTCAACCTGCCCTGTTGACTTAAACATTTTATCTACACCTTATTCATGCTATTTTCCCATAATCCACCCCCACGGTATTTTCCCTTTGCCACTGTCCTCCCCATTTGTTCCCTCTTTTGTTTAATCTCCACTCGTGTGGTTATGATCTCACTGAAACCACATCCCCACATCTTACCCCCTTCATCCTCTTGCCCTCTTGTGCATATTCACTCCTCATACTTTACTCCATACCTTGTTTTGCTTCTCTCCCTCTTGCCATCACACCCTTCCCTCCGGGGCTCCCTCTCTCCCTCCTCCCCCTCCCCTTAGTGCTGTCCCAGTTGGGCTGTGGGCTGGACGGGTCTGGGCCCCCGCTGCCTTCCCCAAGGCTTCAGCAGCAGCACCAGCCACAGATCCAAGTAATACAGCAACATTAACATCCATATACACTTAATAAAGTTTGTAGCAGCCAAACGTTCAGATGACTCACCAGCCAACTCTCCATGCCTTTGTTTAGCAGGCAGGTGTTTGTTGTGTTTTACTCTAAACTGTTAGAGAATAGGGCAAATTGATTTTGAAATGTTTCCAAGTAATAAAGCAGACTAGAATTTCCTAATCTGCCATCACATATGAGTTTACTCTGTTCATCAAAGGTGGCAGTTGGTTTTAAAAAATATTCTCCAAAACAAATCTGAGCTGCATGACATAGTGTTATAGCCCAAAAGAAATGTTTAATTCCACTTTCTATACAGTAAAAAATAATAAGCGGTATCTGACAAAACTTCAGATCTTCATCCAAATCCTTCTCCGCCACTTTTTTTTTCTTCTTTCTTTTATGGTGAAAGATCCACTCCATTTTGTGTTGTGTGTTTGGTTGGTGTCATATGCTGTTTGAATGAGACTAGAGTGGTCCCCGCACTGCGGCAATCTGCACACCAGAGCTTGTGGCACTTTCAGTTGCAGCAACTAACAGCGTGCCGAACAGGGAGGCAGGCATGTTGTTCCACAGAACTTAGCGCCAGTTATCTGAAACACTGTTGCAGGGTTGCTGGTTGCATCATGACAGAGATGACAAGCTGTTCACTGTGAGCATGAATTAGGATTTTGAAGGTGTTATTTATGTATTTATCTTTCCCTTAGTCGAAGTTACTCTCTGAGCAGAAAGCACGGTCGCTAAGCTGCATGTTTGTTTTTGCTGGGATCACAGCCAATAATTTGTGTCTCCGTATGACACTGGTGCTGCTTGACTGTATCCTGCCTCACTTCCCAACACTTCCTCATCCTCCCCTCTGCAACCCATTAACCTCTGCTCTATATTTCTTCACACCCTTTTCTTTTATGTTGTACGTACCATGCTTTGGTTCAGCTGCACTAACCCATGCCGCTGTGACACAAAGCTTTCTGAAGATGATGCGATTCCCGTTTTCTGTGCGGACGTTAACATTCAACCATGACCAGGAGATGCTTACATATACGTTAGATTAACTGAAAGTCTCTGTTGTAACTATGCAGGTCGTAGTAACATATTGAAAATCTCCTGATTTTATTCCTTGTTTTTTTTTTGTTTTTTTTTTCCATGTTTCCTTTTTTTTATTGAACAGTTGCAATTCTTGCAGCACCAAATGCAGCAGCAGCAAATGGCTATGGGAGCAGCACCTCCTCAGGGGGGAGCAGCGCGGCAACATACCGCCAGCCAGCCAAGAAGTAAAAGGAAGAGAAGCACCCCGCAGCCCCTCCCTAAGTCATGACAGACTAAAATCACACTAAAACCCTTCCCCATCTTCATAAGGACATGAATGATCCATACTGTGCTCTTTGTCTGCCTCACTGTGGAGACAGCAGACAAAAAAAAAAAAAAAGACTTGTTTGTTGTTTGTCTTTTTCTAGCTGACAAATTTCTATGTAATGGTTCTCAGAGGTTTTGGAAAAATTGAACTGTGTCCACTGTAGAGGATGGGTTTTTATTTACAACAGGAAGCCCTAAACTTAAAAGAACCCGAGTGATATTTTTCGAGATGAGCCAGAAGACGGTTCTCATAGGTAGTGGGCTTCCACAATAACACATTTCCACTTCAGGAACTTTTCTCTGTGGAGGCCCTGTGGACTGAGAGGATCACGAATGCACATTCTCAGAGGATTCCGCACGAGGCTGCCTGATCCTCCTGCCTCTGCTTGGTTGAACCCGGTAGAAACTGCCCTTTAAGCACGAAATTTGGCTGAGTTGTTTGACACCAAATCCTCCATATAACCATGACATGTGAAAATGCAAATATGATCTTGGAGTAGTGCCTGGGGGCAGCTCTCTACCTCTCAGCCTGTTGGAAGTCTTTCTTCTGTTAGCAGTCCCGGCACAGGGCTCACTCGAGGACTCAAGATCAACATGCAAGACGGTGTGCCGGCTTTTGTACAGAACATTTTTGAAAGGCAGTTCCTTTTATTTAGTTCAGGAGCCATGAGCGTATTCTTATGAGACATCAGCTGAGCGTGTGTGTGAAGCATTTCTGGACACTGAGAAATAATTTTTTTAAGCAGTCTTTGTCAGCAGTTTTATTGTTATTAAAAGAATATATATTGACAGTGGAAAATACAGCTTTTAGATAAAAGGCGTCGTCTGAGTGTCTTCATTGCACCGTCTTTACACTGTGTATAACTTTGTCAGTGAGTTTCTGGATCTCTCGCTGTCGTGCTGTTGCCCGGTTGATACACTCCTGCAGCTTCTCTGCTGACAGCGACGTCCCACCTGAGCCACATAGAGCTTTTTATTCTATTAACCCCACAATAATTTATAAGACTTGCTACGAAAGCCTGTAAAAACTGCAGGATCACCGGGATTCGCGCCTCATTTTTGTTATTCTGCCACACAAGTCAAAGCTACAATAGCTTCATGCATTATTTATGCTTAGGCAACCATCCCTTGTACTCCACAGTGGAATGCTGTCCATAAAGGTGCCTGTTCACACTGCTACCTCCAAAAGCAGCGTGAGATTTTGATATCCAAATCAATCTTAGAAACTTGCATGCAATTAATAGCATATATTTCCCTACCCCAATATTTTTAACAATTGAGAATTCTCACCTGGTTTGTGTATTGAGCACAGTCGATCCCCCTCATCCGTCACCACAGTGAGGTGCGCAGTGGACAGACTCTCCTCTTCAGCTGTGGGGTCTACGATCAGTATGGAGCTGCACAGAGAGCGGGCGAGGACTGGTACAGATGCACAGTGTAGACACAGGATTGGGAATGTATTCAAACAACAAAGACAAACTTACTCATCGAAGACACAAAAAGAGGCACCGACTGGATGTCTGTGAACATGCAGCCTGTGTCTCTTTTCTAAATTCACTTCTGGTGTGGATGTGTCTTTGTTGATGGTGACCTCAGGGAGTTGTGCTGTGAAGAATGCAAAAATGTAATTCGTGGAAAAGACTAAAGTGCATAAAACTGCATAACCGGCACAGATTGCTGATAAAAATCACTACATGTTAAAAATCACTCCTATTCTAGTTCCAGTAACAGTGAGGTTCATTACATCCACTTTAACAGCACATACTATTCTTCAGAGCAGCCAACAGGGCGATGATACATGCATCCAAGATGTTCCCATCATAGTCCAGGCACATGATGTCACAGTACAGCACCCAGCAGAGCTGCAGCAAGAATCGGCAGAATTAGTGTTGATGACTCCACATTTACACCAGCCATAATCAGCGGCAGTCTGTGTGCACAGTTCTGGCTTTACCTTTCCTCTGTCAATGCACAAATCCTCTGTTTTGATCACTTCAGAGCTGTAAAACACACATAAATGACTTAGAGGAAGCAGGGGACAGGTATATAAACAGTATTCACACATGATAAAAACCAAAAAGAAAGAAAATGGGGCTTCAAAATCTGTCACACCTTTCAATGACATCAGCGATGAACTGACTGGCAGCCTGGGCCTGTTCTCCCGGCGGACCCGGCCGAAACCGAGAGGAACACAGAGGGGGCAGATCCACATTGGGTACTAACAAGGGCACAGAGAGTGGAGAAACTAGTTAGTTTAATCCCTACACTAACAATGTAAGGAGTGCAACTGAGAAGATGTTTCCATTTATCTGTTTTAAGTTTATACATGTATGATGTATATGATACTGTTGTCAGATATAAGAATGGAACCACAGAAAAAAGGGTGCGCCCTGTCTTAAATCAATACTTTAGACCTTCTCGGTGTACATACCAATGTAACCTTTACCAGGTGCCTCCACTGTGGGGTTTGCCAACTCCTGCAGATGAAAAGTCAGAGTTAGCATATTTTAAAGAGAAACTAATTGCCACATAGACAAGAGGCTGTATGGTTGCTAAGTAACGGGCATTAAAATGGAATGTAATGATGGATTAAGGATTACCAAACAAGAGAAATGAAAGGGGCGGTGAGACAGGATTCCTCAAGTTATCAAGGATTTTCTACCCTTCCTTTCCTAATGTATATCTTATATTGGCGATTTTCTGATCAGATTCAGTAATGTGATGTTTTGAATGAATGTGGTTATGTACCACTTTGATGCCACAGATGATGGTGGTGTTTCCCATCTTCACCAGGGCTGAGCCATCTGCCGTGGATATGGACCCTGAACAGAGAGAAAAAGAAAAACTAGACTGAAAACTGCACTCTAGCAAATGTTGAACACTGCATCAGAGCCAGCTTTTTCTCGTCTCACCGATGTTCAGTGTTGTGGTTCTGAACTCGAACAGCTCCCGTCCATCAGGTCGACAGTTTTCTTTCTGGAAAAAGGAGCAGTTTTCAGGTTAAATGACACTGCTATCAATAACGAACGGAAATTAATGTCAATTGGCCCGTCAGAAAAATTCGATGACAGCCCGACGATGGAGAAAGGTTTTGGTCATTTCACAAACCAGAAAGCTCCTGTGATACTCCAGAGGCTCCGCAGTCCTGGAAAACAGAAAAGGGGCTGATTAGCTGCAAACACGTGTGAACAAACACAACACAGCAAAGTCACACAATCTGCTAGTTACTGACTATTCAGCGGATATTTGAAGGTGAATGATACATAGTAATTCTAAATTCCAACACCAGAGATGTAACACGAACTTGCAGAGCTGCGTGATTCACTAAACGCACCACGTTCTGTATTTCTAACAGAAACGATCTGACAACAATCAGAACTAATATTGTGCTTCTGTTGAGGTACTTGTGTAAATGAAAATGAATCAAACGAAAAGATCACTAAAACTGTACAGTTTGTGAACGATCTTACTTGAAACCAGCCGCCATGATGTTTTGGTTAACCACGTGGGTTTCTAGTACGGTGGCCGGTAGGATGAAGTACGCTGGACCAAATGTTAATGTCATTCAGTTTCAGAAGCAATTTATTCATCTCCAAGGGGAAATTCTTTTTCAGCTGCAGCTTACTGAGTTCACTTTTATTCACTTATCTTTTTGTTGTTTCCACAATGATGTTCAAAATTCATATTTTGATTAAGTAATGTTAAATTAGTCTTGAATAGAAAACCAGTTTGAGAACAAATCAACAGCTGCTTCGGTGCTGTACATTCAAATTAATATAATGGATAATTACAGTTTGGGGACTGTGTGGTACTTAGCACCGCCGCCTCACAGCGAAAGGGTTTCAGGTTCGATCCCCACCTGGGACCTTACTGTGTGGAGTTTGCATGTTCTCCCCGTGTATGCGTGGGTTCTCTCCGGATACTCGGGCTTCCTACCACCGTCCAAAAACATGCATGTTAGATGACTAGATAAAATTGTCCTTAGGAGTGAGTGTGAGCGTTCATGGTTGTTTGTCTCTGTATAGTCCTGTGATGGGAGGGTGTACCCCGCCTCTCGCCCGATGACCGCTGTGAGAGTCTCCAGCGCTCCCCCCGCGATGGATTAAGCGGGTATAGAAATTGGATGGATGGAATTTCAGCTTTCTAACAAAAACACTTTTTTTGTAAAGTAGGAGGAATCCACTGCATCTGAGAGGAAGCTGGAGCACCCAGAGAAAACCAACAGAGATTTAGTCATAGCACAATTAAAATCTGTCACTCATTTCTCATATTGGAAACGAACGTCATGGTAAAGTTGGACATTCATAAATTCATTCAACTATTCTTTTTCTTATTTTTTAAGCAAAATGATAGCACAACAAATTTCATTTCAGCTCTTCATTCATTTTAGGATTCCTGAAATCAGTGAAATAACAAATACTATCTTAAAACATATGAACGTTCATCACATACTTTTAGACAAGTCTGCATGATCAATGAGTTGGTCCGGCACAATTAGTCTCTTGATATAGACTGAAATGGGACTACTCAGTCAAGTTTATCGCAAGTGAAACCTCTAGTCTACACAACAGGTCTTTTGAAAAGCTATGTGCTCAACAAATCACGTCATCACATACTTTTAGCAAAGTCTGCATGGCCAATGGATCACTTTTGGAAAAGTGGTAAAGTAGGCAGCGTGTCAGTCTCATAATCTCATAATCTGAAGGTCATGAAGTTCGACCCTGACACGTGGCAGATGTTCTCTTTAATTTCTTCTGAAACTTGTCAAGTCAGACACATCTTCCTTTGTTTTTGCCGTTCACACCCCCCGAAAAGTGTCAGACAGATTATGAGTGTCTATAGCAAATTTGGTGGGCACAGGTGGCTCCGGTTGCTCTCTGTGGTGGCTGCAGAAAGCCCACTCAGAAGCTCAATCACTCCAAACTGTGGAAGGTGTGAAGTACAATTTATGGGGATTTGAACCATCTCTCCTTTAGAAAAAACTTGCAACCTGGTGTCGAACACAAGTTATGTGGATTCAAACCATCTCTCTTTAAGAAAAGCATTGCAATCTGACCGATGTGCAGTTGGCAGTGGCATAATCTGAATATCTTGAGTCAATGTACAGCCAAAATTTGTCTCTGTGGTGGCTGCAGAAAGCCCAATCTGAAGCTCAATCACTCTCAACTGTGGAAGGTGTTAAATACAAGTTATGGGGATTCGAAAAACATCACTCCCTTAAGGTCGTGAGCTCGACCCTCACACGGGGCAGATGTTTTGATGTGGTGTCTATAGCACTTCACCTCAGTTACGGCTGTAAAGTTGGTGGGTACAAGTTGCTCTGGTTGCTCTCTGTTGTGGATGCAGAAAATCAACTTGGAAGCTCAATCACGCCTAAGTGTGGAAGGTGTCAAATACAAGTTATGGAGATTCAAAAAGATATTCTCGTAGAAGAACCTTGTAATCTGGTGTCAAACACAAGTAATGGGGATTCACGCCATCTCTCTTTAAGAAAAGCGTTGCAATCAGATCTTTGTCGTCTTTCAGTTTCTGCTCTCCTTATTATCCGCTGAAACTTGTCAAGTCAGACAAATTTTCCTTGGGTTTTGCCGTTACTGTCATAATAGAATACGCAGTGTGACAAAAGCACCTTTGCAGACTCTCCTTCTCTTGACATAGACTGACATGGGGCAAGTCAGTCAAGTTTATCCAACGTGAAACTACCTCTTTTGCAACTTTCCATCAACTTTCAAAATGAGAAGAAAAGCCAGATGAAGAAACTTGTGAGTTGAGTGTTTAACCTTTAGTCTAAACAACAGGTCATTTGAAGGAGTAGCTACGTACTTAACAAGCCATGTCATCACATACTTTTAACAAAGTCTGCAGGACTAATGAATCAGTGTGGGAAAGTGAGTCTGGGCTCACAATACATGTATTTTCAACCTTTTCAGGTCTTTTTGGCGCAGTAGGCAGCGCGTCAGTCTCATAATCTGAAGGTTGTGAGTTCAACCCTCATACGGGACATTGATTTTGATTATAGGGTCAATAGCGCTTCCCCTCAGTTACAGCTGGAAAGTTGCTGGCCACAAGTGCCTCCGGTTGCTCTCTGTGTTAGCTGCAGAAAGCCCACTGGGAAGGTCAATCACTCCAGAATGTGGAAGGTGTCAAACACAAGTTATGGGGATTCGAACCATCTCTCCTTCAGAAAAACCTTGCAACTTACTGTCAAACATCATTTATGGAGATTCGAACCATCTCTTTATTGGAAAAGCGCTGCAGACTGACTGATGTGCAGTAAGCAGCATGTCAGTGGCATAATCTCAAGGTTGTGAGCTCGACCCTCACACGGGGCAGATGTTTTGATGTGGTGTCCATAGCGCTTCCCCTCACTTACAGCTGGAAACTTGGTGGGCACAAGTGGCTCTGATTGCTCTCTGTTGTATCTACAGAACGTCAACTTGGAAGCTCAATCACTCCAATCTGTGGAAGGTGTGAAATACAAGTTATGGGGATTCGAAACATCACTCTCTTAGAAAAACCTTCCAATCTCAAACACAAGTTATGGGGATTCAAACCATCTCTCTTGAAGAAAAGCCTTGCAATCTCACTGATTTACAGTCAATGTACAGTCAAAATTTGTCTCTGTGGTGGCTGCAGAAAGCCCATTCGGAAGGTCTATCACTCCAAACTGTGGAAGCTGTCAAATGAAAGTTATGGGGATGCGAAACATCACTCTCTTAAAAAAGCCTTCCAATCTGGTGTCAAACACAAGTTATGGGGATTCAATCTAACTGATGTGCAGTAGGCGACCTTGCAGTCAGTGGCATAATCTTGTTATAATTGGCTTTGATCTTAGACATTATAAATTCATATTCTGTATTTTCCTAAATAACCTATGTTCCTAGCTGGTACTTTTCCACTCTGCTCATACTGCACAACAGATGACCTTAAATGGTCCAAGACCTTAGAAGGATATAAACAACTGGGTCAGACAAAACATCTCTATTAGGGCAGATAGGTCTGGTACATTAGATCCACGCCTAAAATAGCACTCACACACACACACACACACATTGTTTATCACATCCAAAGAACACAACAAGGACAGCAGCTGGCCTGAGCATGTCACCCAAAACTGGCCAATTATACTCTGACAAGTGTGAAAACAACTTCTGTGAGATAAAGCTGAATATAAATATGACATGTTTCCGGATAACGGGGCTCGGCCTGACGGATTTCCTGCGGGAGCTCTGGCACTCCGAGTCCAGCGCTGCAATATACTTTACTTGTGACCACTAATAAATACTTTTTTAATAAACGATTTCTCCAGCTTGTTCTTGAGCTTCCAATGAAAAAATCGGGCTAACAATTGGTGCCGTGACCCGGATTGGCTGACTCTGAGACCGTGTCCGATCGAGGACTTCCGGAGCTGGTTGGAGGGGACTCTTCTTCAGACAATTCAAGGCGCCTAAAACACAAGGTGAGCAGAAAACCTCTTGTATCAGGATATGTGAAATTTCTGCACATTGGTCATTCTAAACTAAATTGTCTGAATTAGGATGTCCTCCGATCACTAAATCAAAAGCACAAAATTTGTGTCTACAGGTTTACTAGGTGGTCACATGTAAAGTATAAACACATAGTCTCACATAGGGAGAGTCATATGTGTCCTAGTTTAGTACAATTTGGCCAAATAAAATACATAAATTAAGATAACATAAATTCATCTCTGTCTTCTAAACTGAATAGGAATTAGATGCCAATGGGCAGGGGTCTATTAGTCCGCTATCGCGGTGTGAGTAATCTCGGTATTACTGCACGACCGGATGTGAGTAATTTCTGTGCAAGAGACACTTGGACCTTTATCTGCAATCGGTGGAGGGTCTGTATTACTGTACTATAGGCGGCGTGATTAATTTCTGTGCAAGAGGCACTTGGACCTTTATCTGCCATCGGCGGTGGGTCTGTATTACTTCACAATAGACTGTGTGGGTAATTTCTGCGCACAAGGGCGCTTGGACCTCTATCTGCAATCGGCGGTGGGTCTGTATTTGTTTTTTTCTCTCCGCAATCGGCGGTGGTTCTGCAGTTGTTGTGCATAGATGATACACTAAGGGTTTATCTCTGCATAAGGACACAGGGCTAAGTTTTGTTATTTTTCATGAAAATGTGGGGTGGTTTGCTACTTGGTTGATATTTTACTGTGTTAGTGGAAGTGTATCGAGCAGTCGAGACTGATCGAGAATTCCTACACTGACACAGATCTCAAGTGGTTCTGTAAAAGGGGGGCATTGGAATAGAAAATAAAGGGGAATTTAGTTAGGGTGTTACAGATTGGTGAATTAAAACGAGTGAAGGGACTGGGAGAACCCCCAGCGATCAAGCGCACAGAGTAAAAGATTCTGTGTAGAAGCTTCTTGGTCGGGTCCAACACTCGGGCATTGCGCCATTCACCCATTCTGATTAACACGTGTTTAAACATGTCCCAAATCATAGTTGAGAAGTGGAAAACAGGTAAACCCGGCTCATTGGGGTCGGTATTGTTTAACACCTTGACTAGATGGATAAAAAAGGTTAGAAGAGAAGATGAAAAAGGAGGGACTGAGAGATTTGTGAACTGGACGAGAGAAATGCAAGAGAGAGGAATGTTTGGGGGGGGTGAAAGTGCTCCACCGCTACTGAGGGATTTCTCCATGTTTTTAAAACAAGCAACAGGCAGTAGGAATCAAGCAACAGCAAAGCTAAAGGAGGCAGGTTTATTCCAGAAAGCAAGGGCAGATAAAGACGAAAAAAAAAAAAACATTTCTTGCAGACTGTCAGCATTTTTAGGAGAAGTTAAATTCTCTATTCAGACGCAGTCCTCTGCACCACTACCACAGCATGTGCCAGACACAACGTCATCTTTTCCAGGGACACATCCTACTACACTAGAAGATAAGACACCTCTTCCCAACATCACGCATGCTCAATAACAGAAGCAAGCCATTTAGCAAAAGAAAAAACTGACCATTTATACAGATTCAGCATAAACAGCTTAGGCTGTACATGTGGACATGTGTAATTGGAAAAGACAAGGTTAGATATCCTTAGCTTTGTCATAAATGCTCTCACCCTAAGATTATCTCATCCCAACCCTGCTTCCTTCTTCCCCCATTCAGCCCTGAGAGTGAGGACAGATTCTGATTGATCATTGGCCTGTACTTAAAGAGTACCAGAGTTACATATAGTTATTTAGTCGAAAAATTTACAATGATAATGGAAGTTTTTACTAGAGCATTTATCATCAATTCAACAATTAATTTATTTTAAAATAAATTTGAATGGGAGAAGGGGCTGCACGGTGGTGTGGTGATTAGCACCATAGCCTCACAGCAAGAGGGTTCCAGGTTTAATCCCCACCTGGGGCCTTTCTGTGTGGAGTTTGCATGTTCTCCCCGTGTATGCATGGGTTCTCTCCGGGTTCTCCAGCTTCCTCCCACCGTCCAAAACCATGCATGTTAGGTTAATTGGTGACTCTAAATTGTCCTTAGGAGTGAGTATGCATGGTTGTTTGTCTCGTTTGTCTCTATGTGTGGCCCTGTGATGGACTGGCGACCTGTCCAGGGTGTACCCCCCCCCCCCCCGCTACCCGATTAACGGACTGACGGTATAGAAAATGGATGGATGGATGAATGGGAGAAATACCAAATTGAATGGACAATCTGAAATCCGCTTTTCAATGCAAGTATCACAGTGAAGAGATAACAAAATAAAAAATAAAAAATCCAAAATAAATCGAGGAAGAACAGACTGTTTAAAACTAAACATTAGAACCAGTTTGTTGTTGAATTAAGATTTAACAGCTCTCTTAAAAAGTTAAAGTCAGACAAACAAACACAGCATTTAAATCTTTGATCCTTTAATGGAAAAACTGCCTGAACAAAAGATGTTCTACAAATTGAGACTTTATGATTTCCACCTGAAGCAGGTCTGAGACCGGACAGTCAGACCATATGGCATATTAGAAAATATCAGGATTTAACAGCAAGGTCAGACAGATAGGTGTCAGACAGTTTCTTACCATCTTAAAGCATTAAAGGTTAGCCTTTATTGTGTTAGAGATCACAGTAACATGACTTAAAATTTAGCTGATCTAAATACTTCTCCTCTGCTTATTTTCACCAATTCTGAGTTAATATTCATCATCAGTATTTATATTTGATCTCATTAAACCATTTAACTATTTAACTGCAGCAGATCTATGAATCAATTGATCTGTTATCTTAACAGAGCAGCAAAGTGCTTTACAGAAAGGTTTAAAGTGAGTTAGATTATTAGGAAATTAACAAAAACACGGCAATAAAAGGCACAACGAGAGTCAGATATCACCAATGAGTTTCTTAAAGAAGAAAACTCTAAAAGAAATTTAAAGACAGCTGCGCTGCAGTAAGTCTGACTCATAACAAGTCAAGTCAAGGTTTGTTTTCATGGCACATTTAAAAACAGCCACAGCAACCAGAGAGCTGTACAGCTGAACACTATATTAATACTATTAGCAAATTCTAACTCTGCAGATAAATATTAATTAATCTAACAATAAACATTGAATAAATTAGTGAAATGAAAACAAAAACAGTGTTTACAGTTAAAGACATGCCTCTATACCAGACATGTGTCACTGGAAAAGGAAAGGCTTTGTGACCTCAGCAGGCACCCCGGTTAAACACTTGAATCAATTACTCGAACTATATTATGCCATACTTGAACCAAAACAAGTTGCTATATTCAAGTGCAGAGGACATCAAAAGGGAGATGGGAGAGTAGCGAGAGGCAACAATGCAGCAAAAACAAAAGCAAGGTATACTGCATTTAACCAGATGTCTCAGAAAACATTGGAGGTAAAATCACAACGAGAATTATGTTTAGAAAACATTAAAGAACTTCACGAAGCAGCGGCACCATCTGAAAAGCAAGCATGGAACGAAAAAATAAATAAAAAAGGATTCCACAAGACTCTGGAGGAATCATGAAGGCAAAATAGTAGCTCCAACTGGACTACTAAATTTGCTATGTCAAGAAGCACACAGTAGAGCTCACTGTGCTAGCTCAAAAGTAACAGCGCTCATTTCACAACACTGGTGGCACCCCCACCTAAAAGACACAATAAAATATCTTGTGCAATCTTGTGAAATTTGCAAGCTGTTCAATCTCAAAGCAGGACTAGACAAGTTTCCCAGTACCCGATGCCCCTTGGAAGCAGATAGTAATTGATTGTACTGACATGGGAGCAGCAAACAGGACTGAAGGTAAACGATATCTTCTAGTGGGTGTGGATCCCTTTTCTAGATGGGTAGAAGCCACACCTACTAAAACCGAAAAAGGAAAAGAAGTCATTAAATGGCTTACAAGAGAAATTATTCCAAGATTTGGGGTACCAGAAGTGATAAGATCAGACAATGGTACTCACTCACTTTTCTAATGAAGAACTAAGAGAAGTAGAAAAGATGTTTGGAATTACACATAAGCTCGGTGCAGTCTCTCACCCAGCTTTACAAGGACTAGTGAAAAGAGCAAATAGAACCATCAAAAAGGCCGAACAGAAGTCTGTGCAGACACACAGTTAACCTGGGCTGAAGTTCTACGTATTGTGTTAGCCTAATATTTACTCCAAATGTCACCATGAATGTTGTCATGTTGTCCCACATGAGGTCATGACAGGGAGGAAACACCCTGTCCATTTACAACTGCACCAACAGGCTCACCCCTTGTTGTACTACAGTATGGAAACTTGTGTGAATGTGAAACAACTGAATAACACGGTGATGAGGATATCTCAACAGGTTACATAAATACTCACCAAGGAACAGGACCAGGAAAGTGAACAAACTTAACTGGTCCTCTCCTATATGGACAGCTACAACACATTGTGTAAAGGTATGGTTGACCGAGAATAGAATGAGTAACTGGATCCACAAGGATCACTGTACTCAGGCTCAAGATCCTGCCGAAAGAACATTAACTTAGGAACCTCACCTACTGACAAAGACTAGACCACGGGGACTAAAACTCTATCAGAGACTAAACGGACCACTGACAATGAAACCAAAGGAAAACACTACTGTGGAGACTAGACTGTAGAACCACAGTAGCAGAAACAATAATGGTTACAATAACTAATTTTCACACCTCTCTGGTGTGCAAGTCAGACATTAAAAGCTCAAGTGACAAAGACCTACAACAATAATCTGGACACACCCTCTCTTCCCACCACTCCACACCAGGTGACTAAAAGATCTCTGAAAAATGGCAACAATCCACTTCAATTGCAATTTATTGAGAAACAATATGTACAATCCAATCTGTGCTCAGTCATGACATGTTGGTCTAAAGAAAAGGATATGAATGGGATGAATAAAATGTTCTGTGAGAACAGTTTTAATCATGTGCTCTGGTCCATTCGAGAAATTACACGGGAGATGACCCAAGTTGTTTAATCTGGTGCAATCAATCAATCAATCAATCAAACTTTATTTTCATAACACTTTTCATACAAGAAAATGTAACACAAAGAGGGCTAACAATCTCAAGCTCGTGAGTTCGACCTTGCAATCTGGTGTCAAACACACATTTTGGGGATTCGAACCATCTCTCTTTTAGAAAAGTGTTTTAACCTGACTGATGTGCAGTAGGCAGTATATCAGTGGTATCATCTCAAGGTCGTGAGTTCCACCCTCACACGGGGCAGATGTTTTGATGTGGTGTCTATAGCACTTCACCTCAGTTACAGCTGTAAAGATGGTGGGTACAAGTTGCTCTGGTTGCTCTCTGTTGTGGCTGCAGAAAGCCCACTCTGAAGCTCAATCACTCTCAACTGTGGAAGGTGTCAAATACAAGTTATGGGCATTCGAAAAACATCACTCCCTCAGAAAAGCCTTTCAACCTGGTGTCAAACACAATTTATGTGGATTCAAACCATCGCTTTTGAAGAACAGCATTGTAATCTGACTGATGTGCCGTTGGCAGCGTGTCAGTGGCATAATCTCAAGGTCGTGAGCTCGACCCTCACACGGGGTAGATGTTTTGATGTGGTGTCTATCGCACCTCACCTCAGTCACAGCTTGAAAGATGGTGGGCACAAGTGGCTCCGGTTGATTTCTGTTGTGGATGCAGAAAATCAACTTGGAAGCTCAATCACACCTAAGTGTGGAAGGTGTCAAATGCAAGTTATGGAGATTGAAAAAGATATTCTCGTAGAAGAACCTTGTAATCTGGTGTCAAACACAAGTAATGGGGATTCACGCCATCTCTCTTTAAGAAAAGCGTTGCAATCAGATCTTTGTCGTCTTTCAGTTTCTGCTCTCCTTATTACCCGCTGAAACTTGTCAAGTCAGACAAGTTTTCCTTGGGTTTTGCCGTTACTGTCATAATAGAATACGCAGTGTGACAAAAGCACCTTTGCAGACTCTCCTTCTCTTGACATAGACTGACATGGGGCAAGTCAGTCAAGTTTATCCAACGTGAAACTACCTCTTTTGCAACATTCCATCAACTTTCAAAATGAGAAGAAAAGCCAGATGAAGAAACTTGTGAGTTGAGTGTTTAACCTTTAGTCTAAACAACAGGTCATTTGAAGGAGTAGCTACGTACTTAACAAGCCATGTCATCACATACTTTTAACAAAGTCTGCAGGACTAATGAATCAGTGTGGGAAAGTGAGTCTAGGCTCACAATACATGTATTTTCAACCTTTTCAGGCCTCTTTGGCGCAGTAGGCAGCGCGTCAGTCTCATAATCTGAAGGTCGTGAGTTCAACCCTCATACGGGGCATTGATTTTGATTATAGGGTCAATAGCGCTTCCCCTCAGTTACAGCTGGAAAGTTGCTGGCCACAAGTGCCTCCGGTTGCTCTCTGTGTTAGCTGCAGAAAGCCCACTGGGAAGGTCAATCACTTCAGAGTGTGGAAGGTGTCAAACACCAGTTATGGGGATTCGAACCATCTCTCCTTCAGAAAAACCTTGCAACTTACTGTCAAACATCATTTATGGAGATTCGAACCATCTCTTTATTGGAAAAGCGCTGCAGACTGACTGATGTGCAGTAAGCAGCATGTCAGTGGCATAATCTCAAGGTTGTGAGCTCGACCCTCACACGGGGCAGATGTTTTGATGTGGTGTCCATAGTGCTTCCCCTCTCTTACAGCTGGAAACTTGGTGGGCACAAGTGGCTCTGATTGCTCTCTGTTGTATCTACAGAACGTCAACTTGGAAGCTCAATCACTCCAATCTGTGGAAGGTGTGAAATACAAGTTATGGGGATTCGAAACATCACTCTCTTAGAAAAACCTTCCAATCTCAAACACAAGTTATGGGGATTCAAACCATCTCTCTTGAAGAAAAGCCTTGCAATCTCACTGATTTACAGTCAATGTACAGCCAAAATTTGTCTCTGTGGTGGCTGCAGAAAGCCCATTCGGAAGGTCTATCACTCCAAACTGTGGAAGCTGTCAAATGAAAGTTATGGGGATGCGAAACATCACTCTCTTAAAAAAGCCTTCCAATCTGGTGTCAAACACAAGTTATGGGGATTCAATCTAACTGATGTGCAGTAGGCGACCTTGCAGTCAGTGGCATAATCTTGTTATAATTGGCTTTGATCTTAGACATTATAAATTCATATTCTGTATTTTCCTAAATAACCTATGTTCCTAGCTGGTACTTTTCCACTCTGCTCATACTGCACAACATATGACCTTAAATGGTCCAAGACCTTAGAAGGACATTAAAAGTCCGACCATGGTTTGTAAAAAGCGGGTAAGAAAAGGTTCGAATGCCCGAACATACACCATCAAAGGAGGAAGCGGAGGTGTTGCGCTGTACGAAGGTGTGAATGTCCGACCATAGTTGGTAAAAAGCGGGTAAGAGGTTAAAATACCCGACTGTACAAAATCAATAGCGGGAACGGAGTTGTTCGGCTACAAGAAGGTGTGAAAGTCCGACCATGGTTTTTAAAAAGCGGGTAAGAAAAGGCTCAAATGCCCGACTATACACCATCAAAAGAGGGAGCAGAGGGGTTCAGCTGCAAGAAAGTCTGAATGTCCATCAATAATTGCTTTAAAACATGAAAGAAAATTTTCGAATATCAAACCTGCGACAAGGTGTGAATGTCCAACCATAATTAATGAAAAGCGGGCAACAAGTAGGTTCGAATGCCCAACCATACATCATCAAAAGCCGGAGTGGATGTGTTCGGCTACAAGAAGGTTTGAATGTCCGACTATAAAAACAGCATCATAAGCGGGAGAGGAGGTGTTCAGCTGCAAGAAGGTGTGAATGTCCACCCATAATTCCTGAAAAATGGGTAAAAAAAAGATGCGAATGCCCAACCATATATCATCAAAAGCAGGTGTGAATGTCAGATCATAATTTGCAAAAAGCTGATGAGAAAGGGTGAGAATGCCCGACTATACACCATCAAATGCGAGAGCGGAGGTGTTCGGCTGTGAGTAGGGGTGAATCTCCGACCATAATTGCTGAAAAATATGTTAGAAAAGGTAAGAATGCCGGACCATACATCATCAAAAGCGGGAGAGGTGGTGTTCGGTTGCAAGAAGGTGTGAATGTTCGACTAAAGTTTGTAAAAAGTGGGTAGGACAAGGTGTGAATGCCCGACAATGTATGATCAAAAGTGGGAGCGGAGATGTTCAGCTGCAAGAAGGTCTGAATGTCCATCAATAATTGCTAGTAAAAAAAGAAAGAAAATTTTCGAAAATCAAACCGCACATGATCATAAGTGGGAGAGGAGGTGTTCAGCTGCAAGAAGGTGTGAATGTCCACCAATAATTCCTGAAAAATGGGTAAAAAAAAGGTGCGAATGCCCAACCATACATCATCAAAAGCAGGAGTGGAGGTGTTCGGCTACAAGATGGTTTGAATGTCCGAGCATAGTTTGTAAAAGGCGGGTAAGAAAAGGTTAAAATACCCGACTGTACACAATCAATAGAGGGAGCGGAGTTGTTCGGCTGCAAGAAGGTGTGAACGTCCGACCAAAGTTTGTAAAAAGCAGTTAAGAAAAGGTTAGAATATCTAACCAAACATAATCAAAAGCGGGAGCAGAGCTGTTCGACTGCAAGTAGGTGTGAATGTCAGATCATAATTTGCAAAAAGCTGATGAGAAAGGGTGAGAATGCCGGACTATACACAATCAAAAGCGGAAGCGGAGGTGTTCGGCTGCAAGAAGGTGTGAACGACCGACCAAAGTTTGTAAAAAGCAGTCAAGAAAAGTTTAAAATATCCAACCAAACATAATCAAAAGCGAGAGCAGAGCTGTTCGACTGCAAGTAGGTGTGAATGTCAGATCATAATTTGCAAAAAGCTGATGAGAAAGGGTGAGAATGCCCGACTATACACCATCAACTACGGGAGCGGAGTTGTTTGGCTGTGAGTAGGTGTGAATCTCCGAGCATAGTTTGTAAAAAGGGGGTAAGAATAGGTTTGAATGCCCGAACATACACCATCAAAAGAGAGAGCGGAGGTGTTCCGCTGTAAGGTGTGAATGTCCGACCATAGTTGGTAAAAAGCGGGTAAGAAAAGGTTAAAATACCCGAATGTACACAATCAATGGTGGGAGCGGAGTTGTTCGGCTACGAAAAGGTGTGAAAGTCCGACCATGGTTTGTAAAAAGCGGGTAAGACAAGGTGCGAATGCCTGACCATGTATGATCAAAAGAGGGAGCGGAGGTTTTCGGCTGCAAGAAGGTCTGAATGTCCAACCATAATATGTAAAAACCGGGGAAGAAAAGGCTTGAAAGCCCGACTATACACCATCAAAAGCGGGAGCGGAGGTGTTCAGCTGCAAGAAGGTCTGAATGTCCACCAATAATTGCTAGAAAACATGAAAGAAAATTTTCGAATGTCAAACCGCACATGATCATAGGTGTTCAGCTGCAAGAAGGTGTGAATGTCCACCCATAATTACTGAAAAATGGGTAAGAAAAGGTGCGAATGCCCAACCATACATCATCAAAAGCAGGAGTGGATGTGTTCGGCTACAAGAAGGTTTGAAAGTCCGACCATGGTTTGTAAAAAGCGGGTAAGAAAAGGTTCGAATGCCCGAACATACACCATCAAAAGAGGGAGCGGAGGTGTTCCGCTGTGCGAAGGTGTGAATGTCCGACCATAGTTGGTAAAAAGCGGGTAAGAAAACGTTAAAATACCCGACTGTACACAATCAATAGCGGGAGCGGAGTTGTTCAGCTACAAGAAGGTATGAAAGTCCGACCATGGTTTGTAAAAAGCGGGTAAGAAAAGGTTCGAATGCCCGAATATATACCATCAAAAGTGGAAGCGGAGCTGTTCGACTGCAAGTAGGTGTGAATGTCAGATCATAATTTGCAAAAAGCTGATCAGAAAGGGTGAGAATGCCTGACTATACACCATCAAATGCGGGAGCGGAGGTGTTCGGCTGTGAGTAGGTGTGAATCTCCAACCATAATTGCTGAAAAATGTGTTAGAAAAGGTAAGAATGCCGGTCCATACATCATCAACAGCAAGAGAGGTGGTGTTCGGCTGCAAGTAGGTGTGAATGTCCAGCCATAATTACTCACAAACGGGTAAGAAAAGGTAGTATTGCCTGACCATACATGATCAAAACAGGGAGCGGAGGTGGTTCAGCTGCAAGAAGGTGTGAATGTCCGACTAAAGTTTGTAAAAAGCGGGTAAGACAAGGTGCGAATGCCCGACAATGTATGATCAAAAGAAGGAGCGGAGGTTTTCGGCTGCAAGAAGGTCTGAATGTCCACCCATAATTACTGAAAAATGGGTAAAAAAAGGGTGCTAATGCCCAACCATACATCATCAAAAGTAGGAGTGGATGTGTTCGGCTGCAAGAAGGTTTGAATGTCCATCAATAATTGCTTTAAAACATGAAAGAAAATTTTCGAATATCAAACCGCACATGATCATAAGCGGGAGAGGAGATGTTCAGCTGCAAGGTGTGAATGTCCACCCATAATTACTGAAAAATGGGTAAGAAAAGGTGCGAATGCCCAACCAATACATCATCAAAAGCAGGAGTGGATGTGTTTGGCTACAAGAAGGTTTGAATGTCCGAGCATAGTTTGTAAAAAGCGGGTAAGAAAAGGTTCGAATGCCCGAACATACACCATCAAAAGAGTGAGCGGAGGTGTTCCGCTGTACGAAGGTGTGAATGTCCGACCATAGTTGGTAAAAAGCGGGTAAGAAAAGGCTCAAATGCCCGACTATACACCATCAAAAGAGGGATCAGAGGGGTTCAGCTGCAAGAAGGTCTGAATGTCCATCAATAATTGCTTTAAAACATGAAAGAAAATTTTCGAATATCAAACCGCACATGATCATAAGCGGGAGAGGAGGTGTTCAGCTGCAAGAAGGTGTGAATGTCCACCCATAATTCCTGAAAAATGGGTAAAAAAAAGGTGCAAATACCCAACCATATATCATCAAAAGCAGGTGTGAATGTCAGATCATAATTTGCAAAAAGCTGATGAGAAGGGGTGAGAAAAAGCCTGACTATACACCATCAAATGCGAGAGCGGAGGTGTTCGGCTGTGAGTAGGGGTGAATCTCCGACCATACTTGCTGAAAAATGTGTTAGAAAAGTTAAGAATGCCGGACCATACATCATCAAAAGCGGGAGAGGTGGTGTTCGGCTGCATGAAGGTGTGAATGTTCGACTAAAGTTTGTAAAAAGCGGGTAAGACAAGATGTGAATGCCCGACAATGTATGATCAAAAGTGGGAGCGGAGATGTTCAGCTGCAAGAAGGTCTGAATGTCCATCAATAATTGCTAGAAAACATGAAAGAAAATTTTGGAAAATCAAACCGCATATGATCATAAGTGTTAGAGGAGGTGTTCAGCTGCAAAAAGGTGTTAATGTCCACCAATAATTCCTGAAAAGTGGGTAAAAAAAAGGTGCGAATGCCCAACCATACATGATCAAAAGCAGGAGTGGATGTGTTCGGCTACAAGATGGTTTGAATGTCCAGCCATAATTACTCACAAACGGGTAAGAAAAGGTAGTATTGCCTGACCATACATGATCAAAACAGGGAGCGGAGGTGGTTCAGCTGCAAGAAGGTGCTAATGTCCGACTAAAGTTTGTAAAAAGCGGGTAAGACAAGGTGCGAATGCCCGACAATGTATGATCAAAAGAAGGAGCGGAGGTTTTCGGCTGCAAGAAGGTCTGAATGTCCACCCATAATTACTGAAAAATGGGTAAAAAAAGGGTGCTAATGCCCAACCATACATCATCAAAAGTAGGAGTGGATGTGTTCGGCTGCAAGAAGGTTTGAATGTCCATCAATAATTGCTTTAAAACATGAAAGAAAATTTTCGAATATCAAACCGCACATGATCATAAGCGGGAGAGGAGATGTTCAGCTGCAAGGTGTGAATGTCCACCCATAATTACTGAAAAATGGGTAAGAAAAGGTGCGAATGCCCAACCATACATCATCAAAAGCAGGAGTGGATGTGTTCGGCTACAAGAAGGTTTGAATGTCCGAGCATAGTTTGTAAAAAGCGGGTAAGAAAAGGTTCGAATGCCCGAACATACACCATCAAAAGAGGGAGCGGAGGTGTTCCGCTGTACGAAGGTGTGAATGTCCGACCATAGTTGGTAAAAAGCGGGTAAGAAAACGTTAAAATACCCGACCGTACAAAATCAATAGCGGGAGTGGAGTTGTTCGGCTACAAGAAGGTGTGAACGTCCGACCATGGTTTGTAAAAAGCGGGTAAGAAAAGGTTCGAATGCCCGAACATACACCATCAAAAGAGGGAGCGGAGGTGTTCCGCTGTACGAAGGTGTGAATGTCCGACCATAGTTGGTAAAAAGCGGGTAAGAAAAGGTTAAAATACCCGACTGTACAAAATCAATAGCGGGAGCGGAGTTGTTCGGCTACAAGAAGGTGTGAAAGTCCGACCATGGTTTGTAAAAAGCGGGTAAGAAAAGGCTCAAATGCCCGACTATACACCATCAAAAGAGGGATCAGAGGGGTTCAGCTGCAAGAAGGTCTGAATGTCCATCAATAATTGCTTTAAAACATGAAAGAAAATTTTCGAATATCAAACCGCACATGATCATAAGCGGGAGAGGAGGTGTTCAGCTGCAAGAAGGTGTGAATGTCCACCCATAATTCCTGAAAAATGGGTAAAAAAAAGGTGCAAATACCCAACCATATATCATCAAAAGCAGGTGTGAATGTCAGATCATAATTTGCAAAAAGCTGATGAGAAGGGGTGAGAAAAAGCCCGACTATACACCATCAAATGCGAGAGCGGAGGTGTTCGGCTGTGAGTAGGGGTGAATCTCCGACCATACTTGCTGAAAAATGTGTTAGAAAAGTTAAGAATGCCGGACCATACATCATCAAAAGCGGGAGAGGTGGTGTTCGGCTGCATGAAGGTGTGAATGTTCGACTAAAGTTTGTAAAAAGCGGGTAAGACAAGATGTGAATGCCCGACAATGTATGATCAAAAGTGGGAGCGGAGATGTTCAGCTGCAAGAAGGTGTGAATGTCCATCAATAATTGCTAGAAAACATGAAAGAAAATTTTGGAAAATCAAACCGCACATGATCATAAGTGTTAGAGGAGGTGTTCAGCTGCAAAAAGGTGTTAATGTCCACCAATAATTCCTGAAAAGTGGGTAAAAAAAAGGTGCGAATGCCCAACCATACATGATCAAAAGCAGGAGTGGATGTGTTCGGCTACAAGACGGTTTGAATGTCCGACCATAGTTTGTAAAAGGCGGGTAAGAAAAGGTTAAAATACCCGACTGTACACATTCAATAGCGGGAGCGGAGTTGTTCGGCTGCAAGAAGGTGTGAACGTCCGACCAAAGTTTGTAAAAAGCAGTTAAGAAAAGGTTCGAATATCTAACCAAACATAATCAAAAGCGGGAGCAGAGCTGTTCGACTGCAAGTAGGTGTGAATGTCAGATCATAATTTGCAAAAAGCTGATGAGAAAGGGTGAGAATGCCGGACTATACACAATCAAAAGCGGAAGCGGAGGTGTTCGGCTGCAAGAAGGTGTGAACGACCGACCAAAGTTTGTAAAAAGCAGTCAAGAAAAGTTTAAAATATCCAACCAAACATAATCAAAAGCGGGAGCAGAGCTGTTCGACTGCAAGTAGGTGTGAATGTCAGATCATAATTTGCAAAAAGCTGATGAGAAAGGGTGCTAATGCCCAACCATACATCATCAAAAGTAGGAGTGGATGTGTTCGGCTGCAAGAAGGTTTGAATGTCCATCAATAATTGCTTTAAAACATGAAAGAAAATTTTCGAATATCAAACCGCACATGATCATAAGCGGGAGAGGAGATGTTCAGCTGCAAGGTGTGAATGTCCACCCATAATTACTGAAAAATGGGTAAGAAAAGGTGCGAATGCCCAACCATACATCATCAAAAGCAGGAGTGGATGTGTTCGGCTACAAGAAGGTTTGAATGTCCGAGCATAGTTTGTAAAAAGCGGGTAAGAAAAGGTTCGAATGCCCGAACATACACCATCAAAAGAGGGAGCGGAGGTGTTCCGCTGTACGAAGGTGTGAATGTCCGACCATAGTTGGTAAAAAGCGGGTAAGAAAACGTTAAAATACCCGACCGTACAAAATCAATAGCGGGAGTGGAGTTGTTCGGCTACAAGAAGGTGTGAACGTCCGACCATGGTTTGTAAAAAGCGGGTAAGAAAAGGTTCGAATGCCCGAACATACACCATCAAAAGAGGGAGCGGAGGTGTTCCGCTGTACGAAGGTGTGAATGTCCGACCATAGTTGGTAAAAAGCGGGTAAGAAAAGGTTAAAATACCCGACTGTACAAAATCAATAGCGGGAGCGGAGTTGTTCGGCTACAAGAAGGTGTGAAAGTCCGACCATGGTTTGTAAAAAGCGGGTAAGAAAAGGCTCAAATGCCCGACTATACACCATCAAAAGAGGGATCAGAGGGGTTCAGCTGCAAGAAGGTCTGAATGTCCATCAATAATTGCTTTAAAACATGAAAGAAAATTTTCGAATATCAAACCGCACATGATCATAAGCGGGAGAGGAGGTGTTCAGCTGCAAGAAGGTGTGAATGTCCACCCATAATTCCTGAAAAATGGGTAAAAAAAAGGTGCAAATACCCAACCATATATCATCAAAAGCAGGTGTGAATGTCAGATCATAATTTGCAAAAAGCTGATGAGAAGGGGTGAGAAAAAGCCCGACTATACACCATCAAATGCGAGAGCGGAGGTGTTCGGCTGTGAGTAGGGGTGAATCTCCGACCATACTTGCTGAAAAATGTGTTAGAAAAGTTAAGAATGCCGGACCATACATCATCAAAAGCGGGAGAGGTGGTGTTCGGCTGCATGAAGGTGTGAATGTTCGACTAAAGTTTGTAAAAAGCGGGTAAGACAAGATGTGAATGCCCGACAATGTATGATCAAAAGTGGGAGCGGAGATGTTCAGCTGCAAGAAGGTCTGAATGTCCATCAATAATTGCTAGAAAACATGAAAGAAAATTTTGGAAAATCAAACCGCACATGATCATAAGTGTTAGAGGAGGTGTTCAGCTGCAAAAAGGTGTTAATGTCCACCAATAATTCCTGAAAAGTGGGTAAAAAAAAGGTGCGAATGCCCAACCATACATCATCAAAAGCAGGAGTGGAGGTGTTTGGCTACAAGACGGTTTGAATGTCCGACCATAGTTTGTAAAAGGCGGGTAAGAAAAGGTTAAAATACCCGACTGTACACATTCAATAGCGGGAGCGGAGTTGTTCGGCTGCAAGAAGGTGTGAACGTCCGACCAAAGTTTGTAAAAAGCAGTTAAGAAAAGGTTCGAATATCTAACCAAACATAATCAAAAGCGGGAGCAGAGCTGTTCGACTGCAAGTAGGTGTGAATGTCAGATCATAATTTGCAAAAAGCTGATGAGAAAGGGTGAGAATGCCCGACTATACACAATCAAATGCGGGAGCGGAGTTGTTCGGCCGTGAGTAGGTGTGAATGTCCGACCATAATTGCTGAAAAATGTGTTAGAAAAGGTAAGAATGCCGGACCATTCATCATCAAAAGCGGGAGAGGTGTTCGGCTGCAAGAAGCTGTGAATGTCCAGCCATAATTACTCACAAACGGGTAAGAAAAGGTAGTATTGTCAGACCATGTATGATCAAAACAGGGAGCGGAGGTGGTTTAGCTGCAAGAAGGTGTGAATGTCCGACTAAAGTTTGTAAAAAGCGGGTGCGAATGCCCGACAATGTATGAGGTTTTCAGGAGGTTTTCGGCTGCAAGAAGGTCTGAATGTCTGAATTATGGGTGGTCTGAATGTCCACCCATAATTCCTGAAAAATGGGTAAAAAAAGGTGCGAATACCACACCACACATCATAAAAAAGCAGGAGAGGATGTGTTCGGCTGCAAGAAGGTCTGAATGTCCACCCATAATTACTGAAAAATGGGTAAGAAAAGGTGCGAATGCACAACCATACATCATCAAAAGCAGGATTGGATGTTTTCGGCTACAAGAAGGTTTGAATGTCCGACTATAGTTTGTAAAAAGCGGGTAAGGAAAGGTTCGAATGCCCGAACATACACCATTCAAAAGAGGGAGCGGAGGAGCTCCGCTGTAAGACGGTCTGAATGTCCATCAATAATTGCTAAAAAACATGAAAGAAAATTTTCGAATATCAAACTCATGATCATAAGCGGGAGAGAAGGTGTTCGACTGCAAGTAGGTGTGAATGTCGGCAGCAGAGATGGGATATTCCCACCCACTTGCATCGGAAGACCTCCGCCCCCACTGTTGTTGATATTTAGTCGGTCATTCGCATAGGCAAACTATGGCCTTCTTGCAGCCAAACACCTCTGATCTCGCTTTTGATGATGTAAGGTTGGGCATTCAGACCTTGCTTCACCTGCTTTTCACCAAATATAGTCAGACATTCACACCTTCTTGCAGCCGAACACCTTTTAGTGTTTTATCACACCTTTTTTTTCACCGCATTTTATAGATTATGGTTGGAAATTCTCAACCACTCTCACCCGAAGACCTCTCCTCCCGCTTTTGTTAATATATAGTCGGGCATTCGAACCTTTTCTTACCCGCTTTTTACAAATTATGGTCGGACATTCACACCTACTTGCAGCCGAATACTTCCGCTCCACCTTTTAGTGATGTATGGTTGGCATTTGCACCTTTTCTTACCCTCTTTTTATACTGATTGCTGAAGATTAAGTTGTTCTTTCTACTACAACTTTTTTTTAATTGTTGAAACTTGATTTGAAGTGGATAAATAAGGAGGACAAACAGTTTTAAGTCAGGCTGATAGAAGGAATTAATTTTATAGCAAAATCTGTACTTCGTCATATGTCGAGAGATGCTTATTGCTGAAGAAGTTCTTTCTCATTCTACAAAGTACAACGTTGTTTATCGTTGAAACTTGATTAGACATGAATAAATATGAAGGACAAAGCAGTCTTAACTTGGTTTGAGTTAAGGAATTCGTTTTATAGGAGAATCCGAATTCGTGCATAACTCGTAAAATAGAGCTTATTTTCGGATTCCTGTAGAATGAGTCTGGTTCTTTCTCATAATACAAAGTTTGTTGTTTATTGTTGAAACTTCATCAGAAGTGAAGAAATAAATGAATGCCTATCAACAAATGTGGGATCTAAACTCTAGTGCTTCCTCTAAAATAATTTCCTTTCTCAATTCAGAAATGTGTGTGTGTGAGTCACAACACCCGTGACACCAAAACGGCTTTCTTTTCTCTCTTTTCTCTACACTCTGCACTGTGAGCACGCACACCAAATCAGAAAGGCTTTTTTCTCTCTTTTCTACATTATGGACTGTGGGGACACAAAACCGCTCTCTCTTGACATGGTAAATATGAAGGACAAAGCAGTTTTAACATAGTTTGAGTGAAGGAATTCCGAGTGCGGGCTAACCGGGAGAATTGCTTGAAAGAAACGCGACACCGAATGAGCGTTCAGAACAAAGCCTCAATACGGTGTTCCCGTGGTGTTTGTGGCTGCCTTGTCTTTTGCACAGAGTAAAAGACAAGGCAGCCATCGAATAGGGCCCGATTGTTCCTACTTGGTCAGCCGAGGAGCAAGGGGGGGGAGCAAGCATCTCAACCAAGCAAAGCTCACCATGGGGAAGGTGGCTATGCCAACAAGCCTGATGCCCTGCTCCCGCAGTGACGGATAATCGTGTTCTGGTTTCTCTTCATAACGTACAAGTCTTTCGCCTTTTACTAAAGATTTCCGTGGAGAGCAGCACAAATGAGTTGTTTCTATTTTTGGCAGGCTTTACCTTTGTGGGTGAAGCCCTTTCTGTCTGTGCAAAAGAAATCTTGTTACTGTGCAGAGTGACTTCTCTGAGTAGAGTCGCCTTACTTCTTGCGACTGTGCCGATGTTCGAAGCTGGAGTGCAAAGTTGTTGCTTGAATGGTGCTCGCTGGAGCGTGCGGGAGTGCAAAGTTATACCATTTAAAAGGGCTGAAGAGTGCTCAGTGCAGCGGGTGGGCGGAGATGCAAAGTGACACTCTGGCCACCGCGAAAACCGAGGTTACATCCACTACCAGGGGCAGCCCAAGCTCTGCCGCAAGTGCGGTGAGCATGGGCACCTGGTTGAGGCTTGTACCAAGGTGATATGTGGGAAGTGCAGAGAAATGGGGCACACTTTTGGAGAGTGTCCAAATGGCAGGAAATGTAATCTCTGTGGAGAATTAAATCACCTCTTCAGAGATTGCCTTAAATCTTTTGCCAACAAATTAAAGACGGTAAAGCCACAGTCAAGCCAACAAAGAGAAGGACCAGAGGTGGCAGTTGGTGAACAAAGTGAAGAGGTTGACCCACTAAATTCCAACTTCCCGCCAAAAGCTTGGATTGGAAGTGAGGAGCAAAAAGGGGAGGGGCCTGTAGAGGCCTCACCACTCAGTGCTGAAGTCTGTGAGAATTCACAGGCAGAGGGTGGAGCTACACTAAATGAGGAGGAAGAGCAGACAGGTGAGTCTAGTGAAGGTCAACAGCCGAAGAGGACGGCATCTGAGTTGTCCTCTGATTCCCCAGTGGTATCAGAGAAGAGGGGAAGGGTTAGGTCCCTTTCAGACAGTTCTTCAGTGGAAGAACCTAGAGTCTTCCCCTCCGACTCACCAAATGAGGTCTCCTTTTTAATTTTAGCTCTGCAATCAACCCCCAGGGACTCAAAGTTAAATGCAACATTGCGTCAGAGGCCAACACCGAGAGTCCGAAAAGGAAATATAGATCACCCTACTCACTTTTCACCTAAAGAAATGAAGGAAGAGCTAGTTTCCCAAGAAATAACCTGAGTGTGTAATTTGTTTTGATAACTTAGAAAAAGAAAATGACATACCTACTTTCCTTTATCCTTTTAATGGTTCTCACCATCTTAACACTAAATGTGAGAAGTGTGAAATCAAAGACAAGAGCCCAGAGTATTTTATCCTTCTTAGACTCCATAAAATCAGATGTGTTTTTACTACAAGAATGTGGACTACCTTTTTTAAAAAAAACCATAGACAATGGGAGGAAATGTGGCCCCATTTATCGATATGGAGTGGCTCAAATCAAAACAAAAATTATGGTGTGGCCATTCTAATTAAAAATCTGCATGTTCTGGTGAAAGGTAGCACAGTGGTGAGAGACGGACGGGCACTTTTAGCACACTTGAATTTTATGGGGCAAGACTTTAACCTCTTAAATATTTATGGTTTCAATGGAAAAAATGACAGGTATGACGTTTTAGAAGATATACAGCTTTACATGCTAGGGCAAGTACCTTTAGTTGTAGGAGGGGATTTTAACTGTATCTTGAGCAGGAAAGATAGAAAAAGAACAGAGGGAGATTTTAAAGTGGATAAGACTTCGATTTTACTTCAGGGCATATGCAGGGATTTTAAGCTTACTGACTGTTTTAAAACCATGCATCCCAGAGAGGAGGGCTTCCATCCATCCATCATCTGCCGCTTATCCGGGGGTCGGGTCGCGGGGGCAGCAGCTTGAGCAGAGAAACCCAGACGTCTCTGTCCCCGGCCACTTCCTCCAGCTCTTCCGGGGGGACCCCGAGGCGTTCCCAGGCCAGCCGAGAGACATAGTCTCTCCAACGTGTCCTGGGTCTTCCCCGGGGTCTCCTCCCAGTGGGACGTGCCCGGAACACCTCCCCGGGGAGGCGCCCAGGGGGCATCCTAACCAGATGCCCGAGCCACCTCATCTGACTCCTCTCAATGCGGAGGAGCAGCGGTTCTACTCCGAGCCCCTCCCAGATGACTGAGCTTCTCACCCTATCTCTAAGGGAGAGCCCAGACACCCTGCGGAGGAAACCCATTTCGGCCGCTTGTATTCGCGATCTTGTTCTTTCGGTCACTACCCACAACTCGTGACCATAGGTGAGGATGGGAACGTAGATTGACCAGTAAGTAGAGAGCTTCGCCTTCTGGCTCAGCTCCCTCTTCACAACGACGGGTCGGTGCAGAGCCCGCAACACTGCAGACGCCGCACCGATCCGCCCGTCAATCTCCCGCTCCATTCGTCCCTCACTCGTGAACAAGACCCCGAGATACTTGAACTCCTCCACTTGGGGAAGGATCTCATTCCCGACCCGGAGAGCGCATTCCACCCTTTTCCGGCTGAGAACCATAGTCTCGGATTTGGAGGTGCTGATTCTCATCCCAGCCGCTTCACACTCGGCTGCGAATCGCTCCAGTGAGAGCTGAAGGTCACGGCCTGACGACGCTAACAGAACCACATCATCCGCAAAAAGCAGAGACCCGATTCTGAGGTCGCCAAATCGGACACCCTCAACGCCCTGGCTGCGCCTAGAAATTCTGTCCATAAAAGTTAGGAACAGAATCGGTGACAAAGGGCAGCCCTGACGGAGTCCAACTCTCACCGGAAACGTATCCGACTTACTGCCGGCAATGCGGACCAAACTCTGGCACCGGTCATACAGAGACCGAACGGACCCTATCAAGGGGTCCGGCACTCCATATTCCCGGAGCACCCCCCACAGGACTCCACGAGGGACACGGTCGAACGCTTTCTCCAAGTCCACAAAACACATGTAGACTGGTTGGGCGAACTCCCATGCACCCTCCAGGATCCTGCCGAGGGTATAGAGCTGGTCCACTGTTCCACGGCCAGGACGAAAGCCACACTGCATCTCCTGAATCCGAGGCTCGATTATCCGACGGATCCTCCTCTCCAATACCCCCGAATAGACCTTACCAGGGAGGCTGAGGAGTGTGATACCCCTATAGTTGGAACACACCCTCCGGTCCCCCTTTTTAAAGAGGGGGACCACCACCCCAATCTGCCAGTCCAGAGGCACTGTCCCCGATGTCCACGCGATGCTGCAGAGGCGTGTCAGCCAAGACAGCCCTACAACATCCAGAGCCTTGAGAAACTCAGGACGGACCTCATCCACCCCCGGGGCCTTGCCACCGAGGAGCTTTTTGACCACCTCGGCAACCTCAGCCCCAGAAATGGGAGGCCCCGTCTCCGAGCTCTCCGACTCTGCCTCTTCCGAGCACGTGTTGGTAGGATTGAGGAGTTCCTCGAAGTACTCCCCCCACCGACTCACAACATCCCTAGTTGAGGTCAGCAAAGCCCCGTCCCCACTGTAAACAGTGTTGACTGTGAGCCGCTTCCCCCCCCTGAGACGCCGGATGGTGGACCAGAATCTCTTCGAGGCCGTCCGGAAATCGTTCTCCATGGTCTCACCGAACTCCTCCCAGGCCCGAGTTTTTGCCTCAGCAACCGCCGAAGCCGCAGCCCGTCTGGCCTGTCGGTACCTATCAGCTGCTTCCAGGGTCCCACTGGCCAAAAAGGCCCGATAGGACTCCTTCTTCAGCTTGACGGCTTCCCTCACCACTGGTGTCCACCAGCAGGTTCGAGGGTTGCCGCCACGACAGGCACCGACCACCTTACGGCCACAACTCCGATCAGCTGCCTCGGCAATGGAGTCACGGAACATGGCCCATTCGGACTCAATGTCCCCCACCTCCCCCGGGATATGGTTGAAGCTCTGCCGGAGGTGGGAGTTAAAGCTCCTTCTGACGGGGGATTCTGACAAACGCTCCCAGCAGACCCTCACAATACGTTTGGGCCTGCCAGGTCTGATCGGCATCCTCCCCCACCAGCGGAGCCAACTCACCACCAGGTGGTGATCAGTTGACAGCTCCGCCCCTCTCTTCACCCGAGTGTCCAGGACATACGGCCGCAAGTCCGATGATACAACCACAAAGTCGATCATCGAACTGCGGCCAAGGGTGTCCTGGTGCCAAGTGCACATATGGACACCCTTATGTCTGAACATGGTGTTCGTTATGGACAGTCCATGACCAGCACAGAAGTCCAACAACATAACACCACTCTGGTTCAGATCGGGGGGGCCGTTCCTCCCAATCACACCCCTCCAGGTCTCACTGTCATTGCCCACGTGAGCATTGAAGTCCCCCAGCAGAACGAGGGAGTCTCCGGTAGGAGCACTCTCCAGTGCCTCCCCCAGAGACTCCAAAAAGGGTGGGTACTCTGAACTGCTGTTTGGCGCATAGGCACAAACAACAGTCAGGACTCGTCCCCCCACCCGAAGGCGGAGGGAGGCTACCCTCTCGTTCACTGGGGTAAACCCCAATGTACTGGCACACAGCCGGGGGGCAATAAGTATGCCCACACCTGCTCTGCGCCTCTCACCACGGGCAACTCCAGAGTGGAAGAGAGTCCAACCCCTCTCAAGAGGACTGGTTCCAGAGCCCAAGCCGTGCGTCGAGGTGAGTCCGACTATATCTAGCCGGAACCGCTCAGCCTCGCGCACCAGCTCCGGCTCCTTCCCCAACAGAGAGGTGACATTCCACGTCCCAAGAGCTAGCTTCAGTAGCCGAGGATCAGACCGCCAAGGCCTCTGCCTTTGGCTGCTACCCAGCTCACATCGCACCCGACCCCCTTGGCCCCTCCCACGGGTGGTGAGCCCGTCGGAGGGCTTCACCTGGTTTAGTCATGATGGCACCAGAGCCTCTCGCATTGATTATTTCTTTACTAGAGATTGCCCACCCACTGATGTTAGATTAACCCCTGTTTTCTTTTCAGACCACCTTATGCTCTCCTGCACCCTTTCACCCCCTTCTGGTGTGACGGTAGGAAGTGATCTGTGGAAACTCAACTGTTCCCTGTTGGAGGATGAAATCATAGTCAGTCAGTACAGGGAATGTTATAAAGAGTGGCAGACCCTTCAAGACCTCTACAAAACACATGCACAATGGTGGGAAATGGTGAAGGAAACGACCCAGACTTTTTTTAAACAGCAAGGTAAACATAAAAAAAGGAAAGAGAATAGATGTATGATGGGACTGCAGAAACGCTTACAGCGCTACTTTAAACTAAATCAGTGTGGCATAGACTTTAATGAAGAAATCAAAGATGTCAAAAAGGAAATGTCAGTTTTAGCAGAAGTAAAGATTAAAGGAATTTTTGTAAGAAGCAGGGAGCAGGAAATTGAGGAAGGTGAAAAATGCAGTACTTTTTTAAGAAAGTCATAAATAAAAAGGAGTGTATTCAAAATCTAATAAGAGAAGATGGGTTTTTAACAAAATCCACACAAGAGATGATTGAAACTGTACATACCTTTTATAGTAACATGTACAAAGAGAAACCAGTGCACTTGGAAACATCGGCAGAAATTTTAAAATTCGTTGACAAAATCGTAAAAGAGAATGCACACTTGACACAGGATTTTACTGCTTTAGAGTTAAAAAAAATGCCTCACAGGTTTTAAGACAAGTCGAGCTCCGGGTTTAGACGGGCTTCCTGCCCTGCCCTTCCTGACCTTTTGGGACCTTTTATCATCAGACATTTTAGATGTTTTTAAAGATTTTGAAAAACTCGACCGACTGCTGACAGTTTTAGAGTGGGAATAGTGACTCTACTTTATAAAAAAAATGATAAGACTGACCTAAAGAATTGGAGGCCCATCACACTTTTAAACTTTGACTGTAAACTTTTTAGCAAGGTTTTAGCGACACGGATGTCCTCTGTTTAAGAGAAGGTAATTCACCCAGACCAGGCTTGTGCCATCTCAGGGAGACAACTCACCGACAGCCTCGTACTGATTCGAGACATCATTGATTATGCTAGAGACAGAAACACCCGGCTTGTCATCTTAAATTTAGACTTTGAAAAAGCTTTTGATCGGGTCTCGCATCAATATCTCTTTCAGGTGTTGCAGCCATCGAATAGGGCCCGATTGTTCCTACTTGGTCAGCCGAGTAGCAAGGGTGGGGAGCAAGCGTCTCAACCAAGCAAAGCTCACCATGGGGAAGGTGGCTATGCCAACTAGCCTGATGCCCTGCTCCCGCAGTGACGGATAATCATACTCTGGTTTCTCTTCATAACGTACAAGTCTTTCGCCTTTTACTAAAGACTCCCGTGGAGAGCAGCACTAATGAGTTGTTTCTGTTTTTGGCAGGCTTTACCTTTGCGGGTGAAGCCCTTTCTGTCTGTGCAAAAGAAATCTTATTACTGTGCAGAGTGACTTCTCTGAGTAGAGTCGCCTTACTTGTCGCACTGTGCCGATGTTCGAAGCTGGAGTGCAAAGTTGTTGCTTGAATGGTGCTCGCTGGAGCGTGCGGGAGTGAAAAGTTATACCATTTAAAAGAACTGAAGAGTGCTCAGTGCAGCGGGTGGGCGGAGGTGCAAAGTGACACTCTGTCCACCTATGGCCATAAAAAGAACACCGCTACAAGTGCGCATTGTGCCAGGAAGGGCCCTCGGACGTGAACCAGTGGACAGTTATCGCTTCTCTGCCTTTTGGCTGAGATCAAGTGTAGTATCTGTTCTTATCAGTTTAATATCTGGGAAATATTGGGTTTACTGTGTACCATCCTAAAAATGCATCCTCCAACTAGCACAAGATGAACTCCATTTGAGAAAAGGTATGGAAGACCATTTGTACTCCCACAGTCAAAACAGTCATCACCTGACATGATGAAGAAAAAAAGAAAAAGAGAAGAAACCTTAGCAGAATACAAATATTAACAAGTAGAGAGATCTCTTCTGTTTAGTCTGTTCCAGGTGAACCGGTGAAGGAATCTCTGAAGACAGTAAAACCCGGGGACTGGATCATCATCAAAGTGATAAAGAAAAAGAACTGGTCCAGCCCAAGGGGGGAAGGTCCATTTCAGGTACTACTTACATCACCCACAGCAGCTGAAGGACTTCTTGGATTCACTTATCACATTGTACCACGACCTTCAGAAGTAGGGAAAGATTAGTTACCCACCACTGTTTTCTGAGGCAAAAGTCTGACTACAAAGGGGAATTCTCTCTACAGGAGGGAGTTCATCTCAACCTCAGTGAAGAAAACAACAGCTAACATGAGAACATAGGGTGTGACTAAAATAAGATGGATGGATGGACAAAGGCCGTGGCAGCCATTCAGATTACCAGGATTTTGTGGGTTAAGAGGAACCAGCTGTGTATTATTAATCATTACTCTTATTATAGTATTCCCAATTTTATGGTATGAAGCATGGATTAGCAGAAATAAAGATGATGCAGGACAGAGTACCACCACTGTCCCCTTGACATAGAAAGTGCCACACTAGTAATAACATTTATTTAAACTTGGAGATAAATGGAGAAAATAATCTCATATACAATAGCTGAGACAGAAAAAACAGAAAACTTTGGAAGACACGATTAAAACAACATTTAGAACATACAATAAGCTTAAAAGGAGTGACAAATCTGTGACAGCGAAGGCATAGAAGTCTAATTAAAAACAGGAGCAGTAGGACAGACTTTTGTGAAATCTGAGTAAGCTCTGGGAATCAAATTTAGGTAATGATCAGACTTGGCCTTTCTTATTTCTGCTGTACATTTATTTCTAAGCTTCCTAAAAGCAAGGCAATGACCCGGGTCCCTCATATGCCCAGCTAGCATCCAAGGTTTATTCATTTTTTAAGTAAAGAAGACAGTTCTGCCGAAAGCCAGGGACTAGACCTGTTCTAAGTTCTATACTTTTTAAAAGGGGCGTGTTTATCAACTATGGAATTAGAAGATTTACAAAAATGGTCAAGTGCTAGATCTTCATCTGGGATTTTAACAGTGTCATGAGTATAACTATTCAACAGATCAGTTAAAAAAAAAGCCTGCTCATGGAGATGTTTCAGGATCTGGATACCAAGCGTGGACCTAATGTTTTCATTTTTGCAATTCTGATACAGGCTATTGAGCAGTGATAACTAACACCAAGTTCAGATACTGCAGATTTTCTACTTTTGATTAGTTAAGATTGAGCCAATCAGGGACAACCTTGAAGGATCTCTTAAATTTGGTTTTGTAGGATCAGTAATTACCTGAGAAAGGTTGATATTGGTACACACCTTTTTTAAATGATCAGAGGCAGAGTTCAACTTGTTTAAATTAAAATTGCCACACAGAGATTGGGTTTAGGCCACATGCACACAGAATGACATCAACAAATATAAGAAATATTAAACATTTACACATAGATTTTTGAATACATGTAGAGGAATGATACTTTGAAATGTGATCATTGTGGGGTTATGATCAGTTGAGTAATGAAGGTTGAACTCTTCTGGGAAAGAGGTTCTATTCCCAGCATCATGATGGACACTCTTGATATAGAAGGTTTCGCTAACGCATTGGAATTGTTTTACTATTTTGCATGTGCAATGAAGAATTGCTTGCTGCTGATAAATGCAAATAAGAACAGCTTACACATAGATGCTCACATATAGGCTGCTGAATGCAATGAAGACCTGCTTATCCAGTAAAGTTCAATGTCAATGTGGAATATTCAATTAGGATTTGCAAAACAGTGAAGTTAAACAATGAATGGGTCCATAGTCGGTATGAGAAAACTACAGGAATATTTACCTGGGTGTACGTTCAAACAGAGATGAGAAAATTGCGATAAATAATTGTTTGTTTGTTTGTTAGTATGTATATGAATGTTTTGTGTATAAACTGTGTTGAGTTATAGTTACTCAGTAGTGTCTCAGTGAAACAACCGACGGGGGAAGCCTTGCGGTGACAACAAAAGCAGTGTTTTACTGATCAGTCAAGTTGCTCCAGTGTACTCCATACAAACTGGTTGGCTACTGAAGGGATAGAAAATGGGGAATACTTGTTTTAAAGCAAACAAGGAATTAGATGGGAAAAATACATGTTTTAACGGGACCCAGACAATATTAAATACTCAGACAGATGGAAGAAGAAGTGTAGTTTTGTAGGAAATCACAAAATTATTACATAAAGTTAGTGAAATCAATTGAAGAATGCCTTTCTGAAGAGCTGTTTACCACAGATGAGCAGCTTTGCGACCAAGCACATTGTAGATTGCTTTACTGCCAAAATGATCTAATTTAATGGATTGGTTTAGACATGCATAACAGCATTTTAAGAACAAAGGGAGAAACAAAAAGGGACAATGCTTCATGGTGGAAGGTGATGTATAAATAACTGTGTATATGATGAAGGAGAGACCAACTTAGCAGCACAGCCATTTCGCAGCACAGGGACAGCAGTCCAAGTTAAAAGATCTCCCACGTGGTATCACCTGTCACACTGTGTCAAGGCATCAAAAGAAGAAAAAATCACCAAACTCAAGGACAAAGAGACAAAGACTCCGGTGAACGAAGAGAAAGGACTGACAAACCAGAAATACAAAAGGATGCTTGATATCAAGATCCAGAAGAAGAGGCTAACAATGTCACGAACACTTACGATGCTGGGAAAGATGCTAGCAATGAACAGAGAAGAAGATTCAGTGTCATCAATCTGCAACACGTGCCTCTAATGAGGGGGTGAATATAGAATGCTCAACAATTACAACGTCTCTGGGAACTGTGACAACAACAAGGTTTAAACCATTTTGATATATATTGTAACTTATTGGCTAAGGAATAGTGCTGAAAATGAGGTAAATCTAATCCACCACTGTCCTTGGTCTTCTGTAGGGTTTTTAAACTAATACGTGGTGGTTTGTTTTTCCACAGAAATTTGGAGATGCATGAATCTAGTGACTTAAACCAAGTAGCAGATGGTTTTATGGGGATCATTGAGAACAAATAGCTAACTTTTGGTAGTATCATCATTTTAATGGTTGTAACTCTCCCCATAAGTGATATAGGTAAGGACTTCCAACGAGAGATCGTCCTCTACTCTCTTTAATAATTGCACATAATTTATCTTTGTTAGCTCTGAGAGCCTGGAAGAAATGTTTATGCCTAAATATCTAATATTTCCTGACTGTAAAGTGATCGCAGGTATATTCTGGACCCTACAGTTAATGGGCAGAACTGTGGTCTTAGACCAGTTGATAGAGTAGTCAGAAAGTGCTGAGAATTTATTTATGAGTGTGATCGTGTGAGTGAGAGACGTCTGTGAGTTCTGAAGGAAAAGTAATACATCATCAGCATAAAGACTTATTTTATGCTCAATATTTTGGGATTGGATGCCTTTAATATTTCTATCTTGTCTGATAGAAGCTGCTAAAGGTTTGATGAAAATAGCAAAAAGTGAGGGAGAAAGTGGGCAACCCTGTCTTGTACCTCTCTGCAGACTGAAGCTTGGAGAAGTTTGATCATTTGTCCTGACACTTGCATTTGGGGAGCTATATAATATCCTTATCCAGTTGATGAAGTGTGACCCAAACCCGAATTTGTTTAATGCTGCGTTTAAAAATTTCTAGTTCACTCCATCAAATGCTTTTTCTGCATCTAGAGAGTCGATTGTGGTTTCCAAGTTGTTGATGGTAGAATAGTCTATGAGATTAATGATCCGGTTTGTGAACGAACTGTTGTGCCTACTGCTCTTCAGCCTGTCAAATGAAACGTAGAATTTGAAACGTGACAGATGAACGAAGACCCAAGGAGTTGAGTCGTAAACGAATCAATACTGTTTCCTGTGCGAGGACCCGTCAGCCAAGGAGGTAAGTCATGAACGAATCAATACTGTTTCCTGTGCAAGGACCCGTCACCCGAGGAGTTGAGTCGTGAACGAATCAATACTGTTTCCTGTCCTGCTGACTGAGCTTATGAAGCTGCCGCCTGCCATGTGGTGAGGAAGGGTACTGCATGAAAATGAATGAATCACTCACTGAGAAAACTCGTTACTCCCGAGTCATATAAAAAATTAGTTCATATCGAACGAATCGCTCACGAACGACACATCACTATCTATTTGACGAGTTATGCATGAATTCGGATTTTGCAATAAAATTAATTCCTTCTCTCAAACCAAGTTCAAACTGCTTTGTCCTTCATATTTATCTACTTCTAATCTAGTTTAAAAAATAAACAACACTGTATTTTGTAGCATGAAAAAGAACCAGACCTAATTTTCAGCAAAAAGCTTCTCTTGAGGAGATATGAAGAAATACAGATTTTGCTATAAAATCAAATCCTTCTATCAAACTGACTTAAAACGGTTTGTCCTTATTTCTTCACTTCTGATGAAGTTTCAACAATAAACAACAAACTTTGTAATATGAGAAAGAACCAGACTCATTCTTCAGGAATTCGAAAATAAGCTCTATTTTACGAGTTATGCACGAATTCGGATTCTCCTATAAAACGAATTCCTTAACTCAAACCAAGTTAAGACTGCTTTTTCCTTCATATTCATTCATGTCTAATGAAGTTTCAACGATAAACAACGTTGTACTTTGTAGAATGAGAAAACTTCTTCAGCAATAAGCATCTCATAAAATTAATTCCTTATATCAGCCTGACTTAAAACTGTTTGTCCTCCTTATTTATCCACTTCAAATCTAGTTTCAATAATTAAAAAAATTTTGTAGTTTGAGAAAGAACAACTTAATCTTCAGCAATCAGTATAAAAAGAGGGTAAGAAAAGGTGCAAATGCAAACCATACATCACTAAAAGGTGAAGCGGAAGTATTCGGCTGCAAGTAGGTGTGAATGTCCGACCATAATTTGTAAAAAGCGGGTAAGAAAAGGTTCGAATGCCCGACTATATATTAACAAAAGCGGGAGGAGAGGTCTTCGGATGAGAGTGGGTGAGAATTTCCAACCATAATCTATAAAATGCGGTGAAAAAAAAGGTTTGAATGCCCCATAGAACACTAAAAGGTGGAGCAGAAGTGTTCGGCTGCAAGAAGGTGTGAATGTCCGACTATATTTGGTGAAAAGCAGGTGAAGCAAGGTCTGAATGCCTAACCTTACATCATCAAAAGCGAGATCAGAGGTGCGAATGACCGACTAATATATCAACAAAAGTGGGGGCGGAGGTCTTCGGATGCAAGTGGGTGTGAATATCCCACCATACAAGTATGGTGGAGAGGAAGCTGTGAATGGCCGACCATAGTAAAAAGCGGGTGAGAAAAGGTGCGAATGTCAAACCATACATGATCAAAACAGGGAGCGGAGGTGTTTGGCTGCGACAAGGTGTGAATGTCCAACCATAATTAATGAAAAGCGGGCAACAAGTAGGTTCGAATGCCCAACCATACATCATCAAAAGCAGGAGTGGATGTGTTCGGCTACAAGAAGGTTTGAATGTCCGACTATAAAAACAGCATCATCAGCGGGAGAGGAGGTGTTCAGCTGAAAGAAGGTGTGAATGTCCACCCATAATTACTGAAAAATGGGTAAGAAAATGTATGAATGCCCAACCATACATCATCAAAAGCAGGAGTGGATGTGTTCGGCTACAAGAAGGTTTGAATGTCCGACCATAGTTTGTAAAAAGCGGGTAAGAAAAGGTGAAAATACCCGACTGTACACAATCAATAGCGGGAGCGGAGTTGTTCGGCTACAAGAAGGTGTGAAAGTCCGACCATGGTTTGTAAAAAGCGGGTTTGAATGTCAGATCATAACTTGCAAAAAGCTGATGAGAAAGGGTGAGAATGCCCGACTATAAACCATCAAATGCGGGAGCGGAGGTGTTCGGCTGTGAGTAGGTGTGAATCTCCGACCATAATTGCTGAAAAATGTGTTAGAAAAGGTAAGAATGCCGGACCATACATCATCAAAAGCGGGAGAGGTGGTGTTCGGCTGCAAAAAGGTGTGTATGTTCGACTAAAGTTTGTAAAAAGCGGGTTAGACAAGGTGCGAATGCCCAACAATGTATGATCAAAAGCGGGAGCAGAGGTGTTCAGCTGCAAGAAGGTCTGAATGTCCATCAATAATTGCTAGAAAACATGAAAGAAAATTTTCGAATGTCAAACCGCACATGATCATAAGTGGGAGAGGAAGTGTTCAGCTGCAAGAAGGTGTGAATGTCCACCCATAATTCTTGAAAAATGTGTAAAAAAAAGGTGTGAATGCCCAACCATACATCATCAAAAGCAGAAGTGGATGTGTTCGGCTAAAAGAAGGTTTGAATGTCCGAGCATAGTTTGTAAAAAGCGGGTAAGAAAAGGTGAAAATACCCGACTGTACACAATCAATAGCGGGAGCGGAGTTGTTCGGCTACAAGAAGGTGTGAAAGTCCGACCATGATTTGTAAAAAGCGGGTAAGAAAAGGTTTGAATGCCCGAATATATACCACCAAAAGCGGAAGCGGAGGTGGTTAAGCTGCAAGAAGGTGTGAATATCCGACTAAAGTTTATAAAAAGCGGGTAAGACAAGGTGCGAATGCCCGACAATGTATGATCAAAAGAGGGAGCGGAGGTTTTCGGCTGCAAGAAGGTCTGAATGTCCACCCATAATTCCTGAAAAATTAGTAAAAAAAAGGGTGCTAATGCCCAACCATACATCATCAAAAGCAGGAGTGGATGTGTCCTGCTACAAGAAGGTCTGAATGTCCATCAATAATTGCTTTAAAACATGAAAGAAAATTTTTGAATATCAAACCGCACATGATCATAAGCAGGAGTGGAGGTTTTCAGCCTCAAGAAGGTGTGAATGTCCACCCATAAAATCCCAAATCATGCAGAGCGTATGAAAAGAAGCTTAGTCTCGGATTCCTGATCCTTCAGTGTTGCTCTTTCTTCTACTGCAAAATCCAACGTTGTACTTTGTTGAAGTCGATCTAGACATTGATAAATATGAAGTTAAAAAGAGTTTTAACATAGTTTGAGTGAAGGAATTAATTTTATAGCAAAATCCCCAATCACGCAGAACGTATGAAAAGAAGCTTATTCTCGGATTCCTGATCCTTCAGTGTTGCTCTTTCTTCTGCTACAAAATACAATGTTGTTCTTTGTTGAAGTCGATCCAGACATTGATAAATATGAAGGACAAAGCAGTTTTAACTTGGTTTGAGTGAAGGAATTAATTTTATACATAAAATCCCAAATCATGCAGAACGTATGAAAATAAGCTTATTCTCGGATTCCTGATCCTTCAGTGTTGCTCTTTCTTCTACTGCAAAATACAATGTTGTTCTTTGTTGAAGGCGATCTAGACATTGATAAATAGGAAAGACAAAGCAGTTTTAACTTGGTTTGAGTGAAGGAATTCATTTTATAGCAAAATCCCAAATCGTGCAGAACGTATGAAAATAAGCTTATTCTCGGATTCCTAATCCTTCAGTGTTGCTCTTTCTTCTACTGCAAAATACAATGTTGTTCTTTGTTGAAGTCGATCTAGACATTGATAAATATGAAGTTAAAAGCAGTTTTAACTTGGTTTGAGTGAAGGAATTCATTTTATAGCAAAATCCCAAATCGTGCAGAACGTATGAAAATAAACTTTTTCTCGGATTCCTGATCCTTCAGTGTTGCTCTTTCTTCTACTGCAAAATACAATGTTGTTCTTTGTTGAAGTCGATCTAGACATTGATAAATATGAAGTTAAAAGCAGTTTTAACATAGTTTGAGTGAAGGAATTAATTTCATAGCAAAATCCCAAATCATGCAGAACGTATGAAAATAAGCTTATTCTCGGATTCCTGATCCTTCAGTGTTGCTCTTTCTGCTGCTGCAAAATACAATGTTGTTCTTTGTTTAAGTCAATCTAGACATTGATAAATATGAAGGACAAAGCAGTTTTAATTTGGTTTGAGTGAAGGAATTCATTTTATACATAATATCCCAAATCGTGCAGAACGTATGAAAATAAGCCTATTCTCGTATTCCTAAAACTTTTGATTTTCTCTTTCTTTTACTGCAAAGTACAACGTTGTTTTTTTGTTTAAATCTATCTAGACATTGATAAATATGAAAGAAATAGTCGTTTTAACATTGTTTGAGTGAAGGAATTCATTTTATAGATAAAATCCCAATTCATGCAGAACTCCTCAAAAGGGGTGTATTGCTTAATCACAAGTGTGGTTCTTTCTCATTCAGGGTAATAGGAGAACGTTTATGCTTGAACTATATGTAGAAATGTGTACATATGAAGGACAAAGCCATTTTAACATAGTTTGAGTGAAGGAATTCATTTTAAAACAAAATCCCAACACATGCAGAACTCATGAAAAACTTATTCTCGGATTCCTGATCCTTCAGTGTTGCTCTTTCTTATATTGCAAAGTACAACGTGTTTTTTTTTTTGTTTAAATCTATCTCGACATTGATAAATATGGAAGGACAAAGCAGTTTTAACTTAGTTTGAGTGAAGGAATTCATTTTATAGCAAAATCTGAAATCGTGCAGAACTCATGAAAGCAAGCTTATATTCGGATTCCTGAAACTTTAGATTTGATCTTTCTTTTACTGCAAAGTACAACGTTGTTTTTTGTTGAATTGTATCTAGACATTGATAAATACCAGCCGAACATCTCCGCTGCCGCTTTTGATATTTTATGGTTGGGCATTCTTACCTTTTCTTACCCGCTTTTTACAAATTATGATCTGGCATTCACACCTACTTGCAGTCGAACACCTTCTCTCCCGCTTATGATCATGTGCGGTTTGACATTCGAAAATTTTCTTTCACGTTTTCTAGCAATTATTGATGGACATTCGACCGTCTTATAGCGGAGCTCATCCGCTCCCTCTTTTGATTGTGTATGTTCGGGCATTCGAACCTTTCCTTACCCGCTTTTTACAAACTATAGTTGGACATTCAAACCTTCTTGTAGCCGAACACATCCACTCCTGCTTTTTATGATGTATGGTTGGATATTTGCACCTTTTCTTACCCATTTTCAGTAATTATGGGTGGACATTCACACCTTCTTGCAGCTGAACACCTCTTCTCCCGCTTATGATCATGTGCGGTTTGATATTCGAAAATTTTCTTTCATGTTTTAAAGCAATTATTGATGGACATTCAAACCTTCTTGTAGCCGAACACATCCACTCCTGCTATTGATGATGTATGGGTGGGCATTAGCACCCCTTTTTTACCCATTTTTCAGGAATTATGGGTGGACATTCAGACCTTCTTGCAGCCGAAAAACTCCGCTCCCTCTTTTGATCATACATTGTCCGGCATTCGCACCTTGTCTTACCCGCTTTTTATAAACTTTAGTCGGACATTCACACCTTCTTGCAGCTGAACCACCTCCGCTCCCTGTTTTGATCATTTTTGGTCTGGTAATACTACCTTTTCTTGCCCGTTTGTGAGTAATTATGGCTGGACATTCACACCTACTTGCAGCCGAACACCAACTCTCCCACTTTTGATGATGTATGGTCCGGCATTCTCAACCTTTCTCATCAGCTTTTTGCAAATTATGATCTGACATTCACACCTACTTGCAGTCGAACAGCTCTGCTCCCGCTTTTGATTATGTTTGGTTGGATATTCGAAACTTTTCTTAACTGCTTTTTACAAACTTTGGTCGGACGTTAACAATTTCTTGCAGCCGAACACCTCCGCTTCCGCTTTTGATGGTGTATATTCGGGCATACAAACCTTTTCTTACCCCCTTTTTACAAACCATGGTCGGACTTTCACACTTTGTTGCTGAACAACTCCACTCCCTCTTTTGATTGTGTACAGTCGGGTATTTTAACCTTTTCTTACCCGCTTTTTACCAACTATGGTCGGACATTCAAACCATCTTACAGCGGAACATGTCCGCTCCCTCTTTTGATGGTGTGTGTTCGGGCATTCGAACCTTTTCATACCTGCCTTTTACAAACTAGGGTCGGACATTCAAACCTTCTTGTAGCCGAACACATCCACTCCTGCTTTTGATGATGTATGGTTGGGCATTCGCACCTTTTCTTACCCATTTTTCAGTAATTATGGGTGCACATTCACACCTTCTTGCAGCTGAACACCTCCTCTCCCGCTTATGATCATGTGCGGTTTGATATTTGAAAATTTTCTTTCATGTTTTCTAGCAATTATTGATGGACATTCAGACCATCTTGCAGCTGAATACCTCCGCTCCCGCTTTTGATCGTGCATAGTCAGGCTTTTGAGCCTTTTCTTCCCCGATTTTTACAAATTATGGTTGGACATTCAGACCTTCTTGCAGCCGAAAACCTCCGCTCCCTCTTTTGATCATACATTGTCGGGCATTCGCACCTTTTCTTACCCGCTTTTTACAAACCAAGGTCGGACTTTGACACCTTTTACTAGCCGAACAACTCCGCTCCCGCTATTGATTGTGTAGAGTCGTGTATTTTCACCTTTTCTTACCCGCTTTTTACCAACTATGGTTGGACATTCACACCTTCTTACAGCCGAACAACTCCGCTCCCGCATTTGATGGTGTATAGTCGGGCATTCTCATCCTTTCTCATCAGCTTTTTGCAAATTATGATCTGACATTCACACCTACTTGCAGTCGAACAGCTCTGCTCCCGCTTTTGATTATGTTTGGTTGGATATTCGAAACTTTTCTTAACTACTTTTTACAAACTTTGGTCGGACGTTCACACCTTCTTGCTGCCGAACACCTCCGCTTCCGCTTTTGATGGTGTATATTCGGGCATACAAACCTTTTCTTACCCCCTTTTTACAAACCATGGTCGGACTTTCACACTTTGTTGCTGAACAACTCAGCTCCCTCTTTTGATTGTGTACAGTTGGGTATTTTAACCTTTTCTTACCCGCTTTTTACCAACTATGGTCGGACATTCACACCATCTTACAGCGGAACACGTCCGCTCCCTCTTTTGATGGTGTATGTTCGGAAATTCAAACCTTTTCTTACCCGCTTTTTACAAACTATCGTCGGACATTCAAACCTTCTTGTAGCCGAACACATCCACTCCTGCTTTTGATGATGTATGGTTGGGCATTCTCACCTTCTCTTACCCATTTTTCAGTAATTATTGGTGGACATTCAGACCTTCTTTTAGCTGAACACCTCCGCTCCCGCTTTTGATGGTGTATAGTCGGGCTTTCGAGCCTTTTCATCCCCGGTTTTTACAAATTATGGTTGGACATTCAGACCTTGCAGCCGAAAACCTCCTCTCCCTGTTTTGATCATACATTTTCGGGCATTCGCACCTTGTCTTACCCGCTTTTTACAAACTTTAGTCGGACATTCACACCTTGCAGCTGAACCACCTCCGCTCCCTGTTTTGATCATGTATGGTCTGGCAATACTACCTTTTCTTACCCGTTTGTGAGTAATTATGGCTGGACATTCACACCTACTTGCAGCCGAACACCACCTCTCCCGCTTTTGATGATGTATTGTCCGGCATTCTAGTCTTTTCGAACACATTTTTCAGCAATTATGTTTTGACATTCACATCTACACACAGCCGAACACTTCTGCTCCCGCATTTGATGGTGTATAGTCTGGCATTCTCACCCTTTCTCATAAGCGTTTTGCAAATTATGATCTGACATTCACACTTACTTGCAGTCGAACAGCTCTGCTCCCGCTTTTGATTATGTTTGGTTGGATATTCGAACCTTTTCATAACTGCTTTTTACAAATTTTGGTCGGACGTTCACACCTTCTTGCAGCCGAACACCTCTGCTTCCACTTTTGATGGTATATATTCGGGCATTCAAACTTTTCCTTACCCGCTTTTTACAAACCATGGTCGGACTTTCACACCTACTTGTAGCCGAACAACTCCGCTCCCGCTATTGATTGTGTACAGTCGGTAATTTTAACCTTTTCTTACGCGATTTTTACCAACTATGGTCGGACATTCACACCGTCTTACAGCGGAACACCTCCGCTCCCTTTTTCGATGGTGTATGTTCGGGCATTCGAACCTTTTCTTACCCGCCTTTTACAAACCATGGTTGGACTTTCACACCTTCTTATAGCTGAACCACTCCGCTTCGCTATTGATTGTGTACGGTTGGGTTTTTTAACCTTTTCTTACCCGCTTTTTACCAACTATGTACTGACATTCACACCGTCTTAAAGCCGAACACATCCACTCCTGCTTTTGATGATGTATGGTTGGGCATTCTCACCTTTTCTTACCCATTTTTCAGTAATTATGGGTGGACATTCACACCTTCTTTTAGCTGAACACCTCCGCTCCCGCTTATGATCATGTGCGGTTTGATATTCGAAAATTTTCTTTCATGTTTTCTAGCTATTATTGATGGACATTCAGACCTTCTTGCAGCCAAAAACCTCCGCTCCCTCTTTTGATGGTGTATGTTCGGGCATTCGAACCTTTTCTTACCCTCTTTTTACAAACTATGGTCGGACATTCAAACCTTCTTGTAGCCCAACACATCCACTTCTGCTTTTGATGATGTATGATTGGGCATTTGCACCTTTTCTTACCCATTTTTCAGTAATTATGGGTGGACATTCACACCTTCTGGCAGCTGAACACCTCCTCTCCCACTTATGATCATGTGCGGTTTGACATTCGAAAATTTTCTTTCATGTTTTCTAGCAATTATTGATGGACATTCAGACCTTCTTGCAGCTGAACACCTCCGCTCCTGCTTTTGATGGTGTATAGTCGGGCATTCTCAGCCTTTTCTCCCCCGGTTTTTACAAATTATGGTTGGACATTCAGACCTTCCTTTCAGCTGAAAACCTCCGCTCCCTCTTTTGATCATACATTGTCGGGTATTTGCACCTTTTCTTACACGCTTTTTACAAACCATGTTCGGACTTTCACACTTTTTAGTAGCCGAACACTTCCGCTCCCGTTATTGATTGTGTACAGTCGGGTATTTTAACCTTTTCTTACCCACTTTTTACCAACTATGGTCGGACATTCACACCTTCTTACAGCGGAAAAACCTCCACTCCCTCTTTTGATGGTGTATGTTCGGCTATTCGAACCTATTATTACTCCCTTTTTACAAACTATGCTCGGAGATTCACACTAACTCACAGTCGATCAACTCCACTCCCGCATTTGATGGTGTATAGTCTGGCATTCTCACCCCTTCTCATCAGCTTTTTGCAAATTATGATCTGACATTCACACCTACTTGCAGTCGAACAGCTCTGCTCCCGCTTTTGATTATGTTTGGTTGGATATTCTAACCTTTTTTCTTAACTGCTTTTTCAAAACTTTGGTTGGACGTTCACACCTTCTTGCAGCCGAACACCTCCGCTTCCGCTTTTGATGGTATATATTCGGGCATTCGAACCTTTTCTTACCCGCTTTTTACAAACCATGGTCGGACTTTCACACCTTCTTGTAGCCGAACAATTCCACTCCCGCTATTGATTGTGTACAGTCGGGTATTTTAACCTTTTCTTACCCGCTTTTTCCAACTATGGTCGTACAGCGGAACACCTCCGGTCCCTTTTTTGATGATGTATAGTCTGGCATTCAAACCTTGTCTTACCCGCTTTTTACAAACTATGGTCAGATATTCAAACCTTCTTGGAGCCGAACACATCCACTCTTGCTTTTGATGATGTATGGTTGGGCATTCGAACCTACTTGTTGCCTGCTTTTCATTAATTATGGGTGGACATTCACACCTTGTCGCAGCCAAACACCTCCGCTCCCTGTTTTGATCATGTATGGTTTGACATTCGCACCTTCTCTCACCCGCTTTTTACTATCGTCGGCCATTCACAGCTTACTCTCCACCATACTTGTATGGTGGGATATTCACACCCACTTGCATCCGAAGACCTCCGCCCCCACTTTTGTTGATATTTAGTCGGTCATTCGCACCTTACCCGCTTTTGGCAAACTATGGCCTTCTTGCAGCCAAACACCTCTGATCTCGCTTTTGATGATGTAAGGTTGGGCATTCAGACCTTGCTTCACCTGCTTTTCACCAAATATTGTCGGACATTCACACCTTCTTGTAGCCGAACACTTCCGCTCCACCTTTTAGTATTCTATGGGGCATTCACATCTTTCACATCTTTTTGTCACCGCATTTTATAGATTATGGTTGGAAATTCTCACCCACTCTCATCCAAAGACCTCTCCTCCCGCTTTTGTTAATATACAGTCGGGCATTTAAACCTTTTCTTACCCGCTTTTTACAAATTATGGTCGGACATTCACACCTTCTTGCAGCCGAATACTTCAGCTCCACCTTTAAGTGATGTATGGTTGGCATTTGCACCTTTTCTTACCCTCTTTTTATACTGATTGCTGAAGATTAAGTTGTTCTTTCTCAAACTACAAAATTTTTTTAATTGTTGAACCTTGATTTGAAGTGGATAAATAAGGAGGACAAACAGTTTTAAGTCAGGCTCATAGAAGGAATTAATTTTATAGCAAAATCTGTACTTCGTCATATGTCGAGAGATGTTTATTGCTGAAGAAGTTCTTTCTCATTCTACAAAGTACAACGTTGTTTATCGTTGAAACTTGATTAGACATGAATAAATATGAAGTTCAAAGCAGTTTCCACTTGGTTTGAGTGAAGGAATGAATTTTATAGCAAAATCCGAAATCATGCATAACTCCTCAAAAGGAACGTATTGCTCAACCGAAGGGATGCTTCTTTCTCATTCAGCGTAATATGAGGAACTTTATGCTTTATACATTTTTGGACATGGATAACTATGAAGGACAAATCAATTTTAACTTGGGTTGAGCAAAGCAATTCATTTTATAGGAAAATCCTAAATCGTGCAGAACTCATGAAAGTAAGCTTTTTCTCGGATTCCTGATCCTCCAGTGTTGCTCTTTCCTACACTGCAAAATATAACCTTGTTCTTTGTTGAAATCGATCTAGACATTGATAAATATGAAGGACAAAGCAGTTTACACTTGGTTTGAGTGAAGGAATTAATTTTATAGCTAAATCCCAAATCAAGCAGAATGTATGAAAAGAAACTTATTCTAGGATTCCTGATCCTTCAGTGTTGCTCTTTCTTATACTGCAAAATCCAATGTTGTTCTTTGTTGAAGTCGATCTAGACATTGACAAATATGAAGGACAAAGCAGTTTTAACATAGTTTGAGTGAAGGAATGCATTTTACAAGCAAAATCCCAAATCATGCAGAACTCATGAAAAGCTTTTTCTCGGATTTCTGAACCTTTGCTCTTTCTTTTACTGCAAAATACAACGTTGTTTTTTGTTGAAATCTATCTTGACATTGATAAATACCAGCCGAACATCTCTGCTGCCGCTTTTGATAATTTATGGTTGGGCATTCTTACCTTTTCTTACCTTTTCTTACCCGCTTTTTACAAATTATGATCTGATATTCACACCTTCTTACAGCCGAACACCTCCGCTGACGATTTTGATGGTGTATAGTCTGGCTTTCGAGCCTTTTCTTCCCCGGTTTTTACAAATTATGGTTGGACATTCAGACCTTCTTGCAGCCGAAAAACCTCCGCTCCCTCTTTTGATCATACATTTTCGGGCATTCGCACCTTGTCTTATCCACTTTTTACAAACTTTAGTCGGACATTCACACCTTCTTGCAGCTGAACCACCTCCGCTCCCTGTTTTGATCATGTATGATCTGGCAATACTACCTTTTCTTACCCGTTTGTGAGTAATTATGGCTGGAAATTCACACCTTCTTGCAGCCGAACACAACCTCTCCCGCTTTTGATGGTGTATAGTCTGGCATTCTCACCCTTTCTCATCAGCTTTTTGCAAATTATGATCTGACATTCACACCTACTTGCAGTCGAACAGCTCTGCTCCCGCTTTTGATTATGTTTGGTTAGATATTCGAACCTTTTCTTAACTGCTTTTTACAAACTTTGGTCGGATGTTCACACCTTCTTGCAGACGAACACATCCACTCCCGCTATTGATTGTGTACAGTCGGGTATTTTAACCATTTCTTACCCGCTTTTTGCCAACTATGGTCGGACATTCACACCGTCTTACACCGGAACACCTCCGCTCCCTCTTTTGATGGTGTATGTTCGGGCATTCGAAACTTTTCTTACCCGCCTTTTACAAACTATGGTCGGACATTCAAACCTTCTTGTAGCCAACCACATCCATTCCTGATTTTGATGATGTATGGTTTGACATTCGCACCGTCTTACACCGGAACACATCCACTCCCTCTTTTGATGGTGTGTGTTCGGGCATTCGAAACTTTTCTTACCCGCCTTTTACAAACTATGGTCGGACATTCACACCTTCTTGAAGCCCAACACATCCACTCCTGCTTTTGATGATGTATGGTTGGAAATTCGCACCTTTTTTTGCCCATTTTTCAGGAATTATGGGTGGAACTTCACACCTTCTTCCAGCTGAACACCTTCTCTCCCGCTTATGATCATGTGCGGTTTGATATTCGAAATTTTTCTTTCATCTTTTAAAGCAATTATTGATGGACATTCAGACCTTCTTGCAGCTGAACCCCTCTGCTCCCTCTTTTGATGGTGTATAGTCGGGCATTCGAGCCTTTTCTTACCCGCTTTTTACGAATTATGGTCGGACTTTCACACCTTGTAGCCGAACAACTCCGCTCCCGCTATTGATTTTGTACAGTCTTGTATTTTAACCTTTTCTTACCCGCCTTTTACTAACTATGGTCGGACATTCACACATTCATACAGCGGAACACCTCCGCTCCCTCTTTTGATGGTGTATGTTCGGGCATTCGAACCTTTTCTTACGCGCTTTTTACAAACTATGCTCGGACATTCAAACTTCTTGTAGCCGAACACATCCACTCCTGCTTTTGATGGTGTACTGTTGGGCATTCGCACCTTTTCTTACCCATTTTTCAGTAATTATGGGTGGACATTCACACCTTCTTGCAGCTGAACACCTCCGCTCCCGCTTTTGATCATACATTGTCGGGCATTCGCACCTTGTCTTACCCGCTTTGTACAAACTTTAGTCGAACATTCACACCTTCTTGTAGCCGAACACATCCACTCCTGCTTTTGATGGTGTACTGTTGGGCATTCGCACCTTTTCTTACCCATTTTCCAGTAATTATGGTTGGACATTCAGACCTTCTTGCAGCTGAACACCTCCGCTCCCGCTTTTGATCATACATTGTCGGGCATTCGCACCTTGTCTTACCCGCTTTGTACAAACTTTAGTCAAACATTCACACCTTCTTGCAGCCGAACACATCCTCTCCTGCTTTTGATGATGTATGGTTGGGCATTCGCACCTTTTTTTACCCATTTTTCAGGAATAATGGGTGGACAGTCAGACCACCCATAATTCAGACATTCAAACCTTCTTGCAGCCTAAAACCTCCTGAAAACCTCATACATTGTCGGGCATTCGCACCTTACTTTACCCGCTTTTTACAAACTTTAGTCGGACATTCACACCTTCTTGCAGCTGAACCACCTCCGCTCCCTCTTTTGATCATGTTTGGTCTGGCAATACTTCCTTTTCTTACCCGTTTGTGAGTAATTATGGCTGGACATTCACATCTTCTTGCAGCTGAACACCTCTCCCGCTTTTGATGATGAATGGTCCGGCATTCTTACTTTTTCTAACACATTTTTCAGCAATTATGGTCGGACATTCACACCTACTCAAAGCCGAACACCTCTGCTCCCGTATTTGATGGTGTATAATCGGGCATTCTCACCCTTTCTCATCAGCTTTTTGAAAATTATGATCTGACATTCAAACCTACTTGCAGTCAAACAGCTCTGCTCCCGCTTTTGATTATGTTTGGTTAGATATTCGAACCTTTTCTTAACTGCTTTTTACAAACTTTGGTCGGATGTTCACACCTTCTTGCAGACGAACACATCCACTCCCGCTATTGATTGTGTACAGTCGGGTATTTTAACCATTTCTTACCCGCTTTTTGCCAACTATGGTCGGACATTCACACCGTCTTACACCGGAACACCTCCGCTCCCTCTTTTGATGGTGTATGTTCGGGCATTCGAAACTTTTCTTACCAGACTTTTACAAACTATGGTCGGACATTCAAACCTTCTTGTAGCCGACCACATCCACTCCTGCTTTTCATGATGTATGGTTGGACATTCGCACCGTCTTACACCGGAACACATCCGCTCCCTCTTTTGATGGTGTGTGTTCGGGCATTCGAAACTTTTCTTACCCGCCTTTTACAAACTATGGTCGGACATTCACACCTTCTTGTAGCCCAACACATCCACTCCTGCTTTTGATGATGTATGGTCGGACATTCACACCTTCATACAGCGGAACACCTCCGCTCCCTCTTTTGATGGTGTATGTTCGGGCATTCGAACCTTTTCTTACCCGCTTTTTACAAACTATGCTCGGACATTCAAACTTCTTGTAGCCGAACACATCCACTCCTGCTTTTGATGGTGTACTGTTGGGCATTCGCACCTTTTCTTACCCATTTTTCAGTAATTATGGGTGGACATTCAGACCTTCTTGCAGCTGAACACCTCCGCTCCCGCTTTTGATCATACATTGTCGGGCATTCGCACCTTGTCTTACCCGCTTTGTTCAAACTTTAGTTGAACATTCACACCTTCTTGTAGCCGAACACATCCACTCCTGCTTTTGATGGTGTACTCTTGGGCATTCGCACCTTTTCTTACCCATTTTTCAGTAATTATGGTTGGACATTCAGACCTTTCCCTGCAGCTGAAAACCTCCGCTCCCGCTTTTGATCATACATTGTCGGGCATTCGCACCTTGTCTTACCCGCTTTGTACAAACTTTAGTCGAACATTAACACCTTCTTGCAGCCGAACACATCTTCTCCTGCTTTTGATGATGTATGGTTGGGCATTCGCACCTTTTTTTACCCATTTTTCAGGAATTATGGGTGGACATTAAGACCACCCATAATTCAGACATTCAGACCTGCTTGCAGCCTATAACCTCCTGAAAACCTCATACATTGTCGGGCATTCGCACCTTACTTTACCCGCTTTTTACAAACTATGCTCGGACATTCAAACTTCTTGTAGCCGAACACATCCACTCCTGCTTTTGATGATGTATGGTTGGGCATTCGCACCTTTTCTTACCCATTTTTCAGTAATTATGGGTGGACATTCACACCTTCTTGCAGCTGAACACCTCCTCTCCCGCTGATGATCATGTGCGATTTGATATTTGAAAATTTTCTTTCATGTTTTAAAGCAATTATTGATGGACATTCAAATCTTCTTGTAGCTGAACACATCCACTCCTGCTTTTGATGATGTATGGTTGGGCATTCGCACCCTTTTTTTTTACCCATTTTTCAGGAATTATGGGTGGACATTCAGACCCTCTTGCAGCCGAAAGCCTCCGCTCCCTTTTTTGATCATACATTGTTGGGCATTCGCACCTTGTCTTACCCGCTTTTTGCCAACTATGGTCGGACATTCACACCGTCTTACACCGGAACACCTCCGCTCCCTCTTTTGATGGTGTATGTTCGGGCATTCGAACCTTTCCTTACCCGCTTTTTACAAACTATGCTCGGACATTCAAACTTCTTTTAGCCGAACACATCCACTCCAGCTTTTGCTGATGTCTGGTTGGGCATTCGCACCTTTTCTTACCCATTTTTCAGTAATTATGGGTGGACATTCACACCTTCTTGCAGCTGAACACCTCCTCTCCCGCTTATGATCATGTGCGTTTTGACATTCGAAAATTTTCTTTCATGTTTTCTTGCAATTATTGATGGACATTCAGACCTTCTTGCAGCTCAACACCTCCGCTCCCGCTTTTAATGGTGTATAGTCGGGCTTTCAAGGTTTTTCTTCCCCGGTTTTTACAGATTATGGTTGGATATTCAGACCTTCTGTTAGCCGAAAACCTCCACTCCCTCTTTTGATCATACATTGTCGGGCATTTGCACCTTTTCTTACCCACTTTTTACAAACCATGGTCGGACTTTCACACCTTTTAGTAGCCGAACAACTCCGCTCCCGCTATTGATTGTTTACAGTCTGGTATTGTAACCTTTTCTTACCTGCTTTTTACCAACTATGGTCGGACATTCACACCTTCTTACAGCGGAACACCTCCGCTCCCTCTTTCGATGGTGTATAGTCGGGCATTCTCACCCTTTCTCATCAGCTTTTTGCAAATTATGATCTGACATTCACACCTACTTGCAGTCGAATAGCTCTGCCTCCACTTTTGATTATGTTTGGTTGGATATTCGAAACTTTTCTTAACTGCTTTTTAAAAACTTATATCGGACGTTCACGCCTTCTTGCAGCCGAACACCTCCGTTTCCACTTTTGATGGTGTATATTCGGGCATACAAACCTTTTCTTACCCGCTTTTTAAAAACCATGGTCGGACTTTCACACTTTGTTGCTGAACAACTCTGCTCCCTCTTTTGATTGTGTAAAGTCGTGTATTTTCACCTTTTCTTACCCGCTTTTTACCAACTAAGGTCGAACATTCACACCTTCTTACAGCGGAACACCTCCGCTCCCTTTTTTGATGGTGTATGTTCGGGCATTCAAACCTTTTCTTACACGCCTTTTACAAACTTAGGTTGGACATTCAAACCTTCTTGTAGCCGAACACATCCACTCCTAATTTTGATGATGTATGGTTGGGCATTCTCACCTTTTCTTATCCATTTTTCAGTAATTATGGGTGGACATTCACACCTTCTTGCATCTGAACCACCTCCGCTCTCTGTTTTGATCATGTATGGTCTGGCAATACTACCTTTTCTTACCCGTTTGTGAGTAATTATGGCTGGACATTCACATCTACTTGCAGCCGAACACCACCTCTCTCGCTTTTGATGATGTATGGACCGGCATTCTTACCTTTTCTAACACATTTTCAGCAATTATGGTCGGACATTCACACCTTCTTACAGCAAAACACCTCCGCTCCCTCTTTTGTTGGTGTATGTTCGGGCATTCGAACCTTTTCTTACCCGCCTTTTACAAACTATGGTTGGACATTCAAACCTTCTTGTAGCCGAACAACTCCGCACCCGCTATTGATTGTGTACAGTAGGGTATTTTAACCTTTTCTTACCCGCTTTTTACCAACTATGGTCGGACATCAAACCTTCTTGTAGCCGAACACATCCACTCCTGCTTTTGATGATGTATGGTTGGGCAATCGCACCTTTTCTTAACCATTTTTCAGTAATTATTGGTGGACATATCCAACCAAACATAATCAAAAGCGGGAGCAGAAATGTTCAACTGCAAGTATGTGTGAATGTCAGATCATAATTTAAAAAAAGCTGATGAGAAAGGGTTAAAATACCCGACTGTACACAATCAATAACGGGAGCGGAGGTGTTCAGCTACAAGAAGGTGTGAACGTCCGACCAAAGTTTGTAAAAAGTGGGTAACAAAAGGTTTGTATGCCCGAATATACACCATCAAAAGCGGAAGCGGAGGTGTTCGGCTACAAGAAGGTGTGAACGTCCGACCAAAGTTTGTAAAAAGCAGTTAAGAAAAGTTTAGAATATCAAACCAAATATAATCAAAAGCGGGAGCAGAGCTGTTCGACTGCAAGTAGGTGTGAATGTCAGATCATAATTTTCAAAAAGCTGATGAGAAAGGGTGAGAATGCCCGACTATACACCATCGATTGCGGGAGCGGAGTTGTTTGGCTGTGAGTAGGTGTGAATCTCCAACCATAACTGCGGAAAAATGTGTTAGAAAAGGTAAGAATGCCGGGCCATACATCATCAAAAGCCAGAGAGTTGGTGTTCGGCTGCAAGTAGGTGTGAATATCCAGCCATAATTACTCACAAACGGGTAAGAAAAGGTAGTATTGCCAGACCATACATGATCAAAACAGGGAGCTGAGGTGGTTCAGCTGCAAGAAGGTGTGAATGTCCGACTAAAGTTCAAATATATTAACAAAAGCGGGAGGAGAGGTCTTCGGATGAGAATGGTTGAGAATTTCCAACCATAATCTATAAAATGCGGTGAAAAAAAAGGTGTGATAAAACACTAAAAGGTGGAGCGGAAGTGTTCGGCTGCAAGAAGGTGTAAATGTCCGACTATATTTGGTGAAAAGCAGGTGAAGCAAGGTCTGAATGCCCAACCTTACATCATCAAAAGCGAGATCAGAGGTGTTTGGCTGCAAGAAGGCCATAGTTTGCCAAAAGCGGGTAAGGTGCGAATGACCGACTAAATATCAACAAAAGTGGGGGCGGAGGTCTTCGGATGCAAGTGGGTGTGAATATCCCAACATACAAGTATGGTGGAGAGGAAGCTGTGAATAGCCGACCATAGTTTGCAAAAAGCGGGTGAGAAAAGGTGCGAATGTCCAACCATACATGATCAAAACAGGGAGCGGAGGTGTTTGGCTGTGACAAGGTGTGAATGTCCACCCATAATTAATGAAAAGCGGGCAAAAAGTAGGTTTGAATAACCAACCATACATCATCAAAAGCAGGAGTGGATGTGTTCGGCTACAAGAAGGTTTGAATGTCCCAGCATAGTTTGTAAAAAGCGGGTAAGAAAAGGTTCGAATGCCCGAACACACACCATCAAAAGAGGGAGTGGAGGTGTTCAGCTGTAAGAAGGTAAGAATGTCCGACCATAGTTGGTAAAAAGCGGGTAAGAAAAGGTTAAAATACCCGACTGTACACAATCAAAAGAGGGAGTGAAGTTGTTCAGCTAAGAGGTGTGAAAGTCCAACCATGGTTTGTAAAAAGCGGGTAAGAAAAGGTTCGTATGCCCCAATATACACCATCCAAAGCGGAAGCGGAGATGTTCGGCTACAAGAAGGTGTGAACGTCCGACCAAAGTTTGTAAAAAGCAGTTAAGAAAAGGTTCGAATATCCAACCAAACATAATCAAAAGCGGGAGCAGAGCTGTTTGACTGCAAGTAGGTGTGAATGTCAGATCATAATTTGCAAAAAGCTGATGAGAAAGTGTGAGAATGCCTGACTATACACCATCAAATGCGGGAGCGGAGTTGTTCGGCTGTGAGTTGGTGTGAATCTCTGACCATAATTGCTGAAAAATGTGTTAGAAAAGGTAAGAATGCCGGTCCATACATCATCAAAAGCGGGAGAGGTGGTGTTCGGCTGCAAGTAGGTGTGAATGTCCAGTCATAATTACTCACAAACGGGTAAGAAAAGGTAGTATTGCCAGACCATACATGATCAAAACAGGGAGCGGATTTGGTTCAGCTACAAAGTGTGAATTTTCGAATAAAGTTTGTAAAAAGCGGGTAAGACAAATTGCGAATGCCTGACAATGTATGATCAAAAGAGGGAGCGGAGGTGTTCGGCTGCAAGAAGGTCTGAATGTCCAACCATAATCTGTAAAAACCGGGAAGAAAAGGCTCAAAAGCCCGACTATACACCATCAAAAGCGGGTGCAGAGGGGTTCAGCTGCAAGAAGGTCTGAATGTCCATCAATAATTGCTTTAAAACATGAAAGAAAATTTTCGAATGTCAAACCGCACATGATCATAAGCGGGAGAGGAGGTGTTCAGCTGCAAGAAGGTGTGAATGTCCACCCATAATTCCTGAAAAGTGGGTAAAGAAAGGTGCGAATGCCCAACCATACATTATCAAAAGCAGGTGTGAATGTCAGATCATAATTTGCTAAAAGCTGATGAGAAACAGTGAAAATGCCCGACTATACACAATCAAATGCGGGAGCGGAGGTGTTTTGCTGTGAGTAGGTGTGAATGTCCGACCATAATTGCTGAAAAAAGTGTTAGAAAAGTTAAGAATGCCGGACCATACATCATCAAAAGCGGGAACGGTGGTGTTCGGCTGCGAGAAGGTGTGAAAGTGGTTTGTAAAAAGCAGGTATGAAAAGTTTCGAATGCCCGAATATACACCATCAACAGCGGAAGCGGAAGTGTTCGGCTGCAAGAAGGTGTGAATGTCCGACCAAAGTTTGTAAAAATGTTCTGCATGTTTTGGGATTTTGTTTTAAAATGAATTCCTTCACTCAAACTATGTTAAAACTGATTTGTCCTTCATAGTTATCCATGTCTAAAAATTTTTGAAGCATAAACTTCCTCATATTACCCTGAATGAGAAAGAACCACACTTGTGATTAAGCCATACGTTCCTTTTGAGGAGTTCTGCATGATTTGGGATTTTGCTATTAAATAAATTCCTTCACTCAAACCGAGTGAAAACTGCTTTTACCTTCATATTTTTGAATGTCTAGATCGACTTCAACAAAGAACAACATTGTATTTTGCAGTAGAAGGAGTTGAAATTGATCTAGACATTGATAAATATGAAGTTCAAAGCAGTTTCCACTTGGTTTGAGTGAAGGAATGAATTTTAAAGCAAAATCGGAAATCATTAACTCCTCAAAAGGAACGTATTGCTCAACCAAAGGGATGCTTCTTTCTCATTCAGGGTAATATGAGGAACTTTATGCTTGATACATTTTTAGACATGGATAACTATGAAGGACAAAGCAATTTTAACTTGGTTTGAGCAAAGCAATTAATTTACAGGAAAGTCCGAAATCGTGCAGAACTCATGAAAGCAAGCTTTTTCTCGGATTCCTGATCCTCCAGTGTTGCTCTTTCCTACACTGTAAAATACAACATTTTTGTTGAAGTCGATCTAGACATTGTTAAATATGAAGGACAAAGCCGTTTTCACTTGGTTTGAGTGAAGGAATTAATTTTATACATAAAATCCCAAATCATGCAGAACGTATGAAAATAAGCTTATTCTCGGATTCCTGATCCTTCAGTGTTGCTCTTTCTTCTACTGCAAAATCCAATGTTGTTTTTTGTTGAAGTCGATCTAGACATTGATAAATATGAAGGACAAAGCAGTTTTCACTTGGTTTGAGTAAAGGAATTATTTTTATACATAAAATCCCAAATCATGCAGAATTGTATGAAAATAAGCTTATTCTCGGATTCCTGATCCTTAAGGTTTGCTCTTTTTTGTACTGCAAAATACACTGTTTTTATTTGTTGAAGTCTATCTAGACATTGATAAATATGAAGGACAAAGCAGTTTTTACTTGGTTTGAGTGAAGGAATTAATTTTATACATAAAATCCCAAATCATGCAGAACGTATGAAAATAAGCTTATTCTCGGATTCCTGATCCTTCAGTGCTGCTCTTTCTTCTACTGCAAAATACAAAGTTGTTCTTTGTTTAAGTCGATCTAGACATTGATAAATATGAAAGACAATGCAGTTTTAATTTGGTTTGAGTGAAGGAATTCATTTTATAGTAAAATCCCAAATCGTGCAGAACTCATGAAAATAAGCTTATTCTCGGATTCCTAAAACTTTTGATTTGCTCTTTCTTTTACTGCAAATTAAGTTTGTTTTTTTTTAAATCTATCTAGACATTGATAAATATGAAGGTAATAGCCGTTTTAACATAGTTTGAGTGAAGGAATTCATTTTATAGATAAAATCCCAAATCATGCAGAACTCTTCAAAAGGGGCGTATGGCTTAATCACAAGTGTGGTTCTTTCTCATTCAGGGTAATATGAGGAAGTTTATGCTTGAAATATATGTAGAAATGGGTATATATGAAGGACAAAGCAGTTTTAACTTAGTTTGAGTGAAGGAATTCATTTTATAGCAAAATCCGAAATCGTGCAGAACTCATGAAAGCAAGCTTATACTCAGATTCCTGAAACTTTAGATTTGTTCTTTCTTTTACTGCAAAGTACAACGTTGTTTTTTGTTGAAATCTATCTAGACATTGATAAATACCAGCCAAACATCTCTGCTGTCGCTTTTGATAATTTATGGTTGGGCATTCTTACCTTTTCTTACCCGCTTTTTACAAATTATGATCTGACATTCACACCTACTTGCAGTCGAACACCTTCTCTCCCGCTTATGATCATGTGCAGTTTGATATTCGAAAATTTTCTTTTATGTTTTCTAGCAATTAATGATGGGCATTCAGACCGTCTTAAAGCAGAGCTCCTCCGCTCCCTCTTTTGATGGTGTATGTTCGGGCATTCACACCTTTTCTTACCCATTTTTCAGTAATTATGGATGGACATTCAGACCTTCTTACAGCCGAAAACCTCCGCTGCCGCTTTTGATGGTTTATAGTCTGGCTTTCGAGCCTTTTCTTCCCCGGTTTTTACAAATTATGGTTGGACATTCAGACCTTCTTGCAGCTGAACCACCTCCGCTCCCTGTTTTGATCATGTATGATCTGGCAATACTACCTTTTCTTACCCGTTTGTGAGTAATTATGGCTGGACATTCACACCTTCTTGCAGCCGAACACCACCTCTCCCGCTTTTGATGGTGTATAGTCGGGCGGGCATTCTCACCCTTTCTCATCAGTTTTTTGAAAATTATGGTCGGACATTCACACCGTCTTACACCGGAACACCTCCGCTCCCTCTTTTGATGGTGTATGTTCGGGCATTCAAACTTTTTCTTACCCATTTTTCAGTAATTATGGATGGACATTCAGACCTTCTTACAGCCGAAAACCTCCGCTGCCGCTTTTGATGGTTTATAGTCTGGCTTTCGAGCCTTTTCTTCCCCGGTTTTTACAAATTATGGTTGGACATTCAGACCTTCTTGCAGCCGAAAACCTCCGCTCCCTCTTTTGATCATACATTGTCGGGCATTCGCACCTTGTCTTATCCGCTTTTTACAAACTTTAGTCAGACATTCACACCTTCTTGCAGCTGAACCACCTCCGCTCCCTGTTTTGATCATGTATGATCTGGCAATACTACCTTTTCTTACCCGTTTGTGAGTAATTATGGCTGGACATTCACACCTTCTTGCAGCCGAACACCACCTCTCCCTCTTTTGATGGTGTATAGTCGGGCATTCTCACCCTTTCTCATCAACTTTTTGCAAATTATGATCTGACATTCACACCTACTTGCAGTCGAACAGCTCTGCTCCCGCTTTTGATTATGTTTGGTTAGATATTCGAACCTTTTCTTCACTGCTTTTTACAAACTTTGGTCGGATGTTCACACCTTCTTGCAGACGAACACATCCACTCCCGCTATTGATTGTGTACAGTCGGGTATTTTAACCTTTCCTTACCCGCTTTTTGCCAACTATGGTCGGACATTCACACCGTCTTACACCGGAACACCTCCGCTCCCTCTTTTGATGGTGTTTGTTCGGGCATTCGAAACTTTTCTTACCCGCCTTTTACAAACTATGGTCGGACATTCAAACCTTCTTGTAGCCGACCACATCCACTCCTGCTTTTGATGATGTATGGTTGGACATTCGCACCGTCTTACACCGGAACACCTCCACTCCCTCTTTTGATTGTGTATGATCGGGCATTCGAACCTTTTCTTACCCGCTTTTTACAAACTATGCTCGGACATTCAAACTTCTTGTAGCCGAACACATCCACTCCTGCTTTTGATGATGTATGGTTGGGCATTCGCACCTTTTCTTACCCATTTTTCAGTAATTATGGGTGGACATTTACACCTTCTTGCAGCTGAACACCTCCTCTCCCGCTGATGATCATGTGCGGTTTGATATTCGAAAATTTTCTTTCATGTTTTAAAGCAATTATTGATGGACATTCAAATCTTCTTGTAGCTGAACACATCCACTCCTGCTTTTGATGATGTATGGTTGGGCATTCGCACTCTTTTTTTTTTACCCATTTTTGAGGAATTATGGGTGGACATTCAGACCCTCTTGCAGCCGAAAGCCTCCGCTCCCTCTTTTGATCATACATTGTTGGGCATTCGCACCTTGTCTTACCCGCTTTTTGCCAATTATGGTCGGACATTCACACCGTCTTACACCGGAACACCTCCGCTCCCTCTTTTGATGGTGTATGTTCGGGCATTCGAACCTTTTCTTACCCGCTTTTTACAAACTATGCTCGGACATTCAAACTTCTTGTAGCCGAACACATCCACTCCAGCTTTTGCTGATGTCTGGTTGGGCATTCGCACTCTTTTTTTTTTACCCATTTTTCAGTAATTATGGGTGGACATTCAGACCTTCTTACAGCCGAAAACCTCCGCTGCCGCTTTTGATGGTTTATAGTCTGGCTTTCGAGCCTTTTCTTCCCCGGTTTTTACAAATTATGGTTGGACATTCAGACCTTCTTGCAGCCGAAAACCTCCGCTCCCTCTTTTGATCATACATTGTCGGGCATTCGCACCTTGTCTTATCCGCTTTTTACAAACTTTAGTCGGACATTCACACCTTCTTGCAGCTGAACCCCTCCGCTCCCTCTTTTGATGGTGTATGTTCGGGCATTCACACCTTTTCTTACCCATTTTTCAGTAATTATGGATTGACATTCAGACCTTCTTACAGCCGAAAACCTCCGCTGCCGCTTTTGATGGTTTATAGTCTGGCTTTCGAGCCTTTTCTTCCCCGGTTTTTACAAATTATGGTTGGACATTCAGACCTTCTTGCAGCCGAAAACCTCCGCTCCCTCTTTTGATCATACATTGTCGGGCATTTGCACCTTGTCTTATCCGCTTTTTACAAACTTTAGTCGGACATTCACACCTTCTTGCAGTTGAACCACCTCCGCTCCCTGTTTTGATCATGTATGATCTGGCAATACTACCTTTTCTTACCCGTTTGTGAGTAATTATGGCTGGACATTCACAACTTCTTGCAGCCGAACACCACCTCTCCCGCTTTTGATGGTGTATAGTCGGGCATTCTCACCCTTTCTCATCAGCTTTTTGCAAATTATGATCTGATATTCACACCTACTTGCAGTCGAACAGCTCTGCTCCCGCTTTTGATTATGTTTGGTTAGATATTCGAACCTTTTCTTCACTGCTTTTTACAAACTTTGGTCGGATGTTCACACCTTCTTGCAGACGAACACATCCACTCCCGCTATTGATTGTGTACAGTCGGGTATTTTAACCATTTCTTACCGGCTTTTTGCCAACTATGGTTGGACATTCACACCGTCTTACACCGGAACACCTCCGCTCCCTCTTTTGATGGTGTATGTTCGGGCATTCGAAAATTTTCTTACCCGCCTTTTACAAACTCTGGTCGGACATTCACACCTTCTTGTAGCCCAACACATCCACTCCTGCTTTTGATGATGTATGGTTGGACATTCGCACCTTTTTTTACCCATTTTTCAGGAATTATGGGTGGACCTTCACACCTTCTTCCAGCTGAACACCTCCTCTCCCGCTTATGATCATGTGCGGTTTGATATTCGAAAATATTCTTTCATCTTTTAAAGCAATTATTGATGGACATTCAGACCTTCTTGCAGCTGAACCCCTCTGCTCCCTCTTTTGATGGTGTATAGTCGGGCATTCAAGCCTTTTCTTACCCGCTTTTTACGAATTATGGTCGGACATTCACACCTTCATACAGCAAAACACCTCCGCTCCCTCTTGTCTTGGTGTATGTTCGGGCATTCGAACCTTTTCTTACCCGCCTTTTACAAACTATGGTCGGACATTCAAACCTTCTTGTAGCCGAACAACACCGCACCCGCTATTGATTTTGTACAGTCAGGTATTTTAACCTTTTCTTACCCGCTTTTTACCAACTATGGTCGGACATTCAAACCTTCTTGTAGCCGAACACATCCACTCCTGCTTTTGATGATGTATGGTTGGGCAACCGCACCTTTTCTTAACCATTTTTCAGTAATTATTGGTGGACATATCCAACAAAACATAATCAAATGCGGGAGCAGAAATGTTCAACTGCAAGTAGGTGTGAATGTCAGATCATAATTTAAAAAAAGCTGATGAGAAAGGGTTAAAATACCCGACTGTACACAATCAATAGCGGGAGCGGAGGTGTTCGGCTAAGAGAAGGTGTGAAAGTCCAACTCTGGTTTGTAAAAAGCGGGTAAGAATAGGTTCGTATGCCCGAATATACACCATCAAAAGCGGAAGCGGAGGTGTTCGGCTGCAAGAAGGTGTGGACGTCCGACCAAAGTTTGTAAAAAGCAGTTAAGAAAAGTTTAGAATATCCAACCAAACATAATCAACAGCGGGAGCAGAGCTGTTCGACTGCAAGTAGGTGTGAATGTCAGATCATAATTTTCAAAAAGCTGATGAGAAAGGGTGAGAATGCCCGACTATACACCATCGATTGCGGGAGCGGAGTTGTTCGGCTGTGAGTAGGTGTGAATCTCCAACCATAATTGCTGAAAAATGTGTTAGAAAAGGTAAGAATGCCGGTCCATACATCATCAAAAGCCAGAGAGCTGGTGTTCGGCTGCAAGTAGGTGTGAATTTCCAGCCATAATTACTCACAAACGAGTAAGAAAAGGTAGTATTGCCAGACCATACATGATCAAAACAGGGAGCGGAGGTGGTTCAGCTGCAAGAAGGTGTGAATGTCCGACTAAAGTTCAAATATATTAACAAAAGCGGGAGGAGAGGTCTTCGGATGAGAATGGTTGAGAATTTCCAACCATAATCTATAAAATGCGGTGAAAAAAAAGGTGTGATAGAACACTAAAATGTGGAGCGGAAGTGTTCGGCTGCAAGAAGGTGTAAATGTCCGACTATATTTGGTGAAAAGCAGGTGAAGCAAGGTCTGAATGCCCAACCTTACATCATCAAAAGCGAGATCAGAGGTGTTTGGCTGCAAGAAGGCCATAGTTTGCCAAAAGCGGGTAAGGTGTGAATGACAAACTAAATATCAACAAAAGTGGGGGCGGAGGTCTTCGGATGCAAGTGGGTGTGAATATCCCAACATACAAGTATGGTGGAGAGGAAGCTGTGAATAGCCGACCATAGTTTGCAAAAAGCGGGTTAGAAAAGGTGCGAATGTCCAACCATACATGATCAAAACAGGGAGCGGAGGTGTTCGGCTGTGACAAGGTGTGAATGCCCACCCATAATTAATGAAAAGCGGGCAAAAAGTAGGTTTGAATAACCAACCATACATCATCAAAAGCAGGAGTGGATGTGTTCGGCTACAAGAAGGTTTGAATGTCCGAGCATAGTTTGTAAAAAGCGGGTAAGAAAAGGTTCGAATGCCCGAACACACACCATCAAAAGAGGGAGCGGAGGTGTTCAGCTGTAAGAAGGTAAGAATGTCCGACCATAGTTGGTAAAAAGCGGGTAAGAAAAGGTTAAAATACCCGACTGTACACAATCAAAAGAGGGAGTGGAGTTGTTCAGCTAAGAGAAGGTTTGAAATTCCAACCATGGTTTGTAAAAAGCGGGTAAGAAAAGGTTCGTATGCCCGAATATACACCATCAAAAGCGGAAGCGGAGGTGTTCGGCTGCAAGAAGGTGTGAACGTCTGACCAAATTTTGTAAAAAGCAGTTAAGAAAAGGTTCGAATATCCAACCAAACATAATCAAAAGCGGGAGAAGAGCTGTTTGACTGCAAGTAGGTTTGAATGTCAGATCATAATTTGCAAAAAGCTGATGAGAAAGGGTGAGAATGCCTGACTATACACCATGAAATGCGGGAGCGGAGTTGTTCGGCTGTGAGTTGGTGTGAATCTCCGACCATAATTGCTGAAAAATGTGTTAGAAAAGGTAAGAATGCCGGTCCATACATCATCAAAAGCGGGAGAGGTGGTGTTCAGCTGCAAGTAGGTGTGAATTTCCAGCCATAATTACTCACAAACGGGTAAGAAAAAGTAGTATTGCCAGACCATACATGATCAAAAGAGGGAGCGGAGGTGTTCGGCTGCAAGAAGGTCTGAATGTCCAACCATAATCTGTAAAAACCGGGAAGAAAAGGCTCAAAAGCCCGACTATACACCATCAAAAGCGGGTGCAGAGGGGTTCAGCTGCAAGAAGGTCTGAATGTCCATCAATAATTGCTTTAAAACATGAAAGAAAATTTTCGAATGTCAAACCGCACATGATCATAAGCGGGAGAGGAGGTGTTCAGCTGCAAGAAGGTGTGAATGTCCACCCATAATTCCTGAAAAGTGGGTAAAGAAAGGTGCGAATGCCCAACCATACATTATCAAAAGCAGGTGTGAATGTCAGATCATAATTTGCTAAAAGCTGATGAGAAACAGTGAGAATGCCCGACTATACACAATCAAATGCGGGAGCGGAGGTGTTTTGCTGTGAGTAGGTGTGAATGTCCGACCATAATTGCTGAAAAAAGTGTTAGAAAAGTTAAGAATGCCGGACCATACATCATCAAAAGCGGGAACGGTGGTGTTCGGCTGCGAGAAGGTGTGAAAGTGGTTTGTAAAAAGCAGGTATGAAAAGTTTCGAATGCCCGAATATACACCATCAACAGCGGAAGCGGAAGTGTTCGGCTGCAAGAAGGTGTGAATGTCCGACCAAAGTTTGTAAAAATGTTCTGCATGTTTTGGGATTTTGTTTTAAAATGAATTCCTTCACTCAAACTATGTTAAAACTGATTTGTCCTTCATAGTTATCCATGTCTAAAAATTTTTGAAGCATAAACTTCCTCATATTACCCTGAATGAGAAAGAACCACACTTGTGATTAAGCCATACGTTCCTTTTGAGGAGTTCTGCATGATTTGGGATTTTGCTATTAAATAAATTCCTTCACTCAAACCGAGTGAAAACTGCTTTTACCTTCATATTTTTGAATGTCTAGATCGACTTCAACAAAGAACAACATTGTATTTTGCAGTAGAAGGAGTTGAAATTGATCTAGACATTGATAAATATGAAGTTCAAAGCAGTTTCCACTTGGTTTGAGTGAAGGAATGAATTTTAAAGCAAAATCGGAAATCATTAACTCCTCAAAAGGAACGTATTGCTCAACCAAAGGGATGCTTCTTTCTCATTCAGGGTAATATGAGGAACTTTATGCTTGATACATTTTTAGACATGGATAACTATGAAGGACAAAGCAATTTTAACTTGGTTTGAGCAAAGCAATTCATTTACAGGAAAGTCCGAAATCGTGCAGAACTCATGAAAGCAAGCTTTTTCTCGGATTCCTGATCCTCCAGTGTTGCTCTTTCCTACACTGTAAAATACAACATTTTTGTTGAAGTCGATCTAGACATTGTTAAATATGAAGGACAAAGCCGTTTTCACTTGGTTTGAGTGAAGGAATTAATTTTATACATAAAATCCCAAATCATGCAGAACGTATGAAAATAAGCTTATTCTCGGATTCCTGATCCTTCAGTGTTGCTCTTTCTTCTACTGCAAAATCCAATGTTGTTTTTTGTTGAAGTCGATCTAGACATTGATAAATATGAAGGACAAAGCAGTTTTCACTTGGTTTGAGTAAAGGAATTATTTTTATACATAAAATCCCAAATCATGCAGAATTGTATGAAAATAAGCTTATTCTCGGATTCCTGATCCTTAAGGTTTGCTCTTTTTTGTACTGCAAAATACACTGTTTTTATTTGTTGAAGTCTATCTAGACATTGATAAATATGAAGGACAAAGCAGTTTTTACTTGGTTTGAGTGAAGGAATTAATTTTATACATAAAATCCCAAATCATGCAGAACGTATGAAAATAAGCTTATTCTCGGATTCCTGATCCTTCAGTGCTGCTCTTTCTTCTACTGCAAAATACAAAGTTGTTCTTTGTTTAAGTCGATCTAGACATTGATAAATATGAAAGACAATGCAGTTTTAATTTGGTTTGAGTGAAGGAATTCATTTTATAGTAAAATCCCAAATCGTGCAGAACTCATGAAAATAAGCTTATTCTCGGATTCCTAAAACTTTTGATTTGCTCTTTCTTTTACTGCAAATTAAGTTTGTTTTTTTTTAAATCTATCTAGACATTGATAAATATGAAGGTAATAGCCGTTTTAACATAGTTTGAGTGAAGGAATTCATTTTATAGATAAAATCCCAAATCATGCAGAACTCTTCAAAAGGGGCGTATGGCTTAATCACAAGTGTGGTTCTTTCTCATTCAGGGTAATATGAGGAAGTTTATGCTTGAAATATATGTAGAAATGGGTATATATGAAGGACAAAGCAGTTTTAACTTAGTTTGAGTGAAGGAATTCATTTTATAGCAAAATCCGAAATCGTGCAGAACTCATGAAAGCAAGCTTATACTCAGATTCCTGAAACTTTAGATTTGTTCTTTCTTTTACTGCAAAGTACAACGTTGTTTTTTGTTGAAATCTATCTAGACATTGATAAATACCAGCCAAACATCTCTGCTGTCGCTTTTGATAATTTATGGTTGGGCATTCTTACCTTTTCTTACCCGCTTTTTACAAATTATGATCTGACATTCACACCTACTTGCAGTCGAACACCTTCTCTCCCGCTTATGATCATGTGCAGTTTGATATTCGAAAATTTTCTTTTATGTTTTCTAGCAATTAATGATGGGCATTCAGACCGTCTTAAAGCAGAGCTCCTCCGCTCCCTTTTTTGATGGTGTATGTTCGGGCATTCACACCTTTTCTTACCCATTTTTCAGTAATTATGGATGGACATTCAGACCTTCTTACAGCCGAAAACCTCCGCTGCCGCTTTTGATGGTTTATAGTCTGGCTTTCGAGCCTTTTCTTCCCCGGTTTTTACAAATTATGGTTGGACATTCAGACCTTCTTGCAGCTGAACCACCTCCGCTCCCTGTTTTGATCATGTATGATCTGGCAATACTACCTTTTCTTACCCGTTTGTGAGTAATTATGGCTGGACATTCACACCTTCTTGCAGCCGAACACCACCTCTCCCGCTTTTGATGGTGTATAGTCGGGCGGGCATTCTCACCCTTTCTCATCAGTTTTTTGAAAATTATGGTCGGACATTCACACCGTCTTACACCGGAACACCTCCGCTCCCTCTTTTGATGGTGTATGTTCGGGCATTCAAACCTTTTCTTACCCATTTTTCAGTAATTATGGATGGACATTCAGACCTTCTTACAGCCGAAAACCTCCGCTGCCGCTTTTGATGGTTTATAGTCTGGCTTTCGAGCCTTTTCTTCCCCGGTTTTTACAAATTATGGTTGGACATTCAGACCTTCTTGCAGCCGAAAACCTCCGCTCCCTCTTTTGATCATACATTGTCGGGCATTCGCACCTTGTCTTATCCGCTTTTTACAAACTTTAGTCAGACATTCACACCTTCTTGCAGCTGAACCACCTCCGCTCCCTGTTTTGATCATGTATGATCTGGCAATACTACCTTTTCTTACCCGTTTGTGAGTAATTATGGCTGGACATTCACACCTTCTTGCAGCCGAACACCACCTCTCCCTCTTTTGATGGTGTATAGTCGGGCATTCTCACCCTTTCTCATCAACTTTTTGCAAATTATGATCTGACATTCACACCTACTTGCAGTCGAACAGCTCTGCTCCCGCTTTTGATTATGTTTGGTTAGATATTCGAACCTTTTCTTCACTGCTTTTTACAAACTTTGGTCGGATGTTCACACCTTCTTGCAGACGAACACATCCACTCCCGCTATTGATTGTGTACAGTCGGGTATTTTAACCTTTCCTTACCCGCTTTTTGCCAACTATGGTCGGACATTCACACCGTCTTACACCGGAACACCTCCGCTCCCTCTTTTGATGGTGTTTGTTCGGGCATTCGAAACTTTTCTTACCCGCCTTTTACAAACTATGGTCGGACATTCAAACCTTCTTGTAGCCGACCACATCCACTCCTGCTTTTGATGATGTATGGTTGGACATTCGCACCGTCTTACACCGGAACACCTCCACTCCCTCTTTTGATTGTGTATGATCGGGCATTCGAACCTTTTCTTACCCGCTTTTTACAAACTATGCTCGGACATTCAAACTTCTTGTAGCCGAACACATCCACTCCTGCTTTTGATGATGTATGGTTGGGCATTCGCACCTTTTCTTACCCATTTTTCAGTAATTATGGGTGGACATTTACACCTTCTTGCAGCTGAACACCTCCTCTCCCGCTGATGATCATGTGCGGTTTGATATTCGAAAATTTTCTTTCATGTTTTAAAGCAATTATTGATGGACATTCAAATCTTCTTGTAGCTGAACACATCCACTCCTGCTTTTGATGATGTATGGTTGGGCATTCGCACTCTTTTTTTTTTACCCATTTTTGAGGAATTATGGGTGGACATTCAGACCCTCTTGCAGCCGAAAGCCTCCGCTCCCTCTTTTGATCATACATTGTTGGGCATTCGCACCTTGTCTTACCCGCTTTTTGCCAATTATGGTCGGACATTCACACCGTCTTACACCGGAACACCTCCGCTCCCTCTTTTGATGGTGTATGTTCGGGCATTCGAACCTTTTCTTACCCGCTTTTTACAAACTATGCTCGGACATTCAGACCTTCTTGTAGCCGAACACATCCACTTCAGCTTTTGCTGATGTCTGGTTGGGCATTCGCACTCTTTTTTTTTTACCCATTTTTCAGTAACTATGGATTGACATTCAGACCTTCTTACAGCCGAAAACCTCCGCTGCCGCTTTTGATGGTTTATAGTCTGGCTTTCGAGCCTTTTCTTCCCCGGTTTTTACAAATTATGGTTGTACATTCAGACCTTCTTGCAGCCGAAAACCTCCGCTCCCTCTTTTGATCATACATTGTCGGGCATTCGCACCTTGTCTTATCCGCTTTTTACAAACTTTAGTCGGACATTCACACCTTCTTGCAGCTGAACCCCTCCGCTCCCTCTTTTGATGGTGTATGTTCGGGCATTCACACCTTTTCTTACCCATTTTTCAGTAATTATGGATTGACATTCAGACCTTCTTACAGCCGAAAACCTCCGCTGCCGCTTTTGATGGTTTATAGTCTGGCTTTCGAGCCTTTTCTTCCCCGGTTTTTACAAATTATGGTTGGACATTCAGACCTTCTTGCAGCCGAAAACCTCCGCTCCCTCTTTTGATCATACATTGTCGGGCATTTGCACCTTGTCTTATCCGCTTTTTACAAACTTTAGTCGGACATTCACACCTTCTTGCAGTTGAACCACCTCCGCTCCCTGTTTTGATCATGTATGATCTGGCAATACTACCTTTTCTTACCCGTTTGTGAGTAATTATGGCTGGACATTCACAACTTCTTGCAGCCGAACACCACCTCTCCCGCTTTTGATGGTGTATAGTCGGGCATTCTCACCCTTTCTCATCAGCTTTTTGCAAATTATGATCTGATATTCACACCTACTTGCAGTCGAACAGCTCTGCTCCCGCTTTTGATTATGTTTGGTTAGATATTCGAACCTTTTCTTCACTGCTTTTTACAAACTTTGGTCGGATGTTCACACCTTCTTGCAGACGAACACATCCACTCCCGCTATTGATTGTGTACAGTCGGGTATTTTAACCATTTCTTACCGGCTTTTTGCCAACTATGGTTGGACATTCACACCGTCTTACACCGGAACACCTCCGCTCCCTCTTTTGATGGTGTATGTTCGGGCATTCGAAAATTTTCTTACCCGCCTTTTACAAACTCTGGTCGGACATTCACACCTTCTTGTAGCCCAACACATCCACTCCTGCTTTTGATGATGTATGGTTGGACATTCGCACCTTTTTTTACCCATTTTTCAGGAATTATGGGTGGACCTTCACACCTTCTTCCAGCTGAACACCTCCTCTCCCGCTTATGATCATGTGCGGTTTGATATTCGAAAATATTCTTTCATCTTTTAAAGCAATTATTGATGGACATTCAGACCTTCTTGCAGCTGAACCCCTCTGCTCCCTCTTTTGATGGTGTATAGTCGGGCATTCAAGCCTTTTCTTACCCGCTTTTTACGAATTATGGTCGGACATTCACACCTTCATACAGCAAAACACCTCCGCTCCCTCTTGTCTTGGTGTATGTTCGGGCATTCGAACCTTTTCTTACCCGCCTTTTACAAACTATGGTCGGACATTCAAACCTTCTTGTAGCCGAACAACACCGCACCCGCTATTGATTGTGTACAGTCAGGTATTTTAACCTTTTCTTACCCGCTTTTTACCAACTATGGTCGGACATTCAAACCTTCTTGTAGCCGAACACATCCACTCCTGCTTTTGATGATGTATGGTTGGGCAACCGCACCTTTTCTTAACCATTTTTCAGTAATTATTGGTGGACATATCCAACAAAACATAATCAAATGCGGGAGCAGAAATGTTCAACTGCAAGTAGGTGTGAATGTCAGATCATAATTTAAAAAAAGCTGATGAGAAAGGGTTAAAATACCCGACTGTACACAATCAATAGCGGGAGCGGAGGTGTTCGGCTAAGAGAAGGTGTGAAAGTCCAACTCTGGTTTGTAAAAAGCGGGTAAGAATAGGTTCGTATGCCCGAATATACACCATCAAAAGCGGAAGCGGAGGTGTTCGGCTGCAAGAAGGTGTGGACGTCCGACCAAAGTTTGTAAAAAGCAGTTAAGAAAAGTTTAGAATATCCAACCAAACATAATCAACAGCGGGAGCAGAGCTGTTCGACTGCAAGTAGGTGTGAATGTCAGATCATAATTTTCAAAAAGCTGATGAGAAAGGGTGAGAATGCCCGACTATACACCATCGATTGCGGGAGCGGAGTTGTTCGGCTGTGAGTAGGTGTGAATCTCCAACCATAATTGCTGAAAAATGTGTTAGAAAAGGTAAGAATGCCGGTCCATACATCATCAAAAGCCAGAGAGCTGGTGTTCGGCTGCAAGTAGGTGTGAATTTCCAGCCATAATTACTCACAAACGAGTAAGAAAAGGTAGTATTGCCAGACCATACATGATCAAAACAGGGAGCGGAGGTGGTTCAGCTGCAAGAAGGTGTGAATGTCCGACTAAAGTTCAAATATATTAACAAAAGCGGGAGGAGAGGTCTTCGGATGAGAATGGTTGAGAATTTCCAACCATAATCTATAAAATGCGGTGAAAAAAAAGGTGTGATAGAACACTAAAATGTGGAGCGGAAGTGTTCGGCTGCAAGAAGGTGTAAATGTCCGACTATATTTGGTGAAAAGCAGGTGAAGCAAGGTCTGAATGCCCAACCTTACATCATCAAAAGCGAGATCAGAGGTGTTTGGCTGCAAGAAGGCCATAGTTTGCCAAAAGCGGGTAAGGTGTGAATGACAAACTAAATATCAACAAAAGTGGGGGCGGAGGTCTTCGGATGCAAGTGGGTGTAAATATCCCAACATACAAGTATGGTGGAGAGGAAGCTGTGAATAGCCGACCATAGTTTGCAAAAAGCGTGTTAGAAAAGGTGCGAATGTCCAACCATACATGATCAAAACAGGGAGCGGAGGTGTTCGGCTGTGACAAGGTGTGAATGCCCACCCATAATTAATGAAAAGCGGGCAAAAAGTAGGTTTGAATAACCAACCATACATCATCAAAAGCAGGAGTGGATGTGTTCGGCTACAAGAAGGTTTGAATGTCCGAGCATAGTTTGTAAAAAGCGGGTAAGAAAAGGTTCGAATGCCCGAACACACACCATCAAAAGAGGGAGCGGAGGTGTTCAGCTGTAAGAAGGTAAGAATGTCCGACCATAGTTGGTAAAAAGCGGGTAAGAAAAGGTTAAAATACCCGACTGTACACAATCAAAAGAGGGAGTGGAGTTGTTCAGCTAAGAGAAGGTTTGAAAGTCCAACCATGGTTTGTAAAAAGCGGGTAAGAAAAGGTTCGTATGCCCGAATATACACCATCAAAAGCGGAAGCGGAGGTGTTCGGCTGCAAGAAGGTGTGAACGTCTGACCAAATTTTGTAAAAAGCAGTTAAGAAAAGGTTCGAATATCCAACCAAACATAATCAAAAGCGGGAGAAGAGCTGTTTGACTGCAAGTAGGTTTGAATGTCAGATCATAATTTGCAAAAAGCTGATGAGAAAGGGTGAGAATGCCTGACTATACACCATGAAATGCGGGAGCGGAGTTGTTCGGCTGTGAGTTGGTGTGAATCTCCGACCATAATTGCTGAAAAATGTGTTAGAAAAGGTAAGAATGCCGGTCCATACATCATCAAAAGCGGGAGAGGTGGTGTTCAGCTGCAAGTAGGTGTGAATTTCCAGCCATAATTACTCACAAACGGGTAAGAAAAAGTAGTATTGCCAGACCATACATGATCAAAACAGGGAGCAGAGGTGGTTCAGCTACAAGGTGTGAATTTTCGAATAAAGTTTGTAAAAAGCGGGTAAGACCAAGTGCGAATGCCTGACAATGTATGATCAAAAGAGGGAGCGGAGATGTTCAGCTGCAAGAAGGTCTGAATGTCCAACCATAATTTGTAAAAACCGGGAAGAAAAGGCTCAAAAGCCCGACTATACACCATCAAAAGCGGGAGCAGAGGGGTTCAGCTGCAAGAAGGTCTGAATGTCCATCAATAATTGCTTTAAAACATGAAAGAAAATTTTCGAATGTCAAACCGCACATGATCATAAGCGGGAGAGGAGGTGTTCAGCTGCAAGAAGGTGTGAATGTCCACCCATAATTCCTGAAAAATGGATAAAGAAAGGTGCGAATGCCCAACCATACATTATCAAAAGCAGGTGTGAATGTCAGATCATAATTTGCTAAAAGCTGATGAGAAAGGGTGATAATGCCTGACTATACACCATCAAATGCGGGAGCAAAGGTGTTCGGCTCTGAGTAGGTGTGAATGTCCGACCATAATTGCTGAAAAATTTGTTAGAAAACATAAGAATGCCGGACCATACATCATCAAAAGCGGGAACGGTGGTGTTTGGCTGCAAGTAGGTGTGAATATCCAGCCATAATTACTCACAAACGGGTAAGAAAAGGTAGTATTGCCAGACCATACATGATCAAAACAGGGAGCGGAGGTGGTTCAGCTGCAAGAAGGTGTGAATGTCCGACTAAAGTTTGTAAAAACTGGGTAAGACAAAGTGCGAATGCCCGACAATGTATGATCAAAAGAAGGAGTGGAGGTGTTCGGCTGCAAGAAGGTCTGAATGTCCAACCATAATTTGTAAAAACCGGGAAGAAAAGGCTCGAAAGCCCGACTATATACCATCAAAAGCGGAAGCGGAGGTGTTCGGCTACAAGAAGGTGTTAACGTCCGACCAAAGTTTGTAAAAAGCAGTTAAGAAAAGTTTAGAATATCCAACCAAACATAATCAACAGCGGGAGCAGAGCTGTTCGACTGCAAGTAGGTGTGAATGTCAGATCATAATTTTCAAAAAGCTGATGAGAAAGGGTGAGAATGCCCGACTATACACCATCGATTGCGGGAGCGGAGTTGTTCGGCTGTGAGTAGGTGTGAATCTCCAACCATAATTGCTGATAAATGTGTTAGAAAAGGTAAGAATGCCGGTCCATACATCATCAAAAGCCAGAGAGTTGGTGTTCGGCTGCAAGTAGGTGTGAATTTCCAGCCATAATTACTCACAAACGAGTAAGAAAAGGTAGTATTGCCAGACCATACATGATCAAAACAGGGAGCGGAGGTGGTTCAGCTGCAAGAAGGTGTGAATGTCCGACTAAAGTTCAAATATATTAACAAAAGCGGGAGGAGAGGTCTTCGGATGAGAATGGTTGAGAATTTCCAACCATAATCTATAAAATGCGGTGAAAAAAAAGGTGTGATAGAACACTAAAAGGTGGAGCGGAAGTGTTCGGCTGCAAGAAGGTGTAAATGTCCGACTATATTTGGTGAAAAGCAGGTGAAGCAAGGTCTGAATGCCCAACCTTACATCATCAAAAGCGAGATCAGAGGTGTTTGGCTGCAAGAAGGCCATAGTTTGCCAAAAGCGGGTAAGGTGCGAATGACCGACTAAATATCAACAAAAGTGGGGGCGGAGGTCTTCGGATGCAAGTGGGTGTGAATATCCCAACATACAAGTATGGTGGAGAGGAAGCTGTGAATAGCCGACCATAGTTTGCAAAAAGCGGATGAGAAAAGGTGCGAATGTCCAACCATACATGATCAAAACAGGGAGCGGAGGTGTTTGGCTGTGACAAGGTGTGAATGCCCACCCATAATTAATGAAAAGCGGGCAAAAAGTAGGTTTGAATAACCAACCATACATCATCAAAAGCAGGAGCGGAGGTGTTCAGCTGTAAGAAGGTAAGAATGTCCGACCATAGTTGGTATAAAAGCGGGTAAGAAAAGGGTTAAAATACCCGACTGTACACAATCAAAAGAGGGAGTGGAGTTGTTCAGCTAAGAGGTGTGAAAGTCCAACCATGGTTTGTAAAAAGCGGGTAAGAAAAGGTTCGTATGCCCGAATATACACCATCAAAAGCGGAAGCGGAGGTGTTTGGCTGCAAGAAGGTGTGAACGTCCGACCAAAGTTTGTAAAAAGCAGTTAAGAAAAGGTTTGAATATCTAACCAAACATAATCAAAAGCGGGAGCAGAGCTGTTTGACTGCAAGTAGTTGTGAATGTCAGATCATAATTTGCAAAAAGCTGATGAGAAAGTGTGAGAATGCCTGACTATACACCATCAAATGCGGGAGCGGAGTTGTTCGGCTGTGAGTAGGTGTGAATGTCCGACCATAATTGCTGAAAAATGTGTTAGAAAAGGTAATAATGCCGGACCAAACATCATCAAAAGCGGGAGAAGTTATGTTCGGCTGCAAGAAGGTCTGAATGTCCAACCATAATTTGTAAAAACCGGGGAAGAAAAGGCTCGAATGCCCGACTATACACCATCAAAAGCGGGAGCGGAGGGGTTCATCTGCAAGAAGGTCTGAATGTCCATCAAGGATTGCTTTAAAACATGAAAGAAAATTTTCGAATGTCAAACCGCACATGATCATAAGCGGGAGAGGAGGTGTTCAGCTGCAAGAAGGTGTGAATGTCCACCCATAATTCCTGAAAAATGGGTAAAGAAAGGTGCAAATGCCCAACCATACATTATCAAAAGCAGGTGTGAATGTCAGATCATAATTTGCTAAAAGCTCATGAGAAAGGGTGATAATGCCTGACTATACACCATCAAATGCGGGAGCAAAGGTGTTCGGCTCTGAGTAGGTGTGAATGTCCGACCATAATTGCTGAAAAATGTGTTAGAAAACATAAGAATGCCGGACCATACATCATCAAAAGCGGGAGAGGTGGTGTTTGGCTGCAAGTAGGTGTGAATATCCAGCCATAATTACTCACAAACGGGTAAGAAAAGGTAGTATTGCCAGACCATACATGATCAAAACAGGGAGCGGAGGTGGTTCAGCTGCAAGAAGGTGTGAATGTCCGACTAAAGTTTGTAAAAACTGGGTAAGACAAAGTGCAAATGCCCGACAATGTATGATCAAAAGAAGGAGCGGAGGTGTTCGGCTGCAAGAAGGTCTGAATGTCCAACCATAATTTGTAAAAACCGGGAAGAAAAGGCTCGAAAGCCCGACTATATACCATCAAAAGCGGAAGCGGAGGTGTTCGGCTACAAGAAGGTCTGAACGTCCGACCAAAGTTTGTAAAAAGCAGTTAAGAAAAGTTTAGAATATCCAACCAAACATAATCAACAGCGGGAGCAGAGCTGTTCGACTGCAAGTAGGTGTGAATGTCAGATCATAATTTTCAAAAAGCTGATGGGAAAGGGTGAGAATGCCCGACTATACACCATCGATTGCGGGAGCGGAGTTGTTCGGCTGTGAGTAGGTGTGAATCTCCAACCATAATTGCTGAAAAATGTGTTAGAAAATGTAAGAATGCCGGTCCATTCATCATCAAAAGCCAGAGAGTTGGTGTTCGGCTGCAAGTAGGTGTGAATATCCAGCCATAATTACTCACAAACGAGTAAGAAAAGGTAGTATTGCCAGACCATACATGATCAAAACAGGGAGCGGAGGTGGTTCAGCTGCAAGAAGGTGTGAATGTCCGACTAAAGTTCAAATATATTAACAAAAGCGGGAGGAGAGGTCTTCGGATGAGAATGGTTGAGAATTTCCAACCATAATCTATAAAATGCGGTGAAAAAAAAGGTGTGATAGAACACTAAAAGGTGGAGCGGAAGTGTTCGGCTGCAAGAAGGTGTAAATGTCCGACTATATTTGGTGAAAAGCAGGTGAAGCAAGGTCTGAATGCCCAACCTTACATCATCAAAAGCGAGATCAGAGGTGTTTGGCTGCAAGAAGGCCATAGTTTGCCAAAAGCAGGTAAGGTGCGAATGACCGACTAAATATCAACAAAAGTGGGGGCGGAGGTCTTCGGATGCAAGTGGGTGTGAATATCCCAACATACAAGTATGGTGGAGAGGAAGCTGTGAATAGCCGACCATAGTTTGCAAAAAGCGGATGAGAAAAGGTGCGAATGTCCAACCATACATGATCAAAACAGGGAGCGAAGGTGTTTGGCTGTGACAAGGTGTGAATGCCCACCCATAATTAATGAAAAGCGGGCAAAAAGTAGGTTTGAATAACCAACCATACATCATCAAAAGCAGGAGCGGAGGTGTTCAGCTGTAAGAAGGTAAGAATGTCCGACCATAGTTGGTATAAAAGCGGGTAAGAAAAGGTTAAAATACCCGACTGTACACAATCAAAAGAGGGAGTGGAGTTGTTCAGCTAAGAGGTGTGAAAGTCCAACCATGGTTTGTAAAAAGCGGGTAAGAAAAGGTTCGTATGCCCGAATATACACCATCAAAAGCGGAAGCGGAGGTGTTCGGCTGCAAGAAGGTGTGAATGTCCACCCATAATTCCTGAAAAATGGGTAAAGAAAGGTGCGAATGCCCAACCATACATTATCAAAGCAGGTGTGAATGTCAGATCATAATTTGCTAAAAGCTGATTAGAAAGGGTGATAATGCCTGACTATACACCATCAAATGTGGGAGCAAAGGTGTTCGGCTCTGAGTAGGTGTGAATGTCCGACCATAATTGCTGAAAAATGAGTTAGAAAACGTAAGAATGCCGGACCATACATCATCAAAAGCGGGAGAGGTGGTGTTTGGCTGCAAGTAGGTGTGAATGTCCAGCCATAATTACTCACAAACGGGTAAGAAAAGGTAGTATTGCCAGACCATACATGATCAAAACAGGGAGCGGAGGTGGTTCAGCTGCAAGAAGGTGTGAATGTGCGACTAAAGTTTGTAAAAAGTGGGTAAGACAAAGTGCGAATGCCCGACAATGTATGATCAAAAGAAGGAGCGGAGGTGTTCGGCTGCAAGAAGGTCTGAATATCCAACCATAATTTGTAAAAACCGGGAAGAAAAGGCTCGAAAGCCCGACTATATACCATCAAAAGCGGGAGCAGAGGGGTTCAGCTGCAAGAAAGTCTGAATGTCCATCAATAAATGCTTTAAAACATGAAAGAAAATTTTTGAATATCAAACCGCTCATGATCATAAGCGGGAGAGGAGGTGTTCGGCTGCAAGAAGGTTTGAATGTCCTCCCATAATTCCTGAAAAATGGGTAAAGAAAGGTGCAAATGCCCAACCATACATTATCAAAAGCAGGTGTGAATGTCAGATCATAAATTGCAAAAAGCTGATAAGAAAGGGTGAGAATGCCTGACTATACACCATCAAATAAGGGAGCGGAGGTGTTCGGCTCTGAGTAGGTGTGAATGTCCGACCATATTTGCTGAAAAATGTGTTAGAAAAGACTAGAATGCCGGACCATACATCATCAAAAGCGGGAGAATTTGTGTTCGGCTGCAAGTAGGTGTGAATGTCCAGCCATAATTACTCACAAACGGGTAAGAAAAGGTAGTATTGCCAGACCATACATGATCAAAACAGGGTGGTTCAGCTGCAAGGTGTGAATTTCTGACTAAAGTTTGTAAAAAACGGGTAAGACAAGGTGCGAATGCCCGACAATGTATGATCAAAAGTGGGAGCAGAGGTTTTTGGCTGCAAGGTCTGAAAGTCCAACCATAATTTGTAAAAACCGGGGAAGAAAAGGCTCGAAAGCCAGACTATACACCATCAAAAGCGGGAGCGGAGGTGTTCAGCTGCAAGAAGGTCTGAATGTACACCAATAATTACTGAAAAATGGTTAAGAAAAGGTGCGAATGCCCAACCATACATCATCAAAAGCAGGAGTGTATGTGTTCGGCTACAATAAGATTTGAATGTCCGACCATAGTTTGTAAAAGGCGGGTAAGAAAAGGTTCGTATGCCCGAATATACACCATCAAAAGCGGATTTCGGATTTTGCTATTAAATAAATTCCTTCACTCAAACTATGTTAAAACTGCTTTTTCCTTCATATTTATCGATGTCTAGATCGACTTCAACAAAGAACAACATTGGACTTTGCAGTAGAAGAAGTTGAAAACGATCTAGACATTGATAAATATGAAGGACAAAGGACTTGGTTTGAGTGAAGGAATGAATTTTATAGCAAAATCCGAAATCATGCATATCTCCTCAAAAGGAACGTATTGCTCAACCAAAGGGATGCTTCTTTCTCACTCAGGGTAATATGAGGAACTTTATGCTTGATACATTTTTAGACATGGATAACTATGAAGGACAAAGCAATTTTAACTTGGTTTGAGCAAAGCAATTCATTTACAGGAAAATCCGAAATCGTGCAGAACTCATGAAAGCAAGCTTTTTCTCGGATCCCTGATCCTCCAGTGTTGCTCTTTCCTATACTGTAAAATACAACCTTGTTCTTTGTTGAAATCTATCTAGACATTGATAAATATGAAGGACAAAGCAGTTTTCACTTGGTTTGAGTGAAGGAATTAATTTTATACATAAAATCCCAAATCATGCAGAACGTATGAAAAGAAGCTTATTCTCGGATTCCTGATCCTTTAGGTTTGCTCATTCATCTACTGCAAAATCCAATGTTGTTCTTTGTTGAAGACGATCTAGAAATTGTTAAATATGAAGGACAAAGCAGTTTTAACATAGTTTGAGTGAAGGAATTCATTTTATACATAAAATCCCAAATCATGCAGAACGTATGAAAATAAGCTTATTCTCGGATTTCTGATCCTTGAGTGTTGCTCTTTCTTCTACTGCAAAATACAACGTTGTTCTTTGTTGAAGTCGATCTAGACATTGATAAATATGAAGGACAAAGCAGTTTTAATTTGGTTTGAGTGAAGGAATTCATTTTATACATAAAATCCCAAATCACGCAGAACGTATGAAAAGAACCTTATTCTCGGATTCCTGATCCTTGAGTGTTGCTCTTTCTTCTACTGCAAAATCCAATGTTGTTCTTTGTTTAAGTCGATCTAGACAATGATAAATATGAAGGACAAAGCAGTTTTAATTTGGTTTGAGTGAAGGAATTCATTTTATAGTAAAATCCCAAATCGTGCAGAACTCATGAAAATAAGCTTATTCTCGGATTCCTAAAACTTTTGATTTGCTCTTTCTTTTACTGCAAATTACAACGTTTTTTTTTAAAAATCTATCTAGACATTGATAAATATGAAGGTAATAGCCGTTTTAACATAGTTTGAGTGAAGGAATTCATTTTATAGATAAAATCCCAAATCATGCAGAACTCCTCAAAAGGGGCGTATGGCTTAATCACAAGTGTGGTTCTTTGTCATTTAGGGTAATATGAGGAAGTTTATGCTTGAAATATATGTAGAAATGGGTATATATGAAGGACAAAGCAGTTTTAACTTAGTTTGAGTGAAGGAATTCATTTTATAGCAAAATCCGAAATCGTGCAGAACTCATGAAAGCAAGCTTATACCCCTGATTCCTGAAACTTTAGATTTGTTCTTTCTTTTACTGCAAAGTATAATGTTGTTTTTTGTTGAAATCTATCTAGACATTGATAAATACCAGCCAAACATCTCTGCTGTCGCTTTTGATAATTTATGGTTGGGCATTCTTACCTTTTCTTACCCGCTTTTTAAAAATTATGATCTGAAATTCACACCTACTTGCAGTCGAACACCTTCTCTCCCGCTTATGATCATGTGCAGTTTGATATTCGAAAATTTTCTTTTATGTTTTCTAGCAATTAATGATGGGCATTCAGACCGTCTTAAAGCAGAGCTCCTCCGCTCCCTCTTTTGATGGTGTATGTTCGGGCATTCACACCTTTTCTTACCCATTTTTCAGTAATTATGGATGGACATTCAGACCTTCTTACAGCCGAAAACCTCCGCTGCCGCTTTTGATGGTTTATAGTCTGGCTTTCGAGCCTTTTCTTCCCCGGTTTTTACAAATTATGGTTGGACATTCAGACCTTCTTGCAGCCGAAAACCTCCGCTCCCTCTTTTGATCATACATTGTCGGGCATTCGCACCTTGTCTTATCCGCTTTTTACAAACTTTAGTCAGACATTCACACCTTCTTGCAGCTGAACCACCTCCGCTCCCTGTTTTGATGGTGTATAGTCGGGCATTCTCACACTTTCTCATCAGCTTTTTCCAAATTATGATCTGACATTCACACCTACTTGCAGTCGAACAGCTCTGCTCCCGCTTTTGATTATGTTTGGTTAGATATTCGAACCTTTTCTTCACTGCTTTTTACAAACTTTGGTCGGATGTTCACACCTTCTTGCAGACGAACACATCCTCTCCCGCTATTGATTGTGTACAGTCGGGTATTTTAACCATTTCTTACCCGCTTTTTGCCAACTATGGTCGGACATTCACACCGTCTTACACCGGAACACCTCCGCTCCCTCTTTTGATGGTGTATGTTCGGGCATTCGAAACTTTACTTACCCGCCTTTTACAAACTATGGTCAGACATTCAAACCTTCTTGTAGCTGACCACATCCACTCCTGCTTTTGAAGATGTATTGTTGGACATTCGCACCGTCTTACACCGGAACACATCCGCTCCCTCTTTTGATGGTGTATGTTCGGGCATTCGAAACTTTTCTTACCCGCCTTTTACAAACTCTGGTCAGACATTCACACCTTCTTGTAGCCCAACACATCCACTCCTGCTTTTGATGATGTATGGTTGGACATTCGCACCTTTTTTTACCCATTTTTCAGGAATTATGGGTGGACCTTCACACCTTCTTCCAGCTGAACACCTCCTCTCCCGCTTATGATCATGTGCGGGTTGATATTCGAAAATTTTCTTTCATCTTTAAAGCAATTATTGATGGACATTCAGACCTTCTTGCAGCTGAACCCCTCTGCTCCCTCTTTTGATGGTGTATAGTCGGGCATTTGAGCCTTTTCTTACCCGCTTTTTACGAATTATGGTCGGACTTTCACACCTTGTAGCCGAACACATCCGCTCCCGCTATTGATTTTGTACAGTCTTGTATTTTAACCTTTTCTTACCCGCTTTTTACTAACTATGGTCGGACATTCACACCTTCATACAGCGGAACACCTCCGCTCCCTCTTTTGATGGTGTATGTTCGGGCATTCGAACCTTTTCTTACCCGCTTTTTACAAACTATGCTCGGACATTCAAACTTCTGGTACCCGAACACATCCACTCCTGCTTTTGATGGTGTACTGTTGGGCATTCGCACCTTTTCTTACCCATTTTTCAGTAATTATGGGTGGACATTCAGACCTTCTTTCAGCTGAACACCTCCGCTCCCGCTTTTGATCATACATTGTTGGGCATTCGCACCTTGTCTTACCCGCTTTGTACAAACTTTAGTCGAACATTCACACCTTCTTGCAGCCGAACACATCTTCTCCTGCTTTTGATGATGTATGGCTGGGCATTCGCACCTTTTTTTACCCATTTTTCAGGAATTATGGGTGGACATTCAGACCACCCATAATTCAGACATTCAGACCTTCTTGCAGCCTAAAACCTCCTGAAAACCTCATACATTGTCGGGCATTCGCACCTTACTTTACCCGCTTTTTACAAACTTTAGTCGGACATTCACACCTTCTTGAAGCTGAACCACCTCCGCTCCCTCTTTTGATCATGTTTGGTCTGGCAATACTTCCTTTTCTTACCCGTTTGTGAGTAATTATGGCTGGACATTCATATCTTCTTGCAGCTGAACACCTCCTCTCCCGCTGATGATCATGTGCGGTTTGATATTCGAAAATTTTCTTTCATGTTTTAAAGCAATTATTGATGGACATTCAAATCTTCTTGTAGCTGAACACATCCACTCCTGCTTTTGATGATGTATGGTTGGGCATTCGCACCCTTTTTTTTTACCCATTTTTCAGGAATTATGGGTGGACATTCAGACCCTCTTGCAGCCGAAAGCCTCCGCTCCCTCTTTTGATCATACATTGTTGGGCATTCGCACCTTGTCTTACCCGCTTTTCAAGACATTCAAACCTTCTTGTAGCCGAACACATCCACTCCCGCTTTTGATGGTGTATGTTCGGGCATTCGAAACTTTTCTTACCCGCCTTTTACAAACTATGGTCGGACATTCAAACCTTCTTGTAGCCGACCACATCCACTCCTGCTTTTGATGATGTATGGTTGGACATTCGCACCTTTTTTTACCCATTTTTCAGGAATTATGGGTGGACCTTCACACCTTCTTCCAGCTGAACACCTCCTCTCCCGCTTATGATCATTTGCGGTTTGATATTCCAAAATTTTCTTTCATCTTTTAAAGCAATTATTGATGGACATTCAGACCTTCTTGCAGCTGAACCCCTCTGCTCCCTCTTTTGATGGTGTATAGTCGGGCATTCGAGCCTTTTCTTACCCGCTTTTTACGAATTATGGTCGGACTTTCACACCTTGTAACCGAACAACTCCGCTCCCGCTATTGATTTTGTACAGTCTTGTATTTTAACCTTTTCTTACCCGCTTTTTACTAACTATGGTCGGACATTCACACCTTCATACAGCGGAACACCTCCGCTCCCTCTTTTGATGGTGTATGTTCGGGCATTCGAACCTTTTCTTACCCGCTTTTTACAAACTATGCTCGTACATTCAAACTTCTTGTAGCCGAACACATCCACTCCTGCTTTTGATGGTGTACTGTTGGGCATTCGCACCTTGTCTTACCCATTTTTCAGTAATTAAGGGTGGACATTCAGACCTTCTTGCAGCTGAACACCTCCGCTCCCGCTTTTGATCATACATTGTCGGGCATTCGCACCTTGTCTTACCCGCTTTGTACAAACTTTAGTCGAACATTCACACCTTCTTGCAACCGAACACATCTTCTCCTGCTTTTGATGATGTATGGCTGGGCATTCGCACCTTTTTTTACCCATTTTTCAGGAATTATGGGTGGACATTCAGACCACCCATAATTCAGACATTCAGACCTTCTTGCAGCCTAAAACCTCCTGAAAACCTCATACATTGTCGGGCATTCGCACCTTACTTTACCCGCTTTTTACAAACTTTAGTGGGACATTCACACCTTCTTGCAGCTGAACCACCTCCGCTCCCTCTTTTGATCATGTTTGGTCTGGCAATACTTCCTTTTCTTACCCGTTTGTGAGTAATTATGGCTGGACATTCACATCTTCTTGCAGCTGAACACCTCTCCCGCTCTTGATGATGAATGGTCCGGCATTCTTACCTTTTCTAACCCATTTTTCAGCAATTATGGTCGGACATTCACACCTACTCACAGCCGAACACCTCCGCTCCCGTATTTGATGGTGTATAGTCGGGTATTCTCACCCTTTCTCATCAGCTTTTTGCAAATTATGATCTGACATTCACACCTACTTGCAGTCGAACAGCTCTGCTCCCGTTTTTGATTATGTTTGGTTAGATATTCTAACCTTTTCTTCACTGCTTTTTACAAAATTTGGACGGACGTTCACGCCTTCTTGCAGACGAACAACTCCTTCCCGCTATTGATTGTGTACAGTCGGGTATTTTAACCTTTTCTTACCCGCTTTTTGCCAACTATGGTCGGACATTCACACCGTCTTACACCGGAACACCTCCACTCCCTCTTTTGATTGTGTATGCTCGGACATTCAAACCTTCTTGTAGCCGAACACATCCACTCCTGCTTTTGATGATGTATGGTTGGGCATTCGAACCTTTTCTTACCCATTTTTCAGTAATTATGGGTGGACATTCACACCTTCTTGCAACTGAACACCTCCTCTCCCGCTGATGATCATGTGCGGTTTGATATTCGAAAATATTCTTTCATGTTTTAAAGCAATTATTGATGGACATTCAAATCTTCTTGTAGCTGAACACATCCACTCCTGCTTTTGATGATGTATGGTTGGGCATTCGCACTCTTTTTTTTTACCCATTTTTCAGGAATTATGGGTGGACATTCAGACCCTCTTGCAGCCGAAAGCCTCTGCTCCCTCTTTTGATCATACATTGTTGGGCATTCGCACCTTGTCTTACCCGCTTTTTGCCAACTATGGTCGGACATTCACACCGTCTTACACCGGAACACCTCCGCTCCCTCTTTTGATGGTGTATGTTCGGGCATTCGAACCTTTCCTTACCCGCTTTTTACAAACTATGCTCGGACATTCAAACTTCTTGTAGCCGAACACATCCACTCCAGCTTTTGCTGATGTCTGGTTGGGCATTCGCACCTTTTCTTACCCATATTTCAGTAATTATGGGTGGACATTCACACCTTCTTGCAGCTGAACACCTCCTCTCCCGCGTATGATCATGTCCGGTTTGACATTCGAAAATTTTCTTTCATGTTTTCTAGCAATTATTGATGGACATTCAGACCTTCTTGCAGCTGAACACCTCCGCTCCCGCTTTTGATGGTGTATAGTCGGGCTTTCAAGGTTTTTCTTCTCCGGTTTTTACAAATTATGGTTGGATATTCAGACCTTCTGGCAGCTGAAAACCTCCACTCCCTCTTTTGATCATACATTGTCGGGCATTTGCACCTTTTCTTACCTGCTTTTTACCAACTATGGTCGGATATTCACACCTTCTTACAGCGGAACACCTCCGCTCCCTCTTTTGATGGTGTATAGTCGGGCATTCTCACCCTTTCTCATCAGCTTTTTGCAAATTATGATCTGACATTCACACCTACTTGCAGTCGAAAAGCTCTGCCTCCACTTTTGATTATGTTTGGTTGGATATTCGAAACTTTTCTTAATTGCTTTTTAAAAACTTTGGTCGGACGTTCACGCCTTCTTGCAGCCGAACACCTCCGTTTCCGCTTTTGATGGTGTATATTCGGGCATACAAACCTTTTCTTACCCGCTTTTTAAAAACCATGGTCGGACTTTCACACTTTGTTGCTGAACAACTCCGCTCCCTCTTTTGATGTTGTATGTTCGGGCATTCGATCCTTTTCTTACCCGCCTTTTACAAACTATGGTCGGACATTCAAACCTTGCAGTAGAACAGCTCTGCTCCCGCTGTTGATTATGTTTGGTTGGATATTCGAACATTTTCATAACTGCTTTTTACAAACTTTGGTCGGACATTCACGTCTTTTTGAAGCCGAACACCTCAGCTTCCGCTTTTGATTGTGTATACTCGGGCATACGAACCTTTTCTTACCCGCTTTTTACAAACTGTGGTCGGAGTTTCACACCTTCTTGTAGCTGAACAACTCCGCTCCCTCTTTTGATTGTGTACCGTCGGGTATTTTAACCTTTTCTTACCCGCTTTTTACAAACTATGGTCGGACATTCGGAGGTGTTCGGCTGCAAGAAGGTGTGAACGTCCGACCAAAGTTTGTAAAAAGCAGTTAAGAAAAGGTTCGAATATCTAACCAAACATAATCAACAGCGGGAGCAGAGCTGTTTGACTGCAAGTAGTTGTGAATGTCAGATCATAATTTGCAAAAAGCTGATGAGAAAGTGTGAGAATGCCTGACTATACACCATCAAATGCGGGAGCGGAGTTGTTCGGCTGTGAGTAGGTGTGAATGTTCAGCCATAATTACTCACAAACGGGTAAGAAAAGGTAGTATTGCCAGACCATACATGATCAAAACAGGGAGCGGAGGTGGTTCAGCTGCAAGAAGGTGTGAATGTCCGACTAAAGTTCAAATATATTAACAAAAGCGGGAGGAGAGGTCTTCGGATGAGAATGGTTGAGAATTTCCAACCATAATCTATAAAATGCGGTGAAATAAAAGGTGTGATAAAACACTAAAAGGTGGAGCGGAAGTGTTCGGCTGCAAGAAGGTGTAAATGTCCGACTATATTTGGTGGAAAGCAGGTGAAGCAAGGTCTGAATACCCAACCTTACATCATCAAAAGCGAGATCAGAGGTGTTTGGCTGCAAGAAGGCCATAGTTTGCAAAAAGCGGGTAAGGTGCGAATGACCGACTAAATATCAACAAAAGTGGGGGCGGAGGTCTTCGGATGCAAGTGGATGTGAATATCCCAACATACAAGTATGGTGGAGAGGAAGCTGTGAATAGCCGACCATAGTTTGCAAAAAGCGGGTGAGAAAAGGTGCGAATGTCCAACCATGCATGATCAAAAGCAGGAGTGGATGTGTTCGTCTACAAGAAGGTTTGAATATCCGACCATAGTTTGCAAAAAGCGGGTAAGAAAAGGTTTGAATGCCCGAACATACACCATCAAAAGAGGGAGCGGAGGTGTTCCGCTGTAAGAAGGTGTGAATGTCCGACCATAGTTGGTCATAAGCGGGTAAGAAAAGGTTAAAATACCCAACTGTACACAATCAATAGCCGGAGCGGAGTTTTTCGGCTACTAAAAGGTGTGAAAGTCCGACCATGGTTTGTAAAAAGCAGGTAAGAGAAGGTGCGAATGCCCGACAATGTATGATCAAAAGAGGGAGCGGAGGTTTTCGGCTGCAAGAAGGTCTGAATGTCCAACCATAATTTGTAAAAACCGGGGAAGAAAAGGCTCGAAAGCCTGACTATACACCATCAAAAGCGGGAGCGGAGGTGTTCAGCTGCAAGAAGGTCTGAATGTCCACCCATAATTACTGAAAAATGGGTAAGAAAAGGTGCGAATGACCAACCATACATCATCAAAAGAGAGAGCGGAGGTGTTCCGCTGTAAAACGGTGTGAATGTCCAACCATAGTTGGTAAAAAGCGGGTAAGAAAAGGTTAAAATACCCGACTGTACACAATCAATAGCGGGAGCGGAGTTGTTCGGCTACAAGAAGGTGTGAAAGTCCGACCGTGGTTTGTAAAAAGCGGGTAAGAAAAGGTGCGAATGCCCGACAATGTATGATCAAAAGAGGGAGCGGAGGTGTTCGGCTGAAAGAAGGTGTGAACGTCCGACCAAAGTTTGTAAAAAGCTGATGAGAAAGGGTGAGAATCCCCGATTGTACACCATTAAATGCGGGAGCGGAGTTGTTCGGTTGTGAGTAGGTGTGAATCTCCGACCATAATTGCTGAAAAATGTGTTAGAAAAGGTAAGAATGCCGGTCCATACATCATCAAAAGCGAGAAGGGTGGTGTTCGGCTGCAAGTAGGTGTGAATGTCCAGCCATAATTACTCACAAACGGGTAAGAAATGGTAGTATTGCCAGACCATACATGATCAAAACAGGGAGCGGAGGTGGTTCAGCTGCAAGAAGGTGTGAATGTCCGACTAAAGTTCAAATATATTAACAAAAGTGGGAGGAGAGGTCTTCGGATGAGAGTGGTTGAGAATTTCCAACCATAATTTATAAAATGCGGTGAAAAAAAAAAGTGTGATAGAACACTCAAAGGTGGAGCGGAAGTGTGCGACTGCAAGAAGGTGAGAATGTCCGACAATATTTGGTGAAAAGCAGGTAAAGCAAGGTCTGAATGCCCAACCTTACATCATCAAAAGCGAGATCAAAGGTGTTTGGCTGCAAGAAGGCCATAGTTTGCCAAAAGCGGGTAAGGTGCGAATGACGGACTAAATATCAACAAAAGTGGGGGCGGAGGTCTTCAGATGCAAGTGGGTGTGAATATCCCAACATACAAGTATGGTGGAGAGGAAGCTGTGAATAGCCGACCATAGTTTGCAAAAAGCGGGTGAGAAAAGGTGCGAATGTCCAACCATACATGATCAAAACAGGGAGCGGAGGTGTTTGGCTGTGACAAGGTGTGAATGCCCACCCATAATGAATGAAAAGCGGGCAAAAAGTAGGTTTGAATAACCAACCATACATCATCAAAAGCAGGAGTGGATGTGTTCGGCTACAAGAAGGTTTGAATGTCCGAGAATAGTTTGTAAAAAGCGGGTAAGAAAAGGTTCGAATGCCTGAACACACACCATCAAAAGAGGGAGCGGAGGTGTTCAGCTGTAAGAAGGTAAGAATGTCCGACCATAGTTGGTAAAAAGCGGGTAAGAAAAGGTTAAAATACCCGACTGTACACAATCAAAAGAGGGAGTGGAGTTGTTCAGCTAAGAGGTGTGAAAGTCCAACCATGGTTTGTAAAAAGCGGGTAAAAAAAGGTTCGTATGCCCGAATATACACCATCAAAAGCGGAAGCGGAGGTGTTCGGCTGCAAGAAGGTGTGAACGTCCGACCAAAGTTTGTAAAAAGCAGTTAAGAAAAGGTTCGAATATCTAACCAAACATAATAATAAGCGGGAGCAGAGCTGTTCGACTACAAGTAGGTGTGAATGTCAGATCATAATTTGAAAAAAGCTGATGAGAAAGGGTGAGAATGCCCGACTGTACACCATCAAATGCGGGAGCGGAGTTGTTCGGTTGTGAGTAGGTGTGAATCTCCGACCATAATTGCTGAAAAATGTGTTAGAAAAGGTAAGAATGCCGGTCCATACATCATCAAAAGCGAGAGAGGTGGTGTTCGGCTGCAAGTAGGTGTGAATGTCCAGCCATAATTACTCACAAACGGGTAAGAAATGGTAGTATTGCCAGACCATACATGATCAAAACAGGGAGCGGAGGTGGTTCAGCTGCAAGAAGGTGTGAATGTCCGACTAAAGTTCAAATATATAAATAAAAGTAGGAGGAGAGGTCTTCGGATGAGAGTGGTTGAGAATTTCCAACCATAATCTATAAAATGCGGGGAGAAAAAAAAATGTGATAGAACACTCAAAGGTGGAGCGGAAGTGTTCGACTGCAAGAAGGTGAGAATGTCCGACAATATTTGATGAAAAGCAGGTGAAGCAAGGTCTTAATGCCCAACCTTACATCATCAAAAGCGAGATCAAAGGTGTTTGGCTGCAAGAAGGCCATAGTTTGCCAAAAGCGGGTAAGGTGCGAATGACGGAATAAATATCAACAAAAGGGGGGGCGGAGGTCTTCGGATGCAAGTGGGTGTGAATATCCCACCATACAAGTATGGTGGAGAGGAAGCTGTGAATAGCCGACCATAGTTTGCAAAAAGCGGGTGAGAAATGGTGCGAATGTCCAACCATACATGATCAAAACAGGGAGCGGAGGTGTTTGGCTGCAACAAGTTGTGAATGTCCACCCATAATTAATGAAAAGCGGGAAACAAGTAGGTTTGAATGCCCAACCACACATCATCAAAAGCAGGAGTGGATTTGTTCGGCTACAAGAAGGTTTGAATGTCCAACCGTAGTTTGTAAAAAAGCGGGTAAGAAAAGGTGCGAATGCCCGAACATACACCATCAAAAGAGGGAGCGGAGGTTTTTCCGCTGTAAGAAGGTGTGAATGTCCGACCTTAGTTGGTAAAAAGCGGGTAAGAAAAGGTTAAAATACCCGACTGTACACAATCAATAGCGGGAGCGGATGTGTTCGGCTACAAGAAGGTGTGAAAGTCCGACCGTGGTTTGTAAAAAGCGGGTAAGGAAAGGTGCAAATGCCCGACAATGTATGATCAAAAGTGGGAGCGGAGTGGAGGTTTTTCGTCTGCAAGAAGGTCTGAACGTCCGACCAAAGTTTGTAAAAAGCAGTTAAGAAAAGGTTCGAATATCTAATCAAACATAATCAAAAGCGGGAGCAGAGCTGTTCAACTGCAAGTAGGTGTGAATGTCAGATCATAATTTGCAAAAAGCTGATGAGAAAGGGTGTGAATGCCCGACTATACACCATCAAATGCGGGAGCGGAGGTGTTCGGCTGTGAGTAGGTGTGAATGTCCGACCATAATTGCTGAAAAATGTGTTAGAAAAGGTAAGAATGCCGGTCCATACATCATCAAAAGCGGGAGAGGTGGTGTTCGGCTGCAAATAGGTGTGAATGTCCATTCATAATTACTCACAAACGGGTAAGAAAAGGTAGTATTGCCAGACCATACATGATCAAAACAGGGAGCGGAGGTGGTTCAGCTGCATAAAGGTGTGAATGTCCGACTAAAGTTTATAAAAAGCGGGTAAGACAAAGTGCGAATGCCCGACAATGTATGATCAAAAGAGGGAGCGGAGGTGTTCGGCTGCAAGAAGGTCTGAATGTCCAACCATAATTTGTAAAAACCGGGAAGAAAAGGCTCGAAAGCCCGACTATACACCATCAAAAGCGGGAGCGGAGGTGTTCAGCTGCAAGAAGGTCTGAATGTCCATCAATAATTGCTAGAAAACATGAAAGAAATTTTTCGAATGTCAAACCGCACATGATCATAAGCGGGAGAGGAGGTGTTCAGCTGCAAGAAGGTTTGAATGTCCACCCATATTTACTGAAAAATGGGTAAGAAAAGGTGCGAATGACCAACCATACACCATCAAAAGAGGGAGAGGAGGTGTTCCGCTGTAAGACAGTGTGAATGTCCGACCATAGTTGGTAAAAAGCGAGTAAGAAAAGGTTAAAATACCCGACTGTACACCATCAATAGCGGGAGCGGAGTTGTTCGGCTACAAGAAGGTGTGAGAGTCCGACCATGGTTTGTAAAAAGCGGGTAAGAAAAGGTTCGAATGCCGGAATATATACCATCAAAAGCGGGAGCGGAGGTGTTCGGCTGTGAGTAGGTGTGAATGTCCGACCATAATTGCTGAAAAATGTGTTAGAAAAGGTAAGAATGCCGGTCCATACATCATCAAAAGAGGGAGAATTTGTGTTCGGCTGCAAGTAGGTGGGAATGTCCAGCCATAATTACTCACAAACGGGTAAGAAAAGGTAGTATTACCTTTTGACATGATCGAAACAGGGAGCGGAGGTGGCTCAGTTGCAAGGTGTGAATTTCTGACTAAAGTTTGTAAAAAGCGGGTAAGACAAGGTGCGAATGCCCAACAATGTATGATCAAAAGAGGGAGCGGAGGTTTTCGGCTGCAAGGTCAGAATGTCCAACCATAATTTTTAAAAACCGGGGTAAAAAAGGCTCGAAAGCCCGACTATACACCATCAAAAGCTGCAAGAAGGTCTGAATGTCCACCAATAATTACTGAAAAATGGTTAAGGTAAGGTGCGAATGCGCAACCATACATCATCAAAAGCAGGAGTGGATGTCTTCGGCTACAAGAAGGTGTGAACGTCCGACCATAGTTGGTAAAAAGCGGGTAAGAAAAGGTTGAAATACCCGACTCTACACAATCAAAACACGGAGCGGAGTTTTTCGGCTGTGAGTAGGTGTGAATCTCCGAACATAGTTGGCAAAAAGCGGGTAAGAAAAGTTTAAAATACCCGACTGTACACAAGCAATAGCGGGAGTGGAGTTGTTCGTCTGCAAGAAGGTGAATGTCCAACCAAATTTTGTAAAAAGCAGTTAAGAAAAGGTTCGAATATCTAATCAAACATAATCAAAAGCGGGAGCAGAGCAGTTTGACTGCAAGTAGGTGTGAATGTCAGATCATAATTTGCAAAAAGCTTATGAGAAAGGGTGAGAATGCCCGACTATACACCATCAAATGCGGGAGCGGAGGTGTTCGGCTCTGAGTAGGTGTGAATGTCCGATTAAAGTTTATAAAAAGGTGCGAATGCCCGACAATATATGATCAAAAGAGGGAGCGGAGTTGTTCGGCTGCAAGAAGGTCTGAATGACCACCCATAATTTCTGAAAAATGGGTAAAAAAAGGGTGCGAATGCCCAACCATACATCATCAAAAGCAGGAGTGGATGTGTTCGGCTACAAGAAGATTTGAATGTCCATCAATAATTGCTTTCAAAAATTAAAGAAAATTTTCGAATATCAAACCGCACATGATCATAAGCGGGAGAAGATTTGTTCAGCTGCAAGAAGGAGTGAATTTCCACCCATAATTACTGAAAAATTGGTAAGAAAAGGTGCGAATGCCAAACCATACATTATCAAAAGCAGGAGTGGATGTGTTCGGCTACAAGAAGGTTTTAATGCCCAACCATAGTTTGTAAAAAGCGGGTAAGAAAAGGTTCGAATGCCCGAACATACACCATCAAAAGAGGGAGCGGAGGTGTTCCGCTTTAAGACGCTGTGAATGTCCGACCATAGTTAGCAAAAAGCGGGTAAGAAAAGGTTAAAATACCCGACTGTACACAATCAATAGCGGGAGCGGAGGTGTTCAGCTACAAGAAGGTATGAAAGTCCGACCATGGTTGTTAAAAAGCGGGTAAGAAAAGGTAAGAATGCCCAACCATAAATTATCAAAAGCGGCAGCAGAGATGTTCGGCTGGTACTTATCAATGTGTAGATAGATTTAAACAAAAAACAACGTTGTCCTTTGCAATAAAAGAAAGAACAAATCTAAAGTTTCAGGAGTCCAAGTATAAGCTTGCTTTCATGAGTTCTGCACGATTTCGGATTTTGCTATAAAATGAATTCCTTCACTCAAACTAAGTTAAAACTGCTTTGTCCTTCATGTGTACCCCTTTTTACATATATTTCAAGCATAAACTTGATCATATTACCCTGAATGAGAAAGAACCACTTGTGATTAAGCCATACGCCCCTTTTGAGGAGTTCTGCATGATTTGGGATTTTATCTATAAAATTAATTCCTTCACTCAAACTATGTTAAAACGGCTTTTACCTTCATATTTATCAATGTCTAGATAGATTTTTTTTTTTTTTTTTTAAAAACGTTGTACTTTGCAGTAAAAGAAAGAGCAAATCAAAAGTTTTAGGAATCCGAGAATAAGCTTATTTTCATGAGTTCTGCACGATTTCGGATTTTACTATAAAATTAATTCCTTCACTCAAACTATGTTAAAACTGCTTTTGACTTCATATTTATCAATGTCTAGATCGACTTCAACAAAGAACAACGTTGTATTTTGCAGTAGAAGAAAGGGCATCACTGAAGGATCAGGAATCCGAGAATAAGCTTCTTTTCATACGTTCTGCATGATTTGGGATTTTATGTATAAAACGAATTCCTTCACTCAAACCAAGTGAAAACTGCTTTGTCCTTCATATTTATCAATGTGTAGATCGACTTCAACAAAGAACAACATTGGATTTTGCAGTAGGAGAAAGAGCAAAACTAAAGGATCAGGAATCCGAGAATAAGCTTCTTTTCATACGTTCTGCATGATTTGGGATTTTATGTATAAAATTAATTCCTTCAGACAAACTATGTTAAAACTGCTTTGTCCTTCATATTTAACAATGTCTAGATCGACTTCAACAAAGAACAACATTGGATTTTGCAGTAGATGAAAGAGCAAACCTGAAGGATCAGGAATCCGAGAATAAGCTTCTTTTCATACGTTCTGCATGATTTGGGATTTTATGTATAAAATGAATTCCTTCACTCAAACCAAGTGAAAACTGCTTTGTCCTTCATATTTATCAATGTCTAGATAGATTTCAACAAAGAACAAGGTTGTATTTTACAGTATAGGAAAGAGCAACACTGGAGGATCAGGAATCAGAGAAAAAGCTTGCTTTCATGAGTTCTGCACAATTTCGGATTTTCCTGTAAATGAATTGCTTTGCTCAAACCAAGTTAAAATTGCTTTGTCCTTCATAGTTATCCATGTCTAAAAATGTATCAAGCATAAAGTTCCTCATATTACCCTGAGTGAGAAAGAAGCATCCCTTTGGGTGAGCTATACGTTCCTTTTGAGGAGTTATGCATGATTTCGGATTTTGCTATAAAATTCATTCCTTCACTCAAACCAAGTGGAAACTGCTTTGTCTTTCATATTTATCAATGTATATGTCGTTTTCAACTTCTTCTACTGCAAAGTCCAATGTTGTTCTTTGTTGAAGTCGATCTAGACATCAATAAATATGAAGGAAAAAGATAGTTTTAACATAGTTTGAGTGAAGGAATTTATTTAATAGCAAAATCCGAACTCCGCTTTTGATGGTGTATATTTGGGCATACGAACCTTTTCTTACCCGCTTTTTACAAACCATGGTCGGACTTTCACACCTTCTCTTAGCTGACCAACTCCGCTCCCGCTTTTGATGGTGTATAGTCGGGCTTTCGAGCCTTTTCTTCCCCGGTTTTTACAAATTATGGTTGAACATTCAGACCTTGAAGCCGAAAACCTCCGCTCCCTCTTTTGATCATACATTGTCGGGCATTCGCACCTTGTCTTACCCGTTTTTTACAAACTTTAGTCAGAAATTCACACCTTGCAGCTGAACCAACTCCGCTCCCTGTTTTTAATCATGTATGGTCTGGCAATACTAACTTTTCTTACCCGTTTGTGAGTAATTATGGCTGGACATTCACACCTACTTGCAGCCGAACACAAATTCTCCCGCTTTTGATGATGTATGGTTCGGCATTCTAGTCTTTTCTAACACATTTTTCAGCAATTATGGTCGGACATTCACACCTACTCACAGCCAAACACTTCCGCTCCCGCATTTGATGGTGTATAGTCGGGCATTCTAACCCTTTCTCATCAGCTTTTTACAAATTATGATCTGACACCTACTTGCAGTCGAACAGCTCTGCTCCCGCTTTTGATTATGTTTGGTTGGATATTCGAACCTTTTCTTAACTGCTTTTTACAAACTTTGGTCGGACGTTCACACCTTCTTGCAGCCGAACACCTCCGCTTCCGCTTTTGATGGTGTATATTCGGGCATACGAACCTTTTCTTACCCGCGTTTTACAAACCATGGTCGGACTTTCACACCTTCTTGTATACGAACAACTCCGCTCCCGCTATTGATTGTGTACAGTCGGGTATTTTAACCTTTTCTTACCCGCTTTTTTCCAACTATGGTCGGACATTCACACCGTCTTAAAGCGGAACACCTCCGCTCCCTCTTTTGATTATGTATGGTTGGTCATTCGCACCTTTTCTTACCCATTTTTCAGTAATTATGGGTAGACATTCTTGCAACTGAACACCTCCTCTCCCGCTTATGATCATGGACGGTTTGATATTCGAAAATTTTCTTTCATGTTTTCTAGCAATTATTGATGGACATTCAGACCTTGCAGCTGAACACCCCCACTCCCGCTTTTGATGGTGTATAGTCGGGCTTTCGAGCCTTTTCTTCCCCGGTTTTTACAAATTATGGTTGGACATTCAGACCTTCTTGCACCCGAAAACCTTCACTCCCTCTTTTGATAATACATTGTCGGGCATTCGCACCTTTTCTTACCCGCTTTTTCCAAACTTGCACCTTCTTACAGCGGAACACCTCCGCTCCCTCTTTTGATCATGTTTGTTTGGGCATTCAAACCTTTTCTTACCCGCTTTTTACAAACTATGGTCGGATATTCAAACCTTCTTGTAGCCGAACACATCCACTCCTGCTTTTGATGATGTATGGTTGGGCATTCAAACCTACTTGTTGCCCGCTTTTTACTATGGTCGGCCATTTACAGCTTCCTCTCCACAATACTTGTATGGTGGGATATTCACACCCACTTGCATCCAAAGACCTCCGCCCCCACTTTTGTTGATATTTAGTCCGTCATTCGCACCTTACCCGCTTTTGGCAAACTATGGCCTTCTTGCAGCCAAACACCTCTGATCTCGCTTTTGATGATGTAAGGTTGGGCATTCAGACCTTGCTTCACCTGCTTTTCACCAAATATTGTCGGACATTCACACCTTCTTGCAGCCGAACACTTCCGCTCCACCTTTTAGTGTTCTAAGGGGCATTCACACCTTTTTTTTCACCGCATTTTATAGATTATGGTTGGAAATTCTCACCCACTCTCATCCGAAGACCTCTCCTCCCGCTTTTGTTAATATATAGTCAGGCATTCGAACCTTTTCTTACCCGCTTTTTACAAATTATGGTCGGACATTCACACCTACTTGCAGCCGAATACTTCCGCTCCACCATTTAGTGATGTATGGTTGGCATTTGCACCTTTTCTTACCCTCTTTTTATACTGATTGCTGAAGATTAAGTTGTTCTTTCTCAAACTACAAAATTTTTTTAATTGTTGAAACTTGATTTGAAGTGGATAAATAAAGAGGACAAACAGTTTTAAGTCAGGCTGATAGAAGGAATTAATTTTATAGCAAAATCTGTACTTCGTCATATGTCGAGAGATGCTTTTTGCTGAAGAAGTTCTTTCTCATTCTACAAAGTACAACGTTGTTTATCGTTGAAACTTGATTAGACATGAATAAATATGAAGGACAAAGCAGTCTTAATTTGGTTTAAGTTAAGGAATTCGTTTTATAGGAGAATCCGATTTCGTGCATAACTCGTAAAATAGAGCTTATTTTCGGATTCCCGAAGAATGAGTCTGGTTCTTTCTCATAATACAAAGTTTGTTGTTTATTGTTGAAACTTCATCAGAAGTGAAGAAATAAATGAATGCCTATCAACAAATGTGGGATCTAAACTCTAGTGCTTCCTCTAAAATAATTTCCTTTCTCAATTCAGAAATGTGTGTGTGTAAGTCACAACACCCGTGACACCAAAACGGCTTTCTTTTCTCTCTTTTCTCTACACTCTGCACTTTGAGCACACACACCAAATCAGAAAGGCTTTTTTCTCTCTTTTCTACATTATGGACTGTGGGGACACAAAACCGCTCTCTTTTTTTCTTTTTTTTTTTGATTGTGTGCCAGGGCGTTGTCTCACGTATTAGATTATGCTTAAGATACGAATGGGTTTATCAGTCACATCAGAATCCATACAAACTGATCCTCCCGTAATAAAATGGTCGGATCTTATCAAACACACTTTGTTTCTTGTGACAATCAAGTCAGCGAAACAGCGTATACATGTCAAGACACTGAATCAAGTTCGCCACTAGAACTAATAAGTTTGGCAGTATTGCTCTGCCGTCAGCAATCATACCCCCATTTTATTTTCGTGAGACATGTGCAGGCACCTGTTCATCTACTGTTCTATCACTATGAATTAGTTTATCTATTATCAATAAGGATACTTCTACAACTACTATCAAAGTATGTCCGGACTTCTTATGTTGTCAGTTGCTATATATGAATAAGTGGGTAGCTACTGACAAGCATTAAGCATGTCACACAGCCCAAACATAAAACATTTCAGGACACACCACACAGTTAACAACCACAGTGAAGCGTGTCAAAGCCCAAACAAGTAACATTCAACAGGACACTTACACAACACATTCAAATCAAACAGTCAGACAACATACAAGAACATATACCCCAGCCGGCATTGCTCCCTGCCTATTTTCCTACAGCTCACTATGTGTGTGCACACCTTTATTCACAAACTCTTCAACTTATACTCTTTTACCGAAGCTGCTAAAGCTCGATTGGCCGAATACCCTTAGATCCTATTTCGGTGAATTTGACATCTGGCTTACATGTAACAGATTAGCGGTTTAGCAGTTTTAAGTTAGTTTGAGTGGAGGAATTCATTTTATAGCAAAATCCGAAATCGTGAAGAACTCGTGAAAGTAAGCTTATTCTCGGATTCCTGAAACTTTAGATTTGCTCTTTCTTTTACTGCAAAGTACAACGTTGTTTTTTTTGTTTAAATCTTTCTAGACATGGTAAATATGACGGACAAAGCAGTTTTAACATAGTTTGAGTGAAGGAATTCATTTTATAGATAAAATCCCAAGAGTCTGCTGAGAAAAGAGAGTGAATGCGAAGTAGACTTTAACACGGCTCTGGGAGCGAGCCGAGTGTGGGCTAACCGGGAGAATTGCTTGAATGAAACGCGACACCGAATGAGCAGTCAGAACAAAGACTCAATACGGTGTTCCCGTGGTGTTTTTGTTGCTACCTTGTCTTTTGCACAGAGTAAAAGACAAGGCAGCCATCAAATAGGGCCCGATTGTTCCGACTTGGTCAGCTGAGGAGCAAGGGGGGAGAGCAAGTGTCTCAACCAAGCAAAGCTCACCATGGGGAAGGTGGCTATGCCAACTAGCCTGATGCCCTGCTCCCGCAGTGATGGATAATCGTACTCTGGTTTCTCTTCATAACGTACAAGTCTTTCGCCTTTTACTAAAGACTTCCGTGGAGAGCAGCACTAATGAGTTGTTTCTATTTTTGACAGGCTTTACCTTTGCGGGTGAAGCTCTTTCTGTCTGTGCAAAAAACTCTTGTTACTGTGCAGAGTGACTTCTCTGAGTAGAGTCGCCTTACTTGCTGCGACTGTGCCCATGTTCGAAGCTGGAGTGCAAAGTTGTTGCTTGAATGGTGCTCGCTGGAGCGTGCGGGAGTGTAAAGTTATACCATTTAAAAGGGCTGAAGAGTGCTTAGCCAAAAGGCTGAGAAGTGATAACTGTCCACTGGTTCACGTCCGAGGGCCCTTCCTGGCACAATGCGCACTTGTAGCGGTGTTCTTTTTATGGCTATAGGTGGCCAGAGTGTCACTTTGCACCTCCGCCCACCCACTGCACTTTTAAATGATATAACTTTGCACTCCCGCACGATCCAGCGAGCACTGCTGCTGCTTGGACCTTTTTTTCGTGTGACTCCTTCGTCCGAGTGAGCACAGAGGCGATGCTTCTTTGTGGCTATGTCCTTGGCCTGCCGCCTCCAGCTGCAGCCTCTTGGGCTGTTGCTACTGCCATCTGGATCACAGCCACGTGGGAATCTGCTTGTGCCTTCTTACCAGCAAGTTTCTTAAGGTCCATATGGCGTCTTTGATGGCAGCCAGGATGAGCAACTGATTGACAAATTCCTCTTTCCTGAGGTTCTGATTTTGACTCACCCCATAAAGCACCAGTTGTGCTGACAGGACCTCTCTTGCTGGTAAGTACGGGAAATTTAAGGAGTCGGCTGTTGCCCACAGGTCCACAGCAGCACTGCACTCCCAGAAGAGATGCCTCACCGTCTCAGGCGCGCCACAACCTGGACGGGGGCAGGTGGCCGTCGCCGACATACCCCTGGAGTGCATGACAGATCTGTCTGGGAGAATCTCGTGAGCCACCATCCATGACAAATCCCAAAGTCTGTTCGGAAGAGCTGAAAGGTTCACAATGCGCCAAACTGTTGAGGGCTCGCCAATAGTGAGCCCACGCACTGGACTCACTGGGGCCCGCTCCTGCACAACAGAGACCAAAGATCGATGGTACGTTAAAACTTGTACATCTTCTTGTTCTAAATTAAAATGGTTTAAAAATGTCTTTATAAAAGCATAACTTTTTGTTAGATTAAAAGACAAAGGCACTTTCAGGTCTGATGGTAAAAGTCGTAGTCTTCTCAAGTAGGCCCCCATCCAGAATCTTGCCATTGCAGCTGCTGCTGGGTTTTTGGATGGGTTAATTGCACACTTTAATTGGACAGAGGTAAAGAGACTTCCTAAAAACAATACAGATCTGGTACTGCTTTCCCTCCTTTCACTTTTGGCTTCTTCAGTACTTCCCTCCTCAACCTTTCCCATTTGGAGTTCCATAAAAAATAAAAGATGGATCGTTCCAGGTCTAAAAGAACTCTTCGAAGTGGCATAAAGACAGAACTGGCAAGCAACAGCAGAGGTAAAATAACTGTTTTGATAATTAAAATCTTGCCTTCTTGTCAGTCCTCTGAGTCCCCAAAACCCTAGTCGTTTCCTTATTTTCCCCACAATATCTGGCCAATTTGTTTTTCCTTTTCCTTCTGTGTCAAATTTGATCCCTAGTATTTTTTGGTCTCTGTGGGCAATTGTCAGGGGGAGTCCAGTCACCTCTGATTCTGTCCATGATCCGTAAAATTTGGTTTGTGTCTTTTCTTTGTTTATTTTTTCCCCTGATCCCTTGGCGTACCAGTCAGTGACATCGAAAGTTCTATTTATAGATAAAATATCTGTACACAATATGTTAATGTCATCCATGTATAGGACACATTTAGCTACCAAGCCTGCACTGCCTGGGATTACAACTCCTTTAATCTGTCGATCTTTTCTCAAGATCTGTGCTAAAGGCTCGATGCAACACACATACAAGAGAGCAGATAATGGGCATCCTTGCCGAACACCGCACTTCACTTTCACTGCATCAGTCAGGTGACCATTTATGACGAACCTACTGCTTATATCTTGGTACAGTAATCCCACACATGTCGTCAGTCTTTGAGGGAAACCCACCTTTTGCAACACCTGAAAGAGATATTGATGCGAGACCCGATCAAAAGCTTTTTCAAAGTCTAAATTTAAGATGACAAGCCGGGTGTTTCTGTCTCTAGCATAATCAATGATGTCTCGAATCAGTACGAGGCTGTCGGTGAGTTGTCTCCCTGAGATGGCACAAGCCCGGTCTGGGTGAATTACCTCCTCTAAAACAAAGGACATCCGTGTCGCTAAAACCTTGCTAAAAAGTTTACAGTCAAAGTTTAAAAGTGTGATGGGCCTCCAATTCTTTAGGCCAGTCTTATCATTTTTTTTATAAAGTAGAGTCACTATTCCCACTCTAAAACTGTCAGGCAGTCGGTCGAGTTTTTCAAAATCTTTAAAAACATCTAAAATGTCTGATGATAAAAGGTCCCAAAAGGTCAGATAGAATTCTGCAGGAAGCCCGTCTAAACCCGGAGCTCGACTTCTCTTAAAACCTGTTAGGCATTTTTTTTAACTCTAAAGCAGTAAAATCCTGTGTCAAGTGTGCATTCTCTTTTACGGTTTTGTCAACGAATTTAAAAATTTCTGCCGATGTTTCCAAGTGCACTGGTTTCTCTTTGTACATGTTACTATAAAAGGTATGTACAGTTTCAATCATCTCTTGTGTGGATTTTGTTAAAAACCCATCTTCTCTTTTTAGATTTTGAATACACTCCTTTTTATTTATAACTTTCTTAAAAATGTACCGTGTGCATTTTTCACCTTCCTCAATTTCCTGCTCCCTGCTTCTTGCAAAAATTCCTTTACTCTTTATTTCTGCTAAAACTGACATTTCCTTTTTGACATCTTTGATTTCTTCATTAAAGTCTATGCCACACTGATTTAGTTTAAAGTAGCGCTGTAAGAGTTTCTGTAGTCCCATCATACATCTATTGTCTTTCCTTTGTTTACATTTACCTTGCTGTTTAAAAAAAGTCTGGGTCGTTTCCTTCACCATTTCCCACCATTGTGCATGTGTTTCGTAGAGGTCTTGAAGGGTCTGCCACTCTTTATAACATTCCCTGTACTGACTGACTATGATTTCATCCTCCAACAGGGAACAGTTGTGTTTCCACAGACCCCTTCTTACCGTCACACCAGAAGGGGGTGAAAGGGTGCAGGAGAGCATAAGGTGGTCTGAAAAGAAAACAGGGGTTAATCTAACATCAGTGGGTGGGCAATCTCTAGTAAAGAAATAATCAATGCGAGAGGCTCTGGTGCCATCATGACTAAACCAGGTGAAGCCCTCCTCTCTGGGATGCATGGTTTTAAAACAGTCAGTAAGCTTAAAATCCCTGCATATGCCCTGAAGTAAAATCGAAGTCTTATCCACTTTAAAATCTCCCCCTGCTCTTTTTCTATCTTTCCTGCTCAAGATACAGTTAAAATCCCCTCCTACAACTAAAGGTACTTGCCCTAGCATGTAAAGCTGTATATCTTCTAAAAGGTCATACCTGTCATTTTTTCCATTGAAACCATAAATATTTAAGAGGTTAAAGTCTTGCCCCATAAAATTCATGTTTGCTAAAAGTGCCCGTCCGTCTCTCACCACTGTGCTACCTTTCACCAGAACATGCGGATTTTTAATTAGAATGGCCACACCATCATTTTTATTTTGATTTGAGCCACTCCATATCGATAAATGGGGCCACATTTCCTCCCATTGTCTATGGTTTTTTAAAAAAGGTAGTCCACATTCTTGTATTAAAAACACATCTGATTTTATGGAGTCTAAGAAGGATAAAATACTCTGGGCTCTTGTCTTTGATTTCACACTTCTCACATTTAGTGTTGAGAAGGTGAGAACCATTAAAAGGATAAAGGAAAGTAGGTATGTCATTTTCGTTTTTCTAAGTTATCAAAACAAATTACACACTCAGGTTATTACTTGGGAAACTAGTTCTTCCTTCATTTCTTTAGGTGAAAAGTGAGTAGGGTGATCTATATTTCCTTTTCTCTGACGCAATGTTGCATTTAACTTTGAGTCCCTGGGGGTTGATTGCAGAGCTAAAGTTAAAAAGGAGACCTCATTTAGTGAGTCGGAGGGGAAGACTCACTTCCACTGAAGAACTGTCTGAAAGGGACCTAACCCTTCCCCTCTTCTCTGATACCACTGGGGAATCAGAGGACAACTCAGATGCCGTTCTCTTCGGCTGTTGACCTTCGGGGAGGTGAGTATCTTCACTAGACTCACCTGTCTGCTCTTCCTCCTCATTTAGCGTAGCTCCACCCTCTGCCTGTAAATTCTCACAGACTTCAGCACTGAGTGGTGAGGCCTCTACAGGCCCCTCCCCTTTTTGCTCCTCACTTCCAATCCAAGCTTTTGGCGGGAAGTTTGAATTTATTGGGTCAACCTCTTCACTTTGTTCACCAACTGCCACCTCTGGTCCTTCTCTTTGTTGGCTTGACTGTGGCTTTATAGTGTTTAATTTGTTGGCAAAAGATTTAGGGCAATCTCTGAAGAGGTGATTTAATTCTCCACAGAAATTACATTTCCTGCCATTTGGACAAAAGTGTGCCCAATTTCTCTGCACTTCCCACATATCACCTTGGTACAAGCCTCAACCAGGTGCCCATGCTCACCGCACTTGCGGCAGAGCTTGGGCTGCCCCTGGTAGTGGATGTAACCTCGGTTTTCGAGGTGGCCAGAGTGTCACTTTGCATCTCCGCCCACCCGCTGCACTGAGCACTCTTCAGCCCTTTTAAATGGTATAACTTTGCACTCCCGCACGCTCCAGCGAGCACCATTCAAGCAACAACTTTGCACTCCAGCTTCGAACATGGGCACAGTCGCAACAAGTAAGGCGACTCTACTCAGAGAAGTCACTCTGCACAGTAACAAGATTTCTTTTGCACAGACAGAAAGGGCTTCACCCGCAAAGGTAAAGCCTGCCAAAAATAGAAACAACTCATTAGTGCTACTCTCCACAGAAATCTTTAGTAAAAGGCGAAAGACTTGTACGTTATGAAGAGAAACCAGAGTACGATTATCCATCACTGCGGGAGCAGGGCATCAGGCCAGTTGGCATAGCCACCTTCCTCATGGTGAGCTTTGCTTGGTTGAGACGATTGCTCCCCCCCCCTTGCTCCTGAGCTGACCAAGTCGGAACAATCGGGCCCTATTCGATGGCTGCCTTGTCTTTTACAAATCTAAAGTTTCACGAATCCGAGATTAAGCTTACTTTCATGAGTTCTTCACGATTTCGGATTTTGCTATAAAATGAATTCCTTCACTCAAACTAACTTAAAACTGCTAAACCGCTAATCTGTTACATGTAAGGCAGATGTCAAATTCACCTAAATAGGATCTAAGGGTATTCGGCCAATCGAGCTTTAGCAGCTTCGGTAAAAGAGTATAAGTTGAAGAGTTTGTGAATAAAGGTGTGCACACACATAGTGAGCTGTAGGAAAATAGGCAGGGAGCAATGCCGGCTGGGGTATATGTTCTTGTATGTTGTCTGACTGTTTGATTTGAATGTGTTGTGTAAGTGTCCTGTTGAATGTTACATGTTTGGGCTTTGACACGCTTCACTGTGGTTGTTAACTGTGTGGTGTGTCCTGAAATGTTATATGTTTGGGCTGTGTGACATGCTTAATGCTTGTCAGTAGCTATCCACTTATTCATATATAGCAACTGACAACATAAGAAGTCCGGACATACTTTGATAGTAGTTGTAGAAGTATCCTTATTGATAATAGATAAACTAATTCATAGTGATAGAACAGTAGATGAACAGGTGCCTGCACATGTCTCACGAAAATAAAATGGGTGTATGATTGCTGACGGCAGAGCAATACTGCCAAACTTATGAGTTCTTGTGGCAAACTTGATTCAGTGTCTTGACGTGTATACGCTGTTTCACTGACTTGATTGTCACAAGAAACAAAGTGTGTTTGATAAGATCCGACCATTTTATTACGGGAGGATCAGTATGTATGGATTCTGATGTGACTGATAAACCCATTTCGTATCTTAAGCATAATCTAATACGTGAGACAACGCCTTGGCACACAATCAAAAAAAAAAAAAAGAGAGCGGTTTTGTGTCCCCACAGTCCATAATGTAGAAAAGAGAGAAAAAGCCTTTCTGATTTGGTATGTGTGCTCACAGTGCAGAGTGTAGAGAAAAGAGAGAAATGAAAGCCGTTTTGGTGTCACGGGTGTTGTGACTTATGAGTTCTTGTGGCAAACTTGATTCAGTGTCTTGACGTGTATACGCTGTTTCACTGACTTGATTGTCACAAGAAACAAAGTGTGTTTGATAAGATCCGACCATTTTATTACGGGAGGATCAGTATGTATGGATTCTGATGTGACTGATAAACCCATTTCGTATCTTAAGCATAATCTAATACGTGAGACAACGCCCTGGCACACAATCAAAAAAAAAAAAAAGAGAGCGGTTTTGTGTCCCCACAGTCCATAATGTAGAAAAGAGAGAAAAAAGCCTTTCTGATTTGGTGTGTGTGCTCACAGTGCAGAGTGTAGAGAAAAGAGAGAAAAGAAAGCCGTTTTGGTGTCACGGGTGTTGTGACTTACACACACACATTTCTGAATTGAGAAAGGAAATTATTTTAGAGGAAGCACTAGTTTAGATCCAACATTTGTTGATAGGCATTCATTTATTTCTTCACTTCTGATGAAGTTTCAACTATAAACAACACTCTTTGTATTATGAGAAAGAACCAGACTCATTCTTCAGGAATCCGAAAATAAGCTCTATTTTACGAGTTATGCACGAATTCGGATTCTCCTATAAAACGAATTCCTTTGCTTTGTCTTTCAATATTCATTCATGTCTAATCAAGTTTCAACGATAAATAACGTTGTACTTTGTAGAATGAGAAAGAACTTCTTCAGCAATAAGCATCTCTCGACATATGACGAAGTACAGATTTTGCTATAAAATTAATTCCTTCTATCAGCCTGACTTAAAACTGTTTGTCATCTTTATTTATCCACTTCAAATCAAGTTTCAACAATTAAAAAAATTTTGTAGTTTGAGAAAGAACAACTTAATCTACAGCAATCAGAATAAAAAGAGGGTAAGAAAACAAATTCTTGCAAATGCCAACCATACATCACTAAAAGGTGGAGCGGAAGTATTCGGCTGCAAGTAGGTGTGAATGTCCGACCATAATTTGTAAAAAGCGGGTAAGAAAAGGTTCGAATGCCTGACTATATATTAACAAAAGCGGGAGGAGAGGTCTTCGGATGAGAGTGGGTGAGAATTTCCAACCATAATCTATAAAATGCATTGAAAAAAAAGGTGTGAATGCCCCATAGAACACTAAAAGGTGGAGCGGAAGTGTTCGGCTGCAAGAAGGTGTAAATGTCCGACTATATTTGGTGAAAAGCAGGTGAAGCAAGGTCTGAATGCCCAACCTTACATCATCAAAAGCGAGATCAGAGGTGTTTGGCTGCAAGAAGGCCATAGTTTGCCAAAAGCGGGTAAGGTGCGAATGACCGACTAAATATCAACAAAAGTGGGGGCGGAGGTCTTCGGATGCAAGTGGATGTGAATATCCCAACATACAAGTATGGTGGAGAGGAAGCTGTGAATAGCCGACCATAGTTTGCAAAAAGCGGGTGAGAAAAGGTGCGAAAGTCCAACCATACATGATCAAAACAGGGAGCGGAGGTGTTTGGCTGTGACAAGGTGTGAATGCCCACCCACAATTAATGAAAAGCGGGCAAAAAGTAGGTTTGAATAACCAACCATACATCATCAAAAGCAGGAGTGGATGTGTTCGGCTACAAGAAGGTTTGAATGTCCGAGCATAGTTTGTAAAAAGCGGGTAAGAAAAGGTTCGACTGCCCGAACACACACCATCAAAAGAGGGAGCGGAGGTGTTCAGCTGTAAGAAGGTAAGAATGTCCGACCATAGTTGGTAAAAAGCGGGTAAGAAAAGGTTAAAATACCCGACTGTACACAATCAAAAGAGGGAGTGGAGTTATTCAGCTAAGAGGTGTGAAAGTCCAACCATGGTTTGTAAAAAGCGGGTAAGAAAAGGTTCGTATGCCCGAATATACACCATCAAAAGCGGAAGCGGAGGTGTTCGGCTGCAAGAAGGTGTGAACGTCCGACCAAAGTTTGTAAAAAGCAGTTAAGAAAAGGTTCGAATATCTAACCAAACATAATCAAAAGCGGGAGCAGAGCAGTTTGACTGCAAGTAGGTGTGAATGTCAGATCATAAATTGCAAAAAGCTGATGAGAAAGGGTGAGAATGCCTGACTATACACCATGGATTGCGGGAGCGGAGTTGTTCGGCTGTGAGTAGGTGTGAATCTCCAACCATAACTGCTGAAAAATGTGTTAGAAAAGGTAAGAATGCCGGTCCATACATCATCAAAAGTGGGAGAGGTGGTGTTCATCTGCAAGTAGGTGTGAATGTCCAGCCATAATTACTCACAAACGGGTAAGAAAAGGTAGTATTGCCAGACCATACATGATCAAAACAGGGAGCGGAGGTGGTTCAGCTACAAGGTGTGAATTTTCGAATAAAGTTTGTAAAAAGCGGGTAAGACAAAGTGCGAATGCCTGACAATGTATGATCAAAAGAGGGAGCGGAGGTGTTCGGCTGCAAGAAGGTCTGAATGTCCAACCATAATTTGTAAAAACCGGGAAGAAAAGGCTCAAAAGCCCGAATATACACCATCAAAAGCGGGAGCAGAGGGGTTCAGCTGCAAGAAGGTCTGAATGTCCATCAATAATTGCTTTAAAACATGAAAGAAAATTTTCGAATGTCAAACCGCACATGATCATAAGTGGGAGAGGAGGTGTTCAGCTGCAATAAGGTGTGAATGTCCTCCCATAATTCCTGAAAAATGGGTAAAAAAAGAGTGAATGCCCAACCATACATTATCAAAAGCAGGTGTGAATGTCAGATCATAAATTGCAAAAAGCTGATGAGAAAGGGTGAGAATGCCCGACTATACACCATCAAATGCGGGAGCGGAGGTGTTCGGCTCTGAGTAGGTGTGAATGTCCGACCATAATTGCTGAACAATGTGTTAGAAAAGGTAAGAATGCCGGACCATACATCATCAAAAGCGGGAGAATTTGTGTTCGGCTGCAAAAAGGTGTGAATGTTCGACTAAAGTTTGTAAAAAGCGGGTAAGACAAGGTGCGAATGCTTGACAATGTATGATCAAAAGCAGGAGCGGAGGTGTTCAGCTGCAAGAAGGTCTAAATGTCCATCAATAATTGCTAGAAAACATGAAAGAAAATTTTCAAAAATCAAACCGCACATGATCATAAGTGGGAGAAGACGTGTTCAGCTGCAAGAAGGTGTGAATATCCAACCATAATTCCTGAAAAATGGGTAAAAAAAAAGGTGCGAATGCCCAACCATACATCATCAAAAGCAGGAGTGGATGTGTTCGGCTACAAGAAGGTGTGAATGTCCAACCAAAGTTTGTAAAAAGCAGTTAAGAAAAGGTTTGAATATCCAACCAAACATAATCAACAGCGGGAGCAGAGCTGTTCGACTGCAAGTGGGTGTGAATGTCAGATCGTAATTTGCAAAAAGCTGATGAGAAAGGGTGAGAATGCCCGACTATACACCATCAAATGTGGGAGCGGAGTTGTTCGGCTGTGAGTAGGTGTGAATCTCCAACCATAATTGCTGAAATATGTTTTAGAAAACGTAAGAATGCCAGTCCATACATCATCAAAAGCGAGAGAGGTGGTGTTCGGCTGCAAGTAGCTGTGAATGTCCAGCCATAATTACTCACAAACGGGTAAGAAAAGGTAGTATTGCCAGACCATACATGATCAAAACAGGGAGCGGAGGTGGTTCAGCTGCAAGAAGGTATGAATGTCCAACTAAAGTTCAAATATATTAACAAAAGCGGGAGGAGAGGTCTTCGGATGAGAGTGGTTGAGAATTTCCAACCATAATCTATAAAATGCGGTGAAAAAAAAGGTGTGATAGAACACTAAAAGGAGGAGCGGAAGTGTTTGGCTGCAAGAAGGTGTGAATGTCCGACAATATTTGGTGAAAAGCAGGTGAAGCAAGGTCTGAATGCCCAACCTTACATCATCAAAAGCGAGATCAGAGGTGTTTGGCTGCAAGAAGGCCATAGTTGGCCAAAAGCGGGTAAGGTGCGAATGACCGACTAAATATCAACAAAAGTGGGGACGGAGGTCTTCGGATGCAAGTGGGGGTGAATATCCCACCATACAAGTATGGTGGAGAGGAATCTGTGAATAGCCGACCATAGTTTGCAAAAAGCCGGTGAGAAAAGGTGCGAATGTCAAACCATACATGATCAAAACAGGGAGCGGAGGTGTTTGGCTGCGACAAGGTGTGAATGTCCACCCATAATGAATGAAAAGCGGGCAAAAAGTAGGTTTGAATAACCAACCATACATCATCAAAAGCAGGAGTGGATGTGTTCGGCTACAAGAAGGTTTGAATGTCTGAGCATAGTTTTTAAAAAGCGGGTAAGAAAAGGTTCGAATGCCCGAACACACACCATCAAAAGAGGGAGCGGAGGTGTTCAGCTGTAAGAAGGTAAGAATGTCCGACCATAGTTGGTAAAAAGCGGGTAAGAAAAGGTTAAAATACCCGACTGTACACAATCAAAAGAGGGAGTGGAGTTGTTCAGCTAAGAGAAGGTGTGAAAGTCCAACCATGGTTTGTAAAAAGCGGGTAAGAAAAGGTTCGTATGCCTGAATATACACCATCAAAAGCGGAAGCGGAGGTGTTCGTCTGCAAGAAGGTGTGAACGTCCGACCAAAGTTTGTAAAAAGCAGTTAAGAAAAGGTTCGAATATCCAACCAAACATAATCAAAAGCGGGAGCAGAGATGTTTGACTGCAAGTAGGTGTGAATGTCAGATCATAATTTGCAAAAAGCTGATGAGAAAGTGTGAGAATGCCTGACTATACACCATCAAATGCGGGAGCAGAGTTGTTCGGCTATGAGTTGGTGTGAATCTCTGACCATAATTGCTGAAAAATGTGTTAGAAAAGGTAAGAATGCCGGTCCATACATCATCAAAAGCGGGAGAGGTGGTGTTTGGCTGCAAGTAGGTGTGAATGTCCACCCATAATTCCTGAAAAATGGGTAAAGAAAGGTGCGATTGCCCAACCATACATTATCAAAAGCAGGTGTGAATGTCAGATCATAATTTGCTAAAAGCTGATGAGAAAGGGTGATAATGCCTGACTATAATAACTGACTATACACCATCAAATGCGGGAGCAAAGGTGTTCGGCTCTGAGTAGGTGTGAATGTCCGACCATAACTGCTGAAAAATGTGTTAGAAAACGTAAGAATGCCGGACCATACATCATCAAAAGCGGGAGAGGTGGTGTTCGGCTGCAAGTAGGTGTGAATGTCCAGCCATAATTACTCACAAACGGGTAAGAAAAGGTAGTATTGCCAGACCATACATGATCAAAACAGGGAGCGGAGGTGGTTCAGCTGCAAGGTGTGAATTTCTGACTAAAGTTTGTAAAAAAACGGGTAAGACAAGGTGCGAATGCCCGACAATGTATGATCAAAAGTGGGAGCAGAGGTTTTCGGCTGCAAGGTCTGAAAGTCCAACCATAATTTGTAAAAACCGGGAAGAAAAGGCTCAAAAGCCCGAATATACACCATCAAAAGCGGGAGCAGAGGGGTTCAGCTGCAAGAAGGTCTGAATGTCCATCAATAATTGCTTTAAAACATGAAAGAAAATTTTCGAATGTCAAACCGCACATGATCATAAGTGGGAGAGGAGGTGTTCAGCTGCAATAAGGTGTGAATGTCCTCCCATAATTCCTGAAAAATGGGTAAAAAAAGAGTGAATGCCCAACCATACATTATCAAAAGCAGGTGTGAATGTCAGATCATAAATTGCAAAAAGCTGATGAGAAAGGGTGAGAATGCCCGACTATACACCATCAAATGCGGGAGCGGAGGTGTTCGGCTCTGAGTAGGTGTGAATGTCCGACCATAATTGCTGAACAATGTGTTAGAAAAGGTAAGAATGCCGGACCATACATCATCAAAAGCGGGAGAATTTGTGTTCGGCTGCAAAAAGGTGTGAATGTTCGACTAAAGTTTGTAAAAAGCGGGTAAGACAAGGTGCGAATGCTTGACAATGTATGATCAAAAGCAGGAGCGGAGGTGTTCAGCTGCAAGAAGGTCTAAATGTCCATCAATAATTGCTAGAAAACATGAAAGAAAATTTTCGAAAATCAAACCGCACATGATCATAAGTGGGAGAAGACGTGTTCAGCTGCAAGAAGGTGTGAATATCCACCCATAATTCCTGAAAAATGGGTAAAAAAAAAGGTGCGAATGCCCAACCATACATCATCAAAAGCAGGAGTGGATGTGTTCGGCTACAAGAAGGTGTGAATGTCCAACCAAAGTTTGTAAAAAGCAGTTAAGAAAAGGTTTGAATATCCAACCAAACATAATCAACAGCGGGAGCAGAGCTGTTCGACTGCAAGTAGGTGTGAATGTCAGATCGTAATTTGCAAAAAGCTGATGAGAAAGGGTGAGAATGCCCGACTATACACCATCAAATGTGGGAGCGGAGTTGTTCGGCTGTGAGTAGGTGTGAATCTCCAACCATAATTGCTGAAATATGTTTTAGAAAACGTAAGAATGCCAGTCCATACATCATCAAAAGCGAGAGAGGTGGTGTTCGGCTGCAAGTAGCTGTGAATGTCCAGCCATAATTACTCACAAACGGGTAAGAAAAGGTAGTATTGCCAGACCATACATGATCAAAACAGGGAGCGGAGGTGGTTCAGCTGCAAGAAGGTATGAATGTCCAACTAAAGTTCAAATATATTAACAAAAGCGGGAGGAGAGGTCTTCGGATGAGAGTGGTTGAGAATTTCCAACCATAATCTATAAAATGCGGTGAAAAAAAAGGTGTGATAGAACACTAAAAGGAGGAGCGGAAGTGTTTGGCTGCAAGAAGGTGTGAATGTCCGACAATATTTGGTGAAAAGCAGGTGAAGCAAGGTCTGAATGCCCAACCTTACATCATCAAAAGCGAGATCAGAGGTGTTTGGCTGCAAGAAGGCCATAGTTGGCCAAAGGCGGGTAAGGTGCGAATGACCGACTAAATATCAACAAAAGTGGGGGCGGAGGTCTTCGGATGCAAGTGGGGGTGAATATCCCACCATACAAGTATGGTGGAGAGGAATCTGTGAATAGCCGACCATAGTTTGCAAAAAGCCGGTGAGAAAAGGTGCGAATGTCAAACCATACATGATCAAAACAGGGAGCGGAGGTGTTTGGCTGCGACAAGGTGTGAATGTCCACCCATAATGAATGAAAAGCGGGCAAAAAGTAGGTTTGAATAACCAACCATACATCATCAAAAGCAGGAGTGGATGTGTTCGGCTACAAGAAGGTTTGAATGTCTGAGCATAGTTTTTAAAAAGCGGGTAAGAAAAGGTTCGAATGCCCGAACACACACCATCAAAAGAGGGAGCGGAGGTGTTCAGCTGTAAGAAGGTAAGAATGTCCGACCATAGTTGGTAAAAAGCGGGTAAGAAAAGGTTAAAATACCCGACTGTACACAATCAAAAGAGGGAGTGGAGTTGTTCAGCTAAGAGAAGGTGTGAAAGTCCAACCATGGTTTGTAAAAAGCGGGTAAGAAAAGGTTCGTATGCCTGAATATACACCATCAAAAGCGGAAGCGGAGGTGTTCGTCTGCAAGAAGGTGTGAACGTCCGACCAAAGTTGGTAAAAAGCAGTTAAGAAAAGGTTCGAATATCCAACCAAACATAATCAAAAGCGGGAGCAGAGATGTTTGACTGCAAGTAGGTGTGAATGTCAGATCATAATTTGCAAAAAGCTGATGAGAAAGTGTGAGAATGCCTGACTATACACCATCAAATGCGGGAGCAGAGTTGTTCGGCTGTGAGTTGGTGTGAATCTCTGACCATAATTGCTGAAAAATGTGTTAGAAAAGGTAAGAATGCCGGTCCACACATCATCAAAAGCGGGAGAGGTGGTGTTTGGCTGCAAGTAGGTGTGAATGTCCACCCATAATTCCTGAAAAATGGGTAAAGAAAGGTGCGAATGCCCAACCATACATTATCAAAAGCAGGTGTGAATGTCAGATCATAATTTGCTAAAAGCTGATGAGAAAGGGTGATAATGCCTGACTATAATAACTGACTATACACCATCAAATGTGGGAGCAAAGGTGTTCGGCTCTGAGTAGGTGTGAATGTCCGACCAAAATTGCTGAAAAATGTGTTAGAAAACGTAAGAATGCCGGACCATACATCATCAAAAGCGGGAGAGGTGGTGTTCGGCTGCAAGTAGGTGTGAATGTCCAGCCATAATTACTCACAAACGGGTAAGAAAAGGTAGTATTGCCAGACCATACATGATCAAAACAGGGAGCGGAGGTGGTTCAGCTGCAAGGTGTGAATTTCTGACTAAAGTTTGTAAAAAAACGGGTAAGACAAGGTGCGAATGCCCGACAATGTATGATCAAAAGTGGGAGCAGAGGTTTTCGGCTGCAAGGTCTGAAAGTCCAACCATAATTTGTAAAAACCGGGGAAGAAAAGGCTCGAAAGCCAGACTCGAAAGCCAGCCATCAAAAGCGGGAGCGGAGGTGTTCAGCTGCAAGAAGGTCTGAATGTACACCAATAATTACTGAAAAATGGTTAAGAAAAGGTGCGAATGCCCAACCATACATCATCAAAAGCAGGAGTGTATGTGTTCGGCTACAATAAGGTTTGAATGTCCGACCATAGTTTGTAAAAGGCGGGTAAGAAAAGGTTTGTATGCCCGAATATACACCATCAAAAGCGGATTTCGGATTTTGCTATTAAATAAATTCCTTCACTCAAACTATGTTAAAACTGCTTTTTCCTTCATATTTATCGATGTCTAGATCGACTTCAACAAAGAACAACATTGGACTTTGCAGTAGAAGAAGTTGAAAACGATCTAGACATTGATAAATATGAAGGACAAAGGACTTGGTTTGAGTGAAGGAATGAATTTTATAGCAAAATCCGAAATCATGCATATCTCCTCAAAAGGAACGTATTGCTCAACCAAAGGGATGCTTCTTTCTCACTCAGGGTAATATGAGGAACTTTATGCTTGATACATTTTTAGACATGGATAACTATGAAGGACAAAGCAATTTTAACTTGGTTTGAGCAAAGCAATTCATTTACAGGAAAATCCGAAATTGTGCAGAACTCATGAAAGCAAGCTTTTTCTCGGATTCCTGATCCTCCAGTGTTGCTCTTTCCTATACTGTAAAATACAACCTTGTTCTTTGTTGAAATCTATCTAGACATTGATAAATATGAAGGACAAAGCAGTTTTCACTTGGTTTGAGTGAAGGAATTAATTTTATACATAAAATCCCAAATCATACAGAACGTATGAAAAGAAGCTTATTCTCGGATTCCTGATCCTTCAGGTTTGCTCTTTCATCTACTGCAAAATCCAATGTTGTTCTTTGTTGAAGTCGATCTAGAAATTGTTAAATATGAAGGACAAAGCAGTTTTAACATAGTTTGAGTGAAGGAATTCATTTTACACATAAAATCCCAAATCATGCAGAACGTATGAAAATAAGCTTATTCTCGGATTCCTGATCCTTCAGTGTTGCCCTTTCTTCTACTGCAAAATACAACGTTGTTCTTTGTTGAAGTCGATCTAGACATTGATAAATATGAAGGACAAAGCAGTTTTAATTTGGTTTGAGTGAAGGAATTCATTTTATAGTAAAATCCCAAATCGTGCAGAACTCATGAAAATAAGCTTATTCTCGGATTCCTACAACTTTTGATTTGCTCTTTCTTTTACTGCAAATTACAACGTTTTTAAAAAAAAATCTATCTAGACATTGATAAATATGAAGGTAATAGCCGTTTTAACATAGTTTGAGTGAAGGAATTCATTTTATAGATAAAATCCCAAATCATGCAGAACTCCTCAAAAGGGGCGTATGGCTTAATCACAAGTGTGGTTCTTTCTCATTCAGGGTAATATGAGGAAGTTTATGCTTGAAATATATGTAGAAATGGGTACATATGAAGGACAAAGCAGTTTTAACTTAGTTTGAGTGAAGGAATTCATTTTATAGCAAAATCCGAAATCGTGCAGGACTCATGAAAGCAAGCTTATACTCGGATTCCTGAAACTTTAGATTTGTTCTTTCTTTTACTGCAAAGTACAACATTGTTTTTTGTTGAAATCTATCTAGACATTGATAAATACCAGCCAAACATCTCTGCTGTCGCTTTTGATAATTTATGGTTGGGCATTCTTATCTTTTCTTACCCGCTTTTTAAAAATTATGATCTGACATTCACACCTACTTGCAGTCGAACACCTCTCCCGCTTATGATCATGTGCAGTTTGATATTCGAAAATTTTCTTTTATGTTTTCTAGCAATTAATGATGGGCATTCAGACCGTCTTAAAACAGAGCTCCTCCACTCCCTCTTTTGATGGTGTATGTTCGGGCATTCACGCCTTTTCTTACCCATTTTTCAGTAATTATGGATGGACATTCAGACCTTCTTACAGCCGAAAACCTCCGCTGCCGCTTTTGATGGTTTATAGTCTGGCTTTCGAGCCTTTTCTTCCCCGGTTTTTACAAATTATGGTTGGACATTCAGACCTTCTTGCAGCCGAAAACCTCCGCTCCCTCTTTTCATCATACATTGTCGGGCATTCGCACCTTGTCTTATCCGCTTTTTACAAACTTTAGTCGGACATTCACACCTTCTTGCAGCTGAACCACCTCCGCTCCCTGTTTTGATCATGTATGATCTGGCAATACTGGTTGAGAATTTCCAACCATAATCTATAAAATGCGGTGAAAAAAAAGGTGTGATAGAACACTAAAAGGTGGAGCGGAAGTGTTTGGCTGCAAGAAGGTGTAAATGTCCGACTATATTTGGTGAAAAGCAGGTGAAGCAAGGTCTGAATGCCCAACCTTACATCATCAAAAGCGAGATCAGAGGTGTTTGGCTGCAAGAAGGCCATAGTTTGCCAAAAGCGGGTAAGGTGCGAATGACCGACTAAATATCAACAAAAGTGGGGGCGGAGGTCTTCGGATGCAAGTGGGTGTGAATATCCCAACATACAAGTATGGTGGAGAGGAAGCTGTGAATAGCCGACCATAGTTTGCAAAAAGCGGGTGAGAAAAGGTGCGAATGTCCAACCATACATGATCAAAACAGGGAGCGGAGGTGTTTGGCTGTGACAAGGTGTGAATGCCCACCCATAATTAATGAAAAGCGGGCAAAAAGTAGGTTTGAATAACCAACCATACATCATCAAAAGCAGGAGTGGATGTGTTCGGCTACAAGAAGGTTTGAATGTCCGAGCATAGTTTGTAAAAAGCGGGTAAGAAAAGGTTCGAATGCCCGAACACACACCATCAAAAGAGGGAGCGGAGGTGTTCAGCTGTAAGAAGGTAAGAATGTCCGACCATAGTTGGTAAAAAGCGGGTAAGAAAAGGTTAAAATACCCGACTGTACACAATCAAAAGAGGGAATGGAGTTGTTCAGCTAAGAGGTGTGAAAGTCCAACCATGGTTTGTAAAAAGCGGGTAAGAAAAGGTTCGTATGCCCGAATATACACCATCAAAAGCGGAAGCGGAGGTGTTCGGCTGAGAGAAGGTGTGAACGTCCGACCAAAGTTTGTAAAAAGCAGTTAAGAAAAGGTTCGAATATCCAACCAAACATAATCAAAAGCGGGAGCAGAGCTGTTTGACTGCAAGTAGGTGTGAATGTCAGATCATAATTTGCAAAAAGCTGATGAGAAAGTGTGAGAATGCCTGACTATACACCATCAAATGCGGGAGCGGAGTTGTTCGGCTGTGAGTAGGTGTGAATGTCCGACCATAATTGCTGAAAAATGTGTTAGAAAAGGTAAGAATGCCGGACCAAACATCATCAAAAGCGGGAGAAGTTTTGTTCGGCTGCAAGAAGGTCTGAATGTCCAACCATAATTTGTAAAAACCGGGGAAGAAAAGGCTCGAATGCCCGACTATACACCAACAAAAGCGGGAGCGGAGGGGTTCAGCTGCAAGAAGGTCTGAATGTCCATCAAGGATTGCTTTAAAACATGAAAGAAAATTTCCGAATGTCAAACCGCACATGATCATAATCGGGAGAGGAGGTGTTCAGCTAAGAGAAGGTGTGAATGTCCACCCATAATTCCTGAAAAATGGGTAAAGAAAGGTGCGAATGCCCAACTATACATTATCAAAGCAGGTGTGAATGTCAGATCATAATTTGCTAAAAGCTGATTAGAAAGGGTGATAATGCCTAACTATACACCATCAAATGCGGGAGCGGAGTTGTTCGGCTCTGAGTAGGTGTGAATGTCCGACCATAATTGCTGAAAAATGTGTTAGAAAACGTAAGAATGTCGGACCATACATCATCAAAAGCGGGAGAGGTGGTGTTCGGCTGCAAGTAGGTGTGAATGTCCAGCCATAATTACTCACAAACGGGTAAGAAAAGGTAGTATTGCCAGACCATACATGATCAAAACAGGGAGCGGAGGTGGTTCAGCTGCAAGAAGGTGTGAATGTCCGACTAAAGTTCAAATATATTAACAAAAGCGGGAGGAGAGGTCTTCGGATGAGAATGGTTGAGAATTTCCAACCATAATCTATAAAGTGCGGTGAAAAAAAAGGTGTGATAGAACACTAAAAGGTGGAGTGGAAGTGTTCGGCTGCAAGAAGGTGTAAATGTCCAACTATATTTGGTGAAAAGCAGGTGAAGCAAGGTCTGAATGCCCAACCTTACATCATCAAAAGCGAGATCAGAGGTGTTTTGCTGCAAGAAGGCCATAGTTGTCCAAAAGCGGGTAAGGTGCGAATGACCGACTAAATATCAACAAAAGTGGGGGCGGAGGTCTTCGGATGCAAGTGGGTGTGAATATCCCAACATACAAGTATGGTGGAGAGGAAGCTGTGAATAGCCGACCATAGTTTGCAAAAAGCGGGTGAGAAAAGGTGCGAATGTCCAACCATACATGATCAAAACAGGGAGCCGAGGTGTTTGGCTGTGACAAGGTGTGAATGCCCACCCATAATTAATGAAAAGCGGGCAAAAAGTAGGTTTGAATAACCAACCATACATCATCAAAAGCAGGAGTGGATGTTCGGCTACAAGAAGATTTGAATGTCCGAGCATAGTTTGTAAAAAGCGGGTAAGAAAAGGTTCGAATGCCCGAACACACACCATCAAAAGAGGGAGCGGAGGTGTTCAGCTGCAAGAAGGTGTGAATGTCCGACTAAAGTTCAAATATATTAACAAAAGCGGGAGGAGAGGTCTTCGGATGAGAATGGTTGAGAATTTCCAACCATAATCTATAAAATGCGGTGAAAAAAAAGGTGTGATAAAACACTAAAAGGTGGAGCGGAATTGTTCGGCTGCAAGAAGGTGTAAATGTCCGACTATATTTGGTGAAAAGCAGGTGAAGCAAGGTCTGAATGCCCAACCTTACATCATCAAAAGCGAGATCAGAGGTGTTTGGCTGCAAGAAGGCCATAGTTTGCCAAAAGCGGGTAAGGTGCGAATGACCGACTAAATATCAACAAAAGTGGGGGCGGAGGTCTTCGGATGCAAGGGGGGTGAATATCCCACCATACAAGTATGGTGGAGAGGAATCTGTGAATAGCCGACCATAGTTTGCAAAAAGCCGGTGAGAAAAGGTGCGAATGTCAAACCATACATGATCAAAACAGGGAGCGGAGGTGTTTGGCTGCGACAAGGTGTGAATGTCCACCCATAATTAATGAAAAATGGGAAACAAGTAGGTTTGAATGCCCAACCACACATCATCAAAAGCAGGAGTGGATGTTCGGCTACAAGAAGATTTGAATGTCCGAGCATAGTTTGTAAAAAGCGGGTAAGAAAAGGTTCGAATGCCCAAACATACACCATCAAAAGAGGGAGCGGAGGTGTTCCGCTGTAAGAAGGTGCGAATGTCTGACCATAGTTGGTAAAAAGCGGGTAAGAAAAAGTTAGAATACCCGACTGTACACAATAAATAACGGGAGCGGAGGTGTTCGGCTGCAAGAAGGTGTGAACGTCCGACCAAAGTTTGTAAAAAGCAGTTAAGAAAAGGTTCGAATATCCAACCAAACATAATCAAAAGCGGGAGCAGAGCTGTTCGACTGCAAGTAGGTGTGAATGTCAGATCATAATTTGTAAAAAGCTGATGAGAAAGGGTGAGAATGCCCGACTATACACCATCAAATTCGGGAGCGGAAGTGTTCGGCTGTGAGAAGGTGTGAATGTCCGACCATAATTGCTGAAAAATGTGTTAGAAAAGACTAGAATGCCGGACCATACATCATCAAAAGCGGGAGAATTTGTGTTCGGCTGCAAGTAGGTGTGAATGTCCAGCCATAATTAGTCACAAACGGGTAAGAAAAGGTAGTATTGCCAGACCATACATGATCAAAAAAGGGTGGTTCAGCTGCAAGGTGTGAATTTCTGACTAAAGTTTGTAAAAAACGGGTAAGACAAGGTGCGAATGCCCGACAATGTATGATCAAAAGTGGGAGCAGAGGTTTTCGGCTGCAAGGTCTGAAAGTCCAACCATAATTTGTAAAAACCGGGGAAGAAAAGGCTCGAAAGCCAGACTATACACCATCAAAAGCGGGAGCGGAGGTGTTCAGCTGCAAGAAGGTCTGAATGTACACCAATAATTACTGAAAAATGGTTAAGAAAAGGTGCGAATGCGAATACATCATCAAAAGTGGGAGCAGAGCTGTTCGACTGCAAGTAGGTGTGAATGTCAGATCATAATTTGCAAAAAACTGATGAGAAAGGGTGAGAATGCCCGACCATACATCATCAAAAGCGGGAGAGGTGGTGTTTGGCTGCAAGTAGGTGTGAATGTCCAGCCATAATTAGTCACAAACGGGTAAGAAAAGGTAGTATTGCCAGACCATACATGATCAAAACAGGGAGCGGAGGTGGTTCAGCTGCAAGAAGGTGTGAATGTCTGACTAAAGTTCAAATATATTAACAAAAGCGGGAGGAGAGGTCTTCGGATGAGAATGGTTGAGAATTTCCAACCATAATCTATAAAATGTGGTGAAAAAAAAGGTGTGATAGAACACTAAAAGGTGGAGCGGAAGGGTTCGGCTGCAAGAAGGTGTAAATGTCCGACTATATTTGGTGAAAAGCAGGTGAAGCAAAGTCTGAATGCCCAACCTTACATCATCAAAAGCGAGATCAGAGGTGTTTGGCTGCAAGAAGGCCATAGTTTGCCAAAAGCGGGTAAGGTGCGAATGACCGACTAAATATCAACAAAAGTGGGGGCGGAGGTCTTCGGATGCAAGTGGGGGTGAATATCCCACAATACAAGTATGGTGGAGAGGAATCTGTGAATAGCCGACCATAGTTTGCAAAAAGCCGGTGAGAAAAGGTGCGAATGTCCAACCATACATGATCAAAACAGGGAGCGGAGGTGTTTGGCTGCGACAAGGTGTGAATGTCCACCCATAATTAATGAAAAGCGGGCAAAAAGTAGGTTTGAATAACCAACCATACATCATCAAAAGCAGGAGTGGATGTGTTCGGCTACAAGAAGGTTTGAATGTCCGAGCATAGTTTTTAAAAAGCGGGTAAGAAAAGGTTCGAATGCCCGAACACACACCATCAAAAGAGGGAGCGGAGGTGTTCAGCTGTAAGAAGGTAAGAATGTCCGACCATAGTTGGTAAAAAGCGGGTAAGAAAAGGTTAAAATACCCGACTGTACACAATCAAAAGAGGGAGTGGAGTTGTTCAGCTAAGAGAAGGTGTGAAAGTCCAACCATGGTTTGTAAAAAGCGGGTAAGAAAAGGTTCGTATGCCTGAATATACACCATCAAAAGCGGAAGCGGAGGTGTTCGCCTGCAAGAAGGTGTGAACGTCCGACCAAAGTTTGTAAAAAGCAGTTAAGAAAAGGTTCGAATATCCAACCAAACATAATCAAAAGCGGGAGCAGAGCTCTTTGACTGCAAGTAGGTGTGAATGTCAGATCATAATTTGCAAAAAGCTGATGAGAAAGTGTGAGAATGCCTGACTATACACCATCAAATGCGGTTGTTCAAATGAGGTGTTCAGCTGTGAGTAGGTGTGAATGTCCGACCATAATTGCTGAAAAATGTGTTAGAAAAGGTAAGAATGCCGGACCAAACATCATCAAAAGCGGGAGAAGTTTTGTTCGGCTGCAAGAAGGTCTGAATGTCCAACCATAATTTGTAAAAACCGGGGAAGAAAAGGCTCGAATGCCCGACTATACACCATCAAAAGCGGGAGCGGAGGTGTTCAGCTGCAAGAAGGTCTGAATGTCCATCAAGGATTGCTTTAAAACATGAAAGAAAATTTTCGAATGTCAAACCGCACATGATCATAAGCGGGAGAGGAGGTGTTCAGCTAAGAGAAGGTGTGAATGTCCACCCATAATTCCTGAAAAATGGGTAAAGAAAGGTGCGAATGCCCAACTATACATTATCAAAGCAGGTGTGAATGTCAGATCATAATTTGCTAAAAGTTGATTAGAAAGGGTGATAATGCCTAACTATACACCATCAAATGCGGGAGCGAAGTTGTTCGGCTCTGAGTTGGTGTGAATGTCCGACCATAATTGCTGAAAAATGTGTTAGAAAACGTAAGAATGCCGGACCATACATCATCAAAAGCGGGAGAGGTGGTGTTCGGCTGCAAGTAGGTGTGAATGTCCAGCCATAATTACTCACAAACGGGTAAGAAAAGGTAGTATTGCCAGACCATACATGATCAAAACAGGGAGCGGAGGTGGTTCAGCTGCAAGAAGGTGTGAATGTCCGACTAAAGTTTGTAAAAACTGGGTAAGACAAAGTGCGAATGCCCGACAATGTATGATCAAAAGAAGGAGCGGAGGTGTTCGGCTGCAAGAAGGTCTGAATGTCCAACCATAATTTGTAAAAACCGGGAAGAAAAGGCTCGAAAGCCCGACTATATACCATCAAAAGCGGAAGCGGAGGTGTTCGGCTACAAGAAGGTGTGAACGTCCGACCAAAGTTTGTAAAAAGCAGTTAAGAAAAGTTTAGAATATCCAACCAAACATAATCAATAGCGGGAGCAGAGCTGTTCGACTGCAAGTAGGTGTGAATGTCAGATCATAATTTTCAAAAAGCTGATGAGAAAGGGTGAGAATGCCCGACTATACACCATCAAATTCGGGAGCGGAAGTGTTCGGCTGTGAGAAGGTGTGAATGTCCGACCATAATTGCTGAAAAATGTGTTAGAAAAGACTAGAATGCCGGACCATAAAACATCAAAAGCGGGAGAATTTGTGTTCGGCTGAAAGTAGGTGTGAATTTCCAGCCATAATTACTCACAAACGAGTAAGAAAAGGTAGTATTGCCAGACCATACATGATCAAAACAGGGAGCGGAGGTGGTTCAGCTGCAAGAAGGTGTGAATGTCCGACTAAAGTTCAAATATATTAACCAAAGCGGGAGGAGAGTTCTTCGGATGAGAATGGTTGAGAATTTCCAACCATAATCTATAAAATGCGGTGGAAAAAAAAGGTGTGATAGAACACTAAAAGGTGGAGCGGAAGTGATCGGCTGCAAGAAGGTGTAAATGTCCGACTATATTTGGTGAAAAGCAGGTGAAGCAAGGTCTGAATGCCCAACCTTACATCATCAAAAGCGAGATCAGAGGTGTTTGGCTGCAAGAAGGCCATAGTTTGCCAAAAGCGGGTAAGGTGCGAATGACCGACTAAATATCAACAAAAGTGGGGGCGGAGGTCTTCGGATGCAAGTGGGTGTGAATATCCCAACATACAAGTATGGTGGAGAGGAAGCTATGAATAGCCGACCATAGTTTGCAAAAAGCGGGTGAGAAAAGGTGCGAAAGTCCAACCATACATGATCAAAACAGGGAGCGGAGGTGTTTGGCTGTGACAAGGTGTGAATGCCCACCAATAATTAATGAAAAGCGGGCAAAAAGTAGGTTTGAATAACCAACCATACATCATCAAAAGCAGGAGTGGATGTGTTCGGCTACAAGAAGGTTTGAATGTCCGAGCATAGTTTGTAAAAAGCGGGTAAGAAAAGGTTTGAATGCCCGAACACACACCATCAAAAGAGGGAGCGGAGGTGTTCAGCTGTAAGAAGGTAAGAATGTCCGAATATAGTTGGTAAAAAGCGGGTAAGAAAAGGTTAAAATACCCGACTGTACACAATCAAAAGAGGGAGTGGAGTTGTTCGGCTAAGAGGTGTGAAAGTCCAACCATGGTTTGTAAAAAGCGGGTAAGAAAAGGTTCGTATGCCCGAATATACACCATCAAAAGCGGAAGCGGAGGTGTTCGGCTGCAGACAAAGGACCTGATCCTCCAGTGTTGCTCTTTCCTATACTGTAAAATACAACCTTTTTCTTTGTTGAAATCTATCTAGACATTGATAAATATGAAGGACAAAGTAGTTTTCACTTGGTTTGAGTGAAGGAATTAATTTTATACATAAAATCCCAAATCATACAGAACGTATGAAAAGAAACTTATTCTCGGATTCCTGATCCTTCAGGTTTGCTCTTTCATCTACTGCAAAATCCAATGTTGTTCTTTGTTGAAGTCGATCTAGAAATTGTTAAATATGAAGGACAAAGCAGTTTTAACATAGTTTGAGTTAAGGAATTCATTTTATACATAAAATCCCAAATCATGCAGAACGTATGAAAATAAGCTTATTCTCGGATTCCTGATCCTTTCAGTGTTGCCCTTTCTTCTACTGCAAAATACAACGTTGTTCTTTGTTGAAGTCGATCTAGACATTGATAAATATGAAGGACAAAGCAGTTTTAATTTGGTTTGAGTGAAGGAATTAATTTTATAGTAAAATCCTAAATCGTGCAGAACTCATGAAAATAAGCTTATTCTCGGATTCCTACAACTTTTGATTTGCTCTTTCTTTTACTGCAAATTACAACGTTTTTTTTTTTAAAGCTATCTAGACATTGATAAATATGAAGGTAATAGCCGTTTTAACATAGTTTGAGTGAAGGAATTCATTTTATAGATAAAATCCCAAATCATGCAGAACTCCTCAAAAGGGGCGTATGGCTTAATCACAAGTGTGGTTCTTTCTCATTCAGGGTAATATGAGGAAGTTTATGCTTGAAATATATGTAGAAATGGGTACATATGAAGGACAAAGCAGTTTTAACTTAGTTTGAGTGAAGGAATTCATTTTATAGCAAAATCCGAAATCGTGCAGAACTCATGAAAGCAAGCTTATACTCGGATTCCTGAAACTTTAGATTTGTTCTTTCTTTTACTGCAAAGTACAACGTTGTTTTTTGTTGAAATCTATCTAGACATTGATAAATACCAGCCAAACATCTCTGCTGTCGCTTTTGATAATTTATGGTTGGGCATTCTTACCTTTTCTTACCCGCTTTTTAAAAATTATGATCTGACATTCACACCTACTTGCAGTCGAACACCTTCTCTCCCGCTTATGATCATGTGCAGTTTGATATTCGAAAATTTTCTTTTATGTTTTCTAGCAATTAATGATGGGCATTCAGACCGTCTTAAAGCAGAGCTCCTCCGCTCCCTCTTTTGATGGTGTATGTTCGGGCATTCACACCTTTTCTTACCCATTTTTCAGTAATTATGGATGGACATTCAGACCTTCTTACAGCCGAAAACCTCCGCTGCCGCTTTTGATGGTTTATAGTCTGGCTTTCGAGCCTTTTCTTCCCCGGTTTTTACAAGTTATTGTTGGACATTCAGACCTTCTTGCAGCCGAAAACCTCCGCTCCCTCTTTTGATCATACATTGTCGGGCATTCGCACCTTGTCTTATCCGCTTTTTACAAACTTTAGTCGGACATTCACACCTTCTTGCAGCTGAACCACCTCCGCTCCCTGTTTTGATCATGTATGATCTGGCAATACTACCTTTTCTTACCCGTTTGTGAGTAATTATGGCTGGACATTCACACCTTCTTGCAGCCGAACACCACCTCTCCCGCTTTTGATGGTGTATAGTCGGGCATTCTCACCCTTTCTCATCAGTTTTTTGCAAATTATGATCTGACATTCACACCTACTTGCAGTCGAACAGCTCTGCTCCCGCTTTTGATTATGTTTGGTTAGATATTCGAACCTTTTCTTAACTGCTTTTTACAAACTTTGGTCGGATGTTCACACCTTCTTGCAGACGAACACATCCACTCCCGCTATTGATTGTGTACAGTCGGGTATTTTAACCATTTCTTACCCGCTTTTTGCCAACTATGGTCGGACATTCACACCGTCTTACACCGGAACACCTCCGCTCCCTCTTTTGATGGTGTATGTTCGGGCATTCGAAACTTTTCTTACCCGCCTTTTACAAACTATGGTCGGACATTCAAACCTTCTTGTAGCCGACCACATCCACTCCTGCTTTTGATGATGTATGGTTGGACATTCGCACCGTCTTGTAGCCCAACACATCCACTCCTGCTTTTGATGATGTATGGTTGGACATTCGCACCTTTTTTTACCCATTTTTCAGGAATTATGGGTGGACCTTCACACCTTCTTCCAGCTGAACACCTCCTCTCCCGCTTATGATCATGTGCGGTTTGATATTCGAAAATTTTCTTTCATCTTTTAAAGCAATTATTGATGGACATTCAGACCTTCTTGCAGCTGAACCCCTCTGCTCCCTCTTTTGATGGTGTATAGTCGGGCATTCGAGCCTTTTCTTACCCGCTTTTTACAAACTATGGTCGGACATTCACACCTTCTTGTAGCCCAACACATCCACTCCTGCTTTTGATGATGTATGGTTGGACATTCGCACCTTTTTCTACCCATTTTTCAGGAATTATGGGTGGACCTTCACACCTTCTTCCAGCTGAACACCTCCTCTCCCGCTTATGATCATGTGCGGTTTGATATTCGAAATTTTTCTTTCATCTTTTAAAGCAATTATTGATGGACATTCAGACCTTCTTGCAGCTGAACCCCTCTGCTCCATCTTTTGTTGGTGTATGTTCGGGCATTCGAACCTTTTCTTACCCGCCTTTTACAAACTATGGTCGGACATTCAAACCTTCTTGTAGCCGAACAACTCCGCAACCGCTATTGATTGTGTACAGTCGGGTATTTTAACCTTTTCTTACCCGCTTTTTACCAACTATGGTCGGACATTCAAACCTTCTTGTAGCCGAACACATCCACTCCTGCTTTTGATGATGTATGGTTGGGCAATCGCACCTTTTCTTAACCATTTTTCAGTAATTATGGGTGGACATATCCAACCAAACATAATCAAAAGAGGGAGCAGAAATGTTCAACTGCAAGTAGGTGTGAATGTCAGATCATAATTTAAAAAAAGCTGATGAGAAAGGGTTAAAATACCCGACTGTACACAATCAATAGCGGGAGCGGAGGTGTTCGGCTAAGAGAAGGTGTGAAAGTCCGACTCTGGTTTGTAAAAAGCGGGTAAGAATAGGTTCGTATGCCCGAATATATGCCCGGCTGTGGGTAGGTGTGAATCTCCAACCATAATTGCTGAAAAATGTGTTAGAAAAGGTAAGAATGCCGGTCCATACATCATCAAAAGCCGGAGAGTTGGTGTTCGGCTGCAAGTAGGTGTGAATTTCCAGCCATAATTACTCACAAACGAGTAAGAAAAGGTAGTATTGCCAGACCATACATGATCAAAACAGGGAGCGGAGGTGGTTCAGCTGCAAGAAGGTGTGAATGTCCGACTAAAGTTCAAATATATTAACAAAAGCGGGAGGAGAGGTCTTCGGATGAGAATGGTTGAGAATTTCCAACCATAATCTATAAAATGCGGTGAAAAAAAGTTGTGATAGAACACTAAAAGGTGGAGCGGAAGTGTTTGGCTGCAAGAAGGTGTAAATGTCCGACTATATTTGGTGAAAAGCAGGTGAAGCAAGGTCTGAATGCCCAACCTTACATCTTCAAAAGCGAGATCAGAGGTGTTTGGCTGCAAGAAGGCCATAGTTTGCCAAAAGCGGGTAAGGTGCGAATGACCGACTAAATATCAACAAAAGTGGGGGCGGAGGTCTTCGGATGCAAGTGGGTGTGAATATCCCAACATACAAGTATGGTGGAGAGGAAGCTGTGAATAGCCGACCATAGTTTGCAAAAAGCGGGTGAGAAAAGGTGCGAATGTCCAACCATACATGATCAAAACAGGGAGCGGAGGTGTTTGGCTGTGACAAGGTGTGAATGCCCACCCATAATTAATGAAAAGCGGGCAAAAAGTAGGTTTGAATAACCAACCATACATCATCAAAAGCAGGAGTGGATGTGTTCGGCTACAAGAAGGTTTGAATGTCCGAGCATAGTTTTTAAAAAGCGGGTAAGAAAAGGTTCGAATGCCCGAACACATACCATCAAAAGAGGGAGCGGAGGTGTTCAGCTGTAAGAAGGTAAGAATGTCCGACCATAGTTGGTAAAAAGCGGGTAAGAAAAGGTTAAAATACCCGACTGTAAGCAATCAAAAGATGGAGTGGAGCTGTTCAGCTAAGAGGTGTGAAAGTCCAACCATGGTTTGTAAAAAGCGGGTAAGAAAAGGTTCGTATGCCCGAATATACACCATCAAAAGCGGAAGCGGAGGTGTTCGCCTGCAAAAAGGTGTGAACGTTCGACCAAAGTTTGTAAAAAGCAGTTAAGAAAAGGTTCGAATATCCAACCAAACATAATCAAAAGCGGGAGCAGAGCTGTTTGACTGCAAGTAGGTGTGAATGTCAGATCATAATTTGCAAAAAGCTGATGAGAAAGTGTGAGAATGCCTGACTATACACCATCAAATGCGGGAGCGGAGTTGTTCGGCTGTGAGTTGGTGTGAATCTCTGACCATAATTGCTGAAAAATGTGTTAGAAAAGCTGAACACCTCCTCTCCCGCTTACGATCATGTGCGGTTTGATATTCGAAAATTTTCTTTCATGTTTTAAAGCAATTATTGATGGACATTCAGACCTTCTTGAAGCTGAACCCCTCTGCTCCCTCTTTTGATGGTGTATAGTCGGGCATTCGAGCCTTTTCTTACCCGCTTTTTACGAATTATGGTCGGACTTTCACACCTTGTAGCCGAACAACTCCGCTCCCGCTATTGATTTTGTACAGTCTTGTATTTTAACCTTTTCTTACCCGCTTTTTACTAACTATGGTCGGACATTCACACCTTCATACAGCAAAACACCTCCGCTCCCTCTTTTGTTGGTGTATGTTCGGGCATTCGAACCTTTTCTTACCCGCCTTTTACAAACTATGGTCGGACATTCAAACCTTCTTGTAGCCGAACAACTCCGCACCCGCTATTGATTGTGTACAGTTGGGTATTTTAACCTTTTCTTACCCGCTTTTTACCAACTATGGTCGGACATTCAAACCTTCTTGTAGCCGAACACATCCACTCCTGCTTTCGATGATGTATGGTTGGGCAATCGCACCTTTTCTTAACCATTTTTCAGTAATTATTGGTGGACATATCCAACCAAACATAATCAAATGCGGGAGCAGAAATGTTCAACTGCAAGTAGGTGTGAATGTCAGATCATAATTTTAAAAAAGCTGACGAGAAAGGGTTAAAATACCCGACTGTACACAATCAATAGCGGGAGCGGAGTTGTTCGGCTAAGAGAAGGTGTGAAAGTCCGACTCTGGTTTGTAAAAAGCGGGTAAGAATAGGTTCGTATGTCCGAATATACACCATCAAAAGCGGAAGCGGAGGTGTTCGGCTACAAGAAGGTGTGAACTTCCGACCAAAGTTTGTAAAAAGCAGTTAAGAAAAGTTTAGAATATCCAACCAAACATAATCAACAGCGGGAGCAGAGCTGTTCGACTGCAAGTAGGTGTGAATGTCAGATCATAATTTTCAAAAAGCTGATGAGAAAGGGTGAGAATGCCGGTCCATACATCATCAAAAGCGGGAGAGGTGGTGTTCAGCTGCAAGTAGGTGTGAATGTCCAATCATAATTACTCACAAACGGGTAAGAAAAGGTAGTATTGCCAGACCATACATGATCAAAACAGGGAGCGGAGGTGGTTCAGCTACAAGGTGTGAATTTTCGAATAAAGTTTGTAAAAAGCGGGTAAGACAAAGTGCAAATGCCTGACAATGTATGATCAAAAGAGGGAGCGGAGGTGTTCGGCTGCAAGAAGGTCTGAATGTCCAACCATAATTTGTAAAAACCGGGAAGAAAAGGCTCAAAAGCCCGACTATACACCATCAAAAGCGGAAGCGGAGGTGTTCGGCTACAAGAAGGTGTGAAAGTCCGACCAAAGTTTGTAAAAAGCAGCTAAGAAAAGTTTAGAATATCCAACCAAACATATTCAACAGCGGGAGCAGAGCTGTTCGACTGCAAGTAGGTGTGAATGTCAGATCATAATTTTCAAAAAGCTGATGAGAAAGGGTGAGAATGCCCGACTATACACCATCGATTGCGGGAGCGGAGTTGTTCGGCTATGAGTAGGTGTGAATCTCCAACCATAATTGCTGAAAAATGTGTTAGAAAAGGTAAGAATGCCGGTCCATACATCATCAAAAGCCAGAGAGTTGGTGTTCGGCTGCAAGTAGGTGTGAATTTCCAGCCATAATTACTCACAAACGAGTAAGAAAAGGTAGTATTGCCAGACCATACATGATCAAAACAGGGAGCGGAGGTGGTTCAGCTGCAAGAAGGTGTGAATGTCCGACTAAAGTTCAAATATATTAACAAAAGCGGGAGGAGAGGTCTTCGGATGAGAATGGTTGAGAATTTCCAACCATAATCTATAAAATGCGGTGAAAAAAAAGGTGTGATAGAACACTAAAAGGTGGAGCGGAAGTGTTCGGCTGCAAGAAGGTGTAAATGTCCGACTAAATTTGGTGAAAAGCAGGTGAAGCAAGGTCTGAATGCCCAACCTTACATCATCAAAAGCGAGATCAGAGGTGTTTGGCTGCAAGAAGGCCATAGTTTGCCAAAAGCGGGTAAGGTGCGAATGACCGACTAAATATCAACAAAAGTGGGGGCGGAGGTCTTCGGATGCAAGTGGGTGTGAATATCCCAACATACAAGTATGGTGGAGAGGAAGCTGTGAATAGCCGACCATAGTTTGCAAAAAGCGGGTGAGAAAAGGTGCGAAAGTCCAACCATACATGATCAAAACAGGGAGCGGAGGTGTTTGGCTGTGACAAGGTGTGAATGCCCACCCATAATTAATGAAAAGCGGGCAAAAAGTAGGTTTGAATAACCAACCATACATCATCAAAAGCAGGAGTGGATGTGTTCGGCTACAAGAAGGTTTGAATGTCCGAGCATAGTTTGTAAAAAGCGGGTGAGAAAAGGTTCGAATGCCCGAACACACACCATCAAAAGAGGGAGCGGAGGTGTTCAGCTGTAAGAAGGTAAGAATGTCCGACCATAGTTGGTAAAAAGCGGGTAAGAAAAGGTTGAAATACCCGACTGTACACAATCAAAAGAGGGAGTGGAGTTGTTCAGCTAAGAGGTGTGAACGTCCAACCATGGTTTGTAAAAAGCGGGTAAGAAAAGGTTCGTATGCCCGAATATACACCATCAAAAGCGGAAGCGGACGTGTTCGGCTGCAAGAAGGTGTGAACGTCCGACCAAAGTTTGTAAAAAGCAGTTAAGAAAAGGTTCGAATATCCAACCAAACATAATCATAAGCGGGAGCAGAGCTGTTTGACTGCAAGTAGGTGTGAATGTCAGATCATAATTTGCAAAAAGCTGATGAGAAAGTGTGAGAATGCCTGACTATACACCATCAAATGCGGGAGTGGAGGTGTTCGGCTGTGAGTAGGTGTGAATGTCCGACCATAATTGCTGAAAAATGTGTTAGAAAAGGAAAGAATGCCGGACCAAACATCATCAAAAGCGGGAGAAGTTTTGTTCGGCTGCAAGAAGGTCTGAATGTCCAACCATAATTTGTAAAAACCGGGGAAGAAAAGGCTCGAATGCCCTACTATACACCATCAAAAGCGGGAGCGGAGGGGTTCAGCTGCAAGAAGGTCTGAATGTCCATCAAGGATTGCTTTAAAACATGAAAGAAAATTTTCGAATGTCAAACCGCACATGATCATAAGCGGGAGAGGAGGTGTTCAGCTGCAAGAAGGTGTGAATGTCCACCCATAATTCCTGACAAATGGGTAAAGAAAGGTGCGATTGCCCAACCATACATTATCAAAGCAGGTGTGAATGTCAGATCATAATTTGCTAAAAGCTGATTAGAAAGGGTGATAATGCCTGACTATACACCATCAAATGCGGGAGCAAAGGTGTTCGGCTCTGAGTAGGTGTGAATGTCCGACCATAATTGCTGAAAAATGTGTTAGAAAAGGTAAGAATGCCGGACCAAACATCATCAAAAGCGGGAGAAGTTTTGTTCGGCTACAAGTAGGTGTGAATGTCCAGCCATAATTACTCACAAACGGGTAAGAAAAGGTAGTATTGCCAGACCATACATGATCAAAACAGGGAGCGGAGGTGGTTCAGCTGCAAGAAGGTGTGAATGTCCGACTAAAGTTCAAATATATTAACAAAAGCGGGAGGAGAGGTCTTCGGATGAGAATGGTTGAGAATTTCCAACCATAATCTATAAAATGCGGTGAAAAAAAAGGTGTGATAGAACACTAAAAGGTGGAGCGGAAGTGTTCGGCTGCAAGAAGCTGTAAATGTCCGACTATATTTGGTTAAAAGCAGGTGAAGCAAGGTCTGAATACCCAACCTTACATCAACAAAAGCGAGATCAGAGGTGTTTGGCTGCAAGAAGGCCATAGTTTGCCAAAAGCGGGTAAGGTGCGAATGACCGACTAAATATCAACAAAAGTGGGGGCGGAGGTCTTCGGATGCAAGTGGGTGTGAATATCCCAACATACAAGTATGGTGGAGAGGAAGCTGTGAATAGCCGACCATAGTTTGCAAAAAGCGGGTGAGAAAAGGTGCGAATGTCCAACCATACATGATCAAAACAGGGAGCGGAGGTGTTTGGCTGTGACAAGGTGTGAATGTCCACCCATAATTAATGAAAAGCGGGCAAAAAGTAGGTTTGAATAACCAACCCTACATCATCAAAAGCAGGAGTGGATGTTCGGCTACAAGAAGATTTGAATGTCCGAGCATAGTTTGTAAAAAGCGGGTAAGAAAAGGTTCGAATGCCCGAACACACACCATCAAAAGAGGGAGCGGAGGTGTTCAGCTGCAAGAAGGTGTGAATGTCCGACTAAAGTTCAAATATATTAACAAAAGCGGGAGGAGAGGTCTTCGGATGAGAATGGTTGAGAATTTCCAACCATAATCTATAAAATGCGGTGAAAAAAAAGGTGTGATAGAACACTAAAAGGTGGAGCGGAAGTGTTCGGCTGCAAGAAGCTGTAAATGTCCGACTATATTTGGTTAAAAGCAGGTGAAGCAAGGTCTGAATACCCAACCTTACATCAACAAAAGCGAGATCAGAGGTGTTTGGCTGCAAGAAGGCCATAGTTTGCCAAAAGCGGGTAAGGTGCGAATGACCGACTAAATATCAACAAAAGTGGGGGCGGAGGTCTTCGGATGCAAGTGGGTGTGAATATCCCAACATACAAGTATGGTGGAGAGGAAGCTGTGAATAGCCGACCATAGTTTGCAAAAAGCGGGTGAGAAAAGGTGCGAATGTCCAACCATACATGATCAAAACAGGGAGCGGAGGTGTTTGGCTGTGACAAGGTGTGAATGTCCACCCATAATTAATGAAAAGCGGGCAAAGAGTAGGTTTGAATAACCAACCATACATCATCAAAAGCAGGAGTGGATGTGTTCGGCTACAAGAAGGTTTGAATGTCCGAGCATAGTTTGTAAAAAGCGGGTAAGAAAAGGTTCGAATGTCCGAACACACACCATCAAAAGAGGGAGCGGAGGTGTTCAGCTGTAAGAAGGTAAGAATGTCCGACCATAGTTGGTAAAAACTGGGTAAGACAAAGTGCGAATGCCCGACAATGTATGATCAAAAGAAGGAGCGGAGGTGTTCGGCTGCAAGAAGGTCTGATTGTCCGACTAAAGTTCAAATATATTAACAAAAGCGGGAGAAGAGGTCTTCGGATGAGAGTGGTTGAGAATTTCCAACCATAATCTATAAAATGCAGTGAAAAAAAGGTGTGATAGAACACTAAAAGGAGGAGCGGAAGTGTTTGGCTGTAAGAAGGTGTGAATGTCCGACAATATTTGGTGAAAAGCAGGTGAAGCAAGGTCTGAATGCCCAACCTTACATCATCAAAAGCGAGATCAGAGGTGTTTGGCTGCAAGAAGGCCATAGTTTGCCAAAAGCGGGTAAGGTGCGAATGACCGACTAAATATCAACAAAAGTGGGGGCGGAGGTCTTCGCATGCAAGTGGGTGTGAATATCCCACCATACAAGTATGGTGGAGAGGAATCTGTGAATAGCCGACCATAGTTTGCAAAAAGCGGGTGAGAAAAGGTGCGAATGTCCAACCATACATGATCAAAACAGGGAGCGGAGGTGTTTGGCTGTGACAAGGTGTGAATGCCCACCCATAATTAATGAAAAGCGGGCAAAAAGTAGGTTTGAATAACCAACCCTACATCATCAAAAGCAGGAGTGGATGTTCGGCTACAAGAAGATTTGAATGTCCGAGCATAGTTTGTAAAAAGCGGGTAAGAAAAGGTTCGAATGCCCGAACACACACCATCAAAAGAGGGAGCGGAGGTGTTCAGCTGCAAGAAGGTGTGAATGTCCGACTAAAGTTCAAATATATTAACAAAAGCGGGAGGAGAGGTCTTCGGATGAGAATGATTGAGAATTTCCAACCATAATCTATAAAATGCGGTGAAAAAAAAGGTGTGATAAAACACTAAAAGGTGGAGCGGAAGTGTTCGGCTGCAAGAAGGTGTAAATGTCCGACTATATTTGGTGAAAAGCAGGTGAAGCAAGGTCTGAATGCCCAACCTTACATCATCAAAAGCGAGATCAGAGGTGTTTGGCTGCAAGAAGGCCATAGTTTGCCAAAAGCGGGTAAGGTGCGAATGACCGACTAAATATCAACAAAAGTGGGGGCGGAGGTCTTCGGATGCAAGGGGGGTGAATATCCCACCATACAAGTATGGTGGAGAGGAATCTGTGAATAGCCGACCATAGTTTAAAAAAAGCCGGTGAGAAAAGGTGCGAATGTCGAACCATACATGATCAAAACAGGGAGCGGAGGTGTTTGGCTGTGACAAGGTGTGAATGTCCACCCATAATTAATGAAAAATGGGAAACAAGTAGGTTTGAATGCCCAACCACACATCATCAAAAGCAGGAGTGGATGTGTTCGGCTACAAGAAGGTCTGAATGTCCGACCATAGTTTGTAAAAAGCGGGTAAGAAAAGGTTCGAATGCCCGAACATACACCATCAAAAGAGGGAGCGGAGGTGTTCCGCTGTAAGAAGGTAAGAATGTCTGACCATAGTTGGTAAAAAGCGGGTAAGAAAAGGTTAAAATACCCGACTGTACACAATAAATAACGGGAGTGGATGTGTTCGGCTAAGAAACGGTGTGAAAGTCCGACCGTGTTTTGTAAAAAGAAAGGTGCAAATGCCCGACAATGTATGATCAAAAGAGGGAGCGGAGGTGTTCGGCTGCAAGAAGGTGTGAACGTCCGACCAAAGTTTGTAAAAAGCAGTTAAGAAAAGGTTCGAATATCCAACCAAACATAATCAAAAGCGGGAGCAGAGCTGTTCGACTGCAAGTAGGTGTGAATGTCAGATCATAATTTGTAAAAAGCTGATGAGAAAGGGTGAGAATGCCCGACTATACATCATCAAATTCGGGAGCGGAAGTGTTCGGCTGCAAGTAGGTGTGAATGTCCAGCCATAATTACTCACAAACGGGTAAGAAAAGGTAGTATTGCCAGACCATACATGATCAAAAAAGGGTGGTTCAGCTGCAAGGTGTGAATTTCTGACTAAAGTTTGTAAAAAAAACGGGTAAGACAAGGTGCGAATGCCCGACAATGTATGATCAAAAGTGGGAGCAGAGGTTTTCGGCTGCAAGGTCTGAAAGTCCAACCATAATTTGTAAAAACCGGGGAAGAAAAGGCTCGAAAGCCATACTATAAACCATCAAAAGCGGGAGCGGAGGTGTTCAGCTGCAAGAAGGTCTGAATGTACACCAATAATTACTGAAAAATGGTTAAGAAAAGGTGCGAATGCCCAACCATACATCATCAAAAGCAGGAGTGTATGTGTTCGGCTACAATAAGGTTTGAATGTCCGACCATAGTTTGTAAAAGGCGGGTAAGAAAAGGTTCGTATGCCCGAATATACACCATCAAAAGCGGATTTCGGATTTTGCTATTAAATAAATTCCTTCACTCAAACTATGTTAAAACTGCTTTTTCCTTCATATTTATCGATGTCTAGATCGACTTCAACAAAGAACAACATTGGACTTTGCAGTAGAAGAAGTTGAAAACGATCTAGACATTGATAAATATGAAGGACAAAGGACTTGGTTTGAGTGAAGGAATGAATTTTATAGCAAAATTCGAAATCATGCATATCTCCTCAAAAGGAACGTATTGCTCAACCAAAGGGATGCTTCTTTCTCACTCAGGGTAATATGAGGAACTTTATGCTTGATACATTTTTAGACATGGATAACTATGAAGGACAAAGCAATTTTAACTTGGTTTGAGCAAAGCAATTCATTTACAGGAAAATCCGAAATTGTGCAGAACTCATGAAAGCAAGCTTTTTCTCGGATTCCTGATCCTCCAGTGTTGCTCTTTCCTATACTGTAAAATACAACCTTGTTCTTTGTTGAAATCTATCTAGACATTGATAAATATGAAGGACAAAGCAGTTTTCACTTGGTTTGAGTGAAGGAATTAATTTTATACATAAAATCCCAAATCATACAGAACGTATGAAAAGAAGCTTATTCTCGGATTCCTGATCCTTCGGGTTTGCTCTTTCATCTACTGCAAAATCCAATGTTGTTCTTTGTTGAAGTCGATCTAGAAATTGTTAAATATGAAGGACAAAGCCGTTTTAACATAGTTTGAGTTAAGGAATTCATTTTATACGTAAAATACCAAATCATGCAGAACGTATGAAAATAAGCTTATTCTCGGATTCCTGATCCTTCGGGTTTGCTCGTTCATCTACTTCAGAATCCAATGTTGTTCTTTGTTGAAGTCGATCTAGACATTGATAAATATGAAGGACAAAGCAGTTTTAATTTGGTTTGAGTGAAGGAATTCATTTTATAGTAAAATCCCAAATCGTGCAGAACTCATGAAAATAAGCTTATTCTCGGATTCCTACAACTTTTGATTTGCTCTTTCTTTTACTGCAAATTACAACGTTTTTTTAAAAAAAATCTATCTAGACATTGATAAATATGAAGGTAATAGCCGTTTTAACATAGTTTGAGTGAAGGAATTCATTTTATAGATAAAATCCCAAATCATGCAGAACTCCTCAAAAGGGGCGTATGGCTTAATCACAAGTGTGGTTCTTTCTCATTCAGGGTAATATGAGGAAGTTTATGCTTGAAATATATGTAGAAATGGGTACATATGAAGGACAAAGCAGTTTTAACTTAGTTTGAGTGAAGGAATTCATTTTATAGCAAAATCCGAAATCGTGCAGAACTCATGAAAGCAAGCTTATACTCGGATTCCTGAAACTTTAGATTTGTTCTTTCTTTTACTGCAAAGTACAACGTTGTTTTTTGTTGAAATCTATCTAGACATTGATAAATACCAGCCAAACATCTCTGCAGTCGCTTTTGATAATTTATGGTTGGGCATTCTTACCTTTTCTTACCCGCTTTTTAAAAATTATGATCTGACATTCACACCTACTTGCAGTCGAACACCTTCTCTCCCGCTTATGATCATGTGCAGTTTGATATTCGAAAATTTTCTTTTATGTTTTCTAGCAATTAATAATGGGCATTCAGACCGTCTTAAAACAGAGCTCCTCCACTCCCTCTTTTGATGGTGTATGTTCGGGCATTCACACCTTTTCTTACCCATTTTTCAGTAATTATGGATGGACATTCAGACCTTCTTACAGCCGAACACATCCACTCCTGCTTTTGATGATGTATGGTTGGGCAATCGCACCTTTTCTTAACCATTTTTCAGTAATTATTGGTGGACATATCCAACCAAACATAATCAAATGCGGGAGCAGAAATGTTCAGTTGCAAGTAGCTGTGAATGTCCAGCCATACTTACTCACAAACGGGTAAGAAAAGGTAGTATTGCCAGACCATACATGATCAAAACAGGGAGCGGAGGTGGTTCGGCTACAAGGTGTGAATTTTCGAATAAAGTTTGTAAAAAGCGGGTAAGACAAAGTGCGAATGCCTGACAATGTATGATCAAAAGAGGGAGCGGAGGTGTTCGGCTGCAAGAAGGTCTGAATGTCCAACCATAATTTGTAAAAACCGGGAAGAAAAGGCTCAAAAGCCCGAATATACACCATCAAAAGCGGGAGCAGAGGGGTTCAGCTGCAAGAAGGTCTGAATGTCCATCAATAATTGCTTTAAAACATGAAAGAAAATGTTCGAATGTCAAACCGCACATGAAGAGGAGGTGTTCAGCTGCAAGAAGGTGTGAATGTCCACTCATAATTCCTGAAAAATGGGTAAAGAAAGGTGCGAATGCCCAACCATACATTATCAAAAGCAGGTGTGAATGTCAGATCATAATTTGCTAAAAGCTGATGAGAAAGGGTGATAATGCCTGACTATACACATCAAATGCGGGAGCAAAGGTGTTCGGCTCTGAGTAGGTGTGAATGTCCGGCCATAATTGCTGAAAAATGTGTTAGAAAACGTAAGAATGCCGGACCATACATCATCAAAAGCGGGAGAGGTGGTGTTTGGCTGCAAGTAGGTGTGAATGTCCAGCCATAATTACTCACAAACGGGTAAGAAAAGGTAGTATTGCCAGACCATACATGATCAAAACAGGGAGCGGAAGTGGTTCAGCTGCAAGAAGGTGTGAATGTCCGACTAAAGTTTGTAAAAACTGGGTAAGACAAAGTGCGAATGCCCGACAATGTATGATCAAAAGAAGGAGCGGAGGTGTTCGGCTGCAAGAAGGTCTGAATGTCCAACCATAATTTGTAAAAACCGGGAAGAAAAGGCTCGAAAGCCCGACTATATACCATCAAAAGCGGAAGCGGAGGTGTTCGGCTACAAGAAGGTCTGAACGTCCGACCAAAGTTTGTAAAAAGCAGTTAAGAAAAGTTTAGAATATCCAACCAAACATAATCAACAGCGGGAGCAGAGCTGTTCGACTGCAAGTAGGTGTGAATGTCAGATCATAATTTTCAAAAAGCTGATGAGAAAGGGTGAGAATGCCCGACTATACACCATCAAATTCGGGAGCGGAAGTGTTCGGCTGTGAGAAGGTGTGAATGTCCGACCATAATTGCTGAAAAATGTGTTAGAAAAGACTAGAATGCCGGACCATACATCATCAAAAGCGGGAGAATTTGTGTTCGGCTGTAAGTAGGTGTGAATTTCCAGCCATAATTACTCACAAACGAGTAAGAAAAGGTAGTATTGCCAGACCAAACATGATCAAAACAGGGAGCGGAGGTGGTTCAGCTGCAAGAAGGTGTGAATGTCCGACTAAAGTTTGTAAAAACTGGGTAAGACAAAGTGCGAATGCCCGACAATGTATGATCAAAAGAAGGAGCGGAGGTGTTTGGCTGCAAGAAGGTCTGAATGTCCAACCATAATTTGTAAAAACCGGGAAGAAAAGGCTCGAAAGCCCGACTATATACCATCAAAAGCGGAAGCGGAGGTGTTCGGCTGCAAGAAGGTCTGAACGTCCGACCAAAGTTTGTAAAAAGCAGTTAAGAAAAGTTTAGAATATCCAACCAAACATAATCAACAGCGGGAGCAGAGCTGTTCGACTGCAAGTAGGTGTGAATGTCAGATCATAATTTTCAAAAAGCTGATGAGAAAGGGTGAGAATGCCCGACTATACACCATCAAATTCGGGAGCGGAAGTGTTCGGCTGTGAGAAGGTGTGAATGTCCGACAATAATTGCTGAAAAATGTGTTAGAAAAGACTAGAATGCCGGACCATACATCATCAAAAGCGGGAGAATTTGTGTTCGGCTGTAAGTAGGTGTGAATTTCCAGCCATAATTACTCACAAACGAGTAAGAAAAGGTAGTATTGCCAGACCAAACATGATCAAAACAGGGAGCGGAGGTGGTTCAGCTGCAAGAAGGTGTGAATGTCCGACTAAAGTTTGTAAAAACTGGGTAAGACAAAGTGCGAATGCCCGACAATGTATGATCAAAAGAAGGAGCGGAGGTGTTCGGCTGCAAGAAGGTCTGAATGTCCAACCATAATTTGTAAAAACCGGGAAGAAAAGGCTCGAAAGCCCGACTATATACCATCAAAAGCGGAAGCGGAGGTGTTCGGCTACAAGAAGGTCTGAACGTCCGACCAAAGTTTGTAAAAAGCAGTTAAGAAAAGTTTAGAATATCCAACCAAACATAATCAACATCGGGAGCAGAGCTGTTCGACTGCAAGTAGGTGTGAATGTCAGATCATAATTTTCAAAAAGCTGATGAGAAAGGGTGAGAATGCCCGACTATACACCATCAAAAGCGGGAGAATTTGTGTTCGGCTGCAAGTAGGTGTGAATTTCCAGCCATAATTACTCACAAACGAGTAAGAAAAGGTAGTATTGCCAGACCAAACATGATCAAAACAGGTAGCGGAGGTGGTTCAGCTGCAAGAAGGTGTGAATGTCCGACTAAAGTTCAAATATATTAACAAAAGCGGGAGGAGAGTTCTTCGGATGAGAATGGTTGAGAATTTCCAACCATAATCTATAAAATGCGGTGAAAAAAAGTTGTGATAAAACACTAAAAGGTGGAGCGGAAGTGTTCGGCTGCAAGAAGGTGTAAATGTCCGACTATATTTGGTGAAAAGCAGGTGAAGCAAGGTCTGAATGCCCAACCTTACATCATCAAAAGCGAGATCAGAGGTGTTTAGCTGCAAGAAGGCCATAGTTTGCCAAAAGCGGGTAAGGTGCGAATGACCGACTAAATATCAACAAAAGTGGGGGCGGAGATCTTCGGATGCAAGTGGGTGTGAATATCCCAACATACAAGTATGGTGGAGAGGAAGCTGTGAATAGCCGACCATAGTTTGCAAAAAGCGGGTGAGAAAAGGTGCGAAAGTCCAACCATACATGATCAAAACAGGGAGCGGAGGTGTTTGGCTGTGACAAGGTGTGAATGCCCACCCATAATTAATGAAAAGCGGGCAAAAAGTAGGTTTGAATAACCAACCATACATCATCAAAAGCAGGAGTGGATGTGTTCGGCTACAAGAAGGTTTGAATGTCCGAGCATAGTTTGTAAAAAGCGGGTAAGAAAAGGTTCGAATAACCGAACACACACCATCAAAAGAGGGAGCGGAGGTGTTCAGCTGTAAGAAGGTAAGAATGTCCGACCATAGTTGGTAAAAAGCGGGAAAGAAAAGGTTAAAATACCCGACTGTAAACAATCAAAAGAGGGAGTGGAGTTGTTCAGCTAAGAGGTGTGAAAGTCCAACCATGGTTTGTAAAAAGCGGGTAAGAAAAGGTTCGTATGCCCGAATATACACCATCAAAAGCGGAAGCGGAGGTGTTCGGCTGCAGACAAAGGACCTGATCCTCCAGTGTTGCTCTTTCCTATACTGTAAAATACAACCTTGTTCTTTGTTGAAATCTATCTAGACATTGATAAATATGAAGGACAAAGTAGTTTTCACTTGGTTTGAGTGAAGGAATTAATTTTATACATAAAATCCCAAATCACACAGAACGTATGAAAAGAAGCTTATTCTCGGATTCCTGATCCTTCAGGTTTGCTCTTTCATCTACTGCAAAATCCAATGTTGTTCTTTGTTGAAGTCGATCTAGAAATTGTTAAATATGAAGGACAAAGCAGTTTTAACATAGTTTGAGTTAAGGAATTCATTTTATACATAAAATCCCAAATCATGCAGAACGTATGAAAATAAGCTTATTCTCGGATTCCTGATCCTTCAGTGTTGCCCTTTCTTCTACTGCAAAATACAACGTTGTTCTTTGTTGAAGTCGATCTAGACATTGATAAATATGAAGGACAAAGCAGTTTTAATTTGGTTTGAGTGAAGGAATTCATTTTATAGTAAAATCCCAAATCGTGCAGAACTCATGAAAATAAGCATATTCTCGGATTCCTACAACTTTTGATTTGCTCTTTCTTTTACTGCAAATTACAACGTTTTTTTTTTTTAAATCTATCTAGACATTGATAAATATGAAGGTAATAGCCGTTTTAACATAGTTTGAGTGAAGGAATTCATTTTATAGATAAAATCCCAAATCATGCAGAACTCCTCAAAAGGGGCGTATGGCTTAATCACAAGTGTGGTTCTTTCTCATTCAGGGTAATATGAGGAAGTTTATGCTTGAAATATATGTAGAAATGGGTACATATGAAGGACAAAGCAGTTTTAACTTAGTTTGAGTGAAGGAATTCATTTTATAGCAAAATCCGAAATCGTGAAGAACTCATGAAAGCAAGCTTATACTCGGATTCCTGAAACTTTAGATTTGTTCTTTCTTTTACTGCAAAGTACAACGTTGTTTCTTGTTGAAATCTATCTAGACATTGATAAATACCAGCCAAACATCTCTGCTGTCGCTTTTGATAATTTATGGTTGGGCATTCTTACCTTTTCTTACCCGCTTTTTAAAAATTATGATCTGACATTCAAACCTACTTGCAGTCGAACACCTTCTCTCCCGCTTATGATCATGTGCAGTTTGATATTTGAAAATTTTCTTTTATGTTTTCTAGCAATTAATGATGGGCATTCAGACCGTCTTAAAGCAGAGCTCCTCCGCTCCCTCTTTTGATGGTGTATGTTCGGGCATTCACACCTTTTCTTACCCATTTTTCAGTAATTATGGATGGACATTCAGACCTTCTTACAGCCGAAAACCTCCGCTGCCGCTTTTGATGGTTTATAGTCTGGCTTTCGAGCCTTTTCTTCCCCGGTTTTTACAAATTATGGTTGGACATTCAGACCTTCTTGCAGCCGAAAACCTCCGCTCCCTCTTTTGATCATACATTGTCGGGCATTCGCACCTTGTCTTATCCGCTTTTTACAAACTTTAGTCGGACATTCACACCTTCTTGCAGCTGAACCACCTCCGCTCCCTGTTTTGATCATGTATGATCTGGCAATACTACCTTTTCTTACCCGTTTGTGAGTAATTATGGCTGGACATTCACACCTTCTTGCAGCCGAACACCACCTCTCCCGCTTTTGATGGTGTATAGTCGGGCATTCTCACCCTTTCTCATCAGTTTTTTGCAAATTATGATCTGACATTCACACCTACTTGCAGTCGAAAAGCTCTGCTCCCGCTTTTGATTATGTTTGGTTAGATATTCGAACCTTTTCTTAACTGCTTTTTACAAACTTTGGTCGGATGTTCACACCTTCTTGCAGCCGAACACATCCACTCCCGCTATTGATTGTGTACAGTCGGGTATTTTAACCATTTCTTACCCGCTTTTTGCCAACTATGGTCGGACATTCACACCGTCTTACACCGGAACACCTCCGCTCCCTCTTTTGATGGTGTATGTTCGGGCATTCGAAACCTTTCTTACCCGCCTTTTACAAACTATGGTCGGACATTCAAACCTTCTTGTAGCCGACCACATCCACTCCTGCTTTTGATGATGTATGGTTGGACATTCGCACCGTCTTACACCGGAACACATCCGCTCCCTCTTTTGATGGTGTATGTTCGGGCATTCGAAACTTTTCTTACCCGCCTTTTACAAACTATGGTCGGACATTCACACCTTCTTGTAGCCCAACACATCCACTCCTGCTTTTGATGATGTATGGTTGGACATTCGCACCTTTTTTTACCCATTTTTCAGGAATTATGGGTGGACCTTCACACCTTCTTCCAGCTGAACACCTCCTCTCCCGCTTATGATCATGTGCGGTTTGATATTCAAAAATTTTCTTTCATCTTTTAAAGCAATTATTGATGGACATTCAGACCTTCTTGCAGCTGAACCCCTCTGCTCCCTCTTTTGATGGTGTATAGTCGGGCTCTCGAGCCTTTTCTTACCCGCTTTTTACGAATTATGGTCGGACTTTCACACCTTGTAGCCGAACAACTCCGCTCCCGCTATTGATTTTGTACAGTCTTGTATTTTAACCTTTTCTTACCCGCTTTTTACTAACTATGGTCGCACATTCACACCTTCATACAGCAAAACACCTCCGCTCCCTCTTTTGTTGGTGTATGTTCGGGCATTCGAACCTTTTCTTACCCGCCTTTTACAAACTATGGTCGGACATTCAAACCTTCTTGTAGCCGAACAACTCCGCACCCACTATTGATTGTGTACAGTCGGGTATTTTAACCTTTTCTTACCCGCTTTTTACCAACTATGGTCAGACATTGAAACCTTCTTGTAGCCGAACACATCCACTCCTGCTTTTGATGATGTATGGTTGGGCAATCGCACCTTTTCTTAACCATTTTTCAGTAATTATTGGTGGACATATCCAACCAAACATAATCAAATGCGGGAGCAGAAATGTTCAACTGCAAGTAGGTGTGAATGTCAGATCATAATTTAAAAAAAGCTGATGAGAAAGGGTTAATATACCCGACTGTACACAATCAATTGCGGGAGCGGAGGTGTTCGGCTAAGAGAAGGTGTGAAAGTCCGACTCTGGTTTGTAAAAAGCGGGTAAGAATAGGTTCGTATGCCCGAATATACACCATCAAAAGCGGAAGCGGAGGTGTTCGGCTACAAGAAGGTGTGAACGTCCGACCAAAGTTTGTAAAAAGCAGTTAAGAAAAGTTTAGAATATCCAACAAAACATAATCAAAAGCGGGAGCAGAGCTGTTTGACTGCAAGTAGGTGTGAATGTCAGATCATAATTTGCAAAAAGCTGATGAGAAAGGGTGAGAATGCCCGACTATACACCATCAAATGCGGGAGCGGAGGTGTTCGGCTGCAAGAAGGTGTGAACGTCCGACCAAAGTTTGAAAAAGCAGTTAAGAAAAGGTTCGAATATCTAACCAAACATAATCAAAAGCGGGAGCAGAGCTGTTTGACTGCAAATAGGTGTGAATGTCAGATCATAAATTGCAAAAAGCTGATGAGAAAGTTTGAGAATGCCTGACTATACACCATCGATCGCGGGAGCGGAGTTGTTCGGCTGTGAGTAGGTGTGAATGTCCAACCATAATTGCTGAAAAATGTGTTAGAAAAGGTAAGAATGCCGGACCATACATCATCAAAAGCCAGAGAGTTGGTGTTCGGCTACAAGTAGGTGTGAATGTCCAGCCATGATTACTCACAAACGGGTAAGAAAAGGTAGTATTGCCAGACCATACATGATCAAAACAGGGAGCGGAGGTGGTTCAGCTGCAAGAAGGTGTGAATGTCCGACTAAAGTTCAAATATATTAACAAAAGCGGGAGGAGAGGTCTTCGGATGAGAATGGTTGAGAATTTCCAACCATAATCTATAAAATGCGGTGAAAAAAAAGGTGTGATAGAACACTAAAAGGTGGAGCGGAAGTGTTCGGCTGCAAGAAGCTGTAAATGTCCGACTATATTTGGTTAAAAGCAGGTGAAGCAAGGTCTGAATACCCAACCTTACATCAACAAAAGCGAGATCAGAGGTGTTTGGCTGCAAGAAGGCCATAGTTTGCCAAAAGCGGGTAAGGTGCGAATGACCGACTAAATATCAACAAAAGTGGGGGCGGAGGTCTTCGGATGCAAGTGGGTGTGAATATCCCAACATACAAGTATGGTGGAGAGGAAGCTGTGAATAGCCGACCATAGTTTGCAAAAAGCGGGTGAGAAAAGGTGCGAATGTCCAACCATACATGATCAAAACAGGGAGCGGAGGTGTTTGGCTGTGACAAGGTGTGAATGTCCACCCATAATTAATGAAAAGCGGGCAAAGAGTAGGTTTGAATAACCAACCATACATCATCAAAAGCAGGAGTGGATGTGTTCGGCTACAAGAAGGTTTGAATGTCCGAGCATAGTTTGTAAAAAGCGGGTAAGAAAAGGTTCGAATGCCCGAACACACACCATCAAAAGAGGGAGCGGAGGTGTTCAGCTGTAAGAAGGTAAGAATGTCCGACCATAGTTGGTAAAAAGCGGGTAAGAAAAGGTTAAAATACCCGACTGTACACAATCAAAAGAGGGAGTGGAGTTGTTCAGCTAAGAGAAGGTGTGAAAGTCCAACCATGGTTTGTAAAAAGCGGGTAAGAAAAGGTTCGTATGCCCGAATATACACCATCAAAAGTGGAAGCGGAGGTGTTCGGCTGCAAGAAGGTGTGAACGTCCGACCAAAGTTTGTAAAAAGCAGTTAAGAAAAGGTTCGAATATCCAACCAAACATAATCAAAAGCGGGAGCAGAGCTGTTTGACTGCAAGTAGGTGTGAATGTCAGATCATAATTTGCAAAAAGCTGATGAGAAAGTGTGAGAATGCCTGACTATACACCATCAAATGCGGGAGCTGAGTTGTTCGGCTGTGAGTTGGTGTGAATCTCTGACCATAATTGCTGTAAAATGTGTTAGAAAAGGTAAGAATGCCGGTCCATACATCATCAAAAGCGGGAGAGGTGGTGTTCAGCTGCAAGTAGGTGTGAATGTCCAGCCATAATTACTCACAAACGGGTAAGAAAACGTAGTATTGCCAAACCATACATGATCAAAACAGGGAGCGGAGGTGGTTCAGCTACAAGGTGTGAATTTTCGAATAAAGTTTGTAAAAAGCGGGTAAGACAGTGCGAATGCCCGACAATGTATGATCAAAAGAGGGAGCGGAGATGTTTGGCTGCAAGAAGGTCTGAATGTCCAACCATAATTTGTAAAAACCGGGAAGAAAAGGCTCAAAAGCCCGACTATACACCATCAAAAGCGGGAGCAGAGGGTTTCAGCTGCAAGAAGGTCTGAATGTCCATCAATAATTGCTTTAAAACATGAAAGAAAATTTTCGAATGTCAAACCGCACATGATCATAAGCGGGAGAGGAGGTGTTCAGCTGCAAGAAGGTGTGAATGTCCACCCATAATTCCTGAAAAATGGGTAAAGAAAGGTGCGAATGCCCAACCATACATTATCAAAAGCAGGTGTGAATGTCAGATCATAATTTGCCAAAAGCTGATGAGAAAGGGTGATAATGCCTGACTATACACCATCAAATGCGGGAGCAAAGGTGTTCGGCTCTGAGTAGGTGTGAATGTCCGACCATAATTGCTGAAAAATGTGTTAGAAAACGTAAGAATGCCGGACCATACATCATCAAAAGCGGGAGAGGTGGTGTTTGGCTGCAAGTAGGTGTGAATGTCCAGCCATAATTACTCACAAACGGGTAAGAAAAGGTAGTATTGCCAGACCATACATGATCAAAACAGAGAGCGGAGGTGGTTCAGCTGCAAGAAGGTGTGAATGTCCGACTAAAGTTTGTAAAAACTGGGTAAGACAAAGTGCGAATGCCCGACAATGTATGATCAAAAGAAGGAGCGGAGGTGTTCGGCTGCAAGAAGGTCTGAATGTCCAAGCATAATTTGTAAAAACCGGGAAGAAAAGGCTCGAAAGCCCGACTATATACCATCAAAAGTGGAAGCGGAGGTGTTCGGCTACAAGAAGGTGTGAACGTCCGACCAAAGTTTGTAAAAAGCAGTTAAGAAAAGTTTAGAATATCCAACCAAACATAATCAAAAGCGGGAGCAGAGCTGTTTGACTGCAAGTAGGTGTGAATGTCAGATCATAATTTGCAAAAAGCTGATGAGAAAGTGTGAGAATGCCTGACTATACACCATCAAATGCGGGAGCTGAGTTGTTCGGCTGTGAGTTGGTGTGAATCTCTGACCATAATTGCTGTAAAATGTGTTAGAAAAGGTAAGAATGCCGGTCCATACATCATCAAAAGCGGGAGAGGTGGTGTTCAGCTGCAAGTAGGTGTGAATGTCCAGCCATAATTACTCACAAACGGGTAAGAAAAGGTAGTATTGCCAAACCATACATGATCAAAACAGGGAGCGGAGGTGGTTCAGCTACAAGGTGTGAATTTTCGAATAAAGTTTGTAAAAAGCGGGTAAGACAGTGCGAATGCCCGACAATGTATGATCAAAAGAGGGAGCGGAGATGTTTGGCTGCAAGAAGGTCTGAATGTCCAACCATAATTTGTAAAAACCGGGAAGAAAAGGCTCAAAAGCCCGACTATACACCATCAAAAGCGGGAGCAGAGGGTTTCAGCTGCAAGAAGGTCTGAATGTCCATCAATAATTGCTTTAAAACATGAAAGAAAATTTTCGAATGTCAAACCGCACATGATCATAAGCGGGAGAGGAGGTGTTCAGCTGCAAGAAGGTGTGAATGTCCACCCATAATTCCTGAAAAATGGGTAAAGAAAGGTGCGAATGCCCAACCATACATTATCAAAAGCAGGTGTGAATGTCAGATCATAATTTGCCAAAAGCTGATGAGAAAGGGTGATAATGCCTGACTATACACCATCAAATGCGGGAGCAAAGGTGTTCGGCTCTGAGTAGGTGTGAATGTCCGACCATAATTGCTGAAAAATGTGTTAGAAAACGTAAGAATGCCGGACCATACATCATCAAAAGCGGGAGAGGTGGTGTTTGGCTGCAAGTAGGTGTGAATGTCCAGCCATAATTACTCACAAACGGGTAAGAAAAGGTAGTATTGCCAGACCATACATGATCAAAACAGAGAGCGGAGGTGGTTCAGCTGCAAGAAGGTGTGAATGTCCGACTAAAGTTTGTAAAAACTGGGTAAGACAAAGTGCGAATGCCCGACAATGTATGATCAAAAGAAGGAGCGGAGGTGTTCGGCTGCAAGAAGGTCTGAATGTCCAAGCATAATTTGTAAAAACCGGGAAGAAAAGGCTCGAAAGCCCGACTATATACCATCAAAAGTGGAAGCGGAGGTGTTCGGCTACAAGAAGGTGTGAACGTCCGACCAAAGTTTGTAAAAAGCAGTTAAGAAAAGTTTAGAATATCCAACCAAACATAATCAAAAGCGGGAGCAGAGCTGTTCGACTGCAAGTAGGTGTGAATGTCAGATCATAATTTGCAAAAAGCTGATGAGAAAGTGTGAGAATGCCTGACTATACACCATCAAATGCGGGAGCGGAGGTGTTCGGCTGTGAGTTGGTGTGAATCTCTGACCATAATTGCTGAAAAATGTGTTAGAAAAGGTAAGAATGCCGGTCCATACATCATCAAAAGCGGGAGAGGTGGTGTTCAGCTGCAAGTAGGTGTGAATGTCCAGCCATACTTACTCACAAACGGGTAAGAAAAGGTAGTATTGCCAGACCATACATGATCAAAACAGGGAGCGGAGGTGGTTCAGCTACAAGGTGTGAATTTTCGAATAAAGTTTGTAAAAAGCGGGTAAGACAAAATGCGAATGCCTGACAATGTATGATCAAAAGAGGGAGCGGAGGTGTTCGGCTGCAAGAAGGTCTGAATGTCCAACCATAATTTGTAAAAACCGGGAAGAAAAGGCTCAAAAGCCCGAAAATACACCATCAAAAGCGGGAGCAGAGGGGTTCAGCTGCAAGAAGGTCTGAATGTCCATCAATAATTGCTTTAAAACATGAAAGAAAATTTTCTAATGTCAAACCGCACATGAAGAGGAGGTGTTCAGCTGCAAGAAGGTGTGAATGTCCACCCATAATTCCTGAAAAATGGGTAAAGAAAGGTGCGAATGCCCAACCATACATTATCAAAAGCAGGTGTGAATGTCAGATCATAATTTGCCAAAAGCTGATGAGAAAGGGTGATAATGCCTGACTATACACCATCAAATGCGGGAGCAAAGGTGTTCGGCTCTGAGTAGGTGTGAATGTCCGACCATAATTGCTGAAAAATGTGTTAGAAAACGTAAGAATGCCGGACCATACATCATCAAAAGCGGGAGAGGTGGTGTTTGGCTGCAAGTAGGTGTGAATGTCCAGCCATAATTACTCACAAACGGGTAAGAAAAGGTAGTATTGCCAGACCATACATGATCAAAACAGGGAGCGGAGGTGGTTCAGCTGCAAGAAGGTGTGAATGTCCGACTAAAGTTTGTAAAAACTGGGTAAGACAAAGTGCGAATGCCCGACAATGTATGATCAAAAGAAGGAGCGGAGGTGTTCGGCTGCAAGAAGGTCTGAATGTCCAAGCATAATTTGTAAAAACCGGGAAGAAAAGGCTCGAAAGCCCGACTATATACCATCAAAAGTGGAAGCGGAGGTGTTCGGCTACAAGAAGGTGTGAACGTCCGACCAAAGTTTGTAAAAAGCAGTTAAGAAAAGTTTAGAATATCCAACCAAACATATTCAACAGCGGGAGCAGAGCTGTTCGACTGCAAGTAGGTGTGAATGTCAGATCATAATTTTAAAAAAAGCTGATGAGAAAGGGTGAGAATGCCCGACTATACACCATCGATTGCGGGAGCGGAGTTGTTCGGCTGTGAGTAGGTGTGAATCTCCAACCATAATTGCTGAAAAATGTGTTAGAAAAGGTAAGAATGCCGGTCCATACATCATCAAAAGCCAGCGAGTTGGTGTTCGGCTGCAAGTAGGTGTGAATTTCCAGCCATAATTACTCACAAACGAGTAAGAAAAGGTAGTATTGCCAGACCATACATGATCAAAACAGGGAGCGGAGGTGGTTCAGCTGCAAGAAGGTGTGAATGTCCGACTAAAGTTCAAATATATTAACAAAAGCGGGAGGAGAGGTCTTCGGATGAGAATGGTTGAGAATTTCCAACCATAATCTATAAAATGCGGTGAAAAAAAAGGTGTGATAGAACACTAAAAGTTGGAGCGGAAGTGTTCGGCTGCAAGAAGGTGTAAATGTCCGACTATATTTGGTGAAAAGCAGGTGAAGCAAGGTCTGAATGCCCAACCTTACATCATCAAAAGCGAGATCAGAGGTGTTTGGCTGCAAGAAGGCCATAGTTTGCCAAAAGCGGGTAAGGTGCGAATGACCGACTAAATATCAACAAAAGTGGGGGCGGAGGTCTTCGGATGCAAGTGGGTGTGAATATCCCAACATACAAGTATGGTGGAGAGGAAGCTGTGAATAGCCGACCATAGTTTGCAAAAAGCGGGTGAGAAAAGGTGTGAATGTCCAACCATACATGATCAAAACAGGGAGCAGAGGTGTTTGGCTGTGACAAGGTGTGAATGCCCACCCATAATTAATGAAAAGCGGGCAAAAAGTAGGTTTGAATAACCAACCATACATCATCAAAAGCAGGAGTGGATGTGTTCGGCTACAAGAAGGTTTGAATGTCCGAGCATAGTTTGTAAAAAGCGGGTAAGAAAAGGTTCGAATGCCCGAACACACACCATCAAAAGAGGGAGCGGAGGTGTTCAGCTGTAAGAAGGTAAGAATGTCCGACCATAGTTGGTAAAAAGCGGGTAAGAAAAGGTTAAAATACCCGACTGTACACAATCAAAAGAGGGAGTGGAGTTGTTCAGCTAAGAGAAGGTGTGAAAGTCCAACCATGGTTTGTAAAAAGCGGGTAAGAAAAGGTTCGTATGCCTGAATATACACCATGAAAAGCGGAAGCGGAGGTGTTCGCCTGCAAGAAGGTGTGAACGTCCGACCAAAGTTTGTAAAAAGCAGTTAAGAAAAGGTTCGAATATCCAACCAAACATAATCAAAAGCGGGAGCAGAGCTGTTTGACTGCAAGTAGGTGTGAATGTCAGATCATAATTTGCAAAAAGCTGATGAGAAAGTGTGAGAATGCCTGACTATACACCATCAAATGCGGGAGCGGAGTTGTTCGGCTGTGAGTTGGTGGGAATCTCTGACCATAATTGCTGAAAAATGTGTTAGAAAAGGTAAGAATGCCGGTCCATACATCATCAAAAGCGGGAGAATTTGTGTTCAGCTGCAAGTAGGTGTGAATGTCCAGCCATAATTACTCACAAACGGGTAAGAAAAGGTAGTATTGCCAGACCATACATGATCAAAACAGGGAGCGGAGGTGGTTCAGCTGCAAGAAGGTGTGAATGTCCGACTAAAGTTTGTAAAAACTGGGTAAGACAAAGTGCGAATGCCCGACAATGTATGATCAAAAGAAGGAGCGGAGGTGTTCGGCTGCAAGAAGGTCTGAATGTCCAACCATAATTTGTAAAAACCGGGAAGAAAAGGCTCGAAAGCCCGACTATATACCATCAAAAGCGGAAGCGGAGGTGTTCGGCTACAAGAAGGTGTGAACGTCCGACCAAAGTTTGTAAAAAGCAGTTAAGAAAAGTTTAGAATATCCAACCAAACATAATCAACAGCGGGAGCAGAGCTGTTCGACTGCAAGTAGGTGTGAATGTCAGATCATAATTTTCACAAAGCTGATGAGAAAGGGTGAGAATGCCCGACTATACACCATCAAATTCGGGAGCGGAAGTGTTCGGCTGTGAGAAGGTGTGAATGTCCGACCATAATTGCTGAAAAATGTGTTAGAAAAGACTAGAATGCCGGACCATACATCATCAAAAGCGGGAGAATTTGTGTTCGGCTGCAAGTAGGTGTGAATTTCCAGCCATAATTACTCACAAACGAGTAAGAAAAGGTAGTATTGCCAGACCATACATGATCAAAACAGGGAGCGGAGGTGGTTCAGCTGCAAGAAGGTGTGAATGTCCGACTAAAGTTCAAATATATTAACAAAAGCGGGAGGAGAGGTCTTCGGATGAGAATGGTTGAGAATTTCCAACCATAATCTATAAAATGCGGTGAAAAAAAAGTTGTGATAGAACACTAAAAGGTGGAGCGGAAGTGTTCGGCTGCAAGAAGGTGTAAATGTCCGACTATATTTGGTGAAAAGCAGGTGAAGCAAGGTCTGAATGCCCAACCTTACATCATCAAAAGCGAGATCAGAGGTGTTTGGCTGCAAGAAGGCCATAGTTTGCCAAAAGCGGGTAAGGTGCGAATGACCGACTAAATATCAACAAAAGTGGGGGCGGAGGTCTTCGGATGCAAGTGGGTGTGAATATCCCAACATACAAGTATGGTGGAGAGGAAGCTGTGAATAGCCGACCATAGTTTGCAAAAAGCGAGTGAGAAAAGGTGCAAAAGTCCAACCATACATGATCAAAACAGGGAGCGGAGGTGTTTGGCTGTGACAAGGTGTGAATGCCCACCCATAATTAATGAAAAGCGGGCAAAAAGTAGGTTTGAATAACCAACCATACATCATCAAAAGCAGGAGTGGATGTGTTCGGCTACAAGAAGGTTTGAATGTCCGAGCATAGTTTGTAAAAAGCGGGTAAGAAAAGGTTCGAATAACCGAACACACACCATCAAAAGAGGGAGCGGAGGTGTTCAGCTGTAAGAAGGTAAGAATGTCCGACCATAGTTGGTAAAAAGCGGGTAAGAAAAGGTTAAAATACCCGACTGTAAACAATCAAAAGAGGGAGTGGAGTTGTTCAGCTAAGAGGTGTGAAAGTCCAACCATGGTTTGTAAAAAGCGGGTAAGAAAAGGTTCGTATGCCCGAATATACACCATCAAAAGCGGAAGCGGAGGTGTTCGGCTGCAGACAAAGGACCTGATCCTCCAGTGTTGCTCTTTCCTATACTGTAAAATACAACCTTGTTCTTTGTTGAAATCTATCTAGACATTGATAAATATGAAGGACAAAGCAGTTTTCACTTGGTTTGAGTGAAGGAATTAATTTTATACATAAAATCCCAAATCATACAGAACGTATGAAAAGAAGCTTATTCTCGGATTCCTGATCCTTCAGGTTTGCTCTTTCATCTACTGCAAAATCCAATGTTGTTCTTTGTTGAAGTCGATCTAGAAATTGTTAAATATGAAGGACAAAGCAGTTTTAACATAGTTTGAGTTAAGGAATTCATTTTATACATAAAATCCCAAATCATGCAGAACGTATGAAAATAAGCTTATTCTCGGATTCCTGATCCTTCAGTGTTGCCCTTTCTTCTACTGCAAAATACAACGTTGTTCTTTGTTGAAGTTGATCTAGACATTGATAAATATGAAGGACAAAGCTGTTTTAATTTGGTTTGAGTGAAGGAATTCATTTTATAGTAAAATCCCAAATCGTGCAGAACTCATGAAAATAAGCTTATTCTCGGATTCCTACAACTTTTGATTTGCTCTTTCTTTTACTGCAAATTACAACGTTTTTTTTTTTAAATCTATCTAGACATTGATAAATATGAATGTAATAGCCGTTTTAACATAGTTTGAGTGAAGGAATTCATTTTATAGATAAAATCCCAAATCATGCAGAACTCCTCAAAAGGGGCGTATGGCTTAATCACAAGTGTGGTTCTTTCTCATTCAGGGTAATATGAGGAAGTTTATGCTTGAAATATATGTAGAAATGGGTACATATGAAGGACAAAGCAGTTTTAACTTAGTTTGAGTGAAGGAATTCATTTTATAGCAAAATCCGAAATCGTGCAGAACTCATGAAAGCAAGCTTATACTCGGATTCCTGAAACTTTAGATTTGTTCTTTCTTTTACTGCAAAGTACAATGTTGTTTCTTGTTGAAATCTATCTAGACATTGATAAATACCAGCCAAACATCTCTGCTGTCGCTTTTGATAATTTATGGTTGGGCATTCTTACCTTTTCTTACCCGCTTTTTAAAAATTATGATCTGACATTCACACCTACTTGCAGTCGAACACCTTTCTCCCGCTTATGATCATGTGCAGTTTGATATTCGAAAATTTTCTTTTATGTTTTCTAGCAATTAATGATGGGCATTCAGACCGTCTTAAAGCAGAGCTCCTCCGCTCCCTCTTTTGATGGTGTATGTTCGGGCATTCACACCTTTTCTTACCCATTTTTCAGTAATTATGGATGGACATTCAGACCTTCTTACAGCCGAAAACCTCCGCTGCCGCTTTTGATGGTTTATAGTCTGGCTTTCGAGCCATTTCTTACCCGGTTTTTACAAATTATGGTTGGACATTCAGACCTTCTTGCAGCCGAAAACCTCCGCTCCCTCTTTTGATCATACATTGTCGGGCATTCGCACCTTGTCTTATCCGCTTTTTACAAACTTTAGTCGGACATTCACACCTTCTTGCAGCTGAACCACCTCCGCTCCCTGTTTTGATCATGTATGATCTGGCAATACTACCTTTTCTTACCCGTTTGTGAGTAATTATGGCTGGACATTCACACCTTCTTGCAGCCGAACACCACCTCTCCCGCTTTTGATGGTGTATAGTTGGGCATTCTCACCCTTTCTCATCAGTTTTTTGCAAATTATGATCTGACATTCACACCTACTTGCAGTCGAACAGCTCTGCTCCCGCTTTTGATTATGTTTGGTTAGATATTCGAACCTTTTCTTAACTGCTTTTTACAAACTTTGGTCGGATGTTCACACCTTCTTGCAGCCGAACACATCCACTCCCGCTATTGATTGTGTACAGTTGGGTATTTTAACCATTTCTTACCCGCTTTTTGCCAACTATGGTCGGACATTCAAACCGTCTTACACCGGAACACATCCGCTCCCTCTTTTGATGGTTTATGTTCGGGCATTCGAAACTTTTCTTACCCGCCTTTTGCAAACTATGGTCGGACATTCACACCTTCTTGTAGCCCAACACATCCACTCCTGCTTTTGATGATGTATATTTGGACATTCGCACCTTTTTTTACCCATTTTTCAGGAATTATGGGTGGACCTTCACACCTTCTTCCAGCTGAACACCTCCTCTCCCGCTTATGATCATGTGCGGTTTGATATTCGAAAATTTTCTTTCATCTTTTAAAGCAATTATTGATGGACATTCAGACCTTCTCGCAGCTGAACCCCTCTGCTCCCTCTTTTGATGGTGTATAGTCGGGCTCTCGAGCCTTTTCTTACCAGCTTTTTACGAATTATGGTCGGACTTTCACACCTTGTAGTCGAACAACTCCGCTCCCGCTATTGATTTTGTACAGTCTTGTATTTTAACCTTTTCTTACCCGCTTTTTACTAACTATGGTCGCACATTCACACCTTCATACAGCAAAACACCTCCGCTCCCTCTTTTGTTGGTGTATGTTCGGGCATTCGAACCTTTTCTTACCCGCCTTTTACAAACTATGGTCGGACATTCAAACCTTCTTGTAGCTGAACAACTCCGCACCCACTATTGATTGTGTACAGTCAGGTATTTTAACCTTTTCTTACCCGCTTTTTACCAACTATGGTTGGACATTGAAACCTTCTTGTAGCCGAAAACATCCACTCCTGCTTTTGATGATGTATGGTTGGGCAATCGCACCTTTTCTTAACCATTTTTCAGAAATTATTGGTAGACATATCCAACCAAACATAATCAAATGCGGGAGCAGAAATGTTCAACTGCAAGTAGGTGTGAATGTCAGATCATAATTTAAAAAAAGCTGATGAGAAAGGGTTAATATACCCGACTGTACACAATCAATAGCGGGAGCGGAGGTGTTCGGCTAAGAGAAGGTGTGAAAGTCCGACTCTGGTTTGTAAAAAGCGGGTAAGAATAGGTTCGTATGCCCGAATATACACCATCAAAAGCGGAAGCGGAGGTGTTCGGCTACAAGAAGGTGTGAACGCCCGACCAAAGTTTGTAAAAAGCAGTTAAGAAAAGTTTAGAATATCCAACCAAACATAATCAAAAGCGGGAGCAGAGCTGTTTGACTGAAAGTAGGTGTGAATGTCAGATCATAATTTGCAAAAAGCTGATGAGAAAGTGTGAGAATGCCCGACTATACACCATCAAATGCGGGAGCGGAGGTGTTCGGCTGCAAGAAGGTGTGAACGTCCGACCAAAGTTTGAAAAAGCAGTTAAGAAAAGGTTCGAATATCTAACCAAACATAATCAAAAGCGGGAGCAGAGCTGTTTGACTGCAAATAGGTGTGAATGTCAGATCATAAATTGCAAAAAGCTGATGAGAAAGTTTGAGAATGCCTGACTATACACCATCGATTGCGGGAGCGGAGTGTTTCGGCTGTGAGTAGGTGTGAATGTCCAACCATAACTGCTGAAAAATGTGTTAGAAAAGGTAAGAATGCCGGTCCATACATCATCAAAAGCCAGAGAGTTGGTGTTCGGCTGCAAGTAGGTGTGAATGTCCAGCCATAATTACTCACAAACGGGTAAGAAAAGGTAGTATTGCCAGACCATACATGATCAAAACAGGGAGCGGAGGTGGTTCAGCTGCAAGAAGGTGTGAATGTCCGACTAAAGTTCAAATATATTAACAAAAGCGGGAGGAGAGGTCTTCGGATGAGAACGGTTGAGAATTTCCAACCATAATCTATAAAATGCGGTGAAAAAAAAGGTGTGATAGAACACTAAAAGGTGGAGCGGAAGTGTTCGGCTGCAAGAAGCTGTATATGTCCGACTATATTTAGTGAAAAGCAGGTGAAGCAAGGTCTGAATACCCAACCTTACATCAACAAAAGCGAGATCAGAGGTGTTTGGCTGCAAGAAGGCCATAGTTTGCCAAAAGCGGGTAAGGTGCGAATGACCGACTAAATATCAACAAAAGTGGGGGCGGAGGTCTTCGGATGCAAGTGGGTGTGAATATCCCAACATACAAGTATGGTGGAGAGGAAGCTGTGAATAGCCGACCATAGTTTGCAAAAAGCGGGTGAGAAAAGGTGCGAATGTCCAACCATACATGATCAAAACAGGGAGCGGAGGTGTTTGCCTGTGACAAGGTGTGAATGTCCACCCATAATTAATGAAAAGCGGGCAAAAAGTAGGTTTGAATAACCAACCATACATCATCAAAAGCAGGAGTGGATGTGTTCGGCTACAAGAAGGTTTGAATGTCCGAGCATAGTTTGTCAAAAGCGGGTAAGAAAAGGTTCGAATAACCGAACACACACCATCAAAAGAGGGAGCGGAGGTGTTCAGCTGTAAGAAGGTAAGAATGTCCGACCATAGTTGGTAAAAAGCGGGTAAGAAAAGGTTGAAATACCCGACTGTACACAATCAAAAGAGGGAGTGGAGTTGTTCAGCTAAGAGAAGGTGTGAAAGTCCAACCATGGTTTGTAAAAAGCGGGTAAGAAAAGGTTCGTATGCCCGAATATACACCATCAAAAGCGGAAGCGGAGGTGTTCGCCTGCAAGAAGGTGTGAACGTCCGACCAAAGTTTGTAAAAAGCAGTTAAGAAAAGGTTCGAATATCCAACCAAACATAATCAAAAGCGGGAGCAGAGCTGTTTGACTGCAAGTAGGTGTGAATGTCAGATCATAATTTGCAAAAAGCTGATGAGAAAGTGTGAGAATGCCTGACTATACACCATCAAATGCGGGAGCTGAGTTGTTCGGCTGTGAGTTGGTGTGAATCTCTGACCATAATTGCTGAAAAATGTGTTAGAAAAGGTAAGAATGCCGGTCCATACATCATCAAAAGCGGGAGAGGTGGTGTTCAGCTGCAAGTAGGTGTGAATGTCCAGCCATAATTACTCACAAACGGGTAAGAAAAGGTAGTATTGCCAGACCATACATGATCAAAACAGGGAGCGGAGGTGGTTCAGCTACAAGGTGTGAATTTTCGAATAAAGTTTGTAAAAAGCGGGTAAGACAAAGTGCGAATGCCCGACAATGTATGATCAAAAGAGGGAGCGGAGATGTTCGGCTGCAAGAAGGTCTGAATGTCCAACCATAATTTGTAAAAACCGGGAAGAAAAGGCTCAAAAGCCCGACTATACACCATCAAAAGCGGGAGCAGAGGGTTTCAGCTGCAAGAAGGTCTGAATGTCCATCAATAATTGCTTTAAAACATGAAAGAAAATTTTCGAATGTCAAACCGCACATGATCATAAGCGGGAGAGGAGGTGTTCAGCTGCAAGAAGGTGTGAATGTCCACCCATAATTCCTGAAAAATGGGTAAAGAAAGGTGCGAATGCCCAACCATACATTATCAAAAGCAGGTGTGAATGTCAGATCATAATTTGCCAAAAGCTGATGAGAAAGGGTGATAATGCCTGACTATACACCATCAAATGCGGGAGCAAAGGTGTTCGGCTCTGAGTAGGTGTGAATGACCGACCATAATTGCTGAAAAATGTGTTAGAAAACGTAAGAATGCCGGACCATACATCATCAAAAGCGGGAGAGGTGGTGTTTGGCTGCAAGTAGGTGTGAATGTCCAGCCATAATTACTCACAAACGGGTAAGAAAAGGTAGTATTGCCAGACCATACATGATCAAAACAGGGAGCGGAGGTGGTTCAGCTGCAAGAAGGTGTGAATGTCCGACTAAAGTTTGTAAAAACTGGGTAAGACAAAGTGCGAATGCCCGACAATGTATGATCAAAAGAAGGAGCGGAGGTGTTCGGCTGCAAGAAGGTCTGAATGTCCAACCATAATTTGTAAAAAACCGGGAAGAAAAGGCACGAAAGCCCGACTATATACCATCAAAAGTGGAAGCGGAGGTGTTCGGCTACAAGAAGGTGTGAACGTCCGACCAAAGTTTGTAAAAAGCAGTTAAGAAAAGTTTAGAATATCCAACCAAACATAATCAACAGCGGGAGCAGAGCTGTTCGACTGCAAGTAGGTGTGAATGTCAGATCATAATTTTCAAAAAGCTGATGAGAAAGGTTGAGAATGCCCGACTATACACCATCGATTGCGGGAGCGGAGTTGTTCGGCTGTGGGTAGGTGTGAATCTCCAACCATAATTGCTGAAAAATGTGTTAGAAAAGGTAAGAATGCCGGTCCATACATCATCAAAAGCCAGAGAGTTGGTGTTCGGCTGCAGGTGTGAATTTCCAGCCATAATTACTCACAAACGAGTAAGAAAAGGTAGTATTGCCAGACCATACATGATCAAAACAGGGAGCGGAGGTGGTTCAGCTGCAAGAAGGTGTGAATGTCCGACTAAAGTTCAAATATATTAACAAAAGCGGGAGGAGAGGTCTTCGGATGAGAATGGTTGAGAATTTCCAACCATAATCTATAAAATGCGGTGAAAAAAAAGGTGTGATAGAACACTAAAAGGTGGAGCGGAAGTGTTCGGCTGCAAGAAGGTGTAAATGTCCGACTATATTTGGTGAAAAGCAGGTGAAGCAAGGTCTGAATGCCCAACCTTACATCATCAAAAGCGAGATCAGAGGTGTTTGGCTGCAAGAAGGCCATAGTTTGCCAAAAGCGGGTAAGGTGCGAATGACCGACTAAATATCAACAAAAGTGGGGGCGGAGGTCTTCGGATGCAAGTGGGTGTGAATATCCCAACATACAAGTATGGTGGAGAGGAAGCTGTGAATAGCCGACCATAGTTTGCAAAAAGCGGGTGAGAAAAGGTGCGAAAGTCCAACCATACATGATCAAAACAGGGAGCGGAGGTGTTTGGCTGTGACAAGGTGTGAATGCCCACCCATAATTAATGAAAAGCGGGCAAAAAGTAGGTTTGAATAACCAACCATACATTATCAAAAGCAGGAGTGGATGTGTTCGGCTACAAGAAGGTTTGAATGTCCGAGCATAGTTTGTAAAAAGCGGGTAAGAAAAGGTTCGAATGCCCGAACACACACCATCAAAAGAGGGAGCGGAGGTGTTCAGCTGTAAGAAGGTAAGAATGTCCGACCATAGTTGGTAAAAAGCGGGTAAGAAAAGGTTAAAATACCCGACTGTACACAATCAAAAGAGGGAGTGGAGTTGTTCAGCTAAGAGAAGGTGTGAAAGTCCAACCATGGTTTGTAAAAAGCGGGTAAGAAAAGGTTCGTATGCCCGAATATACACCATCAAAAGCGGAAGCGGAGGTGTTCGGCTGCAAGAAGGTGTGAACGTCCGACCAAAGTTTGTAAAAAGCAGTTAAGAAAAGGTTTGAATATCCAACCAAACATAATCAACAGCGGGAGCAGAGCTGTTCAACTGCAAGTAGGTGTGAATGTCAGATCATAATTTTCAAAAAGCTGATGAGAAAGGGTGAGAATGCCCGACTATACACCATCAAATTAGGGAGCGGAAGTTTTCGACTGTGAGAAGGTGTGAATGTCCGACCATAATTGCTGAAAAATGTGTTAGAAAAGACTAGAATGCCGGACCATACATCATCAAAAGCGGGAGAATTTGTGTTCGGCTGCAAGTAGGTGTGAATTTCCAGCCATAATTACTCACAAACGAGTAAGAAAAGGTAGTATTGCCAGACCATACATGATCAAAACAGGGAGCGGAGGTGATTCAGCTGCAAGAAGGTGTAAATGTCCGACTAAAGTTCAAATATATTAACAAAAGCGGGAGGAGAGGTCTTCGGATGAGAATGGTTGAGAATTTCCAACCATAATCTATAAAATGCGGTGAATAAAAAGTTGTGATAGAACACTAAAAGGTGGAGCGGAAGTGATCGGCTGCAAGAAGGTGTAAATGTCCGACTATATTTGGTGAAAAGCAGGTGAAGCAAGGTCTGAATGCCCAACCTTACATCATCAAAAGCGAGATCAGAGGTGTTTGGCTGCAAGAAGGCCATAGTTTGCCAAAAGCGGGTAAGGTGCGAATGACCGACTAAATATCAACAAAAGTGGGGGCGGAGGTCTTCGGATGCAAGTGGGTGCGAATATCCCAACATACAAGTATGGTGGAGAGGAAGCTGTGAATAGCCGACCATAGTTTGCAAAAAGCGGGTGAGAAAAGGTGCGAAAGTCCAACCATACATGATCAAAACAGGGAGCGGAGGTGTTTGGCTGTGACAAGGTGTGAATGCCCACCCATAATTAATGAAAAGCGGGCAAAACGTAGGTTTGAATAACCAACCATACATCATCAAAAGCAGGAGTGGATGTGTTCGGCTACAAGAAGGTTTGAATGTCCGAGCATAGTTTGTAAAAAGCGGGTAAGAAAAGGTTCGAATGCCCGAATCCACACCATCAAAAGAGGGAGCGGAGGTGTTCAGCTGTAAGAAGGTAAGAATGTCCGACCATAGTTGGTAAAAAGCGGGTAAGAAAAGGTTAAAATACCCGACTGTACACAATCAAAAGAGGGAGTGGAGTTGTTCAGATAAGAGAAGGTGTGAAAGTCCAACCAAAGTTTGTAAAAAGCAGTTAAGAAAAGTTTAGAATATCCAACCAAACATAATCAAAAGCGGGAGCAGAGCTGTTCGACTGCAAGTAGGTGTGAATGTCAGATCATAATTTGCAAAAAGCTGATGAGAAAGTGTGAGAATGCCTGACTATACACCATCAAATGCGGGAGCGGAGGTGTTCGGCTGTGAGTAGATGTGAATGTCCGACCATAATTGCTGAAAAATGTGTTAGAAAAGGTAAGAATGCCGGACCAAACATCATCAAAAGCGGGAGAAGTTTTGTTCGGCTGCAAGAAGGTCTGAATTTCCAACCATAATTTGTAAAAACCAGGGAAGAAAAGGCTCGAATGCCCGACTATACACCATCAAAAGCGGGAGCGGAGGGGTTCAGCTGCAAGAAGGTCTGAATGTCCATCAAGGACTGCTTTAAAACATGAAAGAAAATTTTCGAATGTCAAACCGCACATGATCATAAGCGGGAGAGGAGGTGTTCAGCTGCAAGAAGGTGTGAATGTCCACCCATAATTCCTGAAAAATGGGTAAAGAAAGGTGCGAATGCCCAGCCATATATTATCATAGCAGGTGTGAATGTCAGATCATAATTTGCTAAAAGCTGATGAGAAAGGGTGATAATGCCTGACTATACACCATCAAATGCGGGAGCAAAGGTGTTCGGCTCTGAGTAGGTGTGAATGTCCGACCATAATTGCTGAAAAATGTGTTAGAAAACGTAAGAATGCCGGACCATACATCATCAAAAGCGGGAGAGGTGGTGTTTGGCTGCAAGTAGGTGTGAATGTCCAGCCATAATTACTCACAAACGGGTAAGAAAAGGTAGTATTGCCAGACCATACATGATCAAAACAGGGAGCGGAGGTGGTTCAGCTGCAAGAAGGTGTGAATGTCCGACTAAAGTTTGTAAAAACTGGGTAAGACAAAGTGCGAATGCCCAACAATGTATGATCAAAAGAAGGAGCGGAGGTGTTCGGCTGCAAGAAGGTCTGATTGTCCGACTAAAGTTCAAATATATTAACAAAAGCGGGAGGAGAGGTCTTCGGATGAGAATGGTTGAGAATTTCCAACCATAATCTATAAAATGCGGTGAAAAAAAAGGTGTGATAGAACACTAAAAGGTGGAGCGGAAGTGTTCGGCTGCAAGAAGGTGTAAATGTCCGACTATATTTGGTGAAAAGCAGGTGAAGCAAGGTCTGAATGCCCAACCTTACATCATCAAAAGCGAGATCAGAGGTGTTTGGCTGCAAGAAGGCCATAGTTTGCCAAAAGCGGGTAAGGTGCGAATGACCGACTAAATATCAACAAAAGTGGGGGCGGAGGTCTTCGCATGCAAGTGGGTGTGAATATCCCAACATACAAGTATGGTGGAGAGGAAGCTGTGAATAGCCGACCATAGTTTGCAAAAAGCGGGTGAGAAATGGTGCGAATGTCCAACCATACATGATCAAAACAGGGAGCGGAGGTGTTTGGCTGTGACAAGGTGTGAATGCCCACCCATAATTAATGAAAAGCGGGCAAAAAGTAGGTTTGAATAACCAACCATACATCATCAAAAGCAGGAGTGGATGTTCGGCTACAAGAAGATTTGAATGTCCGAGCATAGTTTGTAAAAAGCGGGTAAGAAAAGGTTCGAATGCCCGAACACACACCATCAAAAGAGGGAGCGGAGGTGTTCAGCTGCAAGAAGGTGCGAATGTCCGACTAAAGTTCAAATATATTAACAAAAGCGGGAGGAGAGGTCTTCGGATGAGAATGGTTGAGAATTTCCAACCATAATCTATAAAATGCGGTGAATAAAAAGGTGTGATAAAACACTAAAAGGTGGAGCGGAAGTGTTCGGCTGCAAGAAGGTGTAAATGTCCGACTATATTTGGTGAAAAGCAGGTGAAGCAAGGTCTGAATGCCCAACCTTACATCATCAAAAGCGAGATCAGAGGTTTTTGGCTGCAAGAAGGCCATAGTTTGCCAAAAGCGGGTAAGGTGCGAATGACCGACTAAATATCAACAAAAGTGGGGGCGGAGGTCTTCGGATGCAAGGGGGGTGAATATCCCACCATACAAGTATGGTGGACAGGAATCTGTGAATAGCCGACCATAGTTTGCAAAAAGCCGGTGAGAAAAGGTGCGAATGTCGAACCATACATGATCAAAACAGGGAGCGGAGGTGTTTGGCTGCGACAAGGTGTGAATGTCCACCCATAATTAATGAAAAATGGGAAACAAGTAGGTTTGAATGCCCTACCACACATCATCAAAAGCAGGAGTGGATGTGTTCGGCTACAAGAAGGTCTGAATGTCCGACCATAGTTTGTAAAAAGCGGGTAAGAAAAGGTTCGAATGCCCGAACATACACCATCAAAAGAGGGAGCGGAGGTGTTCCGCTGTAAGAAGGTAAGAATGTCTGACCATAGTTGGTAAAAAGCGGGTAAGAAAAGGTTAAAATACCCGACTGTACACAATAAATAACGGGAGTGGATGTGTTCGGCTAAGAAACGGTGTGAAAGTCCGACCGTGTTTTGTAAAAAAAAGGTGCGAATGCCCGACAATGTATGATCAAAAGAGGGAGCGGAGGTGTTCGGCTGCAAGAAGGTGTGAACGTCCGACCAAAGTTTGTAAAAAGCAGTTAAGAAAAGATTTGAATATCCAACCAAATATAATCAAAAGCGGGAGCAGAGCTGTTCGACTGCAAGTAGGTGTGAATGTCAGATCATAATTTGTAAAAAGCTGATGAGAAAGGGTGAGAATGCCCGACTATACACCATCAAATTCGGGAGCGGAAGTGTTCGGCTGCAAGTAGGTGTGAATGTCCAGCCATAATTACTCACAAACGGGTAAGAAAAGGTAGTATTGCGAGACCATACATGATCAAAAAAGGGTGGTTCAGCTGCAAGGTGTGAATTTCTGACTAAAGTTTGTAAAAAAACGGGTAAGACAAGGTGCGAATGCCCGACAATGTATGATCAAAAGTGGGAGCAGAGGTTTTCGGCTGCAAGGTCTGAAAGTCCAACCATAATTTGTAAAAACCGGGGAAGAAAAGGCGCGAAAGCCAGACTATAAACCATCAAAAGCGGGAGCGGAGGTGTTCAGCTGCAAGAAGGTCTGAATGTACACCAATAATTACTGAAAAATGGTTAAGAAAAGGTGCGAATGCCCAACCATACATCATCAAAAGCAGGAGTGTATGTGTTCGGCTACAATAAGGTTTGAATGTCCGACCATAGTTTGTAAAAGGCGGGTAAGAAAAGGTTCGTATGCCCGAATATACACCATCAAAAGCGGATTTCGGATTTTGCTATTAAATAAATTCCTTCACTCAAACTATGTTAAAACTGCTTTTTCCTTCATATTTATCGATGTCTAGATCGACTTCAACAAAGAACAACATTGGACTTTGCAGTAGAAGAAGTTGAAAACGATCTAGACATTGATAAATATGAAGGACAAAGGACTTGGTTTGAGTGAAGGAATGAATTTTATAGCAAAATCCGAAATCATGCATATCTCCTCAAAAGGAACGTATTGCTCAACCAAAGGGATGCTTCTTTCTCACTCAGGGTAATATGAGGAACTTTATGCTTGATACATTTTTAGACATGGATAACTATGAAGGACAAAGCAATTTTAACTTGGTTTGAGCAAAGCAATTCATTTACAGGAAAATCCGAAATTGTGCAGAACTCATGAAAGCAAGCTTTTTCTCGGATTCCTGATCCTCCAGTGTTGCTCTTTCCTATACTGTAAAATACAACCTTGTTCTTTGTTGAAATCTATCTAGACATTGATAAATATGAAGGACAAAGCAGTTTTCACTTGGTTTGAGTGAAGGAATTAATTTTATACATAAAATCCCAAATCATACAGAACGTATGAAAAGAAGCTTATTCTCGGATTCCTGATCCTTCGGGTTTGCTCTTTCATCTACTGCAAAATCCAATGTTGTTCTTTGTTGAAGTCGATCTAGAAATTGTTAAATATGAAGGACAAATCAGTTTTAACATAGTTTGAGTTAAGGAATTCATTTTATATGTAAAATCCCAAATCATGCAGAACGTATGAAAATAAGCTTATTCTCGGATTCCTGATCCTTCGGGTTTGCTCGTTCATCTACTGCAAAATCCAATGTTGTTCTTTGTTGAAGTCGATCTAGACATTGATAAATATGAAGGACAAAGCAGTTTTAATTTGGTTTGAGTGAAGGAATTCATTTTATAGTAAAATCCAAAATCGTGCAGAACTCATGAAAATAAGCTTATTCTCGGATTCCTACAACTTTTGATTTGCTCTTTCTTTTACTGCAAATTACAACGTTTTTTAAAAAAAAATCTATCTAGACATTGATAAATATGAAGGTAATAGCCGTTTTAACATAGTTTGAGTGAAGGAATTCATTTTATAGATAAAATCCCAAATCATGCAGAACTCCTCAAAAGGGGCGTATGGCTTAATCACAAGTGTGGTTCTTTCTCATTCAGGGTAATATGAGGAAGTTTATGCTTGAAATATATGTAGAAATGGGTACATATGAAGGACAAAGCAGTTTTAACTTAGTTTGAGTGAAGGAATTCATTTTATAGCAAAATCCGAAATCGTGCAGAACTCATGAAAGCAAGCTTATACTCGGATTCCTGAAACTTTAGATTTGTTCTTTCTTTTACTGCAAAGTACAACGTTGTTTTTTGTTGAAATCTATCTAGACATTGATAAATACCAGCCAAACATCTCTGCTGTCGCTTTTGATAATTTATGGTTGGGCATTCTTATCTTTTCTTACCCGCTTTTTAAAAATTATGATCTGACATTCACACCTACTTGCAGTCGAACACCTTCTCTCCCGCTTATGATCATGTGCAGTTTGATATTCGAAAATTTTCTTTTATGTTTTCTAGCAATTAATAATGGGCATTCAGACCGTCTTAAAACAGAGCTCCTCCACTCCCTCTTTTGATGGTGTATGTTCGGGCATTCACACCTTTTCTTACCCATTTTTCAGTAATTATGGATGGACATTCAGACCTTCTTACAGCCGAACACATCCACTCCTGCTTTTGATGATGTATGGTTGGGTAATCGCACCTTTTCTTAACCATTTTTCAGTAATTATTGGTGGACATATCCAACCAAACATAATCAAATGCGGGAGCAGAAATGTTCAACTGCAAGTAGGTGTGAATGTCAGATCATAATTTAAAAAAAGCTGATGAGAAAGGGTTAATATATCCGACTGTACACAATCAATAGCGGGAGCGGAGGTGTTCGGCTAAGAGAAGGTGTGAAAGTCCAACTCTGGTTTGTAAAAAGCGGGTAAGAATAGGTTCGTATGCCCGAATATACACCATCAAAAGCGGAAGCGGAGGTGTTCGGCTGCAAGAAGGTGTGAACGTCCGACCAAAGTTTGTAAAAAGCAGTTAAGAAAAGTTTAGAATATCCAACCAAACATAATCAAAAGCGGGAGCAGAGCTGTTTGAATGCAAGTAGGTGTGAATGTCAGATCATAATTTGCAAAAAGCTGATGAGAAAGTGTGAGAATGCCCGACTATACACCATCAAATGCGGGAGCTGAGTTGTTCGGCTGTGAGTTGGTGTGAATCTCTGACCATAATTGCTGAAAAATGTGTTAGAAAAGGTAAGAATGCCGGTCCATACATCATCAAAAGCGGGAGAGGTGGCGTTCAGCTGCAAGTAGGTGTGAATGTCCAGCCATAATTACTCACAAACGGGTAAGAAAAGGTAGTATTGCCAGACCATACATGATCAAAACAGGGAGCGGAGGTGGTTCAGCTACAAGGTGTGAATTTTCGAATAAAGTTTGTAAAAAGCGGGTAAGACAAAGTACGAATGCCCGACAATGTATGATCAAAAGAGGGAGCGGAGATGTTCGGCTGCAAGAAGGTCTGAATGTCCAACCATAATTTGTAAAAACCGGGAAGAAAAGGCTCAAAAGCCCGACTATACACCATCAAAAGCGGGAGCAGAGGGTTTCAGCTGCAAGAAGGTCTGAATGTCCATCAATAATTGCTTTAAAACATGAAAGAAAATTTTCGAATGTCAAACCGCACACGATCATAAGCGGGAGAGGAGGTGTTCAGCTAAGAGAAGGTGTGAATGTCCACCCATAATTCCTGAAAAATGGGTAAAGAAAGGTGCGAATGCCCAACCATACATTATCAAAAGCAGGTGTGAATGTCAGATCATAATTTGCCAAAAGCTGATGAGAAAGGGTGATAATGCCTGACTATACACCATCAAATGCGGGAGCAAAGGTGTTCGGCTCTGAGTAGGTGTGAATGTCCGACCATAATTGCTGAAAAATGTGTTAGAAAACGTAAGAATGCCGGACCATACATCATCAAAAGCGGGAGAGGTGGTGTTTGGCTGCAAGTAGGTGTGAATGTCCAGCCATAATTACTCACAAACGGGTAAGAAAAGGTAGTATTGCCAGACCATACATGATCAAAACAGGGAGCGGAGGTGGTTCAGCTGCAAGAAGGTGTGAATGTCCGACTAAAGTTTGTAAAAACTGGGTAAGACAAAGTGCGAATGCCCGACAATGTATGATCAAAAGAAGGAGCGGAGGTGTTCGGCTGCAAGAAGGTCTGAATGTCCAACCATAATTTGTAAAAAACCGGGAAGAAAAGGCACGAAAGCCCGACTATATACCATCAAAAGTGGAAGCGGAGGTGTTCGGCTACAAGAAGGTGTGAACGTCCGACCAAAGTTTGTAAAAAGCAGTTAAGAAAAGTTTAGAATATCCAACCAAACATAATCAACAGCGGGAGCAGAGCTGTTCGACTGCAAGTAGGTGTGAATGTCAGATCATAATTTTCAAAAAGCTGATGAGAAAGGGTGAGAATGCCCGACTATACACCATCGATTGCGGGAGCGGAGTTGTTCGGCTGTGGGTAGGTGTGAATCTCCAACCATAATTGCTGAAAAATGTGTTAGAAAAGGTAAGAATGCCGGTCCATATATCATCAAAAGCCAGAGAGTTGGTGTTCGGCTGCAAGTAGGTATGAATGTCCAGCCATAATTACTCACAATCGGGTAAGAAAAGGTAGTATTGCCAGACCATACATGATCAAAACAGGGAGCGGAGGTGGTTCAGCTGCAAGAAGGTGTGAATGTCCGACTAAAGTTCAAATATATTAACAAAAGTGGGAGGAGAGGTCTTCGGGTGAGAATGGTTGAGAATTTCCAACCATAATCTATAAAATGCGGTGAAAAAAAAGGTGTGATAAAACACTAAAAGGTGGAGCGGAAGTGTTCGGCTGCAAGAAGCTGTAAATGTCCGACTATATTTGGTGAAAAGCAGGTGAAGCAAGGTCTGAATACCCAACCTTACATCATCAAAAGCGAGATCGGAGGTGTTTGGCTGCAAGAAGGCCATAGTTTGCCAAAAGCGGGTAAGGTGCGAATGACCGACTAAATATCAACAAAAGCGGGAGGAGAGGTCTTCGGATGAGAATGGTTGAGAATTTCCAACCATAATCTATAAAATGCGGTGAAAAAAAAGGTGTGATAGAACACTAAAAGTTGGAGCGGAAGTGTTCGGCTGCAAGAAGGTGTAAATGTCCGACTATATTTGGTGAAAAGCAGGTGAAGCAAGGTCTGAATGCCCAACCTTACATCATCAAAAGCGAGATCAGAGGTGTTTGGCTGCAAGAAGGCCATAGTTTGCCAAAAGCGGGTAAGGTGCGAATGACCGACTAAATATCAACAAAAGTGGGGGCGGAGGTCTTTGGATGCAAGTGGGTGTGAATATCCCAACATACAAGTATGGTGGAGAGGAAGCTGTGAATAGCCGACCATAGTTTGCAAAAAGCGGGTGAGAAAAGGTGCGAATGTCCAACCATACATGATCAAAACAGGGAGCGGAGGTGTTTGGCTGTGACAAGGTGTGAATGCCCACCCATAATTAATGAAAAGCGGGCAAAAAGTAGGTTTGAAATAACCTACCATACATCATCAAAAGCAGGAGTGGATGTGTTCGGCTACAAGAAGGTTTGAATGTCGGAGCATAGTTTGTAAAAAGCGGGTAAGAAAAGGTTCGAATGCCCGAACACACACCATCAAAAGAGGGAGCGGAGGTGTTCAGCTGTAAGAAGGTAAGAATGTCCGACCATAGTTGGCAAAAAGCGGGTAAGAAAAGGTTAAAATACCCGACTGTACACAATCAAAAGAGGTAGTGGAGTTGTTCAGCTAAGAGGTGTGAAAGTCCAACCATGGTTTGTAAAAAGCGGGTAAGAAAAGGTTCGTATGCCCGAATATACACCATCAAAAGCGGAAGCGGAGGTGTTCGGCTGCAAGAAGGTGTGAACGTCCGACCAAAGTTTGTAAAAAGCAGTTAAGAAAAGGTTCGAATATCTAACCAAACATAATCAAAAGCGGGAGCAGAGCTGTTTGACTGCAAATAGGTGTGAATGTCAGATCATAAATTGCAAAAAGCTGATGAGAAAGTGTGAGAATGCCTGACTATACACCATCGATTGCGGGAGCGGAGTTGTTCGGCTGTGAGTAGGTGTGAATCTCCAACCATAACTGCTGAAAAATGTGTTAGAAAAGGTAAGAATGCCGGTCCATATATCATCAAAAGCCAGAGAGTTGGTGTTCGGCTGCAAGTAGGTGTGAATGTCCAGCCATAATTACTCACAATCGGGTAAGAAAAGGTAGTATTGCCAGACCATACATGATCAAAACAGGGAGCGGAGGTGGTTCAGCTGCAAGAAGGTGTGAATGTCCGACTAAAGTTCAAATATATTAACAAAAGCGGGAGGAGAGGTCTTCGGGTGAGAATGGTTGAGAATTTCCAACCATAATCTATAAAATGCGGTGAAAAAAAAGGTGTGATAAAACACTAAAAGGTGGAGCGGAAGTGTTCGGCTGCAAGAAGCTGTAAATGTCCGACTATATTTGGTGAAAAGCAGGTGAAGCAAGGTCTGAATACCCAACCTTACATCATCAAAAGCGAGATCGGAGGTGTTTGGCTGCAAGAAGGCCATAGTTTGCCAAAAGCGGGTAAGGTGCGAATGACCGACTAAATATCAACAAAAGCGGGAGGAGAGGTCTTCGGATGAGAATGGTTGAGAATTTCCAACCATAATCTATAAAATGCGGTGAAAAAAAAGGTATGATAGAACACTAAAAGTTGGAGCGGAAGTGTTCGGCTGCAAGAAGGTGTAAATGTCCGACTATATTTGGTGAAAAGCAGGTGAAGCAAGGTCTGAATGCCCAACCTTACATCATCAAAAGCGAGATCAGAGGTGTTTGGCTGCAAGAAGGCCATAGTTTGCCAAAAGCGGGTAAGGTGCGAATGACCGACTAAATATCAACAAAAGTGGGGGCGGAGGTCTTTGGATGCAAGTGGGTGTGAATATCCCAACATACAAGTATGGTGGAGAGGAAGCTGTGAATAGCCGACCATAGTTTGCAAAAAGCGGGTGAGAAAAGGTGCGAATGTCCAACCATACATGATCAAAACAGGGAGCGGAGGTGTTTGGCTGTGACAAGGTGTGAATGCCCACCCATAATTAATGAAAAGCGGGCAAAAAGTAGGTTTGAAATAACCTACCATACATCATCAAAAGCAGGAGTGGATGTGTTCGGCTACAAGAAGGTTTGAATGTCGGAGCATAGTTTGTAAAAAGCGGGTAAGAAAAGGTTCGAATGCCCGAACACACACCATCAAAAGAGGGAGCGGAGGTGTTCAGCTGTAAGAAGGTAAGAATGTCCGACCATAGTTGGCAAAAAGCGGGTAAGAAAAGGTTAAAATACCCGACTGTACACAATCAAAAGAGGTAGTGGAGTTGTTCAGCTAAGAGGTGTGAAAGTCCAACCATGGTTTGTAAAAAGCGGGTAAGAAAAGGTTCGTATGCCCGAATATACACCATCAAAAGCGGAAGCGGAGGTGTTCGGCTGCAAGAAGGTGTGAACGTCCGACCAAAGTTTGTAAAAAGCAGTTAAGAAAAGGTTCGAATATCTAACCAAACATAATCAAAAGCGGGAGCAGAGCTGTTTGACTGCAAATAGGTGTGAATGTCAGATCATAAATTGCAAAAAGCTGATGAGAAAGTGTGAGAATGCCTGACTATACACCATCGATTGCGGGAGCGGAGTTGTTCGGCTGTGAGTAGGTGTGAATCTCCAACCATAACTGCTGAAAAATGTGTTAGAAAAGGTAAGAATGCCGGTCCATATATCATCAAAAGCCAGAGAGTTGGTGTTCGGCTGCAAGTAGGTGTGAATGTCCAGCCATAATTACTCACAATCGGGTAAGAAAAGGTAGTATTGCCAGACCATACATGATCAAAACAGGGAGCGGAGGTGGTTCAGCTGCAAGAAGGTGTGAATGTCCGACTAAAGTTCAAATATATTAACAAAAGCGGGAGGAGAGGTCTTCGGGTGAGAATGGTTGAGAATTTCCAACCATAATCTATAAAATGCGGTGAAAAAAAAGGTGTGATAAAACACTAAAAGGTGGAGCGGAAGTGTTCGGCTGCAAGAAGCTGTAAATGTCCGACTATATTTGGTGAAAAGCAGGTGAAGCAAGGTCTGAATACCCAACCTTACATCATCAAAAGCGAGATCGGAGGTGTTTGGCTGCAAGAAGGCCATAGTTTGCCAAAAGCGGGTAAGGTGCGAATGACCGACTAAATATCAACAAAAGCGGGAGGAGAGGTCTTCGGATGAGAATGGTTGAGAATTTCCAACCATAATCTATAAAATGCGGTGAAAAAAAAGGTGTGATAGAACACTAAAAGTTGGAGCGGAAGTGTTCGGCTGCAAGAAGGTGTAAATGTCCGACTATATTTGGTGAAAAGCAGGTGAAGCAAGGTCTGAATGCCCAACCTTACATCATCAAAAGCGAGATCAGAGGTGTTTGGCTGCAAGAAGGCCATAGTTTGCCAAAAGCGGGTAAGGTGCGAATGACCGACTAAATATCAACAAAAGTGGGGGCGGAGGTCTTTGGATGCAAGTGGGTGTGAATATCCCAACATACAAGTATGGTGGAGAGGAAGCTGTGAATAGCCGACCATAGTTTGCAAAAAGCGGGTGAGAAAAGGTGCGAATGTCCAACCATACATGATCAAAACAGGGAGCGGAGGTGTTTGGCTGTGACAAGGTGTGAATGCCCACCCATAATTAATGAAAAGCGGGCAAAAAGTAGGTTTGAAATAACCTACCATACATCATCAAAAGCAGGAGTGGATGTGTTCGGCTACAAGAAGGTTTGAATGTCCGAGCATAGTTTGTAAAAAGCGGGTAAGAAAAGGTTCGAATGCCCGAACACACACCATCAAAAGAGGGAGCGGAGGTGTTCAGCTGTAAGAAGGTAAGAATGTCCGACCATAGTTGGCAAAAAGCGGGTAAGAAAAGGTTAAAATACCCGACTGTACACAATCAAAAGAGGTAGTGGAGTTGTTCAGCTAAGAGGTGTGAAAGTCCAACCATGGTTTGTAAAAAGCGGGTAAGAAAAGGTTCGTATGCCCGAATATACACCATCAAAAGCGGAAGCGGAGGTGTTCGGCTGCAAGAAGGTGTGAACGTCCGACCAAAGTTTGTAAAAAGCAGTTAAGAAAAGGTTCGAATATCTAACCAAACATAATCAAAAGCGGGAGCAGAGCTGTTTGACTGCAAATAGGTGTGAATGTCAGATCATAAATTACAAAAAGCTGATGAGAAAGTGTGAGAATGCCTGACTATACACCATCGATTGCGGGAGCGGAGTTGTTCGGCTGTGAGTAGGTGTGAATCTCCAACCATAACTGCTGAAAAATGTGTTAGAAAAGGTAAGAATGCCGGTCCATACATCATCAAAAGCCAGAGAGTTGGTGTTCGGCTGCAAGTAGGTGTGAATGTCCGAGCATAGTTTGTAAAAAGCGGGTAAGAAAAGGTTCGAATGCCCGAACACACACCATCAAAAGAGGGAGCGGAGGTGTTCAGCTGTAAGAAGGTAAGAATGTCCGACCATAGTTGGCAAAAAGCGGGTAAGAAAAGGTTAAAATACCCGACTGTACACAATCAAAAGAGGTAGTGGAGTTGTTCAGCTAAGAGGTGTGAAAGTCCAACCATGGTTTGTAAAAAGCGGGTAAGAAAAGGTTCGTATGCCCGAATATACACCATCAAAAGCGGAAGCGGAGGTGTTCGGCTGCAAGAAGGTGTGAACGTCCGACCAAAGTTTGTAAACAGCAGTTAAGAAAAGGTTCGAATATCTAACCAAACATAATCAAAAGCGGGAGCAGAGCTGTTTGCCTTCAAATAGGTGTGAATGTCAGATCATAAATTGCAAAAAGCTGATGAGAAAGTGTGAGAATGCCTGACTATACACCATTGATTGCGGGAGCAGAGTTGTTCGGCTGTGAGTAGGTTTGAATCTCCAACCATAACTGCTGAAAAATGTGTTAGAAAAGGTAAGAATGCCGGTCCATACATCATCAAAAGCCAGAGAGTTGGTGTTCGGCTGCAAGTAGGTGTGAATGTCTAGCCATAATTACACACAATCGGGTAAGAAAAGGTAGTATTGCCAGACCATACATGATCAAAACAGGGAGCGGAGGTGGTTCAGCTGCAAGAAGGTGTGAATGTCCGACTAAAGTTCAAATATATTAACAAAAGCGGGAGGAGAGGTCTTCGGGTGAGAATGGTTGAGAATTTCCAACCATAATCTATAAAATGCGGTGAAAAAAAAGGTGTGATAAAACACTAAAAGGTGGAGCGGAAGTGTTCGGCTGCAAGAAGGTGTAAATGTCCGACTATATTTGGTGAAAAGCAGGTGAAGCAAGGTCTGAATGCCCAACCTTACATCATCAAAAGCGAGATCAGAGGTGTTTGGCTGCAAGAAGGCCATAGTTTGCCAAAAGCGGGTAAGGTGCGAATGACCGACTAAATATCAACAAAAGTGGGGGCGGAGGTCTTCGGATGCAAGTGGGTGTGAATATCCCAACATACAAGTATGGTGGAGAGGAAGCTGTGAATAGCCGACCATAGTTTGCAAAAAGCGGGTGAGAAAAGGTGCGAAAGTCCAACCATACATGATCAAAACAGGGAGCGGAGGTGTTTGGCTGTGACAAGGTGTGAATGCCCACCCATAATTAATGAAAAGCGGGCAAAAAGTAGGTTTGAATAACCAACCATACATTATCAAAAGCAGGAGTGGATGTGTTCGGCTACAAGAAGGTTTGAATGTCCGAGCATAGTTTGTAAAAAGCGGGTAAGAAAAGGTTCGAATGCCCGAACACACACCATCAAAAGAGGGAGCGGAGGTGTTCAGCTGTAAGAAGGTAAGAATGTCCGACCATAGTTGGTAAAAAGCGGGTAAGAAAAGGTTAAAATACCCGACTGTACACAATCAAAAGAGGGAGTGGAGTTGTTCAGCTAAGAGAAGGTGTGAAAGTCCAACCATGGTTTGTAAAAAGCGGGTAAGAAAAGGTTCGTATGCCCGAATATACACCATCAAAAGCGGAAGCGGAGGTGTTCGGCTGCAAGAAGGTGTGAACGTCCGACCAAAGTTTGTAAAAAGCAGTTAAGAAAAGGTTTGAATATCCAACCAAACATAATCAACAGCGGGAGCAGAGCTGTTCGACTGCAAGTAGGTGTGAATGTCAGATCATAATTTTCAAAAAGCTGATGAGAAAGGGTGAGAATGCCCGACTATACACCATCAAATTAGGGAGCGGAAGTTTTCGACTGTGAGAAGGTGTGAATGTCCGACCATAATTGCTGAAAAATGTGTTAGAAAAGACTAGAATGCCGGACCATACATCATCAAAAGCGGGAGAATTTGTGTTCGGCTGCAAGTAGGTGTGAATTTCCAGCCATAATTACTCACAAACGAGTAAGAAAAGGTAGTATTGCCAGACCATACATGATCAAAACAGGGAGCGGAGGTGGTTCAGCTGCAAGAAGGTGTAAATGTCCGACTAAAGTTCAAATATATTAACAAAAGCGGGAGGAGAGGTCTTCGGATGAGAATGGTTGAGAATTTCCAACCATAATCTATAAAATGCGGTGAATAAAAAGTTGTGATAGAACACTAAAAGGTGGAGCGGAAGTGATCGGCTGCAAGAAGGTGTAAATGTCCGACTATATTTGGTGAAAAGCAGGTGAAGCAAGGTCTGAATGCCCAACCTTACATCATCAAAAGCGAGATCAGAGGTGTTTGGCTGCAAGAAGGCCATAGTTTGCCAAAAGCGGGTAAGGTGCGAATGACCGACTAAATATCAACAAAAGTGGGGACGGAGGTCTTCGGATGCAAGTGGGTGCGAATATCCCAACATACAAGTATGGTGGAGAGGAAGCTGTGAATAGCCGACCATAGTTTGCAAAAAGCGGGTGAGAAAAGGTGCGAAAGTCCAACCATACATGATCAAAACAGGGAGCGGAGGTGTTTGGCTGTGACAAGGTGTGAATGCCCACCCATAATTAATGAAAAGCGGGCAAAACGTAGGTTTGAATAACCAACCATACATCATCAAAAGCAGGAGTGGATGTGTTCGGCTACAAGAAGGTTTGAATGTCCGAGCATAGTTTGTAAAAAGCGGGTAAGAAAAGGTTCGAATGCCCGAACACACACCATCAAAAGAGGGAGCGGAGGTGTTCAGCTGTAAGAAGGTAAGAATGTCCGACCATAGTTGGTAAAAAGCGGGTAAGAAAAGGTTAAAATACCCGACTGTACACAATCAAAAGAGGGAGTGGAGTTGTTCAGATAAGAGAAGGTGTGAAAGTCCAACCAAAGTTTGTAAAAAGCAGTTAAGAAAAGTTTAGAATATCCAACCAAACATAATCAAAAGCGGGAGCAGAGCTGTTCGACTGCAAGTAGGTGTGAATGTCAGATCATAATTTGCAAAAAGCTGATGAGAAAGTGTGAGAATGCCTGACTATACACCATCAAATGCGGGAGCGGAGGTGTTCGGCTGTGAGTAGATGTGAATGTCCGACCATAATTGCTGAAAAATGTGTTAGAAAAGGTAAGAATGCCGGACCAAACATCATCAAAAGCGGGAGAAGTTTTGTTCGGCTGCAAGAAGGTCTGAATTTCCAACCATAATTTGTAAAAACCAGGGAAGAAAAGGCTCGAAAGCCCGACTATACACCATCAAAAGCGGGAGCGGAGGGGTTCAGCTGCAAGAAGGTCTGAATGTCCATCAAGGACTTCTTTAAAACATGAAAGAAAATTTTCGAATGTCAAACCGCACATGATCATAAGCGGGAGAGGAGGTGTTCAGCTGCAAGAAGGTGTGAATGTCCACCCATAATTCCTGAAAAATGGGTAAAGAAAGGTGCGAATGCCCAGCCATATATTATCAAAGCAGGTGTGAATGTCAGATCATAATTTGCTAAAAGCTGATTAGAAAGGGTGATAATGCCTGACTATACACCATCAAATGCGGGAGCAAAGGTGTTCGGCTCTGAGTAGGTGTGAATGTCCGACCATAATTGCTGAAAAATGTGTTAGAAAACGTAAGAATGCCGGACCATACATCATCAAAAGCGGGAGAGCTGGTGTTTGGCTGCAAGTAGGTGTGAATGTCCAGCCATACTTACTCACAAACGGGTAAGAAAAGGTAGTATTGCCAGACCATACATGATCAAAACAGGGAGCGGAGGTGGTTCAGCTGCAAGAAGGTGTGAATGTCCGACTAAAGTTTGTAAAAACTGGGTAAGACAAAGTGCGAATGCCCAACAATGTATGATCAAAAGAAGGAGCGGAGGTGTTCGGCTGCAAGAAGGTCTGATTGTCCGACTAAAGTTCAAATATATTAACAAAAGCGGGAGGAGAGGTCTTCGGATGAGAATGGTTGAGAATTTCCAACCATAATCTATAAAATGCGGTGAAAAAAAAGGTGTGATAGAACACTAAAAGGTGGAGCGGAAGTGTTCGGCTGCAAGAAGGTGTAAATGTCCGACTATATTTGGTGAAAAGCAGGTGAAGCAAGGTCTGAATGCCCAACCTTACATCATCAAAAGCGAGATCAGAGGTGTTTGGCTGCAAGAAGGCCATAGTTTGCCAAAAGCGGGTAAGGTGCGAATGACCGACTAAATATCAACAAAAGTGGGGGCGGAGGTCTTCGCATGCAAGTGGGTGTGAATATCCCAACATACAAGTATGGTGGAGAGGAAGCTGTGAATAGCCGACCATAGTTTGCAAAAAGCGGGTGAGAAATGGTGCGAATGTCCAACCATACATGATCAAAACAGGGAGCGGAGGTGTTTGGCTGTGACAAGGTGTGAATGCCCACCCATAATTAATGAAAAGCGGGCAAAAAGTAGGTTTGAATAACCAACCATACATCATCAAAAGCAGGAGTGGATGTTCGGCTACAAGAAGATTTGAATGTCCGAGCATAGTTTGTAAAAAGCGGGTAAGAAAAGGTTCGAATGCCCGAACACACACCATCAAAAGAGGGAGCGGAGGTGTTCAGCTGCAAGAAGGTGCGAATGTCCGACTAAAGTTCAAATATATTAACAAAAGCGGGAGGAGAGGTCTTCGGATGAGAATGGTTGAGAATTTCCAACCATAATCTATAAAATGCGGTGAAAAAAAAGGTGTGATAAAACACTAAAAGGTGGAGCGGAAGTGTTCGGCTGCAAGAAGGTGTAAATGTCCGACTATATTTGGTGAAAAGCAGGTGAAGCAAGGTCTGAATGCCCAACCTTACATCATCAAAAGCGAGATCAGAGGTTTTTGGCTGCAAGAAGGCCATAGTTTGCCAAAAGCGGGTAAGGTGCGAATGACCGACTAAATATCAACAAAAGTGGGGGCGGAGGTCTTTGGATGCAAGGGGGGTGAATATCCCACCGTACAAGTATGGTGGACAGGAATCTGTGAATAGCCGACCATAGTTTGCAAAAAGCCGGTGAGAAAAGGTGCGAATGTCGAACCATACATGATCAAAACAGGGAGCGGAGGTGTTTGGCTGCGACAAGGTGTGAATGTCCACCCATAATTAATGAAAAATGGGAAACAAGTAGGTTTGAATGCCCTACCACACATCATCAAAAGCAGGAGTGGATGTGTTCGGCTACAAGAAGGTCTGAATGTCTGAAAAGCGGGTAAGAAAAGGTTCGAATGCCCGAACATACACCATCAAAAGAGGGAGCGGAGGTGTTCCGCTGTAAGAAGGTAAGAATGTCTGACCATAGTTGGTAAAAAGCGGGTAAGAAAAGGTTAAAATACCCGACTGTACACAATAAATAACGGGAGTGGATGTGTTCGGCTAAGAAACGGTGTGAAAGTCCGACCGTGTTTTGTAAAAAAAAGGTGCGAATGCCCGACAATGTATGATCAAAAGAGGGAGCGGAGGTGTTCGGCTGCAAGAAGGTGTGAACGTCCGACCAAAGTTTGTAAAAAGCAGTTAAGAAAAGATTCGAATATCCAACCAAATATAATCAAAAGCGGGAGCAGAGCTGTTCGACTGCAAGTAGGTGTGAATGTCAGATCATAATTTGTAAAAAGCTGATGAGAAAGGGTGAGAATGCCCGACTATACACCATCGAATTCGGGAGCGGAAGTGTTCGGCTGCAAGTAGGTGTGAATGTCCAGCCATAATTACTCACAAACGGGTAAGAAAAGGTAGTATTGCGAGACCATACATGATCAAAAAAGGGTGGTTCAGCTGCAAGGTGTGAATTTCTGACTAAAGTTTGTAAAAAAACGGGTAAGACAAGGTGCGAATGCCCGACAATGTATGATCAAAAGTGGGAGCAGAGGTTTTCGGCTGCAAGGTCTGAAAGTCCAACCATAATTTGTAAAAACCGGGGAAGAAAAGGCGCGAAAGCCAGACTATAAACCATCAAAAGCGGGAGCGGAGGTGTTCAGCTGCAAGAAGGTCTGAATGTACACCAATAATTACTGAAAAATGGTTAAGAAAAGGTGCGAATGCCCAACCATACATCATCAAAAGCAGGAGTGTATGTGTTCGGCTACAATAAGGTTTGAATGTCCGACCATAGTTTGTAAAAGGCGGGTAAGAAAAGGTTCGTATGCCCGAATATACACCATCAAAAGCGGAAGCGGAGGTGTTCGGCTGCAGACAAAGGACCTGATCCTCCAGTGTTGCTCTTTCCTATACTGTAAAATACAACCTTGTTCTTTGTTGAAATCTATCTAGACATTGATAAATATGAAGGACAAAGTAGTTTTCACTTGGTTTGAGTGAAGGAATTAATTTTATACATAAAATCCCAAATCATGCAGAACGTATGAAAATAAGCTTATTCTCGGATTCCTGATCCTTCAGTGTTGCCCTTTCTTCTACTGCAAAATACAACGTTGTTCTTTGTTGAAGTCGATCTAGACATTGATAAATATGAAGGACAAAGCAGTTTTAATTTGGTTTGAGTAAAGGAATTCATTTTATAGTAAAATCCCAAATCGTGCAGAACTCATGAAAATAAGCTTATTCTCGGATTCCTACAACTTTTGATTTGCTCTTTCTTTTACTGCAAATTACAACGTTTTTTTTTTTTTAAATCTATCTAGACATTGATAAATATGAAGGTAATAGCCGTTTTAACATAGTTTGAGTGAAGGAATTCATTTTATAGATAAAATCCCAAATCATGCAGAACTCCTCAAAAGGGGCGTATGGCTTAATCACAAGTGTGGTTCTTTCTCATTCAGGGTAATATGAGGAAGTTTATGCTTGAAATATATGTAGAAATGGGTACATAAGAAGGACAAAGCAGTTTTAACTTAGTTTGAGTGAAGGAATTCATTTTATAGCAAAATCCGAAATCGTGCAGAACTCATGAAAGCAAGCTTATACTCGGATTCCTGAAACTTTAGATTTGTTCTTTCTTTTACTGCAAAGTACAACGTTGTTTCTTGTTGAAATCTATCTAGACATTGATAAATACCAGCCAAACATCTCTGCTGTCGCTTTTGATAATTGATGGTTGGGCATTCTTACCTTTTCTTACCCGCTTTTTAAAAATTATGATCTGACATTCACACCTACTTGCAGTCGAACACCTTCTCTCCCGCTTATGATCATGTGCAGTTTGATATTCGAAAATTTAATTTTATGTTTTCTAGCAATTAATGATGGGCATTCAGACCGTCTTAAAGCAGAGCTCCTCCGCTCCCTCTTTTGATGGTGTATGTTCGGGCATTCACACCTTTTCTTACCCATTTTTCAGTAATTATGGATGGACATTCAGACCTTCTTACAGCCGAAAACCTCCGCTGCCGCTTTTGATGGTTTATAGTCTGGCTTTCGAGCCTTTTCTTACCCGGTTTTTACAAATTATGGTTGGACATTCAGACCTTCTTGCAGCCGAAAACCTCCGCTCCCTCTTTTGATCATACATTGTCGGGCATTCGCACCTTGTCTTATCCGCTTTTTACAAACTTTAGTCGGACATTCACAACTTGCAGCTGAACCACCTCCGCTCCCTGTTTTGATCATGTATGATCTGGCAATACTACCTTTTCTTACCCGTTTGTGAGTAATTATGGCTGGACATTCACACCTTCTTGCAGCCGAACACAACCTCTCCCGCTTTTGATGGTGTATAGTCGGGCATTCTCACCCTTTCTCATCAGTTTTTTGCAAATTATGATCTGACATTCACACCTACTTGCAGTCGAACAGCTCTGCTCCCGCTTTTGATTATGTTTGGTTAGATATTCGAACCTTATCTTAACTGCTTTTTACAAACTTTGGTCGGATGTTCACACCTTCTTGCAGCCGAACACAACCTCTCCCGCTTTTGATGGTGTATAGTCGGGCATTCTCACCCTTTCTCATCAGTTTTTTGCAAATTATGATCTGACATTCACACCGTCTTACACCGGAACACCTCCGCTCCCTCTTTTGATGGTGTATGTTCGGGCATTCGAAACCTTTCTTACCCGCCTTTTACAAACTATGGTCGGACATTCAAACCTTCTTGTAGCCGACCACATCCACTCCTGCTTTTGATGATGTATGGTTGGACATTCGCACCGTCTTACACTGGAACACATCCGCTCCCTCTTTTGATGGTGTATGTTCGGGCATTCGAAACTTTTCTTACCAGCCTTTTACAAACTATGGTTGGACATTCACACCTTCTTGTAGCCCAACACATCCACTCCTGCTTTTGATGATGTATGGTTGGACATTCGCACCTTTTTTTACCCATTTTTCAGGAATTATGGGTGGACCTTCACACCTTCTTCCAGCTGAACACCTCCTCTCCCGCTTATGATCATGTGCGGTTTGATATTCGAAAATTTTCTTTCATCTTTTAAAGCAATTATTGATGGACATTCAGACCTTCTTGCAGCTGAACCCCTCTGCTCCCTCTTTTGATGGTGTATAGTCGGGCATTCGAGCCTTTTCTTACCCGCTTTTTACGAATTATGGTCGGACTTTCACACCTTGTAGCCGAACAACTCCGCTCCCGCTATTGATTTTGTACAGTCTTGTATTTTAACCTTTTCTTACCCGCTTTTTACTAACTATGGTCGCACATTCACACCTTCATACAGCAAAACACCTCCGCTCCCTCTTTTGTTGGTGTATGTTCGGGCATTCGAACCTTTTCTTACCCGCCTTTTACAAACTATGGTCGGACATTCAAACCTTCTTGTAGCCGAACAACTCCGCACCCACTATTGATTGTGTACAGTCGGGTATTTTAACCTTTTCTTACCCGCCTTTTACAAACTATGGTCGGACATTGAAACCTTCTTGTAGCCGAACACATCCACTCCTGCTTTTGATGATGAATGGTTGGGCAATCGCACCTTTTCTTAACCATTTTTCAGTAATTATTGGTGGACATATCCAACCAAACATAATCAAATGCGGGAGCAGAAATGTTCAACTGCAAGTAGGTGTGAATGTCAGATCATAATTTAAAAAAAGCTAATGAGAAAGGGTTAAAATACCCGACTGTAAACAATCAATAGCGGGAGCGGAGGTGTTCGGCTAAGAGAAGGTGTGAAAGTCCGACTCTGGTTTGTAAAAAGCGGGTAAGAATAGGTTCGTATGCCCGAATATACACCATCAAAAGCGGAAGCGGAGGTGTTCGGCTGCAAGAAGGTGTGAACGTCCGACCAAAGTTTGTAAAAAGCAGTTAAGAAAAGGTTCGAATATCCAACCAAACATAATCAACAGCGGGAGCAGAGCTGTTCGACTGCAAGTAGGTGTGAATGTCAGATAATAATTTTCAAAAAGCTGATGAGGAAGGGTGAGAATGCCCGACTATAAACCATCAAATTAGGGAGCGGAAGTGTTCGACTGTGAGAAGGTGTGAATGTCCGACCATAATTGCTGAAAAATGTGTTAGAAAAGACTAGAATGCCGGACCATACATCATCAAAAGCGGGAGAATTTGTGTTCGGCTGCAAGTAGGTGTGAATTTCCAGCCATAATTACTCACAAACGAGTAAGAAAAGGTAGTATTGCCAGACCATACATGATCAAAACAGGGAGCGGAGGTGGTTCAGCTACAAGGTGTGAATTTTCGAATAAAGTTTGTAAAAAGCAGGTAAGACAAAGTGCGAATGCTTGACAATGTATGATCAAAAGAGGGAGCGGAGGTGTTTGGCTGTGACAAGGTGTGAATGCCCACCCATAATTAATGAAAAGCGGGCAAAAAGTAGGTTTGAATAACCAACCATACATCATCAAAAGCAGGAGTGGATGTGTTCGGCTACAAGAAGGTTTGAATGTCCGAGCATAGTTTGTAAAAAGCGGGTAAGAAAAGGTTCGAATGCCCGAACACACACCATCAAAAGAGGGAGCGGAGGTGTTCAGCTGTAAGAAGGTAAGAATGTCCGACCATAGTTGGTAAAAAGCGGGTAAGAAAAGGTTAAAATACCCGACTGTCCACAATCAAAAGAGGGAGTGGAGTTGTTCAGCTAAGAGGTGTGAAAGTCCAACCATGGTTTGTAAAAAGCGGGTAAGAAAAGGTTCGTATGCCCGAATATACACCATCAAAAGCGGAAGCGGAGGTGTTCGGCTGCAAGAAGGTGTGAACGTCCGACCAAAGTTTGTAAAAAGCAGTTAAGAAAAGGTTCGAATAACTAACCAAACATAATCAAAAGCGGGAGCAGAGCTGTTTGACTGCAAGTAGGTGTGAATGTCAGATCATAAATTGCAAAAAGCTGATGAGAAAGGGTGAGAATGCCTGACTATACACCATGGATTGCGGGAGCGGAGTTGTTCGGCTGTGAGTAGGTGTGAATCTCCAACAATAACTGCTGAAAAATGTGTTAGAAAAGGTAAGAATGCCGGTCCATACATCATCAAAAGCGGGAGAGTTGGTGTTCTGCTGCAAGTAGGTGTGAATGTCCAGCCATAATTACTCACAAACGGGTAAGAAAAGGTAGTATTGCCAGACCATACATGATCAAAACAGGGAGCGGAGGTGGTTCAGCTGCAAGAAGGTGTGAATGTCCGACTAAAGTTCAAATATATTAACAAAAGCGGGAGGAGAGGTCTTCGGATGAGAATGGTTGAGAATTTCCAACCATAATCTATAAAATGCGGTGAAAAAAAAGGTGTGATAGAACACTAAAAGGAGGAGCGGAAGTGTTTGGCTGCAAGAAGGTGTGAATGTCCGACTATATTTGGTGAAAAGCAGGTGAAGCAAGGTCTGAATGCCCAACCTTACATCATCAAAAGCGAGATCAGAGGTGTTTGGCTGCAAGAAGGCCATAGTTTGCCAAAAGCGGGTAAGGTGCGAATGACCGACTAAATATCAACAAAAGTGGGGGCGGAGGTCTTCGGATGCAAGTGGGGGTTAATATCCCACAATACAAGTATGGTGGAGAGGAATCTGTGAATAGCCGACCATAGTTTGCAAAAAGCCGGTGAGAAAAGGTGCGAATGTCAAACCATACATGATCAAAACAGGGAGCGGAGGTGTTTGGCTGCGACAAGGTGTGAATGTCCACCCATAATTAATGAAAAGCGGGCAAAAAGTAGGTTTGAATAACCAACCATACATCATCAAAAGCAGGAGTGGATGTGTTCGGCTACAAGAAGGTTTGAATGTCCGAGCATAGATTTTAAAAAGCGGGTAAGAAAAGGTTTGAATGCCCGAACACACACCATCAAAAGAGGGAGCGGAGGTGTTCAGCTGTAAGAAGGTAAGAATGTCCGACCATAGTTGGTAAAAAGCGGGTAAGAAAAGGTTAAAATACCCGACTGTACACAATCAAAAGAGGGAGTGGAGTTGTTCAGCTAAGAGAAGGTGTGAAAGTCCAACCATGGTTTGTAAAAAGCGGGTAAGAAAAGGTTCGTATGCCCGAATATACACCATCAAAAGCGGAAGCGGAGGTGTTCGCCTGCAAGAAGGTGTGAACGTCCGACCAAAGTTTGTAAAAAGCAGTTAAGAAAAGGTTCGAATATCCAACCAAATATAATCAAAAGCGGGAGCAGAGCTGTTTGACTGCAAGTAGGTGTGAATGTCATATCATAATTTGCAAAAAGCTGATGAGAAAGTGTGAGAATGCCTGACTATACACCATCAAATGCGGGAGCGGAGTTGTTCGGCTGTGAGTTGGTGTGAATCTCTGACCATAATTGCTGAAAAATGTGTTAGAAAAGGTAAGAATGCCAGACCATACATCATCAAAAGCCAGAGAGTTGGTGTTCGGCTGCAAGTAGGTGTGAATTTCCAGCCATAATTACTCACAAACGAGTAAGAAAAGGTAGTATTGCCAGACCATACATGATCAAAACAGGGAGCGGAGGTGGTTCAGCTGCAAGAAGGTGTGAATGTCCGACTAAAGTTCAAATATATTAACAAAAGCGGGAGGAGAGGTCTTCGGATGAGAATGGTTGAGAATTTCCAACCATAATCTATAAAATGCGGTGAAAAAAAAGGTGTGATAGAACACTAAAAGGTGGAGCGGAAGTGATCGGCTGCAAGAAGGTGTAAATGTCCGACTATATTTGGTGAAAAGCAGGTGAAGCAAGGTCTGAATGCCCAACCTTACATCATCAAAAGCGAGATCAGAGGTGTTTGGCTGCAAGAAGGCCATAGTTTGCCAAAAGCGGGTAAGGTGCGAATGACCGACTAAATATCAACAAAAGTGGGGGCGGAGGTCTTCGGATGCAAGTGGGTGTGAATATCCCAACATACAAGTATGGTGGAGAGGAAGCTGTGAATAGCCAACCATATTTTGCGAAAAGCGGGTGAGAAAAGGTGCGAATGTCCAACCATACATGATCAAAACAGGGAGCGGAGGTGTTTGGCTGTGACAAGGTGTGAATGTCCACCCATAATTAATGAAAAGCGGGCAAAAAGTGGGTTTGAATAACCAACCATACATCATCAAAAGCAGGAGTGGATGTGTTCGGCTACAAGAAGGTTTGAATGTCCGAGCATAGTTTGTAAAAAGCGGGTAAGAAAAGGTTCGAATGCCCGAACACACACCATCAAAAGAGGGAGCGGAGGTGTTCAGCTGTAAGAAGGTAAGAATGTCCGACCATAGTTGGTAAAAAGCGGGTAAGAAAAGGTTAAAATACCCGACTGTACACAATCAAAAGAGGGAGTGGAGTTGTTCAGCTAAGAGGTGTGAAGTCCAACCATGGTTTGTAAAAAGCGGGTAAGAAAAGGTTCGTATGCCCGAATATACACCATCAAAAGCGGAAGCGGAGGTGTTCGGCTGCAAGAAGGTGTGAACGTCCGACCAAAGTTTGTAAAAAGCAGTTAAGAAAAGGTTCGAATATCCAACCAAACATAATCAAAAGCGGGAGCAGAGCTGTTTGACTGCAAGTAGGTGTGAATGTCAGATCATAATTTGCAAAAATCTGATGAGAAAGTGTGAGAATGCCTGACTATACACCATCAAATGCGGGAGCGGAGGTGTTCGGCTGTGAGTAGGTGTGAATGTCCGACCATAATTGCTGAAAAATGTGTTAGAAAAGGTAAGAATGCCGGACCAAACATCATCAAAAGCGGGAGAAGTTTTGTTCGGCTGCAAGTAGGTCTGAATGTCCAACCATAATTTGTAAAAACCGGGGAAGAAAAGGCTCGAATGCCCGACTATACACCATCAAAAGCGGGAGCGGAGGGGTTCAGCTGCAAGAAGGTCTGAATGTCCATCAAGGATTGCTTTAAAACATGAAAGAAAATTTTCGAATGTCAAACCGCACATGATCATAAGCGGGAGAGGAGGTGTTCAGCTAAGAGAAGGTGTGAATGTCCACCCATAATTCCTGAAAAATGGGTAAAGAAAGGTGCGAATGCCCAACTATACATTATCAAAGCAGGTGTGAATGTCAGATCATAATTTGCTAAAAGCTGATTAGAAAGGGTGATAATGCCTAACTATACACCATCAAATGCGGGAGCGGAGTTGTTCGGCTCTGAGTAGGTGTGAATGTCCGACCATAATTGCTGAAAAATGTGTTAGAAAACGTAAGAATGTCGGACCATACATCATCAAAAGCGGGAGAGGTGGTGTTCGGCTGCAAGTAGGTGTGAATGTCCAGCCATAATTACTCACAAACGGGTAAGAAAAGGTAGTATTGCCAGACCATACATGATCAAAACAGGGAGCGGAGGTGGTTCAGCTGCAAGAAGGTGTGAATGTCCGACTAAAGTTCAAATATATTAACAAAAGCGGGAGGAGAGGTCTTCGGATGAGAATGGTTGAGAATTTCCAACCATAATCTATAAAATGCGGTGAAAAAAAAGGTGTGATAGAACACTAAAAGGTGGAGCGAAAGTGTTCGGCTGCAAGAAGGTGTAAATGTCCGACTATATTTGGTGAAAAGCAGGTGAAGCAAGGTCTGAATGCCCAACCTTACATCATCAAAAGCGAGATCAGAGGTGTTTGGCTGCAAGAAGGCCATAGTTTGCCAAAAGCGGGTAAGGTGCGAATGACCGACTAAATATCAACAAAAGTGGGGGCGGAGGTCTTCGGATGCAAGTGGGTGTGAATATCCCAACATACAAGTATGGTGGAGAGGAAGCTGTGAATAGCCGACCATAGTTTGCAAAAAGCCGGTGAGAAAAGGTGCGAATGTCCAACCATACATGATCAAAACAGGGAGCGGAGGTGTTTGGCTGTGACAAGGTGTGAATGTCCACCCATAATTAATGAAAAGCGGGCAAAAAGTAGGTTTGAATAACCAACCATACATCATCAAAAGCAGGAGTGGATGTTCGGCTACAAGAAGATTTGAATGTCCGAGCATAGTTTGTAAAAAGCGGGTAAGAAAAGGTTCGAATGCCCGAACACACACCATCAAAAGAGGGAGCGGAGGTGTTCAGCTGCAAGAAGGTGTGAATGTCCGACTAAAGTTCAAATATATTAACAAAAGCGGGAGGAGAGGTCTTCGGATGAGAATGGTTGAGAATTTCCAACCATAATCTATAAAAGGCGGTGAAAAAAAAGGTGTGATAAAACACTAAAAGGTGGAGCGGAAGTGTTCGGCTGCAAGAAGGTGTAAATGTCCGACTATATTTGGTGAAAAGCAGGTGAAGTAAGGTCTGAATGCCCAACCTTACATCATCAAAAGCGAGATCAGAGGTGTTTGGCTGCAAGAAGGCCATAGTTTGCCAAAAGCGGGTAAGGTGCAAATGACGGACTAAATATCAACAAAAGTGGGGGCGGAGGTCTTCGGATGCAAGGGGGGTGAATATCCCACCATACAAGTATGGTGGAGAGGAATCTTTGAATAGCCAACCATAGTTTGCAAAAAGCCGGTGAGAAAAGGTGCGAATGTCAAACCATACATGATCAAAACAGGGAGCTGAGGTGTTTGGCTGCGACAAGGTGTGAATGTCCACCCATAATTAATGAAAAATGGGAAACAAGTAGGTTTGAATGCCCAACCACACATCATCAAAAGCAGGAGTGGATGTGTTCGGCTACAAGAAGGTCTGAATGTCCGACCATAGTTTGTAAAAAGCGCGTAAGAAAAGGTTCGAATGCCCAAACATACACCATCAAAAGAGGCAGCGGAGGTGTTCCGCTGTAAGAAGGTGCGAATGTCTGACCATAGTTGGTAAAAAGCGGGTAAGAAAAGGTTAGAATACCCGACTGTACACAATAAATAACGGGAGCGGAGGTGTTCGGCTGCAAGAAGGTGTGAACGTCCGACCAAAGTTTGTAAAAAGCAGTTAAGAAAAGGTTCGAATATCCAACCAAACATAATCAAAAGCGGGAGCAGAGCTGTTCGACTGCAAGTAGGTGTGAATGTCAGATCACAATTTGCAAAAAGCTGATGAGAAAGGGTGAGAATGCCCGACTATACACCATCAAATTCGGGAGCGGAAGTGTTCGGCTGTGAGAAGGTGTGAATGTCCGACCATAATTGCTGAAAAATGTGTTAGAAAAGACTAGAATGCCGGACCATACATCATCAAAAGCGGGAGAATTTGTGTTCGGCTGCAAGTAGGTGTGAATGTCCAGCCATAATTAGTCACAAACGGGTAAGAAAAGGTAGTATTGCCAGACCATACATGATCAAAAAAGGGTGGTTCAGCTGCAAGGTGTGAATTTCTGACTAAAGTTTGTAAAAAACGGGTAAGACAAGGTGCGAATGCCCGACAATGTATGATCAAAAGTGGGAGCAGAGGTTTTCGGCTGCAAGGTCTGAAAGTCCAACCATAATTTGTAAAAACCGGGGAAGAAAAGGCTCGAAAGCCAGACTATACACCATCAAAAGCGGGAGCGGAGGTGTTCAGCTGCAAGGTCTGAATGTACACCAATAATTACTGAAAAATGGTTAAGAAAAGGTGCGAATGCGAATACATCATCAAAAGCAGGAGTGTATGTGTTCGGCTACAATAAGGTTTGAATGTCCGACCATAGTTTGTAAAAGGCGGGTAAGAAAAGGTTCGTATGCCCGAATATACACCATCAAAAGCGGATTTCGGATTTTGCTATTAAATAAATTCCTTCACTCAAACTATGTTAAAACTGCTTTTTCCTTCATATTTATCGATGTCTAGATCGACTTCAACAAAGAACAACATTGGACTTTGCAGTAGAAGAAGTTGAAAACGATCTAGACATTGATAAATATGAAGGACAAAGGACTTGGTTTGAGTGAAGGAATGAATTTTATAGCAAAATCCGAAATCATGCATATCTCCTCAAAAGGAACGTATTGCTCAACCAAAGGGATGCTTCTTTCTCACTCAGGGTAATATGAGGAACTTTATGCTTGATACATTTTTAGACATGGATAACTATGAAGAACAAAGCAATTTTAACTTGGTTTGAGCAAAGCAATTCATTTACAGGAAAATCCGAAATTGTGCAGAACTCATGAAAGCAAGCTTTTTCTCGGATTCCTGATCCTCCAGTGTTGCTCTTTCCTATACTGTAAAATACAACCTTGTTCTTTGTTGAAATCTATCTAGACATTGATAAATATGAAGGACAAAGCAGTTTTCACTTGGTTTGAGTGAAGGAATTAATTTTATACATAAAATCCCAAATCATACAGAACGTATGAAAAGAAGCTTATTCTCGGATTCCTGATCCTTCAGGTTTGCTCTTTCATCTACTGCAAAATCCAATGTTGTTCTTTGTTGAAGTCGATCTAGACATTGATAAATATGAAGGACAAAGCAGTTTTAATTTGGTTTGAGTGAAGGAATTCATTTTATAGTAAAATCCCAAATCGTGCAGAACTCATGAAAATAAGCTTATTCTCGGATTCCTACAACTTTTGATTTGCTCTTTCTTTTACTGCAAATTACAACGGTTTTTTTAAAAAAAAATCTATCTAGACATTGATAAATATGAAGGTAATAGCCGTTTTAACATAGTTTGAGTGAAGGAATTCATTTTATAGATAAAATCCCAAATCATGCAGAACTCCTCAAAAGGGGAGTATGGCTTAATCACAAGTGTGGTTCTTTCTCATTCAGGGTAATATGAGGAAGGTTATGCTTGAAATATATGTAGAAATGGGTACATATGAAGGACAAAGCAGTTTTAACTTAGTTTGAGTGAAGGAATTCATTTCATAGCAAAATCCGAAATCGTGCAGAACTCATGAAAGCAAGCTTATACTCGGATTCCTGAAACTTTAGATTTGTTCTTTCTTTTACTGCAAAGTACAACATTGTTTTTTGTTGAAATCTATCTAGACATTGATAAATACCAGCCAAACATCTCTGCAGTCGCTTTTGATCATTTATGGTTGGGCATTCTTATCTTTTCTTACCCGCTTTTTAAAAATTATGATCTGACATTCACACCTACTTGCAGTCGAACACCTTCTCTCCCGCTTATGATCATGTGCAGTTTGATATTCGAAAATTTTCTTTTATGTTTTCTAGCAATTAATGATGGGCATTCAGACCGTCTTAAAACAGAGCTCCTCCACTCCCTCTTTTGATGGTGTATGTTCGGGCATTCACACCTTTTCTTACCCATTTTTCAGTAATTATGGATGGACATTCAGACCTTCTTACAGCCGAAAACCTCCGCTGCCGCTTTTGATGGTTTATAGTCTGGCTTTCGAGCCTTTTCTTCCCCGGTTTTTACAAATTATGGTTGGACATTCACACCTTCTTGCAGCTGAACCACCTCCGCTCCCTGTTTTGATCATGTATGATCTGGCAATACTACCTTTTCTTACCCGTTTGTGAGTAATTATGGCTGGACATTCACACCTTCTTGCAGCCGAACACCACCTCTCCCGCTTTTGATGGTGTATAGTCGGGCATTTTCACCCTTTCTCATCAGTTTTTTACAAATTATGATCTGACATTCACAATTACTTGCAGTCGAACAGCTCTGCTCCCGCTTTTGATTATGTTTGGTTAGATATTCGAACCTTTTCTTAACTGCTTTTTACAAACTTTGGTCGGATGTTCACACCTTCTTGCAGACGAACACATCCACTCCCGCTATTGATTGTGTACAGTCCGGTATTTTAACCATTTCTTACCCGCTTTTTGCCAACTATGGTCGGACATTCACACCGTCTTACACCGGAACACCTCCGCTCCCTCTTTTGATGGTGTATGTTCGGGCATTCGAACCTTTTCTTACCCGCCTTTTACAAACTATGGTCGGACATTCAGACCTTCTTGTAGCCGAACAACTCCGCACCCGCTATTGATTGTGTACAGTTTGGTATTTTAACCTTTTCTTACCCGCTTTTTACCAACTATGGTCGGACATTCAAACCTTCTTGTAGCCGAACACATCCACTCCTGCTTTTGATGATGTATGGTTGGGCAATCGCACCTTTTCTTAACCATTTTTCAGTAATTATTGGTGGACATATCCAACCAAACATAATCAAATGCGGGAGCAGAAATGTTCAACTGCAAGTAGGTGTGAATGTCAGATCATAATTTAAAAAAAGCTGATGAGAAAGGGTTAAAATACCCGACTGTACACAATCAATAGCGGGAGCGGTGTTCGGCTAAGAGAAGGTGTGAAAGTCCGACTCTGGTTTGTAAAAAGCGGGTAAGAATAAGTTCGTATGCCCGAATATACACCATCAAAAGCGGAAGCGGAGGTGTTCGGCTACAAGAAGTTGTGAACGTCCGACCAAAGTTTGTAAAAAGCAGTTAAGAAAAGGTTCGAATATCTAACCAAACATAATCAAAAGCGGGAGCAGAGCTGTTTGACTGCAAGTAGGTGTGAATGTCAGATCATAATTTGCAAAAAGCTGATGAGAAAGGGTGAGAATGCCTGACTATACACCATCAAATGCGGGAGCAAAGGTGTTCGGCTCTGAGTAGGTGTGAATGTCCGACCATAATTGCTGAAAAATGTGTTAGAAAACGTAAGAATGCCGGACCATACATCATCAAAAGCGGGAGAGGTGGTGTTTGGCTGCAAGTAGGTGTGAATGTCCAGCCATAATTACTCACAAACGGGTAAGAAAAGGTAGTATTGCCAGACCATACATGATCAAAACAGGGAGCGGAGGTGGTTCAGCTGCAAGAAGGTGTGAATGTCCGACTAAAGTTTGTAAAAACTGGGTAAGACAAAGTGCGAATGCCCGACAATGTATGATCAAAAGAAGGAGCGGAGGTGTTCGGCTGCAAGAAGGTCTGATAGTCCAACCATAATTTGTAAAAAAACGGGAAGAAAAGGCACGAAAGCCCGACTATATACCATCAAAAGTGGAAGCGGAGGTGTTCGGCTACAAGAAGGTGTGAACGTCTGACCAAAGTTTGTAAAAAGCAGTTAAGAAAAGTTTAGAATATCCAACCAAACATATTCAACAGCGGGAGCAGAGCTGTTCGACTGCAAGTAGGTGTGAATGTCAGATCATAATTTTCAAAAAGCTGATGAGAAAGGGTGAGAATGCCCGACTATACACCATCGATTGCGGGAGCGGAGTTGTTCGGCTGTGAGTAGGTGTGAATCTCCAACCATAATTGCTGAAAAATGTGTTAGAAAAGGTAAGAATGCCGGTCCATACATCATCAAAAGCCAGAGAGTTGGTGTTCGGCTGCAAGTAGGTGTGAATTTCCAGCCATAATTACTCACAAACGAGTAAGAAAAGGTAGTATTGCCAGACCATACATGATCAAAACAGGGAGCGGAGGTGGTTCAGCTGCAAGAAGGTGTGAATGTCCGACTAAAGTTTGTAAAAACTGGGTAAGACAAAGTGCGAATGCCCGACAATGTATGATCAAAAGAAGGAGCGGAGGTGTTCGGCTGCAAGAAGGTCTGAATGTCCAACCATAATTTGTAAAAAAACGGGAAGAAAAGGCACGAAAGCCCGACTATATACCATCAAAAGTGGAAGCGGAGGTGTTCGGCTACAAGAAGGTGTGAACGTCTGACCAAAGTTTGTAAAAAGCAGTTAAGAAAAGTTTAGAATATCCAACCAAACATATTCAACAGCGGGAGCAGAGCTGTTCGACTGCAAGTAGGTGTGAATGTCAGATCATAATTTTCAAAAAGCTGATGAGAAAGGGTGAGAATGCCCGACTATACACCATCGATTGCGGGAGCGGAGTTGTTCGGCTGTGAGTAGGTGTGAATCTCCAACCATAATTGCTGAAAAATGTGTTAGAAAAGGTAAGAATGCCGGTCCATACAACATCAAAAGCCAGAGAGTTGGTGTTCGGCTGCAAGTAGGTGTGAATTTCCAGCCATAATTACTCACAAACGAGTAAGAAAAGGTAGTATTGCCAGACCATACATGATCAAAACAGGGAGCGGAGGTGGTTCAGCTGCAAGAAGGTGTGAATGTCCGACTAAAGTTCAAATATATTAACAAAAGCGGGAGGAGAGGTCTTCGGATGAGAATGGTTGAGAATTTCCAACCATAATCTATAAAATGCGGTGAAAAGAAAGGTGTGATAGAACACTAAAAGGTGGAGCGGAAGTGTTCGGCTGCAAGAAGGTGTAAATGTCCGACTATATTTGGTGAAAAGCAGGTGAAGCAAAGTCTGAATGCCCAACCTTACATCATCAAAAGCGAGATCAGAGATGTTTGGCTGCAAGAAGGCCATAGTTTGCCAAAAGCGGGTAAGGTGCGAATGACCTACTAAATATCTATAAAAGTGGGGGCGGAGGTCTTCGAATGCAAGTGGGTGTGAATATCCCAACATACAAGTATGGTGGAGAGGAAGCTGTGAATAGCCGACCATAGTTTGCAAAAAGCGGGTGAGAAAAGGTGCGAATGTCCAACCATACATGATCAAAACAGGGAGCGGAGGTGTTTGGCTGTGACAAGGTGTGAATGCCCACCCATAATTAATGAAAAGCGTGCAAAAAGTAGGTTTGAATAACCAACCATACATCATCAAAAGCAGGAGTGGATGTGTTCGGCTACAAGAAGGTTTGAATGTCCGAGCATAGTTTGTAAAAAGCGGGTAAGAAAAGGTTCGAATGCCCGAACACACACCATCAAAAGAGGGAGCGGAGGTGTTCAGCTGTAAGAAGGTAAGAATGTCCGACCATAGTTGGTAAAAAGCGGGTAAGAAAAGGTTAAAATACCCGACTGTACACAATCAAAAGAGGGAGTGGAGTTGTTCAGCTAAGAGGTGTGAAAGTCCAACCATGGTTTGTAAAAAGCGGGTAAGAAAAGGTTCGTATGCCCGAATATACACCATCAAAAGCGGAAGCGGAGGTGTTCGGCTGCAAGAAGGTGTGAACGTCCGACCAAAGTTTGTAAAAAGCAGTTAAGAAAAGGTTCGAATATCTAACCAAACATAATCAAAAGCGGGAGCAGAGCTGTTTGACTGCAAGTAGGTGTGAATGTCAGATCATAAATTGCAAAAAGCTGATGAGAAAGGGTGAGAATGCCTGACTATACACCATGGATTGCGGGAGCGGAGTTGTTCGGCTGTGAGTAGGTGTGAATCTCCAACCATAACTGCTGAAATATGTTTTAGAAAACGTAAGAATGCCAGTCCATACATCATCAAAAGCGAGAGAGGTGGTGTTCGGCTGCAAGTAGCTGTGAATGTCCAGCCATAATTACTCACAAATGGGTAAGAAAAGGTAGTATTGCCAGACCATACATGATCAAAACAGGGAGCGGAGGTGGTTCAGCTGCAAGAAGGTCTGATTGTCCAACTAAAGTTCAAATATATTAACAAAAGCGGGAGGAGAGGTCTTCGGATGAGAGTGGATGAGAATTTCCAACCATAATCTATAAAATGCGGTGAAAAAAAAGGTGTGATAGAACACTAAAAGGAGGAGCGGAAGTGTTTGGCTGCAAGAAGGTGTGAATGTCCGACTATATTTGGTGAAAAGCAGGTGAAGCAAGGTCTGAATGCCCAACCTTACATCATCAAAAGCGAGATCAGAGGTGTTTGGCTGCAAGAAGGCCATAGTTTGCCAAAAGCGGGTAAGGTGCGAATGACGGACTAAATATCAACAAAAGTGGGGGCGGAGGTCTTCGGATGCAAGTGGGGGTGAATATCCCACAATACAAGTATGGTGGAGAGGAATCTGTGAATAGCCAACCATAGTTTGCAAAAAGCCGGTGAGAAAAGGTGCGAATGTCAAACCATACATGATCAAAACAGGGAGCGGAGGTGTTTGGCTGCGACAAGGTGTGAATGTCCACCCATAATTAATGAAAAGCGGGCAAAAAGTAGGTTTGAATAACCAACCATACATCATCAAAAGCAGGAGTGGATGTGTTCGGCTACAAGAAGGTTTGAATGTCCGAGCATAGTTTTTAAAAAGCGGGTAAGAAAAGGTTCGAATGCCCGAACACACACCATCAAAAGAGGGAGCGGAGGTGTTCAGCTAAGAGAAGGTGTGAAAGTCGAACCATGGTTTGTAAAAAGCGGGTAAGAAAAGGTTCGTATGCCTGAATATACACCATCAAAAGCGGAAGCGGAGGTGTTCGCCTGCAAGAAGGTGTGAACGTACGACCAAAGTTTGTAAAAAGCAGTTAAGAAAAGGTTCGAATATCCAACCAAACATAATCAAAAGCGGGAGCAGAGCTGTTTGACTGCAAGTAGGTGTGAATGTCAGATCATAATTTGCAAAAAGCTGATGAGAAAGTGTGAGAATGCCTGACTATACACCATCAAATGCGGTTGTTCAAATGAGGTGTTCAGCTGTGAGTAGGTGTGAATGTCCGACCATAATTGCTGAAAATGTGTTAGAAAAGGTAAGAATGCCGGACCAAACATCATCAAAAGCGGGAGAAGTTTTGTTCGGCTGCAAGAAGGTCTGAATGTCCAACCATAACTTGTAAAAACCGGGGAAGAAAAGGCTCGAATGCCCGACTATACACCATCAAAAGCGGGAGCGGAGGGGTTCAGCTGCAAGAAGGTCTGAATGTCCATCAAGGATTGCTTTAAAACATGAAAGAAAATTTTCGAATGTCAAACCGCACATGATCATAAGCGGGAGAGGAGGTGTTCAGCTAAGAGAAGGTGTGAATGTCCACCCATAATTCCTGAAAAATGGGTAAAGAAAGGTGCGAATGCTCAACTATACATTATCAAAGCAGGTGTGAATGTCAGATCATAATTTGCTAAAAGCTGATTAGAAAGGGTGATAATGCCTAACTATACACCATCAAATGCGGGAGCGAAGTTGTTCGGCTCTGAGTAGGTGTGAATGTCCGACCATAATTGCTGAAAAATGTGTTAGAAAACGTAAGAATGCCGGACCATACATCATCAAAAGCGGGAGAGGTGGTGTTCGGCTGCAAGTAGGTGTGAATGTCCAGCCATAATTACTCACAAACGGGTAAGAAAAGGTAGTATTGCCAGACCATACATGATCAAAACAGGGAGCGGAGGTGGTTCAGCTGCAAGAAGGTGTGAATGTCCGACTAAAGTTTGTAAAAACTGGGTAAGACAAAGTGCGAATGCCCGACAATGTATGATCAAAAGAAGGAGCGGAGGTGTTCGGCTGCAAGAAGGTCTGAATGTCCAACCATAATTTGTAAAAACCGGGAAGAAAAGGCTCGAAAGCCCGACTATATACCATCAAAAGCGGAAGCGGAGGTGTTCGGCTACAAGAAGGTGTGAACGTCCGACCAAAGTTTGTAAAAAGCAGTTAAGAAAAGTTTAGAATATCCAACCAAACATAATCAATAGCGGGAGCAGAGCTGTTCGACTGCAAGTAGGTGTGAATGTCAGATCATAATTTTCAAAAAGCTGATGAGAAAAGGTGAGAATGCCCGACTATACACCATCAAATTCGGGAGCGGAAGTGTTCGGCTGTGAGAAGGTGTGAATGTCCGACCATAATTGCTGAAAAATGTGTTAGAAAAGACTAGAATGCCGGACCATACAACATCAAAAGCGGGAGAATTTGTGTTCGGCTGCAAGTAGGTGTGAATTTCCAGCCATAATTACTCACAAACGAGTAAGAAAAGGTAGTATTGCCAGACCATACATGATCAAAACAGGGAGCGGAGGTGGTTCAGCTGCAAGAAGGTGTGAATGTCCGACTAAAGTTCAAATATATTAACAAAAGCGGGAGGAGAGGTCTTCGGATGAGAATGGTTGAGAATTTCCAACCATAATCTATAAAATGCGGTGAAAAAAAAGGTGTGATAGAACACTAAAAGGTGGAGCGGAAGTGTTCGGCTGCAAGAAGGTGTAAATGTCCGACTATATTTGGTGAAAAGCAGGTGAAGCAAGGTCTGAATGCCCAACCTTACATCATCAAAAGCGAGATCAGAGGTGTTTGGCTGCAAGAAGGCCATAGTTTGCCAAAAGCGGGTAAGGTGCGAATGACCGACTAAATATCAACAAAAGTGGGGGCGGAGGTCTTCGGATGCAAGTGGGTGTGAATATCCCAACATACAAGTATGGTGGAGAGGAAGCTGTGAATAGCCGACCATAGTTTGCAAAAAGCGGGTGAGAAAAGGTGCGAAAGTCCAACCATACATGATCAAAACAGGGAGCGGAGGTGTTTGGCTGTGACAAGGTGTGAATGCCCACCCATAATTAATGAAAAGCGGGCAAAAAGTAGGTTTGAATAACCAACCATACATCATCAAAAGCAGGAGTGGATGTGTTCGGCTACAAGAAGGTTTGAATGTCCGAGCATAGTTTGTAAAAAGCGGGTAAGAAAAGGTTCGAATGCCCGAACACACACCATCAAAAGAGGGAGCGGAGGTGTTCAGCTGTAAGAAGGTAAGAATGTCCGACCATAGTTGGTAAAAAGCGGGTAAGAAAAGGTTAAAATACCCGACTGTACACAATCAAAAGAGGGAGTGGAGTTGTTCAGCTAAGAGGTGTGAAAGTCCAACCATGGTTTGTAAAAAGCGGGTAAGAAAAGGTTCGTATGCCCGAATATACACCATCAAAAGCGGAAGCGGAGGTGTTCGGCTGCAAGAAGGTGTGAACGTCCGACCAAAGTTTGTAAAAAGCAGTTAAGAAAAGGTTCGAATATCTAACCAAACATAATCAAAAGCGGGAGAAGAGCTGTTTGCCTGCAAATAGGTGTGAATGTCAGATCATAAATTGCAAAAATCTGATGAGAAAGTGTGAGAATGCCTGACTATACACCATCGATTGCGGGAGCGGAGTTGTTCGGCTGTGAGTAGGTGTGAATCTCCAACCATAACTGCTGAAAAATGTGTTAGAAAAGGTAAGAATGCCGGTCCATACATCATCAAAAGCCAGAGAGTTGGTGTTCGGCTGCAAGTAGGTGTGAATTACTCACAATCGGGTAAGAAAAGGTAGTATTGCCAGACCATACATGATCAAAACAGGGAGCGGAGGTGGTTCAGCTGCAAGAAGGTGTGAATGTCCGACTAAAGTTCAAATATATTAACAAAAGCGGGAGGAGAGGTCTTCGGATGAGAGTGGTTGAGAATTTCCAACCATAATCTATAAAATGCGGTGAAAAAAAAGGTGTGATAGAACACTAAAAGGATGAGCGGAAGTGTTTGGCTGCAAGAAGGTGTGAATGTCCGACAATATTTGGTGAAAAGCAGGTGAAGCAAGGTCTGAATGCCCAACCTTACATCATTAAAAGCGAGATCAGAGGTGTTTGGCTGCAAGAAGGCCATAGTTTGCCAAAAGCGGGTAAGGTGCGAATGACCGACTAAATATCAACAAAAGTGGGGGCGGAGGTCTTCGGATGCAAGTGGGTGTGAATATCCCAACATACAAGTATGGTGGAGAGGAAGCTGTGAATAGCCGACCATAGTTTGCAAAAAGCGGGTGAGAAAAGGTGCGAATGTCAAACCATACATGATCAAAACAGGGTGCGGAGGTGTTTGGCTGTGACAAGGTGTGAATGTCCACCCATAATTAATGAAAAGCGGGCAAAAAGTAGGTTTGAATAACCAACCATACATCATCAAAAGCAGGAGTGGATGTGTTCGGCTACAAGAAGGTTTGAATGTCCGAGCATAGTTTGTAAAAAGCGGGTAAGAAAAGGTTCGAATGCCCGAACACACACCATCAAAAGAGGGGGCGGAGGTGTTCAGCTGTAAGAAGGTAAGAATGTCCAACCATGGTTTGTAAAAAGCGGGTAAGAAAAGGTTCGTATGCCCGAATATACACCATCAAAAGCGGAAGCGGAGGTGTTCGGCTGCAGACAAAGGACCTGATCCTCCAGTGTTGCTCTTTCCTATACTGTAAAATACAACCTTGTTCTTTGTTGAAATCTATCTAGACATTGATAAATATGAAGGACAAAGTAGTTTTCACTTGGTTTGAGTGAAGGAATTAATTTTATACATAAAATCCCAAATCATACAGAACGTATGAAAAGAAGCTTATTCTCGGATTCCTGATCCTTCAGGTTTGCTCTTTCATCTACTGCAAAATCCAATGTTGTTCTTTGTTGAAGTCGATCTAGAAATTGTTAAATATGAAGGACAAAGCAGTTTTAACATAGTTTGAGTTAAGGAATTCATTTTATACATAAAATCCCAAATCATGCAGAACGTATGAAAATAAGCTTATTCTCGGATTCCTGATCCTTCAGTGTTGCCCTTTCTTCTACTGCAAAATACAACGTTGTTCTTTGTTGAAGTCGATCTAGACATTGATAAATATGAAGGACAAAGCAGTTTTCACTTGGTTTGAGTGAAGGAATTAATTTTATACATAAAATCCCAAATCATACAGAACGTATGAAAAGAAGCTTATTCTCGGATTCCTGATCCTTCAGGTTTGCTCTTTCATCTACTGCAAAATCCAATGTTGTTCTTTGTTGAAGTCGATCTAGAAATTGTTAAATATGAAGGACAAAGCAGTTTTAACATAGTTTGAGTTAAGGAATTCATTTTATACATAAAATCCCAAATCGTGCAGAACGTATGAAAAGAAGCTTATTCTCGGATTCCTGATCCTTCAGGTTTGCCCTTTCTTCTACTGCAAAATACAACGTTGTTCTTTGTTGAAGTCGATCTAGACATTGATAAATATGAAGGACAAAGCAGTTTTAATTTGGTTTGAGTGAACGAATTCATTTTATAGTAAAATCCCAAATCGTGCAGAACTCATGAAAATAAGCTTATTCTCGGATTCCTACAACTTTTGATTTGCTCTTTCTTTTACTGCAAATTACAACGTTTTGTTTTTTTTAAATCTATCTAGACATTGATAAATATGAAGGTAATAGCCGTTTTAACATAGTTTGAGTGAAGGAATTCATTTTATAGATAAAATCCCAAATCATGCAGAACTCCTCAAAAGGGGCGTATGGCTTAATCACAAGTGTGGTTCTTTCTCATTCAGGGTAATATGAGGAAGTTTATGCTTGAAATATATGTAGAAATGGGTACATAAGAAGGACAAAGCAGTTTTAACTTAGTTTGAGTGAAGGAATTCATTTTATAGCAAAATCCGAAATCGTGCAGAACTCATGAAAGCAAGCTTATACTCGGATTCCTGAAACTTTAGATTTGTTCTTTCTTTTACTGCAAAGTACAACGTTGTTTTTGTTGAAATCTATCTAGACATTGATAAATACCAGCCAAACATCTCTGCTGTCGCTTTTGATAATTTATGGTTGGGCATTCGTACCTTTTCTTACCCGCTTTTTAAAAATTATGATCTGACAATCACACCTACTTGCAGTCGAACACCTTCTCTCCCGCTTATGATCATGTGCAGTTTGATATTCGAAAATTTTCTTTTATGTTTTCTAGCAATTAATGATGGGCATTCAGACCGTCTTAAAGCAGAGCTCCTCCGCTCCCTCTTTTGATGGTGTATGTTCGGGCATTCACACCTTTTCTTACCCATTTTTCAGTAATTATGGATGGACATTCAGACCTTCTTACAGCCGAAAACCTCCGCTGCCGCTTTTGATGGTTTATAGTCTGGCTTTCGAGCCTTTTCTTACCCGGTTTTTATAAATTATGCTTGGACATTCAGACCTTCTTGCAGCCGAAAACCTCCGCTCCCTCTTTTGATCATACATTGTCGGGCATTCGCACCTTGTCTTATCCGCTTTTTACAAACTTTAGTCGGACATTCACACCTTGCAGCTGAACCACCTCCGCTCCCTGTTTTGATCATGTATGATCTGGCAATACTACCTTTTCTTACCCGTTTGTGAGTAATTATGGCTGGACATTCACACCTTCTTGCAGCCGAACACAACCTCTCCCGCTTTTGATGGTGTATAGTCGGGCATTCTCACCCTTTCTCATCAGTTTTTTGCAAATTATGATCTGACATTCACACCGTCTTACACCGGAACACCTCCGCTCCCTCTTTTGATGGTGTATGTTCGGGCATTCGAAACCTTTCTTACCCGCCTTTTACAAACTATGGTCGGACATTCAAACCTTCTTGTAGCCGACCACATCCACTCCTGCTTTTGATGATGTATGGTTGGACATTCGCACCGTCTTACACTGGAACACATCCGCTCCCTCTTTTGATGGTGTATGTTCGGGCATTCGAAACTTTTCTTACCAGCCTTTTACAAACTATGGTTGGACATTCACACCTTCTTGTAGCCCAACACATCCACTCCTGCTTTTGATGATGTATGGTTGGACATTCGCACCTTTTTTTACCCATTTTTCAGGAATTATGGGTGGACCTTCACACCTTCTTCCAGCTGAACACCTCCTCTCCCGCTTATGATCATGTGCGGTTTGATATTCGAAAATTTTCTTTCATCTTTTAAAGCAATTATTGATGGACATTCAGACCTTCTTACAGCCGAAAACCTCCGCTGCCGCTTTTGATGGTTTATAGTCTGGCTTTTAAGCCTTTTCTTACCCGGTTTTTAGAAATTATGCTTGGACATTCAGACCTTCTTGCAGCCGAAAACCTCCGCTCCCTCTTTTGATCATACATTGTCGGGCATTCGCACCTTGTCTTATCCGCTTTTTACAAACTTTAGTCGGACATTCACACCTTGCAGCTGAACCACCTCCGCTCCCTGTTTTGATCATGTATGATCTGGCAATACTACCTTTTCTTACCCGTTTGTGAGTAATTATGGCTGGACATTCACACCTTCTTGCAGCCGAACACAACCTCTCCCGCTTTTGATGGTGTATAGTCGGGCATTCTCACCCTTTCTCATCAGTTTTTTGCAAATTATGATCTGACATTCACACCTACTTGCAGTCGAACAGCTCTGCTCCCGCTTTTGATTATGTTTGGTTAGATATTCGAACCTTTTCTTAACTGCTTTTTACAAACTTTGGTCGGATGTTCACACCTTCTTGCAGCCGAACACATCCAATTCCGCTATTGATTGTGTACAGTCGGGTATTTTAACCATTTCTTACCCGCTTTTTGCCAACTATGGTCGGACATTCACACCGTCTTACACCGGAACACCTCCGCTCCCTCTTTTGATGGTGTATGTTCGGGCATTCGAAACCTTTCTTACCCGCCTTTTACAAACTATGGTCGGACATTCAAACCTTCTTGTAGCCGACCACATCCACTCCTGCTTTTGATGATGTATGGTTGGACATTCGCACCGTCTTACACTGGAACACATCCGCTCCCTCTTTTGATGGTGTATGTTCGGGCATTCGAAACTTTTCTTACCAGCCTTTTACAAACTATGGTTGGACATTCACACCTTCTTGTAGCCCAACACATCCACTCCTGCTTTTGATGATGTATGGTTGGACATTCGCACCTTTTTTTACCCATTTTTCAGGAATTATGGGTGGACCTTCACACCTTCTTCCAGCTGAACACCTCCTCTCCCGCTTATGATCATGTGCGGTTTGATATTCGAAAATTTTCTTTCATCTTTTAAAGCAATTATTGATGGACATTCAGACCTTCTTGCAGCTGAACCCCTCTGCTCCCTCTTTTGATGGTGTATAGTCGGGCATTCGAGCCTTTTCTTACCCGCTTTTTACGAATTATGGTCGGACTTTCACACCTTGTAGCCGAACAACTCCGCTCCCGCTATTGATTTTGTACAGTCTTGTATTTTAACCTTTTCTTACCCGCTTTTTACTAACTATGGTCGCACATTCACACCTTCATACAGCAAAACACCTCCGCTCCCTCTTTTGTTGGTGTATGTTCGGGCATTCGAACCTTTTCTTACCCGCCTTTTACAAACTATGGTCGGACATTCAAACCTTCTTGTAGCCGAACAACTCCGCACCCACTATTGATTGTGTACAGTCGGGTATTTTAACCTTTTCTTACCCGCCTTTTACAAACTATGGTTGGACATTGAAACCTTCTTGTAGCCGAACACATCCACTCCTGCTTTTGATGATGAATGGTTGGGCAATCGCACCTTTTCTTAACCATTTTTCAGTAATTATTGGTGGACATATCCAACCAAACATAATCAAATGCGGGAGCAGAAATGTTCAACTGCAAGTAGGTGTGAATGTCAGATCATAATTTAAAAAAAGCTAATGAGAAAGGGTTAAAATACCCGACTGTAAACAATCAATAGCGGGAGCGGAGGTGTTCGGCTAAGAGAAGGTGTGAAAGTCCGACTCTGGTTTGTAAAAAGCGGGTAAGAATAGGTTCGTATGCCCGAATATACACCATCAAAAGCGGAAGCGGAGGTGTTCGGCTGCAAGAAGGTGTGAACGTCCGACCAAAGTTTGTAAAAAGCAGTTAAGAAAAGGTTCGAATATCCAACCAAACATAATCAACAGCGGGAGCAGAGCTGTTCGACTGCAAGTAGGTGTGAATGTCAGATAATAATTTTCAAAAAGCTGATGAGAAAGGGTGAGAATGCCCGACTATAAACCATCAAATTAGGGAGCGGAAGTGTTCGACTGTGAGAAGGTGTGAATGTCCGACCATAATTGCTGAAAAATGTGTTAGAAAAGACTAGAATGCCGGACCATACATCATCAAAAGCGGGAGAATTTGTGTTCGGCTGCAAGTAGGTGTGAATTTCCAGCCATAATTACTCACAAACGAGTAAGAAAAGGTAGTATTGCCAGACCATACATGATCAAAACAGGGAGCGGAGGTGGTTCAGCTGCAAGAAGGTGTAAATGTCCGACTAAAGTTCAAATATATTAACAAAAGCGGGAGGAGAGGTCTTCGGATGAGAATGGTTGAGAATTTCCAACCATAATCTATAAAATGCGGTGAAAAAAAAGTTGTGATAGAACACTAAAAGGTGGAGCGGAAGTGATCGGCTGCAAGAAGGTGTAAATGTCCGACTATATTTGGTGAAAAGCAGGTGAAGCAAGGTCTGAATGCCCAACATTACATCATCAAAAGCGAGATCAGAGGTGTTTGGCTGCAAGAAGGCCATAGTTTGCCAAAAGCGGGTAAGGTGCGAATGACCGACTAAATATCAACAAAAGTGGGGGCGGAGGTCTTCGGATGCAAGTGGGTGTGAATATCCCAACATACAAGTATGGTGGAGAGGAAGCTGTGAATAGCCGACCATAGTTTGCAAAAAGCGGGTGAGAAAAGGTGCGAAAGTCCAACCATACATGATCAAAACAGGGAGCGGAGGTGTTTGGCTGTGACAAGGTGTGAATGCCCACCCATAATTAATGAAAAGCGGGCAAAAAGTAGGTTTGAATAACCAACCATACATCATCAAAAGCAGGAGTGGATGTGTTCGGCTACAAGAAGGTTTGAATGTCCGAGCATAGTTTGTAAAAAGCGGGTAAGAAAAGGTTTGAATGCCCGAACACACACCATCAAAAGAGGGAGCGGAGGTGTTCAGCTGTAAGAAGGTAAGAATGTCTGACCATAGTTGGTAAAAGGCGGGTAAGAAAAGGTTAAAATACCCGACTGTACACAATCAAAAGAGGGAGTGGAGTTGTTCAGATAAGAGAAGGTGTGAAAGTCCAACCAAAGTTTGTAAAAAGCAGTTAAGAAAAGTTTAGAATATCCAACCAAACATAATCAAAAGCGGGAGCAGAGCTGTTCGACTGCAAGTAGGTGTGAATGTCAGATCATAATTTGCAAAAAGCTGATGAGAAAGTGTGAGAATGCCTGACTATACACCATCAAATGCGGGAGCGGAGGTGTTCGGCTGTGAGTAGATGTGAATGTCCGACCATAATTGCTGAAAAATGTGTTAGAAAAGGTAAGAATGCCCGACTATACACCATCAAAAGCGGGAGCGGAGGGGTTCAGCTGCAAGGTCTGAATGTCCATCAAGGACTGCTTTAAAACATGAAAGAAAATTTTCGAATGTCAAACCGCACATGATCATAAGCGGGAGAGGAGGTGTTCAGCTGCAAGAAGGTGTGAATGTCCACCCATAATTCCTGAAAAATGGGTAAAGAAAGGTGCGAATGCCCAGCCATATATTATCAAAGCAGGTGTGAATGTCAGATCATAATTTGCTAAAAGCTGATTAGAAAGGGTGATAATGCCTGACTATACACCATCAAATGCGGGAGCAAAGGTGTTCGGCTCTGAGTAGGTGTGAATGTCCGACCATAATTGCTGAAAAATGTGTTAGAAAACGTAAGAATGCCGGACCATACATCATCAAAAGCGGGAGAGCTGGTGTTTGGCTGCAAGTAGGTGTGAATGTCCAGCCATACTTACTCACAAACGGGTAAGAAAAGGTAGTATTGCCAGACCATACATGATCAAAACAGGGAGCGGAGGTGGTTCAGCTGCAAGAAGGTGTGAATGTCCGACTAAAGTTTGTAAAAACTGGGTAAGACAAAGTGCGAATGCCCAACAATGTATGATCAAAAGAAGGAGCGGAGGTGTTCGGCTGCAAGAAGGTCTGATTGTCCGACTAAAGTTCAAATATATTAACAAAAGCGGGAGGAGAGGTCTTCGGATGAGAGTGGTTGAGAATTTCCAACCATAATCTATAAAATGCGGTGAAAAAAAAGGTGTGATAGAACACTAAAAGGATGAGCGGAAGTGTTTGGCTGCAAGAAGGTGTGAATGTCCGACAATATTTGGTGAAAAGCAGGTGAAGCAAGGTCTGAATGCCCAACCTTACATCATTAAAAGCGAGATCAGAGGTGTTTGGCTGCAAGAAGGCTATAGTTTGCCAAAAGCGGGTAAGGTGCGAATGACCGACTAAATATCAACAAAAGTGGGGGCGGAGGTCTTCGGATGCAAGTGGGTGTGAATATCCCAACATACAAGTATGGTGGAGAGGAAGCTGTGAATAGCCGACCATAGTTTGCAAAAAGCGGGTGAGAAAAGGTGCGAATGTCCAACCATACATGATCAAAACAGGGAACGGAGGTGTTTGGCTGTGACAAGTTGGGAATGCCCACCCATAATTAATGAAAAGCGGGCAAAAAGTAGGCTTGAATAACCAACCATACATCATCAAAAGCAGGAGTGGATGTTCGGCTACAAGAAGGTTTGAATGTCCGAGCATAGTTTGTAAAAAGCGGGTAAGAAAAGGTTCGAATGCCCGAACACACACCATCAAAAGAGGGAGCGGAGGTGTTCAGCTGCAAGAAGGTGTGAATGTCCGACTAAAGTTCAAATATATTAACAAAAGCGGGAGGAGAGGTCTTCGGATGAGAATGGTTGAGAATTTCCAACCATAATCTATAAAATGCGGTGAAAAAAAAGGTGTGATAGAACACTAAAAGGTGGAGCGGAAGTGTTCGGCTGCAAGAAGGTGTAAATGTCCGACTATATTTGGTGAAAAGCAGGTGAAGCAAGGTCTGAATGCCCAACCTTACATCATCAAAAGCGAGATCAGAGGTGTTTGGCTGCAAGAAGGCCATAGTTTGCCAAAAGCGGGTAAGGTGCGAATGACCGACTAAATATCAACAAAAGTGGGGGCGGAGGTCTTCGGATGCAAGGGGGGTGAATATCCCACCATACAAGTATGGTGGAGAGGAATCTGTGAATAGCCGACCATAGTTTGCAAAAAGCCGGTGAGAAAAGTTGCGAATGTCGAACCATACATGATCAAAACAGGGAGCGGAGGTGTTTGGCTGCGACAAGGTGTGAATGTCCACCCATAATTAATGAAAAATGGGAAACAAGTAGGTTTGAATGCCCAACCACACATCATCAAAAGCAGGAGTGGATGTGTTCGGCTACAAGAAGGTTTGAATGTCCGAGCATAGTTTGTAAAAAGCGGGTAAGAAAAGGTTCGAATGCCCGAACATACACCATCAAAAGAGGGAGCGGAGGTGTTCCGCTGTAAGAAGGTGCGAATGTCTGACCATAGTTGGTAAAAAACTGGTAAGAAAAGGTTAGAATATCCAACCAAACATAATCAAAAGTGGGAGAGGTGGTGTTTGGCTGCAAGTAGGTGTGAATGTCAGATCATAATTTGTAAAAAGCTGATGAGAAAGGGTGAGAATGCCCGACTATACACCATCAAATGCGGGAGCGGAAGTGTTCGGCTGTGAGAAGGTGTGAATGTCAGACCATAATTGCTGAAAAATGTGTTAGAAAAGACTAGAATGCCGGACCATACATCATCAAAAGCGGGAGAATTTGTGTTCGGCTGCAAGTAGGTGTGAATGTCCAGCCATAATTACTCACAAACGGGTAAGAAAAGGTAGTATTGCCAGACCATACATGATCAAAAAAGGGTGGTTCAGCTGCAAGGTGTGAATTTCTGACTAAAGTTTGTAAAAAACGGGTAAGACAAGGTGCGAATGCCCGACAATGTATGATCAAAAGTGGGAGCAGAGGTTTTCGGCTGCAAGGTCTGAAAGTCCAACCATAATTTGTAAAAACCGGGGAAGAAAAGGCTCGAAAGCCAGACTATACACCATCAAAAGCGGGAGCGGAGGTGTTCAGCTGCAAGGTCTGAATGTACACCAATAATTACTGAAAAATGGTTAAGAAAAGGTGCGAATGCGAATACATCATCAAAAGCAGGAGTGTATGTGTTCGGCTACAATAAGGTTTGAATGTCCGACCATAATTTGTAAAAGGCGGGTAAGAAAAGGTTCGTATGCCCGAATATACACCATCAAAAGCGGATTTCGGATTTGGCTATTAAATAAATTCCTTCACTCAAACTATGTTAAAACTGCTTTTTCCTTCATATTTATCGATGTCTAGATCGACTTCAACAAAGAACAACACTGGACTTTGCAGTAGAAGAAGTTGAAAACGATCTAGATATTGATAAATATGAAGGACAAAGGATTTGGTTTGAGTGAAGGAATGAATTTTATAGCAAAATCCGAAATCATGCATATCTCCTCAAAAGGAACGTATTGCTCAACCAAAGGGATGCTTCTTTCTCACTCAGGGTAATATGAGGAACTTTATGCTTGATACATTTTTAGACATGGATAACTATGAAGGACAAAGCAATTTTAACTTGGTTTGAGCAAAGCAATTCATTTACAGGAAAATCCGAAATTGTGCAGAACTCATGAAAGCAAGCTTTTTCTCGGATTCCTGATCCTCCAGTGTTGCTCTTTCCTATACTGTAAAATACAACCTTGTTCTTTGTTGAAATCTATCTAGACATTGATAAATATGAAGGACAAAGCAGTTTTCACTTGGTTTGAGTGAAGGAATTAATTTTATACATAAAATCCCAAATCATACAGAACGTATGAAAAGAAGCTTATTCTCGGATTCCTGATCCTTCAGGTTTGCTCTTTCATCTACTGCAAAATCCAATGTTGTTCTTTGTTGAAGTCGATCTAGACATTGATAAATATGAAGGACAAAGCAGTTTTAATTTGGTTTGAGTGAAGGAATTCATTTTATAGTAAAATCCCAAATCGTGCAGAACTCATGAAAATAAGCTTATTCTCGGATTCCTACAACTTTTGATTTGCTCTTTCTTTTACTGCAAATTACAACGTTTTTTTTTTTTAAATCTATCTAGACATTGATAAATATGAAGGTAATAGCCGTTTTAACATAGTTTGAGTGAAGGAATTCATTTTATAGATAAAATCCCAAATCGTGCAGAACTCCTCAAAAGGGGCGTATGGCTTAATCACAAGTGTGGTTCTTTCTCATTCAGGGTAATATGAGGAAGTTTATGCTTGAAATATATGTAGAAATGGGTACATAAGAAGGACAAAGCAGTTTTAACTTAGTTTGAGTGAAGGAATTCATTTTATAGCAAAATCCGAAATCGTGCAGAACTCATGAAAGCAAGCTTATACTCGGATTCCTGAAACTTTAGATTTGTTCTTTCTTTTACTGCAAAGTACAACGTTGTTTTTGTTGAAATCTATCTAGACATTGATAAATACCAGCCAAACATCTCTGCTGTCGCTTTTGATAATTTATGGTTGGGCATTCGTACCTTTTCTTACCCACTTTTTAAAAATTATGATCTGACATTCACACCTACTTGCAGTCGAACACCTTCTCTCCCGCTTATGATCATGTGCAGTTTGATATTCGAAAATTTTCTTTTATGTTTTCTAGCAATTAATGATGGGCATTCAGACCGTCTTAAAGCAGAGCTCCTCCGCTCCCTCTTTTGATGGTGTATGTTCGGGCATTCACACCTTTTCTTACCCATTTTTCAGTAATTATGGATGGACATTCAGACCTTCTTACAGCCGAAAACCTCCGCTGCCGCTTTTGATGGTTTATAGTCTGGCTTTCGAGCCTTTTCTTACCCGGTTTTTATAAATTATGCTTGGACATTCAGACCTTCTTGCAGCCGAAAACCTCCGCTCCCTCTTTTGATCATACATTGTCGGGCATTCGCACCTTGTCTTATCCGCTTTTTACAAACTTTAGTCGGACATTCACACCTTGCAGCTGAACCACCTCCGCTCCCTGTTTTGATCATGTATGATCTGGCAATACTACCTTTTCTTACCCGTTTGTGAGTAATTATGGCTGGACATTCACACCTTCTTGCAGCCGAACACAACCTCTCCCGCTTTTGATGGTGTATAGTCGGGCATTCTCACCCTTTCTCATCAGTTTTTTGCAAATTATGATCTGACATTCACACCGTCTTACACCGGAACACCTCCGCTCCCTCTTTTGATGGTGTATGTTCGGGCATTCGAAACCTTTCTTACCCGCCTTTTACAAACTATGGTCGGACATTCAAACCTTCTTGTAGCCGACCACATCCACTCCTGCTTTTGATGATGTATGGTTGGACATTCGCACCGTCTTACACTGGAACACATCCGCTCCCTCTTTTGATGGTGTATGTTCGGGCATTCGAAACTTTTCTTACCAGCCTTTTACAAACTATGGTTGGACATTCACACCTTCTTGTAGCCCAACACATCCACTCCTGCTTTTGATGATGTATGGTTGGACATTCGCACCTTTTTTTACCCATTTTTCAGGAATTATGGGTGGACCTTCACACCTTCTTCCAGCTGAACACCTCCTCTCCCGCTTATGATCATGTGCGGTTTGATATTCGAAAATTTTCTTTCATCTTTTAAAGCAATTATTGATGGACATTCAGACCTTCTTACAGCCGAAAACCTCCGCTGCCGCTTTTGATGGTTTATAGTCTGGCTTTCGAGCCTTTTCTTACCCGGTTTTTAGAAATTATGCTTGGACATTCAGACTTTCTTGCAGCCGAAAACCTCCGCTCCCTCTTTTGATCATACATTGTCGGGCATTCGCACCTTGTCTTATCCGCTTTTTACAAACTTTAGTCGGACATTCACAACTTGCAGCTGAACCACCTCCGCTCCCTGTTTTGATCATGTATGATCTGGCAATACTACCTTTTCTTACCCGTTTGTGAGTAATTATGGCTGGACATTCACACCTTCTTGCAGCCGAACACAACCTCTCCCGCTTTTGATGGTGTATAGTCGGGCATTCTCACCCTTTCTCATCAGTTTTTTGCAAATTATGATCTGACATTCACACCTACTTGCAGTCGAACAGCTCTGCTCCCGCTTTTGATTATGTTTGGTTAGATATTCGAACCTTTTCTTAACTGCTTTTTACAAACTTTGGTCGGATGTTCACACCTTCTTGCAGCCGAACACAACCTCTCCCGCTTTTGATGGTGTATAGTCGGGCATTCTCACCCTTTCTCATCAGTTTTTTGCAAATTATGATCTGACATTCACACCGTCTTACACCGGAACACCTCCGCTCCCTCTTTTGATGGTGTATGTTCGGGCATTCGAAACCTTTCTTACCCGCCTTTTACAAACTATGGTCGGACATTCAAACCTTCTTGTAGCCGACCACATCCACTCCTGCTTTTGATGATGTATGGTTGGACATTCGCACCGTCTTACACTGGAACACATCCGCTCCCTCTTTTGATGGTGTATGTTCGGGCATTCGAAACTTTTCTTACCAGCCTTTTACAAACTATGGTTGGACATTCACACCTTCTTGTAGCCCAACACATCCACTCCTGCTTTTGATGATGTATGGTTGGACATTCGCACCTTTTTTTACCCATTTTTCAGGAATTATGGGTGGACCTTCACACCTTCTTCCAGCTGAACACCTCCTCTCCCGCTTATGATCATGTGCGGTTTGATATTCGAAAATTTTCTTTCATCTTTTAAAGCAATTATTGATGGACATTCAGACCTTCTTGCAGCTGAACCCCTCTGCTCCCTCTTTTGATGGTGTATAGTCGGGCATTCGAGCCTTTTCTTACCCGCTTTTTACGAATTATGGTCGGACTTTCACACCTTGTAGCCGAACAACTCCGCTCCCGCTATTGATTTTGTACAGTCTTGTATTTTAACCTTTTCTTACCCGCTTTTTACTAACTATGGTCGCACATTCACACCTTCATACAGCAAAACACCTCCGCTCCCTCTTTTGTTGGTGTATGTTCGGGCATTCGAACCTTTTCTTACCCGCCTTTTACAAACTATGGTCGGACATTCAAACCTTCTTGTAGCCGAACAACTCCGCACCCACTATTGATTGTGTACAGTCGGGTATTTTAACCTTTTCTTACCCGCCTTTTACAAACTATGGTCGGACATTGAAACCTTCTTGTAGCCGAACACATCCACTCCTGCTTTTGATGATGAATGGTTGGGCAATCGCACCTTTTCTTAACCATTTTTCAGTAATTATTGGTGGACATATCCAACCAAACATAATCAAATGCGGGAGCAGAAATGTTCAACTGCAAGTAGGTGTGAATGTCAGATCATAATTTAAAAAAAGCTAATGAGAAAGGGTTAAAATACCCGACTGTAAACAATCAATAGCGGGAGCGGAGGTGTTCGGCTAAGAGAAGGTGTGAAAGTCCGACTCTGGTTTGTAAAAAGCGGGTAAGAATAGGTTCGTATGCCCGAATATACACCATCAAAAGCGGAAGCGGAGGTGTTCGGCTGCAAGAAGGTGTGAACGTCCGACCAAAGTTTGTAAAAAGCAGTTAAGAAAAGGTTCGAATATCCAACCAAACATAATCAACAGCGGGAGCAGAGCTGTTCGACTGCAAGTAGGTGTGAATGTCAGATAATAATTTTCAAAAAGCTGATGAGGAAGGGTGAGAATGCCCGACTATAAACCATCAAATTAGGGAGCGGAAGTGTTCGACTGTGAGAAGGTGTGAATGTCCGACCATAATTGCTGAAAAATGTGTTAGAAAAGACTAGAATGCCGGACCATACATCATCAAAAGCGGGAGAATTTGTGTTCGGCTGCAAGTAGGTGTGAATTTCCAGCCATAATTACTCACAAACGAGTAAGAAAAGGTAGTATTGCCAGACCATACATGATCAAAACAGGGAGCGGAGGTGGTTCAGCTACAAGGTGTGAATTTTCGAATAAAGTTTGTAAAAAGCAGGTAAGACAAAGTGCGAATGCTTGACAATGTATGATCAAAAGAGGGAGCGGAGGTGTTTGGCTGTGACAAGGTGTGAATGCCCACCCATAATTAATGAAAAGCGGGCAAAAAGTAGGTTTGAATAACCAACCATACATCATCAAAAGCAGGAGTGGATGTGTTCGGCTACAAGAAGGTTTGAATGTCCGAGCATAGTTTGTAAAAAGCGGGTAAGAAAAGGTTCGAATGCCCGAACACACACCATCAAAAGAGGGAGCGGAGGTGTTCAGCTGTAAGAAGGTAAGAATGTCCGACCATAGTTGGTAAAAAGCGGGTAAGAAAAGGTTAAAATACCCGACTGTCCACAATCAAAAGAGGGAGTGGAGTTGTTCAGCTAAGAGGTGTGAAAGTCCAACCATGGTTTGTAAAAAGCGGGTAAGAAAAGGTTCGTATGCCCGAATATACACCATCAAAAGCGGAAGCGGAGGTGTTCGGCTGCAAGAAGGTGTGAACGTCCGACCAAAGTTTGTAAAAAGCAGTTAAGAAAAGGTTCGAATAACTAACCAAACATAATCAAAAGCGGGAGCAGAGCTGTTTGACTGCAAGTAGGTGTGAATGTCAGATCATAAATTGCAAAAAGCTGATGAGAAAGGGTGAGAATGCCTGACTATACACCATGGATTGCGGGAGCGGAGTTGTTCGGCTGTGAGTAGGTGTGAATCTCCAACAATAACTGCTGAAAAATGTGTTAGAAAAGGTAAGAATGCCGGTCCATACATCATCAAAAGCGGGAGAGTTGGTGTTCTGCTGCAAGTAGGTGTGAATGTCCAGCCATAATTACTCACAAACGGGTAAGAAAAGGTAGTATTGCCAGACCATACATGATCAAAACAGGGAGCGGAGGTGGTTCAGCTGCAAGAAGGTGTGAATGTCCGACTAAAGTTCAAATATATTAACAAAAGCGGGAGGAGAGGTCTTCGGATGAGAATGGTTGAGAATTTCCAACCATAATCTATAAAATGCGGTGAAAAAAAAGGTGTGATAGAACACTAAAAGGAGGAGCGGAAGTGTTTGGCTGCAAGAAGGTGTGAATGTCCGACTATATTTGGTGAAAAGCAGGTGAAGCAAGGTCTGAATGCCCAACCTTACATCATCAAAAGCGAGATCAGAGGTGTTTGGCTGCAAGAAGGCCATAGTTTGCCAAAAGCGGGTAAGGTGCGAATGACCGACTAAATATCAACAAAAGTGGGGGCGGAGGTCTTCGGATGCAAGTGGGGGTTAATATCCCACAATACAAGTATGGTGGAGAGGAATCTGTGAATAGCCGACCATAGTTTGCAAAAAGCCGGTGAGAAAAGGTGCGAATGTCAAACCATACATGATCAAAACAGGGAGCGGAGCTGTTTGGCTGCGACAAGGTGTGAATGTCCACCCATAATTAATGAAAAGCGGGCAAAAAGTAGGTTTGAATAACCAACCATACATCATCAAAAGCAGGAGTGGATGTGTTCGGCTACAAGAAGGTTTGAATGTCCGAGCATAGATTTTAAAAAGCGGGTAAGAAAAGGTTTGAATGCCCGAACACACACCATCAAAAGAGGGAGCGGAGGTGTTCAGCTGTAAGAAGGTAAGAATGTCCGACCATAGTTGGTAAAAAGCGGGTAAGAAAAGGTTAAAATACCCGACTGTACACAATCAAAAGAGGGAGTGGAGTTGTTCAGCTAAGAGAAGGTGTGAAAGTCCAACCATGGTTTGTAAAAAGCGGGTAAGAAAAGGTTCGTATGCCCGAATATACACCATCAAAAGCGGAAGCGGAGGTGTTCGCCTGCAAGAAGGTGTGAACGTCCGACCAAAGTTTGTAAAAAGCAGTTAAGAAAAGGTTCGAATATCCAACCAAATATAATCAAAAGCGGGAGCAGAGCTGTTTGACTGCAAGTAGGTGTGAATGTCATATCATAATTTGCAAAAAGCTGATGAGAAAGTGTGAGAATGCCTGACTATACACCATCAAATGCGGGAGCGGAGTTGTTCGGCTGTGAGTTGGTGTGAATCTCTGACCATAATTGCTGAAAAATGTGTTAGAAAAGGTAAGAATGCCAGACCATACATCATCAAAAGCCAGAGAGTTGGTGTTCGGCTGCAAGTAGGTGTGAATTTCCAGCCATAATTACTCACAAACGAGTAAGAAAAGGTAGTATTGCCAGACCATACATGATCAAAACAGGGAGCGGAGGTGGTTCAGCTGCAAGAAGGTGTGAATGTCCGACTAAAGTTCAAATATATTAACAAAAGCGGGAGGAGAGGTCTTCGGATGAGAATGGTTGAGAATTTCCAACCATAATCTATAAAATGCGGTGAAAAAAAAGGTGTGATAGAACACTAAAAGGTGGAGCGGAAGTGATCGGCTGCAAGAAGCTGTAAATGTCCGACTATATTTGGTGAAAAGCAGGTGAAGCAAGGTCTGAATGCCCAACCTTACATCATCAAAAGCGAGATCAGAGGTGTTTGGCTGCAAGAAGGCCATAGTTTGCCAAAAGCGGGTAAGGTGCGAATGACCGACTAAATATCAACAAAAGTGGGGGCGGAGGTCTTCGGATGCAAGTGGGTGTGAATATCCCAACATACAAGTATGGTGGAGAGGAAGCTGTGAATAGCCAACCATATTTTGCGAAAAGCGGGTGAGAAAAGGTGCGAATGTCCAACCATACATGATCAAAACAGGGAGCGGAGGTGTTTGGCTGTGACAAGGTGTGAATGTCCACCCATAATTAATGAAAAGCGGGCAAAAAGTGGGTTTGAATAACCAACCATACATCATCAAAAGCAGGAGTGGATGTGTTCGGCTACAAGAAGGTTTGAATGTCCGAGCATAGTTTGTAAAAAGCGGGTAAGAAAAGGTTCGAATGCCCGAACACACACCATCAAAAGAGGGAGCGGAGGTGTTCAGCTGTAAGAAGGTAAGAATGTCCGACCATAGTTGGTAAAAAGCGGGTAAGAAAAGGTTAAAATACCCGACTGTACACAATCAAAAGAGGGAGTGGAGTTGTTCAGCTAAGAGGTGTGAAGTCCAACCATGGTTTGTAAAAAGCGGGTAAGAAAAGGTTCGTATGCCCGAATATACACCATCAAAAGCGGAAGCGGAGGTGTTCGGCTGCAAGAAGGTGTGAACGTCCGACCAAAGTTTGTAAAAAGCAGTTAAGAAAAGGTTCGAATATCCAACCAAACATAATCAAAAGCGGGAGCAGAGCTGTTTGACTGCAAGTAGGTGTGAATGTCAGATCATAATTTGCAAAAATCTGATGAGAAAGTGTGAGAATGCCTGACTATACACCATCAAATGCGGGAGCGGAGGTGTTCGGCTGTGAGTAGGTGTGAATGTCCGACCATAATTGCTGAAAAATGTGTTAGAAAAGGTAAGAATGCCGGACCAAACATCATCAAAAGCGGGAGAAGTTTTGTTCGGCTGCAAGTAGGTCTGAATGTCCAACCATAATTTGTAAAAACCGGGGAAGAAAAGGCTCGAATGCCCGACTATACACCATCAAAAGCGGGAGCGGAGGGGTTCAGCTGCAAGAAGGTCTGAATGTCCATCAAGGATTGCTTTAAAACATGAAAGAAAATTTTCGAATGTCAAACCGCACATGATCATAAGCGGGAGAGGAGGTGTTCAGCTAAGAGAAGGTGTGAATGTCCACCCATAATTCCTGAAAAATGGGTAAAGAAAGGTGCGAATGCCCAACTATACATTATCAAAGCAGGTGTGAATGTCAGATCATAATTTGCTAAAAGCTGATTAGAAAGGGTGATAATGCCTAACTATACACCATCAAATGCGGGAGCGGAGTTGTTCGGCTCTGAGTAGGTGTGAATGTCCGACCATAATTGCTGAAAAATGTGTTAGAAAACGTAAGAATGTCGGACCATACATCATCAAAAGCGGGAGAGGTGGTGTTCGGCTGCAAGTAGGTGTGAATGTCCAGCCATAATTACTCACAAACGGGTAAGAAAAGGTAGTATTGCCAGACCATACATGATCAAAACAGGGAGCGGAGGTGGTTCAGCTGCAAGAAGGTGTGAATGTCCGACTAAAGTTCAAATATATTAACAAAAGCGGGAGGAGAGGTCTTCGGATGAGAATGGTTGAGAATTTCCAACCATAATCTATAAAATGCGGTGAAAAAAAAGGTGTGATAGAACACTAAAAGGTGGAGCGAAAGTGTTCGGCTGCAAAAAGGTGTAAATGTCCGACTATATTTGGTGAAAAGCAGGTGAAGCAAGGTCTGAATGCCCAACCTTACATCATCAAAAGCGAGATCAGAGGTGTTTGGCTGCAAGAAGGCCATAGTTTGCCAAAAGCGGGTAAGGTGCGAATGACCGACTAAATATCAACAAAAGTGGGGGCGGAGGTCTTCGGATGCAAGTGGGTGTGAATATCCCAACATACAAGTATGGTGGAGAGGAAGCTGTGAATAGCCGACCATAGTTTGCAAAAAGCCGGTGAGAAAAGGTGCGAATGTCCAACCATACATGATCAAAACAGGGAGCGGAGGTGTTTGGCTGTGACAAGGTGTGAATGTCCACCCATAATTAATGAAAAGCGGGCAAAAAGTAGGTTTGAATAACCAACCATACATCATCAAAAGCAGGAGTGGATGTTCGGCTACAAGAAGATTTGAATGTCCGAGCATAGTTTGTAAAAAGCGGGTAAGAAAAGGTTCGAATGCCCGAACACACACCATCAAAAGAGGGAGCGGAGGTGTTCAGCTGCAAGAAGGTGTGAATGTCCGACTAAAGTTCAAATATATTAACAAAAGCGGGAGGAGAGGTCTTCGGATGAGAATGGTTGAGAATTTCCAACCATAATCTATAAAAGGCGGTGAAAAAAAAGGTGTGATAAAACACTAAAAGGTGGAGCGGAAGTGTTCGGCTGCAAGAAGGTGTAAATGTCCGACTATATTTGGTGAAAAGCAGGTGAAGTAAGGTCTGAATGCCCAACCTTACATCATCAAAAGCGAGATCAGAGGTGTTTGGCTGCAAGAAGGCCATAGTTTGCCAAAAGCGGGTAAGGTGCAAATGACGGACTAAATATCAACAAAAGTGGGGGCGGAGGTCTTCGGATGCAAGGGGGGTGAATATCCCACCATACAAGTATGGTGGAGAGGAATCTTTGAATAGCCAACCATAGTTTGCAAAAAGCCGGTGAGAAAAGGTGCGAATGTCAAACCATACATGATCAAAACAGGGAGCGGAGGTGTTTGGCTGCGACAAGGTGTGAATGTCCACCCATAATTAATGAAAAATGGGAAACAAGTAGGTTTGAATGCCCAACCACACATCATCAAAAGCAGGAGTGGATGTGTTCGGCTACAAGAAGGTCTGAATGTCCGACCATAGTTTGTAAAAAGCGCGTAAGAAAAGGTTCGAATGCCCAAACATACACCATCAAAAGAGGCAGCGGAGGTGTTCCGCTGTAAGAAGGTGCGAATGTCTGACCATAGTTGGTAAAAAGCGGGTAAGAAAAGGTTAGAATACCCGACTGTACACAATAAATAACGGGAGCGGAGGTGTTCGGCTGCAAGAAGGTGTGAACGTCCGACCAAAGTTTGTAAAAAGCAGTTAAGAAAAGGTTCGAATATCCAACCAAACATAATCAAAAGCGGGAGCAGAGCTGTTCGACTGCAAGTAGGTGTGAATGTCAGATCACAATTTGCAAAAAGCTGATGAGAAAGGGTGAGAATGCCCGACTATACACCATCAAATTCGGGAGCGGAAGTGTTCGGCTGTGAGAAGGTGTGAATGTCCGACCATAATTGCTGAAAAATGTGTTAGAAAAGACTAGAATGCCGGACCATACATCATCAAAAGCGGGAGAATTTGTGTTCGGCTGCAAGTAGGTGTGAATGTCCAGCCATAATTAGTCACAAACGGGTAAGAAAAGGTAGTATTGCCAGACCATACATGATCAAAAAAGGGTGGTTCAGCTGCAAGGTGTGAATTTCTGACTAAAGTTTGTAAAAAACGGGTAAGACAAGGTGCGAATGCCCGACAATGTATGATCAAAAGTGGGAGCAGAGGTTTTCGGCTGCAAGGTCTGAAAGTCCAACCATAATTTGTAAAAACCGGGGAAGAAAAGGCTCGAAAGCCAGACTATACACCATCAAAAGCGGGAGCGGAGGTGTTCAGCTGCAAGGTCTGAATGTACACCAATAATTACTGAAAAATGGTTAAGAAAAGGTGCGAATGCGAATACATCATCAAAAGCAGGAGTGTATGTGTTCGGCTACAATAAGGTTTGAATGTCCGACCATAGTTTGTAAAAGGCGGGTAAGAAAAGGTTCGTATGCCCGAATATACACCATCAAAAGCGGATTTCGGATTTTGCTATTAAATAAATTCCTTCACTCAAACTATGTTAAAACTGCTTTTTCCTTCATATTTATCGATGTCTAGATCGACTTCAACAAAGAACAACATTGGACTTTGCAGTAGAAGAAGTTGAAAACGATCTAGACATTGATAAATATGAAGGACAAAGGACTTGGTTTGAGTGAAGGAATGAATTTTATAGCAAAATCCGAAATCATGCATATCTCCTCAAAAGGAACGTATTGCTCAACCAAAGGGATGCTTCTTTCTCACTCAGGGTAATATGAGGAACTTTATGCTTGATACATTTTTAGACATGGATAACTATGAAGAACAAAGCAATTTTAACTTGGTTTGAGCAAAGCAATTCATTTACAGGAAAATCCGAAATTGTGCAGAACTCATGAAAGCAAGCTTTTTCTCGGATTCCTGATCCTCCAGTGTTGCTCTTTCCTATACTGTAAAATACAACCTTGTTCTTTGTTGAAATCTATCTAGACATTGATAAATATGAAGGACAAAGCAGTTTTCACTTGGTTTGAGTGAAGGAATTAATTTTATACATAAAATCCCAAATCATACAGAACGTATGAAAAGAAGCTTATTCTCGGATTCCTGATCCTTCAGGTTTGCTCTTTCATCTACTGCAAAATCCAATGTTGTTCTTTGTTGAAGTCGATCTAGACATTGATAAATATGAAGGACAAAGCAGTTTTAATTTGGTTTGAGTGAAGGAATTCATTTTATAGTAAAATCCCAAATCGTGCAGAACTCATGAAAATAAGCTTATTCTCGGATTCCTACAACTTTTGATTTGCTCTTTCTTTTACTGCAAATTACAACGGTTTTTTTAAAAAAAAATCTATCTAGACATTGATAAATATGAAGGTAATAGCCGTTTTAACATAGTTTGAGTGAAGGAATTCATTTTATAGATAAAATCCCAAATCATGCAGAACTCCTCAAAAGGGGAGTATGGCTTAATCACAAGTGTGGTTCTTTCTCATTCAGGGTAATATGAGGAAGTTTATGCTTGAAATATATGTAGAAATGGGTACATATGAAGGACAAAGCAGTTTTAACTTAGTTTGAGTGAAGGAATTCATTTCATAGCAAAATCCGAAATCGTGCAGAACTCATGAAAGCAAGCTTATACTCGGATTCCTGAAACTTTAGATTTGTTCTTTCTTTTACTGCAAAGTACAACATTGTTTTTTGTTGAAATCTATCTAGACATTGATAAATACCAGCCAAACATCTCTGCAGTCGCTTTTGATCATTTATGGTTGGGCATTCTTATCTTTTCTTACCCGCTTTTTAAAAATTATGATCTGACATTCACACCTACTTGCAGTCGAACACCTTCTCTCCCGCTTATGATCATGTGCAGTTTGATATTCGAAAATTTTCTTTTATGTTTTCTAGCAATTAATGATGGGCATTCAGACCGTCTTAAAACAGAGCTCCTCCACTCCCTCTTTTGATGATGTATGTTCGGGCATTCACACCTTTTCTTACCCATTTTTCAGTAATTATGGATGGACATTCAGACCTTCTTACAGCCGAAAACCTCCGCTGCCGCTTTTGATGGTTTATAGTCTGGCTTTCGAGCCTTTTCTTCCCCGGTTTTTACAAATTATGGTTGGACATTCACACCTTCTTGCAGCTGAACCACCTCCGCTCCCTGTTTTGATCATGTATGATCTGGCAATACTACCTTTTCTTACCCGTTTGTGAGTAATTATGGCTGGACATTCACACCTTCTTGCAGCCGAACACCACCTCTCCCGCTTTTGATGGTGTATAGTCGGGCATTTTCACCCTTTCTCATCAGTTTTTTACAAATTATGATCTGACATTCACAATTACTTGCAGTCGAACAGCTCTGCTCCCGCTTTTGATTATGTTTGGTTAGATATTCGAACCTTTTCTTAACTGCTTTTTACAAACTTTGGTCGGATGTTCACACCTTCTTGCAGACGAACACATCCACTCCCGCTATTGATTGTGTACAGTCCGGTATTTTAACCATTTCTTACCCGCTTTTTGCCAACTATGGTCGGACATTCACACCGTCTTACACCGGAACACCTCCGCTCCCTCTTTTGATGGTGTATGTTCGGGCATTCGAACCTTTTCTTACCCGCCTTTTACAAACTATGGTCGGACATTCAGACCTTCTTGTAGCCGAACAACTCCGCACCCGCTATTGATTGTGTACAGTTTGGTATTTTAACCTTTTCTTACCCGCTTTTTACCAACTATGGTCGGACATTCAAACCTTCTTGTAGCCGAACACATCCACTCCTGCTTTTGATGATGTATGGTTGGGCAATCGCACCTTTTCTTAACCATTTTTCAGTAATTATTGGTGGACATATCCAACCAAACATAATCAAATGCGGGAGCAGAAATGTTCAACTGCAAGTAGGTGTGAATGTCAGATCATAATTTAAAAAAAGCTGATGAGAAAGGGTTAAAATACCCGACTGTACACAATCAATAGCGGGAGCAGTGTTCGGCTAAGAGAAGGTGTGAAAGTCCGACTCTGGTTTGTAAAAAGCGGGTAAGAATAAGTTCGTATGCCCGAATATACACCATCAAAAGCGGAAGCGGAGGTGTTCGGCTACAAGAAGTTGTGAACGTCCGACCAAAGTTTGTAAAAAGCAGTTAAGAAAAGGTTCGAATATCTAACCAAACATAATCAAAAGCGGGAGCAGAGCTGTTTGACTGCAAGTAGGTGTGAATGTCAGATCATAATTTGCAAAAAGCTGATGAGAAAGGGTGAGAATGCCTGACTATACACCATCAAATGCGGGAGCAAAGGTGTTCGGCTCTGAGTAGGTGTGAATGTCCGACCATAATTGCTGAAAAATGTGTTAGAAAACGTAAGAATGCCGGACCATACATCATCAAAAGCGGGAGAGGTGGTGTTTGGCTGCAAGTAGGTGTGAATGTCCAGCCATAATTACTCACAAACGGGTAAGAAAAGGTAGTATTGCCAGACCATACATGATCAAAACAGGGAGCGGAGGTGGTTCAGCTGCAAGAAGGTGTGAATGTCCGACTAAAGTTTGTAAAAACTGGGTAAGACAAAGTGCGAATGCCCGACAATGTATGATCAAAAGAAGGAGCGGAGGTGTTCGGCTGCAAGAAGGTCTGATAGTCCAACCATAATTTGTAAAAAAACGGGAAGAAAAGGCACGAAAGCCCGACTATATACCATCAAAAGTGGAAGCGGAGGTGTTCGGCTACAAGAAGGTGTGAACGTCTGACCAAAGTTTGTAAAAAGCAGTTAAGAAAAGTTTAGAATATCCAACCAAACATATTCAACAGCGGGAGCAGAGCTGTTCGACTGCAAGTAGGTGTGAATGTCAGATCATAATTTTCAAAAAGCTGATGAGAAAGGGTGAGAATGCCCGACTATACACCATCGATTGCGGGAGCGGAGTTGTTCGGCTGTGAGTAGGTGTGAATCTCCAACCATAATTGCTGAAAAATGTGTTAGAAAAGGTAAGAATGCCGGTCCATACATCATCAAAAGCCAGAGAGTTGGTGTTCGGCTGCAAGTAGGTGTGAATTTCCAGCCATAATTACTCACAAACGAGTAAGAAAAGGTAGTATTGCCAGACCATACATGATCAAAACAGGGAGCGGAGGTGGTTCAGCTGCAAGAAGGTGTGAATGTCCGACTAAAGTTTGTAAAAACTGGGTAAGACAAAGTGCGAATGCCCGACAATGTATGATCAAAAGAAGGAGCGGAGGTGTTCGGCTGCAAGAAGGTCTGAATGTCCAACCATAATTTGTAAAAAAACGGGAAGAAAAGGCACGAAAGCCCGACTATATACCATCAAAAGTGGAAGCGGAGGTGTTCGGCTACAAGAAGGTGTGAACGTCTGACCAAAGTTTGTAAAAAGCAGTTAAGAAAAGTTTAGAATATCCAACCAAACATATTCAACAGCGGGAGCAGAGCTGTTCGACTGCAAGTAGGTGTGAATGTCAGATCATAATTTTCAAAAAGCTGATGAGAAAGGGTGAGAATGCCCGACTATACACCATCGATTGCGGGAGCGGAGTTGTTCGGCTGTGAGTAGGTGTGAATCTCCAACCATAATTGCTGAAAAATGTGTTAGAAAAGGTAAGAATGCCGGTCCATACATCATCAAAAGCCAGAGAGTTGGTGTTCGGCTGCAAGTAGGTGTGAATTTCCAGCCATAATTACTCACAAACGAGTAAGAAAAGGTAGTATTGCCAGACCATACATGATCAAAACAGGGAGCGGAGGTGGTTCAGCTGCAAGAAGGTGTGAATGTCCGACTAAAGTTCAAATATATTAACAAAAGCGGGAGGAGAGGTCTTCGGATGAGAATGGTTGAGAATTTCCAACCATAATCTATAAAATGCGGTGAAAAGAAAGGTGTGATAGAACACTAAAAGGTGGAGCGGAAGTGTTCGGCTGCAAGAAGGTGTAAATGTCCGACTATATTTGGTGAAAAGCAGGTGAAGCAAAGTCTGAATGCCCAACCTTACATCATCAAAAGCAAGATCAGAGATGTTTGGCTGCAAGAAGGCCATAGTTTGCCAAAAGCGGGTAAGGTGCGAATGACCTACTAAATATCTATAAAAGTGGGGGCGGAGGTCTTCGAATGCAAGTGGGTGTGAATATCCCAACATACAAGTATGGTGGAGAGGAAGCTGTGAATAGCCGACCATAGTTTGCAAAAAGCGGGTGAGAAAAGGTGCGAATGTCCAACCATACATGATCAAAACAGGGAGCGGAGGTGTTTGGCTGTGACAAGGTGTGAATGCCCACCCATAATTAATGAAAAGCGGGCAAAAAGTAGGTTTGAATAACCAACCATACATCATCAAAAGCAGGAGTGGATGTGTTCGGCTACAAGAAGGTTTGAATGTCCGAGCATAGTTTGTAAAAAGCGGGTAAGAAAAGGTTCGAATGCCCGAACACACACCATCAAAAGAGGGAGCGGAGGTGTTCAGCTGTAAGAAGGTAAGAATGTCCGACCATAGTTGGTAAAAAGCGGGTAAGAAAAGGTTAAAATACCCGACTGTACACAATCAAAAGAGGGAGTGGAGTTGTTCAGCTAAGAGGTGTGAAAGTCCAACCATGGTTTGTAAAAAGCGGGTAAGAAAAGGTTCGTATGCCCGAATATACACCATCAAAAGCGGAAGCGGAGGTGTTCGGCTGCAAGAAGGTGTGAACGTCCGACCAAAGTTTGTAAAAAGCAGTTAAGAAAAGGTTCGAATATCTAACCAAACATAATCAAAAGCGGGAGCAGAGCTGTTTGACTGCAAGTAGGTGTGAATGTCAGATCATAAATTGCAAAAAGCTGATGAGAAAGGGTGAGAATGCCTGACTATACACCATGGATTGCGGGAGCGGAGTTGTTCGGCTGTGAGTAGGTGTGAATCTCCAACCATAACTGCTGAAATATGTTTTAGAAAACGTAAGAATGCCAGTCCATACATCATCAAAAGCGAAAGAGGTGGTGTTCGGCTGCAAGTAGCTGTGAATGTCCAGCCATAATTACTCACAAATGGGTAAGAAAAGGTAGTATTGCCAGACCATACATGATCAAAACAGGGAGCGGAGGTGGTTCAGCTGCAAGAAGGTCTGATTGTCCAACTAAAGTTCAAATATATTAACAAAAGCGGGAGGAGAGGTCTTCGGATGAGAGTGGATGAGAATTTCCAACCATAATCTATAAAATGCGGTGAAAAAAAAGGTGTGATAGAACACTAAAAGGAGGAGCGGAAGTGTTTGGCTGCAAGAAGGTGTGAATGTCCGACTATATTTGGTGAAAAGCAGGTGAAGCAAGGTCTGAATGCCCAACCTTACATCATCAAAAGCGAGATCAGAGGTGTTTGGCTGCAAGAAGGCCATAGTTTGCCAAAAGCGGGTAAGGTGCGAATGACGGACTAAATATCAACAAAAGTGGGGGCGGAGGTCTTCGGATGCAAGTGGGGGTGAATATCCCACAATACAAGTATGGTGGAGAGGAATCTGTGAATAGCCGACCATAGTTTGCAAAAAGCCGGTGAGAAAAGGTGCGAATGTCAAACCATACATGATCAAAACAGGGAGCGGAGGTGTTTGGCTGCGACAAGGTGTGAATGTCCACCCATAATTAATGAAAAGCGGGCAAAAAGTAGGTTTGAATAACCAACCATACATCATCAAAAGCAGGAGTGGATGTGTTCGGCTACAAGAAGGTTTGAATGTCCGAGCATAGTTTTTAAAAAGCGGGTAAGAAAAGGTTCGAATGCCCGAACACACACCATCAAAAGAGGGAGCGGAGGTGTTCAGCTAAGAGAAGGTGTGAAAGTCGAACCATGGTTTGTAAAAAGCGGGTAAGAAAAGGTTCGTATGCCTGAATATACACCATCAAAAGCGGAAGCGGAGGTGTTCGCCTGCAAGAAGGTGTGAACGTACGACCAAAGTTTGTAAAAAGCAGTTAAGAAAAGGTTCGAATATCCAACCAAACATAATCAAAAGCGGGAGCAGAGCTGTTTGACTGCAAGTAGGTGTGAATGTCAGATCATAATTTGCAAAAAGCTGATGAGAAAGTGTGAGAATGCCTGACTATACACCATCAAATGCGGTTGTTCAAATGAGGTGTTCAGCTGTGAGTAGGTGTGAATGTCCGACCATAATTGCTGAAAATGTGTTAGAAAAGGTAAGAATGCCGGACCAAACATCATCAAAAGCGGGAGAAGTTTTGTTCGGCTGCAAGAAGGTCTGAATGTCCAACCAAAACTTGTAAAAACCGGGGAAGAAAAGGCTCGAATGCCCGACTATACACCATCAAAAGCGGGAGCGGAGGGGTTCAGCTGCAAGAAGGTCTGAATGTCCATCAAGGATTGCTTTAAAACATGAAAGAAAATTTTCGAATGTCAAACCGCACATGATCATAAGCGGGAGAGGAGGTGTTCAGCTAAGAGAAGGTGTGAATGTCCACCCATAATTCCTGAAAAATGGGTAAAGAAAGGTGCGAATGCTCAACTATACATTATCAAAGCAGGTGTGAATGTCAGATCATAATTTGCTAAAAGCTGATTAGAAAGGGTGATAATGCCTAACTATACACCATCAAATGCGGGAGCGAAGTTGTTCGGCTCTGAGTAGGTGTGAATGTCCGACCATAATTGCTGAAAAATGTGTTAGAAAACGTAAGAATGCCGGACCATACATCATCAAAAGCGGGAGAGGTGGTGTTCGGCTGCAAGTAGGTGTGAATGTCCAGCCATAATTACTCACAAACGGGTAAGAAAAGGTAGTATTGCCAGACCATACATGATCAAAACAGGGAGCGGAGGTGGTTCAGCTGCAAGAAGGTGTGAATGTCCGACTAAAGTTTGTAAAAACTGGGTAAGACAAAGTGCGAATGCCCGACAATGTATGATCAAAAGAAGGAGCGGAGGTGTTCGGCTGCAAGAAGGTCTGAATGTCCAACCATAATTTGTAAAAACCGGGAAGAAAAGGCTCGAAAGCCCGACTATATACCATCAAAAGCGGAAGCGGAGGTGTTCGGCTACAAGAAGGTGTGAACGTCCGACCAAAGTTTGTAAAAAGCAGTTAAGAAAAGTTTAGAATATCCAACCAAACATAATCAATAGCGGGAGCAGAGCTGTTCGACTGCAAGTAGGTGTGAATGTCAGATCATAATTTTCAAAAAGCTGATGAGAAAAGGTGAGAATGCCCGACTATACACCATCAAATTCGGGAGCGGAAGTGTTCGCCTGTGAGAAGGTGTGAATGTCCGACCATAATTGCTGAAAAATGTGTTAGAAAAGACTAGAATGCCGGACCATACAACATCAAAAGCGGGAGAATTTGTGTTCGGCTGCAAGTAGGTGTGAATTTCCAGCCATAATTACTCACAAACGAGTAAGAAAAGGTAGTATTGCCAGACCATACATGATCAAAACAGGGAGCGGAGGTGGTTCAGCTGCAAGAAGGTGTGAATGTCCGACTAAAGTTCAAATATATTAACAAAAGCGGGAGGAGAGGTCTTCGGATGAGAATGGTTGAGAATTTCCAACCATAATCTATAAAATGCGGTGAAAAAAAAGGTGTGATAGAACACTAAAAGGTGGAGCGGAAGTGTTCGGCTGCAAGAAGGTGTAAATGTCCGACTATATTTGGTGAAAAGCAGGTGAAGCAAGGTCTGAATGCCCAACCTTACATCATCAAAAGCGAGATCAGAGGTGTTTGGCTGTGACAAGGTGTGAATGCCCACCCATAATTAATGAAAAGCGGGCAAAAAGTAGGTTTGAATAACCAACCATACATCATCAAAAGCAGGAGTGGATGTGTTCGGCTACAAGAAGGTTTGAATGTCCGAGCATAGTTTGTAAAAAGCGGGTAAGAAAAGGTTCGAATGCCCGAACACACACCATCAAAAGAGGGAGCGGAGGTGTTCAGCTGTAAGAAGGTAAGAATGTCCGACCATAGTTGGTAAAAAGCGGGTAAGAAAAGGTTAAAATACCCGACTGTACACAATCAAAAGAGGGAGTGGAGTTGTTCAGCTAAGAGGTGTGAAAGTCCAACCATGGTTTGTAAAAAGCGGGTAAGAAAAGGTTCGTATGCCCGAATATACACCATCAAAAGCGGAAGCGGAGGTGTTCGGCTGCAAGAAGGTGTGAACGTCCGACCAAAGTTTGTAAAAAGCAGTTAAGAAAAGGTTCGAATATCTAACCAAACATAATCAAAAGCGGGAGAAGAGCTGTTTGCCTGCAAATAGGTGTGAATGTCAGATCATAAATTGCAAAAATCTGATGAGAAAGTGTGAGAATGCCTGACTATACACCATCGATTGCGGGAGCGGAGTTGTTCGGCTGTGAGTAGGTGTGAATCTCCAACCATAACTGCTGAAAAATGTGTTAGAAAAGGTAAGAATGCCGGTCCATACATCATCAAAAGCCAGAGAGTTGGTGTTCGGCTGCAAGTAGGTGTGAATTACTCACAATCGGGTAAGAAAAGGTAGTATTGCCAGACCATACATGATCAAAACAGGGAGCGGAGGTGGTTCAGCTGCAAGAAGGTGTGAATGTCCGACTAAAGTTCAAATATATTAACAAAAGCGGGAGGAGAGGTCTTCGGATGAGAGTGGTTGAGAATTTCCAACCATAATCTATAAAATGCGGTGAAAAAAAAGGTGTGATAGAACACTAAAAGGATGAGCGGAAGTGTTTGGCTGCAAGAAGGTGTGAATGTCCGACAATATTTGGTGAAAAGCAGGTGAAGCAAGGTCTGAATGCCCAACCTTACATCATTAAAAGCGAGATCAGAGGTGTTTGGCTGCAAGAAGGCCATAGTTTGCCAAAAGCGGGTAAGGTGCGAATGACCGACTAAATATCAACAAAAGTGGGGGCGGAGGTCTTCGGATGCAAGTGGGTGTGAATATCCCAACATACAAGTATGGTGGAGAGGAAGCTGTGAATAGCCGACCATAGTTTGCAAAAAGCGGGTGAGAAAAGGTGCGAATGTCAAACCATACATGATCAAAACAGGGTGCGGAGGTGTTTGGCTGTGACAAGGTGTGAATGTCCACCCATAATTAATGAAAAGCGGGCAAAAAGTAGGTTTGAATAACCAACCATACATCATCAAAAGCAGGAGTGGATGTGTTCGGCTACAAGAAGGTTTGAATGTCCGAGCATAGTTTGTAAAAAGCGGGTAAGAAAAGGTTCGAATGCCCGAACACACACCATCAAAAGAGGGGGCGGAGGTGTTCAGCTGTAAGAAGGTAAGAATGTCCAACCATGGTTTGTAAAAAGCGGGTAAGAAAAGGTTCGTATGCCCGAATATACACCATCAAAAGCGGAAGCGGAGGTGTTCGGCTGCAGACAAAGGACCTGATCCTCCAGTGTTGCTCTTTCCTATACTGTAAAATACAACCTTGTTCTTTGTTGAAATCTATCTAGACATTGATAAATATGAAGGACAAAGTAGTTTTCACTTGGTTTGAGTGAAGGAATTAATTTTATACATAAAATCCCAAATCATACAGAACGTATGAAAAGAAGCTTATTCTCGGATTCCTGATCCTTCAGGTTTGCTCTTTCATCTACTGCAAAATCCAATGTTGTTCTTTGTTGAAGTCGATCTAGAAATTGTTAAATATGAAGGACAAAGCAGTTTTAACATAGTTTGAGTTAAGGAATTCATTTTATACATAAAATCCCAAATCATGCAGAACGTATGAAAATAAGCTTATTCTCGGATTCCTGATCCTTCAGTGTTGCCCTTTCTTCTACTGCAAAATACAACGTTGTTCTTTGTTGAAGTCGATCTAGACATTGATAAATATGAAGGACAAAGCAGTTTTCACTTGGTTTGAGTGAAGGAATTAATTTTATACATAAAATCCCAAATCATACAGAACGTATGAAAAGAAGCTTATTCTCGGATTCCTGATCCTTCAGGTTTGCTCTTTCATCTACTGCAAAATCCAATGTTGTTCTTTGTTGAAGTCGATCTAGAAATTGTTAAATATGAAGGACAAAGCAGTTTTAACATAGTTTGAGTTAAGGAATTCATTTTATACATAAAATCCCAAATCGTGCAGAACGTATGAAAAGAAGCTTATTCTCGGATTCCTGATCCTTCAGGTTTGCCCTTTCTTCTACTGCAAAATACAACGTTGTTCTTTGTTGAAGTCGATCTAGACATTGATAAATATGAAGGACAAAGCAGTTTTAATTTGGTTTGAGTGAACGAATTCATTTTATAGTAAAATCCCAAATCGTGCAGAACTCATGAAAATAAGCTTATTCTCGGATTCCTACAACTTTTGATTTGCTCTTTCTTTTACTGCAAATTACAACGTTTTGTTTTTTTTAAATCTATCTAGACATTGATAAATATGAAGGTAATAGCCGTTTTAACATAGTTTGAGTGAAGGAATTCATTTTATAGATAAAATCCCAAATCATGCAGAACTCCTCAAAAGGGGCGTATGGCTTAATCACAAGTGTGGTTCTTTCTCATTCAGGGTAATATGAGGAAGTTTATGCTTGAAATATATGTAGAAATGGGTACATAAGAAGGACAAAGCAGTTTTAACTTAGTTTGAGTGAAGGAATTCATTTTATAGCAAAATCCGAAATCGTGCAGAACTCATGAAAGCAAGCTTATACTCGGATTCCTGAAACTTTAGATTTGTTCTTTCTTTTACTGCAAAGTACAACGTTGTTTTTGTTGAAATCTATCTAGACATTGATAAATACCAGCCAAACATCTCTGCTGTCGCTTTTGATAATTTATGGTTGGGCATTCGTACCTTTTCTTACCCGCTTTTTAAAAATTATGATCTGACATTCACACCTACTTGCAGTCGAACACCTTCTCTCCCGCTTATGATCATGTGCAGTTTGATATTCGAAAATTTTCTTTTATGTTTTCTAGCAATTAATGATGGGCATTCAGACCGTCTTAAAGCAGAGCTCCTCCGCTCCCTCTTTTGATGGTGTATGTTCGGGCATTCACACCTTTTCTTACCCATTTTTCAGTAATTATGGATGGACATTCAGACCTTACAGCCGAAAACCTCCGCTGCCGCTTTTGATGGTTTATAGTCTGGCTTTCGAGCCTTTTCTTACCCGGTTTTTAGAAATTATGCTTGGACATTCAGACCTTCTTGCAGCCGAAAACCTCCGCTCCCTCTTTTGATCATACATTGTCGGGCATTCGCACCTTGTCTTATCCGCTTTTTACAAACTTTAGTCGGACATTCACACCTTGCAGCTGAACCACCTCCGCTCCCTGTTTTGATCATGTATGATCTGGCAATACTACCTTTTCTTACCCGTTTGTGAGTAATTATGGCTGGACATTCACACCTTCTTGCAGCCGAACACAACCTCTCCCGCTTTTGATGGTGTATAGTCGGGCATTCTCACCCTTTCTCATCAGTTTTTTGCAAATTATGATCTGACATTCACACCTACTTGCAGTCGAACAGCTCTGCTCCCGCTTTTGATTATGTTTGGTTAGATATTCGAACCTTTTCTTAACTGCTTTTTACAAACTTTGGTCGGATGTTCACACCTTCTTGCAGCCGAACACATCCACTCCCGCTATTGATTGTGTACAGTCGGGTATTTTAACCATTTCTTACCCGCTTTTTGCCAACTATGGTCGGACATTCACACCGTCTTACACCGGAACACCTCCGCTCCCTCTTTTGATGGTGTATGTTCGGGCATTCGAAACCTTTCTTACCCGCCTTTTACAAACTATGGTCGGACATTCAAACCTTCTTGTAGCCGACCACATCCACTCCTGCTTTTGATGATGTATGGTTGGACATTCGCACCGTCTTACACTGGAACACATCCGCTCCCTCTTTTGATGGTGTATGTTCGGGCATTCGAAACTTTTCTTACCAGCCTTTTACAAACTATGGTTGGACATTCACACCTTCTTGTAGCCCAACACATCCACTCCTGCTTTTGATGATGTATGGTTGGACATTCGCACCTTTTTTTACCCATTTTTCAGGAATTATGGGTGGACCTTCACACCTTCTTCCAGCTGAACACCTCCTCTCCCGCTTATGATCATGTGCGGTTTGATATTCGAAAATTTTCTTTCATCTTTTAAAGCAATTATTGATGGACATTCAGACCTTCTTGCAGCTGAACCCCTCTGCTCCCTCTTTTGATGGTGTATAGTCGGGCATTCGAGCCTTTTCTTACCCGCTTTTTACGAATTATGGTCGGACTTTCACACCTTGTAGCCGAACAACTCCGCTCCCGCTATTGATTTTGTACAGTCTTGTATTTTAACCTTTTCTTACCCGCTTTTTACTAACTATGGTCGCACATTCACACCTTCATACAGCAAAACACCTCCGCTCCCTCTTTTGTTGGTGTATGTTCGGGCATTCGAACCTTTTCTTACCCGCCTTTTACAAACTATGGTCGGACATTCAAACCTTCTTGTAGCCGAACAACTCCGCACCCACTATTGATTGTGTACAGTCGGGTATTTTAACCTTTTCTTACCCGCCTTTTACAAACTATGGTCGGACATTGAAACCTTCTTGTAGCCGAACACATCCACTCCTGCTTTTGATGATGAATGGTTGGGCAATCGCACCTTTTCTTAACCATTTTTCAGTAATTATTGGTGGACATATCCAACCAAACATAATCAAATGCGGGAGCAGAAATGTTCAACTGCAAGTAGGTGTGAATGTCAGATCATAATTTAAAAAAAGCTAATGAGAAAGGGTTAAAATACCCGACTGTACACAATCAATAGCGGGAGCGGAGGTGTTCGGCTAAGAGAAGGTGTGAAAGTCCGACTCTGGTTTGTAAAAAGCGGGTAAGAATAGGTTCGTATGCCCGAATATACACCATCAAAAGCGGAAGCGGAGGTGTTCGGCTGCAAGAAGGTGTGAACGTCCGACCAAAGTTTGTAAAAAGCAGTTAAGAAAAGGTTCGAATATCCGACCAAACATAATCAACAGCGGGAGCAGAGCTGTTCGACTGCAAGTAGGTGTGAATGTCAGATAATAATTTTCAAAAAGCTGATGAGAAAGGGTGAGAATGCCCGACTATAAACCATCAAATTAGGGAGCGGAAGTGTTCGACTGTGAGAAGGTGTGAATGTCCGACCATAATTGCTGAAAAATGTGTTAGAAAAGACTAGAATGCCGGACCATACATCATCAAAAGCGGGAGAATTTGTGTTCGGCTGCAAGTAGGTGTGAATTTCCAGCCATAATTACTCACAAACGAGTAAGAAAAGGTAGTATTGCCAGACCATACATGATCAAAACAGGGAGCGGAGGTGGTTCAGCTGCAAGAAGGTGTGAATGTCCGACTAAAGTTCAAATATATTAACAAAAGCGGGAGGAGAGGTCTTCGGATGAGAATGGTTGAGAATTTCCAACCATAATCTATAAAATGCGGTGAAAAAAAAGGTGTGATAGAACACTAAAAGGAGGAGCGGAAGTGTTTGGCTGCAAGAAGGTGTGAATGTCCGACTATATTTGGTGAAAAGCAGGTGAAGCAAGGTCTGAATGCCCAACCTTACATCATCAAAAGCGAGATCAGAGGTGTTTGGCTGCAAGAAGGCCATAGTTTGCCAAAAGCGGGTAAGGTGCGAATGACCGACTAAATATCAACAAAAGTGGGGGCGGAGGTCTTCGGATGCAAGTGGGGGTTAATATCCCACAATACAAGTATGGTGGAGAGGAATCTGTGAATAGCCGACCATAGTTTGCAAAAAGCCGGTGAGAAAAGGTGCGAATGTCAAACCATACATGATCAAAACAGGGAGCGGAGGTGTTTGGCTGCGACAAGGTGTGAATGTCCACCCATAATTAATGAAAAGCGGGCAAAAAGTAGGTTTGAATAACCAACCATACATCATCAAAAGCAGGAGTGGATGTGTTCGGCTACAAGAAGGTTTGAATGTCCGAGCATAGATTTTAAAAAGCGGGTAAGAAAATGTTCGAATGCCCGAACACACACCATCAAAAGAGGGAGCGGAGGTGTTCAGCTGTAAGAAGGTAAGAATGTCCGACCATAGTTGGTAAAAAGCGGGTAAGAAAAGGTTAAAATACCCGACTGTACACAATCAAAAGAGGGAGTGGAGTTGTTCAGCTAAGAGAAGGTGTGAAAGTCCAACCATGGTTTGTAAAAAGCGGGTAAGAAAAGGTTCGTATGCCTGAATATACACCATCAAAAGCGGAAGCGGAGGTGTTCGCCTGCAAGAAGGTGTGAACGTCCGACCAAAGTTTGTAAAAAGCAGTTAAGAAAAGGTTCGAATATCCAACCAAATATAATCAAAAAGCGGGAGCAGAGCTGTTTGACTGCAAGTAGGTGTGAATGTCATATCATAATTTGCAAAAAGCTGATGAGAAAGTGTGAGAATGCCTGACTATACACCATCAAATGCGGGAGCGGAGTTGTTCGGCTGTGAGTTGGTGTGAATCTCTGACCATAATTGCTGAAAAATGTGTTAGAAAAGGTAAGAATGCCGGTCCATACATCATCAAAAGCCAGAGAGTTGGTGTTCGGCTGCAAGTAGGTGTGAATTTCCAGCCATAATTACTCACAAACGAGTAAGAAAAGGTAGTATTGCCAGACCATACATGATCAAAACAGGGAGCGGAGGTGGTTCAGCTGCAAGAAGGTGTGAATGTCCGACTAAAGTTCAAATATATTAACAAAAGCGGGAGGAGAGGTCTTCGGATGAGAATGGTTGAGAATTTCCAACCATAATCTATAAAATGCGGTGAAAAAAAAGGTGTGATAGAACACTAAAAGGTGGAGCGGAAGTGATCGGCTGCAAGAAGGTGTAAATGTCCGACTATATTTGGTGAAAAGCAGGTGAAGCAAGGTCTGAATGCCCAACCTTACATCATCAAAAGCGAGATCAGAGGTGTTTGGCTGCAAGAAGGCCATAGTTTGCCAAAAGCGGGTAAGGTGCGAATGACCGACTAAATATCAACAAAAGTGGGGGCGGAGGTCTTCGGATGCAAGTGGGTGTGAATATCCCAACATACAAGTATGGTGGAGAGGAAGCTGTGAATAGCCGACCATAGTTTGCAAAAAGCGGGTGAGAAAAGGTGCGAAAGTCCAACCATACATGATCAAAACAGGGAGCGGAGGTGTTTGGCTGTGACAAGGTGTGAATGCCCACCCATAATTAATGAAAAGCGGGCAAAAAGTAGGTTTGAATAACCAACCATACATCATCAAAAGCAGGAGTGGATGTGTTCGGCTACAAGAAGGTTTGAATGTCCGAGCATAGTTTGTAAAAAGCGGGTAAGAAAAGGTTCGAATGCCCGAACACACACCATCAAAAGAGGGAGCGGAGGTGTTCAGCTGTAAGAAGGTAAGAATGTCCGACCATAGTTGGTAAAAAGCGGGTAAGAAAAGGTTAAAATACCCGACTGTACACAATCAAAAGAGGGAGTGGAGTTGTTCAGCTAAGAGGTGTGAAAGTCCAACCATGGTTTGTAAAAAGCGGGTAAGAAAAGGTTCGTATGCCCGAATATACACCATCAAAAGCGGAAGCGGAGGTGTTCGGCTGCAAGAAGGTGTGAACGTCCGACCAAAGTTTGTAAAAAGCAGTTAAGAAAAGGTTCGAATATCTAACCAAACATAATCAAAAGCGGGAGAAGAGCTGTTTGCCTGCAAATAGGTGTGAATGTCAGATCATAAATTGCAAAAATCTGATGAGAAAGTGTGAGAATGCCTGACTATACACCATCGATTGCGGGAGCGGAGTTGTTCGGCTGTGAGTAGGTGTGAATCTCCAACCATAACTGCTGAAAAATGTGTTAGAAAAGGTAAGAATGCCGGTCCATACATCATCAAAAGCCAGAGAGTTGGTGTTCGGCTGCAAGTAGGTGTGAATTACTCACAATCGGGTAAGAAAAGGTAGTATTGCCAGACCATACATGATCAAAACAGGGAGCGGAGGTGGTTCAGCTGCAAGAAGGTGTGAATGTCCGACTAAAGTTCAAATATATTAACAAAAGCGGGAGGAGAGGTCTTCGGATGAGAGTGGTTGAGAATTTCCAACCATAATCTATAAAATGCGGTGAAAAAAAAGGTGTGATAGAACACTAAAAGGATGAGCGGAAGTGTTTGGCTGCAAGAAGGTGTGAATGTCCGACAATATTTGGTGAAAAGCAGGTGAAGCAAGGTCTGAATGCCCAACCTTACATCATTAAAAGCGAGATCAGAGGTGTTTGGCTGCAAGAAGGCCATAGTTTGCCAAAAGCGGGTAAGGTGCGAATGACCGACTAAATATCAACAAAAGTGGGGGCGGAGGTCTTCGGATGCAAGTGGGTGTGAATATCCCAACATACAAGTATGGTGGAGAGGAAGCTGTGAATAGCCGACCATAGTTTGCAAAAAGCGGGTGAGAAAAGGTGCGAATGTCAAACCATACATGATCAAAACAGGGTGCGGAGGTGTTTGGCTGTGACAAGGTGTGAATGTCCACCCATAATTAATGAAAAGCGGGCAAAAAGTAGGTTTGAATAACCAACCATACATCATCAAAAGCAGGAGTGGATGTGTTCGGCTACAAGAAGGTTTGAATGTCCGAGCATAGTTTGTAAAAAGCGGGTAAGAAAAGGTTCGAATGCCCGAACACACACCATCAAAAGAGGGGGCGGAGGTGTTCAGCTGTAAGAAGGTAAGAATGTCCAACCATGGTTTGTAAAAAGCGGGTAAGAAAAGGTTCGTATGCCCGAATATACACCATCAAAAGCGGAAGCGGAGGTGTTCGGCTGCAGACAAAGGACCTGATCCTCCAGTGTTGCTCTTTCCTATACTGTAAAATACAACCTTGTTCTTTGTTGAAATCTATCTAGACATTGATAAATATGAAGGACAAAGTAGTTTTCACTTGGTTTGAGTGAAGGAATTAATTTTATACATAAAATCCCAAATCATACAGAACGTATGAAAAGAAGCTTATTCTCGGATTCCTGATCCTTCAGGTTTGCTCTTTCATCTACTGCAAAATCCAATGTTGTTCTTTGTTGAAGTCGATCTAGAAATTGTTAAATATGAAGGACAAAGCAGTTTTAACATAGTTTGAGTTAAGGAATTCATTTTATACATAAAATCCCAAATCATGCAGAACGTATGAAAATAAGCTTATTCTCGGATTCCTGATCCTTCAGTGTTGCCCTTTCTTCTACTGCAAAATACAACGTTGTTCTTTGTTGAAGTCGATCTAGACATTGATAAATATGAAGGACAAAGCAGTTTTCACTTGGTTTGAGTGAAGGAATTAATTTTATACATAAAATCCCAAATCATACAGAACGTATGAAAAGAAGCTTATTCTCGGATTCCTGATCCTTCAGGTTTGCTCTTTCATCTACTGCAAAATCCAATGTTGTTCTTTGTTGAAGTCGATCTAGAAATTGTTAAATATGAAGGACAAAGCAGTTTTAACATAGTTTGAGTTAAGGAATTCATTTTATACATAAAATCCCAAATCGTGCAGAACGTATGAAAAGAAGCTTATTCTCGGATTCCTGATCCTTCAGGTTTGCCCTTTCTTCTACTGCAAAATACAACGTTGTTCTTTGTTGAAGTCGATCTAGACATTGATAAATATGAAGGACAAAGCAGTTTTAATTTGGTTTGAGTGAACGAATTCATTTTATAGTAAAATCCCAAATCGTGCAGAACTCATGAAAATAAGCTTATTCTCGGATTCCTACAACTTTTGATTTGCTCTTTCTTTTACTGCAAATTACAACGTTTTGTTTTTTTTAAATCTATCTAGACATTGATAAATATGAAGGTAATAGCCGTTTTAACATAGTTTGAGTGAAGGAATTCATTTTATAGATAAAATCCCAAATCATGCAGAACTCCTCAAAAGGGGCGTATGGCTTAATCACAAGTGTGGTTCTTTCTCATTCAGGGTAATATGAGGAAGTTTATGCTTGAAATATATGTAGAAATGGGTACATAAGAAGGACAAAGCAGTTTTAACTTAGTTTGAGTGAAGGAATTCATTTTATAGCAAAATCCGAAATCGTGCAGAACTCATGAAAGCAAGCTTATACTCGGATTCCTGAAACTTTAGATTTGTTCTTTCTTTTACTGCAAAGTACAACGTTGTTTTTGTTGAAATCTATCTAGACATTGATAAATACCAGCCAAACATCTCTGCTGTCGCTTTTGATAATTTATGGTTGGGCATTCGTACCTTTTCTTACCCGCTTTTTAAAAATTATGATCTGACATTCACACCTACTTGCAGTCGAACACCTTCTCTCCCGCTTATGATCATGTGCAGTTTGATATTCGAAAATTTTCTTTTATGTTTTCTAGCAATTAATGATGGGCATTCAGACCGTCTTAAAGCAGAGCTCCTCCGCTCCCTCTTTTGATGGTGTATGTTCGGGCATTCACACCTTTTCTTACCCATTTTTCAGTAATTATGGATGGACATTCAGACCTTACAGCCGAAAACCTCCGCTGCCGCTTTTGATGGTTTATAGTCTGGCTTTCGAGCCTTTTCTTACCCGGTTTTTAGAAATTATGCTTGGACATTCAGACCTTCTTGCAGCCGAAAACCTCCGCTCCCTCTTTTGATCATACATTGTCGGGCATTCGCACCTTGTCTTATCCGCTTTTTACAAACTTTAGTCGGACATTCACACCTTGCAGCTGAACCACCTCCGCTCCCTGTTTTGATCATGTATGATCTGGCAATACTACCTTTTCTTCACCCGTTTGTGAGTAATTATGGCTGGACATTCACACCTTCTTGCAGCCGAACACAACCTCTCCCGCTTTTGATGGTGTATAGTCGGGCATTCTCACCCTTTCTCATCAGTTTTTTGCAAATTATGATCTGACATTCACACCTACTTGCAGTCGAACAGCTCTGCTCCCGCTTTTGATTATGTTTGGTTAGATATTCGAACCTTTTTCTTAACTGCTTTTTACAAACTTTGGTCGGATGTTCACACCTTCTTGCAGCCGAACACATCCACTCCCGCTATTGATTGTGTACAGTTCGGGTATTTTAACCATTTCTTACCCGCTTTTTTGCCAACTATGGTCGGACATTCACACCGTCTTACACCGGAACACCTCCGCTCCCTCTTTTGATGGTGTATGTTCGGGCATTCGAAACCTTTCTTACCCCGCCTTTTACAAACTATGGTCGGACATTCAAACCTTCTTGTAGCCGACCACATCCACTCCTGCTTTTGATGATGTATGGTTGGACATTCGCACCGTCTTACACTGGAACACATCCGCTCCCTCTTTTGATGGTGTATGTTCGGGCATTCGAAACTTTTCTACCAGCCTTTTACAAACTATGGTTGGACATTCACACCTTCTTGTAGCCCAACACATCCACTCCTGCTTTTGATGATGTATGGTTGGACATTCGCACCTTTTTTTACCCATTTTTCAGGAATTATGGGTGGACCTTCACACCTTCTTCCAGCTGAACACCTCCTCTCCCGCTTATGATCATGTGCGGTTTGATATTCGAAAATTTTCTTTCATCTTTTAAAGCAATTATTGATGGACATTCAGACCTTCTTGCAGCTGAACCCCTCTGCTCCCTCTTTTGATGGTGTATAGTCGGGCATTCGAGCCTTTTCTTACCCGCTTTTTACGAATTATGGTCGGACTTTCACACCTTGTAGCCGAACAACTCCGCTCCCCGCTATTGATTTTGTACAGTCTTGTATTTTAACCTTTTCTTACCCGCTTTTTACTAACTATGGTCGCACATTCACACCTTCATACAGCAAAACACCTCCGCTCCCTCTTTTGTTGGTGTATGTTCGGGCATTCGAACCTTTTCTTACCCGCCTTTTACAAACTATGGTCGGACATTCAAACCTTCTTGTAGCCCGAACAACTCCGCACCCACTATTGATTGTGTACAGTCGGGTATTTTAAACCTTTTCTTACCCGCCTTTTACAAACTATGGTCGGACATTGAAACCTTCTTGTAGCCGAACACATCCACTCCTGCTTTTGATGATGAATGGTTGGGCAATCGCACCTTTTCTTAACCATTTTTCAGTAATTATTGGTGGACATATCCAACCAAACATAATCAAATGCGGGAGCAGAAATGTTCAAACTGCAAGTAGGTGTGAATGTCAGATCATAATTAAAAAAAGCTAATGAGAAAGGGTTAAAATACCCGACTGTACACAATCAATAGCGGGAGCGGAGGTGTTCGGCTAAGAGAAGGTGTGAAAGTCCGACTCTGGTTTGTAAAAAGCGGGTAAGAATAGGTTCGTATGCCCGAATATACACCATCAAAAGCGGAAGCGGAGGTGTTTCGGCTGCAAGAAGGTGTGAACGTCCGACCAAAGTTTGTAAAAAGCAGTTAAGAAAAGGTTCGAATATCCGACCAAACATAATCAACAGCGGGAGCAGAGCTGTTCGACTGCAAGTAGGTGTGAATGTCAGATAATAATTTTCAAAAAGCTGATGAGAAAGGGTGAGAATGCCCGACTATAAACCATCAAATTAGGGAGCGGAAGTGTTCGACTGTGAGAAGGTGTGAATGTCCGACCATAATTGCTGAAAAATGTGTTAGAAAAGACTAGAATGCCGGACCATACATCATCAAAAGCGGGAGAATTGTGTTCGGCTGCAAGTAGGTGTGAATTTCCAGCCATAATTACTCACAAACGAGTAAGAAAAGGTAGTATTGCCAGACCATACATGATCAAAACAGGGAGCGGAGGTGGTTCAGCTGCAAGAAGGTGTGAATGTCCGACTAAAGTTCAAATATATTAACAAAAGCGGGAGGAGAGGTCTTCGGATGAGAATGGTTGAGAATTTCCAACCATAATCTATAAAATGCGGTGAAAAAAAAGGTGTGATAGAACACTAAAAGGAGGAGCGGAAGTGTTTGGCTGCAAGAAGGTGTGAATGTCCGACTATATTTGGTGAAAAGCAGGTGAAGCAAGGTCTGAATGCCCAACCTTACATCATCAAAAGCGAGATCAGAGGTGTTTGGCTGCAAGAAGGCCATAGTTTGCCAAAAGCGGGTAAGGTGCGAATGACCGACTAAATATCAACAAAAGTGGGGGCGGAGGTCTTCGGATGCAAGTGGGGGTTAATATCCCACAATACAAGTATGGTGGAGAGGAATCTGTGAATAGCCGACCATAGTTTTGCAAAAAGCCGGTGAGAAAAGGTGCGAATGTCAAACCATACATGATCAAAACAGGGAGCGGAGGTGTTTGGCTGCGACAAGGTGTGAATGTCCACCCATAATTAATGAAAAGCGGGCAAAAAGTAGGTTTGAATAACCAACCATACATCATCAAAAGCAGGAGTGGATGTGTTCGGCTACAAGAAGGTTTGAATGTCCGAGCATAGATTTTAAAAAGCGGGTAAGAAAATGTTCGAATGCCCGAACACACA